>NC_135477.1:59426922-60654838 GCF_052094955.1 Ictidomys tridecemlineatus
AGTCTTATCTGTGCATGCACAAAACCATCTGAGGGTTAGGCCTGCCTAAAGAGTAGAACAGATTTCATATTCTGTGTACTCTCCAAATTTCATAAGAGCTATACACTTTCTTTTTTTTAATATATTTTTTTTAGTTGTAGTTGAACACAATATCTTTATTTTATTTTTATGTGGTGCTGAGGATTGAACCCAGGGCCTTGCACATGCTAGGTGAGCACTCTACCACTGAGCCACAACCCCATCCCCAGATCTATACACTTTCAATTGATCTTCTGTTATTTTAACTAGATTGATTGGGTTGCTCTTTTTATTTTTTTAACAAGTAAGTCATTTCTAACCAAAAAAAAAAATGGCATCTGAGAAGAAGGCAAATTCTTGCGTTGAAAAAAAAATAAGACATATTATTTAAATTTCCATCAGAACACAGAAAATACTCTAGATTTTTGAAACACACAATTTAATCTGGGAACGCAGGTGATGAAAGAACTCAGGAGCCAAGCAGGAGATGGTGATGTGACCCAGGGTTTGGCTACATCTAGCCACTGACAACTTAGGCTGGTAGAATACAGAGAAGAAGTTGTGGTTCCAAATCCAGGAGCTGTCATCATGGACAAGCAGTTAGAAACTCTCTTGGGCCTCTCCCATGGGACTATGAAGAGAGGTTCTTCCAGCAGGACTCACAGAAGATGCACAGAGATTCCACCAAAGATGCCACAGAGAGCAGAGAGGGGAACAGGAATGTCCTGGCTTTTCTCCCTCTTCATTTTCTCTTTTACTCTTATATACAATTAGGGGAAACTACCCAGATATTATAGGACTAGGTGCCTGAGAAATTCAGTTTCTTATAATAGAGAACAGGGCAAAGAAAGAGAGTATGGATCTGCAAATAAGCAGACGAAGATCTGCCCCCATGTGGGTTCCAGGAAACAGTTTGAATCATCACACTAATAAACATAACATCCAGCAACAATTTGGGATGATCTTGGAGGCATACGAACATAATTTTAATTCATGTGATTCTCTGTATATCTTTCCTTTTACCCACTTCTTCAGATCCTCAGCATTTTGCCTCAAGGATTTTTGCAAGACAGAAATCATAAGTTACTTGAAATCATAAGCTCTTATATAAAACAAATGCTTCAACTAGTTGCATATATTATACTGAAGATGCCAGAGGAGAAAAAGAAGAGAGGGATGCACCTATATGAGCAGCAGCAGCAAAAGAAGGATAATTCCAAACATTGCAAGGAGGACTGAACACGGATGCACTGGAGCATCAAAGACCCACACATTGTTTTGAGGTGATACTCCAGGGAGGAAGCAGACCCTCAGGAGTGAGGAAGGGGATGCATGGTATCTCAATGAGTCATGAAGCCTCAACACAAGAAATCCCTGCCTTGCCAAAGAGTCCCATTTCTTAAACAGAGGCCAAATATGGCATAGCTTTCAGATGTAAAGGATGTGCAAGCTGAGGTACCATGTGATCAAAAGGAACCAATAGGAACCCACCCTGCCCTACTCTGACTTAACATCCCAACCCATGTTGGTCCCACAAGAAAATAAACAGCACAATCAAAGAAGTCTGACTATCAGAATTTAACAGTGGGACTATGTGCTTAAATAAAATGAAAGCAATCAACAAGGATGATAAGGTCTTTGCAGCCAGAAGGAGCAAGCCACATAAAAGCTAAAACCATGGAGTAGGAGCCTTTCAGCCAAGTGCTGAGAGCTTAAAGGAGTACATTCTTTGCTACAACTATTGCAAGAGACAAGAAGGAAGTAAAGGAATGAAGAGCCTAACATTTCCCTATTCTGGAATCCAAAGAGCAACAAAACCCAGCTAAGGCCATATGTAGAGATCCTAGGGCACAGAGTACGACACAGAAAGCTTAAAAACAGAAGGGACTAAGTAAAGAACTTCTAGAGTGTTTATATTTTTAAATACACCACATTGTTCTCAAATTGAGGGGTTCTGAGGCTTCTACAACTTGGGAGAATACACTTTGAAAGGTAATATAAAATTAAAAATGCAAAATTAAGTGTGGAAGGGCATATTTGTTTAGATTTTTTTAAGTCTTAACAATAAATTTTAAATAGCCAATAAATGCTTAGTTATCACAGAATAAAATAAATAAACATATTTTTATTGACTATCTAACTTCAATAATATATACCTTCTCTACAGTGTGACAACAGTATTTTTCATCATTTTTTTAAATAAGAACAATTTTCTATTATTAATTCCTGTAAAGAGAATAAAAAGATAATTTAATCTTTTCTAGACTGATAAATCAAGATTTGCTTTTATTATTGATAACTGAGAGGCATAAAATATACAGCTTCACAAAAATATGTACTTGTTTGCAGTCTTCTTGTAAGTTTGTGCCTAAAAACACAGGAATTTTTGATAAAATCAATTTTACATAATTACCATAAATTTTGTAAATGTATGCTGCTTTTGATTTGTATGTGCTGCATTATCAAATATATCCCTGACAGATGAGCAATTTCATTTTGATGAAAGCTCACTCCTCCACTAACAAACATGACTGATGATTAGAAGAATTTTCCAGAATCCAGCTTCAGAGTCCATACTGTAAACCTACTTTTCCCTCCAGTGCTCACATTTCTGCTGCTGAGAACTATAGAAGTAATTCATACATTGATGGTTAACAATAGCTTTACTGTATACAAACATAATTGAAAAAAATCACACAAATATTTCTTGCCAAACTCAAACTAAATGTTATGAATTCAACTTTTCATAAGCTGTACCTTATGAAAGTCCAAAGCATGGTTAAAAGGAAATACTGCTCAATGAGACCTGTAGACCTGCATGTGAATGAAGTCATTTAATATACCCATAATGTTCTATTAAATACTATAATATAGATATCTATATAATATATATAGATATATATAATATAGATATAGATGTTATATAACATGTAACATATTCTCCAGATCGTGGTTCCTAAATACTGTTCTACAAAAAAGAACCTGATATCCTTGGAGACATGACTGAATGCAGGTTTAGCACAGGGAAGTTACATTATGAGCCTGGTACATCTTGTCATATCAGAAAGCAAAGAAACTATTTACATCACTATCATGTCGAAAGAGGATAGGAGACAAGTTAAAGTGACTCCCAGCCAAAGGTGAGATTGTTTAAGCATCAAGAAGTATAATCACTACAATAGATTAAAACATGTCATTTATGATTTTTACCTATCCAGGTAGTCACAACTATTTATTTATTTTAAATACACCTCATTGGTCTCATTTGAAGGTTATTAGAATGACAACCCTTAATTCTGAAATCTGGTACATAAAGAGAGGTATAAAAATCCACTTTTTTTTAAAGAGAGAGAGAATCTTTTTTGTAGATGGACACAACACAATGCCTTTATTTTTATGTGGTGCTGAGAATCAAACCCGGGTCCTGCCCGTGCTAGGGAAGCACTCTACCGCTGAGCCACAATCCCAGCCCCTAAAAATTGGCTCTTTATCCTGCCTTTCTTCTATGAATTCTGACCCAGGGTAGTCAAATAGTTGATTAGAAAAAAAAAAATTCTTCTACTTAGTAACTGTAGAAGTAATGATTCAATGAGAGTATCTCCCTTTATATTTCCTAATGAGATAATAATTCCAGGCAATGATCATCAATGATTGCTACAAGGAGGAGGAGAATGATGCTTGGATCAGGCTGACAACACTTATACCCTTGAATCAACTTTAACATTATCAAAAAATAAAATACAGTAGAGAAAGAGAATGTATTTTGAACATCAAATGCTTCTGATGGGATACTATAGCCAGTATACAGAATCATCTGGGAAGTTTTCTTGCCCCTCCAAAAAAAATTGATCTTGAAAATGATAAAGCATGTAGATATAACTTCCAGTTTACAGAAAATACACAGAAGACAGATGAACATGTTAAATGACACCACAGGGATCTAATACGCCAAACCCCCAGTATCGAATATTCTATTCCATATCCAGTTTCTTCAACAAATAAATGCATTGTTTTTAAAGAAGGAAAACTTACAGATGAAAGAGTTTTGGGAAACACTTCAAGTAAATACAACGTGTAGGTTTATAAGCATTCTAATCATACCATTTTTAAAAAGGTATTTATGGAACAGTAAAGGAAAGTTGAATTGTGGCAGCCTATAAGATGATATTGAAAATAGTGTTAACTTTTTGGTTTTAACAATGGTTTAAAAATATATATTTAGAGATACATACTGAGATACAGAGTGGTGAAGTGATGTAGTGTCTAGTATTTAATCCAGCAGGGTAGTGATGAGGTGTTGGGGGGAAGGTATAGATAAAATAGAATTAATAGTTGAAGTGTGTGATGAGCACACACAGATTCCCTAATTTTGTGTATGTTCAAAAACTTCTGTAATAGCTTTTTTAAAGAAGCAGCCAGTTAAAAATGAACTTTCTAAGAGGTTCACTAAAGCTGTAAAAAGTCACTTTCCTCTCGTGCCTCTAAGAAGAAAATCACTTAGGCCTTCAAATCTTCAAAAGGAGAATTTGACTGTACAGACATTTCGCTTCTCTTTTTCCCATCTCTGAATATCGCCTGCTTTGTGAAGCATCCCAGGCCAACTCTTGGCTCAGCAGGGGACACCTGTCATATCTCATAGCTGATGTTTGACAAAAATGAAAACTTCAACTTGAAGGAAAACTTCAACTTGAAGTTGCGTACCAGGACAAAAACCTTTCTGAACTCTAAACTTTGGTGACCAATTGGAATGTAATGAGAATTAACACATTCTCTATTATCATTTGAAAAAAAAAAGTGGGTTAAAGGCATTAAACCTCAACAAGCAGACAAGTGGTGCCTGTTGTCTGAGGACCAATATCACTCTATTATTTCTTCCCAAAGTGGCTAAAATATAACTCTTTACATGATTCATTTCCTTCTCCCACCCCCACCAACCTCAGGAGACCTTGTTCTGTGGAAACTTAATGCTCAAAGTTTCTACCCTTCCACATTGATTAAAATCTGGAATTCATTAATATCACAGAACCTCAAAATCCATATGTAAAAATTTTTTTCACGTTTGAATAAATCACATGTTAGACAGTGACACCTATTGGTGAAGTTCGATATTGTAAACTGGGACTATGAATATTGTAATGTAAATGTCGTCAAACCTCTAACTCAGACACAATGAGAAAAAGCCAGACAGGACTGGAGAAAATCCATAGTAGGAAAAATCACTTTCATATGCTTTTACCAGCTTCAAATAGTCTAGGTAATTCAACCTAGACTCAGAATGAGGTCTTCTAGATCTTCAGATAGTTATGATGAATGTGGCAAATATTCAGCCTTTGCTGCAGTGACATGACCTTAAACTGCCATTAATTCCTTTTTTCAATTGAGGTTTCTGAAGTTCTGAAAAATCCTTTATTCCTTTAAATGGACAAATGTTTTATGACTTTATATTGATGAATTTTTATCTGAATTTTTTTTAAAAAGTGGCCCTATCTGAAAGTTCACAAATATGAAATTTGTTGAATACAAATTCATTGAAAAATTTCAGGCTTAAATTAGACAAAAGACAGGAGATTAAATTTAAGCACCAAAAATATGGAAACACAATGTGAAATAAACACTTCTTACCAAAGATAGACAGGAAGGTGTCAACCTGCAGGAACAAAATAAGGAAATTATGAATATAAAATTTCATCCAGTTCTCCAAGATAAGCAGCATGCCAAAAAACTAGTCATTAAGTAGAACCCTTTCTCATCAAAGGTCCTTGCCTTATTGGTTAAAATTATTTATAAGGTATATTATAATAATCTATATAACAATCATTATACATTATAACATAAATATGTACACAAATTTAAAGACAAATAAATATAATACAACATATATAAATGTTTACAAATATAATATATGACGTATAATTATATAACATAAATATCATATAACAATATATAGATATGTATACAAACATAAAAAACATATTATTTACATTACATAAACATTATACTGAAGTAATTTATAAATATATATTATTTAACATTAATAATTAAATTGATAATGGATTGCTAATTATTACTTATAAATATATTTATATTATAGATTACATTACAAATTAATCTAAACAATGAAATCAATAAGAAAGTTAGACTCACTGGAAGTGCATCTTGGAATGTCTTGTCACAATATGTGGTTACTACATGCACTGAGGGGAGTGAACGTGGTCACTCATTGCACAGTGAGTGAGATCTGAAAATAGAAGTACTCATGAACCCAGGCGTTCCCTGATACAAAATAAATTTAGTCTCAAGTGTCTCATTCATTTTTCTCCCTAAGGACCTGATTTCATCACAATGGATGGTGTGGGGTCTTGTCCTGCTCCTTCCTGAACTCCACTTTCCCTACACTTCCCCCGCAGTCATCCCTGCTCTTTTGAGAGTCTTCACCTCCTCCCCTTAGTGATGCCTTGAGAGCCAGTCTTGTCTTGAGCTTCACCCAAAGGAGCACTCATACTTTATTTTCCTCCACTGCTCTCTCCCCTCCCCTTCCCTTAGCATTTTAATCAATGTCTGAGGAGTTCTCGAAGGAATCCATTCTCGGGCCCTAAAGTCACCATGGCTAAGTTGCTCCGTTGGTACCAAGAGCTGAAGCTACCACCATAGGCTTGACATCTCTGGAGGGCAGGAAGGGGACATGAATACTCATCTCAGTGAATTTGATAATCAAGACATTCCAAGACTGCAAACACCAATACCAAAGGATTGAGTCTAAGGGCATGGGGGGATGGAGAGAGAGAAAGGAAGAAAAGAAAAAAAGGAAGGAAAGGAGATGTCTTTAAAAATAATCCTTCTCTGCTAAATCTTACCAAAGGAAGGGAAACCTGTTAAAGACACCCCAGAATGGCAGTCTTGAAGCTAACTTTTAAAATTTCCTATTATCAGGAACAAAATATTTTTAAGGAGGGCCCTTGCCAAAACTAAAATCAAGAAAGACTGACCCTCTGTGAGAGTTAAGGAGCATGCAAAGAGAGAAGAGAGGAGCAACTCCTGGGTTAAAGAAACATTTATTTAATTCATTATTATTTGGGGCATATCCTATTTAACCTAGGCATGAGAGGTAGAAGAGTCTGGAATCTCTACATAAATAAAACATGACAATCATGTTGAGTTCTCCAAGTCTTTCCTTAGGGAGTTGACCCTGAGAAAGTTCAATGGAATCTCTTGGGCTGAGCAGGATCTGTTTGCTCTGGAAGCCAAGTGAAGCCTGAGAGGAAGAATTTTTGGAAGAGGTGGAGCTGATGGTTCATGATGGTTCATGAAGATCAATTAGTTGAGCCTTGCAGAGCTTGATAAGCTAACGCAGATCCAGAAAGGCAGAATCTCAGTGAGCAGGTCCTGTGTTTTATTTAAATGCCAGGATGCTGGTTATCAATATTGAGAACACTATCAGCTGGAAAGGGCTGAGGCATAGTGAAACTTATGGTTCTCAAATTCTGGCTCCAGGACCAGCAGCCTTAGTATTAGCATCCCTAGGAGTTTATTAGAAATGGAAATTCTCTAGCCTTACCCTGACTCACTGAATCAGGAGCTCTGGGTCTGGAACCCTCAGATTGTTTTGTCTTCTAAAGCATGGAAGCCTCTAGAATGAATGACTGGAATATGGTTCAATATGAAAATGGTTCAAGAACTTATAAATAAAGGAGATCCAAAGAGTCTTTCCTTCTCTGTGGCTCACCCTAGTGTAGGCAGTCATCATCTTGTACTTAGAACCTACCAGGGTTCCTTCTCTGGTTTTCCTACATCCAGATTGAAGCCCTCTAGACAGTTCTCACAGTGCAATCCTTTTAAATTATAAATCGAGTAATGCCACTCCCTGGTACATACCCTTCAGAAGCTTATCACAGGACTGTACTTAGGATCAAGTCCAATTCGTGACCCGACTTCTGGGTGTGTCACTCACTACACAGCATCTTCCCGAGCTGCTATCTCTTCACAGTCTATGCTCCAGCCAATTTGAATTACTCTTAGCTACTCAGATCCAGCTTTCAGGCCATTTAGCATGCTGTTTGCTCTACCTAAGAAGCTCTTCCTCTGTATCTTCTTCAGGAAGATTCAGTGGGAAGAAGAGGAAGCCCACAGGATAAGAGCTGTTAAAATGAAGAAGCCAGGAGGAAGGGGAGAGCAGAGAATCCCTGAGCCAAAAGAGTCTCAGTCACAACTGTGAAATAGGCGGCATAGGGTTTTGACACCTGCCTTCCCCTCCAGTCTTCTCCTCTTCCGAGGCTAAATCCATCCCAAACATCAGCTTTAACGTTCCCAGGCTTTTCTGCGCCCCCACACAAAGCAAGCTCTCTATGGAAATTATGCTCCTGGTGGCTTCCATGATGATGCTTGGCTAAGGTCTCCAGGCAAGCAGCTTCATGATACATCACCTAGGAACATTTTAGAAATGCAAATTACTGGACCCTAGAATCCACTGTATCAGAAACTCTAGGGCAGGGCTCTGCAAGCTGTATTTTTAGAGCCCTGAAGATGACTTTTGTGTACATTGAATTTGAGAGTTTCTATCTATAGTGTTGGTTCCAGAACCCTGGACTAATGGAACAGCCCCATACAGAGGCATTAGAATATGGGACTTTGGGTGGTAATACCATTCACATCTCTTTGTCAATCGTGAGATTATTTCCTTTGGTGGGACTGAAGATCAAGCAGGTGGAGAAGGGCCAAGAGGAACCCCCAGAAGACTACAACACCTGCCAGATCCAATTGTATAGGTATTAGCAACAGTAACAGAACAATATTAGTAATAGGAATAGTAAATACTGGAGACTATGTACCAAACCCCTATAATTTACTTTGCTTATTTATACCCAACATATAACTTTGGGAAGTAGGGATTATTATTCCCCTTTAACAAATGCAAAACCCAAACCTCAGTGGGATCAGATGATCTGCCTAAAGGCAGCTAACTAGGAAGCAATAGGTTAAGGACTCAAATATGGATCTGTTTAGATCCAAGACATTAGCTCTTCTATACCACTCATTCCTACAAAAGTTCAGGGGTAGTTACTAGAAAACATTTCTTCCTAAGCCAGGCCTACATCTTCTAAGCAAACATGACAACATGTTGAGTACACTTCTGCCCCTCCATCCTTTCTTGCAGACTTCAGTTGCTTTGGGGTTTCTCTTCTCCTTACCAACCAATGACTGTGATGGTGCAGTTTGCACTGTTGGTTACCATGCAGGAGGCAGATGGTGACATAGTATGTGAGGAAGAGCCTTCCAGATGACATGCAATGTCTAAATGGAAATTGTCATCATTATCCCCTGAATAAATGGGGAAGATGCACATTGGCCCTAGCAAAACTGGAGGGAAAAAAAATGGACCAGGAACCAAAGCATTATTAATTTAAGAAACTGCCTGAATTTGCCTCTAGCAGTTTCCTTTGTAAACACCGTTAACACCCTGGAATGCTTGAATTGTATCTAAATGCATAGCTTAAATATGTAAAAACAGAAACCTAGGCATTACTTTTAGGCATCCAGAGAATTGTCTGCTTCTAAAGTCTGCCAAAACAAAATAAAAGTAGCATATGAGACTTTCAAATTACGAGGGCCTAATATTTCTTATGAAATTCATTCATAGGCTATGGAATAGTTGATTCTCTTTCCCTTCCCCCAAGACCAGATATAATTTACAACCAACAAAATATAGCTCTGTAGCACTACCAGTGCAGAACATGCTTGTATTTGTATTTCTCTGTAATATGAACATGGTTCTTGAGGGTAAATGGCTGGAGCAAGAAATATCTTTAGGCAATAGGCTTATTTAAGTGGCCAAGTCACAGCTGAGTAACTTTGTAAATGAGCCTGGTAGAGCCAACTCCACAGAGAAGAATAATTGTATCTTTATGACCTCATTCTGAGGTGAAAAGCCCCTCACTCAGGCGCCGTGGCAGGAGGCATCCAGAGAAGGTGTATTTAGACACTAAAGTTATATTTTCCAGAGGAAAAAAATATATATATGTATGATGTTGAATGAGGTGATTTTAAGTGAAAAGCTGTCCTACCATCACCCAGTTCACAGATTTTCCTAAATCATCTAGAAAGTAAACACAGACTTGCCAGTTCTTTGGAGGCTAAAAACATTTTGGAGAAATCCAGTAGGATTCTGTGCTTCCATACCTGGGATGACTCCTATTTAAAAAGAAGTAGAGAAAGGAGAGATAGAATAGTTCATACTAATCATGAGTCAACCAGCTTGTAGAAAAATTGGCTGGCATCTCTATGTGCCCTAAGAGAGTCAAGGTTTGATTCTCTTGGCAAAGTCTATATAATAATGACAAGGACTGATACACATTGGAGTCTTAATAGTGGATGGCGTAAACACTTTGTACACTTTGTAGGATTTAGCAGCTATAAAGCAACAGAGGCAGGATTCAAACAGTCTGGCTCCAGCACCCATGTTTCTGACCACTTAGAGTCAACACTACCTTGGAAAAAGATCATGGGTTTTGAGTTTGGCACTCTGGAATTGAATCCAAGCTTGGTCATTTAAAGATCAAATGTGACTCTGAGAAAGCCACTTTATCTTACTTCTTACCTGTAAAATTCAGAAAATTCCAAGCTAGCAGGAGTATCATGAAGAAGGTCCTTAGCACTTTGTAGGCACTCCATAAACAGTTCCTAAGGAACATTGTCCTCAAACACACCAACCAGCTCTGACTATATCCAGTATATATGGTATGGCATGTATCAAATTAGATCATTTGCCTAGCTAAAGGACTGAGAGGCATAGAGCAAGATGCTTAAACCAAAAAAGGAAGGATCATGTGCATGCATACACACAGCACACAGATATACACACACACTAGACTTTTGTGAGCTCAAAAAAAAAAAAACCACTTGCCTTCTTGATTCAATTATTTTCAAATCCTGAATCCTACAACATTTATTAGGTGCCTAGAACAGTTGGCTGAAGATCCCAACTTAATTCAGATTTGAATTTTTGTTGGGAGAGCGTCAAAAATTTACAATTCGAGTGCCAAAAATACACATAATATTTTAAACACATATTACTTTATAAGCACAAATATGGAGAAATATAAAGCATGGTGTGGGGGTAATGGAGGATACACTTTTTTTTCTAGGATGATTTTGTAACAAATTGACCTTACTGCTACAGGCCATTTTGAACCTTTCCCTTGACTGGGCTTGAATGACCCAGAACCACCCTGAAATGATTTTACTTAGGTTGTATTTCTCTGGGATTATTAAGATGAAATTTTTTCCCCTTTCCTCAACAGTTTAACCATTTTTCAAACATGGGTAATGACCCTGTTTTTCCTCCTATGTTTTTTGCCATATGCCTTACTGTGACACAATGAGAAAAGAGCAGAGATTATGAATGATTTTTTTCTATCTTTCAAAGCAGGAACCATGACGTAGATTTGTGCTTTCTCATCCATTCCTCCGTTATTTGGCTTGCTTTCTTCTAAGTTCCTGGAGAAAAAGAAGGCTATTTCAAGAGCGAGGAAGATTGGCTAATTCTTTTCAGATGCTTTCTTACCTTGTCCTGTTAGGTTCTGATCTCAGTGGAATCATTGGAAATAACTTTCTACTTATTGGGGAATTGTTAAGGAGATTGCCCTGGTGGTATATTTTAACAAGTATTTTTAAGTTCTGAAAGACACAGGAAGTTTCCCAGGGTGTAAATATCCACTCTAGTTTTATTCAATATCCTCTGGTAAAATGTCCATGGAGAAAAAGAAAGTAAATGATTTTTCTGTTTGTTAAATTATTTCAATAGACAGGAACAGAGATGGATTCAGTTCTCTTCAAGAGAAGGAAAAGATAGAGTGAATGAACAGAGTCACCGTAAAAATACAGGAGGGTATTTAATTCTGTTTTACCTTCAAACATACCAAAGAGCCATTTCCTGTTGTTTCTGACCATCTCCTAAGTGACTCTGTCCTCCAGGATAGGGGTGATGCCTCTTCTCTGAGAAGGTCCTCACCTTTGGCAGTAGTGAGGAGGCAGGGCACAGGTGCTTAGCCAGCCAGATAATCCCAACCTACTCCAGCAGTCACCAGGGTAAAGTTTTGCAACCAGTCTAGGGTGACTTGTTAGGATCTGCCTTGAAACTTGGGCAGATGACACTAGTGAAATGACACCTGGAAACGAGAACACAGACAGGGCACATATGGAGAGAAGAATGGTGGATTCACACTAGCACACGTTGACTTGGAGGTATATTTGAAGCATTAAGGTGGACACCTCAAGAGAGAGGCTTGAGCTGTAGAGATGAGTCAAGTGAACTGCCCAAGGCTACTGGTGGAGTGGCAGTGGCCAGGGTTTATTCTGCCACCCTTTGGCAGGGTTTGTTGACCATAAGACCCAAATAAAGCCAGTCATGATGTTGGGAGGTGCACAGCTGCCTTTTTGGCCCTACCCTGTCTGTACCCTTCTTGCTTTCTGTTCCCTGATTCAGCTTGCAGACTTGCCGTACCTACTAGCTTCTTCTTTTTCCTTATCTTAATTAAAACTGTATTTAACAATAACAGAAAATCTCACCATTATGTACAACTAAAATTGTACAACAGAAAATCTCACCATTATGTACAACTAGTAAAAAATATGGAAAAAAATAAATTGAAAATTTAAAAAAAATATTTAAAAACTATATTTAGGAAAGATTTGCTTCCCCTAGGGATTAACTCAAGCAGCAACTCACTGTGGGCCATGATGAGAATGGTGATGTTAATGATGATGAGCTTATTAATGGATATCATTTTGTGTTCTGTCCACACTGGTTTCCCCCTTCATCTTTCTAAGCCTATGTTGGCTATTCTCTCAATAGCAATGGAGACTTTTATAGAAAACCTCAACCATTCCCATAACTTCTATTCCTGGGTCTTTCAAAAGCAAGAATCCTCAGAATAAGGTTGCCAGATAAAATATAGGATGTAAATATGAATTTTAGGTAAATAACATTTTTTTTTAGTATAAGGATATGGATATGGAACATGGGGCAGTGCATGGGACATACTTATACTTGAAAATTACTAATTATTAATCTGAAGTTTTTATTTGCTAATTTAATAACTTATTTATTTTTTGTTGTTTTTGTTTAATTTTTTGTTTGTTGTGTTTTGTTTTTTGGTACTAGGGAATGAACCCAGGGCACTCAACCACTGAGGCACGTTCCCAGCCCCCTTTTTGTTTTTTTCTTTAATTTTGAGACAGGGTCTCACTAAGTTGTTTAAGGCCTTGCTAAATTGCTGAGGCTGGTTTTGAACTTGGGATCCTCCTGCCTCAGTCTGCCTTAGCCACTGAGATTCCAGGTGTGCACCACCTGATCTGGCTAAAATTTAAATGTAACTACTGAGTGGCTTGGTTATGTTTTCTGTTTTATTCTCTAAATCCGGCGATCTTACCATAGGGTAGAGGAAGAGAGAGGTTGCAAATGTGACATAAGGATAAGAAATGGAGAAGAAAGCAGAGGTTGCAAATGTGACATAAGGATAAGGAATGGAGAAAGGAATCCTCCAGCTAGGTCCCAAGAGTCCTTCAGAAACTGGGACTGAGCCCACCCTCAGCATCATGGAGAGGACACATGAACTCAGTGGAGAGGGGCTAAGTGGAAGTGGGACCTTTGGCTTCAGGGTGAGCAGCAAAGTCCTGAGGACCAAGCAAGGCAGAGATGACAGATTCCCTAACATCAAATGGCCATATGTGCTTAGACAATTAGCCTTTTTTCTATCAGGCCCCAAGGACTGGGTTGGGGGTCGTCTAATAATGACTGAAAGTACTTTTCCTGCCAACCAGCAGGAAAGAGAATCAAGCCTGAATTTAATTTGATCTAAAGGAAATAATGAGGCATTTCTAAAATCCAGTTTTATGAAGCTACATTTATAACTGCAAAATAATAATAATCGCTGCTAAACATTGAGCATTTTCTATGTGACACACTATGCTTAGTGATTTATCTACATTATTTTGAGTTTTGTATTACAAAACTATTATGGAACAAGAGGAGTTCTTTATTAATGTAGTCTCTTGGGAGTAGGTGAGGAGATTGTAGAAGGGGAACAGAGTACAGAAAGCAATGTCTGACTTATTGATTAGCCTGGCTCTGACTCAAAAACCTAATTCACATATAAAGAAAAAATTGGCCCAGAAATAGTCTTTACTGAAATATTCTTCTCAGAAACCAGTCCTGTGACAATCTTCCCTTTCCTTCCAATTCAAAGGAAAAATCTTTGGTCCTGATATGAATCTGACTCCTTTGCTTCAGAGCTATTTTTCAGGCCTCCACCAGGTCTTGAAAATGTTCATGTGATCAGCTTAAGTTCTTCCAAGTTCTCTAACTTTTTAAGAATGGCCTGTGTCTTTAGGCCAAAATTGTAGTTAAAGCATTATTTTTCTGCAATTACAATTCTCTTGGAAGAGGGAAAGTTTTCTTTCCAATTGACACAACGTGCCCTGAGGCCAAGAGAATTTGTTTGTGGAACACTCCATGAACCTTCTCCAACAATAAGAAGCAAATAGCCATTGGCCTAACTTGGAAATGTTTTTTGTCCCCCACACACACCTTAGCAAAAAGCTTTCAGATGGTTTTTGTCTCACCATACACTGAAAAATAAATCACAGTCACCCCATACTCTGTCACTGCAGTCTCAAGTTCTCTTCAGCTGATCACAAAAAGAGGGTGGCGGGAATAGGGGGGAAACATCTCACTGAGCAATGACTAGCATTGTAAGTCTGTGCATGATCAGAAAGATTGTAAAATGGGACAGGTCATGAAAAGCAATTTTGTGATTACTGAACAAAGGCTCAGCAATTATGTTTGGAAGAAGTTATACCATTGAACCTGACAGATGAACTCCTTATCAAAATTTACTGAGAAATAGAATTTTTAGGAGAATTTGGTTTCATGGGGTGTACTGACAAGCCTGTGGTCTCTGGTATGAAAACTGAATACTATAAATAGTTCAAAAAGAAGTGAATCTTAAATATCTCAGGGTTAGGAGCAAGAAGTGGTTCCCATCAATGTTAGCATAGGGATGCGGGAAGCTATCCTTCACCAATGAAGGGGTTGTGGTTGTTTTGTGAGGAAAATGGAAAGCATATATGTGAATATAAAATCTTTAATCCCACGTGGATCCTGCAACTGCAACCTTCTTAGCATTTATACCACTCTATAAATTGCAGTGAGTTAGAGGCAATTTTTCCTTTGGTAGAAATAATTCAGTTTCAGACCTGTTTTCACCTGGATGTCTCACAGATTCTTCAAGGTCAGAAAAACTTCCTTATTTGGAGCTAGGTTTCTCACTGTTAGAGATTAAAACTTACAAGTATGAAATCAGGAAAGACTAGAATCCACTATTAACAGTACAAGCTCATCATATTTGTTTAAACAGAGAGATATTAAAAGAGAAATATAGATATGTTTATCCAATGCTATCCTCTGAGAAAATCTGGAAACAACAACACCCAGTAGCAATGTGTACACCCAAGTTTTGCTACTAGAAATCAGTGTCTTTTAGACAAAAAGCAAATATTAGGGTTGAACAGGGAAAATATGAAATGACCCTGGAGTAGAATGTTGCTCCACCAAATAGGAGAGTGTTCAAAGTATGACAAGGGCTATTAAGAGTACAGAGGAACCAGCCAGAAGGGATTCCTAATGGTAAAATCAGGGATAATCTGAGCATCAGAATAAATGATGACAGTGGTGGATTATAGTACATTTTAAAAAATAAATCCATGAATCCATATTGATATAAGTAAATAAATGTGTAGATAGGGAGGTCAGGAGAGTAATTCAAATGTAGTGGCATAAATATACAAGCAAAAATGGATTTGAAAGTCATCATTCAATGCTAAAGCTAACAGATGAAAATGTGATGAAGTATAAAATACAGACCTGGGATCGAAGTATTTCCCATAAAATATTTGCTTATTATTAAAAGAACAATTAGTAACATTATAGTGAATACTATAATACTATAATACTACTGAATACCTCCTAAGTTATCTATGTTAAAAGTATCACCATGTTAAAAGTATTACTATTTGGTACAAACTAATATTAATATGCCTCCTCCTATGGTATACTGGGGGGCACACAATCTAACTTCCCTCCCTTCTTTCCAAAAATTATATAACCTAAATCTAATGATAGAGGAATATTAGACAAGCACAAATTGAGGAACAGCCTACAAAATATCTGATTTCAGCTCTTCAAAAATGCCAATATCTATGGAATGGAACCAGATCACGTATAATCACAATAATGGGAATTTATACTCGCTGTATGTATAATATGTCAAAATACATTCTACTGTCATGTATAATTAAAAAGAACAAATAGGAAAAAAATAAATCTAAACTTGCTTAATATTTAAGAGAAAAAGAAAACCCAAAATGCCAAGATTGAGAAAGACTGAGAAAATCAGAGTGCAATTTTAAACGATAGGACAATTTTAAAGACAACTAAACGCAATATATGGATCTGAATTGTATCCTATACTGGGAAAGAAAAACCCAAGAACATTATTGAGACAACTTACAAAATTTGATATAGATTAGTTATGTTGATGTTAAATGTTCATTATTTTGTGGTGAGATAGATATAAAAATACATTCATTTCTGGGAATATACACTGGATTATATAGAGGGAAAGAGCACATTGCTTCCATATAACACTCAAGTGGTTCTGAAAAAAAAATCTCTGTGTGTGTGTGTGTGTGTGTGTGTGGAGAGAGAGAGAGAGAGAGAGAGAGAGAGAGAGAGAGAGAGAGAGAGAGAGAAACAAAGAGAGAGAAAGAAAAACATAAAAGCGAACATAGCAAGATGTAAACAATTAAAGAATCTGGATAAAGAATAAAATTTCCTATTTCATTTGTTCTTTTTTAGATCTAGATGACAGTAGAGTGAGTTCTGACATACTATCCTTACATGGAGCATAACTTATTCCAATTAGGATAATGATTTTTTATACTAGCCTTGTAAACTTAAAATTATAGCAAAACAAAACTTCACAAAAGTCGACCCATTCTTCAATGCCCATTGGAACCCCTACCTCTCCTATGAAGCCTTCTCTTTCCACTACAGAATGATATCATAGGTCACAGAATTTTATTGCAGGAAGAGAGGAGATACCTTCTCCAGAGAAGTCCTAGAGTGATGAGGAGTCTGCATTATTCACTTGGTAATTCAACCAAAGCCTTCCTGGAAGTCACTGCTTTTGTCTATATCCATTAGCAAAATACTTTGCCATTTATCTGCCCAATTATATTGAAATCTCCATGAGATTGAAAATGTGTCTCCCAACCTTGTGAACCTTCTGACCTTCCTTTCACATTTCCCCCACTCCTACCCCAGCCCCTGACTCACAGCCCCACTAGGCACCTCCCCCCACTTCCTGCTCACACTCTACCTCTCAGGTTTCAGCTCAGATACCATCTCCTCTAACCTTGGAATGAGTCAGAGGAGCCTCATTTCCTCCTGGCACCCCATTCCTGCACCATCATAGCATTTGTCTTGCTGAACTTAAATTGGCTGTTTTCTTGTCTGTTTTCTTTACCAGGGAGGAGATGGGGAGGAGTATAAATTTTCACTGAACAACTAAAAGAGTACAATGATTTAATTTTTGGACATCATCACCTTTGCCAGATTCTAAACTATTTTCAGGTAATTTGCCTCAAAATCTTTTGAGTGACCCCCCTGAAATGTAGGGAATTGTTGAAGACTCTGTGCTTAAGATCAAATGTATAAATGGTTCTTGGGGAAGTTCTGAGGTGCACTGATATTTAGAAACATTCGTATAGGAATCTCTTGGTGTTGACCTGTCAGACTCCCAGACAGCGCATTTGGTCGTGTTTGGTGATGGTTGTTGGTGGTTGTTGGTGGTTGGTGGCTGGTAGTTGTAGTCTTGGGTTATTAATTTTTTGATTTGGTTTTTTTTCTTTGTTTTTGTTTTTAAGCTAGCATCCTTGTTCTGGTCTAGGATGAGCAGGGAGTGTAGTCAGAGCAATGTAGTGCTTCAGGGCAGGGCTCCTGCTGTGAACCTACCTTCACAGACCATTATATGGTCCTGCAGGACATTGGAAACTTGCCTGATATCTACTCACTGAGACAGAGGTTGTGGTGAAGGTCTTGGCAAAAGTAGCCTTGAACTTGCCCTTGTTCTCTGAACTGGAGGTGATGGAGGCCTTGGATCATGGATATGTGAACAGCTCTTCCAGGTCATTGAGATCTTCAATGATATCTACATTATCATGGAGCATGCAGCTGTGGAACAGCTATGGGACCTCATCCTGGAACCTAATGGCATGCAGGAGAAGGAGGCCCACAGACTGTTCGGGCAGATCCTGCTTGCTGTCAGTACTGCAGCAATCCTGTACCTGGACTTGAACCCCAAGAACCTCAGGGTGGATGCCAGCAGCAATGTCAACCTCATTGATTTTGGCCTCAGCACCAGATTCATAGCTTAGCAGAAGCTGAAGAGGTTCTGGGGTACTCTCCTATACTTTTCCCCTGAACTCACCCAGGGGAAGGAACATGCCCTCTAACAGAGTCTGGAGCCTGGGCGTCTTCATGCTCACAGGGAGGTGCCCATTATGGCATCCAGCAGAAAGCAAATGAGGAAGCTGATCAGGCAGGGAACGTGTAGCATCCTCCACATGTATCCAAGAGAGCCCAGAGCCTCATCAATGAGATCCTGGTGGCAGACCCTATACAGAGGCCCATCATAGAGCAGGTAATGGGGCACCCATCGCTGAGCCAGGGTGAGGAAGCTGCTTCACCCAGTGCTTCTAATGAGGCATTCCCCAATCTTCCAGATCCCATAATTATGAAGATCATGATCCTCATAGGTTACCACCCCTATAATACCAGGGTGTCTGTGGCCAGTAGAAGATTTGATGATGCAATGGCCATCTACCTCATCCTCAAGCACCAGAGAACACTGAGAGCAGGCCCTGAGGATCCTCCCAGGTTCTACCCCAAAAAGTGCTCCAGTGAGCTTGCCCTTCCCTTTCCTGTGAGCAGCAGCAGCCTGAGGAGGACAAGCAGCCACAGCAGAAGGGTGTTAGAAGTGCCAGTGAGCCTGCCATCCCCTCCACTTCCTCCACGTGGACACACCCCCTCCCAGCCTAGCCTCCCAGCATGACCCTGTGCCCAGCCGCTCATCCCCTGGACGCACCTCCACAGCAGCAGTGGGTGGAAGAGGGTGAAGAGGAGGGTCGCCAAATGCATGCGACAACTGTCCTCCATACCCTGCTTCCACGTGACAGCATCCAGAAACAGAGTGGCTCCAGTGGAAATGCCCAGCCCAGAAAGACAGAACTGAGGGACAGCCCAAAGACCCTGAGCTTCTGACATCACGGTGTGGGAGGGAGGTGTGCCCACTGGCTCAGGTTTCTGTACATGGATTCCAGGCAGAAGGGCATCTGCATCCACCAGGAGTCTCCTCTGCCTCCACCTGCAAAGACAAGTCATAAGGACTTTTCACTGGGATACTTCCCCTGCCTTGCTCTATGTCTTTTCTCCCATGCTTTGGGAGAAATTTATACTTTTTTTTCCCACAAATGTATAACAAAATTGATATTGTGAAAATTTTAAAAGACAGAGTTTTTTTGTTTTTGTTTTGTTTTGTTGAGAGAGGCCTCAGGGAGAGGGCCAGAGCCCAGCAGCTATTCTCTCCAAAGCCTGGACTACTCTGCCTCCTTCTCCTTCTGACTGTATATATTGGTTCACCTTGAACCAGTGTAGATGGGGCTCACTTGCCTTAAGCCAATGGGGACTTGTCCCTTTGACATAGTTCTAATAGAGATTCTCCCTTTGAGCCATTGTAGACTTGATTCACTTTGAGCTGGTGGCTTTGGCCAGAAGTAATCCTTTTCCTGGTCTTCAGGCTCCTCCCTGAAGTCTGTGAAACAGGAGGGTTACATGTATTGAAGAAGACACTTGTGCAAGGCATTGGAGTGTTCCATGGCTTCATCTCAATAATCCCATGTGCATGGAAGTGATATCTGGGCTGTGGGCAGGGTGGAGCCTGCCTGCAGCAGTGGATGGGTGCTTCACCACATGCCATGCAGCCTCCCCACCCAAAAACTCCTCCTGGTCACAACTAAAGGTAGTGGACAGTGAACACACAGGATTTGGGGAGCAAAGATGTGAAATCTCAGAGATGCTACTTACATAAAAGCATAGTGCACCCATGTGGAATTGCTATTCTGTAAGTAGCATCCCTGAGATTTCACATCTTTACTCCACATATCCTATGTGTTCACTGTCCACTACCTTTAGTAGGAGCCAAGAAAAAAATACTTTACCCTGCTCTTTTAACTATATGTATTATTTGTAAGTGTCAAGAGATAAAAGAGTAAATATTATCATTTTCATATAACATATTTTCTCCAATTAAATTTATCCAGAAAATTGCTCTCAATGTGTAAAATATACCTGCAAGAATTTTCATTTTTCTATACCATTTTGTTAATGACTTGGGATGGAAGCATTTTAAATAACTCCAAGCTGTATAGTTCAATTTTTTTTAACTGTAAGTCTTATAATAACATGGGTCCATTAACAAATTTTTGTCCATAGCAAAACGTTTCCAAGGATCTCCTGAAGAGTTGGTAAGGAGGCAACATTATCGTGGGCCATATGCTATTTCAGTTGAAAATGCTTTGTGCTTATCAAGCCCATGGTCATACAAGTGGCAATTAAACTCTAAAAATGGTAAAAGGATTTGTTTGTTGAGAATTCCTTGTTAACACCGAACACTCTGGAAGCTGGGCAGTTGGAGCTACAATTCCTGCTTTAACTTCCTTGTGCCTTGTTTTCACAAATGTGAAATGTGGACAGTAATAGGTCCCTTTGAGAGGACTAAAGGTTCAATGTATGTTGTAAGTTGGATATTGCTCAGACCCATGCTTGCCACGATCCCAAAATGTTCATGCATATATAATTTAATGAATAAATGATTTATCTTAACACAATTATGCCATTTTCAAAGTAAGACCTAGTTTTAGGAGAGTGTTGAGTTTAACTAAGGCTACCTTTATGTTAGGCGATATGAAAAAAAAAATTTCCTTCTTGACCAGTCCCAAGTCCTAATCATATGGTCAATTTTAATCAGATCAGAATCATTAGAGAGTTAAAAAGATGTGGAATATTTTAATCACAAATGGGAGTTCTTCAAAGGCATTTGGGCAGAATGAATATGAACTTGTATGAAATAAGTATAAATGCTCCAAAAACAGACTGAAATATTTTAATGATATCAGAAGGAGAAAAGGAAAGAAGGGTGTATTTAGGATGCAAATTTAGTAAAACAAACAGAACTAAGGTTAGATTGAAGCTTGTATGGTTCCTGTGGTATCAATATATGTAGTAGCTTTGGTCCTGGGCTCCACGTCGTCCGCCCTAAGGAAAGAGCCTTTCACATTCTTAGATAAGCTGGACACAGCAGAGGGGTAGCCTGGGAACATCTCAGTGCCTCAACATCTTTCTACCTTTCACATGTGACTGGAAGTGAGAAGCAGATGGAGCTCCTTGCTACTGTGATATCATCACAGCCTTCTCTGGGAAGTTGTAAGGTAGATATCACGCTTCTAAGAATAAGCCACAATTACCTTCAGGAGTCATGAGGGTATATCATGAGGGTCCATTTGCTAAGACAGTGGTGTGAGTTCCACCATGATGGCTTAAACTCTTCCTATTTCCAAATGCTTCTTAGACCACTCCTCATAGGACACCATGTTTTATGTTGATTCTCTTCTGTTCCATCTGCTCAAGCTTCAAATCTGTGTTACCTTAAAATACCCAGTTACTCCAAGTTGCTCTGTGACTATGGTTGGAAAACTCTACATTGACTCCTTTCTTGGAGAATTACCATTTACATCACTGTTTAGACTATCAGCATTTTCTAAACTCATCTGTCACCATGTAAAACCAATGAATATTTAGCAGGACTGATGTTTGGGATAGTTGATACTGAAGTTCAGGATTGTTATGTTGATCAAAACAGAGAATACATATATTTTCTAATGTACAAAACATAATAAGGGCTCAATGAAGGTGGAGTGATTATCATCAAGCTTAGCTAAGGGTCCTGCTGTATCCTGAGCAATGCACACAAAAGAAGACTACAACTGGATCTGCTAGTTGCTGTGGGGTGACACTATGGAAGCGGAGATGGCGTTTGCATCCTTTTTCTCTTACATGGTAAGACATTTGGGGCCAGTGGATGAGATGATGTGAAATCCAGGATTCCAATGACCCCCTACATCTCATCCAGCAAGACATCAAAGCAACTCTTAAGTGACCTATGAGAACCAGAGTTGTGTCCTGGTTCAGTTGGTGTGCACTCCTGGATTCACATCACCTCATCTACTAGTCTGCTTTCCCCTGGCTCTGAGTCATTCTAGAAAACTGTTGCTCTCAGGAAGAAGCATTAAGGCCAGTGGGCATTATCCTAAAGAAAAGGAGTACCCTGGGGTAGATGGAAGTTTGTTGCAAGTCACTGCTTTCAGTATGCTTGACCAGCTGTGGCCTGTTATTCTATGCCTATCTGCTTTGTCCTGAACAAAGCATGCGTTCTGTTAATGTTCATGATGGGGAGTTTAGAGATCTGATTTCTCACAAAAATAGTGAATGATATGCATCAATGAAAATTAGGGCCAAAAGGTAATGAAATGAATTAAGATAAGATTCTAGGCTTCAGTTTCTAACACTTAGTGCTGAAGTGGTTTTAAACATGACTGTAAAACTCTTTTTATCTGCCTCCCATCAAGGTGTGGGGTTTATGTCTCCTGCCAAGAAACCTGCATATACTGGTAACTACTTCAAACAATAAAATAGGATTGAGGTGATACTATGTGACCACCAAGGCTGAATCATAACAGGCAATGAGGTTTCTGCCTTGCCCACTGGAACTCTTGCACTGAAGCCACAAGCTCTCTGGTTATATATATATATATATATATATATATATATATATATATATATATATATATATATTCAACTATTCTGAGGCTGCCATGTTTGGAGGAAGCACAGCTGCATGGAGAGGACTCATTTATGCACTCAGATTGACAGTCTTGCTGAACTCAGTGTGCAAGACATTTCAGCCCAGGTGCCAGACATGTGAATGAGACTCCCAGTGATTCAGGTCCCCCTCATGACTTTGAGTCTTTCTAGATGAGATACCAGAGAACATGAAGCAGAGGCAAGCCATCCCTACTGTCCTAATTTCTGACCCAACAGAACCCATAACCATAATTCAATCCATATTTTTCACTACTAACTTTTGGGGCAATTTGTTATTCAGCAGTAGTATCCAAAACAGATTTTGATAATAGTGGAAGCCCCTTCCATTAGTGGAAAAGCTAATGTCCTTGAGGAAAAAGCATATCTGTTTATTCCAGTTTATGCCAAATAATTGTTTGTTTTTCAGGATTCAAGCTTAGCTTTGTAACATAAAGGGGCATGTTTTATGCTGAATGCATTTGCAGTTTGGTTCTCTTCACCAACAAAACATAATGAAACATCATGTGTATTTTTTCTATCATGAGAAAAACAGTATTCTGTGTACATTATTATTAAGATAGGTTAAATGAGGGGAAATTTTTTGACACAAATGTTTCACTACATAATTATTTATATGCTGCCAGAGAACAGAAATATACAGTTACAATTTATTATATGTCTCAGGCGCTTCTCTACAACTTTCCATCCTCCCAGCCAGCCAGCCAGCCAACCAGTCTGCCAACCATCTGAGACAGGGAAAAAGACAGCTGATAATGGAAGGAAAGAAAATAAGTAGATAGCACTTCCCTCTTAAAGGTTGCTAATGCCTCACGGGGAGGGAAGTTTCACACTTTCCAACAGGAGCAATCACCCCCCAGGATGGCTCTTTTCCTGCCATTTGGTCATCTCCACCTTTTGATCACCTTGGCATGAGAAGGAAGGAAACCTGAAATCTCTCTCTCCCTCTTTCTCTCTCTCCTGTCTCTTAAATAACATTTACTTATTGCTCTCACCTCAGCTTTTCTTGGGTGTTTAATCTTGAACATCAGAGGAATGAGGACCCAATATTAATTTTAAAGACTGGTATCACAACCATGCACTTAACTATTCATCCTTCCTTCCTTCCATCAATCTGTGACTCCAACTACTCATTTATCTGTCCATCCATCTGTTTGTACATCTATCCACCCACCCACTAATCAGCCAAAATTCAATGAGGGACTTTAGGTGGAAACCTCTGGGTGTTATGTTCTACTAGGCCCTGGGCATACAAAATTAAATGAGATCCAGTCCCTGTTCTCACTTAAGATAATTCATAAGCTAGGAGAAGTGCTTATAGCATAGAAGTCGTGACAAGTGCAGGACTTTGATGTATATCATGGCCCTTGTTTCAGTGTGGTTTTAGTTCTTATAAGTAGATCTGGGCAAGGCCCTTCATTCAGTGCGGCTTATGTCCTTATAAGGAGAGCAAGGCAGGGCCCTTGGTTCAGTTTTCCTCGCATCCTTATAAGGACAACAGGATGGGCCCTAGTTCAATGAGCATTGTGTCGTTAAAAGCACAATCTTTGATTCAATGTGACTGGCTTCATTGTGATTTTCTTCCCTCCTATTTAGTTGATGATTGTAATGAAACATTTTAATTCCATCTCTTCTCATTTTGGATATGCTCTACAAGTATTTCTGCATGGTTTGCATTCTTCCTTGAAGTGTGGCCTTTGCTGACTTCACTTCCAAATAGTACCTCTAAAGGTATCTTACAAAGAAATTAGAAAAATAAAATCAACAGAAAAGAATATATATATATATATATATATATATATATATATATATATATATATATATATATAGACAGAGAGAGAGAGAGAGAGAGAGAGAGAGAGAGAGAGAGAGAGAGAGTAGTTGAAATAAGAAAGAAGCAATTTTTTATCCAAAGGCAGAAATATTTTCTAAAGTCATCTAAAAACTGTCAGGCACAGTAGCACAGACCTGTATGCCAGCAACACAAGAGGCTGAGGCAAGAAGACCACAAGTTTAAGGCCAGCCTCAGAAACTTAAGAGAGACTTTCAGCAACTTAGCAAGACCCTTTCTCAAAAGTTAACAAAAAAAAAAAGGGGGAGCTAGTGATGTAGCTCAGTAGTAAAGCATCCCTGGGTTCAATTCCCCAGTACCAAAAACACTTATAACAAAATAATAAATAAAACAAATCAATTTAAAACAGATCTGTTTGGGGTTCTTAAAATATTTGACAGAGAATTTTAACCATCATTTTTTAAAAAATCTAATATTACTTCATGTTCATCTAAAATTTTAGTCTTGGTGGTGGCCAAAATGCCAATTTATACAAAAATACATCTAGGAAAAAAGCAAAAAAAAAATGAATTTGAACATAATGAAGATTTTACTGAGAAAATATTCTCAGAATATAGAATAAAACACAAAAGAGACCAAGATTGGTTTCCCATATCTAATTTTAGCAGAAAAGAGATTTTCATTTAGAAAAGCAGGTACTTTGTAGTTAGCCATTGTTATAGGTTTGTATGTCCCTTTCATGTTACAGGAGCCCTCAAAGTTTTCCAAAAAAAAAAAAACTTACAGAATTGGGGACTTACAGAATAACAGATTTTACTGAGATTCCTAATAGAGAGATATTTTTAGCTTATGGGATGGAAGTTTGTCGATGAATACAGCCTGTTTATGAGTGACTAGAACCTCTGTTGTGTGATTCTAGGTGAACAGTAAAGATAAGACATTCACTTCTCTTCTTATCTCTTAAATGCATGACTTTATCATCATCTTTACTTCAGGCTTCCTAAAATGAAAACACAGACAAAGAAATCAGTGGGTAGCATCTTGAACACTGTGATATAAATTATCCTTGAGTTAATAATTTACTAGCTTATAGAGCCAAGGGAGATAAAGCAAGATACCAATGTAAGTGAAATAAACTGTATGTATATATAAATAATTCATGTTTTAATTAAAATTGCCTATGGAACATCAAGATATTCCAAAATCATTTTGACCAACACTTTTATCAACTTAAAAAAAAAAAGTTACCAACATAACTTTGCAGGATGTTTGAAGGTCCCCAAACGTAGGTCATGTGCTTTCACTAGATTTCTGGTCCTATAATTAGCTCTTGGTGTCAAGAGGAGGAAATGCACGCTGAACAGCAGGTACACAGTCGGTTTTGCTGCATGAAGCATAATGAGGATTTCAGATTTAACACACTAATACTTGTTTTATTACCGTAGTCAATTGTCCATGCATCTTAGGATTCATGTTGTGTGCATTGGCTAAGTCATGTTTCTTTCATTAGCTAAAGCAATTAATGTACATTCAGCCTTTTAAGTACTATCTCTTTATGCTTTCTCCTTGTGTAATTCAGTTTGCAATGATTAAAATAATTTTTCAATGGAGATGCCACAGCTTAATGAAAAAATATACAGTAGTAATGTAAGAAGCATTTGTAAACATTTTTAGGAGGATATTGTCTGTTGTTACACAACACTGTAGCAGATGGCTATAAAAAAAAAAAAAGCAGCTCAGACTCAAGAACTAGCAGAGACAGACCTCAGGGGATTGGGGCAAATGGGTGGAAGAAAGACAGAGATTTTACTCTTTGGAAAGAGAATTTAATGTCACATCAAAAATAGCTTTGGGTCTGCCTTTTGGTGTGTACATTTAAGTACCAAATATTCACCAGTGTTTACGACTAATGACTCAATCTTGTTAAACCATTTATCTACTGAGCACACACCTTGTGCCAGGCCCCAGGCTAGTCTCCTACATACAACTCCTTAATCACAGTAACTGTGAGAAACTGACACAGAGAGATGAAATAGCTATCCCAGGAGTTTCATTGCTAGTTAGTCAAAGATCTGGTATTCATCCCATACCCTGTTCCTTTTTATGACCAAGCAGAGTTTGTGTTCTTGCTTCCCTATATATTAACCATAAAAAGTCAAGCAAGTTGCTTAACTTGCTCTGAGCCTCAGTTTCTTGTGTGTAAATATGGAGACAGTACTGGGAGCCCAACTCCTGATATTGTTGTGAAGATTAAGTTAATACAGGCCACGTGCTTAGAAGCATGCTTGAC
Organism: Ictidomys tridecemlineatus; assembly: GCF_052094955.1. Classification (NCBI taxonomy): domain Eukaryota; kingdom Metazoa; phylum Chordata; class Mammalia; order Rodentia; family Sciuridae; genus Ictidomys; species Ictidomys tridecemlineatus. The sequence continues at coordinate 59,454,073 of NC_135477.1, forward strand.
ATATGGTAAGTGTTCAATAAATATGTGCTGTTATTGCTGTCTGTGCTATCCTGCTTACTCCGTGTCATGTGCTTTTCCATCTCAGAACTAATTATTTCTTTGTTTTAAGCAAGATGTTATGTATTATGATGCATATTAGTAAATGAACATGTGTGTAAATGGTCTTAGAGATGATTGTTTTACACTTGTTACTTGTCATAATCAAAATCCAGGATTAATTAACTCTCTGAATATCTTTCCTAATTTAACAAGTGATTATCCTATTTAATGTACATGGACAATAATTTCAATAGATATCTTCTCTAATTATGTCTCCCTTCTGTGGGCACAATATGACAATTCGGTCTTTAGCAGCTAGTTGCATGTGATTAGTCAAAGTAGCGCGGAATTTGAGAACATCATGCAATGATTCTTTTAAATCTTCAGTCAGCATAAAACAGATGTACAGTGACTGACACCATTCCTTGCTCAGGCTAGCTGATTTTTGAAAACGAACTCTTTCTGATAATACAGTGTTCCCCTGATTCTAGGTTCAATATACTCCGACTCTTCCTCAGAGATTTAGCCTAAGTGTTCTCTCCTCCAGGAAGCCTTCCAGATCTGTGCTTCTTCTCCACATAAGATTTTTCTTCCTCACCTGAACCTGAAGACAGAAAAAGCCCATGCTTCTCCAACAACTATTCTATCTTTATGCTTGGTTGATAAGCTTCCAGTTTTTAGTCAGCACATGACTTTCCAAAACAAAGATTTGATCAGGCTCCCTTGCAGCTAGGTATGGTCATGTGACCACGGTTTAGTAAATAGGATAGAAGCAGAAGTGCTATGCTCTTCCAGGAAGTGTCCTTAAGACAAGGACATGCTTGCTGGTGTTCACTCCTTTCCTATTTCTGCTCACTAGAATATAGATTTCGTGATTGAAGCTCCTCCCATTTAGCCATTTTAGGCCAAGAGGTAGCCCTGTGTTGATAATGGCAGAACAATTAGGCAGAAAGAGACTGAGCTCCTGGTGATTGCAAAGTCATTGGGCAACTTAGACTCTCAAGATCCAAAAACAGTTTATGTGAGAAAGAAATAAATGGGGTTTTTTATCATTTGCCTATGAACCCCTTTTGACTCATTTAAGTCTCTTTGCACTTTGGTTATTTGTAAGCTGAATCTCTTTTCTATCACTCACATTATATCTAACTGCTAGACAGCTATTGGCTGCACCAGATCTGATTTCCTAAAAGCAAGTACTGTTCATTAAGCACTCGCCACGATGCCAGGCTTTTAGTAGGTTGTAAGTAAATGCTTGTTGCATAAAGATAATCTGACTCAGAGTGTTCAGAAAATGCCAAAAATACAAGTCCTTGTGTCACGATATCAGAAGAATCCTTTTTTGTTGCTTCCTACACATGGTAGTTTTCTTCATGTCCAGATTAGCGATGCACAACAAAAAGGGGCAAAGAGCTTTTTTTCTGGGCTCTTGGGCCTGCTCCCTTGCTCTGATTCAGAATAACTTCTTGTAGGTAAGCCTTTGGTTTTACTGCTTTGGGATTGTTTGTTAGGAGGATTTGGCAGAAAAGCACCTACACCTGGCTAGAGAGCCTTCTGATGTGAGCAGACCGTACTCTTTGAGTGTGGTTTAGGAAGAGGGACTGGCAGCTCTGAAACAGAAAGGGGCCGTGACCCTGCACGTGATTCTCACATCTGACCCAGGGTTATGAGATAGGATTATGAGAACTACAGGATTTGGCTTTTGTTCTAGGTTTTATATCTACACTTAGGTCAAGTTCTTACCCAGCATGCTACAGACTTTCCAGAAGTTCATTGAAATAAAGAGTGCATATCATTTGCAATAAGTAATTTATATCACCGCGAACCATGGGTCTAAACAGTAGCAAGAACAGGGAATCTAAGGCTTGAGAAGTAATATTTTCACTCAAGGTATTACTTTTAGGGATGTAGGCTTTGAGGTGATTTTATCAACTAACAGAGAATATCTTGGGCATGAAGCCCTTATTGATTTACCCATTCTCTGTTCTGATCCTGTGACTCTGGTAATGCCACAAACTCTGAAATTGCTGTGAACTCTGTAACAGCCAATACTTCAGTGGAAATTCAAAAGTTAACTGTAATATGAAGCACTTCACTCAGTTAAATTTCCCACATTGTTGAAATCATGAAGCTCTTCAGAAGGTTTTGAGTAGAATAGAAGGAGGTTTGTCTGAATTTAAAAGCCTAATTTGCCTACTTGAAAAGGAAAAAAAACCCATAAAGTGGTGGCAAATCTTTCTGAGCTAGAAGCATTGCACTGATTTGGCTGTAAATTTTTAAATGGCAAGCAAATGAACCATGCACTTTTCCTCTAATCACACTTAGCCAGTGATCAGAATCTTTTTAAGCCACTTCTGAACCAGAATTACATCATCCAAAGGGCAAAGAAAGTAAAATTATTTAATATACAAGAGTTGCTACTGGAATCACTCTCATTGTTTCTGAGGATGAAGAGAAATTGGACAACATCTGCCCCTCTGATGTGAAAGTCACTTAACACATTACTGACCCTAAGGTTGAGCGTCCTGGATGACCATGTGTTGGCCAGTTCACTGGTAACGATGCAGCAGTTCACTTAAGACTAATTCACCCCATTCACCTATCGAAGATAGATATTTTACCTATGGAAAGCAATGCCAAGTTCACCGAAACAACTCAACCTCAAGAGAACAGTTATTAAAACAACTTGGTCTAGCTAGATCATTATAAGGGCTGGTGAGATTCCTTATCAGAATCACCCAATACCTAAGTTGTTTTTCCAGTGATAAAAAATATGCCACCAAGAAGGAAGAAGGAAAAGGAGAAAGGGAGGGAGAGAGAACAGGAGAAGGAGAGGAGGAGATGGTGGGAGGGGGAAAAGGGAACGCATCTTCAGAGAGATGTCAAAACCCCTTTATTTTAGAGGCCAGAAAATGTTGTTTAGAAAGGATCTGAGCCCGGAAGATGTTAGCCAACCTTTGGATCCTCCAAGGAATCTGCATCACAGCTGTTGTCATTGACATTTGTCTCAGCAAAGGTCTAACAACTTAGAAACCATAAATTCTTTCTGTAGCTCTGTATAATTCTGGATGCTTGAAGCTGAGAGAGTCTCTTCCTTTCTGTTTTCCTTTATTTTTTCCTTCTTCTTCATAGTAAATAATTACAATGGGGGAAGGGGGAGAAAGGTAGGTAAGGATGGGGTAGAAGAAAAGGAGGGCGGTAATACTGATGCAGAGGTATAATTCTCATTTATAGTCCACATTCTCCCCTTTTTTTCTTTCTTCCCCCCCACCCACCAGGAGGTTGTGGGAGCTGGAAGTATTGAAATGGAGGTCTAAACTCATCAACTGCACTCGATTTCTATGTACCAGAAGAACAAGTACCTGAGTACAGTGAGGCTCACTAGGAGTCATGAAATGTACTGTCTTCCCCTAAAACACAAGTTCAGCAACCTGGAACCTAGCAAAATTTGTGTCCCTGTAGTCTGGAGCCACAGCAAAACCCACAGCTTCAGGATGTGTAGCCAATCTGAAGTAAGCCCCAGTCCACAACGCTCACAAACTTTTTTCTACCAAAACAGAGTTGGTTCCAGGAGTACCACTGAGATATTTTTAATAGTCTCTGAAGGCTGAAGCATTTTATGAAGGACTCAAACTAAAAGTCTAAGGGAAATTTGGAATAGGTGAAAAATAATCCTTCATCAAAAGAAATCAAAGAGAAAATTGCCAGGAAATGTGTGACTTCTTTTTATGAGACAAAGCCATAACTATTGGCAATAAATTCCTTTTTACTTCATCGATGACACACCTTGCCAAATAGTTTTCATTCACCCTCTGTTTTTAAGTCTCAGAATGTTGAGTCATGAAATTATCGAGCCTTTTAGTTTCTTTTCTCTGTAAGTAGTAACTAGACTAGAACTGTGTTCATAGACACAGTAAAACTTTGAAATCTGTTTTCTGGAAGATATTTATCTGTTTGTTTTTAAGAATTTTAATAGCAATTATAACTGATCATTAAAAAAGTTTCAACACTGGCTGGGTTTGTGGGTCAGTGGTAGAGCACTTACCTAGCATGTGTGAGGCACTGGGTTCCATACGGGGCACCACATAAAAAATAAAGGTATTGTGCCTATATATATATATATTTATATATATATATATATATATATATACACATATGCATATATGTATATATAGTTATATATGTAAAGATATATATATAAAGTTTCAACACAACAACACTGGTTGATACTAAAGTATTGAGTATTTTGCTTTTTGGAAATCTGTGGAAAGATGAATTTTACATTTCTAAGTCTTTCTAAGTTTTTCATAATTTGAAAAGGAACCTCCTTTTTTTCCTACCCCACCCCCCAAAATTCTTTGACAATATATTTTTGGGGGGTTAAAAAAATACAAATGTGGCTTAATTGATCATTTCATCTGTGTCCATTTACTCTGGCTATGAATTAGAAAATCTGAATTGTGATAAACAATATCCTAAACTGGCCCCAAAGATTCCATCCTTCTGGTGTGTAAGCCCCGAGTAACCCCTGACTCATCTTCCTCCAATCTGTGAACATGTTGGAATACCACAGCCATGACTGAGAAAAACAGCTGATGTTGAATTCATCAAAAGGGACATTATCCTGAGTGAGCCTGGACCTAATTAGAGGATTCATCAAAAAAAGGTGGGATGTCAGAGGGAAATATCCTGCTGGTCTGAAAGAAATAACTGCCATGTTCTGAAAGGAGAGCACTCTCCAGGAGCTGAGAACTATCTCCAGCCAAGAACTAGCGAGACAATAGGCACTTCACAGAAATGAATATGCCAACAAGCAGTGAGCTTGTGAGAGAAGAAGTCTTGATGACATCTTGATTTCAGTCTGCTAAGAGTCTAAACAGAGGATCCATCTAACCTGTTTCCAGACACTGGGAGAAAATAAATTTATGTTTTTATAAGCCACTAAATTAGGGATAATTTGTTATGCAGCAGTAGAAGACTAAGGCTGACAAATGCTTGTAAGAGTCAATCAGTCCACAGATTCTATTACCTGAACTTTCAGTCAATGGCATTATTTTTTATTGCTGGAAGCAAAACCAAAGGTTAGACACAGCATCCAGTTCTGCCTTGTTTTTGTTGTTAAGTCTAAGGTGGCTTAAGTGCTTTCACGTCTCACTGTCACTCTCTCTCAGGGATCACATAATCAACTGCAGAGAAGAAAGCATAGAAGGATTGCTCCATAAGTTACTATAAGTTGATATTCCTTTGACAAGAAAATATTTAATCATTTTTCTTTCCATATTTTTTTGTGCATTATAGTCACACATAATAATGGGATTTTTTGTTACATATTCGTACATGCACACATTTTATCACAATATAAGTTGACCCACATTAGTCCCCAGCACTTTCGCCCTCCCATTCCCCTGATCTATTTCCTACATAATTTGAAAGAGGGAAGCACAGAGTATCCAGTTATGCATTCGGGTTACAATAACGATGTCATCTTTGATGTATTTATTTGTTTTCCTATTTCACTTTTGTAGAAATAGCAGAGTCATCACGTCCTTTGTGGAAGGTCATGCTTGCTTGTTTTCTCTGTACCGAGACTCCTGAAAGAAATAGACTGAAGTTAAATGAGAAGGTAGCACATTGTGACTGGAATACGATGACCCAAGTTCTGTGACCTGCTCTAACATTAACTAGCTCATGATTTTAAACATATGAGTTTCTCTACATGCCTTCCCACACAGAGGAATTCAGGTGGGTTCTATGCAGGATTTACATCCCTGGGCTGCCACAGTTTTAAAACAAACAAAAAAAAATGTTGATAAACACTAGAGTAGATAATCTGTAGGATCTTTTCCAGCAAAAACCTTATGAGTCTCTCAGAAGAAATAAACCCAGAAAATGTTCATTCTCTCTTCTGGTCATAGTTCTGGTTTTTGATCCTGCTGACATAGGGACAGATTTCTTTCTATGGAAGATCATAGATGTCCCATGGCATTCCTGACACTTTTGCTTCCTTCCTCATGTGGACACTCTCCTATATTTTGCGTTCATCAATGTATTTCAGAGAAAGTCTATATTCCCAACAACCAAGATATTCTAGTAGTGTTCCTATTGTATTTAATTTTAGCAGCATTGATCAAACCAATTCGTTGTACAAGATAAAATATATTACACTGTAAAGCTTATGACATTTAACAATTCAAAAATCTAGAAAAAAATCCTTTTCTGTCTTTCTCTCCTATTTTTGGCTCTGGTGGCTGAATTTATGTTTGGTTCTACAGTTAGACCAGCCTCTCCCTCACGCAGAGAAACTGTGCATAAACTATTCTAGGGCTGGGGATTTCTGAGCATAAGGAGAATAGAAGAAGGATCAAGAGAAATACAGAGGAATAGAATTTCTAGGAATTGGTGATGTTGACCATTAGGGAACAGAGATGCAATTTTATATTATTCTTATCATAATTCCTCTCCACTCCTATCCCCATGAAATACTGAGAAAAATCAAGGCAAATACTTGTTCTGCTTTCTGATGAATGAAAATTCTGCCTAATGTTGACATATATCATCCACCAATTTTGGAAGAAACTTAATGATTTTACAGTAATGACTACTTTTGGCACTACTTGTTTAATGACGTTCCTGTACCAGAAACTATGTTGAACATTTTGCTCAAACTTCCTCATTTAAATCGTACAGCCACCTGTGGGGTAGGTATTATGTTCCCTAGTTTCAAAATGACAAAGCCAAAGCTCACTGGAAGTTATTTAACTTGCACCTGATAAGGGACAAACCCGCATCTGACTTCTAGAACTCAATCCCAAGTTGTCCCGCTCCTCAACCACTAGAGCTTCATCTTCTTTGGAGCAATAGTCAAGACAACTATTTGGGGATGCCCTTAGTCCCTAGCATACTATTTTACACAATAAATGGCATTTAAAAATAATTGTTATTGAAATAAATATCGTTATTATTACTGGTGGTAAAACTGAAAGGTATGAAAATATTAATGCACTGTTCAGTGGAACTAATCTTTATTTGTTGGCATCATAGCAGAACAAAACTCACACACCTGGAAAATTTAATTTAATTTATATAATCTTTTGTGAGTTTATTTTTGAACATAGGACTATTTCATATCTATGTTAAATTTCCAGTTCTCTATAATATGATATAATTATAGAGAAAAATATCAAAGGATAATGTATATAGATATGTATTTCGAACCCATATTGATTTTAACATCTATCACATCTCTTTTAACTGGATTTGTTAATATAGGGCCATGGTCTTCTTTATATGAAAATTTTTAATTCTAGAGAAAAAAATATTATCTAGAAAAGACAAAGTTGAATCTAAATAAATTACTGATATATTCTGGGTTAGTTTGAAATTCATCTTAAAATAACATTTAGCTCATTAGCAGTAGAAGCCTGATATATTCTCTGTACTTAGTAAATATTACATATGGTATTGGCTATATTTTCCAAACTCCAGATCATGGTACATGACATAGGATTGCTAGGGAATATCCAGAACATATGGTTGCCATCTTATTAGGGAACAGCCACTGAAGATACTTTGCAATTGCCATTCCTACAGCACATATGCATTTCAGAGCATAACCTCACATTTTCCTAAGGATGTAGTCCAAATCTACCAGGAGCTTTTGAGGGATGAAGTTAATTATATATCCAGGTAGGTGGGCCAGAAAGAAAGCTCAGAAAACAGCTTGATAATACAAGAAATAAACCCCTCAACCATTTTCGGTTTAGAGAAGCCACATCAAACCTTAATGAGAAACCACATGTAGTGGTAAATTCTGGCATTTAATTTTATGATTATTTACAGCCATTCTGGTACATAGCATATGGCATGGAGTTACCTTTTTTAAGTACCAAAAAGATAAACTAGAAAAAATGCTAAATACATAGCAATCAGGTTTTATATCTCTTAATAAAGAGATGAAAGATATACTTAATTAAATAAAAAAGATAAAATAGTTTGAGTTGTGAGCAATAATTTATACTTTTGAAAACATTTGGCATAATTCCTTAGGCAGAAACTGGTAAAAAAAAATTAAGAAAGTAACAGAAGTTTCAAAGTAATTTATTCTTAAGTAAATGTCCCATACTCTGCCAAAAATCTCCATTCTTTTAATTCTATAGACATTTTTAATTCTAATAAAATGTTATAAATGGCATTATAAAGTCTTTCATCTATTTGTGTTTTCAATTATTTTCCAAAGTCTCATAGTAGACTTTGGCAGCAGAAGCAGTATTAAGCTGCTGTTACTTTTTTTTCTCCTGCCACAAGAACAAAATTTTGCTCATGTATTTCACTGTGTATATAGCTAACAGAATTGAGTAAATTTATTTGCAAAGTCAACTACTATCGTACGTTTCATTAAATGGTAAGATGAAGTATAAAATAGCTCAAGACATTAAAAAAAAGAAAGAAAAGAAAAAGAAGTTTCAGGTACAAATGGCAATATAAGAATTCATCTCCATTTACACCCAAAAACCCACTCAATAAGAGTACATCAGTTAAAATTAATATACTTAGAAACAGAGATAATGGGAGAAAGTGACAGTTCTTTAAATTTCTAGAATTGTAAAGTAAACAGAAGTATGTTGGTAGATAAAACCCCAAATAATCCATAGTCCAGAATCTACCCTGGGGAGACGAATTGCTTATGGCAGTCAGAGACCCCTCCAGGACTAGAAAGGCTCTAGAATAGAATAAGCAAAAAATGTGGAAAGCAGTATGGAGATGCCTCAGAAAACTTGTAATAAAACCACCATTTGATCCAGTTATCCCACTCCTCAGCATATACCCAAAGGTCTTAAAATCAGCAAACTATAGTGATGAAGCCACATCAATGTTTATAGAGCTCAATTCACAATAGCTAAGCTATGGAACCCATCTAGGTGCCCTTCAACAGAATAATTCATAAATAAAATGTGATATATACACACAGTGGACTGTTACTCAGCCATGATGAAGAAAAAAATCGTGGTGTTTGCAAGTAAATGGATGAAACTGGAGACCATCATGTTAAATGAAATAAGCCAATCCCCAAAACTCAAAGGTCAAATTTCTCTCTGATATGTGGATACTGACTCAGAATAGAAGGGGCAGAGGGAGGAGTGGAGGTTCATCAGATTGGCAGTGGGGATTGGGGAAGGGAGAGAGGATTGGAATGGGAAAGACAGTAGAATGAATCAGACATAACTTCCCTATGTTCATACATGAATACAAAACTGGTGTATTCATGTATTATGTACATTATGTACAGCCACAAGAATGGAATGTTATACTTCGTGTATGTGTAAAATGTCAGAATATATTCTGCTGTCATGTATAATTACAAAGAAAAAAATAAAAAAATAAAGCTAAACTTGGTTAATATTTTTTTAAAAACACCCCCCCAATAATACCAAGATTGAGAAAGACTAAGGAAAATCAGAGAGATATTTTAAATGAAAGGAAAATTTTAAAGACAACTAAGTACAACATATAAATCTGAATTGAAGCTTATACTGGGAAAGAAAAACCTACCAAGAACATTATTGAGACAACTGATGAATTTTGATATAGATCAGTTATGTTGATGTTAAACATTGATTATTTTATGGAGAAATGTAAAAATATGTTCTTTTCCTGGGAATATACACTGAAATAATTAGGGGGAAGAGTACACTATCTCCATCTAATACTCAAAAGGTTCTGAAAAAAATTGTGTGTGTGTGTGTATGTGTGTGTGTAAAGAGAGAAACAGACAGACACATGGCAAATATAGCAAGAAGTAAACAATCAATGAACCTGGATAAATAATGAAATTTTTTATTTGTTCTTTTTTAGATCTAGATGACAGTAGAGTGTATTCTGACATACTATACTTGCATGGAGTATAACTTATTCCAATTAGGATAATGATTTTTTATACTAGCCTTGTAAACTTAAAATTATAGCAAAACAAAACTTCACAAAAGTCAACCCATTCTTCAATGCCCATTGGAACCCCTACCTCTCCTATGAAGCCTTCTCTTTCCACTACAGAATGATATCATAGGTCACAGAATTTTATTGCAGGAAGAGAGGAGATACCTTCTGCTGAGAAGTCCTAGAGTGATGAGGAGTCTGCATTATTCACTTGGTAATTCAACCAAAGCCTTCCTGGAAGTCACTGCTTTTGTCTATATCCATTAGCAAAATATTTTGCCATTTATCTGCCCAATTATATTGAAATCTCCATGAGACTGAAAATGTGTCTCCCAACCTTGTGAACTTTCTGACCCTCCTTTCACATTTCCCCCACTCCTACCCCAGCCCCTGACTCACAGCCCACTAGGCACCTCCCCCCACTTCCTACTCACACTTTACCTCTCAGGTTTCAGCTCAGATACCATCTCCTCTAACCTTGGAATGAGTCAGAGGAGCCCCATTCCTCCTGGCACCCCATTCCTGCACCATCATAGCATTTGTCTTGCTGAACTTAAATTGGCTGATTTCTTGTCTGTTTTCTTGTCTGTTTTCTTTACCAGGGAGGAGATGGGGAGGAGTATAAAGGGGCTCACTAAATTTTCACTGAACTACTAAAAGAGTACAATGATTTAATTTTTGGACATCATCACCTTTGCCAGATTCTAAACTATTTTCAGGTAATTTGCCTCAAAATCTCTTGAGGGACCCACCAGAAATGTAGGGAATTGTTGAAGACTCTGTCCTTAAGATCAAATGTATAAATGGTTCTTGGGGAAGTTCTGAGGTGCACTGATATTTAGAAACATAAGTCCAGGAGAATGAGATATTGCCTACTATTCCTGTTCCCTTCCCAATTTCTCATAATCAACCTCTAGTATGAAGCTCTCCATAATGCCACTTGCTTAAATTCTGGATCAAGGACCTGAATGACTCCTTTCACACAGGGTACATCCAGTGGTGCATGCTGTGATTTGAAAGTGTATATTCCTCCCAAACTCCTGTTCACAGTTCGGCCTCAACGCAACAGTAGAGAGAGCTGGTTAGGCCAGGAAGCTCCAACCACAGGAATGGAAGGTGCATAATACCAGAGCTTCTTCATCATGTGCAAGGACTGCACACACACACACACACACACACACACACACAAATGTACATTTGTCAACCTAAGTGCAAAGATGTGTGGTGGTGTTTTAATTAGCTTTTTGTCTCTGTGACCAAAACATTCACCAAGAACAACTTGGAGGAGGAAAAGCTTTTATGAGGCTAACAGTTTCAGAGGTCCCAATTCCTGGACAACTGACTCCATCATAGGGCAAGTATCCAGAGGAGGAAAGCTGTTCAGTTCAGGCCAGCAAAGAAGCACAATCCTGGAGTGTAGATATGATAAGGTCTTTCAAAGCCACAGTGTTATTATAGATTTTCACATTCAAAAAGACGTCTGAAGTATCCTTTAACTTTTAATCTCTAAACTAGTACATATGGGTGTCCATAACCCATTAGAGAAAAGACCTCCAGGGTCCTCTCTTATTCTTATAATGAAAGTGGAGGCCCCAAAAGTGAGATGACCACTGGGGGTTACACCCAGGAGTGATTGGGTGATTTCATGCTTGGACCTCACAGGAGACATTGTGAGTAAACTCCAGGTATATAAGCCAGTGGCTACAGCTGGGATTTTGTCCGTAAGTATAAGAAGTTCTTGGTGGTGACCTGTCAGCAGTCTCCTAGACAGTTAGTGCGTTTGGTGGTGGTTGGTGGTGATTGGTGGTTGGTGCTTGTGGTCTTGGGATATTGTTTTTTTTATTTGGGTTTTTTTGTTTTGTTTTGTTTTTCATTTTGTTTGTTTCTTTGTTTGTTTGTTTAAGCTAGCATCCTTGTTCTGGACTAGGGTGAGCAAGGAGAGTAGTCAGAGCAGTGTAGTGCTTCGGGGCAGGTCTCCTGCTGTGAGCCTGCCTTCCCAGACCATTATATGGTCCTGCAGGACATTGGAAAGGGGGCTTCGTCCAGGTGAAACTTGCCTGCTGTCTACTCACTGAGACAGAGTTTGTGGTGAAGGTCTTGGCAAAAGTAGCCTTGAACTTGCCCTTGTTCTTTGTTCTGGAGGTGATGGAGGCTCTTCCAGGGCATTGAGATCTTTGACTATATATATATTATCATGGCGCATGCAGGTGTGGAACCTAATGGCATGCAGGAGACTGTTTGGGTAGACTTGTTGGCCATGTAGTTTACTGCCACAAGCTGGGAATCACCTGGACTTGAAGCCCGAGAACCTCATGGTGGATGGCAGCAGCAATGTCCAGCTCATTGACTTTGGCCTGGGCACCAGATTCATAGCTGGGCAGAAGCTGAAGAGGTTTGAGGGCACTCTCTTATACTTTTTTTCATGAACTCACCCAGGGGAAGGAATACCAGGGCCCCCCAGCAGACATCTGGAGCCTAGAAGTTATTCCCTACTTAGTGCTCACAGGGAAATGCCCACTATGGAATCCAGCAGAAAGCAGCTAAGGTAGCTGATCAGGCAGGGAATGTTTGGCATTCCCCCACATGTGTCCAAGGGAACCCAGAACCTCATCTGTGAGATCCTGATGGTGGACCCCACAAGCCACCAGAAAGCAGGTTTTGAGGCACCCATCGCTGAGCCAGGATGAGAAAGCTGCTTCGCCCAGTCCTTCTAATGAGACACTCCCCAAACTTCCACATTCCACAATTATGAATATTATGATCCACATGGGTTACCACCCCTATAATACCACGGTGTCTGTGGCCAGAAGAAGATTTGATGATGCGATGGCCACCTACCTTAACCTCAAGCACTAGAGAATGCTGAGAGCAGGCCCTGAGGATCCTCCCAGGGTCAGCCCCAAAGTGCTCCAGTGAGCCTGCCCTTCCCTTCCCAGTGAGCAGCAGCAGCTTGAGGAGGCCAAGCAGCACCAGCAGAAGAGTGTTAGAAGTGCCAGTGAGCCTGCCATCCCCTCCACTTCCTCCACGTGGACACACCCCCTCCCAGCCTAGCCTTAAGCATGACCCTGTGCCCAGCCGCTCATCCCCTGGAGTCACCTCCACAGGCAATCCCACCACAGCAGCAGGGTTGGAAGAGGGTGAAGAGGAGGGTCCCCAAATGCATTCGACAACTGTGCTGCATACCCTGCCTCCATGTGACAGCATCCAGAAGCAGAGTGGCTCCAGTGGAAATGCCAAGCCCAGACAGACAGAACAGAGGGACAGCCTGAAGACCCTGAGCCCTCTGACATCATGATGTGGGAGGGAAGTGTGCCCACTGGCTCAGGCTTCTCTGCAGAGATTCCAGCAGCAGGGCATCTGCATCCACCAGGCGTCTCGGTCTGCCCCCACCTGCGAAGACACATCATACAGACTTTTCCCTGGGACACTTCCCCCTACCCTGTTCTTTGTCTTTTCTCCCATGCTCTGGTAGAAATGTATTCTCAATTTCTTTTCTTTTTATTTACAAATTGTATAATAAAATTAATGTTGCAAAAGTTTTTAAAGGCAGTTTTGTTTCGTTTTGCTTTTGGTTTTTTGTTTGTTTGTTTGTTTGTTTGTTTGTTTTTTGAGAGGGGCCTCACAAAGAGTGCTGGAGCCCAACAGCCATCCCATCCAAAGCCTGGATCACTGTGCCTCCCTTTCCTGCTCACTGTATATATTGGCTGACCTTGAGGTGGTGTAGATGGGGACTCACTTACCTTAAGCCAATGTACAAGGGGACTTTGTTCCCTTGGCGTAATATATTTGGAAATTTTCCCTTTGAGTCAGTGTAGACTTGATTCACTTTGAGCTGGTTGCTTTGGCCAGAAGTAATACTTTTCCTGGTCCTCAGGCCTCCCCATGAAGTGTGTGGGGATGGAGGGTTGCAGCTTTTAGAGAAGACACTTCAATGTTTGTAGCAGCTCAATTCACAATAGCTAAGCTATGGAACCAACCTAAGTGTCCTTCTTTACCCAAGATGAATGGATAGAGAAAATGTGATACATATACACAATGGACTATTACTGAACTATAAGGAAGAATAAAATTATGGAATTTTCCAGTAAATGGATAAAATTGGGCAGTATTATGCTAAGTAAGATGAGCCAATCTCAAAAAACCAAAGGCTGCATGTTGTCTCTGATATGAGGATACTAACACACAATAAGTTGGTAAAGCAGAATAGACATTCATTGGATTAGACAAAGGAGAATGAAGGGAAGGGATGGGGGGGTTGAGAATAGGAAAGACAGTAGAATGAATCAGACATAACTTTCCAATGTTTATCTACGACTACATAACCAATTTAACTCCACATCATGTACAACCACAAAAACGGGAAGTTATACTTCATGTAGGTGTAATATGTCAAAATACATTCTACTGTCATATATAACTAAAAAGAACCAACAAAACTTAAAAAGAAAAAAGAATATTGGTAGAAATTAGAATCAGGGCTGAAAATAGAGAGGTTGGTTGAAGGGCAGTAGAACAGAAAAATAAAAACTGCTCTAAGTCCCTATCTCCACCTCAATCCCAGAAACAAAGTTTGGCAAGTTGAAGGCAGTCTACTCTTTACTCCCAGGCAAAATTTAATTCATACATCAAAACTAGAGGATGGCTCTTGTAGAAAAATGCTGATGTGGAGTTATCTATGGATTTCTAGATGTTGGCATCTGAGAGCTCATGGAAATACTCATCCTTGTTTTTTATTGTTACTGGTTATGAACTTGGAGCAGAAAAAGTCTAATATAGATTTCAAATCTTTCAAATGATTTTCATCCATCATCACTTGAAAAGAGCATCCAAACCTTTGGGAACATATATAGCACCCCATACTTATGCCTAAGTGCCTCATATGGCAAAGAAGTAAACACTAGTCAGGCACTAGCTGGGTTAGTGGTTTTCTGTCTTATTTGAAATGCTCCAACAGAAAGACCTCTCTTCTTAGTAACTTATAGAGAACTGACAATAGGATTTGAAATGAACCCAGTTAAAATTGAAGTCCTTACTATGGGGCAACTGTATAGACATGCAAGTACTATATTACCTTTTGAAGTTCTTCACCTAGAAACAGTTAATGTCAGGCATTAAAGGATAAGGCCCCCCTCTGCTTACATACAAATTCTTCCAAGATCGAGGTAGATTTTTCAAGGTGGAATATTTTATTGTGATTTCTCAGAGGTCTTGAAGGGAAACCACCTCATATATAGTATATCTACTCTCCTCCTGTCATTTCCACCTTTCCTCCCATCCTCCCCTTCACTAACACAGCATGTCTAACAAGGAATTTTAAAATTCAAACACAAACAACATTAAAATAAAGGATATCAATCTATGATTGCTAAAGAAAAATATCAGACTTGAAGATCTACCTTCCAAGAAAATCTATATTTAATTTACTCCAGAATTTTCTAACCTATGTTTCTCATTCTGGTTCTTTCTATATTGGAGTAATCAAGCTCTGGTTTCACATCAGATGAACTATATCAGAATCTCTAGAGAGAAACATTATTTTATTTTAAGTGTTCTCTAGGAATTTGTAATATTCAGAGTACAGAATAATTGAATCTACCTTTAGTTATAAAAAAATGTCTCCTGTCCTTTTATTTTTATTTAGTGAAATCATCTCTCTAAGTGACTTGAATGAGGAACTACAAATATTGATGTAGGGCATGAGTGGAATCAGGTATTTCAGGAGCATCGAAGAGTCTATTCTACATCATATGAGGCCAAAAATACAAAAGCAACCAATTACAGTCTCAGAAGGCCAAGGAAACAAGAAATATATTTCATCAGCACAAAGCCTCAATTTTCCTCTGGCAAATAACTCCTCCCTGCTCAACTTATAGACTTCAAATTGACTTAACCACACTCTCTAGATCTAGAATTGAGTGGCCATATGACATGGTTGAGCCAATCAATGCATTTCCTTTCTCTGGACATACTAATTATTCAAGAGTGTACAAATCAAAGTATACCAAATCAAAGCAAATAAGATACAATTTTGCTGTAACTGTGAAAGCAAGGAAAGTACCTACTATTTCTCTTGAGTCAGACTTGAGTCTGAAAAGAAAATGGTTTTGAGTTCTTGGAGCCAATATTTTCAACATAAAATAAACCTGACCATAAATTCAAAAGAGCATTTGAAAAAATAATTAGAACCTGATTATATCATTTGAATTCCAGTAGCCAACCGATCCCTAAAACCAAATTTACAGTAAAATTTTGAGTTATGAGAACTAAAAAAATTCTCTTTTCTCTAAGTTTATGATGAGTCATTGGTAATCCAAAGATTCTTAACTGAAAAACACTCCTTTTTATACAATAGACATCTTTCTTCCTTGCACCATTTACAGCATAAATATGGGACATCATTTACATAGAGTCTAGTACTCACATTCATAGTCATAGAACCACAAACCAACTATTAACTCTTTATTCTCAAAAGCCCTTCAGTCCCATCTAGACCTGGGTTCAATGGGCCTCCATTACTATACAAAGAAAAAGCTTGAATGGAAGACAATCAGGTTGTGATTACCTTCACCACTGTTTTCCAACATCAAAAACATCAAATACACATGGAGGATAAAAACAAACACACATGTGCACATGCACATACCACACACACACACACACACACACACACACACACACATACACACACATACTCTCACACACACACACACACACACACATACACACACACGTACACGTATAACATAGTAAAACTACTGAAACCCAAAGATAAGAAAACTATTCCAAAGAAACCAGAGAAAATGCACATTTACTTAGAAGAAGCCCCAGTGAAATTTACAACTGATTTCTCAGCCATAACAATGAAAGCCAGAAAGGCAATTGAATAGTATATTCAAAATGATATAATAAATTGCAAACTTATACTTTTTTCCCCAAGTACTAAGAAATCCTTCTTAGCATAATACTAAAGTGGGAAACCATTAAAGAAAGGAAAATAGACCTAGTCACAAAGAGCATAAATTTGTAAGTTGCTATATAAAAATAAATGCTATAAAATGTGGAAGATTATCTCTTTAATAAATAGCTTTTACAAATAAAAAAGTACAAACACCCTAAAATTAAAATATTCACAGGATATATATATAATGCACAAACAATTCCAAATGTTTAATAAAGGTGAAAATATTTAAACTTGACTAAAAATATAAATTAAGTAAAAATATCATAGAATGTTTCAGATGTAAAAGACTACTTTAAAATCAGTTTAATATGCATTTTTTAAAACATGCTGATAATTAGTTTCCTCACCCTATTGATCGAAGTCTAAATTCTAAACTTATGCAATCTTTCTGAAGGGCAACTATATGTATATGGCTTTCTTTTTTTTTTTTTTTTGAGTGTGTGTGTGTGTGTGTGTATGTGTGCGTGTGCTCAGCCACTGAGCTATATCTCCTGTCCTTCTACTTTTATTTAGTGAAAGCCTCTCCCTAAGTTGGCCTTGAATACTGTCTCAGCTTCCTGAGTTACTGGTTATACAAGCATGTACCACCATGCCAAACCAGAGCTAAATTTCTAGGAAAGTATTCTCTGTTAATAACCAACAAGGTAAATGAAAATTTATCAATGTAATGTTTTATAAGCAAAAATTAAGGAAAGTCTAAATTTTCAACAATGAGAAGCATTAAAATACTAAGTTATATAACAATTGTAAGATAATCACAGCATGGTGTAATTTAAATATGCAAACATAAAACGCATATTTTTTTAAAAAATATATTTGTAGCATATATATCATATTTTGTGAAAGAGCAAAAATTTTAAATTTTTTTTTATTGGTAACTGTGGTGAATACTTGGGATGATTAAGAGATCATCTTGAAATTCAGCACCATTACCAATTCCAGGAAAGAACCCTTGAAAAGGGTTTCAAAGCATCATCAGTGTCTAGGCTCTAAGCAAACTGAGACACTTTCTTCACTGGTCCCTAGAAGCAAATCTTTTAGGTCTTTCCTTTCTTAAACACAATCCTCCTCCATCCCACCTCAAATCCAGGTAGTATTACATTTTGTTAGGAATAATAATGGTGAGAGTAGGACAACAGAGGACAAGATTAAAGATTTCTTAATTAGATGTCTCAGAATACAGGCAAATTGACTCAGATTCCGACTATGCTAATATTGACTTTAGCATCCTTTTAGAAAAATCCAGTTAAATCTATATCAACATTTTGATGCAGACGATCAAAGTCAAACATTATTATCTTTCATAATCAGTTTCTGTTGCCAGGATACAGACTCCCTTTTTTTATCTCAGAAGTGGAAATTTTGTTAAAAATTCTTTTTAAAGAAACCTTGTGTGTGTGTGTGTGTGTGTGTGTGTGTGTATGTGTGTGTATGTATATATATATATATAATGAAGTGTGGCTGAAAATAGTTATATGAGCTTACTAAACTGAGAAAGTTTTTTTTAGGATCTTAAAGTTGGAGGGACTCCCAAAATATATGAGCCACAAGTCTGTACATTGTTCAAGGCTAAATATCTTTCAATCATAAAAGAAATCACATATATTTAATGAAAGTAAACAAAGATCTGCTTTGTAGGACTCAAATGATATTTAAAAAACAAACATTCTAAGGACCTATTCATTTATCTCTTTCCTCATTATATTTTAAGTTCCCAGAAAAGTAGATCATAAGATTCTGGAATATAGTAGATGTCTCTAGAGAACAATAGAGTCCCTTCATTATTACAGATCCTCAAGAAACTAGAATAGTTCTTTTACAATTATTTTTTTAAGAAACAATTTCATTTTAAAATTTCTCTTAGATGATAAATTTGCCTCTGAGATTTCTTTCTAGTAAATTGTCCCTCATACATATGATTAACCCAAAGCTGCCACATTAGTGACTTCACCCCCTGAAGAATGGGCGCATCATTCAGATAACCCAGTAAGTCTCATCACTGGAATGTTAGGATTCGGAAGAAAAGAGTTTGTAGATAGGGCCTGCCTTGGTAACTGAAGGATTAGAATGGGGAACCAGGGAGCTGTCAACAGCCATGAAGAGGAAATGCAATGCCCAATAAAAATTTGAAACGACATGCAGAGAAAAGCAGAAAAGAGGAAGCAGAGGAAACCTAATGGCATTTTAGTTCCTCGCTGAGGCCCAGTTGTCCTCTTGCCATTCTTAGAGTTACACCTTGGTATAGTCCCCATTGGTCAAGCTACTTCAAGTCAAGATTCTGTCACTTGTACCTGAAATATTTGTGACTAATTCAGCATTTTTTCCCTATAAATCCTCCCATCCAATCTTTTTCTGCTCTTATTTTCTAACTCAAGCAGTATCTCCTTTTATTAATAAAATTCACATTTTATTTAAAAAGCAAATTAAAAACACACATATGCCAAAATGATGAAACTCAAGTTTATGTTTCAAAGTTTATTTTTATAAAATTTTATTTTATGTTATTAGTTTTTACTCAAAGGAACTTTGAATGTTCTTCTAACATTCAAAGGCATTTTCCTAACAGTATAAATCCATACAACAATAATAATTTTTAACATATTCTCAACTGAGTCAGTTGCATTTCTTACTAAATTCACTATTAATTCCCAACTACAATCTCTAATATTAATCTCATACTAAAAATTTTAAAATGTTTCACATCTACTATCATGTTTGAGGCTCTCAGCAATAGTGTTCTTGTAAGGATAAGTGTTGTAATTCACACCCTAAAACTCAGTGATTCAAGACAACAAAAGCTTATTTTTTGCTTACATGGAATCTGATACAAACCTGGTTGCTCTCAGATACACCCTTATAATATATCACCGTCTTCACCACCAATCCAAGAGGGAAGAGCTTGGAAGGGACCTCAGAGCCTCCTAGAAGCGACACACGTCAATCCCATGCACTTTCCATCGGCCAGAACTACTCATATGTGTCCTTGGCTAAGCCACAGAGAAGGAAAAATATAGTCAGCTCTTGAACTGCAGCCACCCAAGAACAAATCCACCCTGTGAAGAAGGGGTGGATTTAGGTATCCATCTAGGTTGTGGTTTTGTAGGTGAAGACACTAAAAATCACATAGAGCACAGACTACAACAGAGCAGTTGCTCTAGTCCAGTTCCTTTGACTTTAGGCGATATTTTCCACTCAGTTTTAAAGACTGATCACAGGCTGGGGATATAGCTCAGTTGGTAGAGTGGTTGCCTCACAGGCACAAGACCCTGGGTTCAATCCCCAACACCACAAAAAAAGTTTGAAAAACCAATCACCATGACATGCACTGAAAGCTGGCATTAAGTTATCCATTCCTCTTTCCTTCTTCTTTTTCCCTTTAGCTTTTCTTTAGAGACCCTTTTACAAAAAACTCAATTATTTTAGTGTTTCTTTTTTTTCTGACCTCTGTTTCTCACTCCCGCCTCACCACATTAGCCTCACTATCTCTATTTTTGGATGTATTCGTATTTATCTATATTTTAATGCATTTTACAAAGGTCTGTATCTCCTAGTGGGACGTGAGCACTTTGAAAGCAATCTGACCCACATTATGTTTCTATACATTAAAAAGTGACCAGGAAATATTTGGTGACTGGGAAAGACTTTCTCCCTGTTTGAGTTCACCCATCACCGTGGCCTCACTCTTACAGATGAGACTGCATTTTTCTTCCATTAATAAGAAAAACCAGAAATGGAGCCAGAATACACAATTCAGATACATAAATGCAAACTTGTGTTCTTCTATATTTAACACACTATGTTATTCTTCCTCAGAAGCAACAGCAGCCCTCCTTTTTTTTTTTTAATGTTTGTTTAATCCAACCATTCAGCAGCCTCAAGAGTCAGGGCCGTGTGCATTAGCTCTCAGTTGATGCTTGGGTGAGCCTTAAATCTTCATGTTTCTTGACACCGTGCTGAGGCAAACTCTTTGATTCAGGAAAACTGCATACTCTGTGGAATAAAACTGAAGCAATTAATCAAATATTTAATTATATCGCAACAGAACACAGTTATCAAGTTTTTAACTAACAATGTTAAAGAGTCCCCAGTGACCTAAGCAACAGAAGATGCTTAAACACAAAGGACCATTTAACTCTCAGTTCTTCCAGTCCCAGGGAAGATGTGCACAGGAGCCTGGAATGGTTCAGCACCAAAAGGCTAAGAATCCAACAGTCCAGCCTTTGAGAGCAATCCTTTGCCTGGAACATTGCCTGTTCCAAAGGTTCCCAATTGCTAGTCCAGATTGACCTGGAAAAATCTCTACTATCTCACATTGCCTTTCTCTCTTATCCCCTTTCTCACCCCTGGAGTGCATAGTCAAAAATCTAGATAGCATAATCCTAACATTTTAATGCAACCCCCAAAGAAACCACTCTACCAGCCTATTCCTGGTTCCCTGTAAATAAATTTGGAATCTAAAGATGATGCATATTACACAGATATCCAGATATCTCCTCTCCTTGGTCTCTTTCACTCTGTTCTACTTCTCACTCTGGTTCATTCTACTTATATCCATCTGTCCAAGGTCAAAGAGGTGTTTCTTTTTCTCGTACTCCTGGTAGGATAAGACTGGACATAGACTATACTCAGATTGGAGTTCCTATAAGATAGCCCAATTCCTTTCTCACTAATACTGAAAGCCTATCATGGCATAATCCTGAGTGGGTTTTATTCTCAAAGAGCCTCTTCATACCAAAGCAAAAGTGAGAAAAAAAAGGAGAAAGTGAGCCCCACCCAAAAGTTTGTCTACTCCCTATAATTTGGGTTAGGGAAAAAAAATTGTCTATCCAACATAACTCTCTCTCACATAAAACCCACATTCACTTTTCCAGACCAAGAATTCTGCCTCCCAATAAGAGTGAGAAGAGTTGTTTTTCAGTGGTAAAAATTGTGACATAAAATTAAAGTTTAAGTGGAACCTCTGCAAAATCCCATCATGGTTAATTGTTTTTTATGTTATTTTTATGGAGTTGGGGTTCCTACTAGGTGATGGTAGTCTACAAAGTCATATGAAGGATATAAAAAGTATCAAGTTTTACTTCTTCCTCTTTAATCTGGAAGGAAAAGAAAAAAAATAGAAATATGTTTTTAAAACTTTGATAGTTTCTTATTTCCTATATAAAGCCAAACTTCTTATTGTGATAGAAAAGATAATTATTCTAATATTTCACTCTTTCTCTATAAGAAGATTATACATCTATACCTCTGGCATGTGATTTTTGCAGGTAGAATAGGCAAAATATACAATACTACTTTCAAATTGGTTATGTAACTTTGACCCAATGGAATATAAATAAAAGAGACAGTATGCTAGTTCGAAACAAAGCTTAAGGGGCATTGCTTGCACCCTTAAGTTTAAGACCCTACCATGAAAACAACATGACTCATATGTTGGCTCTTTCTTTAGCTTTCATTTAGGAATGAAAAGCCACGTGTAGCTGAGAAAATTCAAATTGGATTCAGCCAGGCTCAGCAAGAGCCACAGGCAATCTGAATCCTTCAGGTAACTTGTAACTACCTCCATGTTACAACCATTTTGGTATTATTTGTTGCTGCAGCAAAAATATAGTATAGTATAGCTAATATACAGTATCCCAAAACTTCACAGTCTATTCCTAGCATACTTTCCCAGCTTCACCTGCTCTTGTGGGGGAACTTTCTGTCCTCCATAAACTGTTTCAGTCAAATGTGCTATTTCCTTCATGTACCCTGTGCCTCTCTTTCTCTGTAAAATCTCATGAAAATCTCTTGTCCTAGAATATACATGTTTTATCAAGAAAAGCACAAAATTTAGAAGCAAATAGATAAGCTTTGAAACCAAGACCATCAGTCTAAAAAAATATCAGGTCTTGTGCCTCTGGTATATTTCTAAGTCTCATTGTTGCTGCCTGCATATAGTTAAGGAAAAAAGTGAAAAAGGAAAGCATATGCTTTAAAATCAGACCAACTCATATTTCTGCTAGTCATTACTCTGAGCCAATTACTTTGAGTATTAATCTCATAGTCTGTGAAATGGTGGATCATGGCACTGTAGAGATGATAAAATAGAAGAAAGTTATGAAATCTACCAGGACAGCACTTCACACTCTGTAGATTCTAATGAAATTTTTTCTTTGAATGGAAAAAAAATGAGTATAGTACACAATTCAACTGAATAAGAAAGCCATAAGGCAGTTTTAAAATAAGTGGCAGATTAATATACGTGCATTTTCTACATGATGCTTTAAAGAACATTTACTTTATGTAAGATATTAAGATGTATTCCTGCGGAAAAAAAATGTTTCATGATTAAATAAGCAAAGCTTGCATAAATAAATATCTCTTTTTGGAGATTTATAAGTATTCTTTAATAATTAAAGGCCCTGATAAGTCATGTGATAAAGAACCTCGTTTACTTAATTCAGTACCTCTAAAATTACTTGACCATCTTGCCTTTTTGCATTTTGGAACACTTATTAATATCTACTGGGCTCCAGAGTTTCTCAGAACACAGTTTGTCTTAGTCTTCTTGGGCTGCCACAACAAACTGCTATAGACTGGGTGGTTTGAACAGTAGGAATTTAGTTTTTCACAGCTCTAGAAGCTGGAAGCCCACAAACAGGGTGCCAGCATGGCCAGTTTCTGGTGAGGGATCTTTTCCTGATTCACAATGGTCACAAGGCAAAGAAAGAAGAAGATATTAGAATCCCACCATCATGACTTCATCCAACCCTAATGAACTCTGTAAAGCCCTACCTCTAAATATAGTCCACATTGGATGTTAGAGCTGCAACATATGACTATGGCAATGGAAAAGGGCACACTTTAATGCATAGTGGTTGAGAAGTGCTAGTAAAACAGGGAGCAGAAGCATTTAGTGGGGTGAATTCAGCATATGTTGGTAGAGACAGGGAATACTTAATGTGGAGATAAACTTAGATTAGTCAAGCATCAACAATGGATTTGGCAAATTAATTGAGAGACCTGTAAAAATGACCTATTTTAAGCTGTCACTGTTGTCAAACATCAGGAGTATGGGCACCTTGTTAGTCCTGGCAGAGTAGATCTGAGACCACATGGCTAAAGTCTCCAACCTTAAAATCTGACTTCTCTGCCCATGTATCTCTTCCCACCAATTTCCAACATTGTCCTATTGAGAATATTTAGAAGAGATTTACTCTATGGTAATTATATGGGAGGCAATCAAGTACAAAAAGAGGAGGCAATGAAATATAAATGTTTATGATACTCTTCTGGGCTCAAGCCAACTGTGCCAAGACATCTCATGTTTTGAAAGGATAAATCTGGGGGGAAGGTCACATAGTAAACCTAAGTAAGGAAGATAACTCTGCTCTATGGACTAAGAACCAAGAGCTGAGGCAACTGAAATGATTGTTAACCTCCCTTCATAAATAGTTAACTTGGTTAATCCCCATGCTTGCTCTTATCATGCACCACGGGGTAGGAATAAAGCAACCGTTGGAGCTAACCATGTTAGAAAGCTATCACATCTCATTTGGCGTCAGATATATTGGTTTGTCAAGCTGCCCATTTTGTGTAGTGAAGAGTTTGTTTGTTTAAAGATTATATAGTCTAGGAGAATATCCTGGTACAAATTAACTTAATATGCTATGAATACATACAGAATTGAAAATGCAGATGCTCACAGAAACCAGCATGGCAAATGCAAATAGGTAAAGTTGCCCAAGTGTAAATAATAGGGAGCGGTGGAAATTTGTCTAAACTGGGGAACACATGCTTCATCTAAAGGACCCCCACTCTAGAATTCTAGTCAATGTCACCTTGTACATATATAAACTTAGTTATGTCACATCCCCTGAGTAAAGATGGAAATCTGGATTTTTATGTAAAATCTTCAAACCTGTAAATGTTGACAACTAAGGATTTTTAAACCCTTCCTAAATAGAAATAAATATAATCTCTTTTCACACACACATACATGCACACACATGCACATTTGTCATATAAGTCCAGCCCACAGGCCACCAGTGTTTAGTCTGTGTCATGTGCAATAAATGCTTACTGAGTGAAGACATCAAAGCTATCCAAGAATATGTTACCTCTCCCTCCAATTAAGGAGTACATCAGTCCTGATATTTTCAGACCAGCAGCTAAGATTGTCAGAATGGTATAGCACTGATTTTTATCTCTGCTATATAAAAAGAATTGGCCACTAAGATGTATGGCAGTGACTGAAAAAAGTTGCCATCTAATATTATTTCTTTTGTGTCAAACACATACTTCATAAAGAGCCCTAGATGAGATGCCATTATAGATGAAATAGACATGGACTTCCATCTCCTGATTCAGAGTCAAATCGGAAACATGACCACTTCTTCCAAACTTGCAATGGATATTACTTCAAGATGATGAAATGAAGCATGCATAAAAAGTTATGCACATAAAATTATGTCTTTATGGCTTACTTTATATGAGTATTACATATAAATCCACATCTTTCACAGTTAACATGGCTTTTGTTTATTTCTCTAGGATTGGTCACTATTAGTCTTGGGAGGAAGTAACTCAAGGGGAAGGAAGAAAACTGCTACCAAATTTTGAGGGGTCTCTTATATTCTGTTTTTCCTATCCAAAGCTATGTTTCATACTCTCCTTCCTCACTAGTTAGTATCCCTCACCTCTCTTCCACCCAGAGAATAAACAAGATTCGAGGCATTGACAAAGTATATTCTTTCTTGAAGAATTAACTTTAGGAACATCTTCCCAATCCCTCTTCACTGGGAAGGTAAGAGTCTCTTCCTTCCCTGCCAGAAGACCCTCCTCAACATAATCCCTTTCCTTATCCCTGTACACATGTGCTTGGCAATGAAACTTGCCCTAAGCTAGACCAATTCGATTTCTTGTCCCTATAATTGGGAGGAGGATATATGAAGTATTCTGAATTCTTCTTTTGATCAAGGAATACATAAGACGGGCATCTGTGATATGGCCACCCTCTACCAATTCAAGAAATAGAAGAGAAGACTAATGCAAAAAAACAAACAAACAAACAAACAAAAACAAAGCTAAACCTCAAGATAAGGAGAAATTTCCAGGAACTGCTATACATGTTTCTGATTGTCCCTTAAAACCTGTCAGCATTGCTGCCCTTGAAATATCGAGATGCCTCTGCTCCCTTATGGCAAGTACACCTCTTCATTTTTCTTTTTTAAAGTCAATTCAAATCTCTTATTAGGATGAGTTCAACAATACCTCTGCCTTTGCAAACTTTATCAAATTTAATGGAGACATTTTACAATGTAAAAACCAAACAGCCTCTTGATCACTTGCATATCAAATTTATGATGCATCCTGAGAGAGGTCGTCCAAAAGTTAGTCAAATTTGTATACAGAAAGGAGCAGAAACGTGGCAGACTGAATATGTAATTAAAATAGGGACCCCTTCATGGACTTACAAGGAATAGTACTTAAAATATTTATACAACAATATCATCTGTTTTCCCAGAGAAACTGTAGAAAGTGGGCAGGCAGAATGTTTGGGCCTATCTTCAGTGGGGCCAACTGACTTACAAAATAAGGATCTAGGACATGATTTGGTTAACTTAGGTTCGCCATTGCTACTGCACCAAAATTTGATGGGAAAGCCTTCCTGAGATTCATTCCATAGAAGGCCCCTGCGGCGGTCTCTTTTTTTCTGGGCTTCAGCTTCCCAACCCTCATCCACCATACCATTCAGTTTTTACTTTTAATTTCACCAGCTCAACTCTTAGCTTTATAATGACTTTAACTGTTCAATATTTAATGAACCAATTAATTAAATAACATTTATTATGCTGTAGGACAGTGGTTCTCATATTTTAGTATGCATCAGAATTACCAGGGGAGCTTGTTAAAAACTCGAGGCGCCCACCAGCTCAGTGATTCTGACTTGGGAAGTCTGAAGTAGGGAAGGAGTTTCATTTTAACAGTCATTCCTGCTGCATCTGATCTTGGTGACTGGTTGACTACACTTAGGGTCAACACCAACTTAGGGATATGGAATTATGAGACCAAATGCTCTGTAGGTGGTTAAAAAAAAAAAAGCTGGCAATCTGGCATAATATCTGGTTTATTAATTACCAATTGTGTGTTTAGGGGTAAATTATTAAATGCTCTGAGACTCTGTTTCCTCATCTGTAAAGTGAGAAAAATGATACCCAAGTCACAGAATTGTGGCAGACACCATGTGAGATAGTGTACAATCTGGATCCCAATCTAGCCTGCTTGGGACTCTTATTAATTCTAGATGCCTCCTCCTCCATCAGTCAGAAGTTAAGAGCAACTGTGAAAAGGGTCAGGCTCTGCTAACAGGACTACGGAAAATGCCAAAAAACTACAAGTGAATCCTGATTCAACAAAGTCCTGGGAAAGTAAAATGCAATAGTCTGAGGTTAGGTGGCGTGATGTGTGAGTTGCTGCCCTGCTCAGCACAGTCACTTCAGAGACTAAGAGAAGGATCTACATAAAAGGAAACAAAGATGGTCACTGCAATAAAGGAGAACAAAACAATTCCCTTTGGGACAAGTGACACTTTACCACCCAAATGGACCTATACCTGGAACCATTTATAGCATATATACACAGATTTCACTGTCCTATTTTTAGAAAAAAAAATGGGTAGTTGCTGGCCATTGACCTTCAACTGGTCCAGGGTGACCACCTTAAATCAAGAGCTTGCTGTAACACAGCTGAGCTTAGTGATTTTAATGAGAAATCTGGTCCTGCTGGATTACTGTTCCTGGGCCACATCTTGTCAGCAATTCCTCAGGAAATTATTCAACCATCCCCAATTGCAAAGAAACAGATGGCGTACTGGAAAAAAAAAATACCCTGAAGTATATGCGCTGGTAAAAAGCAAATTTAAGGACACAAAGGCCAACGCTGACACAAATACTAAAAGTACTTTTTCACCTAGATAAATGGACTTACAGATATTTTTGTTTTCCCTCCTGTTTAAACTGAACTGTGCCAGTCATTGGCTTGCATACACAATGGAGAGACTTATCTGACATTTCAGAGCTGTTTAGCAGAGACAGCTTGTTTTAATAATACAGAATAATACTGATCAAACATTCTCATGGAAGATCAAGTTTTAAAATTTGTATTAATGCCCTGCTTTCTTTCCTTTAATATCCTTTAACCAAAACTCTTGGATCACACTCTATTATGCCAAATGCCCATTAAGAGATGCTGAATTATTATTAAAAATTATCATGGCACCTGAGAAAATAGCAGTATAACCCTCATGAATATTAAATCTTTTCATAATGATCAGTGTTATTACCATGAATACTAAATGTTATGAATTCATTGCAAATTCATAATGGTTAGTGTGAAAACTTGGCCTGTAACCAGAAAGTCTGAATTATACTTGGCAAATGTTTGAATCGATTTTAGCTGTAAAACCAGGAAAGGGAAAATGGATAAAATTTTTGATATTCAATCTCAGAGGCCAATGGGTTTTGGGACTTTTACAAAAGGAAAGGCCAATTGTAATTTTCAAATATTTTATATGATGGTTTGAATCTTTTCCAGAATTCCCTTTCCTGCTTAATTATGTCCCATTGAAGAATAGTTGGAAGAATATTAAGAAGGGAAAAACAACACAATCAGCTATTCGTCTGTGGCAGTACTTATCCAGCATTAACTTTCAGAAATTAGTACAACAGCATATCATGGGAGTGATTCTGACTCTAGAAGAAATTTGCAAAAAGTTATCATAACACAAGAAAGCCTGCAGTTATTACAGACAAAGTCAACATTTAGTCCTCTTATTTCCCACTGAAGCAAGAACCAACAAGTTTTGCTTTAATAACCGAAATACACAACTACACAAAAACCAACATAAGGAGTGCTTGTTATGGATAACAAATCACAAACTTTTGGCCATGTGTTTTTATATTCACGTGACATTCAGGCAAATAAAATGGAATGATTGATTCTCAAGACATCCCAAGAGCAGAGTAACAGACAAAGGTTCAGGCAAATGGATCTTAATGAAAATCTGATGGGAAAATGGATCCCTCTCAGGGGATTTTTCCCCCCTGAAAATCTGCTGGGCAATTTATAATAAACTAAAAGTCTGCATTTCAAGAATATCTCTTAATAGGGTCACTTACAGTGACATTTACTGAGTAAGCCTCCCCATTCATGTCATGTTTTCAAAAATCATAAGAGCCAGACTTATCAGTTTGCATACAAGCAAAAGAGCTAAAATCAAAACTGACAATTTTGCTCTGGAAAATACATTTTTAAATCTATAGATATCCAAAATATTTAGCATCCTTCAGAGATTCAGAGCATGGTCTGCATAGATTGTAAGTGCCATGGTTTTATCCCAACTAACTTCCTCTGCTCCATCTGAAATTTTACTGCAAATACCTGAAACTATCGTTTAAAATTAAAAAAAAGTTTTGATTTATGAACAGATTTAAGTATCTCATAATTTCCTAAAACATTTTCTCACAATAATTTTCTCAGCAATAATTCTTTAAGGTGATGGAAAATAGGGGACAGATGCTAATTTTGCCTCAGGGAATTTCTATGAAGTTATAGGAAGGCACTGAAACTGCAAAACAGCAGGATTTAACTAAACAGAACATCAATCAGTAAAGAACAGTATGGTGTGCCTGGAATCCATTCAGAATGTCCTCGGGGCAGATTCCAAGATATTTTTTTTTTCCCCTCGAAATTTTAAGTCTCCTAAGTAATGCCTTACATTCTTCCAGTAATTTCTTAAGTTATATAATCATGGCCAACCAAGTGGCTCCCAAGAATTACTCAGCTAACAACCCACCAGGGAGAATTACTGGGCTCTTCAGGATAATTACTCTTATTCTTCTAAATTTATCCAGATTTCTTTTGCATCCCCCGAATCTGCTTCATTTCAACAATACCTTCCCTCAACAACTTTAGCCTCAGAGTCCAAGGGTCCCAGAGTAAGAGTTCAGACAAAAAATTTTCAGACGTTCCCAGAGAATCATGAATAACATTTCGAAGTTCAAAAACAGCACCTAATTATTTATCAAGGCTAACTGTGAAATTTTAAAGCAGTGCCATTGGGAAATAAAATTTTCAAAATTCTAATTTAGATTAATTCAGAGAGAATCGAGTAGAATAATAAAAAG
This sequence comes from Ictidomys tridecemlineatus, assembly GCF_052094955.1. Taxonomy (NCBI): domain Eukaryota; kingdom Metazoa; phylum Chordata; class Mammalia; order Rodentia; family Sciuridae; genus Ictidomys; species Ictidomys tridecemlineatus. The sequence goes on from NC_135477.1 coordinate 59,484,169, forward strand.
GACATGGTTTTAAGTCCTGGATTTTCATGTGAAATGAAGAATTTCTTAATTTTTCTGTGTCTCTGTCTTTATCTGTAAAATGGGGATAATAACTACATACCTTCCAGGATTACTATGGAGATTAAATGAAAACAAAGGTTTTTAAAGCATCTAGTGCAGTGGCTAAATGACTAAATAAATACTCATTTTCTCAGGGATCAGAGCATCCTCTCATTTATTTTATTTCTCTGTGTGCCTGCAGATAATTGGGACAGAGTCAGCCATTGTTAGTACGTGTCCTTTCTATAAAACCCTCTCATTAAATGATAACCTCTTTTCTTCATCAGAGATTGTAATTTGCAAAGAACAAATGCTCATTCAAACTAGCTCCAATAAAGAGGGACAACTGAGGGAAACTCAAGGAAAGTTCTCTGATACACCAAGAACTCAATGGTTATGTACTAAGGCAACTACGTTGCTTCTTTCTGTCTCTCCTTCTGAAGCCAAGTGACCTCTCTTTTCTGATTCTCTCCTCTGTTCTCCTTCTCTTGTCATGTGTCCCTTTGAAGGCTTGCTTTCACTGCATATCAGTCCAGGCAAGCACTAGCTAACAAGGCATCCCAGCCCAGCCTTAGTGCTACATGGTTTCTGAATTCAAGCACCACCCTATTGTACATATCCAAGGTCTTTTATATCAGACTTGTGAGACAGATATTTTTTTTTTTTTTTAATCTAGCAGATTGGGTTTATCTCTGAACCAGTAAGTTATAGCAAGGGAGGAAACAGAAGAATCCACAGCACCATTAGGCTCAGAGTTACGCTTTCAGCAAGGGTTTGTAGTAGGAGTAGTTCCAAAGGAAGAAAAAGTGAATAAGGCAGGAAGGTCTACTCAACTTCTGAGTGAGGTAGTATCTTTGGCTTCTTATTTTTTATGCATTAAGAGACTGGAGATATTAGCAAGTCATAGCACAGTGCTCTGGGCCAATGGGTATGTGTTGCTGTCATGTCTCTCAAAAAGTAGAATTATGAGCAGCCTGGAAATTTTGGCCCTGAACAGTTACAAAGAAGGTTCATGTGCACTTGTTACCACTCTTGGGCAACAATTTTTTCTACCATTTGCACAAGTCTGGCGAGGAAGAACATTCACATAACAAGTCAAGTGAAGCAACTTTATTCCTCAGAGATGGGCATCAAGGGGCCAGGACTCAAGGCAACCTGTTACGCAAGGTTCATGAAAACTGTTTAGGGATAGAATATCACCTGTGCATGTTTTGTAATGCAATGTACCCAAGAGACCTTGAAAAGCAGCCAACCCTTGGTTTTATACTCCATGGTGACATGAATTGCTGGGCTAAAGTGTTACAGAAGGGACAGGAACAAAGCCCAGAATGTTCCAGCAGTTCCTCCTATTTTAGGACGCTACATTTCCATCACGTTCTACAGTTATTCTTGAGAACTACAAGTAAGAAAGGGGAAGAAACTGGGGGAATCTAAGACCACCCAGAAAATTGTCCCACAACTACCATGGAAATTCTCAAGTACCTCCAGAATTAGAAAGTTTTGATAAACCTGTTGCCTTTCCTCTTTCTTCTCCTATCCATGGTAAATATATGTACTCACTCCCCACACATACTATACGCAATTAGCTCACTACACAGGTCTACCCAGAACCCACAGTTACCATACTTTTTCTTACTTCCTTAACCATCCATTTTAAATGAAATCTGTCTTCTCTTTCTCTTTCCATCTACTTTTCCTAAGAATTCTTCTACCCTTCCTTTATTTCCTAGTCCTTGTGTCCTTAATTCCCAAACTAAGTTCAGATCTATATAGAATACTAAAATCAAGTTATAGGGACTAAGTTTTATTGGTAGATGTCAAATGAATATTAACATTCTTGACATACAGAAGCAAACATGTCCCCTTGCTTTATTTGTTCTAATTCAAATTTGTAAAATTTACTCTGGTGTTAAATCCCTCACTAGTCAGAAGTTGAGAAATGAAATCTTAGAAGTTAGAGGATTCTCCCTCTTTTTAAAAAGTTATTCAATAGACACACAAGGTGCATCTTGCACCTTTAAATTGGGACAAAAGGACCTTCAAATCGTATGGTTGTCTGATATGCTTGTTATCTCTCTCTCTCTCTCTCTCTCTCTCTCTCTCTCTCTCTCTCTCTCACACACACACACACACACACACACACACACACACACACACACACACAGCCATCCAAAGGTAGGTTATGCCTCTTGCCAACTTGGGCATAGGATCTTTTGCCATGGCCAGGACGTGGTGTCGACATTTGGGGGGCATTTATGAAGTATTCACTTCTGAAGTACAGCCAAGTTGGGACTGGAGGGAACAAAGCCAGCTCTCTCCTTCCAGTGTCATATCATATCTTCTCCGATACCCTGAGGCTTACTCCCTGTGAGGCAATCCATTCCTTCAGTGAGTTTAGACTTTGAAAAACAAAGAATTTTTAATTTCCCCCTGAGAACTAGAAATAGCCAACTTCTTGTACTCTCAGCTTGGTTGATTTCTAGACACTTCTTAAAAAGAGAGAGAAAATACTTTTCATTTGTTTTCCATCTCCCCTATAACTGTGAGAACAAAGCAGATATTAACATCACTTGTGTTAACAACTCCCTAAAGTAGAAATTTTTAAGTGACTCTATTCTGGGCTTCAACCTAAGCTACTGATTTCTCCCAGAAACTGCAGGTGAGTACTTTGACCATCTCAGTGGCTTATAAAGATCACATAAAGGAGAGGTTTTGATGCTTTAGATACTTGTAAAGAGGTATTTTCTGGTTGCTAGAAGTTAGTGGTGACCAGACTTCCTGGTCTAACCTCCCACTCCTTTATCTATTAAGTTGTACTAACATTTCATATGCTATTGTGAGGATTGAGTGCAATAACACTTGAAAGTATAATTCAGACCATATTGTGCATGAGGTAACTGAAGCATAATGCCATGAGGTACTTAATGGTGTTACATAGGGAGTTTTCCATCCTGCAAGATGAGGGAGCCAGTGTTAGCTGAAACTCCAAGAAGCAAGTCTTCTTGCAAAAGAGAGTTTAAAAACAAACTCCTCTGCATAGCAACAAGTTTCTTTTTTGTTTGTTTGTTTGTTTTTCATTTTGTTTTTTTATTAGTTGCTCGAGACAATACAATGATCTTGACATATCATACATTTGATTCAAATAGGGTATGAATTCTCATTTTTCCACGTGTACAGATTGCAGGGCCACATTGGTTATACATCCATGTATACATACAGCAATCCTAGTGTCTGTTGTATTCTGCTGCCCTCCCTATCCCCCTTCCCTCCCCTCCCCCCATCACCTCTCTCTACCCATTCTACTGTGACACTTATCTCTCTCTCTCTCTCTTTTTTTTTTCTTCCCTTCCCCCTCACACCATCGTATATGTATTTTATGTAACCATGAGGGTCTAAGAATGCTAAGCAGATCAGAAAAAAAGGCAAGGCTAAGACAAAAGATAAAGACCTCTCAAGACGGAGAGAAGGCCTCCACAGTTCAGTAATTAAGACGGCAGCTGGCATTTTGAAAAGTGCATCGTCCATCTGCCCTCCACGCTCTTCAACACCTCTCTTCAGAGCCAGCAAGGCATCCGGTGTTCCTCCCACCCCCAGAGGAGCTATGTCTCACAGAGAAATACACCAGCTCATCTGATATTGCATACCTGGGGCAAAAGTAAACTTTTCTGTGTAAAGACAGATCTGGGAAGCAAGAAAAAATCCAAAATGTAAAAACCGTGGAGTTGGCAGAAAATTGAAGGTGAAAAAAATGATCTATAACATGACACATGGTTGGCCAGATCAAGAATGTGAAGCTGGTCAAGAGTGCCTCTAATAGGCGAGCCAGAGGGAGGGTGAAGCCAGCAGAGAGGGAAATCCTATGCATATTCTATAAATAAATGAAAGGCTTCCATTAAGAAATGTAACTCTAATACAGTATTTTATGTGTTGGATGATATTTGAAGCATTTTAATACTTACATGCATTCAATCTCACAATATCCTCTGAAGGAGTTCCATTGTTATAGATGGCACAGAGAGGAAGTGGCAGAGCTGGGATCAGAATAGAAGAAGTCTGGCTTCAGAATCCAAATGCTCACATGGTTCTTATTATATTCCTGGCATTCGTTCAGGTATTTTAACTATGGAAACTCACTTCATAGACTCAGCCAACCTATTATATGAATGCTATTATAAATCAATTATAAATCTATAGATATTCCTGGAAACAAATACACTACCCAAAGATCATTCTTTGGACACATATGCAGGGGGAAATTGATAACATTCAGCAATTAGTTGTAAGTCCTCTGAAGCATGAAGCAGAAATCCCAGATCAAACCATCATCTGAAGAGGACATGGACCTGATCAGAATTTGGCTTAATTATGTTGTTTTAAGATTATCACCAACTTCTTTAAGAAGAGGAAGCTGAGATTCAAATCAGCTTCTCCAGAGAGCATTTATTCAGTTGTCCACTACATAAGATAAATTCACTTGAGATATGTATATATATATATATATCTCCATGGGTATATATTTATACAGCTCTATCTCTATATCTGTATAACCATATGAATAGATATGTACGTAGATAGGTAGGAAGATAAGAGGAAACACCTGGATCTACATAGAAATCCATGTAATGGCACACCTTTATACATTCAATCTGAGTTCTGAGCATCTTTTAAAAGCCAAAGCAACAATACACACAAATCCTTAGCACAGTATCTGAACCTGGTAGGAGATAAGCAACCTGGTAGGAGATATTTGTTGAGGGAGTAATTCTGGGTCAAGAACAACTTTAGGCACCTAATTCTAACTGATTTAAACTGTTAGTTTCACACTGTACCTCATAAATGTGTACAGTTAAAATATTGATTAACCGACTGGATGATTATTTACACAAAAGTATATGTATTTAACCTAAATCAAAGAAATTTTCTTTTAAGACGAGGAGCTGGTCTTTCAGGGACCAATATTGAGTGACAAGGGTAACATTACTAAGATTAAGGTATTTTGAGAAGCAATCAATCTATGATAAATTGTAGCTTAAAAGCAGTGGAGGAGAGAAGCTGATGTGTTTTAATGGGAAGATGGTTTTAGGCATCTGAGGCCAAGAAACATGTTGCAAATTTATACCTAGGTCAAGAGATTCAGGACTGCATGGGCATTATGGTGACAGAGTAGGAGAGCCTCAACAGTGTCAACAGGAGCCATGAGCAGTGCTGAGAACCGGGGCACTCTGCCTGGGTTGGCATGCACAAAGCTTCACACCATGGAGCATGTGCAGGAGAAAAGGAAACTAGAGATCAGAGAATTAGAGCAATGCTCAGAGAAATGGAAGAACACTTCAGCAGCAGGGCAATGATGCGCCCTGACAGCTTAAACTTTGGGGTTTTCAGACTCAAATTTCAAAAAGATATGTCCACCTTTTCAGCTGAGCTGATGGTGAATAATTACATCCTGCCCATGCTTCTGCTCAAATTAGATGGCCTTTAAAATATTATGCTGACAGGCAGATTTCATAGCTATCATAATTCAATATTTTGATAAAAGATTTCTTCTGAACATCATGAGTACTTCACTGGCCTGTCTTTCTCTTGTGGCATAGACTCTAAGTGAAACAGAGTTAATGCTGAAGTGAGTTATTTGACTTACCAGCTAGGCATATGAAAAATATCTTTGGAGGGTCAATCATAAAAATGATTTTTTTCTTACCTTTCTTTTATCAAAAAAAAAGTGCAGGACGTCTCAAGGAGGCAAATTGGTTTCAGATTGCCTCTTGTCTAGAAAATCCAAGCAAGGTAGTAAAATAAGTTTGATTCTGTAGTTCCAGATCTGATTTGAACCCTGACTTTATCATTGAACTAGCATTGATACCCTTAGCAAAGTGTCTAACTACTTTGGCCTTCTGGTTTCCTCTTTGCAGAACAAGTCAAGTTATATTTATTTTGTTGGGGTTTTGTGGGGAATCTAAATCTAAACATATGTGGTGTGGTTTTTAGTGTTTCCAGAGGATTTAGTAGGGCATCACATGATCAAATCTCTTTATGAATATATACATAGCATGAAAACTATGCCAATCAATTTGAAGGTCAGTGTGGGGAAAATGAAGATATTGCTTAAAGAATAATTTGTTTTTCTGAGCATTTACTTCATTAATCTTTAAAATTCTATCTTATTATTTCTACAACTTATACTGCTAAAATATTCTCTCCTGACTTGAAAATGATACAGTGCATAAAATCTGTGCAAAAATGCTATGCATAACGGAGGCCCCACAGGAACAGACATTTGACAAAATCCTCTTGTACCATACAAGCACTCATCTTGTGCAGACAACTTGATATTGTGCGCTCTCTCTCTCTCTCTCTCTCTCTCTCTCTCTCTCTCTCTCTCTCTGTCTCTCTTTCTCTCTCTGTCTCTCTCTCTCTCTCCTTCTCTCTTAATCATTTTAATTTATTAAGTGATGCATCTGAAAGAATGAGATTGTTAGTTGGGTGTACAATGAATTCTATGAATAAATAACTTACAGCATTAAGATGCTATTAAAATATTAAGATTTATTTGAAAGGCTTATTTTATGCTAGATTTTTAGTAATGTATGCAAAATATCTAGCTCAGTGGTGACATAAAGTAGACCCTTAGAAAATAATAACTGTCATTAGTGAATATCCTGTAGAAAACTAAAGTATAGTTAAACTGGAGAAATGCTGGTCTACCTACTTGGAGCATGCCTGTACCTTTTATAAGTAGGTGCACCCTATTTTCTGAAAATTTTATATTGCAATAAGACGCTATTTAGTTGTTGATATACTACAAAAAGATCCACAATATCAATGTGCATGCTTTTAGAGTCACTAATTCTCTTTTGTAGGCAACTCAGTTGTATTTTAGTATTCCAAACTCTCAGTCTCTATATACTCGTATTTCTCCATAGGTCTCACAACCTATTAGAAACACCTGAATCTGTGATTCTGTGATTAAAAACATCATTCCACCTCTGCCCACCTATTTTTGCTATGGAACATACAATGGTCAACAATTGCTTTTCTAAATGCACCAATTAAATGAATTTTGTGACTGTAAATTTCTAAATCACAATCCTCCACCTTTCACATACCCATGGTCTCTCTCAATCAAAAATTATATCTTCCTTCTTCTTCCAGAGCAATATTGGAAAGGACGATGCTACATATCTATTATCTTATGTTGTATCCATCTTGTTAGGATATTGGTAGCCTCCATTTTTTCTAAACTTAAAGCCCAGAATGTTTCTTAGTCAAAAATATGTTGGTGGGAAGCTTACACCTCAACCTGACATCTGCATTTATCCTCTTCCTTTTGAAACGTTTGCATACTGACACTAAAGGAACATAGAGATAAAAACCCACAGCAACAAAGAGAATGAGTGGAATCATCTATGGGAAAGAGATTTCACAAAACTTTCGTAACATAAAAAATAATAGATGAGTCTGAAAATCATTATTAGAAAGATAGAGAAAGCCACAATTAAGGATACTAATAAAGTGGATTGAAATGAAAAGAATAATAGATTATTTTTAGAAACATCAGACTTAGAAACATCAGATATGATGGGGGATACATTAAAAGTACAGGCTTAAAATCATTGACAATCTATAGATGAAACAGTCAAACCACCTCTCACCTTCCACCATGCAGAACACTCCAAAGTGAAATAGTTATCCTCTTTGGGTGGGGAGTGTCCTCTGGTTTTGTTAAATAAACTATCCATGATCAAGTAGAGAAGACCATATATGTATTAGTGCCCCTGAGAATATCCCTCACAATTTTGACATTCTGGCGTCCCAATGAATAATCTGGTTTCCTACGCTTGTGCCCATTATTGATTGTTCCCCCTTCAACAAGTCCCATCCACATCCATAGGGCTCACAGTCATTTTTTTAATGCATCCAATGATGACATTTTAGAAATTTGAAATGTGCACAATAAAGAAAATAGACAAAAATGATTAGAAATGAAACAGACAGGGGTGGGGGGAGAACAAAACAGAATTTAAATTGATCTTCAAAGAGAGAGCAAGGAGGATATTGCAACCATAAACTAAGAAGATAATGCTAAGAAAAAGTATATATGCAAAAAAAGACTATGTCCAAAACTTATCAATTTTTTAAAAAGGCCATAAATATAATAGTGAGTCATGCAAATCTCCCAGAATGTAGAACAAAAACATTGAGATGAAAATCCTGCCACATCTTGTCTGAGTAATATAAATTACCTTTATTTTCTATTTTTAAAATCAACTTTAGACAAAGTGTGGAATAATTTACTACAAGTCCTGAATAGAATATATGTATTCTCAGACTTGCAATGTACAAAGGGAGTTGTACTTGATCATGAAAACAGGATGACAAGAGGGTAGAGGTGGAAGAAAGTGTCAGAATCCTGATTTCATTATCTTCATAGTGACAAGTCAGCAAATACTGTCAAGAAACTATGGCTTAATATTGTTTGGAGTTGTAAAAATGACCTGGATATCCATCCCAAGGAGTGACTTGGGATAGAGGTCGGAGGCTCATAGGAAGGTCAGTATTATTGAGTCCTTATTTACTATAGATTGCAGATAAATTAAGAAGCACACATGAAGGAACAATAATGAGCACTTTATAGGAACACATGGAGCAAAACACTTAAGTATTCAAAAATGTAGTAGATGAATGTTCCCCGAAGGTCCACTCATTAAAGGCTCAGCCCACATCTTGTGGTGCTCTTGTGGGGGGGGGGGTCAGTGGAAACTAGGATGTGGGCCCTAGTAGAAGTTAGGTTCCTGGGACCACACTCTCTGGAGGGATATTGGGGACCTGCTACCTCCTCCTCTGCTCTCTTTGCTTCTTGGCTACAATGGGATGACAGCTTCATCTACCTCAGATTCTTACCATGATATGTGTCATGCCACAGGCCCAAAGGCAATGCAGTCAAACGACCAGGCCATGGGCTGAAACCTCTGAAACTGTGAACCAAAATAAAACTCTCCTTTCCTCCTTGTAAATTGCTTGTTTCAGTTTTGCTACAGTGATAGAAAGCTGACTAATGCAGAACATGATTGTTAGTTACCCAAGAAGTGGAACTGAAGTGAGGAAATTACCAGAAGCCAAGAATACTTCATTGCTTTTCCTAGTGTTTCTACATCATTTGACCTATTAAACTATGCATCAAATAAGATATAGATAGATAGATAGATAGATAGATAGATAGATAGATAGATAGATAAATGCAAATATCAAGAAACAAAATAGTCTTAAAATAGTTTTCAAAGGCCTCAGTCACAAATCATTTGAGAGGCTGCTTTGACCCTTTAGTAGTTCTTTGGTGGACATTCAATATCCTCAGTATTTTAGCATCATGGGGGTCATTTCTCAGCCACTCCAATCCTCCTTGAAAATATCTTTTTTCTATTTCATAGAGTAATCTGTATCCAAATTTAAAGACAAAGTTGTAGAAAGAAATGAAAGGAAATAACCTTCTCTTACTGCAGAATTACATATACTCATGAAGTGTTATAATTTTAGCCTTTAAATTTATTAAAAATGAAGCAAACTATTTATTACTTAGAATTCAGTGTGGTACACAATAACGGGAGAGGGAAGAATAGAAGTTCATTGGATTAGACAAAGGGGGATGAAGGGAAGGGAGAGAGAAGGGGACTACAGAAGACAGTAGAATGAATCAGACATAACTCTACTATCTTTATATATTAATGCACAACCAGTGAAACTCCACATCATGTACAATCACAAGAATGGGATCCTAATTAGGATAAGTTATACTCCATGTATGTATAATATGTCAAAATCACTCTACTGTCATATATATCTAAAAAGAACAAATAAATTCTAAGAGGGGAAAAAAATGAATTTTGTGTTGTAAACTCACAGAAACTAACCAGAATTGCTCCTGCTCCTATTGCTGCTGCTGTTTTTGTTGCTATTTTGCTGAATTTAACACTTAATGAAAAGAAACACACCTATATACACACATCTCGCTCCGTTCTCACTCCAGTGGGAAAATGAAGTCCCTAAGCATGCTCAATAGAGATGCATCTCAATCTCTCTTGAATCAAAGTAACTCTGTACAATATGAGGCATTTTTTTTCTTCTTCATTGTCTCAATATTTTTTTTCTAATTTTGCATAATGAAGACTATTTCTTTCTACATGAAAAGAAAATCTCTCAGGGGGAAAAAAATCCAAGACTCAGAACTTGGAAAGTTTAAATTATCAAATAAAAATACATTTCAATTAAGAAGACATATATTTTGAATTCCATTTGCATGCTTGGACAGTTTCCTAAAAGAAGTTCTGGTCAAGGAGCTGTGAACCAACCTTACTTTTCTCCTGAGTTTAAAAACTGCTAAACATTCTCACTATAATTCTTGACATTTTTACATAGATCCTTGCCACAGAATTCATTACTTTATTTAGCATATGTATTGGGGTTGGTTTGTGTACACATAATAAAAGTTAAAAGTAATACATGCTCAATACAGGAATAATGGAAAATATTGAAAAGTGAAAAGTACTCTTTATCTTACTACCTGGAGACAACTGTTATTAACATTTTGGTGAATGTCTTCCAAATTCTTTGAATATGCACACAGTTTTATACAAAAGTATTCACACACTGCACGTGTACTTCATAGCCTGCTTTGCAATTTATTGTGAACATTCTTACTTTAGTAATTATAGTTCTTCCAAAATGTCTTACTGATCCCAAAATATTTTATCTGCTGTCTGTTTCACACTTCTTTTAAACTGATCCTTTATTGTTAGACATTTCAGTTGTTCCTAGTCTCTGACTATGATCAATAATGCATTGGTGAATATGTTAATGCATACATCTTTGAACGCATCTTTGAGCATTTCTTCTGAATAAAGTCTCAAACAAGAAATTGCTGGGTCAAAGTACATGTGTATTTTTGTTTTTATTAAAGTACATTAATTTTTTCAAGTTCATTAAAATATATTTTGATGTATAAATCATAGAGAAATGAGCCTGCTTATTCTCCTTTTAAGATTTCCCACTACTAAATACAGCATTTTGAGATCTATACATTAAAAAAAATGCTAAAAATACATTTACAATGTTTGCATTGGATTTGGGGAAATGAGATTAGGAATATTTCATTATGTTACCCATTTCAGAATTTCCAGACTTTCTTCAATGATCACATATTACTTCTTAATTTAAATTTGCTCATGTTTAAAATCTAAAATGTTAGCATTAGTCTACGTATTATGTGTGATGTTAGACAATTTACTTCCATATTTATCTTCCCTTTTTGTTTTAATGTAAGTTGCTCCTGATCTTTTAAGAGGATTGCATTCAGTTCTGCATCAGCCCACCCCCTTCTCTGCCAAGCCATGGCTAATTGGACCAGTAGAAGGTTCTATATACAGAATCAATTCATAGGATTGAATCAGCCAATCAGATTCTCTACACCATGACACAGAATCTTTCATGCACAGTTGGTGGGTTCTGGATCAAAAAGGTCAGGTACATGGGGCAGCAATATCTGAAAAAAGAGAAAGAAAGCCTGTATTCAGGGGAAACGAGACAGATGTGCCTAGAAAGGCAAAAACACAAGACAATGTGGTATTGGAGATACTAGCATTCCTGACTTCTGGTTCCCAGCCTTGTCCCCATGAGCCCTGGGGCAATATTTTTTCAGCCATATGTGATGTTTATGAGTTGACCTATGTGTGTGTGTGTGTGTGTGTGTGTGTGTGTGTATGTGTGTGTGTGTGTGCACACTCTTTGGGACCACAGACTGCACACTGGAACAACGTGTAGCACCTAACTTCCTAAATCGCATGTGAGAATATTGACATTCTGAAATTGAAAGTGCAAAAAGGGCAACCCATAGGCCCACCTCAAAACATTTTCTGTTGGGCTATATAATGCTTTCATACATCTGGACAAACATTGTATGTGGGGAGCTTTTATATATAATCTGTGTCCATATCTTCTTTGAAAATATTTCACAAACCAAGCATCCTGATGCCCCACATTTCTACGAGGCCTAAATTGGCTTTAGTTTAACAGCTGTTGACCCTTCCGGATCCAGTGTGTGCCTGTAGTTCACATTCTGAATCCCTCAGAATGTGCCTACTTAGGCTCCCTAAACAGAATAGGTCCCTGACCCCCCCTATTCTAAAAGATCTACCCTACATTTCCTCCCTCTCCTCTGCATGCTTCTGAAGGTCTGATTCCTAGGTTCGTCATAAGAGATTACAGACAATGCTCACTCCATCTCCTGCATTCTCGCCAGAGCATCGCTTTTTAACTAAAGTTAATGGCTTGTCATTAAAGGATGATGTTGGTGCCCGAGGAACAAAGCATTTTATCTGCCTCAGCAGTACATCTGTGGCAAAGGATAAAAGCTAGAAAAATCAAACACTTCCTCATTTCTCCAGAAAAACTTTCCTTTTACTAAATTAGAAATACCCATTTTGGAAAATCTTTTTAATTTTTTTCTGCAGAATGAATCTTTGTCACTACATCATTATCCCAAATCCCAAATACATCCCAGGTTCTGATGAGGTTCTCATCTGAACATGACGATTAGTAAGCTTCAATTATGAAGTCGCCTGCTTTACAGAATTGATGAGATGTTGTTCATTTTTTGGCCCTGAAAACCTGTTTTGAAGAAGCAAACAGCGTGTCGTGGTATTTTCTACTTCAGATGGGAGCGATGCATTCCAACCTTTCCAACCTTGTGTGCCTGCTGGCACTGGAAACTTCTTCACTCTTTAATGTGCCTTGGAATAAATCAAGGGCACTGTCGATAAATGAGTGAACCTGCAAAAACGATCGCCATCTCCAAAGTCAAAATTCTGAGGTCTTTGCATCCACCAAACCACAGAGGAAATGTTTTTGATAAGAGTGGATGCTTTTTGAAGACTATTTGTAAAGAAGTGAACCATTTTCTTTTACCTTTAGTTTTTTGATAGCTTTTGAAACCATTAATATTTTTCAAAAGAAGCCCAATCTCCAGCAAACTAGCACATTTGGGAAGATAAAGTCTGCTCTTCATGAACTTTTCCAGCTTACCACTTGAGGGCAGGAGATCAAACCTGTAATTGAACTAATTTCAGACTAATGAAGAAAGTCCACCTTCCCTCAGTGAGGCCACGTTGGCAGGAGTAGGAGGAAAAGGCATCAACTATGCCACTGCCTTCCACTGGATACAATAACATTTTTCTCTGCAGAAACATTCATAATTGTGAATTTCAAATGAGAAGTTCCACCACATTTTGACTAAGCTTGACATTACCCCTCCCTTAACCAGGTTATTTTAACTTTTTCTTAACAGTAACAATAATAACAAATAACAAAAAAATAAATGGATTATATACATTTATACAATATATTATTTTTCAAGAATCAAGTAGATATAGAAAAACATTGGTGAGCTGATCCAACAATGCAAGGTCACTCTCTAACAAGAACATTGGTTACTAACATACCCAACTTGAGATTATAATTAAATGTACATCTGAGATCCACTGCACAAGAATTTGGGGGAAATTGGACCTTTTCATTCTGCTGTACTGATATTCTACAGCTGCTTTAACATCATACACTGAATAAGCAATGTCTGCTTATATCACCATTATTGAGATTTGCAAAGAGCTTTCAGTTATCACCCCCTAGGAACAACCACAGGCTTGTTGCTAGGTATTTGTTTCATTTTCAGCAAAGTCAGAGAAATTAGGGGCTCCAGCAGATAAGGAAGAAATAGTTAGGAGCCCTGTGGGATATAGCTCTGTGTTCTCTGCCAGGTAATAACTGGCAAGAAAGCTCCTGGTCTCAGTTCAGTGTGGACTAAAGTCCAAACCCCAGCACTCCAGCTTCACTACACACACACACACACACACACACACAAGAAGTTGTCATCCTTGGGAGGAACACTTGTGATGAAATGTTAAGCACTTTTTATTAGCAGTAAAGACCCTGGTGATGAGAAGGTGATTAAACAGATTCCTGATTTACTAGTTTGCCAGAAAACAATGTTAACTGACAAAACAAAATATTCTTTTTAAATATGTGTACTACTGTTTCCTCCCCAGGCAGTCTCCTTCATCCATGAAACACATAGTAGAGGGGGATTAAATCACAAAATGCCATAATGTTTCATTTAACAGTCACAGAGAACAGTAAGTTACAAGTAAAACTGGATTGCCCAAATAGCTTAAATTTGTACCATTGAACATCCGCTTCTTAAAAACATATTAAATAGAGACATATATTATAAATTATATGCAATAAAAATGCATATAAATTTTATACATCATTTATTTGAATGTACTTACAAATACATGTATTTGCATTACACATGTCTAAATGCAGAACTCTTTTCTGACATTTAGAACAGAGGCATGGAGTGTGACTGCTCCTTGACAGCACAGGAGCATATCAAGAACCTGTGTGCATGTGGCTTTCTTGGCATCCTAACACAACTTTGTATCTTGTTTCACATTTTATAATTTTTTAGTCTCCTTTTCATTTTCCACTATTTGATATCATTTCAGGCTGATGGTTCTAATCATGTTTCTCAGAACCCCAAATCCTCCTGCTCCAACTCCTTATTTCTAATCTGCTAAGAACAAATAGACTAAATGTTGGTAGCATGTGTGCGCATGCATGTGTGTGCCAGTGGCACAAAATTCAGCCTCAAAGGACTCTTCCAACCATAAAGTGCAGGAGTTTCAATGGCTGAGCATAGCAGCCACACTTTTGACTCTTCTGGGCTCTCTTTCTTTGCCTGACTCTGAACTAAGCTCCCAATAGTTCATGTGGCTGGTTAAGTGACATCCTTATAAAAGAGAAATTAATGCACCATGATATTATATAAATTCTTTTCTGCTGAAGGCTTAAAGAAATGAGCAAATTTCAAGAGCCGCTTATCTCCATCTCCAAATTGTACAACCTTAGTGTGCCCTGTAATTAAATATTATTGAGTATAAAGCATCGTCTAACACATAAAGAGTAAAGTATTAATTTGGGATCACAAATGTTTGGAGAGAGAAATAAAAAGCAGTATGTTAACAAACACTCTTCTGATAAATCTTCAAAAAATAATGCCATTCAAAGGATTCAAATTTCCAGGTGGGGTTTGTTCACTCACTCATACCTGCCTGGGGCTGCAGATGGAGGTTTCCCTTCTGAAGTTCAGGGAAGAGCAATACCTCCCTGTGTTTGTACATTTTCACAGTTAATTCTGAACTGGGGTTGAAACAAGAAATGACCCCTACACATCCTCACCCCCAGTACTCCTTTCCTCTCTTTATATTAGTATTTCTCTCCTCTCTCTCTCCTTTTCATCTTCAACTCCAATGTCCATTTCATCTTTCTATTTTTCCTTCCTTCTGCCCCTTGAAACTAGCAGAGTCTCTGGAGCTTTCTTCAAGAAATTTCTTCTGTTCTACTAAGACATGGATTTATGTTCTAAGTTGTCTTTGTTCAGAATTAGCTTAGCCCACAGTCTTTGCCTTCCCCTTATTGCTCCTTAGCAATAATTTTCCCCCACCTCATGTTAGAGTTAGTTATTTTTTACCTGTATATATCTTTGCTATATTTAAGTTCCTCAAAGGCAAGTATCTCTTATTTACTTAATATCTTCCACAACACATAGTAAACAGTCTGTGTTTGATATATATAAATATATATATATATTTATATATATAGTATATTTATATATATTTATATATAGTATATAGCATACATATATGCATATGCATATGACTACAACTATGTATAAATGTAGTAAATTGATATTATTTATATACAATAGTAATAATAATGATGTATTATATTTATGCATTATTTTTCAAGCATTTCAATGTTCATGATCTTAATAAATATACAGCAAGCCAGTCATTTAAATGAAATAAAAATGGGGATTTATATATTGCCTGTCCATCATTCATTCACTTTTCTTCTGATGCCAACCTTCTGATTTTCCTTAAGAAAAGGATCCCTACCCTATGCATATTCCAAGCGGATTAGGTGGCATCAACTCCAGCCCTGAGCTTGGAAGTTGTCTAGTGATGGACCCCCGACCATCAGAGCACTACATTCCCTGGACTCTGGTGCTTGTTTCAGGGATGACATCTCCCTCAAAACAGAACAAAAACAAAACGAGGGATTTGATTCTGGAACTTTTGTGAAATTGTTGGGAAAAGAAAATAACTAATTTCTGATAGAATACCTGTGATACGAGGATGGAAACCAATTTGGCACTATGAATCGAGAATCAACAGGAGGACAACAGGACTGAGGAAAGGAGAAAATGAAGTTGAGCCTAAGACATCATTTGAACCCCTAACTCTAGCCATACCTGAACCCTATATAGAACATTTCGTTAAGCAAACCAACAAATTTCACTTTATCATAAAGTCCATTTGAATGGGGTTTTTTTCTTTTAATTTTCAAAAGAAAAAGTCTAACTGTCCCAAAGACTAATATCGCTGGGGATTAAGATGTTTTATGATCTAAGATCACATGATTAGTCCACCCAGGACCAGAATCAGTCCTCAACCAGAGCTAGTTCTGACATTCTTCCCTCACTCATGGAAGTTAAATTGAAAAAGTTTTAGAAAACCATTTTAGTTCTCCCTTTCACTCCATATTAT
This sequence comes from Ictidomys tridecemlineatus, assembly GCF_052094955.1. Taxonomy (NCBI): domain Eukaryota; kingdom Metazoa; phylum Chordata; class Mammalia; order Rodentia; family Sciuridae; genus Ictidomys; species Ictidomys tridecemlineatus. Next base: position 59,500,863 of record NC_135477.1, read on the forward strand.
TATTTCTCCATAAGACAAAAATTATAAAATACCAATATCTCTTGTTAACATTCAAAAAGAGTTAGGAAACAGCTTTTGAAATGAATTTGTCAGTGGGTTAAAAAAGAAAGTCCATTGATGCCTCAGATTCCTTTTACATAATTCACATAAGTATATCAAATATTAATAGCTTTCACAATTTTACTTATCCACAATATGGGTGACTATAATTGCCCATGGTCTCTCCCTGTAGTTTTTCCCCTATGAGAACACATGATTTGGTCTTTTCTTCCAGATCCAGGTGAATCTCTGTTCCATGTGACAAGCGCAGAAATTATTCAAGCAGAGTAGAAATTTTAAATGTCATGAACTGGCACAAAGGAATGAAACAGATCAAAACCTGCCTATGTGGCATGACTAAATAATCCAACAGCAGATGGTTCTGGCAATGTAGGCAGCGCTCAGTTGCTGGAGTTTAAGATCTTTGCCCCAGGCACAAGGAAACTGACTTCAGCTGTTTCAACAATGCCTACCCATTATCAGTCCAAAATACTGGTGACTGTGTATTCACCTGTCTTTTTCACAGAACAGAACCTAATAGAACAAGGAGAAAGAAAAACAAAATTGGAGGCTGGTAGGGAATATTGACCACCATAGTTAACAGGAATAGGATCTGTCCTAATGGGTGAAAGGTCAAGGTCAGACTTACAAGTCCTCCTGTTCATATGAGGTGGAAGAGGTCACCAAGCTTTTGGAATTAATATTGTTTTGTTTGCCCTTTGCCTATAATATACACACACACAAACACACATACACACAAAATTAATCCTTGTTATTTGTAGACTCATGGATTCTGATTTTGAAAATTTACTTACTTACTAGAATTTATTTGTTAACCCCAAATCAATACAAACAGCAGGAAAAAAATTCTAACTTCTCATACATATTTACAGCTGAGGAAAGCAAGAACATACACTTAGCCTTCTTGTTTCAGCTGTTGTATTATAAACAAGTATCCTTTCTATCAACTATTTAGTGCCATGCTTTTTGTATTTTTGTGATTTTTGGTGGCAATTTCACTGTTTAAAATGGTTCCCAAGTATAGTGCCAAAGTGCTCTCTAGTGTTCTAAGTGCAGGAAAGCTAGATATGACTTGGAGAAAATTCATGCAATAGAGACACTTTGTGCAGTCATGAGTTATAGTGCTGTTGGCTATGAGTTCAATGTTAATGAATCACAATATATACTAAATAAATTGCCACATAAAATGAGGTTATGTATTGATAAATAGACAAAAATGATCTGACTAGAAGCCTACAAAAGTCCAATTCTGTGTTTTTCCTAAGAGCAATGATTCCATACTTGCTAATCAGTGTTCACATTGATTATATAAAATACAACAACTGGGAATAATAAGGCTTGAGGGTGCACATGTGGTGGTGTATACATATATTTTATACATATATTTTTATAGCTTCCTTTTTATTTAGTTAGTTCAATATATAAATAAATTGTATATATTTTCTATGTGCGTGTTTTTAAAATACGTATACATTGTAGAATAGCTAAATCAAGCTAATTAAGGTATGCATTATTTCTCATACTTAACCTCTTTTATGGTGAAAATGCTCAGAAATCTATTCTACCTAGCAATCATCAAAAAATAATACATTCTCATTACCTATAATACACATACACAAATATCTTTACTTGATATTGTGTGCAGACAGATCTCCCAGGACTACATCACCCTTCCTATGTTCAAAAGGAAGTTCACAAGATAGACCCATGATCATAAATTTTAGAGTCTGCACCATACAGTTCTAGCAGTTGAGAGATTATCAGAAACACTCATTGTGAGGCAGTCTTGGAGTGGTCATGAAATATCTGACTTGATCCAATTAACTACTGCTTCTCCCATTATCCCCAGTAACTATATTCATTGGGAATCTTGTGCCAGTGTTCCCTGTTGCCTGTATCTATCTGAGCCTGGATCTAACCTCAGAATTTCCTTCTTAATGTGTAATAAATATAGTGGTAATCTTTTTGCCTTCTCCCTAGTTTGAGTGAGGCAAAGGTTTTTCTATCAAACTCTAAGAGATTTTAGTTTTGCAGACCAGAGTTTTAAGGTTGGAGTCATCAGACATAGCATACCTACTAGGTAAAGCATAGTGCAACATACCTGCAATATAAAACATTCAAGGTAAAGTTGGTAACTTCAAAAATCTTATAATGGTAAAACAGGGGTGGGGAAGCTTAGATCAAATTCTAATTTTAAACCTTAAAGGATCCTAATTAATTTGATACTGAGCTACTTCAGAGTTCCTATTAAAATAATGAAATGAACAGTCGTAGCTCAGGAAGGCAGAAAGTATTAGCATGTAAATGTTGTAGAATAGAATGTAATTTTTTTTAACTTGCTTGTTTTCTTCCCCCTCAGTGTCAATTGAATTTCAGTGGAAGATTCTGCTAATATCAGCCTAACCTAAATCCCCAGCATTAGAGAAAGATTGATAATTTGCATGTTATTTCTTTTTGGATTATATTCCATAACGCCTTTTCCCAAATTGCTCCAGATGTTAACAAAACCGAACAATAAAAACAGATTTACTAAACAAGTGTCCCCTGAACATGACAGGGATAAGATAGAAGGGATGCACATAGATAAGGAAGGAAAGAAAAAATGTTGGTGAAGAGAGGACAGTTGAGAGATAAGCTTTATTAGGTCTGTAATGTTGTATTTAGTTTAAGAGTATATACCAGCTAGCAAATATATATATATAATATATATATATTATATATATATCAACTAGAATGTCCAGTTAAATATGGTGGACTGACTGTATGCATTTCATTGTTCTCTCCCAAAATCTATTAATATGAAAAAGAGTTATAAACACACAAGCCCAGCAGTTCACAAGTTTCATTCATGTTCATAAATTTTAGAGCCTTTTGTAACTCCTCATTCTTTCCTGGATGAGAAAAACCAGGGTTACTAAACACAGAAGGAAATTCTCCAACACGAAATAAAGAGTTCAGAAAAATACAAGAACACAAAGTCAAAAACATACAAAACTCACAAAGTTATTATTATTGCTTCAGCGATAAGAGTAGATATTGCATCTATAATATTTATTTAAAGAAATAAAAGGAAAATTTTAATTTTCTGGAAATTAAAACTATGATAGGAGGAATAAAAAAAAATTCAACTGAAGGGTTGGCAGAGACAGTTGAAGAAACTTTCCAGAAAACAAACAAAAATACAAAAATATGGAAGTAGAAAAGTATAAAAAAAATTTAAAGGCTTAGTTTAGAAGTTCCAGAAAGCAAGCACAGGAAAAAAAATTAAAGGAAGAAAATAATCAAATTAATAACATCAGCTAAATTTATAAAACTGAAAGACAGAAGTCTGTAGAATTAATGGACTTAGTGTCCCATTGATAGTATGCTAACCTACCACCCAGTACAATGAAAAAAATTTTAAAAACTCATCATTACACCAGCAATAAAAACTATTGAAATGAAAAACTTGTCAAAATACAAGGAATCAGGAGTCTGATTGGTATCACATGTTTCAGTACCAATACTAGAAGCTAATCACCCCCTCCCCAAAAGCAATGCCTTCAAAATTCGGGGAGTGGAATGATTTTTAAATTATGTATCTTAGACAAGTTATCAACTAAACATGAAAATAAAATCTTTTTAAGCATGCAAAGTCTAAAATAATTTCCCTGGTGTCCCCCTCTACACTAGAAGTTACAGATATGCCCAAATGTAAGTAAAAACCAAGAAAGAGAAAAAAATAGGGAAGCAGGAAAACTCAGGATCCCACATAAGAGCAAACTAAGGAAGTCCTGGAATGGTAGTTAAGCAGAACCAAAGGTGACCCCTGTGCCCAGGCCCAGAAAGCACAAGAAAAGAGGGCTCCCAGGAAGTTCCCTCTCCCTAAAATTTACTCATCTACTACCTAGTATGTTTCCATGTATTAAGACTTTAATATGGCAATGCTTCTGGATAGATTTTTGTCCATAAAATAAAGAAGTGGACTATCAGAGCAGTAAATCCTTTCAGCTCATACAAACTGTGATCTATAATACAAATTCTGAAAGATGAAAATCTGCATTTTAGAGCCAAGGTCAAGGATACATGGTTCACTCATTACTGGGGAGAGCCAAACAATAATGTTTGTAAAAACATTTTATCTATATCAGGATTTTAAAAATCAACTATTTACTCAAATGTGCTACACTTCCTCCAAACTCAACCAAACTCCCGCATGTTTGGTCTTGTATGGATTTCTTTTATGTGTTTTATCATGTGTACTAACTGGGGTTCACCAACAGGGGCTATAAACAGGGAATGAGAAGTGCCTTTACTAATATTGGCATCTCCCAAAGACAAACCCATGGATCTGTAAACTAAAAGAATTTAAGGATTAAAAAGCCACTGAAGTATAAGACTCTCATTAGCCAATTTAGCCTTGCATTTGCTAATGACTAAAAATAAAAACTTAAATACCTGTGAAGTGTTCTGTGTAGCTGGGGAAAAAAGCATACTTCTCAAGAAATTTTTGTGTGTTTTTTTGTTTTGTCTTTAGTCTCTATATAATTCGAAGGTTCAAGGTTGGCCACACATTTTCTGTCCAGTAGAAGTGAATTCCCAGCCTACATAGTGAATATTTCAACAGATCACTAGCTTTATTTCTTTTCTCTGCTTTCTTTCTTTTCTAGTCTTTATTCTTCCTAGTTTCTAGCATCACTTTCATTGCCATTGTTGTCCTCTCCTGGCCTGATCCTCCTTGCCACACTTTCTCCCACTTCCCTCCCATCCGTAGTCTACCTTTGTCCTTATATATGCTCTCCTTCGAAATGATTCCAAGTCCTTATATCAAACCACTGGGGAGGACTGGGGTTGTGGCTCAGCGGTAGAGCACTCACCTAGCATGCGCAAGGCCCTGGGTTCAATCCTCAGCACCACATAAAACTAAATAAGCAAAATAAAGGTATTGTGTACAACTAAAAAATAAATATTAAAAAAGAAAACCCACTGGGAAAGTACCATGAACAAGTACTAAAGACAAAGTCACTGGCCAAGACAAAGTCTGCTCACATGCTCCTGGAAGTCAGGACAAAAGTTAAGCTGAATGGGAGGAGTGATTTCCAATGTCCAAAAAAATGATAGATGTTTGAGGTGATGAATATACCGGTTACCCTGATCATTACATATTGTAGTCACACTGTGCCCCATAAATATATGTGTCTCTTAAAACTAAAAACATTAAGGCACCCCGTGCGATGGCACATGCCTATAATCCCAGAGGCTTGGGAGGCTGAGGCAAGAGGATCAAGGTTCTAAGCAACTCAGTGAGACTCTGTCTCTAAATAAAATACAAAATAGGGCTGGGGAAGTGGCTCAGTGCTCAAGTGCCTCTGAGTTTAATCCTGGTACCTGCCACCCACCGCAAAAAACAAACAAACAAACAAAATTAAGGCAAAAAACAAGAGTTTGTTGTAGCCTTCCCTGTATATATTTCAGTACGGTCTCCAAGGAATAATAGTGCAAATCACATACTACCTGACAAATCAGGAAACCCAGGAATATGTAGAACAGTCAAAAAGTAAGTGACCACTTACATGTTGGTTTGGGGAATATATTCATCTGAAAGTGTATTTGCTAAAAGTTGTGTCTATAGTAAGGCCATAAATTTTCAAATATGGCTACACTGGGATTCTTAATGTCTTAGGGAGGCACCTTCTATATTCAATGTTTGAAAGATACTATGATACCACACAACAGCCTGAAAGTGAAAACAGAAGAGGGATCAACTCATTACACTGGAAGGAATTAATCCTTCTAGATCAATATATCCTTATACATAAAACGTACATCAAGAAATAAAGACCAGGCTGGGGTTCAGTTGGTAGAGCACTTGCTTAGCATGCACAAGGCCCTGAGTTCAATCCCCAGCATCACAAAAAGAAAAAAGAAAAAGAAAAAGAAAGAAAGACCATGAGAGAGATTGCAAATTCACATGCAAACAAGAGTCAGAAGGTAAAAAAAATGACTGGCTTCAAGTGAGGATGGAAGTGAGGAGAGCTATAGGGAATGAGAGAGAAGACCCTATCCCAGAAGCAGCTGGAACTCAGCTCCAGCCATTTGCTGTCATGCTGTAATATGAGCCCAGAATCATCCTGTTTCACTCTGGCACTGTAAAATTTCCCAGTTTTGAAAATACTAGAGAGGAAAAAAAATTATAACTTAAACCAATGTATTCTATCTTATATAGTGAAGCATGAAAATCTTTATCTTTCCTCGCCAAATGAATGGTTATCAGAAAGATTTAAATAACCATCTTGAAGACATTTCCAAATTTCAGATACTTCAAACATGACCTCTTGATCTTTACCTATGCACTTCAATCTTGTAGATTTTTACCAGGAGTTAAAAATTTATCTGATAGCATCAAAATTTTCGAATGTCAGTCTTCTTTTCATCTCTTTCATATCAAACATATTTATTTCCTAATCTTTTGAACATGGGAGTCTAGCCTAAACAAAGAATATTGAACTGTTTCTATTTAAGAAAACATTTATACTAATAGGAGGCCAATAGAGACTTCTGTGAATTGACAAAAGATGTGTTTTCTGTGAGTTTTAAAACTTTCAGCATCAAATTAGGTCAAAGTGTCAGGAGGCATTCTTGACGCTTGACTGCTATGGGGGTTGGGGATCTGAGTGTGCAGCTGAGCCTATGACATCATCATTTCTTTCATCAGCAAGTATTTGGCAGATGTTCTTTCCCCTGGATATGATTGTCCAGTCCCTCCATGTAGCTCAAATTTAAAATTAAGCTAGTATTTTTATTGGGGAAAAGGATTAGAGAAAATCATGAAAAGAGAAATTGATTGGCAAAAGATAAAAATTCAAACACCAAGCAACAAACAATTGAATTGCTTTGAAATAACCTCCCAAACAAGGTTATAAACATTTAAGACATTTTAAGGGTCAAAAAGCTTAGAATTTCACAGCATTTTTAATTAGCAGATCTTGCTTCATTGAAAGAAGCTAAGCTCTCAAGATGAAATTCAGTTGAATCTCCCAACCATGTCTACTGAACTGACCATTTGACTAAGCTATGGTCTCCATTTTCTCTAAGTACCTGACTGACATTACACTGGACAATAATGGTTATAGGATATTTCTAGAATGTCTCCACATAAGTTTTATGCTTACTATGAGTTAATTGTGTTTCTCTCAAATGGTTTATGTCACTTAACTTGTTATTAAAATCACATGATTAAATATACACAGACTGATGGGATGCATATAGAAAGACTTTGGGGTTTCTATGAAACCTACTTGAATACTTCAAAAACAGTTGATAAAAGCAAGGCAAAGAATTATTGAAATAGGTATAGATAATATTTCTATGAAAGAGTGAGAAATATTCATGAAAGTCTAGAAATATTCTGCTTTCAAATAGCTTCACAACTGTCTATCACTTCTCGCTTCTGTAAATAAGCTAAACCTAGCAGAAATAGCAGAGAATAGTGTGTCTGGTTTGTACGAGAAATATGACTGAGCATTTTGATGGATGCACCCACACTCAAAGTAAAAGCATTGAATTCTCACCAAGAGATTGACAAGTAGCATAAATGTTTAAAATATGTATACATTGTTTTCATGAATCCATCTTTAATTCACTGATAAATTTGTTAGTCACAATCACATCAGATAGCAGAGTTTCTACTACAATCATTTCAAATAAACTTTGTGTTCAATATGAACAACATAATATTCTTTCATGTTTGTAGTTTGGGGGTTTTAAAACACAGTCAACATAGAAATAATCTCCTGAGCTTCAGCACACTATCATGACAGTCAATTTCAAAGTATATATTTCAGTGGACCAAAAGCAGGTCAATGCTTATAGAAAATTTTCCACTGCAAAATTGCCTTTTTTCCTTGTTCTCATAAAACTTTTATGTTTGTTCATAATTAAGATAAACAAACTTACTAATTTACTTTTTATTATCTAAAAGGAACTGTACTATGTAAATCTCTAAAATATTCATAATTAGGGGAAATTTTAAGAACTGGGATTTTCATCAGTAATTTTATGTGCCCAACACAATGTTAATGAATATCATTGATGTTTGTACATTTTTTTCCACAACACTCATTTTATACATGAAAAAATTAAGTTCATAGTAATAAATAGGTTGCCCATGGTCACTGTATCTGAAGCAAGGGACAGAGCCAAGGCTTGGCCTCCAATCTCCTGAGCTCCAACCCAGGGCTAGTCATTATGATGCTCTCAGCTATCAGGAGGCCCATAAAAGGCCTCACTTTAATGCTGTTCCACCTAAAACCTCTCGAGCATTTAGAATATTCAGACTTTACTCATAACATTTGCTCCCAGCAGCTCGGGAGGCTGAGGTAGAAGGATCATGAGTTCAAAGACAGCCTCAACAACTTAGGGAGGTGCTAAGCAACTTAGCGAGATGCTTTCTCTAAATAAAAAATATTTTTTAAAAAGAGCTGGGATGTTGCTCAGGAGTTAAGTGTCCCTGGGTTCAATCCCTGGTACCAAAAAAATAAAAAAGAATAAAAATTCATCTTTGCTTCCTACAATTTTGGTTGTAATATGCAATATTATATGATATTTAAATATTAGATATTCCTCCACAAAATGTCTTCAGAACATAAAGGTGTGTGTGTGTGTGTGTGTGTGTGTGGTATAATATATATTACTAATACAAAAGTACTTTTAGGGAAGCATATAAAAGATATAATTCTGGGATATTTTTGACTCATTCATACAAACATATACTCTGGCCCTTGTGATCAACACTAGAAAGCAATCTGAGACATTGTCATAGTCCTTAAGGAACACATGCCTGGGTTAGGAAGAAGCAAACAGTTGTAACATGATGTTGGGGCAGTTCTATGAGAGATCCACACTGAACACTGTAGAAACAAGCTGACAAACCTCCCAGGGGTAACATGGGGAGGAGCATCTGTAGCCTCCCCCACAGAGGAGGCTTTCATTATTGACTTCCTTTACATTTGCTGGTGCCTGGTACTAATATAAAGCACATGACTTTTGGTCAATCTCTTCAGGTTGCATCCCCTTCTGCATTCTCTAGGGAATGCACTCACTACTGCCTGAGTCCTGGCACACATTCCCACCACAACCATTCTCACTACCAGGTATCACTATGAATTGGAACCAACTCTCGCTAAATAGAGAAAACATGACTCTCAATTCCAGGCAGAAACAGTAGTCCTGTATTTGAAAAGGCAGGGAAGCATAAAAAGAAAAAAAAATCAGACAGGTCAAGAAGTATGAGATAGCATAGGATACAAGGAAAAAAAAAGTTGCTCTAAAGAGAACCTGAAGTTAAGCCTAAATCTTAGCTGAATGGTTTAGGAATCTAGGTGTTAATCTATAAGCCATGGGAAGACTAGAGCCCTAAATTCATATCTTGGCTCTGCAATTAGGCTACCATGTGATCTCAGCCTATGAACTTATCAAACCAAGGTGAAGATATAATGTCTAGTCCATGCAGTTGTGTGAATTAAAGGATATGGTGGATGTTAGATGCCCTGTATTGTACTTGGAAACCAGTGGATAATACATAACAGCTCACTGGAATTTAAACAGAAGAATGATGTCATTGGATCTGTGGATTAAAAAATGACTCTGGCAACACATGAAGTCAGAAAGACAAATTTTTAAGAAATTTATTTCTGCAAAAATACAGGCATGGAATGGAGACCTGTGGATCCCACAGAGCAGTAGTGGGATTTGAAGCAGAAAATGGGCTCTATAGATATTTGAGGAAGGAGGAGTAGACTACTATAAGGAGGAATGTAGACACACTTGGCATTTTATTGGCCAACTAATAACCAAAATGATGATTCACAAAGCACACATATAAGATTCCCTCTAGTCTGAACATTTATTTTCATCTCTTAATAGAAAATAATGAGTTTTGATTAAGTTGGGAATTGGAGCTGGGAATCAAGTACAGCAAGTTCAGTTCTGACTCAGCCCGAGCTGACTTTACAACCTCTGTCTCAATTTTCTCGTTTGTAAATACAAAGAAAATACTCATTCCACCCACTCACAGGATTTTAAAAAGAATGAAGAATGGTGTTACCAACAATATTCCAAGTTTTATAATAGGTATTGAATTAATAAGAACGTAACTGTCCACAGCTATACACAGTGTTACCGTGGCAACAAGGTAATTGGTACTCTACGCTATTTTTGCAAGTTTTCACTAAGTCTGAAATGATTTCAAAATAAAAAGTTAAAGCAATTACAATGTGTGACTGCACCTGAAACCCATGTGCGACTCTCAATGGCTGTTATCAGAGATGCAGCTTGCAGAGGAATGGGGAGTTGAAATGATGTTCCCCTGGTGGATTGAAAGACTGCCCGGTGACACACTGACTCTTGGAAGCTCCCTTTTAGCAGCATGCAGAAGTTCACTCGTGCCAAACATTTCTTTCTTTTCATGTACGAATGGACCTAAACAGCCAATCAAACAGGAACTGTTTGGTTTATTTTAAAGAAGGCTTTGAAAAACTGCTTTGAGTTGCCATTTGTCATTGCCACCAAATTCTGGAGATGCATGGAGAGAAAACTGCTGTGTCATTCCTCAACCCATCTCTAGTTTTCTCATTTGTTCTTTCACACAAGATCAGAAGGTCCATGTCTTCTTGGAACCAATGTCTCTAGCACAAGAAAGGCAGATGAACTCCTTCCTTCCTTCCTTCCTTCCTTCCTTCCTTCCTTCCTTCCTTCCTTCCTTTCTTTCTTTCTTTCTTTCTCTTGTGACTAGGCATGCTTAATCACTGAACTACATCCTCTATAACCCCAGCCCTTTATAAAATTATTTTATTTTATTTTATTTTGAGACTAGGTCTCACTAAGTTGCTGAGACTGCCTTTGTACTCGCCATCCCACTGCCTCAGCCTCCCAAGCCACTGGGATGACAGGCATGTACCACCCCGCATGGCAGATGAGCATTTTTTTTAAATTGAAAATTGATGCTGTTTAGCAGCTTCCCTTTCCCCTTGATTAGAAGAGGGTTTTTTTTTTAAAGGTTTTAATAAAACAATCAGTATGAAAATAAGATTTATATGTATGCATTCTACAGACTGAGATCATAAGTACAAGCCATGGAAAAATAAAAATAGCCACTACCCTTTACATATTTAGATTGTTCCATGCCCTATGCTAAGGATTTTATACAATTGCCTTGTTTCCTTAAAACAAAACAAACAAACAAACAAAAAACCTTACTTGTGAAAAAAAAATGGAAGATTAGGAACAGGAAGAGACTGGCTAAAAATGTCTGCTCTTAGACTCTTAACAGAGTCTATTTAACTGTCTTTCCTAACTAACACAATATATAGTCATAGGTAGCTCTGGGTGGAACTTAAAATGAGAAATAAATAGATGTAAACAGCCATGATCAAAGTAATCTTTCATTGCTGTGAAACTACTGCAGGTAATCCTGACTTAAAATCACCACCCACCCCCTCCAACCATAGGAAAAAAAAATTATCTAAAAGCACCAACAAAGAAGCAGCGCCTCTCCCAGCACACATAATCACTAGATTACAATTCTCCTCACACACACGTGCAAAAAAAAGGTCTTTCGAATGAAGCAAATACTCCATTAAATACTCAATTAAAGCCATTTTCAGAATGTAAAAGAAATGTGATTTAGGTCACACACATGATGTCAGAACTCTGAGTTGAATCTCATCAATGCAATGAAGCAGAAGAAAATAAGATTGGAACCAGTTGTTTGGCTTCGTGCAGCTAAAACAACTGCCTGATTAACCAAATTTTTCTCTTTCTAACTGGTTGTCATGGTACTGTGCAGACAGAATCTTAGACTCAGTCTGCAGAAGACAACAATTCTGTGACATTCTGCCTTGACCCTTACGTTGCAATTATTTTAGGGCTGTCACTCTGGGGTGACGTGGAATTACTGGTCTCTTAAAACTCTCAAGAATTTGGGAGAAAAAAGTCAAGGAGTCGGTGGAAGGTCATATTTTAAATTATTTTAAAGGATTTGGTTTTATCATTTTCAAATATTATGCACATTCAAAACTCAGATACATGTGAGCACTAAAAATAAATTCAATTAGGAAAAGGAAAAGATTGTAATATATCAACATATGCACTTATTTCAGTGCACAGACATCAATTGCTTTATTCTGTGATAAAGGCATTTTTATTCAATGCAGATTGCAAGAATGCTGACAGTCATTAATGCTTATTGGGCATTTAGAACATACCAGAAGTTTTATGTGTATCTTCTCACGTAACCTCTATGCAACCCTTTGAGACAGAGTCTAAGATAATCCCTATTTTACAAATGAAGATGCTGAGTTAGAAGAGACTAAGTATCTTGCCCAACATCAAATACCTCAAAAAGGATGGGGACTCTGTCCACCAACCTTTTCAAATACCTCAAAAAGGATGGGGACTCTGTCCACCAACCTTTGTGATCTGAAGCCCTAACTCTGCCCAGAATAGCTTCTAAATGAGCAACCTCTAAATTGGTGGACATCCAAAGCCAATTCCTCTTCATTCAAGTTTCTCATCCATCACCAGCCCCTATTTCCAATCTCACTGAGACCAGAGAGCTCCTTCCAAATAAAGATTCAATGAATGATGAGCAGTAAATAAGTTTAAAATGTAAAAATAAAGCCTGGAACTTAAAATGGCTAAGCTGAAATGCCCAACTCAAAATACAGACATTTTTAGTTCAGCAATACCATTCAGAATTTTAATCCACTCCCCTCCACTTTAAAGAGATATATTTTTCCCTTGTTCATTGGAGCTATTAAAAGGAAGTCCTTAAAGACTAGCATTGTTTTGTTGCTGTTGTCATAGTTGCTTCCTAAAACAAATTTCTAGAAAGCTCACCTGTCTTCATTCTCTCAGTTATGTTTTTATGGAGACCGTGAGCATGCATTTATGAAGGTGACAGTCTTTTCTGCAAAAGAATGAAGCGTCAAGCCTGTGAATAATATTGGCAAACATAGCTGCTTAAACACACTAGGAAAAACAAAGAAGGATGATTTTTTTCGAAGTCAAGGAAATTTTCATTCATAGGATCCATATTCAACTTGATCCTTTCTGTAACCTATTGTGGTTATTATTGGAGATGTGGATAGAAGCTATGCAAGTCTCTCTTTAGTCTCTTTCCCCAGACACTGCAGGAAAGGTGTCAGTGATCCCATGCTCTCTGGTGCTCCGGAGATGCAAATAGATACCCAAAGAGAATTAAATCAGCAAGCACACACTGCAGCCTCAGGACTCTGCATTGTTTGCCCTGAGAGGTTCAAAAGTGGAAGACTGACAAAGTGTGCACAGTGTTTCAGTTGGCACAGCAAGAACTCATTATCTTAGAACACAAATCCTAATGTTCATGACTTAAAAATAAAAGGCAAGGGCCAATAATTTTTCATCTGTAATGGGTTTGATAGATTACAGCTCTGATTACCCCTCCTACCCTCCCCACTGGATTATGAAGTAGAAAGTCTATATGAATATGTAATAGAGTTGTGTCCTTTTTTTTTTTTTGGCAAACTGGTCTTTGCTCCTAATTCCCAGCAGTATCAATTAACAATGCATAATTTTAATAGAATGCTTGCAAGTACAGGACTCGTGCTGTAAAAATTAATTGTCTTGAGCTGATTTCCTGTAGACACCGTTAATCAATATTATGGCATCTCGCAAGCAGCTGCTCTCCTTCCTCCCAGTGACTCCAGAGAGGAAGGAATGTGAATAAGGTGGCCACGTGGGCTCCAGGTGTGTGGGTGACATTTGAATTTTTAACAACTTGGAATATAAAATCCTAGAAAGAATACATGAATATTCTTGGGTTTTTTTAAGATTATAGTTGAAGTTTTTAAGAAATTTTCAGAGTGATTTAAATTAAATGATTTAATTAAATAAGATGTGAATGAAGATTTCTCATGACAATGGAGCCTAAAATTCCATTCCATGCTAAACTCTCAAAAGTATGCCCATTTTTGTCAAGGAGTATTATATATGATCATTTGGCATATACAGAAATAAAAGGATAAAGTATGTGTCACAGAGGATGTTTTTAAAATTTCTAGGTCAGTGTGAGCATTCACTTTAGAATAAGACAATGTGAATTCCTGGCAACCTAGCTCTGCTACCCTCAGTGTAACCTTGAGTAAGTCAAAACAGAAACCAACAGTGTCCCTTTTCTGGGTGGAAGTTTCGTCTCTATACTGTGAGAGATGATGGGAATCATCACTAAAATATAGTTCCAAAATTCCTTGAATGAAAAACAAAGAATTTGGAGCAATTCATACAAACATGGAAAACCCTGGGTTCCAGTGAAATAGTTTTGCACATACCTTTTAGCAAATAGTGAACACCTAGGAATGCTGGCTTTATTGAACTATATTGCAGCCCTGAAGCACATGACTACTGTGCACCAGAAATGACACTTCAGATTCCAAAGACTCAGTGAGAAAAATACAATTCAAACTATGTCATTAATAATTTTATATTAATTACAGGTAGACATGTTATTGTGTCTGATGTAGTAAATAAAATGCATTGTTAAAATTAATTTTCCTGTTCTTTTTACTGGATCTGAATGCCACCAGAAAACTTTAGGTTATGTATGTGGTATGGATTTCATGACTGTTGTACAGCACTGAAATCTCTGCTGCCGGCTTTCTAGCAAACAAAACAGACAAGTCCCCATTCTAAGAGCTTACTGCAGGAAAAAAAAAAAGAAAGAAAAGTAAAAGTAAATAAATTCAAATAGCAGTGCTAAGAAGATAATAATACAGGAAATCAAGCTAGAATATTTGTCTTTAGATAGCATGGTCTGGAAAGATTTTAACCATAGTGACATTTAAACTGCAATCTGGTGAGTCATAACTACTCTTAGGAGTCGTGGGAGGAGAAGAACCCAGAAGGAGGAAAAAGTAAACCCCAAAACCCTGGGGTGGGTGTAGACTTAAAATTTTTTTTTTATTGGACCTTGCAATGCTTAGGTTTATAACACAACATTGACCAGAGTATTACTTAGACTCCATAATATATTTATGGGGAACTAAGTATTATTTTAAGAACTGTCATACATACTACCTTATTTAATCCCATGACTACTCTCTCTCTATATATATATAAAACTGTGGACAGTGCCTGTTACACTGTTGAAGAAACTAAGGCTCAGAGCATTTGAGGGAGCAAGGATGTCCAACATGTGAGAGACAGTGGGGACTGAAGCTCCCATCTTCACACCTCAAACCCAGGGCACTTTACCTGTGACTATTCTCTCTTCTCTTCACCCAAACTACCCTGGATAAGTAAACATGACTTCTCAGCCCATGTGTGATGCCCTGGCCACTCTTTTCCTGGGCTGTTCTTTATTGCTCAGTGGCTCATAGAAAGAGGAGTGCCATCGGCACCATCAAATATTTGATAAATTGGGGCATACGTTTGCCCTCAGGCAGCACAGTTACTACACAACAATGTTCATTTTTCAGAAAGGCAGAAGCTCATATTTCCCCTTCTCCTTTCTCTCTTCCTTTCAATTATCGAACGTTAATCTTATTCACTACATCTGTGTGATGCTTAGCAAGCTTTTTGGTTTGGGACTCAATATGCCCTTAGAGAGAACAGTGTGGTTTTGAGAAGCATGGAGCCCTGGGTTTGAATCATCTCAGCTCTGTCGCTTACAGGCTGTTTGTGGTTCTCCACCAGATGTCACTGGAGCCATGGAACTTGAACTACAGAACCCTAGTGCACTCAAAGTCTCAGTTTCTTTGTGTGTAAAAGGGGTATGAAAGTACCCGCCTTGGGGATTGTGGGAAAGGTTAAATTAGAGGATCTTGGAAAAGTACCCAGTGCAGAAGCACATGGCAGCTCCCTCAGTCGATGAATGCTCTGCAGCTGCAGGTGTGAGCACACTTTAGAAGAAGCCATATCGCTCTCTTTTCCTGGAGAAGCTGAGGCATCATAATTGGAGTTTGCTAAGGTCCTTGGGCATCCATAGGTTAACTGAAGATGATGACTTATCGTTTACTCTGCAATATAACTAGTGTTCCTGTAAGTTAGAATTTCCTTACCTTGAATTCTAACCAAATCTATTCTCCATCAGATATCATGGGCTATGGAAAAAAAAATTGGGAAAAGGAGAACATATGGACCCCTTTTCTTAGAGCTACAGAAAAGCTCCTTTTGTGAGAAAACCTACAAATGCAATCATGAGCTGAAGCAGCTTCTGAGAGCAAAATCACTAGTTTACTTGCAATTCCAAAAGAAATATCCTCATACCTTCAAAGAGTAATAGCTCAGCCTGTGGACTATAGTTCCTTTTCCCACAAACAAAGCACACAGCTTGAAGGTCTCAAATGACATCCTCCTTGGGCTCTGATGCAAACTGCTAAGCCTGGCTCCTGGAAAAGGTCTCACAGCTTCACAAGGACTGCAACCTGAGCAGTCAGATGAGACATTCAAGAAACGTGGAATTTTTGAGAATAGGGCAGACAGGGAAGGTCATGCAGATATGGTCACAAATAATTTTATACTTCTATACTGATGAAACACAGACAGTATTTCTAGTCAGTACTGATGCTATTTCTGAGAATTTGGACATGCTATAGTAATATCAATAAACAGCAAAATTGAAATAGGTTTGGGACAAGAGATGGAATGTTTTCTCTCATCTAATTGTGTGATTTGTCCCATTGAGCAAATTTTCCTATTTAAAGAAGTTTGTAAGTTTGTTCAGGATGCAGAACACTTACTCCATCCAAAATGCCTGACACAACCTTTAGTCCATCTGCCAAAATATTTTTATTATTTCTTCTCAATTCTAAATCACAGTCTATCCATCGCCCACAGGTGATTTTCCATAACTATCCCAGACTTTTATGGGGCTGGGGTTTGGGAGGAGTAGGGGATTATGGAAAGACTGCAGTTTGACAAGTCCTTTAAAATGAACAGGATGCTCTATGGAAAAAGAGCCATACTAGCTTCCACTCATGCCTTCATCTTATAATAAGAGAAGCTGAATTGGATAGACAGTACGTAAGCTTGAAGGAAGCTTTGGAATCTCCATTCTTCAGTTATTTCCCTGTCTTCTTTTACTGATGTCTCAAAATGGAGGTGAGAAGGCAATTGTCCCAATTTCCTTTTCTGAGGTTCTGCAAACTCGCCTTTGGTAACCCCTGTAAACAACTCTAGCACCTTCTCCTTAGAAAGTCCATCAAAGACCTTTTCTGATGGAGTGACAGAGGTTACAAAGCATGTCAAAAGACCCATTTGCTTCTCAGGAGCATACACAAACATGAGTTCACTAAGTACACCTTGGTATTCTAAGTAGAACACTTAGCCCAAATTTTCACTTTGCAGCTCTTAATATCAAAGAACATGGACCTTGTTTTTATGTCCTCCTTCTTATTTCCTTTTCCTTCTAGTACCTCAACATGATTGACCCAGACTGAATGGTATCATTGAAAAGTCCTTTAGCTCCTATCAGATTCATCCCCCAAAAGGTGGAGCTCTGTGACATGTAGGAAATGCTCAACAGATCTGGCTTAGCCCATTAACCCAGCCAGTCTGGATTCTAGCCATCTATGGATTTCCTGTCATATCACATCTTTGTATCCAGGTAAAATACCTTAAAATAATTTTCAAGGAGATCCAAAATAGGACAGGGACAGTGACAAAGAAGTAGAATGTGATCCAGAACTGGAAAGAATCTTTAAGAGTTCATCTAGTCCAACCTTATCATTTTTCTTTGAGGGAAATGAGACCCAGAGAGATGATGACTAGTCCTAGAACACTATGCCTCTAAGGCCAGAGCTTAGGAACACACCCCAAATCTCATGACTTTCCAGGCTAATGTTCTTTTCTACTATCCAATTTACCAACCCCAGAAATAGCTCAGACTCTTATCCTAAGACTAGTCCCCAGCTGTCCATGTCACAAAATTTGAAAGCCTCAGCGCTGTGAGTTGAAAGAAACACTGCCACCAGTGTGAGGAGATGTGGGGTCAAGTCTCACTGTGCCATCCCAGGAAGTGGCCAGCAATGTCTCTGCGTTCTTATTTCTAATTGGTCAAGCAAGGCTTATAACTACTTTTGCTGTCTCTGTGAATTATTGTGAAAAGGAAAGGCTATAAAGAATGTGAAATGGTGTGAAAAGTAGGAAAGGTACTGATTCTCTAATTCCACCAACCTAAAAGGCAAAGAACTCTGGACATCCGAGGGGAAAAGGTACAACATCTGCTGAGGCTTTCTCCATCCTAACAGATATGGTAGAAGCTTTAGGGAAGGCGAAAGACCAAAAGAGGAAAGAAAGGGAAAATAGTCCTACAATACCATGTTATTAGGGTGACCAACTGGTCTCAGTTATTTTGGTCTTAGCATTGACGGTCCCATGTTTCAGAGAACACCTCAGTCCCAAGACAACTTAGGATGGTTGGCCACTCTAAAATACAATACTTTCCCCATAACTGCTATTTGAATCACTCAGACATTATATTCATTAACAGGAAATTAAAAGTGCCTAAGTTAAGAATTGTTCAAGAGTTAGCTGTGAACTTTACATTACTCCTCCTCTTTCAGTTCAGTAATGTGGGGTAAACCTAGGTCAAGGCTTCCTAATTTTCTTGCCTTTGACTGCCTTGGGTTTCTTTCCTATTTCATAGAACACTGTAAACAGTAGAAAAAACATCAGCAAGGTAGAGTGGGCGAGTACAGAGGCAGGGTAAGAAGATTAGAAAACATCAAAGCGGACTATTTTTAGCCATTCTGCTCTAACCGCCAACTAAAACCTTGCATCATGGCAATCTGAGCACAAAGGTTAAGAAGCTTGTCAAAACTCAGTATCCAACATGCTATTCAATATTACATTTTCCTCCCCTCTTCTGAAACCTCTTGAAGACCACAGTCACTGATTCCTGACAACATGGAATATGTCTAACATCTATTGTTAAATATACACTTTCAAAACACAAGTGAGTAAAAAGAATTGTTTCAACTCTACTTATTCCAATTGGCTTTTCTGGCCAAGGCTCTTAAGAGTATGCTTTCTCTTGGCCAAGAATGGAAAGAGTGCCATACTCAATATTCTAAACAATTCATCCCAAGTTCTGAATTAGGAACGGGCAGTCTGCCTGAACATACACCAATTCTGAAACATATTCCAAAGAGGTAATTTTGCAGTGGAAGAATAACTATTTTAGAACTCTGCGCAGAAAGCATACCAAGGTAATGAAAGGCTTTGGGAAACTTCTGGCATGTAACCACATTTGTAGTTTTCACCAAAATATTTGTTCTGGTTCCTCATCTCTCCAGAGCAGATTTTTGAACATATGGCTTGAGGACATTTTCGCTATCTTTCTATTTCCCTCACCATCTTGTATTCCAGTTTTGTAAGTAGAAACATACATAAAAAATGACGTGTATTTTCTACTTCAAAATATAGAAAGAAATAGAAAATAAAAAATATACTAACCAGTGGCATGCTTAAAAAACTTGCATAAAAAGCATGCAATTAACTCTACTGGCACACAAACTATAAGGAGTATCTGAAACTTTGTGCAGCCTTATTCGTTCCATGATCCTTTCCGATCACATACAGTTATGCCTGCATGGAGCTAAAAATACTTTTAAGTTCTGATGAGGTATAAAAGTAGGATAAAATGACAGGCATGGCACACTTACTAAAATAATCAATACTACCTCATACTTCTATACTTTCAAATCTCCTTGAGAGAAATGATCTATATATACCAGAGTGGATTATTGGCTGGAATGGGGAGAGAGGGTCAAAGAAAGGTTCTATTTGCCTATGTAAGCATCTACTGAGTTTAAAAAAAAAAACATATTAAAGACATCATTTATCTTTAAAAATAAATCCCATAACATATGTACCACATACTCCATCATCAGGCATAAGTGTATGATGTGTCTTGCAAAAAGGTATTCTGTGTGCTTTATTTGATAAAATAGCTTAGCTGCAACTTATTTCTCTGAATGGAGTCCTGCACATGTTCTGGGCTTATATATCTCTCTGTCTCTCTCCATACAACCTCACACTACCAGCCCTGGCTTACTGTGCACAAATTGCTATATTAACTTGATAAAGTTAGTTAATATTAATAATAGCTACTATTCTCATCTCCATTATACAGATGAGGGAACTGAGAACAGAGAGGTTAAGGGACTTGTTGAAGGTCACACAATTAATAAGAGCCAGAACCGTGATTCAAATCCAGACAGTCCAGCCATACTTTTCACCACCAATTCTCCAGCCTATGCCAACAGCTGTTTATGCTCCACTCTCAGCCCTTCACAGATTCTTGCAAGCCCCAGTGCCTTGGTGTATGTCCTGTTTGCCTGAATAATTCCTTCCTGCTGGCACCTTTTCACCCCTTCCCTCTGAGCCTAAATGTCCTTGCCTTCTCTGTACCCCTCTAAAGTATAGTGCCTGTCATTCTCTCTCTGTTTTCCTTATTTGTAACTCTCACATAAAATGCATCATTGTTTGTAATGATTTTATTCATTAAACCTTTATTTCTGTTAGACTCCCGCACTAGAACATTCTTTCTACAAGAGCATTGCCTGTTTTGCTCAATTTCAATTCCCCAGCACCAAGCACAGTACCTGGCTCATATTAGTGCTCAATAAATGTTGGATGGATGAATGAATGGATGGATATTAAAGAGCTCTCTACACAATCTGGACAAGTCACCAAACTGGGACAACTTTCAGACTACACTGAAGCTCTGCCCAAATTTAAGTTTGGGAAATAAAAGTCTGGATCAGGGTTGTTAAGAGAATATGCCTCTATCACAATCCATGAATTTAGGTATAATATAACACTTTTTACATCGCTGTCTTCCTGCTCATGTCAAAAGTCATGTGACAGCACTCTACATCATCTGCTAACTGCAACCTGGACCACACCAAGCAACTAAATCTAGAAGTAAGAAGACTGGGCTGGAGGGAATCCAATCTTTCAGCTCTGCCCTCCTGTTCTGTCTACAAATGTATGTTTCTGCCTCAGATTGTAACTTTTTAAAATATATTTATTTTATTTATTTTTATGTGATGCTGAGGATCAAAGCCAGTGCCTCACGCATGTGAGGCAAGCGCTCAACCATGGAGCTACAACTCCAGCCCAGTTTGTAACTTTTATATAACATCTATCTAAAAATTTAGCACTATACAGACAATTAGGTATCCAATTATTTCTGTCAGCCTCAGAATGATGGTAAGACTAAAAAGTCTTACTTTCCAAAGCTTTATCACATAATTATCTTATCTAAACTTCCAAATTTAATAGTCTCTAGTCTAAAGAGTTACCCTGGAAAGAAATTATTACTCCAAATTGTTAGTATTGCTGGCTTTTCCTAAGATCAAAGGTTCCTTTTCCTGGTTTCCAATCCAGCACTCTGAAGAGGAAAAGGTTTTTTCAAGTGCAAAGCCATGCCATCACATTGCCTGGACAATGGCCAGTATAATTCAAAAGAGACGTTGATCAATCAGTGACTGTGTCAGGGTCCTAGAAGGAAACAGGGCATTCAAACTGGGTAATTTGAAGAGAATGTAATGAAGGAATTGTTTATAACATTATGGTGAGGAAACATAAAAGGGGATTGTGCAGTGTTCCAAGACTAGCACTAGCAAGGAGCTGTTATCACACAGAGACATGAAAGGACAGAGAAGCCAGTAATTGCGAGAACCATATTCCAGCGCAATTATCACTGGGGAGTATTTGCATGGTGGCCGTCTGACAGAATTGTGCTTTTAGAAGTAGGATGTGAACTCCTGTGACAACCATGACAATGAGGAAGCAGAAGAATAAATAACCCAACCTCCTTCTAATATCGCCCATTGACCCAACCCAAAGAGTAAGGGTTAGGATACAGAGAGTAGGGTAGAGAAAGTTCAAGGGCAGGAGGCAAAATGGAAGTAACTGGGGAGTCAGGAGACTTCTGGGGCTTCCTCTATGATGTGCTGTTACTTCAAGCCTCACCTGCCTCCTCTGGTTCTGAGAGTTCTTATCTATGAAATGAGAGGGTGCAGTTGGATCAAACTTGCCACAACACAAAAAATTCATATATATATATGAATATATCTCAAAAACGCTGCAGGCCATGCCCCTTTTGGGGAACATTCACCATGCACTAATATCCTGGTTTCTGAAAAGTCATGTGGTAACAAAAGGTGTTTAAATTAGCTTAATCTAATGATGAGACCAAAAACCTTTATCCCTAAATTAGACCTTACAGAATTGCACAGACATGGTGCTACACAGAATGAAGGGGCTTTGAAAAAAATTCTGGAGAAGAGGACCTCTATGGTCCTTTCCAATTCTAGCATTTTGTGGCTCTGACCAGTAGTGAGTGAGAAACTACGGGATATGTGGGGCAATGCTCGTCAGTTTTACACCTTGTGGCAAAAAAATATCTGAGAAAATCAATTTAAAGGGGAAATGTTTATTTTGGCTCACAGTTTCAGTCCATGTTCAGTTGGTTCCATCTCTTTTAGGGCTCTTGTTGAAACCAAAATAACATGACAGAAGAGCATGGCAGAAGAAAGATGCTCACCTCACAGCAGCCCGGAAGTAGGGGGCAGGAAGACTAGGTCAAGACATATTCTTCCAGGTCATGCTCCTAGGGACCAATTTTCAACTCAACCCCACCTCCTGCAGTTTTTCCTCTCCCAATAATACCATCAAATGAAAATCCCTCAGCCATTTAACCCATTAGTGAGGTCAGAGCCCTCACGATTCAAACACTTCCCCAAATCCTCACATCCAAACATCACTGCACCAGGGACCAAGCCTTCAACACACGAGCCTTTAGGGTCCATTCCAGATTCAAACCATAAGAGTGACTAAACATCAACTCACAGCACTGTCATCTCATGTTAACCCACATTACTTACACAATTACAGCAAGACCCACTATTCAGAAGGAAGTCCTTGGCCACTGGATTAATAACCATCGAGGGAGGGAGCTTGGGGATAAAATAACTGAAATTCATCCAAATTTCTTTTTTTTAAATGAGGCTGGAGGTTACTGAGATTTCACAAGAACCTATTAATTGCCTTCCCAGAATCATGATTGTGACAAGGGGTTCATACCAGATGCTCCTAAATATAATGAGACTAATTTGTAAATGTTCCCATAATGCACTAATTCTGAAGGAGCTCACTGTCAGGGGAAAGTTTCTCCTGACCTCAGTTAATGACCTCCTTACATTGCAAAGCCTGGAGATTGATAGATCTTGTAATTTTATTCCTGTTAATTTAACTGCAGATGCTATTCTTGGGAAACTTCATGATCGCTAGATTTGAACTATTGATAAAAGTCTATAGGACAGCACTAAAGAAATAGTGGTTTTTAACAGACTGTGAAGGAACTTACAGCTTGTTAAAGAAAACTGGCTATCGCTCAAAAATGCATGGGAAAATGACAGAGTGGGAAGCATTTAAGATAGAGTCAAGGAAGTAACCATAAAATTTATATTTATGAAGCCAGCAATGCCAAATGAGCAACAGGAACCAATGTGGTTGAGCATGGACAGGAAGTCGCGCCCAGCAGCAGGGAAGCACAGGATATTAGAAAAACAAAAGTTACATGTTTTCTGTACTATCTCACCACTCCAAAACTCACAGTTCAGAACCGTTGACAAAATTTCCAATTTGGACACAGCTCATCCTGGAAAGGTGATAGATTCCCTGGAACCCAACACCCAGCATGTAGAAAGAGAATTTACTGCTAAGCCTCACATGTCCCCTGAATTCAGCTCCTCTCATTCTGCCACCACACTGGCTCCCTGAACATCTGTATATTGGAAAACCCTGTTGTCGCATTAGGAAATTCAACTGCCCGACCCTCTGGGCTGTGAAAGATACCAACCTTTGTGAGAAGACCTCAGAGTGCAAGGAAACATGTTTTGTACAGAATACATTTCTTTTAGGTGTTGTCATGTGATGATTTCTTGAAGCTGGAGCTCACCTCTAAAATACCAAGAAATGAGGACTTCCAGGTAAGAAATAAAATGTTGACAATTATTAATTGACCTCCATTCTAATGAGCAATACAGTTTATCTCTATCTCAGAAATAAAGAAACCAAAACCAAGAGAGGATAAGATACTGAGCTGTGGGAAGTCACCATTAAAACCAAGAGGGAGGGTCTGTAAATTTTCATCACCTTCTTTGAAATCTACATCCCTACTACCTAAGAAGGAGAAAAAAGGAATTTAAAATGGCATGCTGAGCTCTTTTTCCATTTCATTTTACCCATTTCTATTGACTATCTTGGGAAGAGAATTTTAAGAAAGAAAAATAGAAGATATAAAGTAAATAGGGAAAAAAAGAAAGAGATGGTGGCATGAAAACCAAATGATCAAACTGGTGGTTACAGAGCCCCAAATCTGTGCTGCAGAAAACCCTATAGTTTGAACTCTTGGGGAAAATGCAAAAAAAAAAAAAAAATCATTAGTGGTTCAGATTGGCCCAGAAGTGAAGGAATAGAATGACACCTCAAAAGTGAATATCATAACACCAAGGAGGAAAAATATGGACTGCAAATCCAATGGTCTTAGATTCTAACCCCAACCTGCTCTTCCGAGGGTCTGTGAGACCATGACTAGATTGCTGAAGTAACTTCTTTCTCTGAGGTCATGAGCTACAGCATGAACATTCCTTCCCATTTCTGTCTCTGACCTCAACCTCTACTCATAACTGAAATGTACTTAAACTAAATGGCCAAGCAGAATTGAACTTTGAGAAAGTCTACGGTCAGACGGCTGACAAATCTGCCTTCTATGAGTCCTATTATTCAGCAGCTATGCTCAACAGCATGATACGTCTGCTGGATCTTGACCAAGATTTTTCATTTTTCTCACTTCTCTGAGATAACTGAGCACTTGTCTGTCTGCCATAACTTTGGGGTCACACATTCCCTAAGAATGGCAGCCTGAAAACTCAAGCTCCAGGTGCTATGGCATCAAAGAGCTCTCTGAAATCCAAAACCCACTCCTCATAAAATAGAATCCAAATACCCACTCTGTCTATCAGAATTCAAAATAAATAAAGTCGATAGACTATTTTTGTCCATCTTTTTCTTTGAGATTTGAATGTCTTGGGTTCCATATGAAAGATTTCCTTTGTTCCCTTTTAAAAGACATTGCCTGACAAGCACAGAGAAAAGTACAGTGACATGTTTTTATAGAACATATCACCAAAGACTTATTATGAAGCTGGAAGCATTAGGTTTTTGAATATATATTTTAAATAAATAGAAAAGTAATGATGGGCTCCCAACAATTGTAAAATTAGAGGTTCCAACATTATTCTAACAGATGGCATCCTGCTTTGTGTTATCATGTTCGAGTTAGCAACAGTCTTCATTATACAGAGATATTCTTCATTGTGTGATCTTCATAATAGGGATTAAGGAAAGGATATAAATGCAGTAATTTAGCAGATCTTATTGTTGAAAAGTGCTCATTTGCCTCTAACTTGCAGCGTGACTCTCTTGCTTAAAAAATGTTTTCCTGCTGTTTTTTAACAGCAGGGAGAATACAACACATTGTTGTTAAGGTTGTTGATTCTAACTAGCTTTCATTAGGTATAAAAACCCATAAAGAATCAATAAATACTTTGTGTTTTTCTAAAGAGCATTCAAGGGTGGGTATCATTAATGTGTTCATTGTGTCCAAACAGTATTAGCCCAAGAGAAATAATAAGGAAAAACATGAATAGAGAATGGAAAGTACTCACTCTATGTTAGTAATGCTTTCCATTAAATAACGCATTTCAAGTCAATAACTTGCTTACTACTTACAGACTGGAACAATATTCAAAAAATTCCCTTACACAACTGGCTGTCGATGTTTAATGAGATAGATTTTCTGCACAAATATTACTAGTCCCTAATGGAGCTATTAGCTGGTTCATGGCAACTGTCCATTCTGAGCCTCTAGGATAGCCATTTCCATCCCCACACCACAAGGCTGATAGCTAATTAAAATTTTTAAAATGCTGGAGCTTCTTTATTTCTATCTCAGCATTGCTTATTGACCCTATAAAACTTAATATAATGCAATGAACTTTTTTGTATTAAAATAAATTCTCTTGGAGAACAATTGCATTTTCTTAAAATTGTAGTGAACCTGAATTCATCGAAATACTAATCTGTGGAAACTGGACAGAAACTATAAACCCATTGTATATTATTACAATCATTTTGAGGGTTGCAACTTGTTTTTCAAAATTGAGGAAAATAACTCCTGATGAAAAAAAAATCACATGTATGCATACATTTGATAGGACACCAATTTTAAATGGCAAAACTTTCACAGTACTTGATTCCAGATTAGAATCCCCAACCCTTCCAAAGCAATAAAATGATAATGGAAGTGCCAGCTATACATTTCAAGTCAATAACTTACTTACTACTCACAGTCTGGCACAATGTTCCAAAATTTCCATTATACAACTGACCATTGAGGTTTAATGAGATTATCTTCACAAACATTACTAGTTTCTAATGAATTAATTTTAGCAAAAAATGGTACCCAGATCTGGCAAAATTCTTTGTAGTGTTTGACAAAGATTCTCTCCTTGACCAAACTCTAGCCAGGCTTCTCTGAGCCCTTTTCAGAACCAGGCTTCAAACTGAGCCAAAAAGACAAATACTACCATGACTTCTAACAGCTGAAGACCCCAAGTCTAGTATGACCCTAGCCCCTCTAAAGGTGCCTACATGAGAAAACTCAGACTTCCAAAAGAATTTGATTTTTTCCAAACAACATCTATCTCTTACATAGGGCCCTTATTTCCCAGTCTCTGAAGGGATGATTAAGGGCCTAACTTTGAAAAACTCCAGTTATCTAACTCAGATGTATTGGACATGGATCAATTCCCTTTTCTGCTTATTGTAATTATTTCCCTGACTCTGCTGATTCTCCCTCCCATATGCCCCTCCATATTTTCTCATTCTTCCTTTAAAATGCCAGGACACCTCTGTACAAACTGATGTTGAGTTCAATTCAACATGTGCACTTTTCCATATTACAATAATATTTACTGATAGAAATTAAAAATAATATTTACTGATAAAAATCTGTGTTCATGACTTTAAATAGCTTTGCTTGTTTTTGACAGTCATACAGCCCAATTTGTAAGACCATCTAAATATACACACATTATGGAGTATTTGCATGTGGTAACTTATTATTTGCTTCTCAAAAGAATTTTTCTATCTACCTAAGACAGTAAGCACCTTGAAGACAGGGCAAGAGTGTGTGTCACTAAATCACAGTCCCTGCCAAAGTGTTGGCATTCCATGTCTGTTGAGTTTATTCAAGGAATATGTGACTCTCTTGCAATTTTCTGTAAATAGCTTTGCTTCATTTAAGGGTTTGCATTTAGGTCATTAAATGCTTGCAAAAAAAAAAGTGCAAAAAGCCTCTGTCAATTGAAGATTACTCAGAAAAGAAGATAAAGAGCATCTCAAATTGTAATGTGAGTCAATGGGAAAAGTGATTTACTTTACAAAAATGAAATTTACACAAAACTAGTGCATAAATCAACATCTCCTCTCTCTCATGAATAATTTGAGTCACCTAGGATAATTTATAGCCTTTGTCATGAAACCAATTTAAAGCCCTATTCTAATTTAGTATATCTTCTGTTGAAGCTAGCACAAATCCTAATGCAGGAAACTTGTTTGAATTGCAGAATTCTTTGGGAGTCAGGGGCACAAACTTCCAATATCAAGGATTTTGTTTTGTTTTGTTTTGCTTTGCTTTTCAGTTCTTTGCGGAGACAAATTTTTATGTTTGCTGGATCACTGTCACAAGCAATTCTCCATATGTGAAGGTTATCTACAGCTAGTTGTCACTTCAGCCAAAGAAGCAAATAGCACATTGAGGGGGGAAAATAGCACAGAATCTGAACCTCCTGATTAGGAGGGAACATTCACTGACAGGATCTTACTCACCCAAAGCAGGAATATCTTGTTATGGAGCAACCCCTTTTACCAAAAACCTTTCAGCTTTGAGATGCCAAACTGATTACCTAGGAATTTAGCTTATTATTTTGCTAGAAGTATCACATGCATATACTAAAATTCCCCAGATTGGGTGCCTTGAATGATTGAAATGTACTCTCTCATAGTTCTGGAAGCTGTAAGTCTAAGATAAAGGTGTCCTGGGTTTGGTTTCTCCTAGAGCCCTTTCCTTTGCTTACCAATGGTTACCATCTTACTACCCCTTTGTGTAATTGTCCTACAGTTCCCTGGTGTCCACTTGTACATCCTAATCTCTTATCAAAAGGACACACATCAGATTGGAATAGAGACCTACTCTGAAGATCTCATTTTTAACTAACCTCTTTAGAGACCTTTTTTACAGAATGCAATTACACTCAGACGCTGGGGAGGGTGGGACTTCAACATCTCAACAAGGAAGGGTGAGTGCAGTTTACCCCATAATATTCTGAAACGCAGGAACTTGACAATTTCCCTTCTCATACCTTCTTACCACTGACCACCTGTGGCTGAAGCAGTTCTCCTAGGACAGCCTTAGATTCCTACCTCTTCTCAATTCCATGGCCCCTGAGGTCTCCAATGCCATTACATGGTTACTTCTCCTTACTTTTCTACTTCTGCCAAAGTAATCAGGCAGGGATGGGTGTTCCATATATAATTCCAAGTGACTTGCTTTTTGCACTTGACTCTGTGTGTGTGTGTGTGTGTGTGTGTGTGTGTGTGTGTGTTTGTGAATGTGCATTCTTGATAGGAACAACAAAACTTCATTCCCTTGTTTGAACTGAAACATCAATAAGTCAATGACAATAATTCCACTTACATTTGTGTAGAACACTACAGCTCTTTTAAGAGAACTGTAGAACAAAGTCCAACAAAAGAAACTGAAAAGAAACAAACAAGCTAAGAGAACTCTAGGAAAATGAAGTAAAAGGAAGAAAGAAGGAGATTCAAATGCTATAGCAGATATATATATATATCCATATATCCATATAAAGCAGATATATACATATATAGCAGATATATATATATATGTATATATATGTGTGTGTGTGTGTATATATATATATATATATATATATATAATTTTTTTAGGGATGTGGATGAGGAAAAATGTCATAGGGTTTGGGAATTAAGAAGCCATTGATAATCTTAAACACTATATCAGAGGAGTAGAGTGAAATTTTGGAAGCCAAATGCAATTGGTTGAGAATTTAATGAGAAGCAATTAATCAAAGAAGTGAATATTTGATAATATTTTCAAGGTACGGAGAAATAAGATGGTGAGTTGCTTGAAGGGTGGCTGATGAAGTATGGGATGGCAAGAAAATAGTTTATAAGGATGGGCAAAAACTGAACAAGTTCATATAACTAAGACAGGGAGGAGGTATAAGGAAATTAACTGAGAATTAGATAAGAAACACTTTAACAAATGAAACACAATTTAGGGAGAAGAAGGGACATCCAAAGGATAATGCCCAGACAAGAAAATACTGAGATGGTACATGGAAGACTTAATAAAAATAAATAATAAATAATATTTTAAAAGCCCATATTCTTCCTTAATAGGACATCTGGGGAAGAATGATTGTCAGCATGGTTAAAAGGAACGACATCTAAGTCTCTCCTGGGGTTAGTAGTACCAAACCGTTTTAGCAGTTCCCATTCAATGCCCGTTTGACATGATACATGACATGTTTCAGATGGCGGCTGGGAAAAGGAGGTCTTTGGGGAACATGGCTAGTCTTCAAAAAATCATTTTACTGAAAATCAATTAAACAAAGTGTTGATTCACTAAATTTACTAATTTACTTAAGATGGTTTTCTCTTAACTATTTGCAGGTTTTCAGCAATTAGTACCAAAATAAATTTAGTGTATTTTTGAAGACTTTTGTTCATTTTCATTTTATACTTCACACTGCCATTTTAAGGAATGTTTTGTCAGTGAAAAGTATCATGTGGTGCTTTTAATCGAATTATAAACATACATGATATTCAGAAAAATATGCCTGAGTGCCAATAATTCAAATTTCAGGGTTTCCTATAGAGCTTTATGTTATACTGATTCAAATATATTTTACTAAAATTTTTTGCTCTTCCAATCTTTTGCCATATTTATGACTCTTTTGTCAATATCCATAGGACAACTCACTTGTGTTTTTATTATAGCTAGTAGTAGTCAAATTTTAATATGTAGAATTTCTAAATGATTTTGCACATTACTCAGTTCATAGCTGTGTCTCTTGGGCTCCTTATGACTGCTAGAAGAACAAATTTTAGATTTGCTATAAGAGTACCAGGAGCAGCATCAGCCACATGGTCATGGCCTGTGATTCCAAGGCCATCCTCATATAAAACCAGAATACCAGCTCACAGAAACGCAGGAGAGGCTTGAGTTGGACTGACCATTTGGAACACTTTCAACTAATGTATGATTTGATCTCTGCATCTTAATTTTGTATTTAGGTTTAATGTAGCTGAAGTCTTAATCACATGGTCTTTTATAATGATCCCATTTTAGAAGACTTATTTCCTTTCCCATTCTTTGAATGTCTCCAACCTCTCCTTTCTCTGCAACTGTTAGCAAGTCCATGCTTTGGGATGTTTTACATAGTATCATAAACATTCATTTCCTAAAAGAATGATATGGAATGACTAAGTGCCAAGATCAATTTTATTTGGGCCAAAAATGTACTTCTTATTAATGAGAAAATAACAAATTGGATTATATAAGCATATTTGTAGAACCTTCTTGGGAATGGATGGGGGTACATCCTGACCCATCCACTCTGAGCACTAACCTCCTGAGGAAGTTGGTACATGGCCCACAGTCAGATTGCTGGGAGGCATTCACCAAATCAGCCACCAACTACACAGACAGGGAAACTCTTTTATCTAAGAACAGAAAAATGGAATTAGGTTTCCCAAGTTTACCTTCTAGTCAGTAATAACCTCAGGTCACTTTTTTGATGTGATATGCCATGTTCGTGCAGAATATGTAATAAAAATAGTGGAAAATAAAACTTTCATGGTCTCCACCATCAAGGAGCTTACAATCTAGTAGGAAGGACCTCAAACTGCAAATAAAACACAATCAGAATGCATATGCTGAATAATCTGAAGGAAAAGAACAGATATAAAATAGATGCAAAATACAAAGCTTCCATAAGCTCAAACTTGTGCTTCTGATAAGTTCAACCAGAATTGCTGATAGCAAGAATACAGGCATTTTATTCTTCTCCTCACTAAATAATATCCTAGTAGAAAATTAATCATGTCCAAAGTTAGACTCCTTTAATACACTTGGTATCTGCATATGCTGAGGTTGTTATAGTACAATTCGCCTATTTCACTGAAGAGAGTCAACTATGAAGCAGTAAAAGTATTCCTTAAATGTAAAATACAGATGGAAGATAAAGGCAGTAATGTATATTATAACAGATGATATGCTACCAAAAAGGAAAATCAGAACAGGTTAGAAAATATTCCATGTTCTGTCTTCTCTGTCCTGTGTTATGTTTAGATCCTTGTGGACACTGAGGAGAGCTAAAAATTTATACTCTACAGAGTCTTGGGCTCCTCCATACCATGGACCCCCTCCTGTGTGAAATTCACAAAAGCAATATGTCAAGGGAGGCATTTGATCCTTTGGACATGGTTGTAACAGACCCAAAGGACACAGATTTGACTAATATATTAGTGGCCAATTATTTTAGTTTGCCTGGGACTGAGGATTTCCTAGGATAAGAGACTTTCAGTGCTGACACTGGAAAAGTCCTAAACTAACCAGGAGCGTTGGCCATCCTGAAACCAGCGAAGTCTCATGAAGGCTGGTGTCTCATCTGCCTTATACTTTGGAGCATCCCATTGTGGGGCCCTTAGTAGTGGGTTAAACAGGGGAGCTCTGCCGTCAGATGACCTGTGGTCCATTGTGCCTTCACTTATAAACTGTGTATCTTAGGAATTTTACTCTTCCACTCTGGGTCTCAGTTTCCTTATCTACTAAATAATGATATTCCTCATAGTTTGTTTTAAGAAGTAACTAGAACAATGGATGCAAAGATTTTCACACACCATCTTGCACATTGTCAGCACATTTTGTATGTTAGCTATTAATTTTACTACTTTAACAGGCTTTTGGTAAATATTTGTTGAATGAACAAATAATTTCATGTACTTTTTGACAATCCTGTCAAGCTTTTGACAGTCATGAATAGTTTTCCCTCTAGAAGTTAGGGGTTAGGTAGTAACGAGTGTGAAACACACACACACACACACACACACACACACACACATCCCTCACTGTCCACTGCTATAGATTGGATATTTGAGTTCTTCCAAGAGTCATAGATTGAAATCCTACCTCTAATATGATAGTATTGAGTGGTAAGTGGTTAAGTCATTAAGTTAGCGCCTTCATGAATGGGATTAGTGTCACTATAAAAGAGACCCCACAGTGTTCCTTAGTCTCTTTTGTAATGTGACAATGCAACAAGAAGACAGCTGCCTATAAGTCAAGAGACCTGCCCTCACTAGGCACCGAATCTGCCAGTGCATTGAACTTGAACTTGCTACCCTCCAGACTTGTTAAACAATAAATTTCTGTTATTTACAAGCTACCTATTCTATGATATTTTGTTGTAGCAACCCAAACAGATTAGGATACCCACTGTCCCTATCCCAGACTACCCTTCATCACAGCTCTGCTTTTGCCTTCCAGTATTCTTATGGAATCTTTTCATGCACTTTGGAGTCTTTATAGCCCACTCAAGTGTGCCTTGGATTTAGGACATTTCATGGTTTCATCAATGAAAAGAGTCACATTCTTTCCATTCCTCTCACCCCTGTCCCACCTCCTCAGGAAGACTGGGTTACCTCATAATCATTGCTGCTCTTAGCATGGAAAATATTTGGCTGATTAAGCCAAGATCCAAGGAGTAAACAGAAAGGAGAGGACTGTGCTGTGCTCTTTCAAGAGTATAGGGAAATGTGCAGAAAGGAGCCAGGTCACACCTAATCTGTTTGAAGAGAGATTGGGTTTCATCAGAGAGCAGGTTGGCTTTGAACCAAGCCCAAAAGGATCAATACTCCAAAAGGCCCATTGTATAAATGAAGCAGCAAACATGTATTATATAGAAAGTAAGTTCAAAGAGGAAGCATTTTAGCTACCAAAGTAAAAGATTTCTGGTCTCCAAGGGAAAGACTTAGAAGGTGTAGAAGGAAGGACTTAGAAAAATTCCAGAAAATGTTGTAATATTACCATGATTTTTCAAAGAGGAGGGGACTTCTTGGAATATTTTTAAACTGTATCCAGTAGCTACACCAAAATTTTGAGACACAGTGTGTGAAATCTCATCCCTGTCACATGCATACACATATCCCATTGTGATCCATAGTTATCCATTGAAGTAGGTCTCATCCAACAGAAGTGACGCTTGTGGGCAAGCAAGACTGAGAATACACGGATAGTGAACAAAGCACTGGGCTATGTAGGGTCCCAGCCATCTTCCTTTCAACTCAATCCATTTGTGCCTGTGGCAAATTGTCTGCTCTTTATTCTTCAGCTGCCCCCCCACTGTAAAAGGATCACAGCCATTTCTGTTCATTTCTTCTGCACAGGGAATGCATGAAGGGGAATAAGATATTTGCATGAAGATTCTCTTCAGAAGGTGAAGATGTGTGTATACTTTATATTATTAATAATAAAATTTCTGGTTCAAAAATTCTGCCTGAAGACTTTTGTCAAAAGTGTAGGAATATGTAATTTCTCTGTAATGATACCAGTTCTTTGTATTACCTAGGCTTTGGAAAAGTGAAAGTATTTTTTCAAGCATAGGAGATCCCTATATACTCCCTCTATGATAAATATTTTCAAAAGTCTGCTCGAGTTAGTTTTAAATGTACTTAAGTAACAAGCTGTGGTCTCAAAATAGATATTAATTAAGTTCATTTCTATAGTATATGTCATATAAATTTATTCTTCCTTTATAAAACATTCATTTCACATTGAGAGAAACAAGTAATTTCTGATTACAAAGCATACTGAAAATCACAACTATCATCAGATAGTATATGTTGGCTAAATAACACTCAATCTTGTGAGTCAGCCAAACTCTGTGGATACAAACATATTTTTTGAGTCATGCAAGCTATTAATCAGTGGTAACACCAATGTACAGAAAGAAAATTTCCATCCCAAGCTGACTATGAAGTGTTGCTCATATTGCCCATTCATTCTCCCTATGATTAAGCACATTTCTAGATTTGATAAGAGTGCTTGGTTTCCTATATCTTTACTGATTGCTTGGGTATTGAACAGTGTTTTATGAAGGAAACAGAACAGAATCTGACTTTAATTCCACATGTTATTTGAAACTTTGCTCACATGAAAGTCATATCTGGACTAGGTGAACCCTTATTATTAGTCTTGTATAAGCCTATCAGTCCAAGTATATCAAGTAAACATTGCCACCAGAGAAAAGCACACACTGTTTTCTGAATCACTGTGCCTAATAGCATTCTTTCAGAAGAACATCAGAAGCAGGGGATCAATATTTTAACTTTCGAGAGCAGGAATTCAAGTTACCCCATCATTGTCTACTTAGACTCACTACCTATTTATGTCCATGCTCCTGAATGGTTTCCTCTCCTGAGTTTAAGGATCAGAAGGATCAGAACTAGCAATTATCAACAGCACCATATTCACCAGCTGAGTAGTAACTTCATCTGTCTTTGTGGATTTTTATGTGGCTCCTCTTTAAAATACAAGTTACTGTTCCTACTCTCAAGAAGATTAAAATCTAATGGGGAAGTCAAAACATATACTGAGAAAGCTAAATAATCATACAAAGTGTAATAATATGGCTGAAGAAATGTCAAAGAGCAATAACTGATTAACTACTAAGTGAATAACAATGAGATCAGTGGTTTGCGAAGTGTGTTCCAGGTATTCACAGGTGTAGGAGTTGAGGGTAGGATAGCTCTCAAAGCCTCATCACAAAGGAATTATCAAATAAGTAGGGCTTTAGCCTACCCAACATCCTGGCTCCCACCTCCATCTGGGTAATTTCTATGTTTTGTTTTTATTTTAATTTTTTGATAGTAGATTTTCGCATCCAATTTCATATCTAGAAAAGGCCTTGAGTTTATTTTTTAAGTCACTGTGATATTTCTAAATACTATAACTTTTGAGTCACACAATATAATCATTATGACCTGTGGTGGTATTAGAAATTTTCTTGGTGGAAAGATACTTAAAACGTGGTAGATGTAAAGGATAGTTAGAAGATTTCCAATTTAAGAGTTTAAATAAAAGAACGACAATGCCTCCATAGTGACAATCCAAAGCATTGGACCATGGTTAGGCTTTGGTATCCTGAGTCTAGATTAGGCAAAAGGGACAGTGCCACTTTCCCAGAGACTGCAATAAAAGAAAGCTAGAAGACAAATTTAAGAGGCATCATCCCAGAAAGAAGTTAAATGAAAATCTATACATTCACTATTTCAGAGGAAGAATCCACAAACACAGATGCAAGAAAGCGTTCAGAAAACTCAGAGGAGAACAAAAAGTTTCATAGTAACCAGGCAGAGACTTGACTGGCCCAACACAGAGTCTGTGCAAGTGGGGATCCTGGCCCAGCCAAGGCAAACATCACAGCTAGAGCAGCTTCACAAGAACCAGAGTCCTGGATGATTAACATGGCAAAATATGGGAATGGGGTCTCTTGAATTAAGTAGGCACCCTCTAGTCAGAGAGGTGAGCAGAAGATGCTCTGGAAGGTCCTTCACAAGATTTCTCTATTCAACTGTCCTCTAGACCAAGGAACCAGGGCAATATCTATCCTGCTGTTATCACCTAAAGAAACAGAGTTGGAAGACATCAAATGCATTCCTGTTAGTATTTGCAGTTAATAACAACATTGTTATGTATTACCTGAGGAGATAATAAATAATGTGTTTTCTAGAGTATACAAATAGAGTAAAATATAAACTCATCATAGGCATATCTTATGACACACATGTTTGTGTCCCCCCCAAATTTATATGTTGAAATCTAATCCCCACTGTTATACTTGAAAGAGTATTTGTGGGATTTTTGGAAGGGAATTAGGTCCGCAGGGAGGAGCCCTCGTTATGCCATTAGTATCCTTACAAGTAGGGATGTCTAGCCAAGAAGACAGTCCTCACCAGATCTCAGTCTGATGGCACCTTGATTTTGGATTTCTAGCTTCTAAAAATAATAATTGTTTATTGGATAAGTAATTCAGTTCACGATGATTTCTTTTTTATTTTTTTATTTGTTTTAATTAGTTACACATGACAGTACAATGACCTTGACATATCATACATTTGAATCAGATGGGATATAATTTCTCATTATTCTGAGTGTACAGGTTGCAAAATCACATTGGTCATGCAGTCATGTATATACACTCAGCAATAATAATGTTTACTTCATTCTACTGCCCTTCCTTCTTAGCAGCCTAAGCTAATTAAGACAACAATTATTGTTGGGTGTAAATACACACAAAAGAATGATTTAATTAGTAAAAAAGAAAATTATTCCAAACACTCCAAAAGAGACAGGACAGGGCTAAAATTTAGAGAATTCCTGCAGAAGCTTGGCAGTCCCTCCTCTAGCACTGCAGGTCCCAGGGATCATCCGTAGAGATTGGTCATCTGGTATCCTTATGTATTATACTCATCTATTAGATTTTTAAGGTAAAATTTAAAAACATGGGTTATAATAGGACAAACTATGAGTTCTTCCTATAGATTTCTTAACAAAATTGCTTTTACTTAATAATCACCAGAATATGATCAAAGCCAAAGACCCCTAGTGATCAGTAGGAAAATCCTCCACTGATGCAGAAAACAGGGCCTAGAGCCCAGGAGAAATTCCATCTGTGGGCATGGAAACAGAGAGGAATCTGGGTCAGGAGGCAGCAGCTCCTGATAGTAATATTAACATCAAAGAAAAGGATGGGAATACTATTAAATATAGTGTAAATACATAAACTGTATGATGCTTGAAACCAAATAGCAACACTTTCCTTTTTAAAAAACATTATATTGCTTTCTTGGGAAGCATATATCTAAAATAATAATAATTTAGTTTGCTTTAGGTTCTACTCAGACACATTTTGTTATAAAATTGCTTTACATCAGATTTGAAAAACGTAAGCAGACTTTTACCAAATATAGACACAAGGATCATAAACTGAAAATAGAAACCAGAAGACAGACTCTGGAAACCAAGAGAATATTGACATTGTATTACACTTGGCAGTGAAGAAATAGAAATCCATAGAGATTTACTACCTTTACATAAGAATAAAGAATTAGCTGAAAAAAATGCTCAGACTATCAGAAATAGTAAGACCCTTTTTGGCAATAAGTAAGGAAGAAGATTTATTTAACTTTGGAGGGGGGTTGGCAGAAAAGAACTCAAATGAGAAACAATAATACCACATATTAACTTTGTTCTTAAACATCCACATTTAATGTATCAACTTTGGCTGTTGTTATATGCCTTGGCAATTCAATAAAGTTACTGAAATGGAAAATTGAAAATTTTTATTGTGATATTTCCAATTTCTCTGCTAGTGGAATAGTTTAATAATAAACCATTGCATAAGCTTTCAGCATTCTCATTAAAATGGGTGAGCTATCATTTTTCTTTCTATTCCTAGTTATCAGCAACTTTATTTACCAGTGCCTATTAAGCAGAACACAAAGCTCAGCTAACCATTTGTGATGGTACTTTTTGAACAGGCAAATATTATCCATTGCAAAGACATAGAGTTTTAAAACTGGAAGTATAAATAGCTTGATATTATGTAGTTCACATGATAAATAAGGAAACTGAGGCACAGTAACTTGTCCTAAGTCAAGGGCAGAGTAGATGTCATTCTTCTAGACTGTTCTAACACATAGACTCTCCTAGAGTCCTAATATTGCTTTAGTAATAGCTGTTGAACACAAGCCTACACATTCTTTTCTGGAGAAAAAGGAAAAAGAAAGCAGCCAAAGAAAGGTTTTATCTCAGCCTTATCACAAGGAATTGCAATTTGAGAAGGAATCAGATTCCATGTATATTCTCCCTTAACTGATCATGGATATTTTCCTATTTACTTTTATGACTCTGTCCCAAACTTCTTGGTTTTGCAAAGTTCTACAAAAAAATGTCTCTTTGTGTTCACATCATAGTTACATGGAATATCGACTCCCTAATTTATAAGATAATATCTTCCTAAAGCTGCATTAATTCCTTTGTTGATCTTTGCAGAGTAAATCTACTTCTAATCTGGTACCTGCCATTAAGCTGCTCATATCACTAATTTATTTCCCTTTTAAACAGCAATTTAGGCATATTTTATTTGGCTCAGACTCTACATGAAATATTTATATTAACTCTTAACCCTCCTGAGGCAGTGGGCTTGATCAGAACAGGAGCAAATAGGAGCTGGAATACCCAGGGGTGGATCCAACTCTCAGTTCAATCACCAATAAACTATGTAACCCTGAGAAAATCATTTATCTACTCTGAACATTTCTTCAGTATAAATTGAAAGACCTCAATATCTAAAACTCTACATTTCTAAGTTGATCATTTTTAAGCCAACATTAACAATGATTATTATGCTAGTTTCCCTAAACTTCCATTTCATTTCCCCCTATAGACCCAGTGCATATTTCAACCCTGGAGCTAGGACAAATAAATAAACTACAATAAAGTGTGATGTCTCCCTTACTACCCTATGAACTCCATAAAAGGTTAACTCATATTTATATGCCTGTGCTTGGCAGGGTTGACAATATATAAATGTTTGATATATGGATGATGGATAGGTGATTGCCACCGCAGAATAGTAAGAAGAGTTTAAATGTATGAGTTTACATTATCTCTATAAATAGCCCACAGATCATTATCCTGAGCCTTATCAGAAGAGCCAGCACTTATTGGTAATTTTGCATGTGTAGAACATAATGGACTTCATAGCACATCTCTCTAGCCCGATTCTTCCTGCTTAATTTACGCTCCAAACCGTTCTTCTGGGTCATAAGCTTTCTGAGAGCAAGATTTGTGTGGCTGATTCACCCCACCATTCCATATTTAGTCACTTACACAGTATTCTATCCATTTTAACTGATTAAATGAATTTA
The DNA here is from genome assembly GCF_052094955.1 of Ictidomys tridecemlineatus. Classification (NCBI taxonomy): domain Eukaryota; kingdom Metazoa; phylum Chordata; class Mammalia; order Rodentia; family Sciuridae; genus Ictidomys; species Ictidomys tridecemlineatus. The sequence goes on from NC_135477.1 coordinate 59,540,115, forward strand.
AAATGTTGGTCAAATAAAAGAAATATACATATTTTAACAAAGTAATTTTTCAGGGAAAAAGAGTTTAGAACAAGTTATGTATGATAATAAATTTCTGATTTTTTGCCCTTTGCCCATTATTAATCTCAACATTTCATCCCTAAGAGAAATTGCTCATTCCTGCATCTTTATTTTTCTTCATATATGATCACTTCATAATTAATGTATCCAGAGAAAACACACAGAGGAGAGGAAGCATGAAGAGTCCTCCATATTTCAATTGTGGTTCCAAAAAACAGGATAGCTGAGTTGTGTTTTCATGGTTTCCGTTTGTATATAATGTAATTCTGTGGCATACCCTGCATTGCATGCAAATTATCTCTGCTGTTACTTCAACAGATTCTTTGTCAAATGTTAATAGTCCACTACTCTGCATGATACGGAAGAATACCAGAAGGTTGACTCCCAGTGGGATATCCTGCCCTCTTTTGACTTATCCTTCAGTAATGCTGGGTATTTTATTTACAAAGATGCTTTTTTTGTTCTCAGGCATGATCATTTCTCTGGTTGGGGGAAATTTTCCCTACATGCAGTGTTCTTTTCAGGCAATAAAAGTTTCTTGATTGCTATCTCATAACTTTCATACACTCACAATTCCATATTGGCATAAACAATCTATATTAACACATACATAATGTTAATATTTTCTAACTCACTTTTTAAATAGTCATCACAATTCTAATTATGCTATTAATCCATTGTAATTATACTCATTATTACAAATATGATTTGTTCATGGGGATCTTCATTATTATAAGCAGTATTTTATATTAGTGTTATAAATGCTACCAATAAACCATAATTGTTGGAAACATCCCTTAATGTATTTACTATTTATTTCATCATGCCTCATATAATCAACATGAACATATTTATGTCTACATAATCTTCAAAGGAACCCAACAATCAACTGTTCCTAAAAAGTCTCTGCCATGTCAACAAAAATAATAGCTAGGACTTATTGAACCATGTGCCATTTGCTGGCCTTACACTAAATGCATTAAGGTAGATCACCTCTTTAATGTCCACAAGAGTATTTTGAGATATAAGCTTTAATTATCCCCATTTTAAAAATAAGAAAACTGAGATTTAGAAAGGTAAATAAGAACACAAATGTTTACAATTAATAGGTGATACTGCCAGAAATGGAACCCTGACAATTTCATTCTATGTAACTGTGTTTTAAGAGTGAGGATGAATTTGTTTATTTTGAAAGTCATCAGGCTTTTTATATTCAGATGATTATTTCTCCAAACTCAAGTTTGCATTTCATTTTAAAATTCTGTCTTAAAACCAAAAATATACAACAAGTGCAAATTGAAATATTTGCAAAAGGAATTACAGGCTATCAAAAATGTAATGAAGCATTATTACTGTGAAATTAGCAAATGGAGTAAATCAAAGTGGGAGCATAATATAAGTATTATATAATTATCAGCATAGTTTTCTAACTGAATTTGCTAGTGTTGACTGATTAATTTTAGACTTAATAATCTTATTCATTGTGTACCTTAGCTGCTTTTTCTTTTTAGTGTATAAGGTTTAAAGTTTAATTTCTTTTCACAAAGATTAATCAAAGATTTTCCAGCTGCCAAAAGATAATAAAGAAAAATGATTAAAAGTAAATTTAACCGCAAGGCTTTGATAGTACCACATTACATCTCATCCATTTATTAATTGATTTTTGTAGAAAAGCAAATATATGAAATCTGATAGTCATTGTTTCCTTTATTATTTTCCATTTGCTATAGTCCAATCAGTATATATTCATAAGGATTATGTGCATAAAATTAATATGAAGCCATACTCTCTCAGGAAATATAAAGAATCTATGAGTCTTTTAGAAAATATGCCTAACCTAATAAGGATAGCTTACAAATTAGAAATGTTTTCTTGTTTTATTATCTGAGGCTGAAATATATGAAACTTAAGAGACCAAATACTTATTGCTTTTAAAATTGCTTTATGAAATTATAAAAGTTTAAATATTTACACCAGGAAACAAATTAACTACCTTGAAAATATAAGGATTTCACACAACTAGTCTTTAACGCAAAACAATGCGTTGTGTTCCATTTCAAAATCTATTTTCACAGGGGATGAAGGGGAGGAGAAGGAGAGAGAAAGGGGAGATGAAACTGATCAAATTGTATGTACATATACAAATGAATCCCAATAAATGCCACTATTATTTATAATGCACCAATAACAACATTTTTTTAAAACTCACTTTCTATTTACACATCAGAACTTCTTGAGGGCTCATCAAGTCAAGACACTGTGTGGTATACTCTATGAATATGGCTTCAAAATGCTTATCTTTTAGATTGTTTTGTTTCTTTTGATTGTTTTTAATTATAAAATAATAAAGCATAACTGTTACATAATGCCTAGATTTAAGAAATGTTCAGTGTTTCTTAGCTTATTTTTATTATATAAAAATCTAGGTGGACATAACACCTCAGTTTTTCAGAGTTCTGTATACCCAGGCCTTCTGAGGTACATAGTACTACATGAAATTCCCTGAGGAATAGTGATATGGAGCACCTTTTTATTTCTCTTGTGGCCATTTTATAAGTCTTGCTTAGAAAAATTTCTTTTCAGTTCTTTTGCCTCCTTTTTAAGTCAGGTGGTATTTTTTGGTTTGTTCATTTGTGTGTTTTGCTATTGAGTTGTATAATAATCACTTGTCAGCTATATAGTTTACAAATATTTTCTCTCATTCTGCAGACTTATTTTTCATTCTGCTAATTGTTTCCTTTGCTGTGCAGAAGGTTTTTAGTTTACTATAGTCCCACTTGTTTATTTTGCTTTTGTTACCTGTCATATCCAAAAAAAAAAAGAAAAAAGAAAAAAATCATTCCCAAGAGCAACATCAAAAAGCTTTTATCTTATGTTATCTTCCAAGAGTTTTATAGCTTCATAAAAGTCTTTATGTAAATCTTTAATCTGTTTCAAGTTAAATTTTGTACATGGTTCAAAATAAAGTTCCACTTTTATTTTTTTCTTTATAACGATATCCAGTTTTCCCAAAACCACTCATTGAAGGGGCTGTCCTTTTTTCATTTTGTTTTCTTGGCAACCTTGTTGAAGATGAATTGACCATATATTCATGGGTTTATTTCTGGGCTTTCTATTTTGTTCCATTGATTGGTATGTCTATTTTGATGTCAGGAATATGTTTCGATTATTATAGCTTTTTACTATAGTTTGAAATCAGGAAGTATTCCAACTTCATTCTTCTTTCTCAAATTGCTTTGATTAATTCAGAATCTCTTAAGATCCATGTAAATTGTAGGAGTGTTTTTTTTTCTATTTCTGTGAAAAGTGCCATTGGGATTTTTAATAAGAATTGCATTGAATTTATTGATCATGTGAGACACTATGGGCATTTTAATAATATTGATTCTTCCAATCCATGAACAGAGACTTTTGTCCTCTTCCATTTACCAATGTAATCAATGTAACAGTTTTTGGTTATACAGGTCTTTAATCTATTCTTTTTTTTTTTTTTTTGTAGAGCTTTACAGGGAACTTGCTCTGGGAAGAAAACAAATTCTAATTAATTAACTAATTAATTAATTTTAATTAGGTTTTTATGACAGCATAATTCATATTGATTCATTGTATGTTATTGCAGCACAACTTTTCATTTCTCCGGTTGTACACGATGGCTATGTATGTGCAGTAATACATGTACCTAGCGTAATGATGTCTATCACATTCTACCATCTTTTCTGCCCCCATCCCCCCTTTCCTCCTCTCCCTCTCCTTTGCCCAAAGTTCTTCCATTTTTCCCATGACCTCCCCCATTAGGGATCATTATCCACTTATCGGAGAAAACATTTGGTGTTTGGTTTTGGTTTTTTGAGATTAGCTTACTTCACTTAGCATGAGATTCTCCAACTTCATCCATTTACCTGCGAATATCATAATTTTATTCTCTTTTAATGCTGAGTAATATTCAATTGTGTGTATATACCACAGTTTCTCTATCCATTCATCTATTGAAGGTCATCAAGATTGGTCCCACAGTTTAGATATTGTGAATTGAGCTTCTATAAACATTGATGTGGCTAAGTTCCTATAGCCGATTTTAAGTCCTTTGGGTATAGACCTAGGAGTGGGATAGCTGGATCAAATTGTGGTTCCATTCTAGCTTTTCTAAGGAATCTTCATACTGCTTTCCAGATTGGTTGCATCAATGTGCAGTCTCACCAGCAATGTATGAGTGTGCCTTTTTCCCCACATCCTCGCCAACACTTACTGTTGTCTATCTTCTTGATAACTGCCATTCTGACTGGCATGAGATGAATCTTTACAGTACTTTTGATTTGCATTTCTCTAATTACTAGAGATGTTGAACATTTTTTCATATATTCGTTGATCAATGGTATATCATCTTCTGAGAAGTATCTATTCAGTTCCTTAGCTCATTTATTGATTGGGTTGTTTGTTTTTTGGTGTTAATATTTTTGAGTTCTTTATATATCCTGGAGATCAGTGCTCTGTCTGATGTGTTTGTAGCAAAAATTTGCTCCCCAAATGTAAGCTCTCTCTTCACATCATTGACTGTTTCTTTGGCTGAGAAGAATCTTTTAGTTTGAATCCATTCCATTTATTAATTTTTTTACTTTATTTCTTGTGCTTTAGGAATTTTGTTAAGGAAGTCAGGCCCTAATATGACATAATGAACATTTGGGCCTAATTTTTTCTCTATTAGGCACAGGGTCTCTGGTCTAATTCCTAGATCCTTGATCCACTTTGAGTTGAGTTTGTGCATGGTGAGAGATAGGGGCTTAATTTCATTTTGTTGCATATGGATTTCCAGTTTTCCAAGTACCATTTGTTGAAGAGACTATCTTTTCTCGAATGTATGTTTTTGGCTCTGGTTCTCTTATTTTTCCAAATAAACTTCATGATTACTTTTTCTATTTCTATAAGGAATGACATTAGAATTAATTTTAATTAGAATCACATTGAATCTATACAGCACTTTGGGTAGTATGGCCATTTTGACAATATTAATTTTGCCTACCCAAGAGTATGGGAAAAAATATAGAACACTTCACAAATTTGAGTGTAATTTTTGCTCAGGGGCCATGCTAATCATCTCTGTATCATTCAAATTTTACTATATGTGCTACTGAGGTGAGCACTCTTTTACCTTCTTGGTTAAACTTATTCCTGAGTATTTTATATTGTCTGATGCTATTGTAAATGAAATTGCTTTTTGTTTGTTCTGTTTGTTGTTTGAATATCTATTTTTCAGATAGTTTATTATTGGTATATATGACTGATTTTTTAATTGATTTTGTATCCTGCAAATTTAAAGAATTCATGTACAGTTCTAACAGTTTTTTAATGAAATCTTTAGAGTTTTCTATATAAGATCTGAATTTTATATAAGATCACTTATCTATAAACAAAGACAATTTTACTTTCTATTTTCCCCAATTCTGATGCCTCTTACTTCTTCTTGCCTAATTACTCAGGAGTGCTGTATTCAGTAGACATGACAAAAGTGGCACTCTCTTATTCTTGATCTTAGGGGAAAAATCTTTCAGTTTTTCATGGTTGAAGATGATATTTGCTGAGAGTTTAGCATATATGATCTTTGTTATCTTCAGTTACATTCCTTCTGTACCCAACTTGTAGGGAGTTTATATCATGAAAGCATGTTGAATTTTACCTAATTCTTTTCTGTTTTACATCTTGTTAACATAATGTATCACATTTATTGACTTGCATATGTTGAACTATCCTTGCATCTCAGAGTTAAATTCCACTTTATCATGATATATAATCCTGCTAATGTGCAGTTGAATTCAGTTTGCTAATATTTTGTTGAGAATTTTTATATCCCCGTTCATCAGGGAAATTTACATATAATTTTATTTTATTATAGGCTCCTTGTATTACTTTGGTATAAAGGTAACACCAACACCTTGTGAAATGATCAGAGAAATGTAAATCAAAACCACAATGAGAAATTAACTCCCGTGTGTTAGGATAGCTAATTATCAAGAAGACAAGCAATAATAAGAGTTTGGTTAGGGTGTATAAAATAGGACTTGTCATTTAGGGCAAGAATGTAAATTGGTGCAGCCATTATGGAAAACAGAATGAAGATTCTTCAAAACATTAAAAATAAAACTACCATATGGTCCAACAATCTCAGTTCTGATTATTTCCAAAGGAAACTAGTTCAGTATCTCAAAGAGATATCCACATTTCCATGTTCATTGCAGCATTATTCACAGTATCCAAGATATGGCAACAACCTAATTGTCCATAAACAGATGAATGAAAAATGTATATCACATTTATAGCCATAAAAAGGGAAATCTTGTCTTTTGCTACAACCTGGGGTAACCTAGAAGATATTATGTTGACTCATGTCAGCCAGACACAGAAAAAAAAAGTATTGTATAATCTCACTTATATGCAGAATCTAAAAATAAAAAGGTAAACTTACAAAAGAAAAGAGTAGAACAGCAGTTGCCAAATAAATGGGGGAGTGAGAGAATTGGGGAAATGTTGGCTTAAAGGTATAAACTACCAGGTATAAGATGGATAAATTTGGATGTTCTAATATACAGTATGTTGACTAAATAATACTGTAATGTATACTTGAAATTCCCTAAGAGAATAGACCTTAAGTGTTCTCATTAAAAAAGTAACTGTGAGGTGATGGATGTGTTAATTAGCTTGATGTGGTAATCATCATTTCATGATGTATACCACATCATCACATTGTATTTCTAAATATATACAATGTTTGTCAGCTATACCTCAATAAAGCTGAGGAGGAAAAAAGAATAGAGATAGGGGTACAGGTCCTGGGTTTAATCCCTAACAATACACACACAGAATAAAGCACATGTATTTTTCATTACCATGTGCTATTCAGTTAAAAATGTGTAATGAGTAAATGACCAAAAGCATAACCCTATGCTCTGAGGAAGCAGTAGATGATAAACTTGTTAAATAATTTATTAAAATCAACTATTGTTCACATTGTGAACCGTTTGGTCATGGTTGAAGAGACTGTGTAAAACAATTAAACCTTACCATACAAAATTCTATGTACAAAATTTCTTACTTGAAATGAACTCAGAGTTCCCACTAGAACACCTATATTAGGGTTCGCATAATAATATATTTTAGGTTATAACTAAAATAGGGTTTACCCCTTAAGAAAATGGGTAAAATAAGGGAAAAGCCAATATTCTACTTATTTTTATACCTACTACTAACTCTAAGGATGAACTCTATGTAATTACTCTTGTAAGTTAAAAACAATAGAGGCTAAATATATACAAATATATAGAGAATTCAACTGAATTGTTTGTTACTATTTTTCATGATTCAGTCTGAATTCAGGGTAGCATTGCAAGTCTACCATAGCAGATTGAAGAATAACAAAAATCTCCTACTCTTTTTAAGCAGTCATTGCCAAAGTAGGAAACTGAGACAAAATAGCAAAGAACAAATTTTCTGAAGAAAGCTGAAGAGCATAAGTAAGATGACATTATGAAAATATACTTGGCTATGTCACATCTGGCATAGAATGTACTTTCTTTAGAGCAATTCTCGAGTAATCCTTGAACTGCCAATTATCCTTAAGTGGCCAATAATCCAATTTTACTGGTTATAAATGTACATGAGTGTCAAGTCCCATTTTTGAATAATTTTGAGCTCTGTGATAAATCCTTTGCTCAAAAAAATCAATTTCAGGGAATGATAGACATAGCCAGTCTATCTAATATCCAGTTTTTTATTCCTGACACAACATGGAAAATCTTATTTCCCAGTACACTTGCAGTTAGGTGGGACCACGTAACTAATTCTGGCCAATGAAACATGAACAGAAACAACATGAGTTACTCTCAGTGCTGAAGAACTGAAGAGACCCATACTATTCCCTTTCCCCACTGCAAGAGCCAAGAAAGTCTTGAATTGAGGTTGCAGAACTACAGGATCAAAAGAACCCAGATTGCCAAGTTACCCCATGAAGGACCACTGTTGTAAAGAGTCACTCAAACACATGGGGTCTTTGCATGACAAAGAAATGAGGGATTTTTTAATTCTAATTTTTTACCTATGACAGCATAATGCATTACAATTTATATTACATATACAAAGCACAATTTTTCATATTGGAGGTTGTACACAAAGTAGAGTCACACTGTTCATGTCCCCATACAGGTACTTAGAATAATGATGTCCAACTCATTCTGCCATCTTTCCTACCCTCCTGTCCCCTACCTTCCCCTCCCTCCCCTTTGCTCTATCTAGAGTTTTTCTATTCCTCACATGCTTTCCCCACCCAACACCATTATGAACCAGCATCCTTATATCAGAGAAAACATTCGGCATTTGCTTTTGGGGGGATTGGCTAACTTCACTTAGCATTATATTCTTCAACTCCATCCATTTACCTCCAAATGCCATGATTTTATTCTCTTTTAATGGTGAAAAGTATTCCATTGTGTATATATACCACATTTTCTTTATCCAGTCATCTACTGAAGAGCATCTAGGTTGATTCCACAGTTTAGCTACTGTGAGTTGTGCTGCTATAAACATTGATGTGGCTGTGTCCCTGTAGTGTGCTGTTTTTAAGTACTTTGGGTATAGACTGAAGAGTGGAATATCTGGGTCAAGTGGTGGTTCCATTCCCAGCTTTCCAAGGAATCTCCATACTGCAGATTGGTTGCACCAACTTGCAATCCCACCAGTAATGTATGAGCCTTTTCCCCCCACATCCTTGCCAACACTTACTGTTGTTTGTATTCTTAATAGCTGCCATTCTGATTGGAGTGAGATGAAATCTTAGAGTAGTTTTGATTTGCATTCTTCTAATTGCTAGAGATGTTGAACACTTTTTTATATATTTGTTGATTGATTGTATATCATCTTCTGAGAAGTGTCTCTTCAATTCCTTGACCCATTTACTTATTGGGATATTTGGTTTTTTGGTGTTAAGATTTTTGAGTTCTTTATATATCCTAGAGATTAGTGCTCTATCTGATGTGCGTGTGGTTAAAATTTGCTCCCAAAATGTAGGCTCTCTATTCACCTCACTGATTGTTTCTTTGGCTGAAAAGAATCTTTTTAGTTTGAATCCATCCCATTTATTGATTCTTCATTTTAATTCTTGTGATATAGGAGTCTTATTAAGGAAGTTGGGGCCTAATCTGACACAATAGAGATTTGGGCCTACTTTTTCTTCTATTAGACACAGTGTCTCTGGTTTAATTCCTAGATCCACTTTGAGTTGAGTTTTGTACATGGTGAGTGATAGGGGCTTAATTTCATTTTGTTGCATATGGATTTCCAGTTTTCCCAGCACCATTTGTTGAAGAGGCTATCTTTTCTCCAATGTATATGTTTGGTGTCTTTGTCTAATATAAGATAACTGTATTTTTATGGGTTTGTATTCTGGCGTGCCATTGGTCTACCAGTCTATTTTGGTACCAATACCATGCTGGTTTTTTTTTTAACTACTGCTCTGTAATATAGTTTAAGGTCTGGTATAGTGATGCCACCTAGTTTACTCTTCTTGCTAAGGATTGCTTTAGGTATTCTGAGTCTCTTATTTTTCCAGATGAATTTCATGACCTCTTTTTCTATTTCTATGAAGAATGTCATTGGGATTTTGATGGGAATTGCATTAAATCTGTATAGTGCTTTTGGTAGTATAGTCATTTTGACAATATTATTTTTGCCTATCCAAGAACAAGGTAGATCTTTCCATCTTCTAAGGTCTTCTTTAATTTCTTTCTTTAGTGTTCTGTAGTTTTCATTGTAGAGGTCTTTCACCTCTTTTGTTGTTTCCTATGTTGTTGTTGTTGTTGTTGTTGTTGTTGTTGAGGCTATTGTAAATGGAGTAGTTTTCCTCATTTTCCTTTCAGAGAGGATTTGTCACTGATATAAGAAATGCCTTTGATTTATGGGTGTTGATTTTATATCCTGCTACTTTGAAGAATTCAAGTACTAGTTCTAGAAGTTTTCTGGTGGAACTTTTTGCGTCTTCTAGGTATAGAATCATATAATCTGCAAAGAGTGCTAATTTGAGTTCTTCTTTACCTATCCATATCCCTTTAATTTCTTTTGTTTGTTTCAACCCCTGGCCAGAGCAATTAGAAGTGATGAAAGAGGGCATCTTGTTTTGTTCCAGTTTTTAGAGGGAATGCTTTCAATTTGTTTCCATTTAGAATGATGTTGGCCTAGGGCTTAGCATAGAGAGCCTTTATGATGTTGAGATACATTCCTTTTATCCCTAGTTTTTCTAGAGTTTTGAACATGAAGGGGTGCTGTATTTTGTTAAATGCTTTTTCTGCATCTATTGAGATGATCATATGATTCTTATCTTTAAGTCTATTGATGTGATGAGTCACATTTCTTGATTTCTGAATGTTGAACCAACCTGGCATCCCTGGGATGAACCCCACTTGATCGTGGTGCATTATCTTTTTGATGTGTTTTTGTATTCGCTTTGCCAGAATTTTATGGAGAATTTTTGCATCTACATTTATTAGAGATATTGGTCTGAAGTTCTCTTTCTTTGATTGTTTTTGCCTGGTTTTGGAATCAGGGTGAATTTGGCTTCATAGAATGAGATTGGAAGTGCTCCCTCTTTCAAAGAAATAAATTTTATTGTGTGAAGACATTGAGTGTTTGGGGTTGTTTATTACCTTATGAACTAATCTATTCTGACTACTACTAATCTTTAAAAACTTAAAGCCAAAACAACTGGTTATCCCTCAGATACTCTGCTTATTAATTCTGGGCTATTATTAATTAATTGCAGATTAATTATGGGCTATTATTTAAATGCACAGAAAAAAATGAGTGAAAATAGTCTAAAATGACATCAGGAATTAGAATATGATTGTTTTTTTCAATTCTCCAAATTTTCTCTACTTTGGAGATTTTTCAAAACTTAAAAACAAATGTATGCATACTGTGAATTCTCAGCACACACAGTTTTCAGAAAAGATTCTGTTATGTAGGGTTTTTTTTTGTTTGTTTTACTTGTTTGTTTTAGTTTTAGGGAAAAGTTATTTTGTGTTTAAGAATTAGGGGTAAAAATGGGAGTTCATAACCCACTTGAATCTAATGTATGAAATATGATATGTCAAGAGCTTTGTAATGTTTTGAACAACCAATAAAAAAAGGAAAAAAAATAAAAAAATAAAACCACAATAAGATATTTAAAAAAAAAAGAATGAAAATTTTCAACAGAAACCTGAGATTTGAAAGCTAAAATCCTTGATTCAGTTTTCTAAAGCATTTCTAGAACAGAATGAATTAAAATCCTTAAAGGCCCAAGCATTGGAGATATTTTATTTAACCATGATACTCGTACCAATATGTAATTAAACATTGTAAACCATAGTTATTAATATGTGTAAAAAATTCTAACAAAGTTTTCATTTTTCCCCTGTAACTGCAATGTTCTTTCTTTCTCTTTCTTTTCTTTTTTTTTTTTAACCATTGCAGATTAAATTGCTTTCAAAAGAGCTTTTTTGCCCAACATTTGACCTAAGCATGGTGCCTATATGAACTTAGAACCAACTATTATCAAATGATCAGATAAGGTGTATCTAGTTCTCAAGTTTCAGGATTAAAAAAAAAAGAGAGAGAGAGAGACAATAAGTTTCTAGCCTCGCTCCTGGGGGTGTAAGCCTTCTAGGATAAACCATGGTAAACCTACCAATAAAAATGAGTTCAAGGTACTCCAATCTCATTGACAGCAATTGTCTTAAGTCTTCTCCCTTTGCATCTGCCTTGTTTCTTGCCCTCATCTGCCTTACTAAAATCCTGAACTTCAGATGTCTGCACTTTTGAACTTAATCAAATAATTTGCTTTCTGGATTTTGACCCCTGGCATTCCCCAGAATTCCAAATGGACTCAGCTTGTTTCCCATCCTGTTCCTTTCCTGTTTTGAGGATAAACTATTATAGCTGTTACTTAATGAGCAATTGCTCTAGGTTAGGTATGTGCTTGGCACTTAATATATATTATCTCAATTAATACCCATAAGTATTTTTATCACCTTAGAGTGCTGAGGCAGCAAAGTATCTTGATCAGAGATCTAATTCTATTAAGCACTATTTATGCCATCACTGCATCCATATTTCACTAAAAATACATGTTTACTAAGTACCTACTTTATTCTAGATTCCGTGCTAAGTAATGATTATACAAGTATAAACATAGGTTCTCTGATTTCATGTTGATGATATTCTAATGGCTATTTTGTCATAAACCTGTGAACAATATCACTTTCAAAGTGGTAAGAGAGTGTTTGGGGTTGTTTAAAATAGACTAAAGTGATGGAGAGGAACTCGATGGGTGGATAACAATATAAGATTACTGATGAGGAAGGGAACATTGGGAAAAGGGCAGACATTTAAACATCATGGCACTTATAAAGAAGAATGACATTATGGCATTTGCCAGTACACAGATGGAACTGGAAAATATCATGCTTGAAATAAGCCAAACTAAAAAACCAAAGGCTGAATGCTCTCTCTGATGTGGATGTTAACACACCATAAGGGGCAGGGGAGGGAAGAATAGAAGTTCATTGGATTAGACCAAGGGGAATGAAGGAAGGGAAAGGGATTGGAGTAGGAAAGACAGTAGAATGAATCGGACATAACTTTTCTGTGTTTATATATGAATACTCAACCAGGGTAACTCCACATCATGTCCAACCACGAAAATGTGATCTTAATTAGAATAAGTTATACTCCATTTATGCATAATATGTCAAACTATACTCTACTGCCATGTATATCTTAAAAAAACAAATTAATTTCAATAAATTAATAAATAAAACAAAAATAACAGCTCTGAACATTCCAGGCTGAGGGAATTACAAGGTTATAGGTGGAGGGTCAGGAATCAGTATCTGTCTTCAAGAAATAGTAAGTCGTCTAGTATCACTGAGCTTAGAGACTCAGGAAGATTTGCAGGAAAGATGAGAGAAGTAGGCATAGTCATTCCTACACGGTCTTATTGCCTGTGCTAAGTTTGACTCTAGGTGTAATGGAAGCCACCACATTTTAAGGAGGAAAATGGCATAATTATAACAATGTTTAAAGCACAAATAATTCATCTTTTTTCATAATGAATGTGAAGAAAGGGGCTGGAAAGATATAAATGCATAAGGTAAAGAAGCCTAATCACAAAAAAGCCTAAAGGCATACAAATTTTTATACCCATCAGTTATTGTTCTATCTCAGAAAATAATGGTGTGTATGGAAATGATCAGATTTTAACTTATAGGTCTCATTCCTTCAGAATTGGGATATGCTGGTAAGGTCAAAAATCCTTTTCATATTGACAGTCTAATTTTAAGGCCAGAATTTCAGGTGATCTCTTCAATAAATTCCAGGCTCCACAAAGCATATTATAAGTGGAAAATGAATACATTATAGCCATAAAATAATTTATTAGGCACTACAAATTGAGAAAACAAAACGGACAGAATCTTTATAATCAAAGACTTGTCTTCTTTTATTGAAAGAAAGGAGATGGTGCCCACATGTACCCAATCCATCTGGACAGACTTTATGGAGATGGTATTTTACCACCCAATGTTTTCTTTGGTAATAAAACCCAGAAGACATAGTACTGTGAAAATACTAATTTTTCAAACTCTGAGACTTTATTAATAAGAAAATGAAATGTGTCTTTTGCAAAATAAATGGAATTTGGTTATAGAATTTACAAGCCACAGTAGTAGGAACTACAAATAAATTTCCAAATTCCTTTCAAGCAATAATTCCCCCTATTGCAGCTGCCAAGGTTGGGAGATTGAAAAAGTATCAAAGTTGGAGAGATAAGATTATAACCAAATATCAACAATATTTTCCTCTACTTTGTGGCACAAAATCTGATATTTACTAGCTTATCAGGAATATCGGAGAAATGTAACTAACAAGCTTAAAATCTGGGCTCTAGAGCCAGAAATTCAAATGCAAAGGGGAAACACAGGAACTAAGGTAACTTCCAGAATAAATATGAGTGTCCTAGAAGCAAGAAAGAAAAAATATTCAATGTTTTTTAACAACTAAACTGCAGGGTAACTTCATGCCCCTGGGAAAAAGAAAATCTTTATTTTCTCATAAAAGAATGAAGAACACACACATTTCAAGAACCATAAAAGCTGTAACTATGGAAAGGCCATCTGGACAACTAGATTATCTCCACAATACACTCTTCACTATTTTATTTAGTCCTATTTTAAGTACCTCAGGAAATTAGGTTTCCATAACTCTCCTTGAAATTTTTCTACCAAACCTTTAGGTGTTATTGCTAAATAGTAACATAATCCCTTCCAACTAGTTTCAGCTACTCTACCTACCCAGGCCTTACTGGTATTTTGTTTTGACTTTTTTTCACTGAGACCATCTCACCAAAATAATATTTTTTGAAAGTTCATGTTGTTATTGGAAAAACTGTTGACAGTTGCATAGAGGTCAGCTACTTTCTGAAACCTCAAGAAAAAAATATAAATATAATAAGCTACAAGGACTCCTTTTACCTGTTATTAGTATCAAAGTAAACAAATATCTAGGAAAGACCCCTACCCTTCATGGGCGCCATTAGGGACGAGGGCATTTGGGAATTTGCAACCCCTGGGCTGCCTGACACATGCATGAATGGCACAACGAGGCACAGTGAAAGGTGCCCTACTTCCCCTAACTCATATTTGACAAGAAAAATAACATTCTCACCAAAGTTGCTTTGAGACAGCATGACACAGTGGAAAGTACTGAGAATGAGAGATCAGAAGAAGGCTTGGTATCCAGTCTCAGTTCTGCCAGGTTCCAGGGATTTGACCAAGGGCAAGCTCTTGGCATCTCTGAGCCATAGCTTCTTTATTCACACAGTGAATTGTGCCCAAGTTTCCCTTCAGCCTCAAAATTTTATGATGCAATGATACTCACTTAAGAAACCAGAACTGAACAGCCCTTCTACTAAGAATACATGGATATCAAAAGTGGCACAATGTATGTGGCTTAACCTGTCAGGTGGTTGTAGAACAGGGAAGAAGTTTTGTTTTTTGGTTTTTTTTTTTTTTTGAGAGCTTGAAAAACTGAGACAGACTCTTCTTATGTGTGCAAAAGAGCAATGAGGAGTTTGACTGTGGTTTAATATAACTTTAAACCCCAGGTTCTATGGGTACATTCCACTATAAAGGAAAAATGAACTAATTTTTAAAAAGTGGGTGAATATGAAGTTATTTTATTATGACCTGGAGTCATTTAAAACTAGAATAACAGGCAAACCAAAATGCCTATGTAGGCCCCAAACTATTATTTGAAATTCAATCTCCTCTTCAAAAACATGGTAAATTAACAGTGTCTTCTCCTCTCATTTCCCTTGAAATTGCAGAATGATCAATAGGAAAAAGAGAGAAGAAATGCATAGAAGCATGCTGGATAATCCATATCCTGAATAGATATTTTGTGATTAAGAAGTTGGATTTAAGGAGCTGGAGTTATGGCTCAGTGGTAGAGTGTTTGCCTAGCATGTGTGAAGCACTGGGTTCGACTCTCAGCACTACACAAAAATAAATGAACAAAATAAAGGCCCATCAACATTTTTAAAAAATATATTTTTTAAAAATTAAAAAAAAAGTTGGATGGATTCTCTTTGAAGCAAGTGTTGTGTTCTAATAAGTTATTTTTATTCCTCGATATGTAAATCAGTAGCTTCCAAACTTTTCTGATAAGGTACTCTATCAGTTAAAAACATTCAGTATTAAAAAAAAAAAGAAAAGGGATAAAAAATGTTCAGGATAGGGCTGGGAAGTACATTTGTCTAGCATAAGGCCTCAGGTTCAATTCCTAGTACCACAAAAAAAGAAGTTCAGTATATACCCCAAATATGATTTATTTATGTTTATTAGTCATATTGTTTATTTATTGCATCAACCATTGTACATCATAAAACATATGCACAGATGAGATAGATAGATTTAATCTGATTTAAACATTATGCAATGTATACATGCATAAAAACATGTGGTACTCCATTCATATGCACAAAGTTTGTTTTATGTGTCACTTTAAATTTAAATAAAATATTCTTAAGTTTAAAAGCATACACACAAATAAAATTATTCCAAAAATCATTTAGTGATGAAATAAATCATACTTGTTAATATCTTGCTTTTTGTAATGCTTTATACTATCATTAGTTTTTACATCTCAAAGTATAATGTATACTTCCAGCTTGGTGTTAATAAAAGTGATATAAATCCATACTCCAAATGTATTCTTCGATTATTTCAATGACAGGGAAAAACTGTCTTCTTATAAGACCCATTAGATCATCAGCATTATTAACTCCCCAGTATGGCTAAGAATATAGTAGGAAAGTCATCGATTCCACCAATTTTCTGTTGTTACTTATACACATATTATTGGTGTTATCTTCTTCACAGAAATTCTTCTAAGTCACTTTTTCTCTTTTTTTACTTTTGAGATTTCTAGGTTGGTTAAACTTAGCAATAGAATCTTAGTTTCTCAAGCCAACACATATAAGCATCAATCGGATGCAACACAGTGTAAATGAAAGAAGTATAGGTAGTACTTGCACTCCTCATATTGTGAATCTCTACATATTTCCTCAGGACACCTTCAAAAGACAAGACAAAAGACCAGCTGGCCCATGGGCAAATGCGGGTGCCAGTATCATCCTATATGGTGTATATTTGCAAAAGCTTTTTATCAATTTACAATAAAAATATAAATGAAACTCTAATATTTATTTTCCATAACCTATTTTGGAAGTCAAACATTTAAACCCCTGTGGTAGTAACCAGAGCCGTTACCTGAAGCAGTTGATATTTTGCTTGTGTATCAGTGGGTCATGGTCATGTGCTAGGCACACAGCTGCATATGCATTCTTCATTGATACCAGCAGGGAACTTTTATACACTTTAGAGAATGAGTTTGCTCTGAAAACAGCATTTTCCACGATGGTGACTAGATCATTCTTTGTCCTCCGAGTATCAGTCATTCCTAACTGATGGTTTGGATATGAGGGGATCCCCCAAAGCTCCTAAAATTAATGATTAATTAATATTAATTAAACAAATGATTAGATTCTGAGAGCTGTAATCAGTCCATCCTAGTTTGAATGAACAGACTGGGTGGTGACTGTATACATTGGGGGAATGACTGTAGGCAGATGGAGGTAGGTAACTGTGGCGAGGGAGGATTACCCTGGAAGGGTGCATCTTCCCTATGGCCCCTCTCCTCTTCTCCTGGCTTCCTTGCTGGCTTGAGGGGGGAAGCTTCCCCCCATGATGTTTTTGGGCCCAAAGCAATGGATTCCACAACCATGAACTGAGACCTCGGATACTGTGAGCCAAAATAAGCTTTTCCTTCTCTAAGTTGTTCTTGTTGAGTGTTTTTGGTCACAGTGATGCAAAAGCTGACTAGCAAGCTGACTTTAGAAAACAACAGCAAAAAAAAAAAAAAGCTGTAAGAGGTATTTACTCATCTTAAACACTTATTCTATTCTCAGGTCAAGATAAAATTATTCTTAAAACCTCATTTATTCTGGGAGGTGCTATGAAGTGTTACTTATTGGTTAAAGGTCACACCATTCTACGGTTCAGTTGCATACCTGATCTTGAAGTGATTAGTGATACTGTGTGAGTGTAGATTGTGTCTGAGCTGCTTGTTTCTTTCATATCTGTTTTGTCTTAGACACCCTGGGATGCCATTACAAAATACCATAGACTACGTGACTTATACAATAAAAGTTCATTACATTTTTGGAGGTGGGGAAGTCTAAGATCAAGGTCCTAGTTGATTCAGTTCCTGATGAGTGCTCTTTTCCTGGCTTGCAGACAGCCACCTTCTCACTATCTGCTCACATGGCCCTTCCTCAGTGCATGCAATGGAAAGATTGAGCAAGCTTTCTGGTTCCTCTTATTATAAGGCCATATTGGCTCAGGGCCCTACCCTTATGGCCTCATTTAATCTTAATTATTTTTTAAAAGCCATATCTTCAAAAACAATCATGTTTCAGGTTAAGGTTTCAACACAGGAATCTTCAGGGTACACATTCAGTCCATAACAGCTGTTATGCTTTCAACAAATATGTAAAGATCTTCTAGGTAACTCTCATCGTAACCAAGATGCTGTTCTCATTCTATACAAAAGAGCAGGTAACATGTCTGCATGTGCACACATGCACATGCATATGCCTGTGCAGGAGCATGCATGAGTGCATCAAAAGGAAAAGAGAACTAGGGGAATTTAAAGGGGGTATATTTTAAAATGTGTGGACAGAGACTGCTTCTGGGAGTAGATATTGATATAAGTAAGGAGAAAACTTCTATACTTTAAAAGAGTCCTGGCTCAAAGGCCAAGAAACAGGAGGGTTGAAAAGGCAAGAGAAAGGCCAGAAAGACTGTGGCACCATATGGGAGGAGACAGTGATGGAAAAGGAGGTAAGGAAAGTGAGGTGGTCAGCAGGTAAGGCCTCAGAGGTCAAGATCAAGTTTGTATTATATTCTGAGAACAATGGGATTGTTTTTTTTTTTTTGAGCAGAGGATTAACATAAACTAATTGCATATACTTTCACAAGGTCATCCTAAATGCTGTATAGATAACAGATTACAGGGAAAAGACGAAGAGCAGGAATACAAGTTTAGGGGCTTTTTCAAAAATTCAAGTAAGCAACACAAGTTTAGAAAGAGTGGTAGTGGTGGAGACTGAGTTCAGAACAGGACTAAAGATGGAACTAGAGTCAGGATCGGGTTCATGTTCCACAGAGTCAAAGAATGGATACCAGGAACAACACCATGGTAATTTTATTAAAAAGGAAAGTAAGAGAAAGATTCAGAACTCCCATGCAGCATACCTGGGAGGGGCAAGAGTGTCATTTATGTCTTATAGCATTCCTCTTTTTAAAGGCATCTAAGGAGAAGTTAATAAGCTCCTCTGGATTGATTTTTTTTTTAATTTTTTAGCTGTACTTGGACACAATACCTTTATTTTATTTATGCCGTGCTGAGGAGCGAACCAGATGCCCCATACTTACAAGGCAAACACTCTACCACTGAGCCACAATCCCAGATCGTGATTAGTTTTTTTAAAATTTTTTATTTGTTCTTTATAGTTATACATGACAGTAGAATGTATTTTGACTTATCATACATACATGGAGAATAACTTCCCATTCTGTGGTTATACATGGAGTTACACTTGCTGTGTATTCATATACAAACATAAGAATATCATGTCTGATTCATTCTACTGTCTTTCCTATTCCCATTCCCTCCTTTCCTTCACTCCCCTCTGTCTTGACTGGTTTTTGATATTCTACTTGTCTCACAGTGAGCACATGCCAGACTATGGATTATCCAGTCACTTTCTGAAAAATGGAGATGTTTACCCTTTCTTTGAAACAGGAACTGTTCTATAACATGCCAGGACACATTAAAATAGCTGTCCTCTTGCTTGCCCTCTTGTCCACTTTTACTGTCCACTGCCTATCGTTTTCTATCTCAGAACCATTAGAATTTCCTAATGGATTGTGTATAGGATATGAAAGAACAATAGTGAAAACATCTTTACAGCCTGAAATTATTCTGTGGTTCAAATCAAAAGAAGAATCTAGAAGTCAAGTAAACCAATTGGAGGGTGTTTTCTCCTAGCACTCTGTACTTCCAATGTATATTTTTTCACAGGTGCAACTTAGCAGCTGTCTCCTGTATTATTATGTGAATTCCAGAACTTCTCTCTCTTCTCTCTCCTTCTTCTTCTTCTTTCTTCCTTCCTCCCCCCCTCCCCTGCCCTCCCCTCCCCTCCCCTCTCCTCTCATCTCCCCTCCTCTCTTCTCCTCCCTCTCCCCCTCCCCCACTCTCTCATGACTTGACCAAGTTCATTGCCAGGAACTTTCTAAGCCCTCATTAAATATTGTAAAGAATGAATGGGTGCCCAAAGCTTTGAGTCTTCTTGAAATCATATCTTACTAGAAACAATTGAAGGAAATAAGGA
Organism: Ictidomys tridecemlineatus; assembly: GCF_052094955.1. Lineage (NCBI taxonomy): Eukaryota > Metazoa > Chordata > Mammalia > Rodentia > Sciuridae > Ictidomys > Ictidomys tridecemlineatus. The sequence goes on from NC_135477.1 coordinate 59,560,204, forward strand.
TCTTGAAAAGGAAATAATTTCATTAGATAGCAGTTACCACTACAGAGATTCTATTTTCTCTAACATATCCTTTTGAATTATTTAAACTCTATGAAAAAAAATGTACAGCTTCAAAGCATTGTGGGTCTTCTGTACTTTCAGATCTTCTAGTTAACACCTTCTTCCGGCAATACAGTTTTATACTGATCTGACATCATAACTTGTCTTACACATTTAATCTACTTAATAGTTCTTGGTGTTATTTCTGCTAAAAATAATAGATACAACTAGCCCTTCATTATTCAAGTTCAAGCAAAGATGGTAAAAATGAAGAGTGAGGTCTATAATTTTCCAACTCTATTTTCAATGATTGCATACTTCCTCTCCCATAAACTTTTATACCAGCTGTTAAAAGCTCTTCAAATTGATTTTGTTGCATCTTATTTTCACCCTCCTTCACATCACAGGGGAAATGAAAGCTGTGAAAAAGACAGAAAGTTCTGGAAATGAGGAGGTGCTCCCTAGTGCCTTCCTAGTTAATCTTGATCACTGGAAGCTCTGAATTATTCAGAAGTGACCAAACTTGCAGCTTGGTGCACAGCTAACAATAAGTGTACTAATTTCAAATACTATATATATATATATATATATATATATATATATATATTTTTTTTTTTTTTTTTTTTTTTTTTTACTTAAAATTATGTTCCTTAACCCCTTCCACTGAAATGTCAGTAGGCTGAGGCTTTGAAAGGCGAACACGCACACGGCTGCAGTAAGGATGGGGAGTCCTTGTGTAACTACACAAGATGACACCAAGTGATGTGTGGTTTGTGATGTCAGCAGAGCCTGCAGATGGAATCTCTTTAGTTTCCATCTCTTGACTAGAGAATGCCCCTAGAGATGGCTGACCCTTGACACCGCCTGAAACTTTCCCCAGACTTGATCTCCACTGGTAGAAGGAGCTGCCCTCGCCCGACGCCCTCAGTGAGTTCCAGAGGTAGGTCTTAGGGACGCGTTCACTGGGTGGGGGGCGGGGGACCCTGGGGCCCTGTGCCGAGTCACAGTTACCTTGCGCCCAAGGGGGCCTAGTCCCAAGGCTGCCGAAGGGAGAGGGATGCTGGGGGGGACGGGACCTGGACTCGTGGAGGTGACCGCTCCCAGGGGACCGGGAGATGGGCCTGGGTGCCCGGCACCTACTCGAACTCCCGGGCCGCTCCCAGAAGACTCCCCGCAGGCAGCCAGCATGGAGAGGGACCCGCAGCCCGGGTGCCCGCAGAGCAGCGGCGGCCGCAGGCGGGCGCGGGGAGGCATAGCCCGGACGCTGCGGGACGGGGGCGGGGTGGTGAGGTGGTGAGGTGGGAGGGGGCGGACGCTCGGCCGCGGCTTTACAAAGCCCGCGCTCCAGCCTCCGAGGCCCGGCAGCGAGAGAGCCGCCGCCCGGTGCCTCCAGCGTCCCCAGGTAGCGCGGGTGCGGCGTGGGGCGGGGCGGGGCGGGACGGCGCCCGGCGGGTGGGCGTGGCTATGGAGGGTCTCCGCCCACCCCTCCGCACAGCCGCAGACACGTCCCTTTGCACCTTGAAACCTGGATTCCTCCTGCTGACCTCCTGACAGCCGCCCAGCTGGCCTGAGCCAAGCACAGAGCCGCAGAGGGGCTTGTTTCCAGAATCCTCTGGGTGGTTCCTGAACCCTTCTGCCCAGCCGTCCCCCAACACAGACCCACAGAGACACTGGGACGCACGCACGCACGCACAGGACCCGCAGGCGGAGGCGGGTGGCCGGAGGGATTAGAGGGATAAAGTCACTGTCACTCGGGAGAGATAAGAATCTGGGCAGGACGTGTCCGTACTGGGGTCTTCTGAAAGTAGGCTCAGCATCTGCGGCTCCTCACGTCGGCCCTCAGGTGATGCGGGGTTGCTTTGCCTTGGTTTGTTAGTTCTGAAAGCCCCGGGCTGTAAAAAGGTTTGGGTTAGGAGTTAGACTTTGATTCTTTAGGGCTTTCTTAACCCTGCTCTGCAACACCTTCTGGTGTCTGGAGAAGAGGTAGATTGCAGGACTCATAACAACTTCGAAGTTGCTCTTCAAGGAAACTTAGATGTTTAAACTTGTGAGTTTTCAGAGAGAGAGAAACAAACTCTCTTAATTTGAATTTGGGTTTATTTTTCACTATACATGTATACATTTAAGAGAATTAATAGTGGCTGATGCCACTCATTAATTTGTCCAGCAGGTGTGACGTTGTTCAAATGTAAAACTAAGTTTATTGCACAGTTTCAAGGATTATCGACCGCTTTGGTGTGGGTTTTTTCACCTGCTTCTCAGGTCGTATTATTGCAGGTGTTTGTGTGGGTCTTGCCTATCTGACAGAGACAGATCCCAGTATGTTCCTTTTTCATTACTGGTGATTCAGTTATGCACAGCCTGTCTTCCTTCCGGGGCCTCTAGCATTAGTCTCTGGTGAGAAGAAAAAAAGTAGATGCATTTAGGAGCAAGGAAAAATGGTGTAGTTCCTCCCCCCATTAAAGTTTTCATATATTGTTACTTTCAGACCTCAAGCATTGTTTGCCACCTGTCAGACTCATTCAGAAGTGTAGGGATTAACTAATAAAAGATTTGTAAATGCTTCCTGAATCTAAAATTTCATGAATATGCTAAATAGTAATAATCCACTCATTGTTAAATTTATGTAGCTGCTTCTGCCATGCATACAAGATGATTTAGATGCATGTTTCCTGTCAATTAAACAATGAGTTTGGAGTAAAATAATGAGTTCAATTCACAGCCTCTGAAACTTTGAAAGAAAATTTCTCCCATAAGGCAGCATCGGCAGAGAATCATAAAGTAAGCAGCATTTCAAAAAGCTATATAAGGAATGGCAATTACCTTATGGTTGGGGGGAAAGGGACCAATGAACTTCTAAAACCAAGAAATATTCATTCTTGATTCATGTGTGCCTGAACCATTAACATCCCCTAACATTTGGGATAAGTAAGCCTATAGGGAGTGCAGGCAGGTTTGTGGGACAACCTAATAGTTGTCCGTTTTAATCCATGAAATATGCTGCTTGGTATTTCAAGGCTGAAGTTCATTTTGTGGTTTCGTTCATAGACAGTGAAAAAAATGCTTCACAATCACTTGCATAAATTATTTATTCTTGCAATAGCATGGGCTTGATTTAAGCATCCTTAATACCAGCTATTATTTTAATATTCTTAGATAATTAACTTGTTCCCAGTCGAATGAGTGACATGTTAACATAACATTTTTCTCTTAGCACATTTTTAATAATAAAGTGTGTCATTCTTCTGTTTACTGGTATCCGAGAGCAAAACCTGTTTATTATATGGTGATGTTGAATATAAATATTGATACTAGTCATCTTTCTGTTTTATGAAGACTACTCTGGATTCACAGATTAAGCTGTGTAAAACTATGAAGTTGAGGATGTTTCCCTTGACATGGCCCCACTTCAGTGGTTTTTTCTTCTCATTTCCTCCACTCAGATTTCTCATATGGATAGGTGCTGAGCCCCAGCCCAGTGTTCCAGAACTTTCTCTCTGCCATCACTCCTCCTTTACTCAGGTAACTTAACCTCTGCGGTCCTTTGGACTTTCTAACAGTTTGGCATGGGTGAAAGTACACTAGGTGAAAAATAAAGAGCTTGCATTTATTGGGCAGCTATGGTATACCAGGTACTGTGCCACACTATCTCTCTAAAACCAAGTCACAATCTGACACAGTAGTCATTGTCTCTGTTTCACAAAAGGAAACTGAGGCTTAAAGAAGACCTTCCAACCAAATATCAATGATTTATGAGTAAAAAACTTGGGATTGAACCAAGGCAGCCTCGTGTTTCCTACTGGATTGCAATCTCTAAGAAAAGTTCACATTCTGATCTGCCATGTAGATGAGTTCTCCATTAACAAACTACTGACTGTCTGACCTCTAATGAGTTTCTTAAACCCTATGGGCCTCTGGTTCCCTTTATCTAGTTTTAGATTAAATTATCTCTCAGATATAGAAGGAACTGTTCCAGAATTTTGGTGGCCAAGTACATAAGCTATTCCTCCCACAGGATTCTAAAATATGTTCTCCCCTGTTCTGCCCCTTTCTCCATCCCCCTACCTGGCCCCTGTTGATCTCTTTTTCCTTTGGTTATTATGTGTTTCAGGCCTCAGTAATCCCTCACAGCACCAATTACAAACAGAAATTATTTTCTTTACTTTATTTTTAAAATTTTTTAATTTATTTACTTATTTTATTATCTCATTATTGAGTTATTTATTTACTCAGTTTATACATGGTTGGTTCTATTATCTTCTCCCCCATCAGAATGTAGATTGCATAAGTCACCTCTCTTTGTTTCTGACTTGTGTCATTATTTGTATTCCCAGGGCCCAGCATGGTGACAAATTACACAAAGTTGTTGATCAATAAACATATTTGAATGAATAATTATCTCTTAGAAAGGATATGTACAAATGGTCAATGTTTTATCTCTTCCTTGTAATAATCTAAATGAACCATCATTGATCTTACACTGTAAGAGTAAGCCTAAATTATGAATGGAGGTCCCAGTATAGTGATGGAGACTCTGGGCTACCGCAGACACACAGGACAAATGGGCAGACTGCATGTTGGCCAAACCCCATATTTTACAGCAGTGGAAACTGAACCTCAGAATGGTAATAGAAACTTGGTGCTAGAAGATAGATACTTTTTTTCTTTAAGATTAGCTAATGGTATAAGCCACTGTTTTATTGATGAGGAAACCGAAGCTCCCAAATATAGAGACTGTAAAGTAGAGAACCCAAGCCTTCTAGCTTCCAGACCAGAGTTCCTTCTATCCAGAGGTAAAACTTGGAGATTTCTTTAAATGCTTGTTTACCAATTTCTTTAAATGCTTGTAAGCCCCAAATGGAAAATTTACGTAGTGTTCAGCATTGAACTCCAAAATGTTGGTGGTTTATCTTTAAGGACTAAAATGATAACTTTTCCTCTCTAACTTAGAGAACAATTTTTTCTAGAGTAGTACATTCATAAACAAGTAGTCCTTGAAGTTTAGAGAGTATAGCAGTCATCTGGAAGGAGTATTAAAAACCTAGATTGCTTGGAGCCGTTCTGCACAGTTCTGAATTAATAGGTCTGGAATTGCACCCAGACAGTTGTATTTTTAACACACTCCTTTGGTGATCAGTACTCAATCAAAGGGTATGAAGAGCTCACTTTGAAATCTAATAATATTTTGGGTATGACCTCAGAGGATTCTTTAAAAAAAAAAAAGATATATGGAGAGGAGTTGAATACGTCTGAAACTAGCAAATAACAGAGATGATCAAATTTGGTTTAGTAGATATAAAGGGCATCTGTTTCCTTGTAGCAAAAACCATATAAAATTACAATATAGCTATTCGAATCAATAGTTGACCCCAAATGAAGAATGTTCCAAAATGTTTCTGTTGGATCACAAAAACAAATCAATATTAGCAATAAGAGTTGAGTGTTGAGTTCTCTAAGGTAACAGTGAATTCCCTTACCCTTCAGATGTTTACATTCAGCATAGTTGAGAGATAAGACTAATATTCAGGAAACATTCAGGTACAAATTTGCAGATCAAGTAAAAAATACCAGTTAAATTTCAATTTAAATACACTAGTCATGCATTGGAATACATATGTCCCATATAATATTTTTATTTGCTAACTCTTATAACTCTACTCAGGGAATATTAGCATTTAATATCATTAGTTTCCAGACTAATGGGTGCTGAGTGGTTGTTAAGCTTTAAGAAACTGATAAAGGCTTTGGACATGCTCCTGAGAAAATTGCTCAATAGCACATTCCAACCCAACTCTCCTAATCTCCCCGGGGTTCCAGGCTGCTGAAGCACTGGGAGACACCATGGGTGTGTGCTGTGGTAGGCAACAGATGCAGTTCTTCAGTTACTTACTCTAGGATGGGGTGGTCTGGAAAGTGACTTGAAAAGTGGAATTTGAACTGGTCCTTTAAAAACTGTAGACTTTAGCTGGATTGTGGGTGGAAGGACATCTGAAGCCTTGAGAGGAGGCAGGTTCTCATAGGCCTGGAGGGTAGTATTTAGTACAGAATACTGAGAAATTGGCGTGGGCAGGTTAAAAAGAAAGTCCAGATGGTTGACAGACTTAAATTCTAAAGGGTTTAGACTATCCAGGTTGGAAAATAGAGTGTCCTCATTGATGTGTCAGGGAAGAAAATATGATCAAATTGAAATAATGCAGGGAAATTGTAGGGAGCCTGACCTCCAGAGTCACTAAGCCTGGAACCGACCCCCTACATTTATGAGCTGGGAGGACTTGAACAGGTGAGCAACTTCTGTGGTTCCCCATCTCCTAAGCTATGAACTAGGAATAATAATAGGAGGTACTCAAAGTATCATTGTGAGGATAAAATCAAATTGTATGGTGCTCGGCAATGAATGACACTACACAAATATTCAATTAATGGTACCTAAGTGCATAATATGCTACTGCTCCTATTATAATTCAAGAGGGATTCATCTCCCAGCAGCCTGCATGAACAGTTTTAGAGGACTGAAAGAAAAGGGGAGAAATTATTTCTCGATATCTAAACTTGGATTTTTTTTGTACCTTTAAAATCTCCGTTTTCCAAGTTGAAATGTCATTATCAAGCAATGAAGGCAGAAACAAATTAGCAGAATAATGTTTGTACTTTTAACCAAGAAATTTAAAATACGTACATTTAATTCTTCATTTTTTCTCCTAAAAGGAAATAGTATTGAGTCTGATCCAAAGTCAAATAAACTTAAAAAAAAAAAATCATGTGTTATGCCTAGTTATTTGCCATCAAATTTGTTTTGTTTAGGGTAATATTTAAATTAACTGGCACATGATTATTATTTCCCTGGAGCCTTTTAATCAGCGAGCAGGGGAAGAATTTATCAGAGATAATACACAACGAAACCAGGCTCCGAGAGGGCTGGACAACAATACTAGAGACGCTCTCTTGGAATCACACTGCCTAAGGTTCCAATTGCTGATGGTTCTTCTAAGGAGCCTTGTGACTCAGGCCAGTCATTAGGCTTCTCTAAACCTTAGTTTCTCCATATCTGTAAAATAAAACTAATAATAGTTCCATCAAAAGCTCTGTGCATATGGGGCTGGGGCTGTAGCTCAGCGGTAGAGAGCTTACCTGTGTGAGGCACTGGGTTCAACCCTCAGAACCACAAAAAAATATACTAAATTAAGGTCTTGTGTCCATCTACAACTATATATATATACATATATATGTATATATTTTAAGAAAAGCTCTGTGTATAGAGTCCTCAATGAGATGCCTAGTAAACACCACATAGAATTCTGTGACCTTTGCATCATAATTATCATATTGGTCTATTATTGCCTTAACATATTCATAAAGAATTAGTTTAGGAAAGTGAACATCTAATAATGTGGAAGCTATTTATGATCTTTAGGCACATCTTAATTTATTGATTGATACAGCCAGACCTGACTAGAGCATTTTTCAAGCCAGAGAGTAAAATGTTCCTATTGCAAAGAATTTTTAGCTCCAATTTTCATTATGTGTTTCTTTCTCTTACTCATCCATCAACTTTAACAGGGTGATTGGTGCCTTTCTAAAGAGCTTTGAGTTTTGAACTGCATTAAGGGATCTGGACACTAGAATTTACTTAGCTCATAAACCTATGATGCAGAACAATACAAGACTGGATTAAGGTACATTATGGTTTACATGCATGGAAGTTATTTTTTATTTAGTCTCTGCTAAGCACCTTGAGGGCATCTCCCAAGGTGCCTTTAAGATGGTAGACCCAAATATTTATTGAATGAATTCAGTGTATAGCAATACATTCATATTGTTTTCTGAGAATTATCTTTCCCTCACATTAATAAATGTAACTTAAATAAAATGAAAATAAGGACAAGATCATGCAGATGTTTAAAGACTAAACTATTGAAAATGTGGATCTACCATTCATGTCTTCCAGAAGAGCTATGGATTATAACAAGCTATCTCCCTCAGCATCTGTATATTCTATAGAGCTATTCCCTCTCTAGAATGTTCTTTCCTCAGAACTTGCTTGGCCTAGTTAAGATGTCACTCCATCAGAGAGGTCTTCTCTGATCACCTAATCTCACTCACTTTCTGTTGCATCACTTTTTATTGTAATATGTTATCATCAGATAATTTCACATTTGATTTTTACTGTCTACCCTCATCCCAACTGGACTAGAGGCACCCTGAGATCAGAGATCAAGCTTCCATGTTTCCTGCTGATTTCCCAGCACTTATTACTGTGTCAGGCATTTAGTAGTACTCAACAAATATTTTGTCAATTAGCTGAATGAATAAAGACCAAGTTATTTAGGGTCCCTTAGGCTTATTCTACTGGAAAGCAGTAATGGTTAATCTTTTGGGCCACATTTAACTTTCAAACTGGATTACAATTTTAAACTCTTCCTTAATAAAAATTTAAATGCACAATTTTTAGCATATAGTTTGGAAGAATTCAGGCTAAGAATCCCTGTTTTTGAACTATATGTATAAAATTTTAAAAGCCTAATTGGACTATTTAATGGAATACCACAAAAATTAATTAGTATCAATACCAGTATCTTAATGTGTGGTAACCAATTATATGTTGCCTTTTAAAAAATTAGTATCAATACCAGTATCTTAATTTGTGGTAACCAGTTATATGTTGCCTTTTAAAAAATTTGCAACCCTCCACAGGAGAAAAAAAGGACTACCCATGAACTTCATATATTTTATTTATATGCTGGAAAGGATTTAAAGCTTACAGAGAAAGGCTAATAAAAATACATACTGTACAGCAATATAAAATATATTCCAAATAGGTAAAAAAAAAATGAGTCCAAGGAAAAAATAAGGCTAAGAACATAAGATAGGGCCGGGAGAGAGATTCATACTCAAAATTTATGCCTTGAAATTCAACACTCTTGCTAGAATATAGTAACAAATTTTATTCTCAGTTTTTTAGCAGTGTATGCAAAGAAGAAAGAAAAAATCAGTGATGCCTTGCAGAGGGTCATATTTTATATATACTTGTACATGAATATATGTATGTGCACTTTAATAGAAAACTGCTTCTTAAAAGAAGGCAGTCTGAGTGTAGTAATAAGGGATAGGGGATTATATTTGTAGCATTTTGTTTTTGTCATGTGCCTTTGTACCTGAGCCTAAAATAACTCATAAAAAATGCTCAAATATGACTAGGACTTTGGATGTTTATGATTAAGATTTTATAGTTTACTGTAATTTTTGTCTGCAGTAGTTCTTTTGAAAAGGGGCCTCATTAAACCAGTGAGCCCAGGGGTGGGGCAGCTACAGAGACAACAGGACGTCTTCATTTTCTTAGAGCCTCTCTTTGTCTCATCTTACAGACACAACTGCACTCCCTCTCCCGTCCCTCCCATTGTTACACATTATTTAATAAAACACTCAGAGCTCTCCTTCTCCTCTCAAAGAAGCATGTGCCTCTGTCATTGACTATCAAGACTTATCCCAGCTAACCTTAGTTTCCTCAGGTAGGAGTCCATCAGAGGGACCTCTTCACCTTCTTTCTCTCTGAAAGAGCAACTACAATAACTAGCTTCTCAGAATATTATATGGATTTGTGGCATTCTCTGAGGGGCTATAAATGGATCACATTGACAGCTTTATTTGTCATTCTTAAGTGGAATGTGTTTCGCCCCCTTTGTGTTAAATCAAAATCAGATGGCATTTCTTATTTCAATTGTGGAATTTTTTACTCCCATAATTGCAAAAGTGCATTCACAACTGATACTATTCCAATTTTTAAAATTTGTATTTCATGATTTGGGGGGTTGGGGGGAGAAATGTATTTGGAATGTAACTGAGGGAAAACAACTTATGCAACGTTTTAGTTTTGCCTATTTATTGAGATCCTGATACAGTTGCTAGAATTCTGTCACCATATGGAAGCGGAGACAATTATATTGCATTTGATGGCGTAGATTTCAGAAGCTAGGATATAAAAAGGTGTACCCAGTGGAATATTCACAGCCCAGAGACTTAAACATTTTTGAAATTTCTTCTCTCCTTTGCCTTCTTCAAATGTCTTTGCTCCCAGTTCTCCCTTCCTCCCTTTGCCAAATATATGCAGTGGCAAAAACTGAGAATAGGGTTGGAAAATATTACCTCCTTATCTTAATCTTAGTATATCTCTTATGTGATAAAAACAGTTGCTTCCAACCAAGAGAAATTTCTTATTTTTTTTAAAAAAAAAAACACCTTATCATTCTTCCCCAGTCACTACTGGATTTGAATGAGGAGAAAGACCTCCTACTTAATTTCTTAAATCCCTACAACACTCTTGATGATCAATCATGTGACTGATCTGAACACTGTGCTTACCTTTAGAATTTTTCAACCCTATGCTATGAGTACATTTTTCTCACTGAAATTTCATGACGGTGTTTATATTCAAACTCCTTCCATATGCTCATGTTTTCAATAAAGTTGTTTTTATCCATTACCTACCATTTGCCAGGCACTGTTGGGATACAATGAACTGCATTCACTCTTGCCTGCTTTCATTTGGTCTACAGTCTAGTGGGGAAGATGAATAGTAAAAGAAAGACAGGTATGTACCAAATTGAAACTTTTCTAAGTGCTACAAAGGAGAGATACAAGATTCTGGGAAATGAAATCTAAATGATTCTTAGGGCTAGGTAGACTAGGAGGACAGGCAGAGGGCATGGTTTCTGGGAAAGCACTATAACAGTATTGAGCATGGGCAACATTAGAAACTGAAGGAAAGCCAGGAGATGGGGAGAAAAGAGGCAGGGGTGAACTGCTTGAGCCTGGATGATCATCAGGGACCATCACCATGAAAGCTTTTTTAGCCATATCATGGAATATGCCTTTATATTCTATGACAATTAAAAATATTAGGGTTTTTTTGGTTTTGTTTTTTGTTTTTTTCAGTGGGAGGATTGTTGTTAGTTACATCTATAGTTAGCCAGGGGCTAACCTATATGTAGGTATGTAGACCAGTTGTACATTTTCAGTAGAAATATATGATAATGGGACCTAAGGGTGAAAGTATGAGGGGTGGATAGTTTCTTAAAAGTGAATGGATTCAAGAGCTAGAAAGGAGGTAAAATTGGCGTATCATCTTCTGTGATATTTATTTGAAGACCATGAGGAAGTATCAAACACTAGAAGAACATGTTTGCAAGAACACCTTCTAAGTTCAGTGTTGGACATGTTGAGCTTGAGATGTCTTGGGATATCACAGAAGAGAACAGGTATCCACAAGACTATGGGAGGGGAGTTTGTCAAAAAGAACTGGGGTTTGATGAATTATGGCTCATTTTCACATTTATGGGTCTGGAGATGGATGTGATTTTTTTAAAGAAAGATTTTTAAGTGGTAGAAAAGAATACTAGGACCAAAGTCTTGAAGAAATCAGACCCATAATGGTTCAACAGCAAAAGGTTACCCCAGTCAGGATGAGGGGAGGAGCAGCAAAAGTAACAGAAGGAAACCCAGGAGATTGATGGGTCATGGTGGGGTAAAGATTTCAGGAAGGTGGGAGTGATCATCAGCTAAGTTTAAGGAAAATGACAGAAATTTGGGGTATTTTGGATTTGGTTTTGTTTGGGGCTTATTTTCATTTGTTTTTGAGGAAAGATGGAGAATACTGATGGAGAGAGAATTGTTTTTCAAATAAAATAAAGATCAATTGCTAATGATATGTACTAGAAATGTAGTTGTGATTGATTCTGTCTGGTCAGAAGAGTTCAAGAATAGTTTACGAGTTCATATTTTGCATTTATCTGAAAAAGATGCTTGGGGAGCAGGCATGATAGAGAAACTCATGTTAACATGTCCATTACCACTAAAAAGAAAATAGAACTGGGTGGAGTTTGAGCATAGAATAGTCTGAGGTCCTAGGAGTGTGGACTGAAAAGAACATTTACATTTGTATACCAGGAAATTCTATGAGTACAGCCTCACCTGCTTGGCCACCAGTAGCACTTTTGTGGACAGGACAAATAAACTAAAGTTCCACCAGACATTGTTGACTCACTTCTGCCCTGGCTGGCATTGCTGTGTGAAAGAAGTAGCCTGTGAGCTGAGATGTTATAGCACACATGCTCAGTGATTTCTGTAAGGTGAGCTACAGCCTCAATCTCCTTCTCAGTTCCTGTTGCACACAAAAGTTTGAAGCAGAGTGAAAGCCACTAACCCAGAATAATGAGCAAAGTCATAATGCACATGTTAGACTGAAGTGGTGTGAGTGACAAAAGGGAGATCAGAAAAGAAAGCAAAGCATTGGTCATTATTTGCAATAGCTTAGTCATGCAATGGAAGTAAGAGATTCAGGGGCAGCCAGAAAGATAAGCAATTAGGTTTTTATTCAATCAACAAATATTATGCTATCTTACATTGCCAGGTTCAGGAATAAGCCCCAAGAAAGACACTGTCTATCTCTCATGGGAGATCCAACATAAGATGTATTTATTGCCATGAGATCTGTTTATGGGGTGATCTTAAATGTATTTTGTGATCTGTTTTGTCAAAATAAATGCAACATTTTTTTCTCAGATGTGTACATCGCTTGATATATATAAAATGATCAAATAAACTTGTGTTTAAAAGAGAAAGAAAAAAAGTAAAACATTCACCTATACTTTTTTCCTCATCCTTTCTCTCCTTACATTTAAAAAAATATATTTATTTTATTTTATTTATTATTAATTTATTGTTATTTTTTTTAATTTTTATTTTATTTATTATTTTGGGTCTTTTAAATTTGGATGGCCTTACTATTCTCTGTAGTTCAGACAATACTTTCTAAAATTTTGTCTTTAACCTTATGTTCAGAACTATTCATGTTACTATCTTTCCCACCTCCAGGCAGCTTCACATGTTAGTATTTGACTTTTAAAAATCATTTAGTCAACTATTATTTATAGAGCATCCACAATGCTTATGCATTGAATATTACCTCATAAAATTTAGAAATGTGAATCAACCAAGTTTCCCTAGTCAGGTAATAAACTTCCTGAGCGCAGAGTATACTACTGAATATTCAGCTATCTAAAATAAAACCAGAGTATCATAAATGTGATTTTCATAGTAAGGATACAGTGCTTTTCATAGTAAGGATACAGGTAAGGACCTTTGGTTTATAGGGGAGGATAGAATGAAACAAAAATCAAGGAAGATCCCAGAAAGAGGTATATCTGAACTGGGGATTAAAAGACAAGAATTTCAAATAACTGAAAGCTGCTAATCAATGTCTGGAAGGCAAGAAATAATTTGGGGGTGCATAGGAATCAGTGCAAGGAGATACTTCAGTATGGCTAGAGAGGTCATATGGGTAAAGTGGTAAATGTATTGATCTCAGATCTTGGAAAACTGTTGAAAAGTTTTGGACTTGAGCCATGGGGATCTGTTGGAGAGTTATTAGAATTCTCAAGCGGAAGCAGAAGTGTGTAGGTTAGGAAGAAAACTGGGAACACCCAGAAAGCTGAGAAATGATGAAGATGGGAAACAGAGAGCACAACAGAGGGAGGATTTACCTGATGGGAGATGATGGATGGTGCATGGGTTTCTGACAGTGGCCTCCGTGGACATGTAAATAGAGATTTCTGTGTTCAGATGGCCATAATCAATTGGGTATGTGCATTATGGGAAGGTACAATGATGAAAAGGGAGAATGAAGATCATATAAGACCTTTGCTGGGGACAGAGATGAAGCTATTAATTTTAGACAAGAAAAGCAAATTCAGAAGAGGATGGAGATGAGGATCTAGTCCTCATCTAATTCTCATTTGATGCTCAGACAAGCATCAAAAAATATGAAGGATGCTTTGATATGAATGAAATTACTGTCAAGCAGCGAACCTTATTTAAGGCCCAAATTTAGAGAAGGAAAAGGAAAAGCCAAAAGAGGAAAATTCAGGGGAGTTTCTTTGGAGATGGGAAGTGAGGTTTCATGGAAACCAAAGAAAACATGAGTTTCAAGGAAGAGGCCCTGTGCTGTAATTTGTTTCATTGATAAAAGCATTTAGTTTTATCTCTTTCCTTTCTCTTCCTTTCCCCTTTGGAAAGCTTCATCAAATGGACTGTGCAGCTGTCAGTACTGTCTTATATCTGGTCCACACCTCACCTTTGACTAAGCTCTACCCCTTATTTACTAAAGAGCAGCAACTGACCTAGAGTCACTGGCAATCAATGACTTCCTTCAGAGACCCTTCCTCAGTATTGAGAACATGATTTAAGAAGCTCCTTGTGTGTTTGTTAGAGAAGCACAAAGAGAAAGGAGAGCTAAATGATTTGCTATTCGGGTGTTATTGGGCATATATATGGGGCGGGGAGTGCCAGGGATTGAACCTAGGGACACTTAACCACTGAGCCACATCCCCAGCGCTTTTTATATTTTATTTAGAGCCAGGGTGCTAAGGGCCTCACTGAGGCTAGCTTTGAACTTACAGTCCTCCTGTCTCAGCCTTCCAAGTTGCTGGGATTATACGAGTGTGCCACTGCTCAGGGCTGGGTTTATATTTAGGATTTCCCTGATCTAAGCTTCTGGTTCATCTCTAGAAATAATACAATTTTTACAGAAATAATAACCATCTCCAAATAAAAGTGCTGTTTTGCTTTTCAATTTTCATGCTAAGTAGTCCAACCTAGTAATAAAATAGTTCGTTTTATCTCAATTCCCCATATTATTTTTTATATGAAAAATTTCTCTACACATTTTATATAGGAGGATAAAATACTTGGTTTCTTTTCAGGAAGCAATGTGTTTTCACCTTAAGAGTAGGCGTTATAAGACAAACTATTTTCCTTTTATCTAAAGTACTAAGAAATTCAAATACAAGTTATACTTCAGCCACTTTTACTGTGTTGACCAATACAGGTTACGTATGTAAGCTTCCTTCTTTTTTTATTCCCAACACTATTTTCTTATTTTATTCATATTTCCTTAAGTTTGTTTTGGAAGCCACCTCAAATCCTTAAATAGGTTATAAACAAATTAACTACTGTTAAAAGATAAATAAAGCAGCTGAATTTAAACAAGTTTACTTAAGCAAAAAAGAAAAAGTTTGAGAATCAGGTAGCATCCAAGACCAATGAGGCTTCAGAATGCTCTATCCCACCACAGGGGACAGGTTATATTTATAACCAGAAAGAGAAATGATACACAGAAACAATCTGATTGGCTGCAAATTGGCACCTTTCAGCCTGTGACTGACTGGAAGTTCAACAGCTGTGATTGGTCAAGACTCAGTTGCTTCATTACAAGTGTAAAGGCTTAGATGGGGTTGGAGTTTGTTTACAACCCAAGTCAGGGTAGAGTTCCACTATGTACAGAGGCTGCTTTAAGTTATACTTATGTTGAAGTACAGAGGCTGATTTAGGCCACACTTGTTTTGGTCCAACAGTACTTTATTGTTGACTGAATATCTTTCCATGCACCATCTCATTTGATGGTCAGAACAGTCTCAGAGTCGGGGGAATTGAGCCTCCTGGGAGTTGGGTTCAATTCCAGGTCTTCTGTCTCTAAAGGTGGTAGTCATTTCAGCCTTTCTTGATTCCACTTTTATCACAGCTGGGAGAGTTGTAAGTGGCACGTGACTTGCTGGGGTAGTTCTTGTTCTGATGAGAAATAATCATTAACGTAAGAAACATATTGTTTGAGTAGTTTTCTTCTTGATGTGAAACATCCCATGCTTGTGTCTCCTTCTTAGGTTTTACAACAATAGAAGAGCACATGAAAGAGGGCTCTTCATCAGGCATTCTTGATTAAGCTATGAAAATGGAATCAAAGCTTATTTTCCCCGTTCGTATGGTAAGTAACTACTAATTTGAGTAACAGTTGGCTTTTCCCTGTTCATGATTTTCTTACAATATTTAACAAAGAAATAGAAACGCTTCTTGTGCAAAGATGGCATGACATGAATAATATCCAGATTTGTCTTCAGAATGTTATGTTAAAAAACACAGATAGATACTCAATTTTTTATATTCAATGGTGGGTTTTATAAATCCTAGTTGAATGTGTTTTTTATCTGGTTTAGAATTTGAATCATTTGACATACCTATAAGTTTTGATCATTAAAATAATATAACTCTTCTGCACATTTTTTCCACACTCAAAATTCCTTAGCGAGTAGCATTTTGTGCAGAACATTGACATGTGGGCTCTGAAAAGTCATGGCCACATACAAGGAAGATTTAGAAATGGCCAGATTGCTGTGCAATGGCATTTCTCTTCTTCCCAGATGCCCTAGCTTGGAGCATCCGCCCCTCTTGGCCTGAGCACTGACTTTCTTTAATTGGAAAAACTTATTATCGCTCCGTAAGTGATTAGAACTAGAATCATCCCAAGTGAGTGAAATCTGCTTTTGAAGAAAGGGCTGCATTATTGAGGTTTTTCCCCAGGGTATTGTACTGAGAGGACTTGAAATGATTTGAAATAGACAGTTTACTTTCTTTTGTCTACCCTTAAAATCATTTGTTATTTTTGCTCTTTATTGTATTTCATTTTTTTATATGTGTATGTGTTCCAATGCATTTTTAAAAGAGTAACTCTTCATACGTATCTGTGAATATTGTAAAATTTCATTTATTCCAATGAATTGGGGGGGACAGCATTTCTGAATTTGTTGGAAGGCTGAATTATAGATAACTTTTAAACAAATGTGGCTTTTATTACCTTTAACTACATAGAGTAACTTCAACAAAGCATTACAAAACAGAAGTCCTTAAGGAGACCTGTTATAATAAATCATATGAACATTTTGTTATTAGCATATAGATTGGATGTATGTAGAAGCTTGTAAAGTGCCCGAGGTTCCTTGAAAATTGTTTATTCTGCGTCTAAAAAGTGTACATAAGACTGAAAATAAATGTTTAAAATACCATATATTATCCATTTATAAATAAAGTATTTGCAAAGTAAAGGTAAACATCAGCCCAGTTCATGAACAAATTATCAGAAGACTTTAAATTTGTCAGAGCTCCAAATTAATGAGATATTACCAAGTGTGCATAAATAACTTGAAGAATAAAAATTGCTGATCCTTTTCTCATATGGGTATTTGTGCTAATGAATCAGGATCCTATTTACACTATTAGTCCCCGAAGTAATTGCTTATTTGAAGAAGTTCTGTCTTATGGGTTTTCAGTTAATTAAATCCATTTGCATTTTATGCACACATTTCAAATTCTCAAGTCCTAGTTTTCATAAGCCACATTCAAATATATTCATGTAATAATACCTCTCATTAAGGTACTAGTCTTTCATTTTTAAAGGAAATTTCAGAATAGCTATATGCATTAAACACTTAATGAAATCCTATCAGTATTTTAGAAAAGTCAACCCATTAAAGTTATGTTTTTAGTTTAACTTTTCTATTTGGGGAGGTGATTACTATGCTGAGCATACCTTCAATTTCTAATGTTTCATTTAGTCTAATTTATTCAATGAATTTTTTTTTGCTCTGATTCTGCATGTCAGGTTTTAACTTCTAATAATTCCTTTAGAATTACAAGCACTTATAATTTTTTTAAGGTATGCACACTTTAACTGATAGATCTTGCCTACCCAATCGAGAGATCACAAAAAAAAATGGAGAAATTTTTTTCTAATTCTCATTCTAAGGAATAGAGAATAATAATTCACAAAGTTAAAGATATTTTAAAGGGTATAGTTTCTAAATACTTGGCTGAGAATTTGTGGATGAAAGTGTATATGTGATAAAAATTGAAAATGTCATCATTAGATTCAAACTATGAAAATATTTCAGTCTGACCTAACTTGTAAGCTTGAAAAATATCTGAAGGTAGCAATATGGAAGAACAGAGGGACAAGCAACAAACCAGGGAGCAACCAATAAACTACATGGCCTGTGCAGTGGACCCAGGGATGTTAATTCAAAGTGCATGGGAAGTCCAGGCACTGGGCAAGGCACAGGGTACAATTTAGGAAAGATTTAAAGTCCAGTTTTGATTTCATGCCTAACTAAACTATAAGTAGTTATTGGGTGTCAATCTAGTTCAGAGTTTATTTAGGTGTACTGGATAATGTATCTAGTATATTCCTCCTTGCAAGGCAGAGAGGAAAAAGCAGAATCTGGATATATTTAGGTGCAAACTCCAGCCTAACATTGCGTCTGAATCAATAAAGGTTGTAGTAGCCATATGGAAAAAGAAGAAAGAAGTGATCCCCTAAAATCAGAAAAGTATGAATGTTACACTGTTCTTTGCAGTATGGACAATCTATTCTTATAAATCTACTTTTATCATGTTAACATAGGATTATACTATAGGCATGAAAAGAAAAATAATTTTTGATACCCTGAAAAACTCACATCTTAAAAGAAAATAAATTTTATTCAATTAGATCTTATTGATTCATTTAAGCAATGATCTATGTAAAGGGTAATACCAGTAGTCTCCTAAGAAGATATAATTTTATTTGTTGCTGGAATTGCCCTAAGGAAGCCTTTCTTCTCATTTAGAGAAAGTAGGGATAAAGCACTTGTATTACCATTTGTATAAATTTTTAATACTGAATAAAATATTAGTGTTTAGCTTAATATTGATTCTTAGCATAATATTCCTCCATAATGGCATGCTAATTGGTTAGAATTAAATCAGACAGATTCAAGAACCCTGAGAATAGACCATCTAACACTTGTAATTTTTTTTCATTAGTTTCCAGAATTCCAATTAAAATGGAATTAATCTGTTGAATAAAAGACCATGCATAGTACAATAAAATTTCTGTGCATTATGTCATATGCACCTCCTTCCCTCCCACTGCTTCATCCTGTTGATGAGATACAGGAGTGGAGGGAGATAGGAAGGGGGAAAGGATAAACATGAAATTCACATATGAATGTTGAACACAGTATAACAGTGTTCAGGAGTGAGGCAGTCTATATGCATTGAGCCCTGAGACCTAAGGTATTTTACTTAAACTCCTTGGAGCCACAGTTTCCTCATCAGTAATATTAGTGTTGACCTCCTAAAGTTGCTGAGGAAATAAAGCAGAAGTTTTTAACAGTAGAGTTTCAGATAATTTTGTCCCCCAGAGATACAGAGTAATGGCTGTCACAATCAAAGAAGGTGGATATGCTACTGGCATCAGTGAACAGAGGCTGCTAAGCATCCTTAGCACCTCTCCACAAAGAGTCATCAGACCCAAAAGATCAAAAGTGTACGGGTTGGGAATCCCTAAAGTCAAGTCAAGTCTATGTAATGAACACAGGGCCTGAAACACAGTAAACCTGCAACAAATTAATATTTACAATGGCATTGTTGTTGTTATGCATTTGAGAAGAAATACTGAATCAACAATAAAAGTTCTGTGCATTATGTCATACGCACCTCCTTCCATTCCATTGCCAATCACCTATCTAGTCCTAGTACTGAGTGCTATATAAACAATTTAGTAAACCCTCCCAGTAGTTAGTCATGCCTGTCTGCCAACTCATCTGCTCAGGTAGACAATTTTTAGGTGCCTTTATGAGAACACTGACCCATTTAATGCTTAACTAGAATAGCAGTCCAAAGACAAGATGTACTAAAGTTCATGGGCCACCATTTAATTTGTATCTTTGCAGAAATTAGAAGAAAATAGGAAAAGTCAAACAAAAAGTAACTTACATTACCAGGTGACTGTTACTTTTTAACTTCTTCTGTTAATAATGCATCAGGAGTCTCCTGCTGATGATCATGTTTTTGTTTTATAAAATAAACTGATGTTTTGACAAATGGATAGGAAATATGGTCTTTTGATTAATATGAGATCCTGATTAACTGGTTATATGGTACATGAATACTGTCAATTTCAAAACAAGTTGAATACAACAAAAGGGTTTTGACTTAATGTTAAGACTATGTTAAGGGGAGAAAATTCTTGCTTAAGTGTTTTGAAATCAAAAGACCTGAGTTTGCATTTTCAGCTTTATAAACTTTAAGCTATGTGACCTTGTTACCTAACTTCTCTGAGCTCACTTTCCTCATCTGTTTAATGAGCATTGGATTACCTCATTGGGTTGTTGAGACAATTAAATGACACATAAAATATTTGGCATACGTTATCAGTAAGTAAATGGTAGCAGTTATTATTTTCGTCATTATTATTTCTTTGACTCAAAAGTAATTCTTCTCAGGACTTTGAGTTTATTATCATGGCCTTCTTTTCTCATTGTAAACTATGATGCTTAGGTACTTCTTATTAACAGAAGAAGCTCAAATTATATCCATTACCTCAAGAAACAAAAATCTTAGACTCAATTCAATAAAATTGATTTATGAAGAAAAAAAAGAAAACTTACATATTAAACATAGAATTTCCCACTGAGAATTTTTTTAAGGAAATGGTAGATTTTCAAAATTAAAGAATAAATGATGTACACATCTTTCTGGTGTATTTTAATATAGGCAATAATCCCCTTTTTAATTAGCCACCTAATTATAACTCAATAGAAATTTCCCTGGGTAATTGTAGTAACCTACTTCAGAGAGGGAAGTGGCACCAAGCGGGCACTCCTGCTGTGCATTTTGACACGTTTTTAGCTTCAATTTGTTCTAAATCTAAACAGACTGGGAGAGATGGGAGAAGGTTCTGGTTTATAACCTAATCATTACAATTGCCAGGAAGGTTGAGTATAAGGCTGAACTCACCTTTCATCTGTTTTTATTTTTCTATTTTCTTTGCTCCCTAGAAAAGACTCAACATTTTTATGTGCACCCATCATTCATGTGTTTTAAATTTGAAAATAAAAATATAATGAACCCAAGTTATATCTCCCTTCATTGTTTTTGGTAGTTGTTTTGGTACCAGGAATTGAACCCAGGGTAGCTCATCCACTGAGCCACAACTCCAAGCCCTTTTTATTTTTTATTTTGAAACAGGGTCTTAGGGCCTCACTATGTTGCTGAGGCTGGCTTTGAACTTGTGATCCTCCTGCCTCAACTTCCCAAACTGCTGGGATAACAGGCCGTACAATATCTGGCCCTTTATTATTGTCGATGGTCTGCTTCCTAACTGCTTAGGTTCCCCCAATTTCCAACTCCTGAGAAGCCAAAGACAGACAAGTACCTAAGAATAGCAACCTACCACTATAATAGGCACTTATTGAATTCCACAACCCGGATAGCAGGAAGGAAGGAAATTTTTAATTTTGGATCTTCTCCAACCTTAATCTTTAAAAAGAAAAAAAAACATAAAGCTCATAAACCTTAATTTAAAATGTCTTCAAACTTACCATTTGGCACTGTGAAAATGAGTTGATTCTTACCTTTGTATAGTTATAGCTTTGATGTGTTTGCAACCAATTTTGAACTCTTATTCTGTCATTAATTTCTGAATCATATTTATTAAGCTTTTACAGAGGTGAGTTGAACTATTAATTTAACTAATTTAATTGATTTATTTGTTTCCACGTTTAACTCGACAGTCTATTTTCAATTAGTATAATTCAGATATTTGGCTCTTTGACTTTTAACCTTCTTTTGGCTCCCTTTTTCAAACAGTCAACCAGCCATGACCCTGATAAACATTTTTTTCTGGCTAACCTCCCTCCCTGATTCTGTTTCATTCCAACCACTCTGGATTCCTCGGTCTCTTGCCTGCCTCAGAGCCTTTGCATCACTATTTCCTATCTGGGGCACTCTTCCCCAGAAATCCTGACTAGCTCTTTTATCTTCTATTCTTTGTTCAAGTATCACCTTCTCAATAAAACCTTTACTGACTGTTTTCCCAAACAGGCACCCGCTTCCCACACTTCCTTCCCTTTCTTATTTATTTCTCTACACAATACTTTGACCTTCTGATAAATTATATAGCTTATTTATACTCAGTCTATCCTCTTCCCTTAGAACATGAGCTGCATCAGGACAGCAATTTTTGTTGGTTTTGACTGGTGTGTGCCACACAGCTGCTCCATTGCCTGGTACCTCCTTAATAGATAATATTTAAATTGAATTGAAGTAAATTGCACTCATGTTGGCCTCAGTTCTTTTCCCTCAGAACTTTCATTTGCCTTCTATTGGTTGTCTATTCTGGTGTTTTGCTTTTATTACAGTTCTGTTAGGCAAATTTATCCACCCTATCCCCAGCTGGATTTACAAAAGGGAGCAGTTTTGCTATGCTTCCTTGGACCACTGATAAGCTATACCTGGGATAAGTTTGCATCGTAGCCATATTCCTCTCCCCACAGTTTTTCCTATTAAATAAGGACACTACTGGTGTTAAAATAGTGAATTAATTGGCATAAATTAGATTGCTGATCAAAACACTCCTGGGTGAATCCTGATGCAAAAAAAAAAATACGGGATAGATATGGTAGGCTCCATAAATATTCAAATTAAAGAAAACGTGAGCATTAATTTTCTTTGAACATTTTTCCTAGTACACATGTTCCTAGCATAAATATTAAACCCTTAAACCTGCTTCAGGAAAATACCTACCTCCTCATGACAAGAAAGCCATAAATATAGTTCATGACCAAAGATTAGTCACTGTTTATTGTCACTGGTGACACATGATGCATAGGGGAGATTTGGCAATAATTCAGAACTCTCCAACTGGCCATTTATCATTTCACTGTAGAAGAAGAGGAGGTATTTCTCTATTAATGGCCTCTATAAAAGGAAGTGAGTGGAGAAACGTCTGATGTGTTTTATTATTGGGAGTCAAAGGGACATTAACAATGTTAAAACTGTGCTGAGTGGGTTACAGGTTTTATGCAAGTAGGCCTTCTAAATAGTTAAGTCTCCATTAAAAGGAGAAGGAGAAGAAAGAAAACTATGTCTATATTCCTCATGCCCTGGAATGGGATTTCTAAATGCAAACTGAGAGAAAGAAGTTTGATTTATATCTAAAGTGGTAACATTTGGTGCAGCATGATGGCCTCAGACCCTGGTGATTCATGGACACACTGTTGTCCCAGCATGGAAGGTTTGCACTGGTGGTCAGTTTGATGCAATACTCAGAGACCCAGCATACCCATCCCTCTCCCTCTACACCCCCACCCGCACCACCTCCATCAATTTAACATTACTTCCCCCATCACAATCTGTAATTTAGACTAAAACAAAGTCCAGAAAAACTTCCACCTGATTAAAAAATTCAAACCCATGTTCCCTTGGTAACTACTGTGTCTATGCAAGAAAGACATAAAGCCCTTTGGAAGAAGATTTAAAATAGGATTGGGGATATGAACAGCCAAGAACTTTGTCTTAGAAGTAATGGGAGTTAGCCAGTGAAAAGTTTTTAACATAACCAATAACTTCTGTGATGCTTTGAAGAATTCTGAAGGCACCATTAAAAATTAAATAAAAAGCCTCAGCTCGGTTTTGTGTATGCTTCAATAGGCCAAAAGATATATTTAATGCAGAGGGTGTTGAATCTGAATTAGTACAAATATTATTAATTTAATGTTCATACTGCATTTTATGGTTTCTAAACTGCTTAGCCATAATTTTATACATTTTTCCTCATAGCACCACTGTAAAAATACATCAGCATTTTATTTTTTCCATTTTATAGATGAAGCAACCTTTAATAAGTGATCTATTTCTTTCCTGTGCATATTGGTTAACTGGTAAATGATTAATTTATGTCTACATGAACTTCATCATGCAGAGTATTTATTTTAGTGTGAGTCGGTATTTATTTTACCCGCAAAGCATTACAGTATCCAATTATATATGCATGTTTTAAAGGCAGTAAAGCAGCCACCAGTAGTTAATGAAACATTAAGTCAGAGATTTTAAATCCATAGTAAATTCTGAGTTACGGTATTTAAATCAACCATCCCCAGTTCTCCCCCTCGAGTTCATGTGTATGAGAAATGGCTCTTCTGTAAAATGACCACGTGGCACCTGGGCAGTGACACAGAAAATATGTATTGAGATTTTTCAGAATTTAAAATATTCACCATGAAATAAAGAACCAAAAGGTTTATCATTTCATTTGGTGTGAGTGGAAGAGTAAGCAAGCCTGCTCTGGTAGGTCTGCCTGGGAAAGGCTTGTGCTCATGGGGCTTTCTTCCTAGTTCCTTCTTTTTCTGCCTTCTTTTCTTCCTTTGGTTGTCTTTATCAATGTGTGCATCACAAAATGGTTGTTTGGCTGCTGACAGGGAGAAGTATACATAGCCACATAGAAGAGACATCTTTAGGTTTAATAAAAAGAGCAACAGCCGTTGGAATTCTTTCTCCATACTGCACTATACTGAGCTGTAAGAAAAATGGCTACTCCCAATGTGTGTGGTCCTTAGAGTCCAAGATCTTAAAATGCTCCCTAAACAATGACTCCGCTCACATCCCTCTCCTCTTGTTCTGCTTTAATTCTACAATTTAGGGGGGGGGACACACCCAAAAGTCCCATCACTTTATTCTGCCAAATGTTTTAGTTTAATTAGAAATGTACTTTTTAATGATAATTTATAATTTATAATTCTCCTTCATTTACAGATCTCAAAACCTTGAATTTAGCCAATAAATTTAAGATTTCCAAAAGTTCACTGGAAGGAGTCCCTGTCCTAATTTCACATGCAGAAGTCTTTCATAAAGTCTAAATATTGATATGTTAGCTGTCACAGGCAGATGATTTAAAACACATTGTGTGTGTGTTGGATACTTAAGCACTTCCAGAATCCAGAAATAGTCTTTCATGTTTAAAAATGTATTTTTGAAACCAGGAAGTACTTACAAGTGCAGGAGATGCTCTGATATAAATTTAATAAAAGTAATTGTATTATTAAAAATTTTGTACATACTGAAATATTAAATCCATTACTTTATTTTTTTAATACTTTTGGTACTGGGAATTGAACCCAGATGTGCTTTGCCACTAAGCTACATCCCCAGTTCTTTTAATTTTTTATTTTGAGACATGCACGGTCTCACTAAATTACTTATACTGGTCTCAAAATTGCAATCCTCCTGTCTCAGCCTCCCAAGTTGCTAAGGTTACAGGTGTGTACCATCACACCCAGCCAAATCCATTACTTTAAACGTACCAATAAGATGATAATTTATGAGGTAATATTTTTAAATTTGTGCGATCTGCTATCAGATCTCTTTTACAGCATATATTTAATCAGAGCATAGAAAGTTTTTAAATTTTTTTTAAAAGGCATTACTACAGAAGAATGCCACTGAAATATTCTCCTTAGGCTTCTTGCTTAGAGATTAGTTATAACAGGAACTAGAGGAGTCAGTACTCTAATGTGCAGTTTCCTAATTCAGAATTAGATGTATTTGACCCTTGGGTGGGCTTTCTAGATTTTTTTTATACAATGGAGACTTTTATTATATATATACATTTATGTGTGTGAGTGTATGTGTGAACATATAAATAGATAGATACATACATACATACATATATATATAGTCTAAAAAGATATAGATAATATATGTAAATAATGTCAATAAATATATAATATATAGAAATTTCAGTTATTTTACTTCTGTTATAAAATACATATATGTATAATTAAAATAAATATTTCAAAAATATATTTAATATTTAATACTCTATACTTAACATGAATTATAGAAATTCCTTTTTTAAAAAAATCCTTCAAACTAACAAAGTAGCCAAATGAAAAGCTGATATAGCTTTCCTAGTGCAACATAGTTCTAATATCTATTACACCTAGGCTTTCCCTAACTTGAGACTCTTCCAACAGCATTTACTATTCCCACTTACATTTATATGGCCCATATTGCATATATCATTTTCCCTTAAGAACTCTGTGTTCTTACCTGGCTTTACAGGAAAACTGTGAATTTGAATCACTTCCTCATGCAATGATAAACTGAGTAGGCAGAGGATCAGACAAGATTCCCGTTTGCTTTCTTATTTTCCACCATCCTCTCATAGAACATGAGATACAAGTGAGCATTTCATTATTGGAAATGTTGAACTGGGCTTGAATCCCAAGTTCTCAGTTTCGTAATCCCAGAACCCATTATTATGGCATTTTTGTTTTCATTGATTATCATCTTTGTATATAATTCCATTAGCTTCTGCCAAAAAAAAAAATTTCAAAGAAGAGATTCTTATATGGAAAAACTGAAAAAAAATAATGCTAAGTAAAAACACTGTTCTCTTTGAAACAGAGTGAATTTATGTATAATCGGGCATTCATAATTTTTCTGAACAGCCCATGGAGAATGTTACTGGAACTCAGTCTTGCTTCCAGATAGTCAGCACAGCATTTACACAATTATTACCAAGCATTTCCTTGCAAGATGATAAGTAATATTTCAGTTTAGTATTTCAGCATTTAGTCTGTATGTAATTCTAAAACTCTGGTGAATAAAAATTCTTGTCCATAAAACATTGGTTTATTCAATAGTAGAAGTAGAGAAAAGGGAAATTCAAAAGGGAAACAAGGTCAGTATCTTTCCAGCATTTGGTAGATAAGAAGATCCTGGCCAACCCCACAAATCTCTGGACCTTATAGCAAATGTGTCCCTGGAGAGAGAAGAATGCATTAGGCTGTCAAAGCCTTAAAACATCAGCCATTTACACCTTCCAACTCATTCTCCCAGTTCTGAACCTAGATTTACTTGGTCACAAATTCATTGATTACAGTTTATTTCCCATATACTTATATTTGTATTCTGGACCTATAGGGGGAAATACAACAATTAGACAATATAGCTCATTAGTTGGAAGGACATATTTTTATGGTAAATTAATATAGCAGCACTCTGTTATAAATAAGCATTTTAATTAATGTGGATGTTATCATATAAGTAAGATCATTTTAAGATCATACAACTGTCAACCATATATACAGAAGAGGAAATTTTACTTCTGGAACATGAAAACAGAGAGTCATTTCTCATTTGTTTTGCTTAAAAAATATAGTCATCCCCATCCATGCTCTCTTTTGTTGTTGTTGTTCTAATTAGTTAGACATGACAGCAGAATGTATTTCAACTCATTATACACAAATGGAGCACAACTTTTCTTTTCTCTGGTTGTACATGACGTAGAGTCACACCACGTGTGCAGTCATACATAGACCTAGGGTAATGATGTTCATCTCATTCCACCATTTTCCTACCCCCATCCCTCTTCCCCTACCCTCCCTCCCCTTCAAAGTTCCTCCATTCTTCCCCGCTCCACACACACATACCCATTATGGATCAGCATCCACTTATCAGAAAGAACATTCAGGTTTTGGGTTTGGGGGATTGGCTTACTTCACTTAGCATGTTATTCTCCAACTTTATCCATTTACCGGCAAATGCCATAATTTTATTGTTCTTTAAGGTTGAATAATATTTCATTATGTATAAATACCATAGTTTAGTTATCCATTCATCTATTGAAGGGCATCTAGGTTGGTTCCACAGTTTAGCTCATTCTTGCTATCTTAATGCCTTCCGCATCCAAAGAGAAGTAATGTTTGTAAGAGAATACAGTTTGGTCTAACAGCCCTCAGAGAAATAGTTTTTTTCTGCAGGTGCACCAAGCCAGTAAAATAATTAGAAGTGAGATTGAATCTCAGGTCTGACAGATGACCTTTCAACCACACTTATGTCTTTACTTGGAACCCTCTACTAGGAACACAGGCTCTGACTGGGATAATCAGGTGCTTTTGCTGCTACAAAATAAACACTGATTCTAATGGCTACTTCTAAGCAAATCTAAACCCAAATCTCATGCCCAGGAATGGATATCTACAAGCTGATATGCTATTCTGACATATAGAAAAACTGTGTCTGGTGGTTTAGTTATGCTGTGTATACATTTTTTGGAGTCTGGTTTTTAAAATTAATGGCAATACCAAGGCCACTTTTTCATAGTGAATATTAATAATCTACTGTATATTTTTTATCTTAGAATTTGAAAATCCAAGATTTAAAAAATAGTCATTCTATCAAACAGTTTCATAATTTTCTTTTGTATTTACTCCTGGCTCTTTATTTGGCCTGGGAATATAATTAGTTTATTATAATATAAGTGAGCCCAGTTTACTTATTACACTTTGTTAATTGAACTACAGTCTTAATTGTTTCTAATTAATAAGTTGTAATATAAATAATATATGTTTATATTAGGTTACCTACAACTAAAGAGAATGGTCTTAAACCTATTTAATTGGAGATATTGGGAGGGGGTGAGAACACCCCTGATTGTAAGCCTAGTGATGCACAGGTGAAGTAGTTTGGATTTAAACCATGCACATTCCGTATTAGAAATATTATATTTCATGTTGTGGAAGTATAAAGTTCTAGAGATTACTTTTTCATTTAAAAGAAAAATAAGCATCAAATGACAATTGTTAGGTCATTTTGATTTAATAGGTCATCCTTCACATGTTCAAGGAAATTATTTTACCTAAACCAATCGAAACCTTTTTTTTTTTAAGAAAAGATCATCATTATAGATTAAAATTGTAACATCCGAAACTTGTTCCGGTGCTTAGCAACTCTCTTTACTCTGCAGAAATTCTTTCTAATATATAAATCAAGTCCATCCCCTCATTTCCCACATCTTCTGCAAATCATGTAATACTAGATTATTTTATTTTTATTTCTTGACCTTTTAATGTTTTGTTTGAATCTATGTGCTTTATACATTCTCCCAGGCCTCCAAGTTTCCTCCAGTCTAGAATTTCTCAGTGTACCCTCTGCATTGATGACAGCATCATCATCAGTTGTCAGTGCTGCTTATTTTGAGTATAAAAACCAAAGGGTGAAGACCCAGGGTATGTCTCCATGGTAGAGCGTTTGCCTGGCTTGTGGGAGGCCCTGGTTTCATATCTAGCACCAACAAAACAAACCAAAACAAAAAAATAACCGAAGAGCATTGCCTTCCTCATTAGGGCTTTTTTATGATAGAATCCTCAAACAACTTTTTCAAAATTCCTTTAGAAACAAAGTATTCATTAAAACCAAAAGGAAAAAGAGAGAGAGAGAGAGAGAGAGAGCTGTCTCAGGGAAGGCTCAGATAAGTTTATGCTGAAATTGTAAAGAGGGTAAGCAGTCTCCTGTCTTGGATGCTGTTTTGAATGGAGTCAGGAAAATAAACTAAATGTCCTCTTGATGATCCCCCAGATATGCAATTTTGTGATAATCTCAGTTTCTGGCATCTTGTTTCCACCAAACACCAAAATCTAATCTACTCCAAAATATGAGAGTGTTTAACACATGGAAACCTTTTAATGGAGGAAGATTCTGCTTGTTTTCTCGGAAGTGATTCTCTGAACAACTGCTTACATTTATTTTGAGGACAGCCCATTTGAAACATTAAATGCAAAGAAATTCATAAAAGAAAAATTAGCAGATGTATTATACAAGAATACACAATCTCTCCTTGAATTCCTGGACTTCTGCCTTCATCGCTCTGCATTAGAAAGAGGCATACTTAAAAGGATTCATGAGCTCTGATTTTTAGACATAAAATCATTCTTGCTTTCTACACTGGAATTGTTTCTATCTAAGTGGGAAAGCTTCATTAACATCAGTGGACATTTTACATCTTAATGAGGTTACCTTCCGAGAACGGTTGCCATAGAGCAAATTGCATCTGACAAGGCTGGCTGGCAAAGATTAGCAGTAGTTAGATTAAGCAGTCCTTTGAGTTTGCTGTTTAATCCACCAGTACTGGTTTTGTGCATTAAGCCGATGATGATACTTAGGAGCACAACACTTAAGTTATTAGTTTTCAGTACTTTTGACTAGCTATTTTTGAATCAATGCAAAACTTCATAAATAATTTCTAAGAATATAAAATGAATAATGAAAACCTTATGATTCAGATTGATGATCTGCTTGACTAGATTCAAGTGCTAATATTATTATTGTTATTATTAGTAGGTATATCATTACTACTAGTGAGGATGGGTTTTAATAGCATTCTATAAAACTAGCTTACACTAAGCTAATTGCTAGAAAAGCTTGACATGTATTATTTTTATTGAATCATCATAACAGTTCTCTGAAGTTTAACCAAAATAAAAACGATGAGTTATGCATATATTCTGGCATGCTTTTTTCTGATATTGACTTTGACTGTCATGAATATTTTCACAATGAGTTGTTCAGTGTTCAGTTGATTATTTTTTGTTGTTGTTTAGTCCAACTGCACTTTGGATGATATAGAATAAACATAGAAAACCATAGCATTAATCTTGGACTGTAAAAGCCCTATTTGTATTGTGTCACAAATATAAATGTAAAGCAAGCAGAAAAAGTGCTATGTAAGCTCTTTTCTGAACTTGGTATTGTTAGAAAATATTTAACTCTTATGTTGTTTGGTGACTTTCCTGTTCTGTGTAGTACAAGTGCAAAAAGAATTGTTCTAAGGTCAAAAATTATTCTGAAGTTTCATAGTGAACTAGTTTTGTCAAAAATGTATTAGTCTGACAAGTAAATGGGCAGCATTGAACTTAATGGAATTATCAAGAATTAATATTCAATACAGACACAAATTATATCAGTCAGCATATATTTGACATAAGGTACTAAAAAGAGAAAGGACATGATAACGTTAATATATCTGTATCTTAAATAAATACATGACTTATGGGTGGAATAGTGAATCTATATCCTCAAAGAAGATAGGATTTGTTTATGTTAAATATAAGCTGTGCCTACCACTCAGGTGGACCTACCACTACCTGAGCCCCAATGTGTTCAAAATTAGGAAGTGTTTTTATATAATAAGCATAATCATAATAGACAGCCTGTGTGTTTGTGAGTGTGTGTGTGTGTGTGTGTGTGTGAAAGAGAGAGAGAAAGAACAGAGAGAGAGAGACAGCACTAAGAAAAATGTTGATATTGACTACTGCAGGCAAACCATCACTGATCATTCTGATATTCTGCTAAGTGAGAGACAACATTAAATGATCCATAGTACTGGAAGATCCCTCAGCCAAGTTTGTAGACTACACTGGAAACTCAATCTTCATGTGATGGTTTTACCCAGTTGGTCTGGTATATATCAATCAAGCAGTTGTTCCATTTTGTTAGTTCTTTCCTACCTGACATCAAAACTGAGGTAGGTTGGATGGAAGTCTTGTAACCCTCCAGATGTTCCCTTTGGGATGGGGAGCTGTGTTGTAGAGTCTTCTAATTTCCCCAACTCCTAAAAGCATAGCATAAAAGTAAACCCCAAAGCTAAGTCAATACCCTTGGGCAATAAATGGTTAGTAAGTAACTCTAGAACTGAAGACTCTCCAGGTTGAAAGGGACCTCAGAGGTCATGAATAATGATCCTACACACTCTCCTGACATAGGTAGTAATGCTGGCACATCAGAAATGATAGGAATCTCTTGGTCTCCCAAGATAGAAAGTCCTCAAAATGAGGCATAATGTGTTTCTGTAAATTCCACTGACTAGTCCTAGATAGAAGCTTTGGGGCTAATGAGATGTTGGCTTCTTCTATGGTGCACAATAAGCTCCTTTCCAGTGCTTCCTCACTGCCTCTGTCTTCCTTCCTTCAACATATTAGTTGCTTTCCTCCAAACACTGTTTTTCTTGATGTTTGGAAAACCCAGGGAATAGTCTGACAAGCACAAGATAAAACACAGTTAGCAATAGCCTCATTTCAACATCTTTATCTCAACACTGAAGTTGTTTTTGTGGCAACTATATTAAAGTGGCATCTGAAATTCCTGGGCTTCTCAAAATTTCTAATCCAAATCATGGTGGCCCTATTCTATACGTGCATGGTGGGATAATTGTATCTTTCTTTTAGCCTTCATAGTAGACTTCACATTTATTTCCATCATTATTATCTTAATAAATTTTTGTTCATTGATAGGTAGGGCTTGAGAAACTGCCCCCCTCACTGCCCCTTTTGAAAATCAGGTCCACATTTGCCAATCCTTTGCTGGTGTGTACCTCTCCTGCTTCCTGCATTTCCTCAAAGGCAGTCAGCAGTGGCCCAGTAGGTTTCCTTTCAGCAGGGACCACAGTTTATTCATTGCCCCAGCACTATGTCCAGAAACTGAAGAGGCATCCTGCTATTTTTAAGAATCAAAACATTCAAAACTTGATATATATTTTTTTTGATGGCTGTATTCCTAGTTTAAAACTTTGAAATAGGAATCACATATGTCTGGAGACAAAATTTCTTTGTCTACTACATTGGAATTCTGAATTGAACAAAGAAACACCCTTTCATCTGACCACATGCCACGCCCACTCAGCACCCTGCCAAATGATCTTCCTGTGGTTTTAAGGGATATTCTTTGTTTCCAGATAGATTATTTGCATCTCTTCAGAGAAACTTTGAGCTCCGGGTTTCCTGTGGAGACTCAGAGAGAGCTATATTTGAATTGGTTGGTGGAGAGGAAGGAGAGGAAGGAGAGGAAAGTGTGGGCTTTAAACAAAAAGGCAGAACAGGGGTTCAGAGGAGTGGAGGCTTCAGTCCCTGAAAGCCTCCACCCATCTGTTCTCCAAGGACTGGAGTCCCTCTGCTCCCCTATTTTCATACAGAGGCAAGTTCTCTTAGAACCTTATCCCTTTTCCATGAGCACAGCATCATCAGCACCTCTTCCTTATCAGAAACATTAAATGATCAGTGCAAAACTTATCAGCCTCCTTAAGGGAATCTGGGCCAAATTACAGAAGGATGTTGTGGGAACTACTTCTGAGGACACAGGAAGTATTGGTGAGCAAATCTCACATTTAATAAAATCCTGGTAATTAATTGAGATCAGTCATAGAAATACCAACATTGTCTCTTTGCCTCAGGATGACAGTCATTTCTAAGGTATGAAAAATGTGTACCCACATACAGCTCCCACCAGCCACAGCCCTTGAAGGCATATAAAGATGAGACATCCACTTATACTCCCTTTATTCATCTTCTCTTCCCACAGTGATCTGTCATTTCCAGCCCAAACACTCTCTCCTCGACACAGACAAAGAAACTTAAAATATCACAGTGCTTTCTGTTTCTTGGCCATTAATGTTACTGTCGTCTGTATGTGGCAGGTGTATCTTTGGGAGGGAACACTGTGTCCCGTGAACTTAAGAAGGAAGAAAGAAAACAAACAAAATTTTATATGTATCCTAAGATTTTATTTTTTTGTAAATTGGTCTCAGATTATATGAAGATATATAAAATTATTATTTCCTCTTTTCTTCCCTGGACCATTAATCTTCACCTGGATTTTCATAATGCTAATGCATTCCACCTGGGCCTCTGGTCAAGATCCAGCGCCTCCTCAAGAGGACTTCCTTGACCACCTTGTCTGAAACAACCATCCTGCATCACTCCCTTGCCTGCTACCTTGCTTTATTTTTCTTAAAAATAACTATTATTATCTGCAATTAAATGCATGTTGTATGCACTGTATTTCTCCCCACTAGAATATAAACCCTTTAAGAACAAGAACTTCATCTTGTTCGTGCTTTCAGTGCCTGAAACAGTGTTGCTATAGAGAAGTTTCTTCGGTGAATGAAGTAAAAAAATAAATAGTTTAAAGCAGAAACGTGACTGGAAAGGTCACATACTCACAACAGTGGTTTTCTTCATTGTAGTTTCCAACTTTCTCTTACCTCAGAATCATGTGCCCATATGTGTTGGTCAGCTCTTTGTCTCCCTGACCAAAATACACAACAAGAACAAGTTAGAGGAGGAAAGGTTTATTTTGCCTTATGGTTTCAGAGGATTTAGTTCATGGTTGACCAGCTCCATTGCTTTGGGCCTGAAGTGGGGTAGAACGTCGGGGTGGGAGTGTTTTAGCTTAGGGAAGCTTCTCAGTTCATGGCACTTTGGAAGCAGAGATTGAGAAAGGGCCAGGAAGAGAAGGGCTAGGGACATGACATAATGTCCAAGAGCATGCTCCCAGTGACAAACTTCCTCCAATTATGCTCCACCTGCCCACAGTTTCCACTTCCTCCCAAGAGTCCGTTAGATTTATTAAAGGGTCAAATGGATTAACCCACTCATGAGGTTAGAGCTCTTGTGATCCAATCACTTTCCCAAGGACCCACTTCTGAACATTGCTGTATGGGGCCCAAGTCTTTAACACGTGAGCTTTTGGAGAACATTCCAAACCGAAGCCATAACAAACCCCATGGTAGAAATCATTCGTTTTAAAATAGCAGTTAAATTATAATTGGAATTGCTTTGATCATCTAAAATCACTGTTTAGACAACTTAGAAAGATAAAGTTAAAAAGAAATTGTTCATAATCCTATTACCAGAGAAAACTAAGTATTAAGAGTTTTGGTTTTTTTCTTTTTTTTTTTTTTTTTGGTATGTGTAGAATTTTTGCAAACTTTTATCTTTTCAAGGCATTTTCTCTTTCAAATTCTTATGCTGTAGAATTCTTCTAATCTGTTCCCTGAACTTTTAACAATCTGTTTCCATAAATTTGCCATATTCGTCTGATTTTAAGTCACAGTTTTAAAAACTAGGTATTCATTGTTTCTGGAAGATTACTGTTGCTTCTGCATGACCAACCAGTTCCCCCTTAGAAATAGGAGTTCATTTTTTTTTTTTTTGGAGTATCAGTTCCCCTTTCATTTCCTCAAACTTTTAGATGATGAAATTGCCAACAAGACAAGTCAGTGACCTATCAGATGCCTGAGTTTAGCTGAAAATGGATTCCAAGATAGATGGCTAGAAGCTTCCATCAAAGAACATGTATTGCATTTAGTCTTCTGATTTTTTTCATCATTTTGCATATACTATGTGAAGTAAGGTAATGGGAAAGTCCACAAGACTTCCCAATCATTCACTCAATAATTAATTATTAAAGACCTATTTGGGCCACACACTGAGGCCCTTGAGATCCCAAATTGGAAACAGAGCACACTACTCTGGAAAAGCACTCCATTTAATTTTCTTACAAGTATTTATTGAGCATCTTCTACATGCCAGGCACTGTGCTAGGCACACAGCAGGAAGACATCTTCAAGTCAATACTATAGATGGCCTTGGGTTTAAACCTAAATCTACTATCCCATAACTAAAAATGCTGAGTCATTTTCTTTATCTATAAACTGAGGATAATAACACTCACCTAAAGTATTATTAAATGGAGAATATTAAATCATTCAAGAAACTGGTAATACAAAGATAAGCAAAATAAATTATTCTAACATATTTGACATCTAGTAGATTATCAACATAAAAGTTAATTGTTTCCATATCACTTGTTGAATACAAGTAAATATAATACGTGGCAACATGAAAGACTTTGATTCAGATGCTACCCAGCTTACCACTTATGTCCCTATAAATCCATCATAAGTTGAAAATATCACAAGTTGAAAACTCATTTAACAAACACCTAAACTGACAAGCATCATAGCCTTGTGACCCAGTGCACTATAGAGTATGGTTGTTTACCTTCATGGTCACATGGCTGACTGGAAAGGCTTGTTGCCATTACCTAGCAACATGAGAGATTACTGTGCCACATGTCACCAGCTCAAGAAAAAAATTCAAAATTCAAGCTACAGTTTCTATTAAAAGCATATTGCTTCCTCACCATTATAAAATCAGAAAATCAAAGCATCCTAAATTAATCCTTTATAAACTGGAGACTGTCCATACTATGGGTGTGAGTTGTCCTCAACCATCTCTGCTGAATGGTGTTTTATTTGCACACCTACAACTCTTAAAATAGTATCTGTTGAGTCATGACATACTCAATAATTGTTAAATGGGTAAACTAATAATTACTCACTTTTCCACAATATCACTGCAAAGTCATTACATTTTTCTCCCAAAGGCAGAATGTGTACTTCTAGAAACTTCATTTTGTTACCAGTCAGTCCAGCTCTCACTGTTTTACTAGCTTATGCTTAGGGTTTTTTGCTCAATTTGCAATACCATCCAAAGGAGGTTTTATTAGGAATTATGCTTCAGCAGAAGGGAGACAGTGTGGGGGTGAGTTCTCATACTGGCTTCTCAAAGAAGCAGGAATAAAACATATATAGTCTGACAGAGCTCACACACATGTAATAGTGGCTATTGCATATGGCTCAGGATATGGTGATATGCTCGTGTGTGCTGGATCTATTTGCTTGTGGGGGTACTCACTATTGCCACCCTAAATGGTCAGACCTGGGGATTCATTGCATGAAGAGGCTACAAAAAAAATTCCTCTACAAGTTTTATGGGTCTATCCTGCTTTCTTGTTAAAGATAGAAAACACAGTTGGGAAATTAGGCCTTTCTTAATCTGTTTCAATTTTAGTACTAGTCATTTAAATTCTCTAAGATTCTAGGAATGGGTGAATAGATTATTATCTCTGCATAAAGTAGAATTGCAATAGACATTATCCCTAATTTTCAAATTTTTTTAATAAAGAAGGTTGAAAATGGATCCACCATGTAAAAATCACAAGTTGGTCTTTTCTCCACACTTGAAGTTAGTGAAGCTTCTTTCCCAGGAAATAAGTAACAGTTTGGAAACTCTGAAAATGTTTGCGTATTTTCCTCGGTACAAACTGACTTCAAAAAGATGGAAGGAGCTGGGGTTTCTGTTTTCTGGGTCATTGGAAGCTAAAAGCTGAAGTATAAACAGTGACTAACACATTAGTCATAGTAAGCAGCTGTTTCCTAATAGGACAAGAAATAACATGTTTTAAAATGCTGCAGGAAAATTAGGATAGACAAAATAAAGAACATTTTAGCTGGGAAAATGATTCTGTTAGATGACCCTTAAAAAGCATGCAGCCAGAAGATTTTTAAGTGTTATATGGCTATCCATGAAATTGCTTTAATTACTTTTTAATTGTCTTTCTTAATAAAAATTACATGGATGAGATGATTTTTCAAGCTCTCAACTTTATAAAGCTTAAGACTTTGCTTATTTTCCCATATGTCCCCTAGAGGGCAGTAGTGGCCCAAAACACAAGCAAGGGTTTATGATCAGTCCTATCCTCTCTGATGCCAACTTTCCCTGAAGACCCTCACAAACCATCTTTCTATAAAGAAGTTGACAATAACATGTTCATTTCCAAGTTACCAAACTAGAAAAACTATTAAATGTTAGAAAACAACGTGGCCGGAGTTTAATTTTTACCAAGATTGAAAAAAAAAATCATTGTTTCTTTTGTGTTTGTTACTTATACACACATAGCCTTATTGGACCTTTTATATGTTTTCCACGTATTTTGAGGGTAGAGAGTAGCATGAGATGGTTGGAAAAGGTAGCAAGATGTGTCAAAACAAAAAAATCAAGGTTATTTTTTCATTAGTTGGAAATTGAAACAATTCGTAATTATTACCAAGGGCCTATTCATTCCTTCACTCACTCAGGAGTTACTTAATGTGTAAGAACCATTGTATTAAATATTGCTTTTGTTAATGTGTGGAACAAAGAAACTACTTCAGGGAGCTTACAGTTAAGAAATGATACTAAATTACTTGATATAGAGAAGGATGACAGGAAGGTACCCAGCTTGGGAATTTGGATAACAATGTAACAAAAATGCTTTTGCTCCTTTTAAAGCAAATTTCTTTTGGATAATTTCTAATTTGAAATCTTCCTCCTGTTCCAGTGGAACACATGACTTCATATTTAAAAGGTGAGGACGAACCACAGGAAGCTTCCTAGACAGACAAAGGAAGAGCTTGAGTGCACACTTTTCTAGTGCTGAGTTTTGTTTTTTATTTTTTTTCTCTCTCTCTCTTTTAGTTAATGTTGCTCTTTAAATATTTTATTCTGCTCATATATTTTTATGCAAAGCATGCAACTTTCAAAGAAGCCTTTTTGCAAGGTTGCCCTAAAAGCCTCTTATAATACCTGTGAATTCTTCTTCCAGGATCTCTCATATTGTATTTGAATTATTTGCTGATTAAAATTCTTTATTCTCTTCTCATCTTGTGAAATTGGGAGCAAGATCCGAACATCAAGTATGCAAAAGATTAATGATGTCAGAATTATAATTCAGTCAATATTTGCTGAGCCATTTGGGTTTATGTATGGAGCAAAGAGCAATGAAAAGTATCTACTTATACAACAATGAATGGTTTTTGAGAACATTCCTGCCATAACTTTTGGTTAAACCAAATCGTGTGGTTTGTCTACGTGATCACTTGTTTATTCAGCTTGTTTTGGCTGGAAACTATATATTTGCAAAACTTCCTGGGAGAATTCTGCCATAACTTCTGCAGTAGCCATGACCTACATTACAATCAAAACTTTTTTGAGATGTTGAAAAATGGACATTCAGTCCAAACAACATGCCTGCTAAGTATTTATGATGGTCTGATTCTTGAATGGGAGTAATTTTTTTTCTGAAATACATCAAAACTACTGTATATTGTAAATAGCATTGCTTTGAAGAATAAAAGTAGTAGAATTGTAGTATTTTCACTATAGAACTTATGCTTTGTTACCAGGACTGACTCAGGAAGAAGAACAAATTGTTACAACTGGACCAGGCACATAGCATTTTTAAAAACTATTTCTACTTGCCCCAAATTGGCCTGTCCAGCTGTTATTTCCAG
Organism: Ictidomys tridecemlineatus; assembly: GCF_052094955.1. Lineage (NCBI taxonomy): Eukaryota > Metazoa > Chordata > Mammalia > Rodentia > Sciuridae > Ictidomys > Ictidomys tridecemlineatus. Next base: position 59,598,674 of record NC_135477.1, read on the forward strand.
GGCTATAGTACATAATTTTGAGACTAAAATACAGAAGCTTTTAAATACTTTTCAGATAGAGAACTTTTTTTTAGAGGAAAACAGAAAAATCACTGAAAAAGGACTAGACAACTTTTGTTGTTGTTGTTTGGTTGGTTGTTTTTGTTTGTTTTGGTACTAGGGATTGAACTCAAGAGTATTCTACCACCCAAAAAAAAAATGTTTTACCACTGAACAATAACCCCAGCCCTTTTTAATTTTTTATTTTTAAGACAGGGTATCCCTAAATTGCCCAGGCTGACCTTTAATCATATAATCCTCCTGCCTCAGCCTTCAGAGTCACTGGGATTATAGGTGTATACCACCACATCTGATGGACATATATATTTACTTTATGTGGGAAAAATTACTGTGCAATTTTCTTCTTCCTGAGATGTGGAAATTTCCCCTAAAAGACAAAAAAAATTATTTTGGAATAAGGGACATATTTTATTTATAAACAGCACACAAGCCAATATTTATAAACAGCACACAAGCCAATACCCCTATCTTTTTACAATTTGAAATGAGATGAGCCTATTAATGGCTATTGTTAAACTATCAATCCTCCCTCCTCTGTCATTTCTATATACTTAGATTTAAAAGGAAAATATAGTAATTGTGCATATTTTAATATATTATCCTTGCTAGAAAAGTGCCTCTTTTTCCATTGGGAAGGGTTTTATTGAAAGTCACAGATAACCAGATGATTTTTAAATTTTGGATCCAACAAAGAACTGTGGATTGCTGACTGCATGTAAATCAGCAGCCACGTTCTAACTTGTGACTCATGTTGATAATTTGCACTCAAATAGGGTTTATATATATTAGTTATAGATGGACATGATACCTTCATTTTAGTTATTTATTTTTATATGGTGCTGAGGATTGAACCCAGTGCCTCACATGTGCTAGGCAAGTGCTCTACCACTGAGCTACAACTCCAGCCCCCAATAGGATCCTACCATTGGATCTGAAGGTGCAAAAATGACCAGTTCCTTTAAAACATTATAAATGCTCACTATATTTAATAGCATTGCAAGAATATGTTAATCGAATAATAGCCTAGCTTGCATAGAATTTATAGTTTATAAAAGCACTTTCACATATATAACAATGCATTTGAACTTCATGGTGATCCTAGGTGGTTGTGGTTAAGTCCATCTCTCAGAATGCAAGAGCTTGGGGGGAGTTTCCCAAAGTCACATAATTGAAAACTGCTGAACTAGTTGGCAAACAAGCTTTCCCATTCTGAATCTGGATCTATGTGACAATGTAGTAAGGCTGTATTTACTACACTGTTGTAGTCATTTTATTATACATGGCAGTATACTTACGGATAATGTGAAATACTCACAATGATGCTATTATTGTGCATCAGACAATGCATGCAATGCACAGGTTTCATTCACCTTGTTTTTAGAAAGAAGAAAATGAAGCCTACACAATGTATTCAGAGTCTTACAGCCAGTAAGCAATGGAGGCAGGGTTCTAATCCAGGTGTGTACAGCTCCAGAAGCACACTTCTTGCCCAGAAAGGTACTTTATTTCTAATGTGACAATTATTCTTAACTGGGTTTTCCTCCTCTAATTATTATAATTATTCTATTTAAAAACCCTATTGGGGGCTGGAGTTGTAGCTTGGTGGTAGAGCACTTGCCTAGCACATCTGAGGCACTGGGTTCAATCCTCAGCACCACATAAAAATAAATAACTAAAATGAAGATATCATTTTCATCTATAACTAAAAAAAATATTTTTTAAAAAAAACCTACTTGGCATTTTCATGCTTATGTTGTCTTGCTGTGGTATGGTTTTATTAAATGAAAGGTTTTCTACATGTTCCCAATGATGCCATGGGGGCTCTCTGCTCTGAGTATAATTTGCATGGCATGCCACAGTGCCTCTTGAATATCAACAGAGGACCAACTGAAGCCACCCATGAAGCCCTGTGGCCCTTTGAGAATGATGGCCCCATAACCCCTTACCTGGGTTGATTGACAGATTGAGTGGGAAAGAGGAGCTGGATGATTCTCTGAGTACAGAACAGGGTTGGTGACTCCTCTACTCACCTCCCAGGCCCAAGTCAATAAAAACTTAAGGAAGAGGTAAAGAAGTCAAGAGTTTGAAAAAGACAATGATCCTGCTGGTCAGGGTGGCGATGCAGCATCTTCCTGAAGCCTAGCTCATGGATATTCAAGGGGACAGAAAGGGATAGGCTTGAAGGAGCAGCCAAGAGATAACACCCACTGGCACCAAAACAGTAACCAAGCTGACAATGCTGCCCAGAAAGCCACAGAAAGTGTGATCCAATTGTAATCATTATAACTTCTTTATAATTTGAACTATGATTGTCCATAAATAAGGAAACATCAGATAGATAGGAACATGATCCTAAATGAATGTAATTTGAACTCCTCTCATGAATATTTCTAGTGTAAACATCCAGTCCAATCAAATAGTTCAAATTCTTGGGTACTATGAATATGACTTTCTGAAAAAAAATAGTCATTCATTTGATACAATAGGTAATGACACTCATGGAGATTATTTAATTTCCAATTCTTGAAGGGGGTATTTTTTTCGTGTGAGTACCTTATTTACAACTGGCAAAAACCATGTCTGACTACAGATGTCAGACTCTGTTATAGTACTTACGTAAGCATACTATTTGATTAAATTCCAACAGCACAATCAATAGAGGCTTCTGGTTGTCACACTAATTGCATTCTATGGAAATTCTATGGAAGCATCATTTAATTAGGTTTTTCACTTAGTACTTATCAGAGTATAAGAAATGCCATCATAGCTTTTTGCACATGGTAATGAAATCATTGGTACATTACCAAGATTAAATCACACAAGAATGTCTACCCTTCTGTTTTCCTTCCTGCTAAAATTATCAAGCTTCTTACAGTACCACCTGTGATGATATGCAGGAGAGGCAGAATTTCAAAGCTTTCCACACCTACCAATCTCCATGTCAGAACAGATTGGAATTTCTAGTCTAGTGTTTATCATTATGGCATTTAGAGCCTAATAGTTGGTTCTTAAAAACATTAATACATCTCTGTGTGAGTGTTCAACATGTGCAGTGAATATGTTAATATTCCACTCATTCAATCTTATGTAATCTTCAAAGAGCACTCTGAAGTTTCTTGCCATTGTAAAGATATGGAAACCAAAGCACAGACTGTATAGATGGTACAGGCCAGAGCCAGGATTAGACCCTAATCCCAGCTCATTCCCGATCTCATCCAGTTTAATTCATTTATTCTATAGTTGCAAAAACAGACCCACAGAGGGGTCTTTCCAAAGTGCAGGTAAATGGAAAGTGGCAGAGACAACACTAGCACTCAGATGTCCTGATATCCACCTGTTATCTTCATTGCCATGAGCCATCATTATAAGTCTGAGCTACTCAACTATTTTTTTTTTAATTTTGTTTCCACATACAGCAGCCTGGCTGAGAGACATGTAAGCAGTATCCATTAGCACTATTGCCTGCAACGTGTAGAGCAATCACGTGTTTTTTTTTGTTTTTTTTTGTTTTATTTTTTGTTTTGTTTTTTTTAAGAGAGAGTGAGAGAGGAGAGAGAGAGTGAGAGAGAGAGAGAATTTTTAACATTTATTTTTTAGTTCTCGGCGGACACAATATCTTTGTTGGTATGTGGTGCTGAGGATCGAACCCGGGCCGCACGCATGCCAGGCGAGCGCGCTACTGCTTGAGCCACATCCCCAGCCCCGTCAATCACGTTTTTAATGGACTCTGTGTCAGAGTCCTTGCTTGTCTGCATAGCTTTTAAAGTGATCTGGAGTAAATCTATTACTCTCTTGGCAATCATCATTTGGCATTGTTCCTCAAATGGCAGAGTGAGATATCTGTGGATTTTGCTGCCTCCCACATCTCTGAAAACTTTTCCCAGAGGATATCATACTCCAAATCCCTATTCCAAGAACAAGAACTCTGAGTGTTTTATAAAGAGCCCTCCATTCTAAACAGCATAGATCAGGCATGCCTTTCTCAGTCTTTAAATGCTCATGTAAGCACTTTTTTTTATCATAAATGAGTATTGAATTTAATCAATTGCTTATCAATATCTATTGGGATGATCATATGGTTTTCTGTTCTATTAATGTGGTGATTTGCATTATTGAATTTTTTAATGTTAAATCAGCCTTGCATTCCTGGCTGCATGGTCTTGCACTTAGCTGTGCATTTGTACAAATTATGCATTCTGTTTTCTAATATTCTCTTAGGCTTTTAGGTCTGTATTTATGATACCCTTGTCAGGTTGTGTCATGAGTAATCTGGACTTTATCATAATCTGGGGTGTAGAAACTCCAGTTTTTACATATATAAAAAGTCATTGGACTTAAGATGTGTATATTTTATCAAATGTAAATTACATCCCATTTAAGTAGAATTAAAAAAAAATAATATTCAGATGGCTTCACCTTGCCGTTAAGTCCAACTCCCTAGCATGGCAATCAAGGCCTCTCTCTGCTTAGGCACCTAGATAACCTTTATTACTTTACTTTGCACAATGGTTACATAAGACTACTTCTGATTCCTCAAAACTACCATATTCTTTCATACTTTCAGAACTTTGCCAGTACCGTTCCTTCAGGGTGCAGTGGCTCTCCTCCATACCTATTTTTTTTTCCACCTGAGAGAACTCCCTTCATCCTTCAAAACTTAAAATTAAGTGATGTTCCTTATAAGACATTTCCCGGAAGATTCTGAAGGCCTTCCTAGCCACTGGCAATATGAATCGATCCCTTCCTGGTGCTGCTCCTGAACGAACACAGTGCTGTGCCACACAGATACACAGACTGACACACTGCCCGTGTCCAGTTTTCTACCTCTTCTGTTATGCTAAGAGTTCTTCTGAGTTTCTTTCTCATATTAAGGTGTCTGAGGCCCAACAATCCCCAACAGGGATACTTGGCAAATGTTTACTAAAGAATGAATACTTCTTCCAGTACAGCAGGAGAAAGGGGAAGATTATAACATGGTGAAGTTGTTACCATTTTATAAAATAAATAAATGAATGAATGAATATTTTCTCCAAAATAAAGGACTAGGATGGGGGAAATATGGTCTAATGATGATTATATATTTTTACATAACAAATTAATCCAAAATTTGGTGGCTGAAAACAATGATGATTTCACTTATTTGATCACAGATCTGTAACTTAGGCAGGGCTCTGGGGGGATACCTCAGTGGCAGTGCATGGTATCAGCTTGAGGTAATCAGCTGGAGCAGGTAGAACCACTTCCAAGATGGCTTCCCTCACCTGGTGGGCAAGCAGTTGGTGCTGGCTGTCAGCGGGGAGCTCACCTTGGTCTATTTGAGGCCTGACTTGTCATCCACAAGACAGTTCCATTTAGCTTGGTTAGGCTTCTCAAGAAAGGCAGCCCCAGTGGGGTTCAACTTCTTGAGAGGTAGGTGACTTCCTTCAGGGTTTAAAAGCAAAAGCAGCCTGGTCATCTTCCCCTTCCTCTTCTTCTTCATGTCTTAAGCATCATGATATCTGTTTTGATTTGGAAAGATTATGTTCTGTCATTGTTTCCCACATTTTTTTATTGGTGCATTATAGTTGTACATAATGGTGGATTTGTTGTTACATATTTGCACACTCACACAATATAACAAGAGAATTTGGCCAGTAACATTCTCCTTTGCCTCCCTCCTGGCTCCCCCAGTCCCTTTCCTCTGCTCTACTGAACTCCCTTTGATTTTCATATGATGCCTCTACCCAATCTTTCTTTTACTGTTTTCTCTCTAGTTTCCACATGTGAGAGAAAACATATGACCCTTGACTTTCTGAGTTTGGCTTATTTGGCTTAACATAATGTTCTCGCGTTTCATACATCTTCCTGCAAATGACATAAATTCATTATTCTTTATGACTGAATAAAACTCCGTTATATATAAATACTACATTTTCTTTATCTGTTCATTCACTGATGGACACCCAAGCTGGTTGCATTGTTTCCAGATCTTCTTGAGGATTACGCCCAGAACTGATAGAGCTTTTCTTCAACCACATTCTGTTCTGTTTGCTACTCAAGTCACTGGGCTAGCCTCTCCAAGGAAGGGCCACATAGGTATACAAATACTGGAGGCTGGGTTCATTGGGGGCCACACAGGTAACTGACCATGGATGCTTTCATATCAATGATTTCATACAAATTTTAAAAATGAAATATTTCATATCTAAAACTCTCACTCTGTCATCTGTTGAAGATGTGGTTGATGCTTCATATTTTATAAGATTTCTTGAAACAATGTTTTAGAAATTCATGTCCATACAGTAATTTAATTCCAGGTTTTACCTTATAGATCAAATTATGCTTACTCCTAAAGTAAAATTTACAAATTAGTTCCTCTGATGTGTGTGATATCATGGTCCCAAAACCTTTTCTTTTTTATTGATTTTGTTTTTTAAATACATGACAGCAGAATGCATTACAATTCTTATTATACATTTAGAGCAGAATTTTTCATATCTCTGGTTGTGGATAAAGTATGTTCATACCAATTCATATCTTCATACATGTACTTTGGATAATGATGTCCATCACATTCCACCATCCATGCTAACCCCTTGCCCCCTCTCTTCCCCTCCCACCCCTCTGCCCTATCTAGAGTTTGTCTATTCCTCCCATGCTCCTCCTCCCTACTGCACTATGAGTCAGTCACCTCATATCAGAGAAAACCTTTGGCATTTGGTTTTTTGAAATTGGCTAACTTCACTTAGCATTATCTTCTTCAACTCTATCCATATACCTGCAAATGCCATGATTTTATTCTCTTTTATTGCTGAGTAATATTTCATTGTACATATATGCCACATTTTTTTAATCCATTCATCCACTGAAGGGCATCCAAGTTGGTTTCACAGTTTAGCTATTGTGAATTGTGCTGCTATAAACATTGATGTGCCTGTGTCCCTATAGTATGCTGTTTTTAAGTCCTTTGGGTATAATCCGAGGAGAGGGATAGTTGGGTCAAATGGTGGTTCCATTCCCAGTTTCCCAAGGATTCTCCATACTGTTTTCCATATTGGCTGCACCAATTTGCCGTCCCACCAGCAATGTATGAATGTGCCTTTTTCCCCACACACTTGCCAACATTTATTGTTGTTTGTATGCAAAATAGCTGCCTTTCTGACTGTAGTGAGAAGAAATCTTAGAGTGGTTTTGATTTGCTTTTCTCTAATTGCTACAGATGTTGAACATTTTTTCATATATTTGTTGATTAATAGTATATCATCTTCTAAGAAGTGTCTGTTCAATTTCTTGGACCATTTACTGATTGGGTTCTTTGTTTGTTTATTTTTGGTGTTGTTTTTTGAGTTCTTTATGTATCCTAGAGATTAATGCTCTATCTGATGTGCATATGGCAAAAATTTGCTCCCATTCTGTAAGCTCTTTATTCACCTCACTGATTGCTTATTTTGCTGAGAAGAAGCTTTTTAGTTTGAATCCATCCCATTCATTGATTTTTTATTTTATTTCTTATGCTATAGGAGTCTTATTAAGGAAGTCAGGGCCTAATCTGACATGATGAAAATTTGGGCCTACTTTTACTTCTATTAGGCTCAGTGTCTCTGGTTTAATTCCTATGTCCTCGATTTACTTTGAGTTGAGTTTTGTGCATGATAAGAGATAGGGGCTTAATTTCGTTTTGCTGCATATGGATTTCCAGTTTACCCAGCATCATTTGTTGAAGAGGCTATCTTTTCTCCAATATATGTTTTTGCACCTTTGTCTAGTATGAGATAACTGTATTTATGTGGGGTTTTCTTGGTGTCCTCTTTGACATTTTTATATTGGATAAATTTTTAGAAAACTTAGAATCCACTAGCATTCCTTAATGTTGTACTCAAAACAAAACAACAACAACAACAACAAAACCAGGCTTTAAACTTATATGTATAAAAATGGAATCAAGTTCCTTGTGATTTCTTTCCTTTGTAGATGGCTGACTTGTCTACCTCAGATACTTCAGAATTAGTCTTTTTCTTCCCTATACTGTCTTTTAACAACATGTCCTGAAGACCTGATTACTGACTTTCTAATCAGATTAACAGGGGTTTTTTCATCTGTTCTGACAAAGCACAGAATAGACATTCACAAGGAGTATCTGTTCACAATAAATCTTTCCACTCTGAGCACTATTGTATACTGATTGTGAATTTGAGTTTGATTTAGACTTGGAATTTTAATGCTTGAGCACCCTTTTCTAGAGATGTGATCTTGCACAAGTGACTTAACCTCTCCTTACCTCTCAGTCTGCCTATCTGTATGGGTCAGTCAGCTTTTTATTGCTGTGACAAAATACCTCAGAGGGGAAAAATATTTAGAGGAAAGATTCATTTTGGTTCATGGTTTAAAAGGTTTGAGTCCAGATCAGGTGGCTCCATTGCCAAGGTCCTCTTGTGAGACAGAGCATTATGGTGGAAGGGTATGGCAAATTGAGAGCAAAGCTGCTCAATTCATGGTGATGGGAAGCAGAGAGACAGCAAGAACAAGGAAGGGGCATGAGACAAGATACATACCCTCGTAAGGCACCTCACCCCCCACTCCATGACATACTTCTTCCAGTAGGCCTCACTGCCTACAATTTCCACCACCTCTGGATAATGCCATCAAATATGAACCCCTCGGCGAGGCTGGGGTTGTGGCTCAGTGGTAAAGCTCTTGCCTAGCATGTGTGAAGCACTGGGTTCGATTCTCAGCATCACATATAAATAAAAAAACATCATCAACAACCAATAAACTATTTAAAAAATAACAGAAACCCAAATATGAATTCCTCTGTGGATTAATCCATGAATGAAGTCAGAGCCTTCATGATCCTACCACTTTTCCACCTTTGAATTCCCACTTCTGAACATTGCTGCATTGGGGAACAAATCTTCAACACTGAGTCTTATGGGAAGCTTCATATTCCAAACCATAACACTGTACAATGGGAATAAAAACTACTTCCCAGGATTGCCACAAGGATTAAATGAGACAAAGCACTCAATAGTGACAATAAATACAGAGTGAGCATTCAGAAAGTGTATTGGATTGTTATTACTATTATTTTTTAAAAATTATGCATACTCTTCCATTTATTCAAAAACGGGTTACTAAATGACACATCATTCCAAAATTTTGGTTTCTCCCTTCTGTTCACTTGGGTCTGCCTTTTAGCATTTTAAATATCACTTTAGTATTTGATTGAGATTGTTGGTTTTGAGGATGGGAGAGGGAGGGATTTGGGTTGACTCCTAAGGCTCTGTGGTGGTTACACCGCTGCACCAAATTGGGGAACAATTGAAGTCACTCAGAGAAGTACTGCCAGCTTAGTCATAAATGAGGCCCACTGTAAAACTTTTGAAGAATGCCATACAATAGTAGTAACTCAGGGTTTCAGCTGAGAAAATCAGTGACAAAAAAAAAGTATAAATTAAACAAAATATTTAAATAAAAAATACTTCATCGACCATAATAGCATATACTTAATTTTCATGATTGTGACATACACTTTTTCAAGATGTAAACAAGCTTAGTGTTCCTATTTCATTTGCAACAAAACTCTGGACCCTTCTGAGTGTCTGTCACTCATTGTAGACCATAAATTTAACGTAAGGAAATACTTTCTAATACCGAGTCAAGCTGTTTCTATGCTGCACTAATAACAATGTTTTATAATCAGCATTGCTGGTACACACTGGACCAACAATTTTAATGGAAGTATTTGTGCCATGTGATGATAGCTGGCAATAATCTGTGGTTTGGGGTAACCAGGACAGATAATTTTTGAATAATTGACCACATTGACTCATATGTACTCCCAATCAGAAAGAAGCATCCTTGTCATTACACATTTGCCATGAGTGATCCATGCTGTATGCTATTTATATTATTTATTCTGATGCTCACAAAGTATGTTCCATAAAACACTATTAGTGTTCCTATTTCATTTGCAACCATGAAGACAGGTATTTTAAGACAACAAAGAAGATCCTCCTTGTCAAATAGGTACAGGCAGCTCATGTAGACTATTTTCTTCTTATAAATGCATAATTTACTTTTACATATAATGTCCTAGGAAGTCTTGCAATAAAATAAAAAATTCATTAATAAAGGATAATTTAACCATTTACTTAAAAAATTTACTTAATTTAACCATCAACATTAGACTTTTACCCAGGATTGTTTCATAGAACATACTTTGAGAATTGCTGCTTGACTAGTTTATCTTCCCTCCTTCTGTTTATTATTAAATTTATTATTTGTGTAATTCAAAAAATGATTTTGTCTTCTTTCTTTCCATCCAACTTTTCTTCCCTCCTCATTTATCCTTTCCAATCCAAGTAAGTTGTCACATTTAGAAAATAAAAATACAAAACACTATTGATATTTATAGAAATATTTTTACAGAAATATATACCAAATATTGCATGGAATATTTGAATATAATTAACTGTCCTCTATTTTATTTGGCACTGCCCCAAATCAATTGGCCATCTATAAGTAATTAATGAAACTGTCAGCTTGATTTAGTGATAAATACAAGGGAAGAAGTAATTCAATGCTTACTGAATAAATTTAAAATGTTTCAATAATAAAAGTGTGAAACACATTTTGAGGCCACTCTGTCTTCTGTATTTTTTAAAAACTTTTTTTTTTAGTTGTAGATGGGCACAGTACTTTTATTTATTTATGTGGTGCTGAGGATCAAACCCAGTGTCTAACGCCCAACCCCAGCCCTTTCTTCTCTATTTTTAAATATGATTTAAAAATGAATAGTGTAGCCAGGTGTGGTGATGCATGCCCATAATCCCAACTATTTAAGAGACTGAGGCAAGATCATCCCAAGTTGGAGGCCAAACCTGGGCTACTTAGTGAGACTGTCTCAAAATAAAAAATGCAAAGATGAGATGTAGCTCAGTGCAGATCACCTCTGAATTCAATCCCCATAACCTAAAAAAAAAGTATATTCACTCTGGAAGTCTAGTACGCCATTAAACTGTACTCTGGTCTGAGCATTTTTATTTAACAGATGAGGAAAGTAGGCCTTGAGAAAAGTGATATGAGCCAAGAAAATGCTCCCACAAGGAACTGGTAACAGCCAGGCCAATGTCTAATTATCTGACTCTCAGGCCAATGGCAAGATATACCCCCATGCTATCTCTGTTGCTCACTATTGTGTAGGGCCAAAAGAATACCAAGTCAAAAAAAAATGTAATGGATATAGTTAGCATAGTTTACCACTTTGGTTAAATCAAAATGAAGTGGAATACATTAAATTTAATGAAATACAATAAATAAAATTAAGATTCAAATTATCTGGCTACAACCTAATGTTCCTTTTAACAAGGCACTTAGCCAGGTGCTGTGGCGCACGGCTGCAGTCCCAGCCGCTTGGGAGGGTGAGATGGGAAGATCGCAAGCTTTAGCAATAGCAAGGTGCTAAGCAACTCAGTGAGACCCTGTCTCTAAACAAAATACAAAATATGGCTGGGATTGTGGCACAGCCCCCAAGTGCCCTTGAGTTCAATCCCTAATACAAAAAAAAAAAAAACAACCAGAAAACAAGGCACTTCATAGTCCACTAGGATCTCAGTCTCTCATTGACATGTAGTAGTATATAAGAGTAAACAGTTAAAGAGAATTCCAGCATGTTTTTCATAAACCTGTGGTTCTCTAAACAATTATTCAAGAGCTGGGGGATATAGCTCAGTTGGTAGAGTGCTTCCCTCACATGCACAAGGCCCTGGGTTCAATCCCCAGCACCACAAAACAAACAAACAAACAAAAAAAAAACAATTATCCAGAATAATCGCCAACTAAAATGGTTCATGAGAAGAAATATGAAGCCCAGAATTGTACACAGTACAAACAATAATACTTCAAGGAGTAATAGTTGTGATAGATTCCTTTCTAAGGAAGCAGAACTCTATAGTCACAGTACATGATATATCACCTTTCCATTAAAGAGTGATATGATTTGGGTTAAAGTATTGAAAACCACTAAGAAAAGAATCAATTTGGTACTTCTTGTTTCCGATTAGTACCTCATTTGGTATCCATCTCACACAAACACTACTGTCCCTTCAGGTGGCATGTGACTTAAAGAATCAAGGTATTCAACAAGAATATTTTATTGAACAATAATTAAGAAGAAAGAAGCACCGTTTTCAAGCTAATGGGGTTATATATGTCTAGATTATTCCCCCAATCAACAGATATGAATATTAAAAGAGCAAGAAATATTCTTTACTACAGTAATTAAGATTAAGTGCTATCCTCACTAGAAGACTATATCCCTACCTTACCCATGTTGCCCACATTTTAAAATCAGATTTCATAGCAACTCCATCTGTTTTTTCTGCCTGCCTTTCCCCCTCTTATCAGCATGACATTGTTGGCACAAGGTGACATTATTGAAGTATCCTGTCTGTTTCATTAGGAAGTGGAACAATAATCCCTTAAGGAAATAGCAAGGAATAAACTAAAGGCTGTTGTATATTTCCCCAGAAATCATGTGTTTTCTTTGAATTGGTAGTAGACACCCCATCCACAGGTGTTGGCCATTTGTCAAAGACCATGAGATCCTCATGAATATCAGTTCCCTTCAACTCTACTCAACCTCTAACTTACCTGAGGTTTTTAAAATATAAAATATTAAGAGGTATTTGACCTGTAGCAAGAGACTTGAGCTTTCTGACTCTTGGATTCCTCATGTACAAGATGTGGATGTTGTACTTCCTCTGTAAAGTTAAAGGAGCTAATAAATGTAAAAGCATTCAACACCATGCCCAACACATAGTCGGTGCTTACTAAACGTTAGCTTGTGTTGTGACTGATTAAGAATTAGGTAGTAATCTTGGTGTTTAACCTTTATGAAACAATTTCTTAATCTCAAAGTACTGTTTTTATGGGTAATCAATTTTGGCAATAATTACAATAGAACAAATGAAGCCAAGCTTCCGTTACAATCACAGCTTTGTCAAAAATTATGTAGATGGCCTATATAAATGAGTGATTAAAGGAAATTATAACTAAGAAGTCCTGTAAATGTTTTATCATTTGCCATTACACATTGAGTATCATTTGTCCAAAATTCTTGGAATCAGAACTGTTTCAGATTTTGGATTTGGGGAATATCTGTAATTATGTAATGCACTATCTTGGGGATGGATCTAAGTCTAAATGCATAAACTCATTTATGTTTCATATACATTATACATGTACATGAAGGTAAATTTATATTTTTAATAATTTTGTGCATGGAACAAGGTTTCCTAGTGTGGAATTTTCTACTTGTCTCATCATGTGGGTGCTCAAAATTTTTCAGAATTTAGAGTAATTCAGATTTTCTTATTAGGAATATTCAACCTATATTAAAAACTTTTTGCTATGGGCTTTACTGCCCATAATGCTATCCATTATGCAGTTTATGGAGAACCAGCGACACTCCATGCCTCTCACCAAAACTTCAGGCTTCTCTTAAGATTGATGCTGTGTTGGGAAGTGAGACTTTGTCCCTGATCCAGGAGTCACTGGTTTATGTTTACAAGTTAATGGATTGTTCACCTTCGTGACTGATCCTGAGGTGCTGAACTGCTTATGTCATACAGTTAACTGCTTGTCCATGTAGGGGAGTTTAACCAAGAGGTAAATTTAGGTCATGTGAAATATTAAACAAATATTTACTCTGAAACTGTGTTCATGGAGATGTCTATTCTTGAGACCTGGACAAGAAGTCAGGTTCTCTGCACATTTAGATTAGGAATGATTATAAAAGGAGTAAGGTGCCAATTAAAGAAAAGCTTCATCATGTAGCTTTATTCTAAAGACTGTTAGGTCTCCTTCCAAAGCAGAAATGTTTCTAAAAGCCTATATTCCTCTTAAAGGAATCTATATACAAGTTAGTGTACTAGATACTAAATTATTTAAGGATATGAACTTCCACAAGGTCAGAAGGGCAGGCTTAGAATTTTGGGTTAGTCGATATTTCTGGTTCCCCCTCTGCTAACAGCAAAACGCTGCACCCTCTGGAGAAATGTCTTTTTCCCATTTTTCACATTGAGGATAATATTTCTCAAAGTTGTCATGAAGATTAATTGACATGTATTAAAGATGCTTGGTAAGCAGGAAAATGTGATAATAATATTCTGAAATGAGGTATGTGTGCACATTTATAGTCTACATACTCTTCTAGTTTCTGCATACAATGTAGCTCGCTTGTAAGCTCAGGAAAACACAGCAGTTGCAAGTCAATAACAGAGCAAAATACTCAAAACTTTCTACCTCACAGAATTTGTTGGAGATACACATACACAAAAACATCACACACACACACACACACACACACACACACACAGTGGTTTCAGGTAGGTAGGGTGAATTGTGGGAATGATATAGTTGATATAGTTCCTCTACAATGAATGTTTGGTACTCCCAAATCAAATGATTCCCTGTGCTGTACAGAACTTTTAAATAGCCTCTTATTGGGCCCATTTATACATTGACCCAGTATTTACAGAACTTCACACTTTTATGAGACATTTTTGTTTCACTTAATGCTCAATAATTTTTAGAAAGTTATTATTCCTGTCCCCCTTTCACATATGGAACATTGTGGTATGGAAGGTTAAGAAACTAGAGCAGAACAACATAGCTAATTAGTGGATCTCCAAAATAAAATTCTGTTTTATTTATCTTTCTACTACATTCTGATTCTTCTAATGTTATGTTTAGGGTTTTTGGTTTTGGGGGTTTGGCAGGGGAGGGTTTGTTTTGTTTTATATTTTTAGCTGTTTAGTAAAGAGAAACAGGTATTATATAAATGGTATTATATAAAATATTGATGACACAGAAGTATAATTTACTTTTAATTAGGTAAAGTTGAAGTATAGCATTAACATCTTTTGAAATATTAAGAATGTCTATTAATATTAGTTTATTCCTAAAATAAATGTCCTTTTCAAATGAAGATTTTTTTCTAGTACATAATCATATTTTTACCTTTAAAAAGCCAAAGCCACACATCAGATGTTAGACTGTTATGTTTTTCTCCTTTCTAGAATTGTGGATGTACATATTTTACAATCTGTAATGCCATACCTGAACAAAGCCAGATAGATGACCATAATGGCTGTCTGCTACCTCCTCTTGTGCATACTGAGCTAGACCAGTGGAACACCATCTTGGTAGGAGAGGTTTTGACAGGAAGAAGAATGTAGCTAGAATTGCAGAGCTTGCAAAATCACAGTTTTACCAAACTCATCCTATCCCAAAAGAAAACCTAATGACTGGAACCATACAGAAAGGACTTTATGCCAACCTACAAAAATAATTTAACATGCTATACAAAAATACTTTTTTCATCTATTTTCAACACATAGCTTTCTTTATTGGTGCTCAGTAAAATAGGAACTACAATGTAAAAAATATCTTGTCTTCATAGAGCAATAAAAAGCACATAGCCTCTAATGCTGTTAGCTGAACATTCGTCTATACTTTTTTTCCCCCAAAAAAGTGATGCTTTAAAACAAAAAAGAAGCATATCATAAAAACTTTTAAAACCAATAGCAATATACATTGGACTACAAATCCAAGACGAGGAATCAATTTCCACTTGCAGATTTTAGGCAAAGGACATGGCCTTCAGTTGATTGCCACACCCAAAAGCTGATTTCCCCTAGAACAGCAGGCAGAAAATTGGAGCTGCAGAGATCTCCAGAACTGGTTTGTGTGACATCTCAGTAGTCAAAACCACACACACATGGGCCACTCAGACAGAAGTGTTTTCACTTTTAATCAAGTGAAAGATCTGTGAAGTGACAGCTGCATGCAAAGACATCCTGGGGTATTTGGGACAGAAAAGGTCAGAGAGGGTCGGTCAACAATGTGAATGCTGGGGAAATGGCCCCAAAAGGGATGTTGGGCAGCGCCTTACCCCAGCTAGTCTGGCTAGAAAAACCCTGGAGAACTAGAGTGATTGTGTACAAGAAGGTGTTTCAGGGCAACAGGGAGCTCAGAAGGTCATTTTCTTTTTGACCCATCAATACTTAAGAGCCCCAGAACAGCATCACTCTTTCTTGTCCCTCATCATTAAGAGCCCAGCCCAGCCTATTGGGACCTTGATGTTTTCCTTGAACCCTACTGCAAAAAATTTGTACTAAGCTACAGAATAAGTCCGCTACTTGAACTTTGTATTGTGCTCTGGAGTCCAAGAAAATTTTCTTTAAAAGCTAGAATGTCCATAAATTTTAGCAGCAGCATGTTGAATGTGTAACCAGCCACTTCATTTTTAGCCACAAAGTTGTTGGCTGTTAACTCTAGAAATCGCTCCAACAGTTGTTTTTCAACAGATCGTTTTTTACCAAACATATCCATGCTTAGAATGCTCCTGTAGGTGAGTTTATTCCCTCCCATGTCTTTAAACCCCTGTGAATACTTGTTCATTAAGTTTTTTGTAATATCTAGAAATTGTCACCTAGGATAATTTCCTCCAAAAAGCCAATAGCAGCATTAATTTAGGTATTCCAGGCAGAGAGATGGCCGGCAGGAAGTTGCCCCCTGGGTTAGGCGAGTGCATGTTTTGCAGGAGGTAGCATGTGCGCATGCGCCTGAGACCAGGTCTTTGCTCTATGTGGCTGGAGTCTCAGTATCAGTGTCCGTTACAGAAGGCTGAAATGAAAACTTACACAATAAACCTGAAGACTTTCTCCTATAATTTTATGTAAGTACTTACCATACATAATAATATTCTTCATAAAACTTCTGGCTTTAAAAATGTTGAACAATAATAATTGAATAGAAAATAAAGTTACATTGTAATGCAGTATTTAATTTACAATTTGAAAATTGAAACCCCGGAATATATACCCCCCAAAATCCTAAATACTCAACAGTAAAAATACAAACAATCCAGCTGTGAAATAGGCAAAAGATATGAACACTTATCTCAGCAAAGAGGAGATAACAATGGCAAATAAACCCATAAAAAGATGTTCAACATGATAGCTGTTAGGGCAGTGAAAATTAAAATGACAATAGCTTGTCCACACAACTATCAGAACCAAAATTTTGTTTTTTTAAAAAAAGTGATAATATCAAATACTGGTGAGGATTTGTAGATCTCTCATACATTGCTGGTGGGAATGTAAGGTGGTAAAGTTGCTGCTTTAACAGTCATATACTACATATATGTAGTATATGAAACATGTAGAATATGACTCAGCAGTTGAATTCTTGAGCATTCATGCTAAAGAAAAAAACTTATGTTCACATGAAAACACACAATGTTTGCTTCAGTGTTTTTCATAATAGCAAAATATTGGAAAGTACTCAAATGTCTTCCTTTGGATCAATAAACCGCTATAATCATAAAAAAGAAATTTATTCAGCAATAAAAAGGAATGAATTATTGATAGATGCAACACCTTGGATGAACCTCAAGGGTAGTATATGCTTAGTAAAAATAAATAAATAAATAAATCTCAAAACATTACTTGCTATATGTCCCTATTAATATGTGTCAATGATAAACCTCTGGAAATGAAGAACCGATTTATGGATGGGGGAGGCAAAACAAGGGGGTATCATGAGGGAGTTCTTTTGTGTTTACAGAACATATATGTAGATTTGGGATATTTTTTCACCTAAAGACTTATAAAAGTCACTCAAAAGTTTTAAAATCACTTTTGTGTAATATAAACATGAAAATCTTTAAAGACAAAATGTTTGCTTAATTCCACCTAGGTACCAATGTTTATGTTTAAAGCAAATGTTATGATTTTATTAGCAAGAAACAATTTTAGTATACAACGATGTATTTTTTTCTACTAATAAAAGATGAGAGATAATGTTCATGGCA
This sequence comes from Ictidomys tridecemlineatus, assembly GCF_052094955.1. Taxonomy (NCBI): domain Eukaryota; kingdom Metazoa; phylum Chordata; class Mammalia; order Rodentia; family Sciuridae; genus Ictidomys; species Ictidomys tridecemlineatus. Next base: position 59,616,591 of record NC_135477.1, read on the forward strand.
ATGATTCTAGGAATTATTTGCTCTTGTTCCTTTTCTTTCCTGTTGGCAAAATACAGTCTTTACAATTTGCTGCATTTTCTCTGTTTTCAGAATTGGGGGTTTAATGTATAAGGTTTAGGGGCTACATAGCACCATGAGACAATGTCTTCTTTAGCTCCCAGCCCCTGCTTGTAAGGAATTCCAGAACAATGACTTTTCCTCATATCTGAATTGCTGTTGATTCGAGTTTATTTTCCTGAAAGCTCTTCCAATGAGTTTCCCTTAGATTTAGGTGCAATTCCAAAATGACTACTTGATCTTTATACCCTTCAGGAGGATTGTCTTTGGGAAGCCTGAGGGTTTTAACGGCCCCTGGGAGGAAAAGGCAATGGCCTGCCAACTAGTGTCCTTGTGTAGGTGTCTTTCTGCTCTCAGCACCTGCCTGTTACTTAAGTGGCACGCCACTTAACTCTTTAAATTGTAACTGAGGGAATGGAAGACACTGAGGAAAGGCAAGATATTAAAAAGCAGGTTAGAGATAAAATAAGACTTTGGCACAGAATGACCCAGATGCAAATACAACTGTCAAAACTTTAGGAAATAAATTTTTTTGAACCTAGTTACCTTATCTTTAAAATGGTTATGATAATAATAGCATCTGCTTCCTCAGTTGTTGTGCCCATTAAATGACAAAAATAGGTTTTATGCCACATAGTCCTGTGCTGGCCACATGTGAGGGTTGTAACACATGTTGATTCTCATTTCTTAAGTTACTATCTTAGCCCCTAGGGCATTTTGAAAAGAAACAGCTTGCAATGAAGAGGAGTGATTGCTAGGAGTGAACAGGGTTAATTAACTTTTCCCAGGAAATGTGTTCCTGAAAAGAATATATATTGATTAGGCCTTTCAAAATGGAGTCATTTTTAAAATAGACTAAAGGAAGTCAGTTTGTGCCAAGTGAGTGATGGGTCCCTTGTGTGTGTTGAAGTTCTTGAGACACCCCTACTTTACTTTTTACTGCCCTGTCTTCATGGTACCAGAGTTTAGAGTCTTGATAACTCTGCTTCCAACAATAGTGCAGTGAGTATGGTTCAAACAGAGCAGGTTACCCGTGATACCTTTCCTTGTAAAACATTTTCTCCGTGCCCATAGTGTTTACCTCTAAGAAGAGAATATATGTATAAACTAATGGAGGGAGAGTAGAAATGTTTAATGACCGGAAATTCATCGGGAATTCTAGGTGGAGAAAGTAATCCACCTGGGAAACTGAAGATGTTTTCCTGGAAAAGGCTGAGGGATAGAAAAGTTTATTTTCTTTTGAAATGCTTTCATGTTTGGGGGGGGGGGATGGGAGGCATGGGATGGAACAAATAAATGGCGCTTAAAATAAAATATGGCTCCTTTCCCCCCCTGCCTTTCCATATAGAGAAAGACCAAGGATACATTGATGCTGTTTGTGTCCTAAGCCCTTGGTACTCAGCATCAATAAAGTTTATTAAATTATTATATCCTTTAAGATAGCTGAACACAGTGGTCCTTTAATCGCCCAGTGGTCTGTTCAGGGGTGGTGAGTGAGGGGGTTTAAGGCATATGAATTTTAGCAGGATGACTAAAAGTTCCCAGAGGTCAGGAAATAGGTTGGTTGTATATACTGTCACCTCCTTAGAGCTTAGCAGGGTATCTAACATCCTGTAGGTACTCTATAAGCATTTACTATGTGAATGCATGGGGGGGTGGGAGGACAGTCTATCTGGAAGAGTGTTAAAAGAGTTTTTGCATGGATGGTAAGGCTTGTTTGCGGGCTTCCAAGGATTCTGACACTACCTGAGAGACCAGAAGTCAATTTCACCTCTTCACTCAGCCATTTGCAAGCGGTTGTAAATCTCGTCTTTACTTGAGTCCCGGGTAGAGGTGTGTGGCTACGCCCCGCTGTGTGGACACCTCCAGCCAAGTTGCAAGGGAAGGTGGTAGAGAGGCAAGAGCCAGCCAGCACGTGCAGCCGCCCAGGGGAGGAGGAGGCTGGGCTATCTCAGCCCTTAGTCAGCAGCTGGGCTCGGTTTTGAAACAAAAGCCAATGTCCTCCCTCGGAGTCCGCGGCCGGTCAGCTCCTAGGGGAAGAAAGCCATGCTACCCAGCCGGTTAGTGGCCCAACTTACTTTTCCAGAGCCTGGGACAAAGGGCCAACAGATGTGCGGGAATGGGTGGGGTTTGGGGAATGGGGGACGTGGGCATAGATCTTTCAGACCCTCCTCTCGCGGCCTCTCGCTAGAAGGGCCGGGGTCTCTCCTGCTCTGCGCATGTTTGCCCCGGGTAGTCCGCTGCCGAGCCGAGGCCGCTCGGGTCTGCGCAAAGCCGAGGCACCTTTGCCACTCGCGCACCAGAGCTCAGACACACCAGGCCCTGGTTTCATGAATGAAATCCAATCGTGTGGATATAAATAGCCTCGAAGGCTGCTAACGTCACAGTGCGAGCTGCGGCCGCCACCGCGTCGGAGCTAGGTGCCGGGCTCTCGGTTCCGCCCGGCTGCACCGCCTGGGAGCGGGGTGGGGACAGGAGAAGGGGAGGGCTAACGGTGGAAAGGGGCGAGCCCCTCTCGCCCCGGACAGGGAAGAGCGGCAGCGGCTGGGCGAGCCGGCGAGGCGAGGCAGGCGAGACGAGACAGTGCCATGCTGCCTTTGTGCAAAGTTGGGCGGCGGGCGGCGCGCCGCGCGCAGGGGCCGCGCACACCCGCGACCGCGCGCAGCCGTGGCTGCTGCTGAGTGGCGGGGGCCCCCCGCTTCCCCCCTGGCCCTTGAAGGCGGAGAGAGCTCGCGTCTCGCTCAGCTTCAGGGTAGGTTCTGTGTCGTGAGTGCGCTACGGTATGAAACTTCTCCGAACAGCAGCCGCGGAGCCCCCACCGCTCTGGCTCCCGCGGGTGGCAGGTGGGGGCTCCTGGGTCCGTGCCAAGCGGCCAGCAGCACCCCGAGAGTGAGTTGTGGGACAAAACTGCTGTAGGGGCCGCCCTCGCCTTTCTGTGAGGCCGGGTACCTTCCCATCAGAGGCAAGCAGAAGAGATTTCTAGGAGTGCCCGCCCAGCCGCGCCCCTAACTTGGAGCTGAGAAAATGTACAACGGCACCCTTAGCAGGCTGGCTGCGCCGGGAGGGGGTGGTGCCGCGCCTACAAGAAAGCTCTTTTTCTTCGAAGGACAGTGGTGGGGAACGGGAGGACCTAGAAAGGCGGATACGCTGGCCCTTTTGGCGCTTGCACCCCTTGAGAGTTGACTGGAGCCCACATTTGGCGATCCCTCCCTTCCACCCCAAACCCCGTGTCTATGGAGTCTGTTTTGAGTTGCTGTGACAACGGTAGGTGCTGCCATGAGGGGCTTGCACACACCTCACCTTGAATCTGTGTGCTCAGCTTTCGGGGAAAATACTCCACCGGGGTAGAGAAGAGAAAACAATCTCCTCCCCCAAAAAGAAATGGAAGGAAAGCACAAGTGTGTAAAAAATATATCATTAGATCCTACAGTTAGCTGTGTCGTTTCCATCCCCAGCAGTATCAAACATCTCAACTGAGGAGCAATGTCAATATTTAGACTTGGACAAGCCAGAAAGTTAGAAGAGAGCGCCAAGCGCAGGGTTTTGACTTGGCTTTGCACGTCAGCACACAAGCTGTGCCTCTGGAGCTGACTGTACACATTTGCTGGGGGAAAAATGCATGAAAGTTGATATATACACAGAAGCATCAAGATCTCGGAAACTCTAGGAAGTTAAGAAAAGTTTCCCTCACTTTAAACTTCTCCAACCTATGCTGTTCTGGGAGCCCTGTTGAACTTCAGTCAGATGCTCAGCTTGAGGTTTCATTGGTTTGGGGCCACCCCACCCCCAACTGGGGCTGTGTGGCATATTCTACAGGAAACATTCTAAACTGCGAAAGTAATACTAAGTTATTAGTGATTTTCTTCTTTGTATGAGTCCTGTCATTATCATCAGATAGTAAAGAGTCAATAGGCCATTAAACTGGTTTACAAACTCTATTTAGAAATTTGCATTTCCTTTCCAATAAGCTTTTAGATGCTTAGAGAGCCAGTGGATACTAGAAAATAAACACAAGCTCTTTGCAGCATAAATAACATCTGCAAACTGCTCCACAGGTAGAGTGGGCAGTAAATTGTTATATCAAACTAGGTTTCCTGGCAGATTCCTGGATCATATTTGGTCATATTAGTTCAACCAGTCAATCTCATATGGAAGGCTTTGAAAAGTTATTGGGAAGCAATGAAATCATGCTCAATATTCTTCTTAACTTGCTTATTACTGTTAGTTGCCCAGCTTCTGAAGGTAGTGTAAATATTAAGTACACCTGGCAGTGTGTGATCACAGAGATAGGAATAGAAACACACATAACAGATTGATGTTATTGAAATAATAATGCAATTTATTAATTATACAAATATAATAAGAAAAAACAGAATTGCTTTTGTTGGCATTTTGTGTGCTCAGTTATGCATATCATAAATTCAGTGATTATTCTCTTCATTCTGACATTCTGGACTTTAGTTGTGATTATGTTGTCTAAAAATTCTATTGGGAGGAATAGCATGCCACTTCTATAACTTGTGTATTGTAAACTGCCTATAAAGTTTTCATTGTTCCCATCCATGAGTTTGTGGCCAAATGCTTTTTTTTTTCTTTAATCATTCCAAAATGCTCAGAAATGTATTTTCACAAATGCTACAAAATGTTACCCTAGCTATTTCAAGATATATTTGACCCACAGAAATGCCACTTCTACACTGACACTTAGCAGAAATAAAGTGGATTCTACCCTTTCTTGGGGAGAAGGGCAAACAACTGTGTTCCTGACAGTAAGATTTATAAAATATTTCTCTCTTTTGTGCAGGTAAGTCCAGCTGAGAGCAGGGTGTTCTCATCTTCACTTCCAGCAAGCCAGGTCAGTGTCTTTGTGCAAACCCATGACCACAGATAGACTGATGACATCCTGTGTCTTAATTCTGAACATGCATTTTAGAACAGGTTTCTTAGTCATTTGTCTTAAAAGGATTTGTTTTTGTCATTTTGTGTGCTCAGTTATGCATATCACAAGCTCAGTGATGATTCTCTTTATTCTATGAGTAAACTGGTATTAAAACAAGCCTTGAATCAGTTTGTCTTTTATAAAACTTTTTTTTTCCACTTTGGAGATTCTGTCTGGTGCCAGACAATTGAGACTAGGGGGATCTGGAGACTCAATAATTGAGGTTTACTTCTGTCTTGATCTTAGCACTCTGGACCTGTAAAGAACTTGAAACAATAATAATTGATATTTATTTAGCATGAACTTAGACAGTGTGCTCCATTCTGTACATTTATGTTTTCATTCTGCCTTTAAAAAAAAAAATTCCCATGAAGTGAAACTACTCTCTTGACCCCAGGCTATAAAGAAGGAGTTGGAAGTTCTATAGTTCTACATTTAATCCCTATAGTAAATAGCACAAATAGGATTTTTTTTTGAAGTTCTGTCTTAAACCAAGACATAAACTACTTCTTCAAAAATACTTCTCTACCAGGGAAATTTTAGGCAAAGAAATATTAAGTGATTTGTCTAGGACAACTTAATAATTGCAGTTTATACAATAACATTCAATAGCCCAGCCACTGCAAAAGAATAAATTCCACTCTTTTAGGTAAAACAGTGAAAATAATATAAGTATTTATGTATACTTTCTAGCATAACTCTGTCAAAAATGAGAAGATTTTTATCATGAGATCTCTGGCTTCAAGAATTTTATAAACAGATTTAAAAAGCAAAATACTAAACATTCATATATGAAAAAATAGAGAATAAATCAAGATAGAGCAAGTCAGAAGGCCAAATTGGGAGCCAGTGGTATATTTACAAAAAGTTCATCATTTTCCACTCTGTGGGTTTACTTTGCAATTCCATGTATGTATGAAGAAACTTTCCAAGCACATGTTTTGTCTGAATAGATGATAAATGAGTGAAAGTTTGGGAAAAGAGAATGTAGAAATTTCAACCTGATGGGGAGAGATTATGCAGTTGTCCAGAGCCATTAAGTTAAAATATCTCAATGACCTTGCTTCAAAAGCTTCATAACAAAATCATGGACTGATTGACTCTGCACAGCATCTTTGAAAAAACACTATAATTTGGTATGATGTTTACAAGTGCTATATTCCTTCTGGAGCCTCAGTTTGTCTGAAAGGTGCTATAGAAATAGATTTGGACACATAATACTAAAGTCCTGGAAATGGGTAACATCTGAAGTTTAAGCAGGATGTTTTTAGTTTGTGTCTGAATTTACAACCCTCTCTTACCCCCTTTTCCCTCCCCCTCCTTTTTTTGAGGGGTGGGTAGAATAATTTGTAACAGTTGTTAATCCTTCTTAGGGAGTTTTCTATAAAGGAGTAATAAAAAATGAAATAGGAAACAACTTACTAAAGAAAACCTTTAGATAATTATCTTTTTAATGTCCACATACCCCCAACTCAAGCTAAAAGCTCTAAAAGTGTAATTAGTCAAGAGGCATTTTTAAGCATTTAAGGGGTTGTTGAACCCATCCTCTATAGGAGCTTTGTCCTGTAAAAGTTGCTCATCATGGATTGTTAGAAAATAAATCATATTCCAAAAGAGCACTATTATTATCAGGAAGATCCCTTTACAGGCCAACACCTGCCAACCAATATATGGTTAGTTTTGATAGTGGTGTGTCATAAAAACATCAATATTACAACTCTAAACCCATAATTTATTTAAAGCAATAAAATTATACTGCCAATTACATAATGTTAGAGCCAAAAGAAATTTGGAGATTAGCATGGTATCTCTAATAATTATCACTTAATTAGTAATCAATCACTTGTTTCCTTTTTTGAACTTCAGAAGGCTTTGGTTAATAGGCATCACTTGCCTCTTTTAAAATGTCTAGAAACATTTGAACTCTTGCTGGCTTGAGTTGGTGAATCTGCTTATATAGAAAACAGAGAAAATTTTCAAAACTTTCTTTTGGTCTATCTTTTAGAAAACAAGCAGTATAGTCTCGTGATAGGAAGCACTCCCCTTTGGCTTCCCATAATTGGGTCCTTGGATTCCTCTTCTCTACCCAGGCTTTCCACCAGTCTCACAACATTGAAACAGATCTTAGAAAGGGAAGGAATAGGATGTCACAAAAAAACTGGAGAGGGAAAAGGGCAGGAGGTAGGAGAGTATGTGAGTGATGGGGCAGGGGAGAGAAAGGAAAAGCTTTGGGGGGATGGAGGCAAAAGGCAGTCCCTCAAAGTGATGGGTTGTTTACAGATAGGTTATTTATTTGCATTTTATTTATTTATTTATTTGCTTGTTTATTTTCATTTATAGACAAAGTAAAGCCACCCTCTCTTCCTCCTGGTACCTTTTGTTACTTATGCCCAGAGGGTAGAAATTAGAAAATGGGCAAATAAAGATCTTAACAGCCTCTTTCTAGGTTTTCTAGATGTTGAGGACTTTTCCTGTCTTCAAATACTCCCTCCAGCTGTGCCACCAAAATATGTCCGCTTGTCTCTCTTTTCCAGTTTTATTCACTAAAGGGTGAATTAGCATGTTTGACAAAGAAAGTAAGCAATGCCAGTAGGTCTAGAAGAGAGCAATTATATTTCTCCACGCTACACCTGAGTTTATTTATTGAACAGACACAGGTTAATGGCAAGTTCCCAGTGTTAATGAGGTTATGATCTCAGGCTCCATCCCTCTATGGAGAAGTTTCCTTTGAACTGTTATCCAACCCTAGGCCAAACCCTTAATGACCCCTGCAATAAATACAGCCAGCACTTCTTATGCTCCTGGTGGAGACGAGACACTTCAGCTAATATTCGTTATCAATTCCAGTTCTATGGAAGCACAGAATGGAACTCAGAGATGTTAAGTTAAAGAGCTAATACAAAGCAGAGCTTTATAAAAAGAAACACTTTAAACCATTTCATTCCAGATTACTCTTTCAGATGGCAAGAGTAATAGAAGTTAAGATAATTATTCTTTAGGTTTTTATACCCTGAATTACCTCACAGTCTTGCCTGTAATAAGTCTGCCAACTCTTCAATTCATTTCTAATATATTTTGATGCTAGTCACAGTTGTAAACAGTTGAGTCAAGGAGAGTTGAATTGTGGAGCCAGGAAAGTCCTTCAGGGTACTTGGTTCAACGTCATGTAGTTGATAAAATACTGGCACCCGAGAGAGCCATGCAACTTGACCACTCAGTTAATAAGTGACACCGTCTGAACCGAACCCAGGTTTCCAAATCCCAGCCAGGGCTCAATTCCATTACATAACACTGCCTGAAAAGTGCCAAGTCTTCTAAACCCTCCAACTTAGCCAAAATTACAACCACCAAGTCCAAAATACATCTGAAACCTAAGGCACATCCAGAAATGGGTGATAAGAGGATGCCAGCAGTATAAAGACATGTACTAAGAGAAACCTCAGTTATCTACACTAGAGTCTAGGCAGAACAGTCTTTTACCCTCTTAAAAAAAATAGCACCCCAAACTCTGATTCTGTCCATGCTCTCAGTTGAGCAATCTACTTGTAGCATTTTAATATTGACTGAGCTTTATCTTTTTTGTTTTAAATTAGCTGTCTGCCTTGGGTGAAATATTTCCTCACTTTCCTCATCGATAAATAGGAGGAGTATCACTTCCCTCGGAGGATTACGAGGATGTTATGAAATCACACATGTGAAACACATAGTAGATGCTCAGTAAGGCTTAGGTTTCTTCTTTGCCTTTCCAGAGAATCTCAAAGGAAAATGTTATGTTGGGATAGTCAAATCATTTCACCCCTAAATTTACTGGAGCCATTGAGTTCTGATATCATCTAGTTCGTTATGATAACCCTTTTTTCCTTGATTATCTCTGGGTACAGCAGCCCAGGCATAAATGTATTTATTTTCCACGTACCCCTAGGGTTGATAAAGGTTTACTTGAATTATTTTATGGCTTTAGTTTCTATCACAAACTAATGGCAAGTTCCTCTTGGAGATTTTTTCCCGGACCCTGTTTTAAGTATGTTAATGCGTTTTTCACACAGACCTTTGCTTCTCAAAGCATCAGTATTTTTTCAGCCAAATAACTAAGAAAGATTGCCAAAGAATGATCGCTGGTAGAAAACTTTTGCTTTCAGTTTTTATGTGCATGTGACTGACTTTTCCTGTCTTCATTTGGAGTGATTGCCAGAATGAATATGGGGTAGGGGTGAGGTATGCTCTTTTCCTTCTGTATGTTGATGACTGGTGTATTGGTAGGAAAAGATATAAACACTCCAGTTTCCTCCTTCAGCCCCAGCTCTTGATAACTACCCTGGCCTCAGTGACACCTCTGGAAGGTGTCTCATCACACTCCTCGCCCCAGCTGCTTCATTTGGTCTGGTGGCACTTGCTGCCCTGCTTTGGACTTTTGGAGTCAGGTCTTTGGCAACACATTCTATTCATCACACCAAAGCTCACTGATATGATATGTTTTCTTATTTTTGTGCCTGTTTTTCCTTCTTTTTATTAATAACCAAGCGACCTCAAATAGATTTATTTTCCTGGTGGCACAGTTTCCCTTTTTAGTATCTGGCAAATTATATTGCAAGATGTACGTCCTTTTCTTCAAGTTTAGGAGTAGCAGTTATGTGTTTTTCTCAAAGCTCTGAAGTGGCTAAACCTGGGTTGGAGGCTTAGGAATAAACAGTTGCTAGATTGTCCCTGATTTTATTATTACAGTCAAGTTGGTTCTATATAAGCTTCAGTTTTCATCAAGGGATTAATTATTTTTAAAGCAGTGTTCAAACTTATTAACGTGTGAACAGCAAGAATGGGCATCTTGTTCAAAGACACTTTCTGGTTCCAGGATTTCTTAGGTGGGGCCTGAGATGGTGGGATTCTAACAAGTTCCCCATTGATCCCAAAGCTGCTGATCTGAGGACCAGGCTTTATGTAGTGAGGTTGTAAATACATTACTGTATCTTAAGCTAAAAGTTGTCCTGTGTAGATCTTAATTAGATTCTCACCTTACATTGCTTGCTTGTTTTTTTTTGTTGTTGTTGTTGTTGTTTTTTTTTTTGGTGGTGCTGGGGATTATGAATGTGAGGCAAGCATTCTCCCAACTGAGCTATATCCCCAGCCCCCTTATTTCTAAGTAATAAAAAGAGTCATGGAATCTTAAACAGGGAAGACAGTGCTGGCAGATCACTTTCAAATGCTCCGAGGGTCTGGATGGATAGCTCAGTGGTACTGTGCATGCTTAGCATGTGCAAGGCCTTAGGTTGCCGCTAGCACCTAAAAAAATAAATGCTACTGACATAAAGATTGTATAAATTCCATACTGCCAATTGGGCCTCACAAAATACTTTTGTTGGTATTGCCCAACTCTTATATCCAAAATCAACATATGGTACAATTGGCAGCGGAGAGTAGTTGCCATGTAAGTGTTGGCTGATGTTTTCTTTTATGTTGTTGAGTAAGATAAAAGTGAAACAACAAATAGATGTGTCAAAATTGTACCTGTTTATCAAAGATGTGAATGATTTTTTTGCTGAAATGGGTAATAGTTTTTAAATTCTGGTAGGCTGTTTCCTCAAATCTACTCACAATTTAACAACTATACATACAACACATCTTTAAATTTATTCTGCATTATTAACAATTTTTTAATTATTTTTCTTAAATCTAGAAAATCAACAGAACGATAAGCCCAGATTTATAAGATCAATAATTTATGTGGTATAAATATTCCCACTGTGGTCAATTTTAAACTACTAATGTGACGGAGCACAAAGTTGGGTCAAGATGGTACAAGTAGCACACCTCTATGTGGTATTTTCACCACACAGATAAAATTGCATGAATACCTCAAAATTCTAGATTGTGCTGAAGGATAAAATGATTAGTAAAGATTTTTGATTATTTATTGCTATTGATTTTAGTATAATTTATTTAATAGTGAATTTATATGGTTTAATATTTAATACTATTTTCATGGCCTTGCCAAATTCCCAGAATTTAGAAACTTGTTCTCACAAACTGGTAAGGGTTGGCTCCAGCACGCCACTGGAGGTAGTTCACTTGGTCCAATGGTCTTCAACTTTGGCTGTACATTGGTAGGGATACCCTGAGGAATATATAGTCTATAGTTTTAGTAGATCTACATTAAAGCTCTGGAACATGAACTTAAAATTTGGTTTTGAAGTGTATCTTACATAAACAAAAAATTATAAATTATAAGTATATAACAAAGGATGTTCACAGACTGAACACACCCACAGAGAAACACAGAACTTTACCAGCTCCAAGAAGCCCTCTTGTGCTCCATTCAGTCACTACCCAGCTGAGATAACCACAGCCTTGACCATAGAGATGAGTTTTGCAAGCTTTTGGCCTTGATATAAATGAAATTATACCCTACGTATTCTTTTGCATCTGGCTGCATTCCCCCAATATTATGATTGTGAGATTCATTCATAATGTATGTAGCAAGAGTTCATCCATTTTTGTGGTGTATAGTATTCCCTTGTATGAATAGACCCCAAATTATGATTTATTTATCCATGCTGCTGTTGATGGGCTGTTGCCAGTGGCGGGTTACTTTGAATAGAGTTGCCAAGAACTTTCTCCAAAACATTCAAAATAAATCCCACAATGATTATAATGAATAGGAAACCTCTTGACTGCCTTCTCTACCACCCTCCTTCTCTCTTCCTTCTCATATAACATGACCAAGGCCATTGATTCTTTTGTGTGAATGTACTCTTAGTTCTCTGAGTCATGAAGCCATGTGCTTCCATTCATAACAGCTTGTTCTCCAGGCTTTTTTCAGTGTAGGTTCCCAACCTCCATCTTTCATCCACACGTCTGCATTGGTGCATTCTGAAGAGGCATAAAATTTGGCCTCACATCAATAAGCAAGGGGGAGTAATAGATGTTGTAGACATGGAACCAAAGGCTAAATTTGGCAGCTGATCATTAAGACTCCTGGAAAGAGGCTTTCAAGTAAGGGAAATGCTTTTCTTTTATGTGTATCCGGGATCAGCAATGAACTCCTAGAATATTTCAGATTCTAATATTTTTGTTTATTTGAGGTAGACCATGGACTCTCTTTTGATATGACAACTAAAATCTCTCCAAGTCTTTATTTGGTCTGGAAAGATCAGAGAGTGTTTTCCTATTAAGTTTGTTCAGCAGGTATAGCTGTATTTATGGTCTAACTTACCCGAGAAATCTTGAAAAAAGAATTTTCTTCATTTGCTTGAATCAGAGCATAACCTAATCCCAACTGATGTGTTATAATCTCACAAATGTTTAAATCCAGTTGCTTAATTGTCATTGTATCTGACCACAGCAAGTGCTCTCTGGTGCTACAGAAGCCAGCCTACTGACATCTTTAGAGAATGCTTCCAGTGAGCAGCTTACTACTACACAGCACTATAGACACTTTTCTTCATGAGGATAGGTTTTTAAGAACCAGGAGTCTTCAGACTTGATATTAGCTTTCTCAAAAAAAAAAAAAAACCACATAAAACTTTGACATCTCTTTAAAGACTTGACCATGTGTTGATTACTAATTCATTTTTTTAAGATTTTTTTATTTGTTCTTTTCAGATATATATCACAATAGAGTGTATTTTTACATATTATACCTACATGGAGTATGACTTTCCATTCTTGTGGTTGTACATGATATGGCATTACACTGGTCATATATTGATACATGATATACAAAAGTAATGTACAATTCATTTTATCTTCCCTATTCCCTTCCTCCTTTCATTCCCCTTTGTCTAATCCACTGAACTTCTATTTTTCCTTCCCACCCCCATTATTGTATGTTAGCTTCTGCATATCAGAGAGATCAGAAGGCCTTTGGTTTTCTGCGGATTGGCTTATTTTTTTTATCTTTATTTTATTGTATGTGGTGCTGAGGATCAAACCCAGCACCCTGCACATGCTAGGTGAGTGCTCTACCACTGAGCCACAAGCCCAGCCCCTTGGATTATTTCACTTAGCATGATAGTCTCCAGTTACATCTATTTACCAGCAAATGTCATAATTTCATTCTTCTTTATGTCTGAGTAACATTCCATTGTGTGTATACCACATTTTCTTTAGCAATTCATCCTTTGAAGGACACCTAGGTTGGTTCCATAGCTTAGCTATTGTGAATTGAGCTGCTATAAACATGATGTGGCTGTGTCACTATAGTGTGCTGATTTTAAGTGCTTTGAGTATATGCAAAGGAGTGGGATAACTGAGTCAAACGGTTGTTCCATTTCAAGTTTTATGAGAAATCTCCATACTGCTTTCCAGAGTGTTTGTACCAATTTGCGTTCCATCAGCAATGTATGAGTGTACTTTTTTCTCCACATTCACACTAGCATTCATTGTTACATGTACTCTTGATGATTGCAATTCTGACTGGAATAAGACGGAATCTCCGTGTTATTTTTATCTGTTTTTCCTCTAATTGCTAGAGATGTTGAACATATTTATTCATATATTTGTTGACCAGACATATTTCTTCTTCTGTGAAGTATCTGTTCAGTACTTTTGCTCATTTTTTTGATTGGGTTATTTGTTTTTATGGTGTTAAGTTTTTTTGAATTCTGTATATATGCTGGAGATTAATGTTGTCTCTGAGGTACCGGTGACAAAGGTTTTCTCCCATTCTGTAGGCTCTCTCTTCACATTCTTGATTGTTTCCTTTGCTGATGAAGAATCTTTTGGGTTTGATACCATCCCATTTATTGATTTTTTATTTTACTTCTTATGCTTTAGGAGTCTTGTTGAGTAATTGAATTCCTAAGCCAACATGATGGAGATTTGGGCCTACTTTTTTTTTCAATAGGCTCAAGGTCTCTGGTCTAATGCTTAGGCCCTTGATCCACTTTGATTTGATTTTTGTGCAGGGTGAGAGGGAGGGAATTAATTTCATTTTGCTATATATGGAGTTCCAGTTTTCCCAGCACCATTTATTGAAGAGGCTATCTTTTGTCCAATGTATGTTTATGGCACCTTTGTCCAATATGAGATAACACTATTTATGTGGATTTGTGTCTCTGTCTTCTGTTCAGTACAATTGGTCTTCATCTTTGTTAGATGTTTTTGTTCCCATAGCTCTGTAGTATAATTTAAGTCTGGTATTGTGATGCCTTCTGCTTCACTTTTGTCACTAAGGATGGCTTTAGCTATTCTAGTTCTCTTATTTTTCCAAATGAATTTCATGGCTGCTTTTTCTATTTCTCCGAACAATATCATTGGAATTTTAACAGGAATTACACTAAATCTGTAGAGTTCTTTTGGTTGTATGGTCATTTTGACAATATTAATTCTGCCTACCAAGAATGGAGGAGATCTTGCCATCTTCTAAGATCAATTTCAATTTATTTACTTAGTGTTCTGTAGTTTTTGTGATAGAGGTATTTCGCCTTTTTTGTTAGACTAATTCCAAAATATTTTTTTTTTGAGGCTACTGTGAATGAGATGGTTTTCCTAATTTCTTTTTCAGTTGATTCATCACTGTGTATAGGAATGCATTTGACTAATAGGAGTTAATTCTGTATCCTGTGACTTAGATGAATTCATTTATGAGTTGTAGAAGTTTTCTGGTGGAATTTATTGGATCTTTTAAATATAGAATCATGTCATCAGCAAATAGGGATAACATGAGGGGTTTTTTGTTTGTTTGGTTTTACTATTTGTATCCCCTTAATATTTCTTCTGCATAATTTTTCTAGCTAGATTTTCAAGGACTATATTGAACAGAAGTCGTGAAAGAGGACAACCTTGTTCCATTTTTTTAGAAGGAATGCTTTAGATTTTTCTCCATTTAGAATGATGTTGGTCTTGGGTTTAACATATATAGCCTTTACAATGTTGAGGTTTATTCCTCCTATCCCTAGTTTTTCTACTGTTTTGAACATCAATGGATGCTGTCTTTTGTCAAATGCTTTTTCTGCATCTATTCAGATAATCATGTGATTTTGTCTTTAAGTCTACTGATGTGATGAATTATGTTTATTGATTTCCATTTGTTGCACTGTGCATCCCTGGGATAAAACCCATTTATTCATGCTGCACTATATTTTAAATATGTTTTTGTATGTGATTTGCCAGTATTTTATTAAGAACTTTTGCATCCATGTTCATCAAGGATATTGGTCTGAAGTTTTCTTCCTGTGATTTATCTTGCTTGGGTATCAAGGTGACTAGCTTCATAGAATGAGTTTGGAAGGGTTCCTTCCATTTCCATTTCATGGAATAATTTGAGGAGGACTGGTGTTAGTTCTTCTTTGAAGGTCTGGTAGAACTCAGCTGAGACTTCACCTGGTCCTGAGCTTTTCTTTGTTGGTAGTCCTTTGATGGAGTCTTCAATTTTATTGCTTGAAATTGATCTGTTTAAATTTTCTAGGTCTGCCTGATTCAATATGGGTAAGTCATATGTCTCTAGAAATTTGTCGCTGTCTTCAATATTTTCAATCTTTAATAAGATTATAAATTATTATAAATACTTTATAAGATTATAAATTATTATAAATAAGAGTATAAATTTCAAAATAGTTTTTGATTATCAGCTGTATTTTAGTAGTATCCATTGTGATATTTCCTTTTTTAACACAAATTTTAGTAATTTGAGTTGTCACGTTCTCGTCATTAGCTTGATTAAGAATTTTTAAAGTCTATTTTTTCAAAAAGATCAATATTTTGTTTCATTGATTTGTTTTTTTGTTTTGTTTTGTTTTGTTTCTTGGTATCAGGGACTAATCCTGGAGGCTCTTATCCACTGAGCCACATACCAAGCCCTTTTTTACATTCCATTTGGAGACAGGGTCTCCTAGAGTTGCTTAGTGCTGTTGCTAGGTTGCTGAGGCTGGCTTTGAACTCTTGATCTTCCTGCCTCAGCCTAGTGAACCACTGGAATTACAGGCATGGGCCATCATGCCTGGCCTCAATTTTTTGAATTTTTTGTTTGTTTCAATTTCATTGTTGATTTTAATTATTTTCTGTCTTCTACTGCTTTGGGTATTGATTTGTTCTTATTTTATAGAATTTTGAGATGTAGTATTAAGATATTTATATGGTGAATTTCTATTCTTTTAATGAATAAGCTCAATACAGTGAACTTTCTGCTTAGAGTTGCCTTCATAATGTCCCAGAGATTTTTTTTTAAGTTTTACTTTTTTATTTCTTATATACCTTTATTTTATTTGTTTTTATTTTATTTTATATGGTGCCAGGGATCAAACCCAGTGTCTCACACATGCTAGGCAAACTCTCTACCACTGAGCCACAACTTCAACCCATGTCCCAAAGATTTTGATGTGTTGTGTCTCTGTTCTCATTTACCTCTTAAGTATTTTTTTAATTCCTCCCTGATTTCTTCTGCTATCCATTGATAATTCCATAGCATATTATTTAGTCTCCAGGTATTAGAGTAGCTTCTATTTTATCATTCATTTATGATTCATTTCTAATTACACGCCATTATAATCTGATAGAAATACAAAATACATTTTGTATTTGCTAAGAGTTGCTTTGTGGCCTAAGATATGGTCTGTTTTTGAGGAGGATATGTGTGCTACTGAGAAGAAAGTGTATTCAGTTATTGATGGATGAAATAGTCTATATATGTCTATTAGGTCTAAATTATTAATTGTATTTTTTAGTTCTGTGGCCTCTTTATTTAGTTTTTGTTTAGAGTATTTATCCAGTGGTGAAAGAGGTGTATTGAAGTCACTGAGCACTATTGTGTTGTGGTCTATTGAAATTGAGAAGGGTTTGTTTGATGTACAAGATGCTCCATTGTTTGGGCATGCATATTTACATTTATTATGTCTTGTTGAAGTATAATTTGCTTAGGCAGTATGATATGTCCTTGCTTATCTCTTCTGAGTAACTTTAGTTTGACCTCCACTTTATCTGATATAAGGATACAAACCCCTGTGTGTTTGTGTGTTCCATGGGAATAATACGTTCTTTCTCATCCTTTTACCTTCAGTCTTTGGATGTCTGCCCATGAGGTGAGTCTTTTGAAGACAGCCTATTGTTGAGTCCTGTTTTTTAATCCAGTCTGCCAGTCGATGGCTTTTGATTAATGATTTAGGCCATTTACATTCAATGTTATTATTGAGAAATGATTTTACTCCCTGTTATTTTGATTTATTTCTAGTTTTTAATTTGAATTAGTTTCTCTTTGGTTGACTATTCTTCTAGTATGGTTTCTCCCTTTGCTACTTTTCACTTTAATTTTAATTTTTTTTGTGAAATATTTTATTGAGTATATTTTATAGTGTAGGCTTTCTAGTTGTAAATTCTTTTACATTTTGTTTATCATGGAAAATTTTTTATTTCATTGTCAATTTTGAAGCTTAATTTTGCCAGGTATAGTATTCTTAGCTGGCATCCATTTTCTTTCAGAGCTTGCTATATATTATTCCGAGACTACCTAGTTTTGAGGATCTGGGTTGAGAAATCATTGTGATCCAGATGGATTTCCCTCTAAATAAACTGTAATTTTTCTGTGGCAGTCTTTAAAATTCTATTATTCTGTTTATTAGGCATTTTCATAATAATGTGCCTTGGTGTGGGTCTGTTGTAACTTTGAATATTTGGGGTCCTGTAAACCCCTTGTATTTTATTTTTCATTTCATAATTTAGGTTTGGGAAGTCTTCTGATATTATTTGATTGAAAGGATTGTGCATTCCTTTGGTTTGTATCTCTGAACCTTCATCTGTCCTGATAAATCTTAAATTCGGTCTTTTCATGTTATCCCATATTTCTTGGAAGTTCTATTTATGGTCTCTTAACATCTTTTCTCCATGGTCAGCTTTATTTTCAAGATTGTATATTTTGTCTTCATTGCCTGAAACACTGTCTGCCAAGTCATCTAGTCTGTTGGTGATGCTTTCCACTGAATTTTTAATTTGGTTTATTGATTCCTTCTTTTTGAGTATTTCCAGCTGATTCGGGATCTCTATCTCTTTATTGAAGTTATCTTTCACTTCTTATATTTTCTGTCTGGTTTCACTCCTGACATCATCCTTTACTCACAGGTCATTTTAAAGATGTATATTCTAAACTTCTTCTTTGACATTTCTTCCACTGTGATACTATTGATTCTGTTATTGAAATATCTTGGTTTGTTTGGGGCAATTTGTTCCCTTGCTTTTTCACGTTGTTTGTATGTCTGGTTATCTAGCAGTGTGGATCTGAGGCAGTAGAGTTTCTACCCTGTGGATTTACACTGCCCTGGAAGGTTTCCAGTACCTCACCATTTAGGGAGAGACAAATACAGTATACAGCATTAACCAAAATAGTTCCTGCTATGTCATCTACAATGTTAATTGTCACAATAAACAGAAATGATATGGTCATTGCTTACAGTAGAACCAGTAAATGTGCACAGGGTTTATAATTTTGAATAGTGGACAAGGAGAGAACAGAAGTGATGTATGATGTGATACTTATGAGGGAAAAAGAGAGAATATACAAGTAAAAAGTTAAGAGTAAAAGAGAGAACAGTAGAAATTGACTCTTAGCAGAAAGAAGAAAAAAATCAGGAAAATAGATAAGTGAGAGTATATATATATATATACATGTATATATATATATATACATGTATGTATTTATATATATATAAAGTAAAAGTTTAACAAATTAAAAATAGAAATAATATAGACAAGACAAAACTGAAATATACTAATCAAGCATCCTTGTCCTCAAAAAAGTGATCCATGAAAAATAACTGGCTTCAAAAATGCTAGAAATGAGAAAAAACACAAGTATGAATATATCCATGAACTATTAAGGTAACAATTAAACAGAGAAAAAAATAAAAAGGAATAAGATCTTGATGAAGAGTTAAAAAATTGTTTCCAGTGGAGTTCAGAAAATTCTCAGCTTCTCTTCTCAGCAATGGTAGGTGGGGTCATCTGCAGTGTGATACCTTCTCCACCCTCAGGGTGGGGTTCCTGGAGTGAGAGAGGTAATCCAATAGGCCCAACTCCTGGAGGCCAGGTTTAGCCTTAGATACACCCCAGTTCTTTGCTGAATGCCAGTTGGTCTGGAGATTATAAATCAGTGCACTTCCAGGGCCTAACAATTGCCAGTCCACACTGGAAGACTGCACCCCAGGGGTCTCCCCTGGGTTCCACTGGTGTGGGAGGAACCAATTCTTAGTCCATTCTGTCACCTGCAGATCCCTTTTTCTGATCTCAGGTTCAGTCTCCCAACAATCTCTCCTGCCCCTGCCCATTAAAATTCCTGACCAGATGTGTCTCTCCTAGTTGGTCCCACAAGCAGTAAGGCAGAAGAGGAGAGAGGCAAAAGGGGAGAGCTGGGTGGGTTTCCACAACCAGTAGTCACCTATATAACCCTTCTGCACATTTATCTTCTCCTGGTCACTTAGGCACTTTTTTTTGTTGCACAGTGTGGTTTTGCCAGGCTTGTGTTTCAGAACAAACTCTTGTTAGCTAGGAATGGGCTCTGCGGGCTGCTGGCCCCTGTGCTGTGGCTGTAAAACGGTTCCTTCCTCTGTCCTCCACATGCATCCAGGAGAGATGAGGCCTCTTTCTTGCATGAGGATATTGTACAGAATGCCCTTCAGGTTAGTCGGACAGTGTCTTTGATCTCTAAATTCTCCAGACCCAGACACGCCTTAGGCCTCCAAAAAAGGTGGGTTCCTTTAATTCCCTTTTCCCTCCACTTTGCTTGTGGAGGGACTGCTCTGGCTGGTGCCTCTGTCTATGGCAGCAGCTGTGGCACAGGGGATTTCTTCCTTATTTTATCTTATCCAACCTCCTCAGTCTCCAATCCACTTTTAATGTCCAGTATTAAATTCCTCTAAAGAGGTCTGGGGAATACAGCTCAGTTGGTAGAGTACCTACCTTGCATGCACAAGGCCCTGGGTTCTAATCCCCAGCACCAACATACACACACACACACACACACACACACACACACACACAAAGTCCAGTAAGTGCCCCCTCCCTTTTTTTTTTTTTTTTCACCCACCTTGCTGAACAGCTGCCTATCTGCTTCCTGGGTTTCACACCACAGAGCAGTCAGAACAGTAACCTTCTCTAACCTCACCTTCTTGAAAAACCCTTATTATTAATTTTTGACAAAATTTATCATTTAGTCCTTAACTAAAGCTCACCCACTTGAGTACTATCAGGCCTCCAAAATAAATGTATAAGGTCTTTTGCTGCTTTTTTTTTTTTGGTACTTTAAAAAATATATTGAAATATTACATATATAATGTCTACAAGAATATAGCTTGATACAATTTTTGCAGACTTGGCACACCTGTGTAACTAGCAGCTAGATCAAGAACCAGAATACCACTATCACCCTGCTTCTGGTCACCATTCCACTGCATGCTCAGTTTGAAAAAAACTAAATTCTGTGTCTGAGGTACAACCTTTATTTACATAATTTGATTTTTCAGTGAACCATTACTTTATATGAGCTAACTACTATCTGCATTGATTGCTGCATTACCCTTGTAACTGAAGATATGTGGCAGTCTGCCCTTCCAAGTGAGGAGTATAATGTTAAATTTGTGCATGAGTGTGCATCAATATATCTGTATTTGTAATATCCAGGTACACAAATACATGCATAGCATGCATACCAACAAATTTAGAACTCCCTTCTTCTCAATGAATGTAAACCTAAATTATATGTATTATTGATCTAAGTTTAAAATATTCTAACTACAACTGATTTTCACATAATATTTAATGTGCTGTTTCCAGTTTCTTAAAATTGCTCTTTTTACTTACCATAAATATTTTCTTTGCTCAAAATTTAAAAGCCAAGAATTTTTCATCTTCTGCTTGAAATATGCATTTGTATGTATTTGTCCTGAGTATCCTCAGCTGTCTTTTTATTTAGTTCAATTTCTGTGTCTTATGTTCAAAATATCATTTAAATTCCTGTGGGTTGTTTTTTTTTTTTCTTTTTTCTGAGAGCATGAGTCAGGGGAAAAAACAGGTTTAGCCGGCTCACTATGCTTTATAAGTATATGGTTTTGAAATACAATTTACCCATCAAAAATCATTTATTATTGGATTGAATAAGTGCACTCTTAGTAGAATTAGCAGTCAGTGGTTATGCTTTTGTAGCCAATAACTCTTTTAAAAAGCTAAAACATTTTTTTATAGAAGTAATACATCTGAAATAGTATTCAGCTATAGAAAGTAATGAAGTACTGATACATGCTACAACATGGATCAACCAGAAAGTATTATGGGAGGTGGAAAGAGACAGATACAAAAGGCTACAGATTGTATGACTCCATTTATATGAAATATTCAGAATATGCTAATCTATTGAGATAGAAAAGTAGGTTAGTGGTTGCCAGAGCTGGGGAAACGGGGATTGGGGAGTAATTGATGTTGGGGGACAACAGTTCTTTTTGGAATAGTGGAATGTTCTAGATATAGTAAGAACAGTTATCCAACTTTGTGAATACTTTTTTTAAAAAAATGTACACTCTAAATGAATTGAGTTTTATCATGTGAATTTTGTCTCCGTTTTTTTAAAAAGATTATACATGGGCATTGTAGAAACATTTGGAAACTAAAGAAAAGCAGAAAAATAGGAAGAAGAAGTTATTGCCTCATTATTCAGAAACAGTAACTATTATATGTTAACTCTGTTTCCTTCCATTTTATTTTCCATGTTTTGTTGTTGCAGGGGAGGAGGTTGGAGTTGTTTACCATTAGATGGGAGGTGTCTGCCATCTAATTTAATGCCAACAACAGTATCCACTGTTGTTGCATTATTATATTTTAAGTTGTCACAAATCAGTACCCACCTCTGCTCCCTCACACACACACACACACACACACAAATGGGTGGATTTCAAGGAAGATCCATTTAGTTGACCACAGGGAGCAGAGGATGGGAATGCAAGCAGAGCAACAGCTAGCCCTGTACAAGGGGATGAAGAGGAGCATCTGTCTTAGAGGCAGAAAGACAGACCTGAATAGTTGTCTTAAGAAGTGGAACTCGAGAAGGAAACAATGCCAAGAAACTTTTTTGGAGTTTTGCTACAGGTTGTGTGATACATTATCTAACACTTCCTTCTTCTTAAGTCCTCACACTGGTCTCACGACTTTCCGAGAGTCCTGTTTGTGTTTTTTTCTTTTAGCTGCGTCACTGTGCTAAGATGGTGCTGCACATGAGGGGATGAGGAAGCCCAGCTTCATCTAGATTACATGTGTTTATTTTCTATAGGTTTCTGTCCATTGTATTTCAGTCATTGCTTACAGTAAAACCAGGAAATTTGCACAGGGTTTACAATTTTGAACAAGGAGAGAACAGAAGGGATGTATAATGTGTTATCCTTATGAGGGAAGAGGAGAGACTATTGAAGTAAAAAGTTAAGAGTAAAAGAGAGAACAATAGAGGTTGACTCTTAGCAGAAAGAAAGAAAGAAAATCAAGGAAAACAGATGGGAGAAAAAAATATATACACATAGAGTAGAAGTTTAACAAATTAAAAATAGAAATAAAAGGAGAAAAAAAAAACAAAACTGAAATATACCATATACTAATCAAACATCCTAATCCTCAAAAGAGTGATCCATGAAAAATAACTAACTTCAAAAGTGCTAGAAATTAGAAAATATATGAATATGTATAAATGTCTGTGATCCATTAAGATCACAGAGAAAATAAAAACAAACAAACCAAAAAAAAAAAACAATCTTGGTGATAAGGTAAATTGTTTCCATGGAAGTTCAAAGGATTCTCAGCTTCCCTTTTCAGTAGCGTTAGGTGGGGTCCTTGGGAAAGATCCTTGGTCCACCTCAGAGTGGAGTTACTGAAGTGAGAGAGTTAATCTTGAAGGTGGAACACCTGGAGGCCAGATTTAGTCTTAGGTAGATTCCAGGTTCTTTGCTGAATGTGAAGGTCTGGAGATTTTACATGAGTGCACCTGCAGGGCCCAGCAATTGCTGGTCCACACTGGAAGACTGCACCCCAGAATCTCCTCTTGGTTCCTCTCGTGTGGTGAAGGAGCCACTTTTTGGTCATACCATCATTTGGGGTATTCCACATTTCCTGGTCTTGGGTTCAATCTCCAAACTCAATCTCTCCTGCCCCCACATTTTCTAATTCCTGACCCAGTGAGTCTCTCCCAGCCAGTCCTTCAAACAGCCAGAATGGAGGGGGACAGGGAAAACTGAGTGTGCTTCCATGAATAGTAGTCCCTGTAAAAACTCCTTTCTGTGTTTGATTTTCTCCTGGTCACTTAGGCACATTTTATGCCTTGCAGTGTGTGTTTGCCAGGTGTGTTTTTCAGGCCAAAATTAGGTTTGCTAGGAATTGGCTCCCCCAGCTGCTGGCCCCCATGCCTTGGCTGTAAAATGGTTCCCTTCCTCTGTCTTCCACACACAGCAATGTCTTCAATCTCTAAACTCTCTGGACCCAGACATAGCTCAGACCTCCTAAAAATGTAAGGTTCCTCTAATTCCCTTTTACCTCCACTTTGTTTGTGGAGGGACTGCTCTGGCTGGTGCCTCTGGCTGCACTAGCATCTGTAGCAATTTTATTATATCCAACCTCTTGAATCTTCAATCGCCTTTGAATGTCCAGTATTAAGTTCCATTGAAATCTCCCCACTTTTTTTCACCCACTTTGCTGAGAAGCTCCCTGTCTGCTTTTTTGGTTTTGCATACAGAGCAACCAGGAAAGCGATGTTCTCTATTCCACCATCTTCAAACCCTCTAGAATATGTACTTAATCATTAGACTTAGACGTGTTTTGTTAGGATTCTGACAGGATCATTAAATTTTTTTTCCATTGATGCCTAAATATTTTACTGAAAGATTATAGATTTGAATTCTTCCTTTCTATTTTTCACTCTTTCTTATCGTCCTCCTCCTTGTCCTTCCTCCTTCCTGTAGTGGGACAATTTTGTTCTATTAAACCAGTCTTTGCTCCCTTTGTTTTTCAAGAACACTTACTATACAGGAGATTTCCCTTTGGCAATTAACCCATTTTTTTCCATCACATAATTTTTAGGGGGCCTTTACTTCTGTATTTACATAGAATTCCTCATGTTTTGCCTGTATCTCACTAATTGATTTTACTGCATTCTCAAGTCTGATATTTACTGTTACCTATTTCAACAGCCTTGTATTTCATTTATATATGGCCATGCCTTGTCATTACCTACACAACCTTATCTACTACTATTAGTTCATATAGATGCATTATCTTCTTTAACATGGATCAAATATTTTTTTAAAATTTTCTCTCCTATTACTTTTTATAGCATATCTACCGAAGTGGAAGACCTTTTTCCCATGTCCTTCTGTAATTGCTTATTCTTCCCTATGCTTCAGTGTTTTTGATATGGAATGGCCTTTATTTGCTCTACCTGTATAAAACAGGACACGTTATGGCCACGGAATGAAGTATATTATAAATGTTTGGTTAATTCTGGGCTCTGTCAGAGACCAATGTAGGACTCTTTGATACTGTCCCAGGAAACAACCCAGTTCCAGAGCAGACAAGTAAAGCTGATCAATATGTGTGGGTGGAGAGAACCTCTGAGGGTGAGCTAAGGACAGTAGTCAATCATGTCACCAGTACAAATGATGTACCAATATCTGTTCACTCTTAGGAGCAGTATCCTTTCAACCCAACCCTCCGGCATTATATCTCCATAGGATAGGTCACTTTTGTCACCGTGTTAAAACCAAAAGGGCCTGGTTGAGCAGGCTGGGGGAAGCAAAAACAGAACAAAAGAGTGTTTTCCATGCTCAGTTCTCTGTACCTGTCCCTCCTTATCTAGGGAGAATTGTTGGGATTAATCTATGCTAATGGCAGCAAACCCATTTTCTCAGTGGCTTTCCACTAACCCCACAGCCTCCCTTTTCCACCCACCCCAGGTCAGTCCAGCTCACATGTGCATCTGTGGGCACCCGTGGTGAAGAACATGTGGCTTACTGCCCAGACCAGTTCTTTTCCCTATGAAAACGGGAAGTCTGCTGGGATCCAGTGACTTCCTCACTTAGTTCTATAGCAGTCATTTTTTTTTTTCCAATTTCAGGTGAATGGTTACTTCTTATCCTTGGTTTCTGATCTCTTGTGGAGTCTGCTAACTATAGATGAAGGCTAATTTCAGTGTGATGCTTGTGGAGAGGGGTCCAAGCCATCTGGCTTTCTTTATCTTGCCTGGAAGCCCAGCTGACAGCATTTTATGGCCTGGTCCTTTCCGATCAGTTATAAATCATTCTCCATATGGAGTTTGTTCATGCCCTTCCCTTTTCTCTTCTCCAGTCAAGTAGTGACTCACAAAACAAGGGTTGGGAATCCACTGAAGTAGGATATTAAATGAGAACTTTATGATACCCTTATATGTAAATATTATTAAGGTTCATAAATCGGGTCTAGGCAGTAGAGTACAATAAACAAATTCTTTGATGTTTCTAAACCAAATCAGGCCCTCAGTTCCTCCTGCCTGCACTGACTGGAGTCTCCCTTGCCCCCTGGCTTCCCATTTGGTGATGGGCCTGGTCCTTGGTCTCTATTGGTTCCCGTGGTTACTGATACTCTTCCTGCTGGGGAGAAATGGTTGGTGTGATGCCATCTGTCAAACGCTGCACTCATGACGGGCCACACAGATGTCCCTCAAGGTGTTCTTCTCACCAACTGCAGGCTTAGCCACATGCTGCCGCTTTCAAGGCCATGGGCTTAATGATCAGTCACCAAAGATAGCCCACATGCAAGTTCTCTGCCAGCCCCTGATACAAAGTTTCTTCGGGAAAGTGAAATGGCCATCTTTTGTAATCCGTTCAGTAAGCATTTATTGAAAGCTGTGTATGGACAAGGCACCGTGAAAATATTTAAGGATTTAAATACAAATATGTTTCTGTTGTCAAAAAATGTATAATTGTGGTCAGGTAGTAGAAGCAGAAGACATACAAACATAATGATTTGTCTTATAAATAAGAATTTTGATTTATTATCCTAGAAGACAGTATAAATGGAGAATGTTTTAAGTGCATCTTCTTTCAAAATGCAATTTGAATCTGTCTACTTCAATCTATCTCTGCTGCTTCCTCCATGGTCAAAGCCACAATCCTATCTTGTCTGGAAAACTTAGCAGCTTCCTAACTGGTCCTTCTGCCCTTGCTCATTCTCTTCCACAACCTGTTCTTTACACACGGTCTCAGTGATACAGGCGATGTTTTAATAAAACAAATTCAGAACCTGTCAGTCCTCTGCTTAAATACTTCAGCATCTTCTCACTGCATCTGGAATAAAATCCAAACTCTTGACTAGAGCGTAAGAGGTCACGTGCCCATACCTGCCTTTCTGACTTTGCCTCTCACTAACTCCCCTTCTAGATGCTCCTAGCCTGTTGTTCTTCCCTCCTCATGACTGGGCCCTTCTCATTCTTTGGAGAGCACGAACATGAGGCCGCCTGATGGACACCTCCTGTTTCTGCAGGACTCCCATGCTTTTCTGTCATCACACCATTCTGTTTTTCTTCAAGGAACTTATCAAATTGGTGATTACGTCTTTGCCCACATGTTTAGTTGTTACCCTTCTGCTGACTCTGAGGTCCACGAGGGCAAGACCCACACCTCACTTGTGTGTCCTGTGCATGATAATCAAGTCCTGGCACTCAATAGGTTCTCAGCATATATGTTCTTTGATTAAGTCTGCCTGAGTCCCAAAAGTGGAACACAATTTCAGCAAGTGGGTGAGGACGTGAGAAAGGCGCATGAGCAGGAGTCATGGCAGAAGCAAAGTTTTTATAGAGATCACATGGCATATCTGTAGATGTAAGTAGAGCAGTGTGTCTAGAATGTAGCACACAGTGACTTAAGATGACTTCAAAATCCACCTTGGAATTTTTATGTATCTCTTCAGTTTGGGGTCTTGTTCTTTATTTTTTTCAATTAGGGCAGTGTTTATTAAGGGTGGTAGATGGAGAAGCAAGTTATTTTTCTGTTTCTGGCTCACCTCCCCCACTGACCTTGAGTCCTAAAAAAAATTGGAGTGCATGACCTTGTATGGGTTCCATTATCACAGAGCTCTGGAGAGGGTCATGAATAGATGTATAAAAACAGTGCTTCTGTGTTATCAAAAAGCGGCTCTGTATTATTTATATCACTGGACTTCTATGCGGTATCCTTTCTGTTACTTAATCTCTTTTCTTTTTTTAAATCAAAACATGCAGTTGAAAAAATATTGTTAATTGAAATGATGGATATTCTGTTGATTTAAGGGATGGAAGGCAATTCTATCCTGGAGACCTGTTTCCATGAAGTTTTGATTTGGGGAAGTCTGGCCAAGCCCTTGCTGTCTCTTTCCCAGCTCTGGACCCATTCTCCATTCCAACTGAGATGTTTATTTTATGTATAAAACAGCTCCCGCCTGCCTGTGACTGGTGATTAAGAGCTCAGGATAATGAAATCTGCACAGTTGAAACTTGGCTGTTGGCTGAGTTATTATGCAACTCAACCTTTCCCTTTTGTTTCTGTCAATAATATAAAACTCTCAGTTTTTCTTTCAGAACTAACTCTTCACATACTCTACAATTTGTCCCATAGGTGTGTGTTTAATGACCAAGCTAAATTATTTCTAAAAGCTCAGATTATATGCTTTTCGAAGGAACAACCAAAAAAACCATGAGTGGCTATGCAACAGCATCATTCGTACTGTCGATAAAGAGCTCAGTGGAGCTGAGAGTACAAAGGCACCTTCATGGGCCTTAGATTTCTCCTTTAAGTGGAGTTCTCACTATGCTTTGATCAAAATAGCAGATAATATGAGATACAGCAGAAGTGATTGTAAAGAGTGGCATACTCCAGCCATGTGTGATAGAGAACAATTACAAGACCCCCAGTGAGGTGTCTTAGACAAATAATTGACCTTCCCTGCCCACCCTCCCTAATTTCTGAATTTCTGGTATTAGAGGAGACATGCAGTCTCACCTGAATTTGGTTAGTGGCCTTACACTAAAGTGGGCCTTTTGGGAATAAGCAGTCAAATTTGAGCTTCATTAGCCCCAGTGCCCTGCATATTGGATTATGGGGCCTGTACTCTAAAAATCATGCAGCTGTAGTGGGAACGAGGGAGTAGATATGCCCAGCACTTCCTGGAAGCCTGTTTCATAAGAGAAAGATCCTACACCACAAAGGCTGTCACCTCAAAGATTGAAGCAGGGGTAGAATACCCCCACAGGAAGAAAAATGATTTGAAGGAGACAGAGCAGCTAAGGAAACGTTTGTATGTATCAGTGTTTTGGCCACAGTTGGCCCTAGGGGAGAGAGTCACAGTTAAAGAAGGTGACCTTGGACCCAAGAGGATAATCAAGAAAGGCTCTGTAGAAGAGGGGGATTCTATAAAGTTCCAAGCACTTTAGCCCAGACCCATTTTCCAGAAACTTGATGTCATTAAATGCATGAGATGGCATTTGAAAGGAATAACCAGTCAATTGGAAGATAAAATGTTTAGTCCATTGGGAGCAAGGGCAGTTAGGAAAACTTTTTTAGCAGTGATGATGTCTGAGTGATGTTTTAAGGAGTTAATAGAATTTTCCAGCAAACGTGTGATGGAGGAGGGTTAGTAAGAGGAAAGCTAGGCACAAAGGTACTGAGGTAACAAACATCAGAATTCAAAGAAGCCACATTGTGTGGCTCAAGCATTCTATATTAATTTCCTATTGCTACCATAAATTTTCAAAAACACAATGACATAAAATAATACAAATTGATTAACTTACAGTTCTGGAGACAACGGGTCTAAAATGGGTCTCACTGGGCTTAATCAAATCCTTGGCAGGCTACATTCCTTCTGGAGACTCATTCTCCTTGCCGCTTCTAACTTCTACAGGTTGCCTGCATTCCTTGGTTTGTGGCCCTTCCCTTCCTCTTCAGAGTCAGCAGTAAAGCATCTTTTAAACTAACCTCCTGCCTGCCTCGTCCACATTTAAAGGACCCTTGTGATTACATTGGGCCCAAATAATAATCCAGGATAATCACCTTATGTTGAGATCAGCTGATGAGTAATCTTAATTCCTTCTGCAACCCTTCCTAATTCCCCCGTGCTGTGGAAAAGAACACACAACCAGGGGCCAGGGATTAGAACAGGGGCACCAGCGTCTGTGCTTCTGCCTACTACGCCGGCAGTACAAGGATATTGACAGTGACAGCAAAGAGAAGAGTTTCTCATGACCCATCAACCCTGGGTGGAAAAGATCATCCACCCAAGAAGGGCCTGTCATCCAATATTGGGTTTTTTTGTTTTGTTTTGTTTTGTTTAATGGAGAAGTCAAAGTTCTGGAGATTTTTCCTAAGGTTTAATGGCCATGTTTCTGTTAACTATTGCTGCATAACTAACCACCCCCAAAACTTGGTATCTTAGAATAACAGTGATTTATTTCTCAGGATTGTGTGGTTCGTGGGAATCTGGGCCATTCCCTTGCTCGTTAGTTACCCCCGGGCTCATTCACTAGCTACATTCAACTGGACGGTCAGCAAGAATAGAAAACCCAGAACGACCTTACGTCGTCTGACACTGCGTGACAGCCGTCAGCAGGGCTGCCATGGTTGTTTCCAGTGTGAGTTCTCATCCTCTGTGAGGCTAGGCCAGCTTCCTTGCCTGGTAGCCTCAGGGCAGTGTTCCAACAGCATAAAGGTAGGGACTGCAGGACCTCTGGGGCCTGCACTCTGGAGCTCACACAGCATCCCCTCCACCACATTCTTCTGGACCAAGCAGTCAACAGGTCAGTGCAAATTCAAGAGAAAGGGAACTAGATTGTGTCTCTGAGGGGAGTTGCTACAGTAGCCTTATTTCATGTGGCACAAGTGATGAAGATAGGAATTTTTGTTCTGAGAGTGGGATTCTGTAATTTTATATTCCACAGGGAAAATGTCTCTGAATGACAGCAGTAACCAACACATGGCCCAAAGGTTTGATATCTTGGAACTGAAGAAGTCGAGAAATTGTGAGGCTAGGGTGTGGGGTGCCTCATCCTGTGTTGGCAGTAAGAATGCAGTTGGTAGTGAATGAGGAGGAGCAGCCGGTTGTCCAGGAGATGTCAGTAACAAGATCAGGGAAGGTATGGGGTAATCAAACTGATGGTAGGATCCTGTTGACATGATGGTCATGGCCACAGGTGTCTGGTCAGCCTGGCGGATGGTGACCTCCCAGAACCACCTTACCAGGCCTTTCGCTCCCCAGCCTTCTTTGACTTGTTTACGAGCCAATTTTTACATCATCTGACCATTTGACTTTCAGACAGTGTGCAGATAGATTCTTCATGCTGAATGTTAACTCGTAGCACCCACATCCTGAAATGAAGTTCAGGTTGGTTGTGTGTCAGATGACAAAGCTGCCATCGTGACAGTCTATCGGTGATGGTTCTTTGGAACTTTCTATTTTGTATCTTTCCTGTCTCCTCAGGTACGTGTCTAAAGGTAGAAGGGTATCCACACAAATCAGTAGGATTTATGGTGGTGAAATTTATTAACTGTGTTAAATGTACAATATTTATTGCTCTCATTCTAGGTAAATAAAAATCAGAAAGCAGATAGTCATTATCCAGATGGTCCTAAGAGCTCACTCAACCATAAGAGTGCTAGAGATGAATAAATTAGAGCCAAGAACAAGAGGAGAAGGATAAAATTGCATATTTTTATAATTACGACCATAATTTAAAGTTTATTTATTTACATGAAACAAATAAATGAAGATTTACAACAGTACAAAGTGTAGAATGATTTTGCTTCCTTGGCTGTGACTTCACATCCTTTAAGTGCTTTTTAGATTTCTACCCCAAGTAAAATATTTTCAGGATTTGGAAATTCAGCAGTGCTTCTTAGAAATTCTGTATCTGCATTCCACATCTAAGAACATTCAATCTTTCCCTGCCTTTCATTCCTCGCTCCACGCTACCCCCATGCAGAGGGTTCAGCACCTTTGGACTCGTTTTGGTCATGAGCAGATTGCTAGGAATGAGAAGACCCTTGGATGTTATTCTCACCTTTGACACAGAAATTCTTTAAAGGAGTACATGAAATCTGTCTAACCATAAGTAAAGTAATGAGGGTCTTTGTAAGTATAGCCTTAATATAAACTTGAAGGACTTGTGTCCCTCTCAAAGTAGTCTACTGTAAAAGCTACACAACTTTTCTGCACCATTGCTTTGGTGATTCAAATCACTTGGGGTTTCTCTTTGGGGGCTGCTGTCAGAGCTCCGTGTGCAAGTCCGCAAAGAAGACCAATTCTATATTTCAGTGTCCTATCTCAATTTTTATTTAATCCAGACATTCCTTCAAATTTTATGGATTGGCCATCTTTGATGTTTATCTATCTAAAAAAAAAAAGTCGAATTCATGATCAAAAGACTAAATTGTGGTGGTACTTAGGGCATTGAAAGTAATATACCTTTGGCTTCAAAGCTGTGAGGCTCCAGATGAAACCGTTGTACTGATCCTAGCTTACCCCATGGTAACATCACCAGAAACTTGTCAAAGAGCATTAAAAAGTGTTATCATTTTAGTTCTGCAATCTAGAAATGCCCCATGAGAATATTTTAATCTATTTTCCACCTCTTTCATCTTTTGGTTTACTGTGACCTCCTCCCTGTCTCCCCCTCCCCACCCAAAACTTTTTGTGTCTTCCTTGCCTAAGGTCAACTATTCTGCATATTGTGTTTTTTTTTTCTTTGATTTTGTTCTTGAATGAGCTGTTCTAAAATTTATCCTTTTTATAGATCTTTGTCATTGTTAAGTGTATGAGTTTGCATCTCATTCTGGCTTCCCACCTAGCTCAAATTTGTTGTCTTCAAAAGGCATTTATCTTCAACATCATGATTATGAATTTTTATTTTGCCAAATACCACACCAGGAACTTAAAGCATAAGTTTTCTTCATCCCCCACAATACTTTAGGAGATGGATATTATTATAATCTTCATTTAGCAGATGGAGAGGCAGAAGGCCAGATGTACAAACAACTTGCCCAAAGTCAATTGGCTAGAAGTGGGATAGCAAGGATTCAAACTCGTGTTCGTCTGAGTCAGGGTTGCTCAACCTTAGCACAGTGATACTTGGGCTTGGGTAGGTTGTAGAGTCTGTCCTGTGCAATGAAGTATGTTAAGCAGCAGCATCTTTGGCTGGTACCCTCTAGAAACCTGTAGCTTTTAACCTCACCTTCTGATTTTAATAACCATAAATGTCCCCAGACTTTGTATGTATCCCCTGCGGGGGAGTATCTGACAAACACTGGTCTAATGCCAAAATTCTTGCTTTGGACACTTTATACCATTAGACAGGGAATGAAAAAAAAAAAAAAAACACTGTTTTAAGGCAAAATGTTAAAAAGACCAATTTTAGAAGTCATTATATCTGGCTGATTTGTCAGAATTGGAGATTTTTTTTAAAGATTCGGCTCACCCAAGATGTTGAGAATACACATTGCTAGGTAAGGCACAGGTGTCTATTATAAAAGCCTCTTCATGGTATGATATACGATATGTCAAGATCAATGTAATGTTTTGAACAACTAATAAATTTCTGATGTTTAGAAAAAAAAAAAGCCTCTTCATGGCATAGGAACCACAGAGCAAATCCTAGCCTAACCACTCATCTGTTCCTGAACCCACTCCTGCCAAGTTCTCCAGCCTCAGGCTTAACACCTCCTGTGATGGTGTTACTGTCGGCAATTCCATATCCTCACTTCCTGAGACTATTTCATCTTCTTACAGCCCTAACTGTGAAAAAGTATTCTTCTCAATATCTTCCTTACATTTCTCCACCTATACCCATATCATCCAAATTAATCATTCTCAAATCAATCAAGTTAAAGCCTTATTGAGTCTCAATTATGCATTAGGCTCTCCTCCGAACAGTTTCTTTACCATGACCACCTAACCAGTTTTCTCAGTTTAATAATAGACTTCCTCAAAAGGACAACTACAGCTCATTAAAATCTTAAAATCTTCCGAGGTTGGTCTCCTACCCAGCTGCTGCTCTGGGTTTGTGGAAGGCCTTGACCCTGGGGAAGCTGAGTTGCAGCAGTGTTTCCTCTTCCTCTTTTTTTTAATATTTATTTTTTAGTTTTAGGTGGACACAATATCATTATTTTACATTTATGTGGTGCTGAGGATTGAACCCAGTGCCTCATGCATGAGGGTCAAGTACTCTACCACTGAGCCACAACCCCAGCCGCTCCTCTTCCTCTTGACCCCTCACCCAGCAATCCTCTTTAGACCTCCTTTGGTAGTTTCAGGAAGATTCCAAAGTGACTCCTCTCATTCTCATTCTCAAAGTGACTCATCTTTTACCATGTGCTCTAGATTTCTTGATGAAAATACAGAGGAGAAGGTCATTTTGTTGTTGTTGTTGCTTTTTAGGTGGGCCACCTTGAGAATATCATTATTTATTTGATTAATATAAATAAATAGAAGTTAATTTGCTTGGTACCTCAGAATTCAGACTCTTCTTTAAAGTTAGGCAGTTTTTTCAATCTGCGCTTTTGATTTTCTTCTACGTTACCATAGTAATGATGAACTTAAAGAAACCTGCTTCTCAAAAATGTTGGATAACTGGAAGATTGTGGTAGAGCACATACCAGGATCTCCAAGGCACCTTAGGCTCCAGCATCAAAGGTTAGCCTGCAGGTGATCAATCTCACCAGCCAGTCACCATGAGCAGCTAGTGAGCTATAAATGTGTGCCAGCTGTCCTGACAGTGCCTGGACGGATCTGCAGTAAGCAGGTTATGTTTAGAGAAAACCAAGGAGAAAATAACATGTTAACCAGAATAAACTGTTTGGGGTCAAAATAGCAGTCTGGTGTTTTTGTTCTTGTGTGAGATATAAAAAGAAAACTTGGGTTTCAATCAGGCTTAGTATGAACTTCCAAACATCTTGCCTGTGCTTGTGTACGTGCAAGGACGTGGCTGGACAGAGGCAAAGCTGTTCTGAACTCCAGTGTCTGGGACTGCTCTGGAAAGCCTTGGAGTCTTCAATGTAGTTTCACTCTCTTCTTGTAGAGCTTCCTAAATGGACACTGACATGGACTACGAAAGACCCAACGTGGAAACCATCAAGTGTGTGGTGGTGGGCGACAATGCCGTGGGGAAGACGCGCCTGATCTGTGCCAGAGCGTGTAATACCACGCTCACGCAGTATCAGCTGCTGGCCACCCACGTGCCTACCGTGTGGGCCATTGACCAGTACCGTGTCTGCCAGGAGGTAAGGTGCACGGTGTCTTTAGGATCCTTAGGCCATCGTGGCTGTTTGCCAGTCAGATTAAAACTAGTGGAGGAGGGTGGGTAAACTGCACATTCAAAACAAAACTAACTTTTTAGTGCCACAAGAGAGAACAGAAGCAAAGGGCACACTTGGGAGTATGGCCATGGTGACCTGAATGGGGGGGTGAGTCATGTGATTCTAGGACTTGAGTTAGGAGCTGGCTTAAGTCCCAGTAGATGAAATAAGGAAATGAAATGCAAGTGGGTTTAGGGGCCCTGAGAAGTGTCAACTTGGACTCCCTCCTCTGGGGGAGTGTGTGATTAACACTGAGCACATGGACTCTGTCTCTCTTTCCTGCAGGTCTTGGAACGTTCCCGAGATGTTGTTGACGAAGTGAGCGTTTCTCTCAGGCTTTGGGATACTTTTGGTGATCATCACAAGGACAGGCGATTTGCATATGGCAGGTAAAACAAGACTAGTGCAGTGTGGTTGAGCTTGAGTAAAATTACCTTTTGAGACCCGGTAGCTGGTTCACATGTTAACAAAAACCACATCATAATGGCCTTTTGAAATATCTTGGGTTCTTTACTTGTGCTGAAGAAGTGGGGAAAATGGCATTTTTTTTTTTCTGATATCAAGAAAAACAGAATTTGCTTTGCCACTAGGAAATTCCAGGTTAAAACAACCTGGGCTAGTTGGCCTGGAAGGTTTACTAGATGAGGATTCTGGCTTATCCTCCAGCCTTGAGCTACTTTGATGGCTGTTTTTCTGAGTGACACTTCATTTGATGTCTGTGAAAGTGTTTCAAGCTATTTTAGCACTTGGCTACTCTACTTGAGAAGGTCTCTGTGGTCTTTTCATGACCATATTAGCAGAGTCTGATGTTATTTGCTTTGGGCTTTGTGTTATCTGAAAAGTCTCTTTATTTTTATTTGAAGGTCATTTTTTAAAAGAAAGGAAAATATCTCTGAAGTCCTTCACAAGGCATGTTTCCAAAATGAACCGAAACACTAATGTCTATTTTTCTTTTAAAAAAAAAATGGAGAAGGAAAAATCCAGTAAAGGAAAGATTAATCTAGGACACTGACATGGGTAGGAACATAGTCAAAATGCCTTAAAATATTTAGCAATTTCTGTCTGTTACCATAACTTGAAATATCTCTCTGTGGATGGATCATAGCTATTAAAATGCAGATAAGGTAGAGATTTTTTTGTTTTTTACTCCTTAATTATGAAAAAAACAAACAAACAGGGGTGGGGCTGGTACTGAAGATGGAACCCAGGGCCTTGCACATGCCAGACAGGTACTCTTATCACTGAGCTACATCCCCAGCCCTCCTTAATTGTAAATCAACACATTGCATTTTAAGCTTAGAATTTAGGTGTCACATCTTAGTTGTCTCTTCTTAACATCAAACACCATGTTACGTCACAGAATTCCAAGCATGTGTATTGCACCTTGGTGATGACATAAACCTTTGGAAAAGTTTCTCTATTTCTTCAATCCAGTAGCTCTCTGAAAAAAAAAAAATTATTGGTTTTTTTTTTTCAAAGTGGCCTAAATTACTGAGTAAAAGGGATTGCCCTATTCCTGAGAATTAACTCACACACTGAAAAAAACCAGTGATTTAGAAAAGTTTATTCAAGGGGACTCCGAATGGGACATGTGGAAGTAAAACATGGTTTTAATGACCCCTTTATAATAAGGATTTTTAACCTTAATATCCAGCATGATAGATCCTTTTCTTCTCTTCGAATGTTCTGTTTGGTTTTTTTTCTTTCTTTCCTTATTCTCATAATGTTCTTGATGGTTATCTTAGTTGACAGTTCAGGTTTTTATTTTCCTGCATATAAAAAAAATAAAATAAATGAAGCTGCTTATAAATATTGTGTGGTCAGGTTTGTCATATCTGCAGTTCTAAGGAAGCATGATTTTAAAATGATGTCTTTAAGCAAAGTAAGGATAAGTAAGGTAGATGTCTAAGGATTTTTGGTAACTCCATTTCTATAAAGGTGTCATGCAAAGATTGGCCTGAAGATGAGCCGACTGGGATATTTAGACTCTTAGCAATCATTTCAACAGATCAGGGTTGATAGCCACTTGAAATTTATGCACTCGAAACAATGAATTTCAGTGTGGCCTTGTCGTGTAAAATTTGTTTTGTGATGGAAGGGCTGCTCCACTTCCTGTGAGACTCCAGCTTAGGATTTGTTTAATGGTGCTCTGGCCCTCACAGCTCTACACTGGGCCCCGTCCAGCTCCTGGACATAGCCGGAGTCATTTTACAGCCTGTCATGCCTGTGTGTCTTCACTCCCAGTGAAAACAAGCTGCTCTTTCCTGTGGCTCCATCAGTTCAAAGTACATTGTTCTGCTCCCTTGTCTGTAATGTTTGGTTCCATTAACTGTAACCCATTCCCTTTTTGATAGAAACAGGAAGTACTCCTGGAGCCAAGTCTGCTTCTCCAAGTGGCCCAGAGGGGCTTCAGGAAACATCCCCATGTGTGTTTCTGGCCACGTTCTACTTGGGGCCTCATTTTGTGTGCTTGTTTGTACCTTGTATTTCCTCTGTCCTTGCTGACTCTCTACTGCCTCTAGGTGTCCTGCCATAGACCCCAGTCCTAGTAAAGAACAAAAGCCAGAGCTCCACTGTCAGACTCCATCATCTTTCTGTACATTCTAAATAGGTAATACCACATTAATGTAGCACCCAGAGGTTACATTTTATGGAAAAATCTGGTAGCATAAGTTTCTTTTATTCAGTATAGAACTTTGACCAGTTCTTTTGATTGCTGTGAGAGAGCTGATGTTGGATTTGCAAACCTGTCTTTGGACTAACGTTTTTTACTCTACTTGGTTTGAATTACAAGTCAATGGGATGAGCAGCAGACATAAATTTGGAGGCATGTATGTGGAATATATTCCAAGATATTTAGAACCTTTTTAAAATAAATTAGATTCTTGTGGTCACAGTGAGGGAAATCAGATTCATCCCGTGATGCCCCAGGCCTTGCCCTCAGTTTCCTCTGCTTCTTAGTTTAAAGGAAATTCGCTTGTTGCCCTTCATACATTCTTTGGCATAGACAAGTTCTGGTTTTCTGAGTGGTCAAGGGGTGTCAGTAGCAGGCAGTCTGCCAACCTGAATTTACAGTTTTCCAAGTCTGAAAACTGGCTAACTGTAACCAGAATATCATTGCTATCTTCTTTATTTAAAGGCAACTATTCAACTCATTTTTTAAGCCAATTAAAATAATAGCTCCAATTTATCGAAAGCCTGCAATGTGCCAGCCAACATATTAGGAGCTTTGCCAACATTAGTTTAGGTATTCCTTTCAGGAGATCTAGGAGGCAGAGATTATCTCCATGCTACAAAGAAGCAAAGGGTTGAGACCTTTCACTGATGTAACCTAACCAGTGATGAGTCTCAGAGGCAGATTTACACCCCGCCCTTGCTGACTCCCACCTCTTTTCACTGTGCCAAGCTACCTTGTACCTTCAAGAGGATGAAGCTGGAAACTATGCCACGTTGGGAATCTGGGTTTCCGTTGGCTCTTCCATATTGGTGCAGAGCCTTAGAACTGGAGGAGACCCCAGAAGCCCATTTAGTTGCCCCTTTTCCTTGAGGAAGGGAAGCTGTCCATCCAGCTGAGAACTAGCACTGAAGAGAGTCCTTCCGTTGAAGGGAGGAGGAAGTCAGCAGGGGAGCATCAGCACCCTGACTCCTCACAGATCCGAAATCTGGCAGGCCCTCTCTTCTTAGGAACTCTCTTGTAACCTTTCTTCCTACCACCCACTTTCTATCCACTTTCAGATGAACTTTTGAAGTTCTTTTCTGGATCTTTTGAAATGTCAAGAACAAGACTGAACATAGTAACCATGACCGTGATCAACCGCTCTTTGTTGACAAAGAAGGGGCCTCTTCTTAAAGAAATATCTCTCAAATGTTTTCCCTGGAACTCTTCTAAGAATGAAAGGTTCACATTTTGGTACCTGGCACCAAAAAGATAGACACACAGGGTGGGCTCAGCCTCCAGCAGGACATCTGGGCTGCTCAGACACTCTCTTTTAGTCATACCAGATATAAATAATTATGGGTTTGTTTGTTTGTTTGTTTGTTGTTTGTTTGTTTTCTGTCTCCTCTCTTTGAAAACCTCCGACCCTGATCTGTGTCAGGGCCAGATAACCTTCAGACACTTAATAAAGCTGATGGTGCTGAAGTTGATAACTAAAATTTAATCAAGGAACCCCATGAGTCAGATCTGTGCCAGGCGATCACTCTACATATCCTGTCCCACTTGGATCTCATTGTGACCCTGCAAAGTGGGCTTATTTCACAGTTGAGGAAATAGGTACAGAAAGCACCACAAGGAAAGAATGGAGCTGAACTTTCCACTTGGGTCTGACTCCAAAGCCTACCTACCATGCTGTGTGG
Organism: Ictidomys tridecemlineatus; assembly: GCF_052094955.1. Classification (NCBI taxonomy): domain Eukaryota; kingdom Metazoa; phylum Chordata; class Mammalia; order Rodentia; family Sciuridae; genus Ictidomys; species Ictidomys tridecemlineatus. The sequence continues at coordinate 59,655,240 of NC_135477.1, forward strand.
CTGATGAGACTGACAGATGACAAGTTTACTTTAAATTTCCTCCTGGTACAGTCTAAGTCTTCTGTCCTATGTGGACCCTGAAAGACCTGCATTCACCATCTCTCATCCAGTATGTCTCTTAAATTTTTTAAGTATGGCAAATAACCCGATTCTTTACATGCATTTATAAGTGGCTAAATATCAGTCCTTTCACTTTCAGTAAAGATGATACATCAAAGCAAACTTTTCCAGAGTGAATTGGAATCTTGGGTCATTTTTTTTGGCATGTTTCCCCCAAAACATTTAACTTAAAGATTCAGAACCAATTCACTTGCCCTTACCCCCCATAGTTTTCCGGCATATTTTAAGTCTGGCTGGAACCCATTTATTATATAATTTATCTTACACTGATTTTTCTCAACTGTTGTAAGCGCCTATGAGAAGTGCAGTACATGTTTCAAATGATGACATTATAATCAGCACTGTGGTTTCTGTGTGTCTGTTTAGATAAGATGGGTTTGGTTTCATGTTGAAGGCCCATGTAATCAGATAGGGTATGAACACACCCCATTTTGAATGCTTAGTTGAGAACCTTTAAAAAAGTTGAAGTGTTTAATGCATCTAGAGTATTTCAAGTTAGCTGTTATTGTCCATAACACATTCTAAATGCTGGGCCAGAAGTAATCCAGATTATTCTAATGATTATTTCAGGAAATATATCAAGTGGAAGTGGACCAGGGCCAGGACTAGGTAAGGCCAATGAGTCTCTCACCACAGGCTTAAAAATGTAAATAATAATAATTTTAAAAAACAGGATCATTATTAGTATTTGTTTTTTCCCTTTTGCCTCGGGCTCCATATGGTAATGTTTCTTAACTTGACTTTATCTATAATGTTGATACGTTTTGAATTGTGGCTTTTTTGTCATGATTTTTATGTTTTAAAAATAGTATTCACCTGAATTACTGAGCTTTTCTTGTATTTGCACCTGAGGCAAGTGTTTTGCCTTTGTCCCCCAGTCATGGTCCTGATGCTGGGCTTTATAATTGGATAGCCACGTAGCAAAGAGAAGAAATCTAGTAATGCATATACTTAATGGAAAAAGTAATACAGACCACACTTTTCAGTGTGTTAGTACGAACAGGTCTAGGAAAGTTATTAGAGCTTATGTCCTAAAGGCATTGAGTCTTGTGTGCTACTGTAACAAGAAGAACTAAAGTTGCTCAGGTTATAGAAAAAAAGTGAAAAGATATAAAAGCAGTTATTTAGATCAAGAGATAGGAATAGTGGTTCCCTATGAGGTTATTCTAAAATTGTTAGTTTTTATACTTGAGTGCACCTAAGCATAGCAGTTATTCTGAAGTAAGAGTTCTGCAAAGAGGTAAAGCAGCCAATTTTAGCCAGCACCTGGATGATTATGAAGTCTGTGGTCCTCCAGCCACACTTTGGTGAACACTGTCATGGAATTATCGTGATGCTTCTTACCAAACCTCAACTAAAAGGGAGGCTTCCTTGTAGTGTGAGAAGCAAGCAAAAAAGAATACAGACTGTGTAATTCCATTTCTACAGAAATCTAGAAAATACAGTCTAATCTAGTAACAGATATAGATCACTGGTTGCCCAGAGAAGATGATGGAATGGAAGGATGGATTACCAAGGGACATGAGGAAGCTTGGGGGATGATGGAAATGTTTGTTATCTTGATTGAGATGATGGTTTCAGAGGAATACATATGTCAAAACTCATCAAATTAAAAAACACTAAACATGCATAGTTGAAAGTTAGATCTAAATAAAGGTTTTAAGATGAGGAATATCTCTATAACAATATAATCTGTGATATTTGAAAATGTTTGCATGGTAGACTGCTAAATGTTTTAATTATTTATGGAACCTTACATTAATTCTCATTAAAAATATAAATCATTTCTTTGAACTTATGGGGAAAATAATGGAAACAGATCCTTAATGGTTGAGTATAGGAAATGGAATAGTATAATTGTCAAAGAAAATGATAGGACATTATCATCTTGTTACACAAAATTATTCTATTTCCCGTCTCCCAGGAATAAAGCCCTGAGCTCAGTGGGCCCACTCTCTGACCACATAGGTTGTTTCTTTGCCAGTGATTGTGTTTGTATCTTTTCCTCAGAAGATTCTTTTTACCTAATACCCTCTGGTAGCCAAACAAAGAACACCCAATTCTGTGGAAGTTTTGTTTCTCCATCAGATAGTAGCAATATTGGGTTTCATAGCCGAGTCAGTCTAGAGCGAGGGAATGTGATGGTAACCCCCAATATGTGCAAATAGAGTGTGCATTTCCTACCTGGCCATGGCGGCTGGGAACTGAATGCAGGGTTGAATGATCAGTATGATCTCTCACTTGGAGCAGTCGGAACACCGTGCTGTGGGACTCCATTTTTGCTTGTCTCTCTGGATCAGGTTCCATTCTCCCTCTCCAGCCTCATATCTTGCTGTAGACACAACAAAATATTTATAGGCCCAAGTCCTCTGAAGCCTTTAAACCCACAAGGATGCATTATAGCCACCTAGAAATTATACCCCATCCCAACCATTTTTTTAAGCCAACTAATTACTACTGATATTCACAGAATTAGAGCAAGTGTCACAGTCTCCCAAACATTCTCTCTTAACTCTCCTTACTCTCCCTTTCACCTTTAGAATGCAGGTGAAGTGTCTCTCTTACATGCTGCCATAGAATATCTTGGCAAATCCTACACTGTGTCAAAATTGACTCCTTCATTTTCTCTCCCCTTCCCTTTATTCTCTTGTTCCTAGTATGCTAGGACAGAGATTTTTGTCTTTCTACTCTGTGTCACCAGTGTCCAGACACTGGTACGTAGGAGAAGTTTAATAAGTGTTAATTGAGTGAGTGAACGTGTCTATTGATTGATCTCTCATACATGCGAAGATCTTCTAGGAAAATATTCTTATCAAATACTCCAAATTATTTTTACTAGATTGAAGTTTATATGTACAGATGTACAGTAAGAATCACAAGGAATGTACCAACCTGAGATGATGAAGATGGAAAGCCCTGGTACTTGGCTTCACCATAAAGAATTAGCAAATGGAAGATGAGATGTGAGGCCAGTGGAAAAAGGAAACAGACTCAAGCCATGTCCTCAAAACATCCTCCCCCCAAGTTTTTTGGATTTGTAATTTGTGTGTAATGCCTTATTTGAATGACTATTCTTAAACAAAATTACTTGTATTAATATTAATGCACTTCCAATTATAGGTTGTTTCTTCTCTGGAGATCATTCTAAGATCTTTTTGAAGAATAATTTTTAAATAATTATGTGTATATAGTATTTCACTTGCCCAAAGAGGAGCATTAAGTATAATAACTGCAGGTAAATTATTATCATTATATACTTACCCAGAACAAACAAAAATGCTTAGACTAAATGCATACAAATAATTCAAAATATCAAATTTGGGGTGGAAATGTATGGGTTCCGTGCTGAATCACTCAAGCATGAGATTCCAATCAACCAAATCATCCCACAGAAAATCTGTATATTCCATGCCCTGTGCCACTCACTCTCTGCCTACTATCCCACACTGTCCTTTCTGCTCTGAAGTGGAACACTTATATTGTAGCCAGAGGAAAACATCAAAAGACCTGGGATCCCTGTGCCTGACCCAGCCCTGTCCCCGGGATGAAACTGTCTTGGAAAGCAAGAATGCCAAATGAGATAGCAACAAGTCTCAGTGGCTAGGCTCACTTGTGTTCCAAAATGAAGGATTCTGGCTGCTGCCCAGACATGGGTCATGTGGCTGGGAAAGATGGTCCTTTGTGGCTCAGCCAGAAAAGAATTGATTGACCCAAGAGAGGGCGTCACAAAAGTACAAATAATGAGGTTTCCAAGGTGGGCAAAGAGAATAATGACCAAGTTCATTGTTGAACAAGCTGATATCTTGTGCGTGCATTCCTTTCACTTTTTTCCTATTTTTTTTTCTTAATAACTGCAGGTTTGACAAGTTGGGTCAAATTTAGTGAGGTGTGGTGACTTTTCATTGTGAAAACAGAGAAAGCCTCAGTTTGTGATGTTCTGTACTGGAACTTTCCGATGAAGAAATATACAGCACCACACAGTTTTCTCTTTTAAATTGGGGGGAGCAAAAAGAAAGTGCTGAGTAATTTTTCAGTCTTCAGTGGGTAATTCTGTTGCCTGTCTTTCAGCAATTCCACAACAATAACTAGTACTTAGTTGTTTTATAGAACATTCTCACGGATATTTTTCTTAGTAAATCCTAACAACAATCCTTTCAGTGATTGCTAATGTTAGATACTCATTAGATTTTTAGAATTATCCTACCACTTTACTCTCCCTCAGGCCTGCCTCTGCCCTCAACCTACAGGGCGCATAGTCAGAAGGACGAAATTCCGAATGGCGGGAAGATGAAGCCAATCAGTGAATTCGCTCTTCAGTTTATCACATTCCTTACCTTTAGTGACTTTTGTTGTGTATTCTTTTAAAAAGGAAGATGGTCTGTGGAATAGAAGGCTTCTTTAAGCCATAATTCTCCTGTAACTAGAATTAAACCCAAAAGTAACCTGCCCATTTATTTACCCTTCCTTTGCTTCTGAAGATAATTTAATTCCTGCAAGGAATCATTAATTCATTGTTATCCTGGTATTATGGAAGTATCCAATTAGATGGGGTAAATGGATTTTTTAGATAAATTCAAGTAATTTTTAAAAGCATATTAACTGGCTAACCTCTGCTGTGTATCAGAGATATTACACGATGATCTTTTACCAGTAATAGTCTGAAGAAATATCATAGCTCACAGTCTGTTTTATTCTTTATTAAAACTCCAACTGGTACCCTGCCTGACTTGTGTTAAGCCTAAATTTATTTCTTCTAGACCTTAAGCCTGCTGACTTACTTATGTCTGCAGCTTTTACCCTCCAAATTCTATAAGACCTTTGTATTTAATAAACATTAATCAAGAACCCCTTTGGTACAAACACTGTCTTGTGCACAGTGGGAGAGAAATGGATATGAAAAGGACAGAATTCTTTAAAATGAAATGGGGTAGATAGTAAATTTAAAAGAATTTTAAAAAATTTTAAAAAATATATATTACAATTCATTGTTAAATAATGTTAAACTAAAAGATGTCACTTCCAGGAACTGGCAAGAAAGAAATGCTCCCACCAAAAGCCTTAGATCATCCGTGACTCCACAAGTCATGTCTTGTGTCCCATCCCTCAGCAAGTCCTGTGACTCTGTCTTTAGTACACAGAATGTGATCACTTAAAAGCCTGTTCTGTACCCCTCTCAGGCCAAGCAGAGTCACCATCACTTCTCTTTGAAGACTGCCTCTTAACTGGTCCCCTGCTTCTTTCTCCTTTTCCTCCCTGATCCCTGCGCATGGCCCTTTGAGTGGCTAGCTCACTCCTGTGAGACCCTCCCTGTCCTGGCCCTGCACTCCCTGTCTCTTGAGTTCTGCTTCTGTGTGTGTTCCTTCTCACCACACTGCTCCAACAACACAGCCTCTTTCCCCCAGGGAAAAAAAAATCCCAGGCATGCTGTGTCCTCAGGGCCTCTGCACCAGCTTTTTCCTCCTCTGCACTGTTCTTGCCCCAGAAAGTGACACATTACCTCCCTTCAGTTCTTTACTGAAATGTTGCCTTCTCAGTGAGGCCCTCCCTTGTCACCTCATTTTCAGCATCAGTGTCTGCTTGCCAATATTTCTGTCCTCTCTCCCCGCTTTATTTTCTGATTGGCACTTACCACTAACTAGCATATTACCTATTTTATTTATTTTTGTTGTTGTTGTTGTTGTTGTTGTTGACTCTGTCCTCCACTAGAATGTAGGCCTAAGGGGGATAGTGGTTTGTGTCTTTTTCTAATTGCTTTGTCACTAATGTCCAGAAAAGGGCCTGGTGCACAGTAGGGTATCCCTGACTATTTCTGGAGGAAGTGATTAGAGGACTGCTTATTAATATTAGATAAGTGACTTGACAACTCCCGGTACCTTGCTCAAAGAAGATTGCGAGGAGGCCTGGGAAAAGTTCCTTTCTCATTGTGATAGGATGATCTTGTTAGTTGACATTTGGCCTCAGAAGATTTGGGGAGGTTAATCCCAGGGAAGTCTCCCACGTGATGTTCTCACTAACATGGAGATTTTCTCATATCTCAACTAGTCTTGCCCTCTGGAGAAAACACTAAGCCTATAGGAATGAAGCTTCTCAGTCACTTAGCTTGGGGGAAAGTGAGAGAGCATGAGAACTAGAGGTGGAGTTGGAAGAGAATTCATGGCCATTTCACCTCCTGCTGCCAACCGAGTCTTATGTGAGTGTATCCTGTACTCATTTTCCAGGAGTTAAATTGTTCAGTCTGTTTCTTTTAATAAATTGATTATGCTTCACCCAGTTTCACATGCTTTTCACTTCTTCTGGTGATTGTGTGAGGTGCAAGAATACACTAATAGGATCACAGTTGGCCACACATTGAAAATGGGATATCAAGTGAAAAAGAATCTGTTTCCATTGTACCGTAACCCACAACTTTCTTTGGTAGAGCCATTACCCGCTGTGATAATAGGATCTAGCCTTCGTAAGACCCAAGTATCTCTCTTAGGATGTGGTGGCTTGGTGGGATGTTGATGTGGCTCACTTGCACTTGAGAACGTGTGCGTTGCTTTGGCCCCTTTTTCGGAGGGTGGGGGAAGACTGGTTTAAAATGTCGCTTCCTACTAAAAAAAAAAAAAAAAAAAAAAATACGGTTACAGGCTTGGAACAAATAGTTGCGCATGCTAATCACTCCCAAATCTGGATATATTTCAGGGTGTTTTGACAGTTTTCCCCACATAACATCTGTACTTAAGAAGCCTCACTGCTATTGGTAAAGTATGGACTTGATTTCTCTGCTCACATCCAGGGCGCTGCATGGTTCTGCCCTGCTCTCCCCAGAGCTCCCGCCAGGCGCTCCCCTACAGGCCTTTCCATCCTCCATGAGTGTGAGCTTACACGGCCATTCATCTCCAGGCGGTTATGTGCACCATCACTGACAACTCCCTCCGCATCTCATACACACTGGGCTGCTCCCCTACTAAAATTTTCCAAGCCACGTGTTCCACGTTTCTTTTCTCTGCCATGCTCCCAGCTGTTTTGTGCTGTTTCGATGTGTCTGTTTGCATAGCACTGTCGGACTCTATGCATGAAAGGTGTGTTGTCGACATGAATGGTTTTGAAAATGTTTCTGTAAAGAACCTGCCTCACTTGTCATCAGGGAGAAGGAAGCTTGAAGCCCCAAAGGTGTAGAGGTCAGGAACTCCTGCTGGAATCTTTGCCAGATGGTGCATGGGCACAAAGAAAAGAAGCCCAATAAAATGTGATGTGGTCTCTACCAATATAAAGCATAGAGGAGTCTCTCCTAAAAAAATTAAATAATAATAGGCAGTGGTGACATCAAAGGTAGGATCCTGCCATAAACTAAAGGCTTAAAAGAACAATATATACTATATCGTGTGATGGCATTATGCTGGTGTCATCACAAAAGGACAAACATCCATGCAGAACTCAGGGAAACGTCATTGTTGGCTTTGTCTTGGTCAACACAGTGTTCGTCTGGCAAGAGACCCAACCATAGTGGAATGGAGCACACTGAAAAAGGGCACGCAGCTGAACCCCGTATTGCTTCCTGGAGGTCAGGATGGAATCTGCTGTCCTTTGTGTGACCCATCAGACAGTCCTGATATGCTGTTCTTAGATAAAGCATAATTTCAGAATTATCCCCTTTCATTTAGATTAGAAAATCCAACGCCCACAATGCCACAGCTGGAAATAGCAAAGTTGATGTGACCTGAAAAGGGAAGACAAACTCAAAGGGAAGAGGGGACCCCGAAAAAGAAGAAAGCATTTGTGTGATAGGAGAGAACTTAGAAAATTCATTCCTAACCATAAGAGTGTTTATACAGCTTATCTATCCCTTTTCCAACCATTTCTTCAAAGAATGAATTTGGTGTTTCAGACTGGAGAATTAGTTCAGCTTCTGGTTGCTTCTCCAATTTTCCCTACCAAGTTTGCTCTATTTGAGTGTAGACCTTGTAAAGACAGGCTTTGAGAACATATTTGCTGTTCAAAGACTGGCTAGGGCCAAGATATGTGGGTAAGATGCACTTTTCTCAGATTCTTTCCTTAATCCTCCAAAAAAAAGGTTGGTCCCAAGTTTGCAAGCTCTCCTTATGTTACCCACGTGTCTTTGCCAATCTTTCACTTGCTGTCTTTGGCCCCTGTTCTCCCCTAAAAAGATAACTGAAAAAATATGCTTCCTGGGTTTGTTTAATATCCAAAGAAAAAACTGGTACAACCAAGATTGGCTTTATCAGCTCAAGCATTTTTGAATGACTTGGTCTCTCTGTGATTCCTTCTCATTCCCCTGTGAAACTAGAGATTCCCAATTGTTGCAACACATCAATTTATTTTGGATTCTTTTTTTAGTTAACTAATCAAAATATTATTTCACAGGCATTATTTTATGTGTTAGTAATGGAGCCAAACTTTTCTATTGATATTTTCCCCTTAGGGACAAAATTAAAAAAAAAAAAATCATGTTTTTCCCTAAAAAAAAAAAATAACCACATTCCATGGCCAACAACTAGGACCATATACTCTTTAAGTCCTTTGTGATTCTTGCTTTCTCTAATAAAGCCATTTGGCCCAGCCATACATTTTTTCTAAATGAAATAAACATTCTAAACCTCTTTCTAGCCTTTCTCAATATTCATGTCCTGGGGTTTAGAGTCTCATTTACCCTGTGCTCTGCCCCTCTGCATTCTCAAATCCTTTCTACTCCAGATAGCTAGAGGATTCCATTTAAATCCTATCAGGTTCTTTTTAAAGCTGAAATAGGACCCCCCTCTGAGGTCATTTCTAGACTACTTCCACTGCCTGATTGATATGTAAAAAATGTCTTCATCATACCCCCCCCAACCAATTATTTTTAAATTCACTCTTTAAAGTAAAATAAAGTAACAGAGCCATGAAAATAGAAAAGCTACAACTTGGCTCTTTTCTTTTTATCTTCATTGGAATGGCATTTTTAAACACAGGCTTATGTCGGACATTGAACAGCCTCCACACAGGAATGAATGTTTTGATTAAAAGTTATTTAATATCTCTGGTTCCTTGGACTTCTGCCTAAAGCTGGAGATATTCTTAGCCACAGGTCTTGTGCCTCCTTTGATAAGATAGAACATGGCCTCAAAATCTAGAGAGAATAAATGGCATCCTCAAAATAGTCATTTGCTTGCATAGGTGTTTCTATCACAGAGGATACTGATACGTTACAAATTAGGAAGCCATGTTGGGATGGAGGAAAGAGAAATTCACCAACAGGACACCTTGATCTGTATGTTCACCGATGCTGGGCCTTTAAGTAGAAATCAGAGTTAGGATACAGTGTTCACATGGCAAACCTTAAAAACAATTATTCTGTGTGGCCCGAACATCCAGTTTTCTTGCATTTGTGTTCAGAGCAATGCAGGTTAAACAAAAGACACTTAAGCAAGTTGATAGTTAAAATGAGATCTTATTTTTAACTTCTTTCAATGTAAAATCATGGAGATGGATTTTCCTCGTAACAACTAAATGACAATACAAAAGGGAAAAAAAAAAAAAAACTTTGTTCCAAAATACAAATAGAATTTTGGCTCAATAAGTTACTTTAGCTTCAGAGGTAGTATTGTCCTCAGTGCAGCCTCTTTTCTTCAACTGTCATCATTTTGAGGCAAAATATTTACGGAACATTAAATTGTTTTTCCAGCTTTCCCACAGCATTTCATGCATTTAGATATTGATGTGACATAGTTAGAAGCTGAGCCCTCCGGACCTGTATTGTGTGATGGTATTGTGCTGCTGTCATCACAGAATTCCATTTTTTCCAGCCCCCAAGGTCCTGTCCGTACTTGCTAACAGGTCATCTGGACGGTGACTCCTATGTGCTCAATGGCGTGAGTGTTATCACAGTAACCTTGGCAACCAAGCTAGCTCTGACTTATGCTGTATCATAAAATTAGATAACAGAATTGACATTTAGCTACATGTCTGTCATACAAATTAAGCTCTGGAGAATGATGTTCTTTAGAGTCATGTGCCTTAATATGGAAGTAGAAGGCATCAATTAGAATAATTTTATACATATGCATACTATTCCACATTTAGGTAGAGGATATATATTTCCTCAATTCTTTCTCTATGATATTGAACCTCACATATTGTCATATTATTCTCACTGTGCCAAAATTCATGGTGGCTTTATTTTATGATCAGGACAAAGCTTATAGCAGAATTTCATCAGATACCCGATATAAATAGGATTATGAATAATAGAAAACTCAGCCTGTAAAAAAAATGTAAAATTCAAAGCATTCTTGGCTTTACTGGGTACTGTTATTTATGCTGATTGGAAGTAAGACTGAGCGCAGAATATTCCACAAACTAAATCAGAATCCCAAAGACAAGACATGCTTCCCTTTCATTTATATATTTGTGCATATTTTTACACATATTATTCCAGCACCCAAGAATCTTTGATAATATCTTTATTTCAAGAAGATTCTAACCCTGCAGACTAATACATTCATGTACTGGGAGTCCTAGGTTTTCTTTTATAATTCAAAATATTTTAAATTTAGGACTTCCCCTTCTATTTGCTATGGTCTGGTGCAATTTTTCTTGGATATAACTTGAAGACTCAACTTGTGAATTACGTTTAATGTAAGCACCCTGCAGTTTTCTGCATTGCAAATGATTATTTTTAGAAATTTTATGGTTGCCTGCATATATTTGTTTGTCCTCATTGATATGTAGAGGAGAAAGCTCATTAATGATTTAAAAAGAAGGTGTTTTGATTCATTGACTTGATTCTTCTCATTACATAAACAATAAAGGCAATAAATTAACATCTAATAAAATTAGAAGAGTTTATTTCTGAACTTAGCTGCAAGATAGTCTTGAATCCATGCACGCAGCTGTTTCTGTTTTTTATATTCTTCTGCCTCACTGTTTTGAAAGTCATTATTGAGCATATTTTAACCTGGAATGATGGTTTATAATTCCTATTTAGCAGATATCCATCAAACAATATTTGAACAGCTGTTTTATAAAATGGTTCTTTGCCTTCTAGAATGGTAAGTTATTATGTGAAAATAGAAGGTCCATGTCAGAGTTCACTATAAACCAGTTTTCCTTTTCCCTGTATACCTGCTATGTATCATGTATAACATTTGAAAAATCTAATTCCAATATTTTCTCACCTTATTAGCCCTCCGTCTAACTCTTGCCGAGCTGTATGTTAAATACTGTGCCTTATACCTAGTTTTTTAAAAAGTCAAGATTCCTGCAAGTTCAGGATTTTTCTTTTTTGGAAACAGATAAGTGGTTGTGCTCTCTACATGTGTGCCTAAGTGAGAAGAAGGGCAGAAAGCCTTCTGTGTATTTGCTGACCCTGATCAGCAAATACTTGTGACATTTTCGGCAGTGTTTAAACTGTTTGCTTTATCTCATTGGGTCAAGTCATTGTCACCTTTATGTTTCAAACTGGTAAAAGGTAGTTTTTATTGTTTTCTTTTATCTTGAAACTATTTCTTGTGAACAGAAATAGTTCAGCATGTTATGGCTCCAGGACTGAGTTAAGTTGGGGTAACCATCTCCACCGGAAAATAAACATCATTGGGAACTTCTCGGTGCATAAGCATTCTGCAGTGAGAGATGAAAATGGACTACCAGGCTGTATTGTTGCTGGAATGTGGGGGCTTATCAGGCTGTTTGCATGACTTAGAGATGGGTTTCAATATCTTTTAATATCTGGCCTTTTTTTTTTTTTTTTTTAACTGTGACATGACATGGCATTAGATGAGTGGTAAAAGAAAAAAAAAAGTTAAAAGGCAATACGAGCTTCTTCTGTGATTTCCTTTTTAGGTCTGATGTTGTGGTCCTCTGTTTTTCAATTGCTAATCCCAATTCCCTAAATCATGTGAAAACAATGTGGTATCAAGAAATCAAGCATTTTTGCCCTCGCACACCTGTTGTCCTTGTTGGCTGCCAGCTTGATCTCCGTTATGCCGATCTGGAGGCTGTTAATCGAGCCAGACGCCCATTAGCCAGGTAAGCCAATGACTCGGGGTTTCAGGGCACAAAATAAGAGTTGGAGGTAGCAGGTGTCTCTGAGCCTAGCATTCTATTATTCAGTGGTTCTGAGATCCCATTCGATCAGCCATACACTGTAAGTCAGCCTGTCCAGCGTGAAGGTCTGTGCCTGACATCCTTCTCATGCTCAGAGCATCATCTCTTACGTTGGAGCCATGTTTTAGTAAAATGGTTGGCCAGTGCTTGAAGTGACTTCTCTCAATATGAAATTGTTCATGTAGGAGTGCTTTCAAATGTATAAAGTTTTATGCCGCAGTCTGGCTGCAGCAAAATTAACCGGGGGTGACGAACAACTTGTATATGTTGATACAGCAGGAGAGGGAGCCGTTTATGGTAGGACAACAGAGGTATTTATACATTCCACACAGCTTATCTTAATTAGCATAAACTAGATACATCAGTCAACCAATAAGGAATCTCCACACTTAATGGCTCGCTGGCGTTACTTCACAAACCACTCCCTCTGGCAAAATGCCAGGCGCCATCCAGACTTGTTTACAGACTCTAACATTTGCCAGGCGCCATCCTGACTTGTTTACAGACTCTAACAGTTTTATCCAAAATGTTAGCTGCTCATAATAATGTTAATAATGACATAAAATTAATTAAGGCTCAAAATGATCAGCCATAATTTTTGGCCCCAGGGAATATCGGGGTCATAGAGATATTCCCTTCCAGGTGCTCTTAACTTCCCTAATATTCTTTAGTCCATCCTGAGAGAACATATCCCAAAAGAACAGTGTCCAGTTCCTAAAAATCATTTCAACCTATAGTTAATTGCAGGAGGAAAAAAAAAGCAAACACTATTTTTTAAATGTCTCTAGAAGCCCTTACTTGTGTTTTCAAAGTGTCACAATTTTCTATAAATCCACTTGAATGAGTATTTGAGATAATATGTTAAGTATAGTACTTGGTCCACAGTAAAACCTCCATAATGTTACCATTATGTGGATTCTAACTTTGGGGATAAATAAGTTTTTTGAAACATGTTCCCCCTCAAATTCCCTTTGTACCTTGGTATCTTCTTTTTCATGTTTATGGTTGGGTTTTTTTTATTTTATTTTATTTGCTGGAGAGCAAAGCTTTTCAAAACATTTTGATATTAATACCATGCTTTGATGTTTGCCTTAATAGGCTTGTCACAAAATTTTATGTGAGTGCAACACTGTGTACTCTTACAGTGAAAGCAGATGATGTTCTTTAGATAATTTCTGATGCCCTAGGTACATTTTGGATAAAATTTCTGAAAACACTTTATATTCAGTTTTTTCACAATCCCTATGTTCATAAATGCATGGACTAGGAAATGAATATTAAGAGCCACATGGGTATGTGGAAGACTGGAGGGGAGGGTCGCAGATCTGCAGAGAACGGCAGAGGAGACAGTCCTTCTGTAGAGCAATTCCAAGAAGGAGGTGGCATTTGAACTATGTCTGGAGAATTTATATAAGCAAATTTCAAGTCAGCCTTAGGAACAAAGAACACACAATGCCAGCAGGAACACCTTGAAATTCAATCTTTGCTGCACTTCCCTTCTGCCTTTGACAACACCCTACAATTTTCCATCTTTATCCACCCAGTTTTCCAAATCCAAATTCCACCTATTATCAGTTTTCTCTCCTGAGACCAGGACCTGTCATATATATTACCTTTGGTGTCAAAGACCAAATATTTATTTAGAAGACTGGTTCCTAAAAACACGTCCCCAAATCAAGAAGGTGTTTTTGGAGAGTTGTAACACCAACTCACCTCATATCTGTGTTCTGTAATCTGTTGGTGCCTTCACATGATTATGCTATAACTACGTGGCTACAGTTTCTATATATTGGCCTTTTGGGCTTGATTAGATTGGAAGTGGGCCTTGTGTGCTGGAATAAGGGCTGTGGACTTTATTCCATGGGCTTCGTGGAATTATAGGAAATGAACACAGAAGTGCTGCTGTGCCCCACTTTGTTATTTAAGGACTGCTCTTGCAGCAAGGAGGACTGTGAGCTAAAATTGAAAATTTTGAAGACCAATTAAGAGGCTAATGGACCAGTCCAAGCAAAAAATAGTAAGGGCCTGATGAAGGGAGTGGATGTAAAGAGAAGGAGAAACATAGGAAAGAGGATATATGAATCCAGTAGACTTAAAGTAGACTTAATAGCTGTTGATGTGGACCATTTACCTGGAGTAGGAGAGTCTAGACTCTCATGGCTTAGTAGAGACCTGTCAACAATTTGCAAATATGACCTTATGCAAACCTTTTAAACTTCCTGCCTCAGTTTTTCTCAAAATGTAGAACAAAAATAATACCTGATAGAGTTATTGTAAGGCTCAGATAAAAAATTTAAATGGATGCATTTTAAAGTTATAAAGCTAATTTTAAGCATATGACGATGATGATGAAGAAGAAAGTGATAAAGATAATGATGGTAGCAATAATGATGGTAACATTATGGAGGTTTTACTGTGGACCAAATACTATACTTAACATTATCTCATTTAAACTTTTCAATAGTTTTTTAAAGATATGGATAATCATTATCATTATACCTGTTTTATGGCTTAATGAGGTTAAGTACTTTGCCCAAGAACAAATAGCTAGTAAAAGACAATACTTTAGTTACTGCTCTTACTACTGAAACCATTCTTATCTGTAGTCATAAATCTTTTACGTTTGAAAGGCTTGTGTTTAGTAGTTGATTTTTCGAGATTCTTATTAAAGCTTGAATAGATTTTTAGATGTATAATTAAATTGGGTGCTTAGGTAGACACTGGTGACTAATTTTTCTCTAAAATAAGGCTGATTATAATTTTTAAAAATATTCTATTTCAGGCCCATAAAGAGAGGGGATATTTTGCCCCCAGAAAAAGGTCGAGAGGTTGCAAAGGAACTTGGTATACCATACTACGAAACCAGTGTATTTGACCGGTTTGGAATCAAGGATGTATTTGACAATGCCATTCGCGCAGCGCTCATTTCCCGCCGGCACCTGCAGTTCTGGAAGTCCCACTTAAAAAAAGTCCAGAAACCTTTACTTCAGGCACCCTTCCTACCTCCCAAAGCCCCTCCACCAGTCATCAAAATCCCAGAGTGTCCTTCCATGGGGACTAATGAAGCTGCCTGTTTACTGGATAATCCACTGTGTGCTGACGTCCTGTTCATCCTTCAGGACGAGGAGCACATCTTTGCACATCGAATTTACCTTGCTACCTCTTCTTCCAAATTTTACGATCTTTTTTTAATGGAATGTGAAGAATCCCCAAGTTGGGGTGAAGGCGTTGGTGAGAAAGAGATGCAGAGCAGACCTCTTCAGGGCCGGACGCTGAGTCTTGATGCAGATGAGGAAGGGGAAGAAGGTGCCCTGAGGAGGCCTCAGGCCGATCAGGGGATGTCTCCAAGCAAGAACCTGTTGGAGACTCCGGGGCTGGAAGCCGAGGGCTCCGTTACTGAGAAGCAGCCTTTGTCAGGCTGGAGCAAAGGGTTCCTTGGCATGCACAGAGAAATGCAGGTCAATCCCATTTCAAAGCGGGCGGGCCCCGTGACTGTGGTCAGGATGGACTCGTCAGTCCAGCCAGGCCCTTTCCGGACCCTGCTCCAGTTTCTTTATACAGGTCAACTGGATGAGAAGGAAAAGGATTTGGTGGGGCTGGCTCAGATCGCAGAGGTCCTGGAGATGTTTGATTTGAGGATGATGGTGGAAAACATCATGAACAAGGAAGCCTTTATGAACCAGGAGATTACGAAAGCCTTTCACGTCAGGAAAGCCAACCGGATAAAAGAGTGTCTCAGCAAGGGGACATTCTCAGGTGAGCAGGTCCCCTGGTGGAGCCATGTACACCTTTGGTGGTGTTTTATCAAACATTAGCCAAACTAAGAGAAGGAAAGGTTAACCGTAATTAACATTTACAAGTGCTTATTTTTTTTTCCATGTACGTTTCTAAGCTGAAGGTATTAACTTATTTAATTCTCATCAGTCTTATTGGTTATTCCCCATTTTGCAATTGGGAAAACTAAGGAACAGAGAGGTTAGGTAATTCACACACGATGACACAGACAATAAATGGTAGGAGGGGTACTGGAACCCTTTTTTGGTTACAGAAATCTGTTTCCTAAACTGCTGTGGCACCACGCTGCTCTAAGGGGTCAATCAGATGTCCCTGAGCCTGTCTCTAGCCAGCTTGATGCTTGCAGTACCCTATCAGCATCTGTTCCTTGACCAAGTCTATTTTTTTTTTTAAGTTGTACATGGACATGATACCTTCATTTTATTTATTTATTTTTATGTGGTGCTGGGGATCCTTGACTGTCAGCATTGATCTTTGGTCCTAAGCCCACTGAATTCCTTCTTGAACCTGAGTTTGGTGGCCCTTGCCTTCCTATGAAGGGTGTCTCATCTGTCCCATCTCCCTCCTTCTCTGCCCTCATGCTATTCTGTAGTTTTCCTGACCTTGCTTTGTCTTTGATATTTATGCTGATTGTTCTAAAATTGACCTCTGGGTGTGTGTGGGTGTGGGTGGGTATGCATTTCATTGGAAAAAGTTGACTTCCGGAATTCTATTTATATGGATACCTCTATTTTTGTCTATCCTTCCTAGCCCCTGCCATGGTCCTACCCATTTAGCAAGTGGTCACTGAGTCTTTTAATTAATTTTAAAGCTTGTGAATAATATTTACTCCAAACACTGGCCATTGTGGTGTATAAATAGCCTTAAAAGTTAATGAAAGAACGCGCCACAGACCTACAGTAAGTTAAACTAAAGTTGATTGAATCACCCTCCCTTTACTGCAGTGACAAAACCAAATGAGGGGTGGGAGACTCACTAGGAGGCTCCCATTTTTAAAAAAAATATGAAAAACAACTTAGGAATAATTAAAGAAATTTGAATATGAACTAGACAGTGGATGACATCAAGAAATTATTTTTAATTTTCTTAGGTGGAATAATGAGATTTTTTTAGGAGAATGTTCTTATTTTTAGAATATTCATGATAAAGTGGTTAGGAATGAAAGTATCATTATCTGTTAAAAAAAAAAAATAAACGTGGCAAGATGTTAACAATAGGTAAATGAGTGATTGTTGTACAGGTTGAACAACCCTAACCTGAAAATCCAAAATCTGAAATGCTTCAAGATTTCAACTGCTTGATTGCCGACAAAGTGGACAGTTTCATATCTGTCCCCCACATGACAGGTCACAGTCAAAATGCAGGGCTACTAAAAATATTGTAAAAAATTATTTTCAGATTATGCACATAAGGCATATATGAAACATATGAATTTCATATTCAAACTTGGGTTCCATCATCAGGATATTCACTATATATATTCAGATATCCCAAAACCTGAACAAATCCAAAATCTGAAACACATATCCTCCCAAACATTCTAGTTCAAGGAATACTCAACTTATATTATTCTTTGCCTTGTTGTATATGTTTGAAGTTTTTCATGAGGAGGAGGAGGGAAAATATCCCTTTCCTTTTTTGTTACTATATGGTTCAGAAAATCTGTGTTGTGACCTTATATGTTATTTTAAATGCTTGTTCCTTATGGTGAAAATTGGGTGTGCCAAAAGTGGAGGTTAACGTGAAATCAGTGAGTACCCACAGAAGAGCCAGCGAGAGGGATACCGGTTGGTGGACATGGTTGGAACAGAAGACTCTGAGCTTTGGGCAGAGCCAGCTCATCATTGTGTTCCCTCCATCCTTTGGCAGATGTGACCTTTACCTTGGATGATGGAGCCATCAGTGCCCACAAGCCATTGCTTATCTGTAGCTGCGAGTGGATGGCTGCCATGTTTGGGGGTTCGTTTGTGGAAAGCGCCAACAGTGAGGTATGTGCCTTCCTCCAGGCCAAGTGGTGTCTTGTGAGTGTGTGTGCACGTGTGCTTACCTAAAATGTTGAAGTATCCAGATGACTTCAGTCTTTAACTGCTTCCGTGAAATAGACAGGGTGAAGCCACCCTTTTCTAATTCTACAGTCAGGAGGTCCTGTGGGTGATTCATCTCATGTTCGAGCACCTACACGTGCAATTCAGCCTTTCATCCTCACTCCTGTCCTTGACAGTGAAGACATGGTCAGCTATTCCTTTTTAACAAATGTCACCAAAGTACTATCAAAATCAAGTATTAAGAGGGGCAGAACCTGATGTCTAGAAGTTCAGGAAAGTGAGGAGTTCTTCACTTAAGTAAGTCCCAAGTCCTGTTCTGCCCTTAACCAGCTGGGGGACCTTAAGAAACCTCAACCTGGGCCTCAGGCTCCTTGCCTGCAGGTAAGGAATGAAGTGACCTTAACCTACAGCACTCCACAGCTCTTTCCTTCCTTCTCTGCCCTTGCAGAAGGGGTAGGAGGGTTTGTCAACTGCATTGTAGCAAACAGTCACTCCTCTGAATGAATCCACTTCTCAGAGTGCATAGGTCTAGTGGAAGCAGCTGGATCATATAGCACCAAAAGAAGGACATTCTTAGAACAAAGCAAGCCATATTTCAGAGGCACTGTCTTTATTCTTTTACAGATTCCCTTGGGGGGGGGGTGGGAAATTCCATTCAAGCCCTTCTAACTTTAGTCCAGAATGAACAAGCATTTTTGTTGAGTTTTGCAATTATTTTTTAGAATCTTTAAAAAAAAACATGGGGACACCCCATCAAGTTTATTGTCCTAAGAGACTTGTTTTGCTTATCTCAGCACATCTCCAAACTTTCAGAAGAAACACAGAAAACAATAGCTAACTTTTCAAAAAGGGTGCTCATAGGAGAAATCTGAGCACTTCCATTATGACCCAGGAGCCTGCATTTGCATCCCCAAGTAGGGAACAGAATCCTAGAATCACAAGCCTGGGATGGCTGGGACTGAGAAGGTCACTAGGCCACACTCCTGCTTCCAGAACAAACTGCAGCTGCTCCTAAACCACCATCTGCTGCTTGGGAAAAAGACATCAGGATTGTCCCACTACCTTCCTCTGAGTACCTACCAGCCTTTATAAATCAGAAGGTGCTCCCTTGTAACTAATCCAAGTCTCTCCTGAAGGATCAAACATGTGTGAGCCTTTTACCAAGATTGCTACAGTGTGGAGGTGGGGATATGGCTCAATTGGTAGAGTGTTTGTCTTGCATGCACAAGGCCATGGGTTCAATCCCCAGTACCAACAAAAAGCTTACTGCTGTATGATGGAGCCTGCATCATTAAGGGACTATGGGGCCCAGATCATAACTCTTTCACTTCCAAGCTGGGTGTCCTTGAGAATCAACCCTTGCAAAGCACTTCCTAAGCTTTGCATAAGCAAAGGGCAGCTGCCACCAGTCTTATTGTGATGATGATGGTATTCTTTACTTCAAAGAAAAATTCAGGGGGGCCACCAATTAGTGAAACCTCATCCAATTGGCATTTTACTGACATCAGTAATCTCCAGAAATAAAGAGCTCAGAGGCCTGCTCCCCTTATTTTCCTAGCTCACTCAAATGTGTGCTGATTGTGCAGCAGAGAAAAGTTGATCAAGGTCAGGAACCCAGGCACAAAGGGACGCTGTCTGAGCTGACCTCACGAATGCTAATCCCCTTTATCCCTTCACAGAATGGACTGTAATCTTCTCCAGATTAGAATGTGCAGGAGAGGTGACCAAAACAAAACCTTGGCAGCAAGCGTGAACGCACACATATTACAGGGTAGTTAATAGCTGCACTAGAGGTGGCCACCTGCTTAGCACACCCTCCGGAAAGACCAGGTCACTTAACTCTGAGAACTGCAGCTGAGGTTAATCTGTATGTGTAGATTGAAACCAGCTCAAAAAATAAAGGCCATGGAACCAAGTCACCAAAAATCCGCCAAAATTCCATTAGCCAGTACACTAGAAACCCATTTCCACCCTTTCCTGCCCCCTTTCTTTTATTTCCAGCATACACTATCATTTAGTAATTATGAACTCTAGGCCCAGTTTGACCTTGGGCAAGTGACCAACCTTCTCTAAACCTGTTTCCTCCATCTATAAAATGGGGATGACAAGAGAACCTTCTTCAGAGTGTAAATAAAGTAAGAGAAGGCATGTGTAATGTCTCAGATGTGACACCTAGAACGTGTAAATGCTCAACAAATGTCAGAGACTGTTATCCCAGAGTGTTCTTGTTAAGTTCTTTCCATGAGGGGGTGAAGGTCTTTGTGCCCTGAGAGACATAAGTTAAAATGCCCCCAGTTCCCTTTCTAAACTAAGAAGCAAGATGGTGGTGGTCCTAGGTAAAGGGAAGAGGCACTTGGTCAAAGGCTTGTAAATAGCCCACAGTTGATTTCTCCTGTCTTCACACTGGGGCTTGGTTTTCACACTTGGGATTCGGTCTTCCTAGGTCATCATTTAACTGTTGATTGTCTTGGAGTAATCTGACTTCCCCCATGAAGTTCAGCCTATTTGGTGAGACGGGGGGAGAATTAATAGAATGCACATGCATATCCAGAAGGAATTATGCCTGTTGTTGCTTTAACATTTTTGTCCTTTAATATTCAAGAACACTATATCTTACATAGATCTTTTCTCATTACTTTTAATGTAGCAGTAAGCATAATTCTCTCCCCCCGAGGTACTCAGCAAGTGGTTCATTAAAAATACATGCCCGGCTTGTAGTAAGCAGTGCTCTAGATCTAGAATGCTTTCTCATTCTGTATGAGACGATCTCTAATTATAAGCCTAATGGTCTGAGCTAATCTTCACAATTAAAATTTTAAACCAACTGAACTAGAATATGCAACATTGTTTAGGAGGGCATATTCTCTTTCCTTACTCACTTTTTAAAAATTTTTAGTTGTAGATGGACACAAAACCTTTATTTATTTATTTTTCTGCGGTGCTGAGGATCGAACCCAGGGTCTCCTCCATGCAAGGCGAGCACTCTACCACTGAGCCACAATCCCAGCCCCCTCATTAGTCATTTTTTGTTTCTTTAAGCAACATTCAGCCAGTAGGATCTAAAACTTTGTATTCAATTTCTTCTGTAGCTTTATGTATATTATTTTTAAAGTGCTATCAAAGGTTGTTACACAATTAATTATAAATATGGAAGTCACAGAACAGGCTTTGTTATTAAAAAATCAACCACTAGAGGAAAAAAAATGCACGTTCTGAAAGTGTTTTTATTTTCATTTGATGGTTATTTCTAAGGGTCTCTAACATGATTTGCCAAAAAGAATCATCACTTCAAAACTTGTTAATGTCATATTAAGCAAAAAGGAAACAGCAGGCATGGGTGGTTATAAACATCAGAACTCTCAGAGGACACAGGCAGGAGTGGGGCAGTGCTGCTCACTGGAATCTGTCGTCTCCTGTGGCCCAAAATAACGTCTTTTAACTTAAGATGTCCATTTTCATATTTGTATTTCCAATGGGCATTTTTTTTTCTTTAAGGAATGATTTAGAGAACACAGTCTTAGCAAACAGTGTTAAGACAATTTAAATATTTTCAAAACTGAGTGTCAATAAAGAAGAAACTTTTTAAAAATCTATTCCAGATTCCTCCCATATGAGATGAGGAAACTGAAAGTCAGAGAGGGTAAGTGATTTATCAAAGATTGTGCAGTATTTTAGTAGCATATGCCTGGGCTTGCCCCAGACTCTTACTCTGTCCCTTCAGGCATTCTTTTCAGAGGCAACAGACGTCCCTGTACACGAGCGAGCAGAAGCTCTGCAGCTTGTATTAACAATTAGTAATATGGCACTTAGCACTTTGTAAAATATGGATACTTTGATTACAAAAAAAATTCAAATCTTAAAAGCTTCACAACTTAATCTTCAAATATCTAGAAAACCACTAATCCAAACATCATTCTAGAGTAATGAAATTTTGCTGTTTACATATACACAGAAACAAGTTTGTGCGAGCACCCATAAGGAACTTCATTATCTGTATAAGACAAATGCATGTGCATATCAATACATGTGTATGTAAGCATACACACAAGTGCAGCCAGTATTAGACTCACTCAAATGGCAATTGATATTTATATTCAGGTGCAACTGGTTGAAGAGAGGAATAACTAACATTCCAACATCTGGATATTTCACACGGCCCAGTATGTGTATGGCTTTAAGATAATAATGTCAATAAGAGTTTTTATTAATCAAATTCTATTATATATGATGTGCTAGAAACTTGAAATGAGCTGGGCACAATAGTGCACACCTGTAATCCCAGTTGCTAGGGAGACTGACTCAGGACAATTACGAGTTCAAATCCAGCCTCAGCAACTTAGCAAGGTCCTAAGCAACTTAGTGAGACAGACCCTATCTCTAAATATAAATAAAATATTAAAAAATGAGCTAAGGATGTGGCTCAGTGGTTAAGCACCCCTGGGTTCAATCCCCGGTAACAAAAAAAAAAAAAAAAAAAACCCAAAGAAAGAAACTTGATTATAATGACCCATGCAGCTTATTTATGGAATCATAAATATGGTTTTCACTGGCTGTGTCTCAAAGGGAAGTGTAGATTTCTTAATATTTCCAAGAATTTTTCTAGTCCTTCCATATAATATAATAAAGAATGACTCTACCTGCTGAAAATATATGCTCCCTCTGAGGTGGCTGGTGACTACAAAGGAGAATAATATGGGAAGTTTTTATGGCTTAATTCTGAAACCATAGGCCATGAGCTCCTTGTAGAATGCCGAAGATATGTGTGTATGTGTGTGTGTGTGTGTGTGTGTGTGTGTGTGTGTGTGTGTGTGTGTGTAGAGAGAGAAATAAATATATATGGGGGAGGTGTAGTTATGTGTACTATATAGATATAATCATGTTTTATGTGGATGTAATCATATTTAGATATAGATCTTTATATCTTTATATACTGTCTACAGGTTTAAGTACCAGAATTAGGAAATTTATAACTGTTATCCTTTTAAATTAGAAATGTAATTCTTAAAAACTATTAGTGAAATGCAGCACATTATTGTTCTATAACCCAAACCTTTACTTCCTTGCTGTTAATGGCTTCGAGTACTGCACAGTAATTAGAAAAACAGTCTTTAGAAGAATGATACTCCTGAGTTTAAATCCCAGTCCCTACTTAATAGCTCTGTGACCTTGGACCTAAGCTTTAACCTCCCTGAACCTCAGTTTCCTTTTCTGTAAACTGGTAAAAATAATGTCTCTTCCTCCTAGAGTGGAGATAAAAAGCAAATTGGATGGTTTATGTAGAAAGCTTAGCAAAAATGACTGGTGTATAGGAGGCCTTCTAGAAAGGTTAATCTTTGTAATCATCAACATTCCAGTAGGAAAAGCTAGTGGCACTACTATGTACCATGCCAGGGTCTGTCTTATGGAGTTGGTTGGGGACCTGGAATAAAGAGTAGCTGCTTAAGAGAGTATATCCCTCTCCATCCTTGCCCACCTGTCTCAAACTGAACCTCCAGGCAGCAAACTCCAGCATGCATTTATATGGACAATTCCAGGTCCTCGAGATATCTTGACAAGAGGACTGTACATCAGACCCCATCAACCACTCCCCATAGATGTCCCAGCAGGGATTCCTTTGGATTTTCCAAAGCACCTGAGACCAAATAATGTTCCAGTAGTTCTGAATCCAAGTGGTTGTAGGAAAAAATAATAAAGCATATATATGGCGCTAACACATATGGATAGAACATCAGAATCAAGCCAGTCACTGTGGCAACCGGGATGGTTGTCATCTCTCTCAACATCTTAGAGAGCAGGCGCTCTCCTGTGTCGGCAACAGTGTGGCTTGCGCCCCCCCCCCCCCCCCCCCGCCACCTAACACCTGTCGTGTTTCTAGATTTCTTTCTCCCACAGTAGAGTATTATCAGTACCTGCCAAGGAGGGCCCATAATGTCACCACACATTTGCAGCCCATTTGTCTGATTTATACATCTGAATAGCCATTTAAAAATTCCAAATCAGACTTTGTCAAACAGCTCCACTCTTTTGTCAACTACAAATCAAACCGTTATGTTTAAAGCCATAAATACTGAATGATTTCTACGCACAGCCTCAAAGCAGGTATCTGAGACTTGGCAGTATCGAATCCCACAGTTGGGATATTTATAAGCCCATAGCCTGAAAATGAGCCTATTCCCTGATTTCTCCAGCAGAATTGAGTGTTTCCTGTAACATTTCAGGTACATCTCCCAAACATAAACAAGATGTCAATGCAAGCTGTATTGGATTATCTCTATACCAAGCAGTTGTCGCCTAACTTGGACCTGGATCCGCTGGAACTAATTGCCTTGGCAAACAGATTCTGCCTGCCACACTTGGTTGCACTTGCAGGTAAGGCTGATGACTTTGCACAGGGTCTGTCGTATTCTTCAAGATCGCATTTAAAATAAGAGCTTCAGGGAATAAGAAGGTATTTTTTTTATCCCCCCAAATAGGACTGTTTTATATCTGCGATATGAATTGATCAAATGTATCAGCAGTTCAAAAAATATTTTTTAAGCATCTGTTTTTGTGCTAGTCCCTGTTAGGTGATACAGATATAATGGTCATTCAGGACCCTGCCCTGGAGGCATATGCTCTATGCATGCCGAGTCACTTGTGGGCACAGAACTTGAAATAAAAAGATTCTGTCACCAACATCCTATCATAATGTGTGCACAGACACAGTGTTTAAGGAAGAGACAGTCGGTGCAGTGGCTAAGTATAGACTACAGAGCCAAATTGCCTAGTTTCTGATTTGGGTTCCACCATTTACTGGCCAATGACTTTGTCCTTTATAGAACCTTTGTTCTGTAGCTCAGCTTTCTCTCTTTTAAAGCAGGAATAATATTATCTACCTTCGAGTTATTGTGAAGATTAAGTGAGTTAAAATATATAAAGTCTTTAGAACAGTGTCTGGCTCCTAGTAAGCATTATGTAAGTGGTTTTCTTATAGCTATTTCAGAAAATGTTCTGACATTGTCAAGTTCATTTTGGGAAAAAAGAAAAAGGGGAGGTTTGGCTTAGCTTCAAGAACCTTATCTACAATTCCTAGTTTCGTTCAGTTGATAAACTGAAGCAGGTCTGTATAGGATATATGCATTTAGATAGCTTTTGTCAACTTTTTAAAATTTAAATCCTCTGCTTTGCTCCCCAGAGGTGTCAATTAGCAAATTGGATTTTCATTACTGTGGTTATTCTTATGAAGAATGAAAGCAGAGACAGACAGTGCCTGTCTTGTTCACTGGCCTTTCCCCTGTACATGGAAAAGTGCCTGAGCCTATTAGGCTCTCAATAAACATTTCTTGAATAATTGAGTGATTAAAAATGAGCAAATGAATAAATCAACCCACCCTCTCTACACTTCACTTTCTGGCAAGGACTTCAAATGGGAAAGATGAGTTTTTCTGTCCTCCAGGTTTCTGCTACACACAAACCATCTGAAGATCAAAGTCCTCTCTTTTCCCTACTTCTTCCCCCCAATTAAATAGAGAGCTGAAGCATTGCTGTTAGATTTGTTTAAAAAGAGTTTTTTACTAATATACCTAAAGCCATAGATCCAACTGAGTGTACAACTTTTTAAACACTAACTTCAGCAGGCTGCAGGAGGCAGCTCCTTTTTTCAGAAATATGAGTTTCATGTAACTCTCCACAGGTTTTCCAAATATTTGTCCTTTGAGGATGAATTTGATTTTTTTTAATGCCCAAAAGTAATTTGGAGTCAAATTCATCAAACAAGGTTTGTGATGAGTCTTGAAATATTGCCATTTTTGCTAAAATATTAAGACTGGCAATGATAACATGGGATTGATTTCTCCATGAAAGCTATTTTTTTAAATGATCCAGAGAAAACTTTGTGTGTGAACTCCAGACTTCTATGTACATTTAGTATTGTTGTTAAATGTTGTTTTTACTGTTGTGATTATTTAATATATTGCTTCCTCAGAATGATTCCTTTAATCATTGATAGCATTTGGCATGTATTGTCTAGAGTGTCTAGAATATCTTTGCAGAGTATTTAAAATTCAGTTTCCAGGATGAAATGCTTTGCAAGCCAGTGTTAAATAAATATCAAGAAATGCTCGCTGAGTGCAGTGGTGCATGCCTGTAATCTCAGCGGCTTGGGAGGCTGAGGCAGGAGGATCACAAGTTTGAAGCCAGCCTCAGCAAAAGCGAGGTGCTAAGCAACTCAGTGAAACCCTGTTTCTAAATAAAATACAAAATAGGACTGGGGATGTGGCTCAGTGGTTGAGTGCCCCTGAGTTCAATCCCCAGTAGCCCCCACCTCCCCGCAACAAAAGAAAAGAAATGCTGCAGTTATCTAAGATGAAAGAACCCGGATGACTTCTCTGGGAAATTTTGTGCCAAATAGTTTTGTTTATCAGTGCAGCTGAAGAGGGTTTTGCCAAAGAAATCATTCAGTTCCAGAGGCCAAACTGACCAGATAGAGGCACACTGAGTACATGAAGCCAGAGCACAAAGTAAGCATGGGTTGTACAATACAGGTGTATCTCAGACATGTTGCAGGTTCAGTTCCAGACCACCACGGTAGAGCAAATATCACAATAAAGTGAGCCCACGTGAAGCTTTGGTTTCCCAGAGAATATTAGTTATGTTTACAATCTACTATAATCTATGAAGTATGAAAGAACGTTATGTCTTAAAAAACAAAAAGCATACCTAGTGAAAAAAATGCTTTGTAGCTAAAAAAAAAAAAAAAAATGCTAACAATCTTTTGAGCCTTCAGCCAGAGGTAATCTCTTTTCTGGTGAAGAGTCTTGCCTCAGTTTTGAGGGCTGCTGGTTGATCAAGGTGATGATGCTAAAGGTTGAAATGGCTGTGGTGGCTCTTTAAAACCAGATGGCCATGAAGTTTGCTGCATGGACTGACCCTTTCACAGAAGAGTAGGCTGCAGCCTATGACGCTATTTGATAGCATTCGCCCACAGTAGAATCTCTTTTGAAAGTGGAGTCAGTGCTCCCAGTCTTGCTGCCTCTTCCTCACTAAGTCGTTGTGACATTCTGGATCTGTTCTCGTCTGAGCAATGCACACAGTGTTTCCACCAGGTGCAGGTTTCTATCAAGAAGCCACTTTGCTCGTCTTTAAGAAGAAACTCCTTACTCATTAAAGTTCTGTCATGAGATTGTGATAATTCAGTGACATCCTCAGGCTGCAGTTCTCTTAGAAGTTCCCATTCTCGCCCTCTTGTTATTTCTACCCCATCTGCAGTGTCTTTGTACATGGAAGTCTTGAACTCCTCAAGGTCATCCATAGGGTTGGAACCAACTTCTTGCAAACTCCTGTTAATGTTGCTCTTTTGACCTCTTACCATGAAACATGAATGCTCTTAGTGGCATCTAGAATGGTAAATCCTTTCCAGAATGTTTTCCAGTTTAATGTTGTGTGGGGCATGAAGATGGCATTAATCTCATTATACATCTGTTATGCTTTCGATGTAAGGTACCCAAAAGCTCATGCATGAGACAATACAAGAAGATTTAGAGATGAAATGATTGGGTTATGAGAGCCTTCATCTAATCAGCAAATTAATGTCCTGAAAAGTGGATTGAATGGTAACTTTAGGCAGGTGGGTCCCTGGGGAGTGTGCCTTTGGGGTTTATATTTTGTCTTTGTTGAGCAAAGCTATCTCTGCCTGCTGACACAATGTCCCCAGCTGCTTTCCTCTGCCACACCCTTTGCCATGATGTTAGGCCTCACATCAAGCCCTGAGGAATGAAGTTAGCTGTCCATGGCCTGAGACCTCTTAAACCAGGAGTGCCAAAATAAACCTCTCCTCCTCTAATTGTTCTTGTCAGGTCTTTGGGTCACAGCAGTAAAAGAGCTGACTAAAATAGCATCTGTATTAGAGCTCTTTGGTGACGAGGTGTATTGCCAGTGATCACTAATATTTTGAAAGAAATCTTGTTTTTTCTTAACTGCAGGTCTCAACGGTGGGCTAAAGACAATAAATTCTATTGTAAACAGATGTGCTGTCATCCAGATGATGTCCCGTTTCTGGAGCAGAGGCAGAGCCTATTTAGTGTAACTCCTAAGGGCCTTATGATTTTCAGAGTGACAAATGAGCAGTGGCTTCATCTTAAATTCTCCAGCTGCTTTATCCTCTAATAAGAGAGTCACCCCGTCCTTGGAAGCTTTGTATCCCGGCATTGGCTTCTTCTCTCTATGGAAGCCCTAGATGGCATGTTCTTCCAATGAAAGGCTGCTCTGTCTGCATTGCAAACCTGTTACTCAGAGTCATCGATTGTCTTAGCCACATCTTCTGGATGATTAGCAGCAGGTGCTCCGCTTGCTGCTTCACCTTGCCCTCTTACATTATCAAGCCGTCTTCTTTCCTTTAAGCCTATAAACCAACCTCCACTAGCTTCACGTTTCTCTGCAACTTCCTGACCTCTCTCAGCCTTCATAGAATTGAAGAGAGTTAGGACCTTACTTTGGCTTAGGGAATGTTGTGGTTGGTTGGCTCTTCTCTCCAGACCGCTGAGACTCCTCCAGATCCAGCAATAAGGCTATCTTACTTATCATTCCCTGGAGTAGCACTTGCAATGTCCTTCAAGAACTGTTCTTTTGCATTCGCAACTTGACTGTTTGGTATAAGAAGGCTAGCTTTCAGCCTTTCTTGGTTTTTGACATGCCTTCCTCTCTAAACTTAACCATTTCTAGCTTTTGATTTAAAGTGAGAGGAATTGGGAGTGTAATCCTAGTGACTGGGGAGGCAGATGCAGGAGGACCACAAATTGGAGGCCAGACTCAGCAATGTAGACCCTGTCTCAAAAATTCAAAAATTACTATATGACGTACCCCTAGGTTCAATCCCCGGTACCAACAACAAACAAATAAATAAGAGTGTGACTCTTCCTTTCACTTTTGAACACTTAGAAGTCATTATAAGCCTATTAATTGGAATAATTTCAGTACTGTTGTGTCTCAAGGAATAGGGAGACCCAAGGAGAGAGAGGAAACAGGAATAATCGGTCAGTTGAACAGTTAGAACACACACATTTGTCTATTAATTTCATCATCTTCTATGGGCAAAATTTTTGACACCCCAAAACAATTACAATAGTGACATTAAAGATAATTTACCCAAGATCACCATAAACTTATATAGTAATAGCCAGGCACTATGGCACATACCTGTAATCCCATCAGCTCAAAGGCTGAAGCAGGAAGATCACAAGCCACCCTCAGTAACTTAGCAAGACCCTAAGCAATTTAGCAAGACCCTGTCTCTAAATAAAATATTCTTTTAAAAGGGCTAGGGATGTAGCTTAGTAATTAAGTGCCCCTGGGTTCAATCTCCGGTACCAAAAATATAATAATAATTTTATATATACATACATATATACATGTACATACATATATAATGTATGTTATTATGAGATTTATATATACACACATACATATGTGTACACACATATAATAATGATAAAAATGTTTGAAATATTTTGAGAATTATCAAAATGTGACACAGAGACACAGAGTGAGCACAGGCTGTTGGGAAAATGTCTCCAGTAGACGCACTCAACACAGGGTTGCTCCAAACCTTCAATTTGTAAAAATCATAAGTTCTGTGAAGTGCAATAAAATGAGATCTGGATATATATTGGGCTAGAAGAGCAAGTACAATGCCTGAGAAGACATCAACATCAAAGAGCTAGAAATACTGGGCCAAGCCTGGTCACACACATCAACCCCAAAGGCCACAGACAGCCCAAACAGAGGCAAGAATCAGCCGAACCCAGACACCAATTTAAATTCGGCTTACAAGATTTGGACATAATCTCCCAAGCCGAAAGACCCTCCCAACTTGGGTTTTTTGTTTCTTCTGACTCCGGTTCCCTCATCTTTACAATCCAAGAGGCTGAACAATACATTATCCATCTATAGCTATTGATACAGACACATGCATCCACATTTTTAATTCCCCCATAGACTTATTTTTCCTGTCCTTCAGTTTCTTCACTGTCAGAGCTTATTGAGAATGAGAGCCATGTCAGCACAGAAACTGTCAAACAGGAACGTTGATGCTAGGAATGGCCTAGAGGATTCTAGAAATATGATAGACTATTTAGAACCATTCTGTCCAGGAGAACTGTCTCACAGTGATGGAAATGTTCTAACCCTACGCTGTTCAATGCTTTGAGCACAAGTGTAGCCATTGAGTGTTTCATGCGCCCAGTGTGAATGAGGAACTGAACTTCTCATTTTATTTAATTGTAATTAATTTAAGTTTAAATAGTCTGATATGGCCAGTGGTTACCATCCTGGATAAGACAGAGAGAGTCTAGAGGATTCTGGCTAATTCAGAAGCACAAACACGACAGGGATGTTGGCGGGATGTTGGATGCCAGAGTGCTGCATATTAAAAGAATCCTGGTCAGTTTGGATGGCTGCCCAGAGCCGTGTCCCATATTTCCTCCCTTCTGAACTGGTCCCAGCCCAGCCCCTTCAGGCAAGGTGTCTGGCTTGCAGAACACAGTTTTAACGTTCTTTGGCCCTCTCTCTCTTCCCCAGAGCAGCACGCCGTTCAAGAGCTGACCAAGGCCGCCATGAGTGGCGTGGGCATTGATGGGGAAGTGCTCTCCTATTTGGAATTGGCCCAGGTTTGTTACAGTTCGCTCTTCACCTCTTAAGTGTGTTCAATCCGTTCATTTAATGCTGATAAAACATTCCACTCTTGCATCTGTCTAAATAAAGATGTCACCACTGAGTCACAGAGGCCCCCTGTGTACATGGAGAAGATCTGAGAGTTTTACATTTCAAGGCACCATTCAGCCTGCTGGGCTTCCTTTGATAAAACAACAAGGACCCCACCCCCCACACCAGTCCCATTGTCCCCTAAGGCACTGTCTTCACATGTGGGAGAACCTCTGGAGCAAGATAGGGGGAGGTTTTGTCTCCCTTCTTTGAATTCTTGAACAGTTTCTAAAATCCCATGAAGCCCTATAATGCCCCCCCCACACACACACACACATTAATGAACAGCTCCCTGAAGCTCTCCTGGGGTTTTCTAAAATCAGTACGTATTAACATCAGTATCCATAATCCCAATACATACTTGCATTCTTCCTCCAGAGAAGACCAAGAGCCAGCTTCAGCTTTATTAACCAAAACTTCTCTAAGGCACGAAGCTAATCTGCCTCAGTATCCTCTACTCTAAGAATAGTGTGGATGGCCATTCACAACCTCACCCCCTTACAGATCATTTTGAGAATTAGGTGGAAGAGAATGTGGAAAGAGCCCTGGAGAATGGGAGCCCTCTCATGAGGAAAGGCACATGGGCAGAATGCTAGTCCCTGGCTTGGACTGATTGACAATGAGTTTTCCACTGAAGGAATGAATAAGTTCTACCGTCTTTCTGCTTGTGTTTGGCTTTCTGTGTGCTCATTCTCACTCTCTTACTCTCTGTCCTAGGGCAGTGGCTTACTAAGTCTGAAGTCAGGCAATTTAAACCAGTATTTAAATTGAGTAATTTGATTGATTGAGGGAGAGGAGGTGGTTTCAAGGAGAGGAAGGTGCAGTATGGCAGGTGTTGCTCAGGCCCTTCAACTGTGGCCACAGGAGGTGGCTCAGGTTCAAAGTGTTAGAAGGTGGAACAGGACTTAGGACAGCCTACTCACTCTGACTTAGCATTCAACAAATATTGTTATTTTCTCTCCGAGTACCAGGCACCACTCTGGGCTGAGGGTGTACACATTACAAACAGTAGGTTCCCTGCCTTTGGAGCAATCATAGGCAAGTGAGAGAAACAGCCATGAATCCAGATTATTACATCCAACATAAACAACAATCCAAACTGAAGACAGACATCTGTGGTGGTAGAATCAGTAAGCCCCCTACCATGGTTTGAAATTTGGGGTCTTTTGAAACATTCCCCATTTGGGTGACAGTTTAAGACTTGTGCTCTATTCAGTAAGTGTCCCTCCTAGGGAAAAAGGAAATGACTCAGAATTTCATGTAGGACCAGTTCACTTGAGGTCATAATTTGCACTTATGTCTGTTTGCTCAGTGTCCCCAGCCCATCCCCTCCCCCTACCACCCTTCCCACACACACATACACACATCCTGCAAGGAAATTTGATTATGCTAAGCCCTTGGCAGAAAGAGTTTAGGATGGAGTCTCCTTCGCTGGTTTGTTAAATCTTAACCTAGTAAAGAGCTGGAAAGAGCTTAACATTGACCCTTGGGGGCAAGTGGGTCCCTGATCTGTTGCCTTTTCCAACTTCTGTGGTGTACGTGCTCCCACTGCAACTGGATGTAGTAATATGAAGTCACTGGACTCAGAGCAGGAAAGAAATTTAGACCATCAGCTGGCTCTCTGGAGCTGGCACTTGCCAACCTGGCTCACCACTACCAATCATTTTCAGAGAGAAATTGAACATCAAGGAGAAGCTGGAGGTACCAACGTCACACTCTCTCCAATGTTTGGAGTTGTGATTTTCAGTCTCTTGAGAGGGTTTCTGAGAACTTGGGCTTTTCTATTGTCCTTCTTAGTGGAGGTACAAGCCACAGGGGTTCAGGTCTCTATGGCCAATAAAACATCTGCATGAGGGGCAGGTTGAGGGGAGCCATGCTGTATGTAATAGGATAAGGGGGAGAGTTGGCTGCTGGTTTGTTTTTTGTTTTTAATATTTTTTAGTTGTAGATGGACACAGTACCTTTATTTATTTATGTTTATGTGGTGCTGAGGATCGAACCCAGTGCCTTACAGGTGTGAGGCAAGTGCTCTACCACTGAGCTACATCCCCAGCCCCATGGCCGTTAGTTTTTTGAGCATCAGATCTTTTGCAGCCATGGCTACCTCAGCTGCTACCTCCCTGAGCATCTGCTCAGAATAAAAAGATGGAGTAGTTGTCCCCCTCCCACCCTGCCCAGACGGATTGCTCCTCTTACTTAACCAGAGGACAGGTATAGGACAGTCAGGCATTCCACAGTCTCGTCTTTCTGATCTTCGGCCCCAGCAAGCTGAGCTCTGACATGTGACACGGAGTATTCTGTTGCGGAGGCTTCCTTAAACAGAGGTGACATCGCTGCTCTCTGCTGCTGGCTGGTGCCTTCCAGAGGGCAGGGCCATTCATCATTAGAGGCCAGGTGGTGGGAGGAGGGCAAAAGGGCAAGGCCTGTTTTAAAAACGATGTGATATAGTGATTATTTTGGGCGTCTCTGTCACGGTGGGGGTGAGGGAGGGTGTGCCAAACACTACCCTTGGCGGGCATCAGAGCCATGGCCAAAGTCAAAACACTGAGGTCAAAACAGAAATTTTCCTGAATCGGTGCTGTGGGCCCTGCATTTCTTTCCTCCCTTATGATGGCTTCCAATTTCTCTGTAGCCTCCTCACTTTAGAAAATAAGAATCTGATCCCCATTTTGGTCACTTTTCTGCAGTTTCACAATGCCAACCAGTTGGCCGCCTGGTGTCTGCACCACATCTGCACCAACTACAACAGTGTTTGTTCCAAGTTCCGCAAAGAAATCAAATCAAAATCTGCAGGTAAGACCATGGGAGGTCCCCCCTTCATCCAGTTCTCCCCACCTGACTGAAGTAGCTAGCACCTTCCATGCAGTGGGAGGGAGCTCACTCATCTCATGGAGAAGTCCTTGCCTGGCAGTCACAGGAACGGTAGTCTGAGGATTCTCTTTGGAGAATGACTTGTATGGGGGACTCAGGTGGACTGGAGTTCAGGATCCCATGCTGCACCGAGGTTGTTGGTTCCCCCTTGTCTAGGGAGGCTGGTCCTGGGAGCTAGCTTAGACTCTAAAATCAAATGGTTCAGGTTTCTCTGTGCTCAGCTGCAGGACTTGTCGGCAAGAGAGGTTCTACCTCTCTAAACTCTAGTGTCACCATCTGCAGATGGTGCTACTCATAGTCTCCGCCACATCAGGCTATGGAGAGGATATCTGAAGCACCAGGCACAATTAGTGGACAGCAGGAGTAACCATCAGCGTCTTTCCTTCACCAGACAATCAGGAGTACTTTGAGCGGCACCGCTGGCCCCCTGTGTGGTACCTGAAGGAGGAAGACCACTACCAGCGAGTGAAAAGGGAACGAGAGAAGGAAGACATTGCACTAAATAAACATCACTCAAGACGAAAGTGGTGCTTCTGGAATTCATCTCCGGCAGTTGCCTGAAGAGGAACAGAAAAAAAAAAAAACAATCAGTAATCTGATACACCACTTTTAAAAGCACTACTGTAAAGTTAGTCGTCTTATTAGAGATGCGATGTAGTTCAGGTTTCAGGCACTGACCTTCCTCCACTTTTGTGCATTTATCTTTGTTAGGATCAAAGCACAAGCTCACCATCAATGAGCCTGGACAAAAAGGGAAGCTGACTCTCTCACTGCATTCCTTAAACTGATACGTATATATCTATTTTTTTTTTTTTTTGGAGGCTTAATAAACTTCAGTCCGTTACTTTGTTTCTTTTTTATACAAAGAAAAAAAATCCAGCTTTCATGTTTCAGATTCCAAATTGGAAAATATTTTTATATGGTCTCTTGTATTTTGTTGAAACGAGAATACTATGTATTACTTTATTTTACAGGCCACAAATTTGACCATGATGTCGCCCTGTGATTCTCTTGGCCCATATGACTGCCAAGCATTATTACATAATTAAAGGGTTATCCTTTTGCTGTGAAGTAAAGGGTTGGACTGAAGTCCCCCAAAGTGCAAGTTGAAAGTGCTTGATTTTTGTTCTTCTGAATAACATCGGTATAATTACCAACTCGACTCCAAGAATGTGTATTTACAATATTTGCTGTGTAAGTGCTAGTAATTATATGGTTATATGTGCCATGTAAAATATAGTGATAGCAAATATTCTGTTGTTTAAAATGTCTAGATTCAAGAGGATAATCTTTATAATCATTAGAAGGGCTCATTAAATCCCAGCATTATCCAGGGCAGACTCACTGGTGGACCTAAACACATAAGCTACCATTAGTGTTTGGATTGCTATATTAGGTTATGTCTCCCAGTATTCCTTGATTTGCCGTGCTTCTGCATCAGACTCTCCTCTGACTTGAATTGAGATGGGTAGGGGAAAATTTCCCCAGACTCGTCCCACCGTCTACAGGTTTGTCACATCTCACCACCGGAAAACCGTCTTCCTCAGGTCTCTCACCTGTGGCCAACCAACTTCATTTTGTAAGGCATATATTTTTAACTCTTCCCAGGGAAAAATTCATGTTGCTGCAGAAGTAGGCTAAGGCAAACCACCCACTCCTGCTGAAATTCAGCAGGGCCTGTGAAAGCATGGAGCTGGAGGCTAGGTCCCTGCCTTCTCCAACCAGAAAGGAATCTAATCCCAAGAGTCTAGGAAATGGTGCTATTGTGAGTTAGTTCTGACCCTTGGTCCTTCTGAGTTTTCAGTGTTAAAATAGAAAATGGTAGAGGGGTGGGAGGAGCTTTCAAGAGGCATCTAGTCATTGCTTCTCTGTGAATTAAAATGTTACACACACACACACACACACCACTGTAAAACCACATCTCTGTGCCTGCTGGGCGAGACATTATAAAATTGTGTGGGCAGGACCCTGGGGCTCATCCTTTTAGAAGGTCAACTTATTGATGTTAAGGGCTGTTGATTTTTTTTTTCTATCTTTTCGTAAAATGAAATAGACAGCTGAGTCCAAATCCCAATGTGGACAACCGTATGCATTTGGGAACCTGTGTTACAGGTGGGTGTTTATTCTTGACAGTGGAAACACATTAGATGCAAGAGCTTGCCCAAAAGTGCAACACCCTTTCTGACAACAGGGGGCAGTAGGGTAGGGATGGTGATAAATGCATCCCCCTTGATTTTTTTTTTTTAATGGGGTTATAAATCATTAATGGAAGCAGAAAGAAGATGGACTGAGAGGATAAATGTCAAGACTCAGGGAGAATTGGCATGTATCCCATTATAAAATGATAGAGATTGTGTTTTCAGTGAGTAGTCATAGTTGAATTTGTACAACCAAAGCTCCCATTTGATTGTAATCTTGCCAAAATGTAATGGACATATAAATGAACATGGGGTATAAGCAATAATATCCACTAGTGTTGTTATCAGCTGCTGTAACCAAGTGGCTGGTTCATTTGGTTGATGCTGATTATGGCCTTTAACCACGGTGGTTTGTTTCATGTTTTTTATTTCACACAAAAAAAAAAGCCAATAAAATTGTTTAGCTATAAAATGCCTTCGTTTGTTTTTTGTTGTTGTTGTTTTTAAGGATTGCCATCATATTGTGTGTGTAATTTAATAGCTTTTCTAAAGCTATCAACACTTTAAAGGTTCTAGGTCATGGGGGCTTCTGTGTGCTCCAGTAACAAGGCTGTTTGAATGGTGGTCATCTTTGTTTTCAGTGTTATCAGCAGAGATACCGAATCCATGATGTAAATGGGGCATCAGACTCTTGACACTTGGCTAAAACAGTTATAGCATTAGATACTGTGCAGCCTCAGGGGGCATCTCTATCCTAGTGGAATGATTATCATTTGGATTTGGACACTTCCCAGCAATTAAGTGAAACATCTGTACTGATGGGCTCCTAAAGAAGTCTTACCTCCAGAAGCAGGTCTGAGAAAGCCTTCAGGAAAATCAGCAAACAGTTTCTGGTGGTGTAATGTTTGCTCAAGCTCAGAGGGAAAGAAGGTCTCAAATGAGATCTCACAGTGGGACTTTTCTGTGTGGCAAGTTCTCTCTCACTCCATGGGTAAGAGTTAGTTGACTACTGTAAGAAGTAACTATAGAATGAGGAAAATGGAATTTTCAGCATTTCCCCACACCTTTTTAAGATGGGTGGTGTCAATCACATCACTTTTTATATAGGTATACCAGGGAAGTCTCGCCTGTAGAAAATCATGGTCTTTCTCCTAGAAGGCTTGTAAATCATCAGGGATTTCAGCACACCTATGTTGGCACTTGGGGACCCAAAAATCCTGTTGGTTTATAGTAAACTAAAATATTTTCATTATGAACACTTAATGCAAAGTGTTTCTGAGATATATTTTCACATTGCCTCTATTATATGGTATATCAGTTGTCAAAATGCACTATTGTTCCTTCTTTTTGAGGGGGTGCCAGGGATTGAACCCAGGGGTGTTTAACCACTGAACCACATCTTCAGCCCTTTTTTTATATTTTAACTTAGAGACAGTTTCTTGCTGAGTTGCTAAGTGCCTTGCTAATTTGCTGAGGCTGGCTTTGAACTCACAATCTTCCTGCCTCAGGCTCTCAATTTGCTGAGATTACATGTCACTATTTTTCTTGACTAGAGTATTTCTTGAATGGAGATAGATATTTGTGTGTGTGTAGTATATGTGTGTGTGTTTATATATATATATATAGATAGATATAGATATATGTATACATGTACATAAAATACCTGTATACATACATATATAATGTGTACATATATATATGTATATATGTGTACACATACATATACATATATATCCTAATTGGATGGTAGTAGACAAGCAGCAATAATTTCTCTTTTTTAGAAGAATGTGACTATTGCACAAACGTGGTAGAGGTGAAAGGTAGAGTCAAGGAGAATGTGTTTGCATTGTATGTGCATATGTGAGTTAGTGGTCATGTGGCTCCATGAAAGAAGTATTTATTAAGCCCCTTGTATCTGTATTTGTCCACAGTTTCAAAGAGAAGAATAGTTAGATGTTGCAAGCAACCAATGAGAAAACTGCCAACCAAAATTTGGGAAGTTTTTTTTATTGTCTCCATATATAGATGGACAGTTTACAAAAGAAAAAAGGAAAGTGGGAGAGGGAGGATGAGAGGAAGAAAGGAAATAAGGAATTGAAGGGAAGAGCTCTTGACCAAAACCATGGAATTGGAAGTTGATTTAAACACTCGGAGCCACAGATGGACTCTCTTTCTTCCAAGGTGTTCATTTATGAAGATACCACCTATATCATGACTTAATTTATTTTCTAGGAAGACTTTCCTGTCTTGATTTTTCAACTAAAAGGCAGGTGATATGTACAGCATGAAAGGTTTAGACTTGAAAGTGAAGGAGATTGTATGGCGGCACTGGAGAAGCAACATAGATTCATTTGGCTGCATTTGAAAATTCCATGCTTGGCTGGCAATGCCTCTGAATTGGATGCTATTATTTAAGCCATTCAGAGGCATGATTTTTGTAATGGGTTTAGGTGCAGGTGCTCATCAGTTAGGTATTTGCAGACTAAAATATATGAAAATATATGAACAGATAATTCTGCATGTGGAAACCAATCATGCAGTTACATATCCATAGACATGAAAGTGCTATAAACAATAGTAGCAGACACAAAGTGACTTGCCAGCAACTCATTCCAATTGCTCACTATTTCCATAAAACAGAATATTTTAGTAACTGTAGGTGAGATGAGAGCTACCTAAATGTGTCTCCATAGAAGAAGTATTTATTAAGCCCTTTGTATCTATATGTGTTCACATATCCAAAGACAAGAAGAGTCAGATACTGCAGAAAAGAATATGATTCATTTCTTTCTCTTTGGGAGCCAACCATATTTGGGGCATTTTTTTATTAATAGATATGTAGATACATACATATAGACATGTTGATTTGATGGATCCTGGTAGTCCCAATTGGAGTGATAGACTCACGGAATGTTATATTTGTTAAGCAAAAAGATGCATAACTGCTCTATTGTTGAGTCATCTAGAAAACAGAATCAGATTCCACTGAATTTTTAGTGCTGATTAAATGATTCAGGTAAAGCACTTGACACAAAACTTTGTCCATAGCAAGTCCTCGGTAAATGAAAGCTGAACAGAAATGAGATGAACCAGTGTACTTAGCAAATTGAAAACAAAAACAAGAAATCCAAAAGAAGATCAGCCATGCTATGCTTGTTGTGGTCTCTTGCTGCCACTCTCCAACCAAGTACCAATCTTGCTGCTTCCTGCTTCTTGAAAGTGATTTAAGAATTAGAAAGTAGGGGCTGGGGATATGGCTCAAGTGGTAGTGCGCTCGCCGGGCATGCGCGGGGCGCTGGGTTCAATCCTCAGCACCACATACAAATAAAATAAAAATGTGCCCACCGAAAACTGAAAAAAATTAAAAATAAATATTTAAAAAATTCTCTCTCTCTCTCTCTCTCTCTCTCTCTCTCTCTCTCTCTCTCTCTCTCTCTCTCTTTAAACAACAACAAGTAAGAGCTGTGGGGAGGTTAAAAGGGCAGGGGGCTCAAGAGGAAGTCTGGTAGGGAAAAGAGAGGATGACATTTTCCAAGGGGACACTTCCCCTTCCTGTGTCTCCATCCTGTTGGATGAGGTTGGACCCTCCCCAGGCCAAGCTGGGTTGAGACTCTGATTCCCTGGGAGCACATTTTATTGTTCCCAATCATTTGTTTCTTCCTTTTCTTGAAGGTTAAATGCAAAGTCTAGTTAGCCATCATCTTGTTTGGCTTTTGTTGCTATAACTGAATACCACAGACTGGGCAACTCATAAAGAATGTCAGTTTATTTGGCTCATGGGCCTGGAACCTGGGGATTCTAGGAGCATGGTGTCCTGTCGGCATCTGTGCTGTGTCTAGTGTGGATTTTCCAGTTGCTTCGAAACATGACAGAGGGCATCACCTGGCGAGACAGATCAAGCATGTGTCAGCCCAAGTGTCTCTTCTTCATCCTTTTTTTGGTACTGGGGATTAAACCCAGAGGCACTTTACCACTGAGCTACATCCCCAACATTTTTTATTTTGAAACAGGATCTTGATGAATCCATGAGATTCCCTAAATTGCTACAGCTGGCCTTGAACTTGTGATCCTCCTGGCTCAGCCTCCTGAGTTACTGAGATTATAGTCTGGTGCCACTGTGGCCAGCTCATCTTAGAAGCCCACCAGTCCTATGGGGGTACTACCTGATTTTATCTAATTCTAATTAGTTTCTAAAGGCCACACTTCAGGTATCACATGAATTTGGGGATACAATTTTCAACAAATGAAATTTGGGGGGGACATATTTAAGACCTAGCAGCCATGCTCCTCAGTGCTTAGCATGTTGTCATCCTCAGTTATTACAAAGACATTTTTTATTTTCTCCATCCATAATATCCACTCCTCTATCATGGTCAATATATGTATTTAAATATGTATCCACATATCAGTTTTGTTTCACATACATAAATGTTATTATTTTTTAAAAAATGGTGTCATATAACAAATTTCATTCTGTTGTCTGCCCTTCTGAGTCTGTACTGTGCATCCTTGTCCTTTGTCTCCTGTGGCTGCCTAGAGTTCCACAGACTACATCCCCTATGGTTACTCTCCTGTACCAGAGTGATGGAGCCACTAGGCAATAATTCTCCCTGGCTTTATAGTGAAATTCTTTGTACAGGCCCTGGGTAGACATCTAAAAGTGGATTCTAGGTCCTGCTCTAGATATACTGAATCAAAGCCTCCTGGAATATAGACATGTGTAGGAACATGGAAGTCAGTGATGAAATTCCTTCCCAACCCTCACCCCACCACCACCCCGCCACACTAAGACAATATGATTCAGCAGAATTCAAGAGTCATAAAGAATCTGAAAAGCTCTGACCCAAACCAGAGATCTTCTGCCCTCTGACCAATGAAAGGAGTAACTAGTTTCCTACCATCTGAAAGGCCTGAAGATGATGAAAAGGCTTTCTTGATGATGAAAACTGTGAGTCATTGGAATGAGTTACTGGGTCCCACTTAGACATGTTTGTGTGTGCACGTGCATGTGTGTGTGTGTGTGTGTGGGTGTGTGTGTGTGTGTGTGTATGTGAGATCTGACCTCATGAAAGGCAAGAGACCCAGATAATGAATACTAAGACTTCTCATTTTCAGCCTTATAAAGATTCCCTGGCTTGATTTAATCATTTCATAAAGTATACAGATATCAAAATATCATCTGGTGCCCCATAAATATATACAATTTTTATTTGTCAATTATATCTTGAAACCTGGGTGGCGGGGGTGCAGGGGGATTCCCTAGTGAGCTTGTGCACATGCCCTGGAAGTTGTCTTCTAATCTTGTTACTTCATATATGAAATCTAAAGAAAAAGTCACCTGCCAGTACAAAGTCTATAGATTCTTCAAACTCTCTTGAAAGTCCTGGATAAATTCTCTCTTTGACAGTCCTGGATAAATTTAAAAAAAAAATTAAAAGT
The DNA here is from genome assembly GCF_052094955.1 of Ictidomys tridecemlineatus. NCBI lineage: Eukaryota > Metazoa > Chordata > Mammalia > Rodentia > Sciuridae > Ictidomys > Ictidomys tridecemlineatus. The sequence goes on from NC_135477.1 coordinate 59,696,467, forward strand.
AAATAGTCAAACTTCCCTTTCTCCTAGTTTTCTGCTCCAAGTATAAACCACAAAGCCCCATCATCTAATCAGATGAAAGGACTCAGATTTCTCTCTCTGCCCCACCCCCACTGCTTGGATCCCACTGCAAGTACCAAGATAGATCTTCACTTAATTAACCTGAATGATTTTAAAATGACTAGTCACGATGATGTGGGGAAAAAGGCACACTCATATATTGCTTGTGGCACTGCAAATTGGTGCAACTACTCTGAAAAGCAGTATGGAGATTCCTTAGAAAATTTGGAATAGAATCAACATTTGACCCAGCTGTCCCACTCTTCATTCTATACCCAAAGGACTTAAAATCAGCATACTATAGTGACACAGTCACATCAATGTTTATAGCAGCTCAATTCACAGTAGCTAAACTGTAGAACCAACCTAGATGCCCTTCAATAGATGAATGGATAAAGAAATTGTGGCATATATACACAATGGAATATTACTCAACATTAAAAGAGAATAAAATTATGCCATTTGCAGGTAAATGGATGGAGTTGAAGAATATCATGCTAAGTAAGCCAATCCCAAAAAACCAAAGGTGGAATGTTTTCTCTGATAACTGGATGCTGATCCATAATGGGGGCAGGGTGGGATGGGAAGAATGGGGAACTTTGGGCAAAGAGGAGGGAGGGAGGAAGGGAACATGGGGGCAGGAAAGATGATGGAATGAGATGGACATCATTACCCTAGGTACATGTACGACTGCACATATGATACGACACTGCGTCATGTACAACCAGAAAACTGAAAACTTGTATTCCATTTGTATACAATGAATCAAAATACACTCTGCTGTCATATGTACCTAATTAGAATAAATAAATTAATTTAAAAAAATAAGTAGCCATGCTGGGTGCAATGGTACATACTTGTTACTCCAGAAGCTGAGGCAGGAGGATTGAAAGACCAGCCTGAGTAGCTTAGCAAGACTGTGTCTCAAAAATTAACAAAAGGGCTGGCATATAACTCAGTGGTATAACATCCCTGGGCTCAATCTCCAGTGCTTCAAAAAAAAAGTAAAAGTAAATAGTCAATAGTCATCATAAGTGACCAAACATCTGAACATTTTAACCCAAAGAAATGGTCTTATCAATCAGGAAGGAAGGAAAGAACCAAAATGAATGTATACTGTCTCCCCAGCACATGATGTACTGCTAATTACCCTGGCTCTCTTTTGCTTAAATTTGCATAGATAGCCAGGGCGGTTAGACCTCAGGTATGCTCCAATATGCTTTTCCATGCTCTTCCAGATTCACTCAAATATTTCTTTATTGTACCCAACTGTGTGAACCAATGTTCCAAGCCTTGGCACTACTTTACCAGAATCAAAAACATGGATTTGAGAACCACAATAATAAAAGTTAACAGTTTGACTAAATATTATAGACAAGCACTATGATGAGTGCTTTGTGAGCCCATATCTCATTTAGTTCTCACATCATTAAGTGGAGAGCAATGACAGAGCATGAGGCCCTTGCTAGATTTGGCCATCAAATCTTGAAACCCCACCTCCCAGAACTATGAGAAAATAAACTTTTATTCTGTACAAAGGCCTCAGGCACTTTGTTATAGCTACACAAAAACGACTAACATAGATGAGGCATATTGATAAAATTATTGTGTTTTGATAAGTAGGATGAAAAAACTTCATCTCTTTTCCACTGTCAAAAATCCAATCAATTTGAATAACATCAAAATATAAGCTCCTAGTGATTACTTTTTCAAAGTTACAGAACCTCTGACATTTCTCCTCCCAAAAATGTACACAAGACATTATTTGAAAGGGCACTGTTGAATTTTCCCTAAACTGTGCAAAATAAATTTTATACATGATTTATTTGAACCTAAGCAAATTTCTGCCACATGGTGTTTTATAAACCTATTGCAATTTCTGAAAAAGGCCCCAGATGGCAATTCCCTTGTTACTCCCATCATTCCTCAACACACACACAAAACTAGACCAGAAAAAAATATAATCAACAAGATGAGAGGCAGACTTTAAAGTTTATTTCTATCAATTGCCTAATTTTAATGTCTGATTTTTATTTTAATTATGAAATTACCTAAGAAAGAGAGGGGGGAAAAAAGTCATTGCTCAGAGCATAGGTACTGGAATCTAAACTGACTCCATTTCCAATAAATTAACAGAGCATTCCTCCAACTGCCTAAATCCTAAGCAACCTGGCCAGCTGTGGCAGCATGGAACAAAATCTTCCTGAAATCCCTTTTTTTTTTTTTTGCTTTAATAATTTTTTTAATCCAATAATTATATGGGAAATAAAGTGGCTCTCTTGAAACATAGATCTTCTTGCACTTGCAAGGGAGAGAAAAATAACTATCTGAACACATCCAATTGGGTATCTTTTGTTTTTTCGTAGTTCAAGTTGTTTCTGAATGATAGGCACCTTGGTAACAGGGGTGAGTGACATCTCTCTGTGTGGGGGTGATCTGTGTTGAAATTAGCTCTTTCCAAAATTGGCATCTCACTTCTTCTCCACTATGCAAGTCCTAAAGCAGGAATGATTGCATTCAAAACCAATAGAGATAGAACCCTCCTGACTTAAAAACAGGAAAGGCCTGCAGATGGAAAACATGTTTCCGTTGACAGTACCTTGACCCAAACTTCTACCCCAAAAGTCAGGGCCCTTCTAAATCTGAAGATAATTCCAGATCTCATGTCTACTATAACAGACCACCTGATAATGGGGTTCCTTTGATCCTGGAGAATACATAACAGCTGTCACTTTCCGTAACCCAGTCACTCCCTACCCCAAGCCTGACCCCTCCTTTAGGATCTGGCCCTGTGGAAATTCCATTTAACCAACATCATATCACATGCAAAAGATGATGCAACCAAAGGTCTAGATGTTTTATAGTTAAGGCAAAAAACATTGCTTTTAAATCCCTCAGAGGTTCATATTGAATGCCCTATGATCCAATATCTCTGGCACCAGAACTGACTTTCTCATTCACTATATTTTGCAGGAGGTAGCTTCATTTCCTTCAGTCCTGGAAATCCCTTGCACCAGCATGGTGCCAATTATCTACCTCTTACCTTGGGAAGCCTGGTGACCATATGTTGACTTGGCCTTCCTCCTTCCTTGCCAAAAACTTGATCTGAAAATTATCACAAATCATTTCAATTCATCAAGGACTTTTTGAACTTCTATGTGCCAAAAATAATAAGAGACCAGACTTTGGCCTTAGAAAGCATCAAATAATCTGGTTGTACACATTTAAATAATGCCAGTCAGGCAATAAATGAACATACCAAAATTAAGGTCATAGACCGGATGTGAAAAATGGGTTTCATTTCACATCAGCAATGCATATTGTGAAAGATTCTGAGGCACAGTCTGGGTTCAAGGGCAAAGAGGGCTGAGATTGCTTAACAGGATCTGACAAGGCTCTGGGGAAAGAGGCTAGCAGTGTAATTGTCAAATGTGTATTCATTCCACAAATATTTATTGCACTGATACCCACCTAATATGAATTGGGTAATTCTCTAAGTGCCCATGTTCTTATGGAATGTATATTCTGTAGTAGGAGACATGGAAATGAAAACAAAGAAATACATATTTTTATCAGATGAATGATATGAATAAAAAAAAGAAGAGATGAAAATGATTCATAGCATCTTAGACAAAAGTAGACAGGAATGTCCTCTCTAGGGAGTACTGACTGAGTGGAGACCTAAACTGAGTCACAACTTGGAGAGAAGAAAACAGAGATCACTGATCTCTCCTCCACCTGAACAAAGACCTGAAGGCCAGGGGTGACTCAATAGCTGGGGGCTAGAATCATGTGGAAGTGCCTACACTCACGTATTTGGATGTTAGTACTAGATCTTGGCTCACGTCTCATGGAGGTTGTTGACTGTGGGTCTCTCCACGTGAGATAGGTAAGGGAGAGAGTCAAGGAAACAGCTGGGGGAAAGAGCATTCAGAGTCTGAAGGACAAGTCTGTGCAGGGACCACAGGCAAGAGGACACCCAGTACAGTTGAAGCTGGTCAAGGTGACCTGTGGGGCTGGAGAAGAATGCACAGGGCAGAGCACACAGATAGACAATATAAATCACACAGGATAATAGTTACATTAGAACCATCCAGTATGCTTTTAAAATACAGACACCAGCCCCTACAGGTTTTATTTTTATTTTTATTTTTTAAATATTTTTTTTGTTGTCAATGGACTTTTATTTTTTTAATTATTTATATGTGGTGCTGAGAATTGAACCCAGTCCCTTACACATGTGAGGCAAGCACTCTGCCACTGAGCTATAGCCCCAGCCTCTACAGGTTTTATTTTGATTTTATGGGACTCTGGTACCTCCACTGAAAATAATATTATTGTTGATGCTGCTGTCATGGTTGTTTATGAAGAAATATTTGTTTTTCAACATGTTACTAAACCAAGGGTCATTAACTTGAGAAGTTAAGTCCCTCTCTGGAGAGTGTGTGTGAGGGATGAGAGGAGATAGCCTTTCAAGAGTTTGTTTCCCACCAGGGAGAGCCACCAGAAAAACCCGTGGGACTCATCAGGGGCAATCATCTTCAGACTGTTGAAGCTGCAAAGGACATGGTGGCTGCCTCACTTGAAGTGGTAACCATCCTAATGGCCAAAACCCTGGGGGAGTTCTGGAGCTTTTGTGGTTAAATGAGTGTGGCCTAATACAGAGAAGAAGGTCAGACCGCAGTTCTGGTGGTACAAAGATGTCAAATAATGATGCAAGGTGGTAGAACTTCTCTTCCTTGCTCTGAACCATGATTCTTCCTCAAAGGACTCCTTTGCTACCTTTGGGCATAGGGTATTTATACTTCATGGCCTCTGTGTGTGTGTGTGTGTGTGTGTGTGTGTGTGTGTGTGTGTGTGTCTTTTTCCTCTTTTTCCCAATTAAAAGCCAGCTCTGGAAAACCATCAAACTCTTTCACTCCAGGCCTCCAGGGTATTGTGGCAAATGGCAGCAACACTATTTCCCATTCCATGTTGTTTTTACCAGGCAACCTTGACACTCTTCTTGCTGAGTCATGCAGTCTGCGTACCTTTCCTTTCAACCTGGATGGGCCTTTTTGACTGTCTCAAGCAGAGTACAGTGGAAGTGAGGCCACACAACTCCTGATGTTAGATCACACAACTATGCCACTTCCACCTTCTTCTCTGGAGACACACACTCTTGGAACCCAGCTGCCATTCTCTCAGAAAGCCCAAGTGAGCCCAGGCAGAGACCACATGCAGAGACCTGATGTAGTTGTTCTAGCCAACAGCTTTATAAGGTCTCAGCGAAGAGCCAGCGTTAACCAGCCACCATGTGAAGGCAGACCCTCACGGATGACTCCAGTCCACCCCTAGTGTTCTAAGTCTTCCCAGCTAAGGCCCCAAATGTTGTGGAATAGAGACAAGCTGGCCTTGCTGTGTCCTCTCCAAATTTCTGACTCACAGGATCCACGATCATAGTAAAATGGTTGTTATAGGCCACTAAATTTGGGGGTGGCCTGTTATCTCGCAATTGCCATGAAAACATTTACTAACAACTGAGGAGGTTTGAAGTGCTTTTCCTCCCCCAGCCAATATTGATCGGAGGCAGTGTGGTTGGCAGAAAGCTCTGGAGTTGGGCTCAGGTCCAAATCCCAGCTCAGGGCACTTAGTAGCAGTGTGCCTGGGCCAGGTGATAATCTCTTAAGCCTGTTTCTTCATCTGTAAAACCGAGGCTGAAGCGAGAGGATGAGGATAAATGAATATGTAAAATAAGCCCTCCATCTCCCCTCCCACTCTCCCCTTTCTGTATCAAGGATGCCGTCGGTTTCCTGGTTGAGACCAACTCCCTGCACCATGACCATGAAGCCTCAAGTGGTGGCCCTCTTCCACGGGTGTCCCTCCATATCATCCTCCTTGACTTCCTGTTCACTCATACAACCACTGTCCCCACGGAGGCCCAAAGCACTCATGCAAGTACTAGAAACCGTATCCGTTCAGAGGTGGAAGAGAATTGAGCCTTGACGTTCTACTATCCCACACATCACTGCTGGCTTGTCTACCACCAGAACAAGAAGCAGTCTGGTTTGGCCGCCCACACGTCTCCTCCTCGGAAAGGTCTTGATGGTTTCCAGGTGAACTCATCACTCTACTACCTTTGAACCAGCCCTCAAGTCTGGTTGTGACCCCAGCTCCTCGCCACTGTCTCCCCTAAGTGGCTGTAGGAGTAGGCATAGGATGTGGGGCGGAGGGATACCGATTAGGAAACCCCAAAGAGGGGAGCATTGAAGAGGAAGACAATCTCCCTTATTCCCAGGGTAACCTTTCCAAAAACAGACATCCTGTTTCTTTTTATTGAAAGCACTAACTCTTATAAATTCTTGGGCATCTAGCACTGTAAAGTTTCAGATGATCTGCCCTTGGCTTTTACAAGAGAGGAAGCAAGCTCTCCTGTCTCTTCTTTCAAGGTATGAATCCCATCATTAGGTCTCCACCCTCATGACCTAATCAGCTCCCTCAGGCTCCATTTCCCATTACCATTCACACTGGAGATGAATTGGACATAAGAAGACACAACATACAGTTCATCCCACCTCTCTGCCTGCTGGAGCTTGGGAGAGACATTCCAGAACCTGCCCCCTCTCCTAAAGAGCATCAGCCAACTTGACTGTGACCACAATACTCCTCAGTTCTCTCTCCCCTGCCTTGAGGAAGTGCAGGAAGGACTCAGGATCAGGACTTCAAGAAGCAACCTTCAGCTACCATTCTCTTCTGCACCTTCCTCTCTGTCAGCCACGGAGACATGAGCTATCTCTAGCCTTCCCTGAAGCCAAGCAGTATGCTACAAGCCCACGATGGCACTACACTTCCCACAGGCAGAAGCTCAGACCTGGGTTTGAGAAGCAGCAAGGGACTGTCATTTGGCCCAAGGCCCCAGCCAAGGTCTCCAATCCACTTTATCAACCAATGCTGGCCATCAAGATAAAGAGGCACTTAACAGCACATATAGCTGAAACCTTGATCACATTTTGGTGGCTCATATCTTTTTTTCTGGCAGTGAGAACCTGGAAGCAGGAAAAACTGACTTGCTGACTCCCCAAGAACAAAACAGTTTTTCTTTCTCACTCACTATGAGCCTGACATTGTCCTCACCACAACCCTGTCAGGAGGGCCTTATGCTGGTGCTGCTCAGAGGTGAGAAAGTAGAACCTCAGGGAGGGAAGCCAAGTCATTTGCCCAAGGTCACAAAGGCAATCAGTGGCTGAGGCAGAGTAGAAACCCAGGATCCTAAATCTCCTCTCAAGTGCTCTGCTACACAACCTCTTGTTTGTTTCAGCCACGCTGCATGGCTCAGTCTCAGCCAGGTAACTTCTCCTCTACTGTACAACTTCTCATTTGAGAAAACAGACCTAGAGAGGCTGATATAACATACAGGTTTTCAAAACTAGTACCAGAGACTCAGATTTACTTCAGTCTTCATTCGCCATTTCACTTGCACTCCATATTTTCTTATAAGGGATGTAAGTGACTTACACCAGGCTACACAGGTAGTTTAGGGCTACTGAATCCAAGGCCAGTTTTCTTTGGTTTATGTCACAGGGATTTCCCTCTGCTGTCCACCCTGATTCCCTCTGACTGCTCACAAACCCTCCTGTTCTCTGCTTGAGTTCATATCAGCAAACTGTCTCTACATCTGCAAAGCCCTCTTATCACTATATACACAGAGCCCTGTGTTAGGTTTCAGGTTCCTTTCAGTGAGGTGCATCGCATTTCCATTTTGCTGGTTGGCTGAAGTTTAACCTGGGATGGGATTCTGGAGTCGTCCAAAGTTCACTAGTGTTGCAATCTGCAGTCACGGGGTAGTGATGAGCCCTGAGTCTGGCCTATGTAGACTCTCTGGCTGCATCTTTGTTCTTTGGAGTTGGCTAGCTGGATGCAGGTATTTCTTTCCTGTCCCTGTTGAGAAGATACCTCTTCACAAGTGAGAACAACGTGGAAAGCTGCAAGAGTCTTGGTAGTAAATGTAGAAATTAGAGGATGGGAGCAAACTTACAGGTCCTGGAAGCCCATTGTCAGTTTTTCAGGAGGCTTCAGAGTGAATACAGTAGAAGATCCTAGGTGATCCGTGTGAGCACGTGGGGCACAGAACATCTGGGAATTCAGAGAGGGGTAGGATCGGGGACAGTGAGATCAGGAGTCCACAACACAGAGACAGATGGCTGGAGAAAGAGTGTTAACCAGGTTTCATTCACTATTTACCACCAACACTGATCCCCAGCACTATGCTGGCCTCCTCTATGCAACCTTGTTGCTCTAAACTTCTACTCACAGAAAGCACTGGAGCCTGGAGGGACACTTGGGGCATCAGTGACACAGGGGAATTAGGGAGAATTGTGTTCAGTGTCACCTTGTTTGGATGACAAGTTAAAACTGGAAGTGAGGGTCCAATCATTTAGTCAACTTCATCGGCCTTATGGCCTGATGATCCATAATCCAGAGATCCCAGGACTGAGAGTTTCATGACAAGAATCCTTAGGCACACACCACAGAAAGGAAACCGATGTAGACATCCCAAGTCACACTCTCTCGCTCATTAGTGCAATGTGGTTCATAGCCACCAGCAAGGAACACGGCAGCACCTAAGACAGACCCTTGAGCTGTAAGACCCACCTTTCATCATCCACTCCACATTTATCCTTCCCAGATAAAAATATGGTCTGCTAGTTTGGTCCCATTTGATACAAAGCATCTCTTCTGGACAGAGTCAACCTCCTTCACTACAAGGACATTTGCTTTTTGGATCATATAACTGTCACCAGTTCCAGTCACAACTGCCAAGAGAGCAACTGCTTTTATTTTCATAACAAGGCACTATGAGTACTATGAGTACCAAGAAGGAAAGCAAAACAAAGAAAAAAAAAAAAAAAGAATAGGTGGATCCACTTTTTTTTTTCTTTTTTTTTTTTTTTGTACTGGGGATTGAACTCAGAGGTGCTTAATCTCTGAGCCACATCCCCAACCCTTTTATATTTTACTTAGAGACAGCATCTGAGCATTACTAAATTGCTGAGGCTGGCTTTGAACTTGCAATCCTCCTGACTCAGCCTCCTGAGCTGCTGGGATTATTACACCTAGGTCCACTTTTATCAAAAGTTGACTGTCTATGTCAGTACTCTTCGCATCCCAACTTCTCTCCTCCCACCACAGTCACCTTGGTTCTCTTGCCTGACTCTGAGATCATTCTCTCTTGGGTTAAGCTCTAGAGAAAACTCATCTGCCCTTTTGATAAGCCCAGTATCTACGGCCTACCTCTGAGCAGCAACTTTTACAACAGGGTTCCAAGATGGAGAGGGAAGACTTGGGAGGAAAGGACAGGGAGAAAGGCAGATATAGCAGAGCCCAAAGAATAGTCCAGCCATAGTCCACTGGTATGGGTGATGGTCCTCAAGGCCACATGGATCAAACTTATTTAATTTAGGCAGATATCACCCTCTAGCTTAGCAACTCTCTTGGGACTTGCTATATTAACCATCGGTTTTCTAAGCCTGCCTTGTTGCAGGCAGAATGTAGGTATAGTCATAGGCCTCAGAGTCACCATTTCTCTATTTGGGACCACTGAGAAGCAGACAATGGTAGAATTGGATGGCTTTGACACTTCTAGAAAGGCTATCAAAGGTTATGCTCTCTAACTAAACTTTCCAAAGCAGCACAGTGTTTCTAATGTTGAACCTAGAAATGTTTCAACATCAGAATCATCCAAGGAAGCAACCAGACCCAGATGCTCCATGGTCCCTATGGAATGAACACTGTCACTGCTGGTACAAGAGCACCTCCATCACGGTCACCTCTGGGGCTTCTGCCCTGTCCATTATCCTCTTGGGGAGTATCTTTCCTAGGCTTGTTTGTATTCTTGCATGTTCTACTTCCAAGGGCTGTGATAACAAAACAGCACTTTCACCAGACCTTGTTTCTCCCTCCCTGATCTCCATTATTCATGAATTCCTCCAGTTTTCTTGATGCCAAAAGCTTTGCTGCCAGAGGTGTAGAATCGATTTTGTGGAATGGTTTGCACACTTTGAGATGCTCTCATTTGCTTATCTGAGAGGACTCTACCCTGAGCCGGGTATCAAACTGGGCCAGGCAGGGCAGGGCATTGGGTTTCTAGGCCACATTACCATTGGAAACCATGAAACTCTGAGAAGAGCCCACAGCAACCTGAGACCCCCTTCCCAGGGCCCTCTCCACATCGGGACGATAGATTTCAAAGGCTGGCTCCCAGCTGAAGAAATAAATACTCAAGCAATATTTGGCAAAAATGGATTCCATTGAGGACATTTAAGCCTTCCGAGTGGGTATGTCCCCTGGGCTCACACAAATAAATAATAATAGTAGTGCCCTCTAACAAGAGTTTCTTACCAACCACTTTAAAAAAAAATCTTTATTTATTTTATGTGGTGCTGAGGATCGAACTCAGTGCCTCACGCATGGTAGGTGAGCATTCTACCTCTGAGCCACAATCCCAGCTCATTATAAACCACTTTTGAGCATATGAAAGATCTTTCTTCATTTACTTGGCCAAGAAAATAGCTAATGAATCCCTCTGACCCTTGTAATGTCCCTCTTCCAAAGATGTCCACATCCTAAACAGAGATATGCGATGGGAGGGAAAGGGAGAGTAAAGGGAAATTGCATGGAAATGAAGGGAGACCCTCATTGTTATACAAAATTACATATAAGAGGTTGTGAGGGGAATAGGAAAATAAACAAGGAGAGAAATGAATTACAGTAGATGGGGTAGAGAGAGAAGATGGGAGGGAAGGGGAGGGCGGATAGTAGAGGATAGGAAAGGTATCAGAATACAACAGTTACTAATAGGGCATTATGTAAAATTGTGGATGTGTAACCGACGTGATTCTGCAATCTGCATTTGGGGTAAAAATTGGGAGTTCATAACCCACTTGAATCTAATGTATGAAATATGATATGTCAAGAGCTTTGTAATGTTGTGAACAACCAAAAAAAATGGAAAAAAAAAAAGATGTCCACATCCTAATCCTCAGTACCTGTGAAGCTTACCTTACATGGTAAAAGAGATTGCACGGATGTGATTAAATTAAGGATCATGAGATGGAGAGGTGATCCTGGGGTATGCTGGTAAGCACCTTGTAATCACCAACTTCCTTATAGGTGAAAGAGGGAGGCAAAGGGACATGAATCAGAGAAGGAGAGGTTTAAGACCAAAGTGGAGATTGGAATATAATATAGATTTGCAGATGCTAGGCTATTGTCTCTGAAGCTTGGGGTAGAGGCCAGGAGCCAAGGGATGTGGGCAGTCTATGGAAGCTAGAAAATGCAAAGAAATGTATTCTCCCCTAGAGCTTCCAGAAAGGGCTCAGCCCACCAACACCTTGTGAAACCCATTTCAGACTTCTGACCTCCAGAATTGTAACATCATATTTGTATCGTTTTAAATCACTCAATTGCGGTAATTTATTACAGCAGCAATAGGAAACTAATACAGCCTTCAATTTCTCTCCTCCTTAGGAGACCAGCCAATCCCCTTCTCAATTTTTGAGTCACCTCTGGAATCCCCCATTTGTTGGTTCTGTTCCTCTGCAGAGCCATCCAGGCCTGTCAGGATGAAGGAGACGTTAAGTCTGACTTGAGACAGAACAATAATAGACTACACTGTGTGCTTCTAACCACATCATACCTATCCATTCATTAAACCATCACCACACATCTATAAGAGAGATACTTTATAACCTTCTTTTGCAAATGGGAAAACTGAGGTACTGATAGGTTACATAATTTATTCAAAGTCCTTACAACTAGCAAGTTGCAGACTTGAATTTGAACTCAGATGGCCATTTTCAGAGTCCAAGCTCTAAACCACTACCCTAGGTGACAGAAATTTCCATACCCTGACGGTGAGGTGCTAAAGAGGCCTTCTTAGGTTTTCCTCTCTAGGACTCACCAGCTAGGATTGAAGTGGAATTTAAAGTAGTTATCTTTTCCCTCCCCCTTGAGTACATAAAGTAGTTGGAGAAAAAGTAGAAGCCAATCTACTTGTCCCATTTCTGAAATGCAATCACTGCTAGAACCCAGAAATCTGTCGAGTTACATAAAACAGAATATTCTAGAACAAGTGCTAAATGATGTGCCAATCTCCCAGCTGCCAAGAGTTTACATTGAGCCCCAGAGAGAGGCTCTGGTCACCTCACAGCTGGCCAGATAGGTGTGGGAGATCCACATGCAGGGAACCTATCACCTTCCTAAACACTGCAGGGTGTCTCTGATACAGAGATCATGCAATAGGAGAGTGCAAGGATGTGTCTGATGGCTTATTTGTAGAGTTAATATTTGAAAGGCTCTCAGAAAATTGCCTATAAACATTTATTTGATGTATTAAATGAGTTTCTTTCCATGGCCTGAAGCGTGAACATGGAAAAGTTATGCAAGACAGTGATTCTCAAACTTTCATATCACCTCAGATTCTTGTTAAAATGCAGATTTGATTTTCAAGACCTGAGATGGAGTCAAAGATTGGGTTTCTAACAAAGTCCACTCAAGTCTATTGACCAGACTTCAAGTACGCAGGTGTGAGGCACCGATTACATAAACCAGAGATTTATGTAATCTAATTAGGGACGGGGGGTAGGGTATACCCTAAAGGTCCAGTATGTACTCTGACTGCAGCTAGACATCTGGCCCTACAAATCATTCTCCTTTTCTGGGCAGGAGGCGTCCATCAGCCTGGCCAGAAGGGTGGCAGTGGATCATTTCCACTAAAGCCCTGGCCAGGTATCAAGCATGAATAAGGCCCCTGGCCAGAAGGGTAAGAAAAGAGCCAACCAGGAGAAGCATAAGTCCTCCAAAGCCTCCCATCCCTGACAAACACCAAACTTCTTGGGATTCACACGGTGTATATGAGAGTCACAATCATGATCTCTTTTCCACTGTACCACATGGTCTCCCCAATACTACTGGCTATAACCAGATAGCTCATCATTTGATCAAATGATTTCTCCTATCACTAGGAAGTGCTTCCCTAGCCAGCCTTGTGTTCTCTAACAGGGTAAACTACACTTTTCTCAGTCCCTTTGAGCCCACCCTCCATCTCCTAAGCCCTCACTTCTCAAAGTATGGTCCGGGGACCAGCAGCCTTGACATCACCTGGGACCTAGCTGCAAATGCAGATTCCCAGGCCTCGCCCAGACCTGCTGAGTCAGAAGCTACATTTAACAAGATCCTGGTTATTTATGTGCATGTGAAAGCCAGAGGAGTACTGGCCTGAGCCAATTTTATTTATGCAATTGTCTCATGGTTCATGCTCAGCCCCCATCTCAACTTCCCTTTTTCCCAAGCAGGTCAGTATGACCTAGATGACAAGTATAAATTTAGCCTCCTCTCCCTCTCTCCTTGGTTACCTCTGCTTCCAGAGGCTTTCAGTCCATTTGTCTTCTTCTGTCAGGGCCAATTCTGCAACCCTACCCCCTTCTTCTTAACCAGAATGTATCAATAACCTTCATGGAGAAATCTTAACAATATTTTTGTTTTCTTTCTAAATGAGAAATTATTTGGTTGAAAGGCTTGAACTGTAATTAGACAGGCTGCTCTGTTCTGCACGAGAACATGGTTGTGTGATGTTTTCTGTTCTGCCCCTGAGATCACAGGAGGAGTTTGCCTTGGTGGGAAAAAAGAAGGGACGCTACCATTTGGGGACACCTCTGCCTAGGGCTCTTGTCTTTACAGCATCTTAGATTATAGCAGGGAAAACCCATAAAAGTTACAAGCAGCTGCTATTTCTCATGAGGCAAGAGTCAGACTGGATCAGGTCATCCTGGGGCTGGTGAGGTTATTTTCCAAGAAGCTGCTTTTAGAGATGAGCCAGCAGAAGGTTCCTTTAAGGGCCTAAGGGCCAGAGGACAAATTGCTAACTTAACCTTGGAATAATGAATGATCCAGCCTCCCCTTTGTACCCTCCATAAGAACAACCTTCAAAGTGCTTTACTGGGGTTTCTAAGCTTGCATTCTTTTAAAATCTCATCTGTTGATATCTTTCAGAATGTAAAAATATAGGCAGAAAAAAATTGTAAAATAAATAGACACTTTCTTTAAGGAAAATAAAAAGTAGCTCACCAAGCAACTATGATGACTAATAACATCTGAGCCTGTTTCCTTCCTATCTTATAATTTTTGGGAGGTTGGGGAGTACCAGGCATTGAATCCAGGAGTACTTAAACACCCAGCCAATCCCCAGTCTTTTTTTTTTTTTTTTTTTACTTTGAGATAGGGTCTCACTAAGTTGCTGAGACTGGCTTTGAACTTGCGATCCTCCTGCATGAGCCTCCCAAGCCAGTGGATTACAGGCATGTGCCACCATGTCCAGCCTATCCTATAATCTTAATTCTATACATCAAATATATACACAGGCATGTTTGATACACTAACGATGTATACATCAAGATTTATAACAGCTCAGATAAAATGGGGATTGTACCCTAGTTTTATATACTGCTGTCTAACTTTTCCTCCAATATTTTTGTTAGTACATGGAAGTTGACATAATTGTAAGATTTGTTGTTAAAAACTCATACATGACACAATATGACAATATAATTTGGCCCACATTGTGCTTTCTAACTTAACAGATGATTTCTATCTGGTGTAATTAAACAAAATTCATATATGATTCTAATCATAATTTGCTTAGCCAGACCCCACACACACCAATATTGACAATTTCTTTTGTTTTGATTTTTTTGTCATTTCTAATACCTTCAATATGTAGAAAATAAAAATGAATTACTTAAGACATTTACTTAGCAAATATTTATCAAGCAACTACTAAATGCCAGGCACTCTGTTGGGAGGTGAGGTTATAAAGATAAATCTTGAGCTCACAGACCTGCACAGGAGCTCAGGCTCAGGATAGGCTCGAGTCCATCCTGCCACCAATAGTCACCCACCAGAGCTCAGGCTCTGCCCAGGACCACTTCCACCTACTGGTAGACACCTGCTGGAGATCAGGCCTGGCTCAGACCTGCCTTGCTGACCTGTGCAGGAGCCAGGACCCAGGGTAAGCTTGGGTCCACCACCCCCCAAATACACACCACTTGGGAGCCCAGGTCTAACCCACTTTTGTCTTGAGACACTGCAGCCATCCCCATAGCCTCCCCATGCAGGAGCCTCTACCTTGGGACAACAGACAGGGCCTAGATGCAGGTGTGTCTTGAAGCAGGCATCAAAGCCAGTGTAAAGTTCACCTTTTCAGCCCCATCTCTGAGAGACATCCATCTTGGGAGCACCTCTACTGTTACCTTGAGTTACCTCCTACTATTGTTGCCACCACCTACAGGTGCAGTAGCATCCATCCTGGGACACCAGCAGGGTCTGGAAACCCAACACCAAGGTGAAATACAGATAATCTGCACAGATAGTACAAGATTGTAGGGTAGAAACTTTAATACCTCAGATCTACACTGCAAGTAAGGAAATCACATAAACAACATGAAAAAACAAGGGAGGAAAATGCCCCAATAAGCCAGGATGCTACAATAACAGAACCCATTAACAGTGTGCAGTTGGTGAAATGTCAACGAAGGAGTTCAGAATGTTCATAATTAAATGATCTGTGAATTAAAGAATGACCTAAATGAGCAAATACAGGCAAAAATTGATTACTTCAACAAAGAGATAAGAGATCAAACACAGGCAACCATTGATGATGCCAATAAACAGATAATGGAACAAATTCAGGCATCCATTGATCACACCAACAAAGGGATAAGCGGGCAAACACAGGTAGCAAAAGATTTCTTCAAGAAAGAGAGATTCTGAAAAAAAATTTAAAATCCTTGAAATGAAGGAACCAATAAACCAAATAAAAAATGCAATAGAAAGCATGACCAACAGACTAGATCACTTGGAAGAAAGAACATCAAATAATGAAGACAAAGTATACAGTCTGGAAAATAAAGTTGACCACACAGTGAAGATGGTAAGGAATCATGAGCAAAACATCCAAGAATTATGAGATAGCATAAAAAGACCAAATCTAAGAGTTATTGGGATAGAGGAAGACACAGAGATTCAAACCAAAAGAATGCACAATCTCTTCAATGAGATAATATCAGAAAATTTCCCAAACATGAAAAATGAATTGGAAAATCAAATACAAGGGCTTACAGGACACCAAATGTACAAAATTACAACAGATCTACACCAAGGCACAGTATAATGAAAATGCCTAGCATACAGAATAAGGATAGAATCTTAAAGGCCACATGAGAGAGGATCACATATAGAGGGAGACCAATTAGTATCAGCAGATTTTTTTAACAGATCCTCAAAGCCAGGAGTTCCTAGAATACCATATACCAAGCTCTGAAAGAAAATGGATGCCAACAAGAATCTTATATCCAGCAAAATTAAGCTTTAGATTTGACAATGAAATACAAACCTTCCATGATAAACAAAAGTTAAAAGCATTTACAACGAGGAAGCCTGCACTAGGGAACATCTTCAGCAAAATATTCCATGAAGAGAATTGAAAAACAACAATGAAAATCAGCAAAGGGAGGTATTACACTAAAGGAAAAACTAATCAAAGGAAAAACCAAGTCAGGTTAAATACCAAAAATAAACAAAAATGACTGGGAATACAAATTATGTCTCAATAATAACCCTGAATGTTAATGGAATAAACTCACCAATCAAAAGACATAGACTGGCAGATTGGGTTTAAAAAACAAAAAGACCAACAATAGAAAAGAGACTCATCTCATAGAAAAGACTTCTACAGACAGAAGGTGAAAGGTCGAGAAAAATTATACCATTCACATGGACTGTCGAAGCAAGCAGGGGTTTCCATTCTCATATCAAATGAAGTAGAATTCAAGCAAAAGTTAATCAAAAAGGATAAAGAAGGATATTTCATACTGCTTAAGGGAACCATTGATCAACAAGACATAACAATAATAATTATATATGCTGCAAACAATAGAGAATCTATATCCATCAAACAAACTCTTCTCAAGTTCAAGAGTCAAATAGACCACAACACAATAATTCTCAATAACCTTAACACACCACTTTTACAACTGATCTTCCAAACAAAAGCTGAGCAAAGAAACTATAGAATACAATAATACAATCAATAACTTAGACTAAACTGACATATATAGAATATTTCACCTTCATTGAGCAAACACTTTCTTCTCAGCAGCACATGGATCCTTCTCTATAATATACCATATATTATGCCACAAAGCAACTCTTTTTTTAAAAGAGAGAGAGAGAGAGAGAGAGAGAGAGAGAGAAATTTAATATTTATTTTTTAGTTTTCTGTGAACACAACATCTTTGTTTGTATGCGGTACTGAGGATCAAACCCGGGCCGCACGCATGCCAGGCGAGCACGCTACCGCTTGAGCTACATCCCCAGCCCACAAAGCAACTCTTAACAAATATAAAAAAGTAGAGATACTATCCTGCATTCTATCAGATCATAATGGAATAAGAAATCAATGATAATATAAAAAATAAAGGCTACTCCAACACCTGAACACTAAATAATATGCTACTGAATGAACAATGGGTTGCAAAAGACATGAAGGAGGAAATTTAAAAATTCTTAGATGTGAATGAGAACACAGATACAACATATCAAAATCTCTGGGACTATGAAGGCAGTACTAAGAGGAAAGTTCATTGCATGGAGTTCATTCCTTAAGAGAAGAAAAAGTCAACAAATAAATGACTTAACACTACATCTCAAAGCCCTAGAAAAAGAACAAATCAACATCAAAAGCAGTAGAAGACATAAAATAATTAAAATCAGAGCTGAAATCAATGAAATTGAAACAAACAATTGAAAAAATTGACAAAACAAAAAGTTGATTCTTTGAAAAAATAAATAAAATTGACAGACCCTTAGCAATGCTAATAAAGAGAAGGAGAAAACTCAAATTACTAACATATGTGATTAAAAAGGAAATATCACAACAGACACTACAGAAATACAGAAGATAATGAGAAATTATTTTGAAAACTTTTACTCGAATAAAATAGAAAATATTGAAAGCATTGTCAAATTTCTAGAATTGTAGGATTGGCCCAAATTGAATCAAGATGATACACATAATTTAAACAGATCAATTTCAAGTGATGAAATAAAAGACACCATCAGAAGTCTACCAACCAAGAAAAACCCAGGACTGGATGGATACACAGCTGAGTTCTACAAGACCTCTAAAGAAGAACTAATACCAATACTCTTCAATTTATTTCAGGAAATGAAAAAAGAGGGAGCACTTCCAAACTCATTCTACGAGGCCAATATCACCCTGATTCCAAAACCTGGCAAAGATACATTAAAAGAAGAAAACTTCAGACCAATATCTTTAATGAATATAGATGCAAAAGTTCTCAATAAAATTCTGGCAAATTGAATACAAATACATATCAAAAAGATAATGGTATTCATCCTAGGGATGCAAGGTTGACTCAACATACAGAAATCAATAAATGTAATTTATCACATCAATAGACTTAAAGATAAGAACCATATGATCATCTCAATAGATGCAGAAAAGGCACTCGACAAAATACAGCACCGCTTCAAAACACTAGAAAAATTAGGGATAACAGGAACATATTTCAACATTGTGAAAGCTATCTATGCTAAGCCCCTGGCAACATCATTCTAAATGGAGACAAATTGAAAGCATTCCCTCTAAAAACTGGAATAAGACAGCATGCCCTCTTTCACCACTTCTATTTAACATAGTTTTTGAAACACTGGCCAGAGTAATTAGACAGACAAAAGAAATGAAAGGGATACAGATAAGTAAAGAGATCTCAAAATAGCACTCTTTGCCGGTATGATTCTATACCTAGAAGACCCAAAAAAATTCCACCAGAAAACTTCTAGAACTAATAAATGAATTTAGCAAAGTAACAGGATATAAAATCAACACCCACAAATCAAAGGCATTTCTGTATATCAGCGACAAATCCTCTGAAAGGGAAATAAGGAAAATTACACCATTTACCATAGCCTCAAAAAAAAAAAAAATACTTGGGAATCAACTTAATGAAAGAGGTGAAACACCTGTACTACGAAAACTACAGAACACTAAAGAAAGAAATTAAGGAAGACCTTAGAAGATGGAAAGATCTACCTTGTTCTTGGATAGGCAGAAATAATATTGTCAAAATGACCATACTACCAAAAGCACTATTCAGATTTAATGCAATTCCAATCAAATTCCCAATAACATTCCTCATAGAAATAAAAAAGGCAATCATGAAATTCATCTGGAAAAATAAGAGACCCAGAATAGCTAAAGCAATCCTTAGCAAAAAGAGTGGCATCAATATAACAGAACTTAAACTATACTACAGAGCAGTAGTAACAAAAACAGCATGGTATTGGCACCAAAATAGACTTGTATACCAATGGTACAGAATAGAGGACACAGAGACTAACCCACATAATTACAGTTATCTTATATTAGACAAAGGTGCCAAAAATTTATATTGGAGAAAAGATAGCCTCTTCAACAAATGGTGCTGGGAATACTGGAAATCCATATGCAACAAAATAAAATTAAACCCCTATCTCTCACCATACACAAAACTCAACTCAAGGTGGATCAAAGACCCAGGAATTAAATCAGAAACACTGAATTTAATAGAAGAAAAAGTAGCCCCAAATCTCCATCATATCAGATTAGGCCCCTACTTCCTTAATAAAACTCCTATAGCTCAAGAATTATATCAAGAATCAATAAATGGGATGGATTCAAACTAAAAAGCTTCTTCTCAGCAAAAGAAACAATCAGTGAGGTGAATAGAGAGCTCACAATTTGGGAACAAATTTTTACCACATGTACATCAGATAGAGCAGTAATCTCTAGGATATATAAAGAACTCAAAAAGCTTAACACCAAAAAAAAAAACTCAATAAATAAATGGGCCAAGGAACTAAATAGACAGAAGATATACAATTAATCAGAAGAAGATATACAAACAACAAATATATGAAAAAATATTCAACATCTCTAGCATTTAGAGAAATGCAAATCAAAACTACTCTAAGATTTTATGTCACTCAAGTAAGAATGGCAGCTATTAAGAATACAAACAACAATAAGTGTTGGCAAGGATGTGGGGGGAAAGGCACACTCATACATTTCTGGTGGGACTACAAATTGGTGCAGCCAATATGGAAAGCAGTACGAAGAATTCTTGGAAAACTGGGAATGGAACCACCATTTGACCCAGCTATCCCACTTCTTGGTCTATTCCCAAAGAACTTAAAAACAGCATACTACAGGGACACAGCCACATCAATGTTTATAGCAGCACAATTCACAATAGCTAAACTGTGGAAGCAACCTAGATGCCCTTTAGTAGATGAATGCACAAAGAAAATGTGGTAAATATACACAATGGAATATTATTCAGCATTAAAAGAGAATAAAATCATTTTCAGGTAAATGGATGGAGTTGGAGAAGATAATGCTAAGTGAAGTTAGCCAATTCCAAAAAACCAAATGCTGAATGTTTTCTCTGACTTAAGGATGCTGATTCATAATGTGGTGGAGAGGTAAGGTGCATGGGAAGATTAGATGAACTCTAGATAGGGTAAAGCAGAAAAAGGGAAGGAGGGGAAGGAAGGGGGTATGGGGATAGGAAATACAGTGGAATGAGATGGACATCATTACCCCAAGTACATGTATGAAAACATGAATGGTGTGACTTTACTTTGTGTACAACCAGAGATATGAAAATTTGTGCTCTATATGTATAATATGAATTGTAGTGCATTCTGCTGTCATATATAACAAATTAAAATTAATAAATGGAAAAAAGATAAATGTTGAGGGTTTCACAGTCTTCTGATGAGGTCAGTAAGCAAACAAAAGCACAGAATGTATAGAGTAAAGTTTGTAACTAAGGGACATATCCAGGAGAAAAAGAGAATCCCCACTCATAAATAGCAGGAATCCCAGAGAGTCCTTCACATGGATGAAAATTTTGGAGTACTGAACAATGCAAGCCCTCTAACATACAAATAATTGTCACTTCCCTTATGCCACCTCTGTGTTTATGATGGCAATGTAATTTTCATGACATTTTCCATATCTATCATATTTTCAATATCAATACACAGCTCCTCCCTAAGGCACTAACACCTCTCTGCAGTTCCCTGCCTTACCAATTTCCCAGTAGGATTGGGACCAGTTCTGGGACAACAAGGACAGGATGGATCATTACTTGAGCGCAAAGCTGGAGAAGCCTAGATGGGTGTTGTGAGTGCCAGTCATGTAGGCAGGCTTTAGGTAGGACCCCAGATTCATCATGGGATGGATTAGCATGCAAGTCAAAAGCCAGCAGCCCAAGGCTATTCACTGGGTGAATGGGATGTGAATAGAAAAGGTGACAGCCCATCAAGTGCTCTGGGTCACCCAAGCCTCACTGCCCATCTGCACGTCAACTCAGGACTTAACCACAACAGCTGTGAGGAATCAGCCCTTTCCTACTGTACAGCTTATGCTGATTATAGACACATGGCCTTATCAATTCTGATAGGGGTTCCTAGGGTAAGTCCACACACTTCTGAATAGGGAAAGAAGATGGTTCAACCTGTCCAGTGGCAAGAGGCCAGTATTTGAACTTACCTATTACTAATGTCACCCAGAAAGAAGTAGCTCTTCAGATAGAACACTGGAATTTAGGCATTAAACAAATAATAATCATGGTGGTGACAGCAAAATTGATTAAGAGATTGGCATATGCCAAGAGCTATCATAATACTTTACAGGTTGGTATTCATTTAACACAAACTTAGGAAGTATCTTGTTACATTTATAGAAGAAACAGACCAGAGAGGTTAAACCCAAGGTCAGCCAACTACTCAGTGACAGAATCCATTGCACAGGCTACAAACCATACACCACACTGTCACCTGGGGATTCTCAGGTCTTTCTGTGACTTGGGACTCTGGAATCTAGACTTGGGGGAGTCCAGACATGCATAAGAAAACCCCCAGATGGAGTGTGACAGATGGCTTCTGTCACTAGAAGGTGTTATACAGGGAGTAGAAGACAAGCAAGTTGTAGCTTCTAAATTTCTGGTTCCTGAACCAATATTTCTGTGCCCAGTCCCAAGCACTCAGTATTCGAATGGTCGGGGGCCTGGGATCAACATTTTTATCTCACCCTCAGTCCATAATGATTCTGTTGCACTCAACCTTAAAGCAGCATTTAGAAAACATTTAATCAGATAGTATGCTATTCTGTGTATCTGTTGCTCTTTTGTTTTCAAGCATGTCATAACATCTCAGAAAATCTGGGGATGATCTGGATGCCAAAATAGAGGACGCAGAAGTAATTAATGTGAACTCCCCAAGGGGTAGGGAAATCTGAAGGAATAAGACTTAGGGCTATTAAGAATTAACTCCCTGGCCCTGGAAAAGGCTGGAGTAGTCTAGCAGACAGCAGCAGATCAGAAAAGTGGGCCTTCACAAGGATCAGACTCCAAGAGCTCCAGGAATGGTAGGTATTGTGTAAGAAGAGCGACTTCAGGCAATTCTCAACCATTGGCCTTACAAGAGATACCACCAAACAGGATTCCAAACTATCACACAGTCCCAGCTGAAATTGCATCAACACCCACACTTTATCTAAATAGACTGGAAAGAATGAGCCAAAGAGAGGGGGGAGGAGGGAGGGAAAAAGAAGGAGAAAGGGCAAAGAGCAGGTAAATGTGCTGATCCTGTAGCATTTTATTTCATTTAAACAACACTTTTACAAAGAAATTTAATAATATATATCCAGAGCCAAGAAAATGTCTCATCCTATTTTATCTTCTAATCACACTTCTTAAAAAATAATTCAAAACCTGGAGCCAGGAGACAAAGAAGGTACACTTTCCACATGAATGCATTCATTGCATTTTTATTTTTAATAGCAAAAAAAATGGAAATAATATAAATGTTTTATCCTAGAGACAACAATTAAGTAGATTTTTGCACATTTCCTAAAAAGAATACCATGAAGCTGCTAAAGATTTAAATTAAAATGGGGGAATATATAACAACATAGGAAAATATGTATTTTAGGAAAAAAGCAATACAAAATTGCATAACAATATGAAAACCAGATGCCCACAAAAGATTATAAAAAGAAAAGAAGAGTTCTTATAATAGGCTGGTAAGATTATAGATGACTTTTTTTTAAATATTTTTTCTAAAATTTTTTAATGTTATTATATTACTTTTAGCTTTTAAAAATATTTTTAATACATCAAAACAATTTGCTGCCAATATATCAGTATACCACTAACGAAATACATATACATGCACTTTTAAACTTAAATGAATTCCTGACAGGGTACAGAGCACATTTTTCAAACATTACTCCCACTCACCTGTAGATGCATTAAAATTCTACTAAATTTTCAGTGATACAAATTATCTTTCAACTTGAAAGGTGTGCTAAGGCCTTTAGATAAATATAACCATTTCTGTGCCCAACATGATTATTTTAAGTAATTTTATAGAATCCATTCTGCTCTTGCTACACCTGGTAATTAAGTTCAAACATTCTGAAGAAAACCGCCTCATCTCCCTGAGGCCCATAAAGAATTTCAATTGCCATTTTAAGCTTCCAATTAGTTCACAACATAAAATTACAATTTACTTTTGATATTTTTTCCTCTGGGCCTAATATTTTTTTTAACCACCCTTCTAACCTATATTGTAATTATGTCTCCTCAGTCTTGGGCAAAACATTCCATCTTTTCATACTACTCTAAGATACAACCTGGTTATTAAGTCCCTGTCCTATTTAACCATACCTGTTTAGTGGGAGTAACTGTCTCTCCAGGAAGCTCTCAGAACCCAGGCCCTGACCCTTAGCTACCCCTTTATGGAATCTCTCTCTCTCTCTCTCTCTCTCTCTCTCTCTCTCTCTCTCTCTCTCTCTCTCTGATAGGACCTGGCAGTCTTATCTCCATTTCCATTTCTCTAACATGATTTAGGAGCCTGAGGGCAACAATTAAAATTTATCTTTCCACTACTTGGAAGGCAAGTAACCATACCACTGGGGCAGGATCATTGATTGAGAAATTAATTTGTTTGTTTTTTTCTGAATACTTTTATTTTTCTATTTTAAGCAGAGAATTCTCTCCAGTCCTTGAATCAGGGATTCTAACCTCCTGCCTGGAACAGAAATCTAGAGCTAGTAGAAGCCAAACACTTTAAATAACTCAAGTCATGAAAGGCAAATAGACTGACAGGTGAAAAGAGCCTCGGAACCAGTGAGAGTGAGGAGAAAGACAGCCTCTCCACCTCCTATCACTGCCCTTTCCCCAGGCCTAAGGAAGAGAACTCACCTAGGAGACCAAGCCACAGGAATTCTGGGTAGCAACAAAATGGTGGCCCTCTAGGGAGTTCTTTCTCTTCTGGGCCCTATGGTTAGAAAACCCTGCATATCCCAAACACATTAAAAGACATCCTAATCATCCACTCTTGTGAAAACAACTTTTAAGCTCCAAGGAAATACTTTTACTCATTTCTTTTCTTTGTCCTCAAATTAATTGCACCTGAACCCCAGGAAATTTTGTGGGTTGTCTCATGGACAATGTCAGAGATGAATGCTGTTTGAAAGTTGGGGAGGATTTGAGAGAAGAAAAGTCTAGGTAGGAGAAAAGATAAATTAATTCAAATGTCAATTCCTTTTTCTTAACTAGCATATACACATGGAATCTTCAAATAAAACATTAATTCCCAATAGTGCCAAGCAATCTTTTAATTTTTTGCATTTCTTCAATTCTCAATTTATAGCTAAAGAGCAAGTTGGCAATTACTGAAGTATTTGGAATGTTTGCACATTGTAGCTGAGAAACATTTTATAATACCATATTAAAGAATTAATATTGTTCTTAACTTTTTACACATAAGTCTAGACTTATATGCACACAATATGATCCTAATTTAATACCATGGCAACTAGAAGAATATTAAACATTGGAGTGTAAATCTTTTTTAATTTGATAAGATTAAATTCAAATTTTAAAATTAATTTAAAATTTAATCTGTACACTTTTGATTTAAAATTTTGGTATTAGCTATAATGCGTGTTTTACATTTTACTTTAGTAGGTTTTTAAAGCTTAGAAGTAAAATAACATAAAATGTTAGTTTTCAAAAATTTACATTTATTTGAGGTCACCCTGAATAACTTAATGAGACCCTGTCCCAAAAGTAAATGAAAAGGAGTGGGGACATAGCTCAGTGGTAGAGCATCCCTGTGTTCAGTCCCAAATGTCCCCTTACCCCCAACCCCCCAAAAATTTCATTTATCTTAGTTTAAAAGTTTTTGGTGAAAATATATTCAAATTTTATTTTTTAATTCATCGGATCATTATGGTCAATAGAACCTAAGTTAGGTGAAAACCTTGATTATAAAAAAAAGTGATTTTTGCTGACAAAAATGGAAGTAAATACATTTGTGGAATAATTGTATCATAATTTATAAGATATGTATGTGTATCTACATGTGTTTATTATTTATATAATCATCACCAGATTACTAATAAATCATTTGTCTTTTACTATTGCATTTGACAATTTTTAATCATAAAAATACATAACTTTGAATATATGTTTTGACTTTTGTCATTAGGAAGATACACTTGTCTTATTAGAAAAACAGATTATATTTGACTTATCAGTTTGGTACCTCAATTAACATCCTTGAGATTTTTAAAACCTGTGTTAGGAAGCCTCAGTTGGGCACAGCCTGCCTGCCAACCTGTTTCCAGCACCAGCCCACCAGCAAGGGTCTCTGCCCACCTCTGAGCCACCTCTTAGCCTGCTGATGGCGTTTATTGACCATCCTGGAAAAACCTGCGCTTCAGAGCTTGGGACCAAGCAGCTCACCTGCAGTTCATAAAGTGACAGGAGGCTGGGTCATTCCCAGAGGCTGACCAACTTTTGTGAGTTGTAGCACTTTTTCAGTTTGGGAAGCCCCTTGGTTTGTGTGGGAGTCCTCTTTTTAAGAAAAGACTAGAAAACTATAAATACAAAATTAGGCATTGGAAGAAAATATTTCAAATGAGAAAATAAATCACAAATTTAAAGAAAGTTATAAAAAAATCATTTTTAAAGCCTGTATAGTCATCAAAAAAACCTCTTTAGCATACCTGCATACTGTTCCCCATATTTTTTGGCTGGATATTCTTCAATAACTTCTTCATACAACAATGACTTCAAAATATCATTTTTAAAGGAAAATAGAGAGAAAATACAGTTCTTCCTCTACCATGGTTGATTAGAATTTGTCTTTTCCTGTCCTTAGGTTACTGATGAAATATTTTTTTTGTAAAAACAAATAAAAGAAAGAAAGAAATTTCAGCTTCAAAACTTGTACTGAAAAATTTCTGTATATTTTTATGATTGTAACCAAATTTGAGGTCTCTCAATTTTTTTTATTTATAAGCTAGAAGATTTCAAAACATTTCAAGTTTTCTTTTATAGGATCTCATGTTGCAGCTCTTTGAATTGATGACATCATTTACCAATATGCTGCTGATGTCCTCCTGTCCGGACATTAGAGCAGTCATCAAGGGCAGTGGGAGTGCTCCTAGAAGTCAAAATTTATGCTAGCAAAAACAACCAACTCAGAAGCAAGTATGAATCATATAGATACATTCATTGAAACAATATTTTCAACTCAATTTCACCTTATTGAATTCAAAAATATGCCTACAACCCTTCCAAACATCTCAAACATAATGAAAAGTATGAAGAAATATCAGAATGGGAAGAGACAGTGGTCATAACCAACTGAGGTTAAAATATCTCACTTTTGCACGTTTTTAACATTCAGGACTTTGCGGCATTGCTAAGGCGCCAACCAGCCCCTGACAAAGGGCCTGTACCAAGAAGAGACTTGGAGTCTTAAGCTTCAGTATTTCTACCTCTCTGAGTTTCCCAGAGGAAAATTCTGATAGTCTTACCTGAATGAGGAAAAATGATTCTGGCAGGAAAAACATTAACTGTCCACTATAATCATTTTGGCTATCCATCAGTAAGTCAAGTTTTCCCCCAGGAACAAATACAACTTCAACAAAATATTGTTGCTGCTCTAATTATAAAAACATATTGGACCAGCTATAGTGGTACACATCTGTAATTCTAGCCACCAGGAGGCTGAGGCAGGAGAATCACAAATTCTAGGCCAGCCTCAATAACTTAGCAAGAGCCTATCTCAAAATAAAAAATTGACAGAACTGTCAATGTAGCTCAGTGGTAATTGAACTGGGTTCAGTTCCCTATACTAAAAAAAAAAAAAAAAAAAAAAAAAAAAAACCACGCATACACATATTGAGTATGCTTTTCTCATGTTTAGCTTGGTACCCCATTATTATTTGATTAAGTCATCACCATCTTACAAGGCCCAGCCCAATTGCAGTTTTCTCTATCTTTGATCTCCTTGTCTTAGGGTTTTCAAAATCTGTTCCTTAGAAAACAAGCCCTTTAAGATATTCCATTTTAAAAGGTGATATGTGGTCCAACAGCTTTGGAAGAAATTACATGATATCCACCCCCCTCATCTCTCTGTAATTCAGAATGCATATTAGTACTTTAGGTTACCCATAAAAATGGTACCAAAGGCCCCCTGTCAGTGCTATACTCTATGGCAACTGTGTCACTCCTAGGCCCTGTCCCACAGTCTCACAGCTGTCATTTGTATAAATTTCTCATCTCCTCCACTAGGTTGCAAACTTCTTTATTTTTTTCCATTTTTTAATTGGTGCATTATAATTATACATAATGGTGGGATTTGTTGTTACATATTTGTACATGAACACAATATAATAATTTGATCAGCATCATTCCCTAGTGTTTCCTGGTCACTGTCTACTCTTCTGATCTCCCTTCTACCACACACCTTTCTTTTCCTTTTTCTTCTCAAGCTCCCACATATGAGAGAGAAAACATACAACTTTGACTTTCTTGCTTTGTTTGTTTGTTTGTTTTTGGTACCAGGAATTGAAACCAATTGAACCACTGAGCCACATCCCCAGTATTTTTTTTTCTTTTTTCTTTTTTTTTTTTTTTTTGTATTTTATTTAGAGACAGGATCTCATCAAGTTTCTTAGGGCCTCGATAAATGACTAAAGCTGGCTTTCAACTTGCAATCATCCTGCTTCAGCCTCTCAAACTGCTGCGATTACAGACATGGCCCCAGCTGACCCTTGACTTTTTGAATTTGGCTTATTTCACCTAACATAATATCCTCAAGCTCTGTCCACTTTCCTGTAAGTGATATAGTTTCATTCTTCCTGATGGCTGAATAAAGCTTATATATATATATATGTGTATATATGTGTGTGTGTGTGTGTGTGTGTGTGTGTGTGTGGGTGTGTGTGTGACTTTCTTTATCCATGCATCCATTCAGGGACATCTAGGCTGGTTTCAAACTCCTTCAAAGGGACCTTGATCTTGGTGGTCTATATCCCCAAGCCTCCCACAGTATCTAATAATCGGTAGATATATAAGACATATTGGTAGACCAAATGCATATTGAACATATTGACAGCACTTTAAATTTTCCCAACTTATATTTTATTTCAAAAGGACGGAAACAAATCTAATAAATTAAATGCTAGAAAATGGAAAAACTGGAAGACTTTAAACAACTTCTTCAAATGCTTTCATACTGGTCCATTTCTGGTGTTTACCAAGCAGGTAAGAAAACTTAAAAGCAACTGCAAGATGTTTTAATAGTCGAACTTCAATTCAATTTGGAATAAGCACAAAGAAAAATTATTTTTGAATGTCCATGCTAAAAAAAAACTGGAAAACATAGTTAATAAAACTTAGAAGAGAATTGTCACCTTACATTTTCAGTTTTGAGAGAGGAAATAACAACATTCTTAATAATGTCTTAATTCACATAGCATAGAGACACAAAAACTATTCAATCTGGATGTCAGCATTTCAGTTCAGGTTCTTGTCCTTAAACCTGGAATAAACAAAGAACAGACTCAGAATTTTCTGTTGTAAGATACAATTGTGCAAAGGAAATTTTAATTTCAGAAGACTCAAGTTCAAGTCATGAGTTGTCTTCTCCATTTAAACCAAAATTCTGGTATACTAGTTAAAATTAATATATCTTCTAGAAGAAAATAAAGAAAGGCAGAGAGAGAGAGAAATATAACCTAAGCAAATTGGCACACATAGCTTCAAAACCTTAATCTAAACATATTTTGGTACCAACACAAATAGGCCTTACCTACTTTTGCAGTGTCTTTTCAGAAAACAAATTGGCTTGTCTTAAAAATTCCCTTAACTATGTTATAAATATATCACATATCACAAATCCATATTACAGTGCTTTAGTTGCAGAAAGCCAATCCAAATATTTAATGTGGATAGCTCTGAAGAGCAAAGTTCTCTGCAGGTATCAAGGTGTTGATAGAGTTGCCTGCTCAGTAGGATCCCAGCTGTGAAACTAAATCCATCCTCCACACAACTTCCAAGTGACTTTGCCCCTCCAGTTCTTTAAGCCATCTATGGTCTTATGGTAGCTAGTAAAGAAAACATGGGTTGACAGTCTCCTCCATAACCTGAACTTTGCTTCCCACGTTAACCTTCTTTCTTACTACTCTCTCCCTACAGAACTACTTCAATTTTCTTGGATATGCCTTTTTATTTCATATTTCCAGTGCAAAGTATCCTCTCACTTCTCATCCATCCATTCTCTCACTTCTGGTTCTCCTGGCTCTTCAGTTTAAAAAAAAACTCCTATCTATTATTTGAAACTCAGCAAATCTGCCTGTAAGTAAATACCAGCAAAATGAAATCATGTCTACACAAAAACTTGTACACAAATATTTACAGCATTATTATATCATAGCCCCAAACAGCATTATTATATCATAGCACCCAAATATCCATTAACTGACAAATAGACAAAGATAATATGGTGCATCCATACTATGGAATATTATTTGGCAATAAAAAGAATGAAGTACTGACATATGCTACAATAAGGATGAATCTTGAAAACATTATGCTAAGTGAAGAAGCCATTCACAAAGAAGAATTGTGTGATTACATTTACGTTAAATGATCAGAATACGCAAATTAACAGAGATGAAAAGTAGGAGTGGTTGCCCAGAGTTTGTAAGAATTGAAAGAAATGGGAGGTGATTGGTGGTAGGCATGGAGTTTGTTACTTTTCAGGTTGATGAAAATGTTCTAAAATCGGCTGTGGTGACATTTACATAACCCTATGAATAGACTAAAAGCCAGTAAATTATACACCTTAGTGAATGACTTATACAGTGTATAAATTATTTCTTAATAAAATTGTTGCAAAGAAGAAAACAACAACAACAATAGTGCTCAAGCCAGGCTCAGTGTCACACCTGCCTGTAAACCTACCTACTCAAGAGACTGAAGCAGGAGAATCACAAAAAAGCCTGCTGGGAAACTTGGTGAAACAATGTCTAAAATAAATAAATAAATAAATAAAAACAGGTGGGAATGCAGCTCAAGGGTAGAGCACTGCTAAACTCAATCCCTAGTACCACAAAGGAAAAAATGGTAATTTAAAAACAGTGTTCAGTTGTCAGTACTTCCGGGGAACTTTCTCTAACTCCTCCTTGTGTGTCTATAACATCATCCTATGATTTTTTTTTTTTTTTGGTGCGGAGGAAGGGGTACTGGGGATTGAACCCAGGTGTGCTTTACCACTGAACCAGCCATGATTTTTATGTTGAAATAGGGTTTCACTAAATTGCTTAGGGCCTTGCTAAATTGCTGAGACTGGCCTTGAACTTTCAATACTCCTGCCTCAGCCACTTGAGTCACTGGGATTACAGGCATGCACCACTGCATCCGGCATCATCCTATGATTACTTATATTGTTGGCACATAAATTTCTTTATCAATATACAAAAATTAACAGCAGTTATTTTGCCAAGTGTCTTACACCCAATATCTAATTTAATATTTTCAATAAACCTCTGGGCTAAGTAATATTAAACTGATTTGCAAAAAGACATATTTTTCAGTGCTCTGTCATTCAACAACATTATGTCCCAAAGACAGAAGTTGCACACATGTGACCCAGAGATCTAATGGGTTACATGAAAATATTGTTTATTCCAAAGTCACAGCATTTTAAAAACTTTATATTAGTTGACTGTATTTTAAAATTAGATTTTATATAAAATTCTTTTTGTTAGTCTGTCATAACAATTAGAAAACCCCTAAATATTATTTTTTTCTTTAGCCTGTCATAACAATTAGAGAACCCCTAAATATTTTTTTTTCCTTTACTAGGAATTGAACCCAGCAGTGTTCTATCACTGAGCTATATCCCCAGCCCATCTTATTTTGAGATATGGTTTTGCAAAATTGCTGAGGGTAATCTTGAAATGGTGATAATCCTGCCTCCACCTCCATGTTGGCTGGGATGATAATCATCACCACCTCCCCTGGCTCCTCAGATAAAATTTAACCAAAATCTTTAAATGTGGAAAGTCCTCTCCAATTTTCCATAGCCCCGACTACTATTACCTCATACTCAGTTCACCTTGCTAATTTATTCTACCTGCATAAGGCAGCACAGAAGTTTGTAACCAACAACTGCCCCTGGGCAAGGCCCATGTCCTATTTATCTTTGCATCTCTTGCATCTGGACAACACGTGATAAATAGCATGAACACAGTAAATAACCCTGACCTCTTTCCTCTCCAATATTATTAGTGAACTGTGTTTAGGGACATGTTCCACTCAATCATTTCCGCTCCCCTCTCCATTTTAATCAGCTAATATATCCCCAGAGTATAGCCTTGCATTGGACCCATGTTATTCAGTTTTCTGTCACTATACCAAAAAAGAGAAAAGGTTTATTTTAGCTCACAGTTTTGGAGATTCTAAGCCATCATCCTTTGGCTCTGTTGCTTTTGGGCCCCTGAGAAGGCAGCACTTCATGGCAGGAGCACATAGCAGAGCAAAGCCACTCCCCTCATGGCCAGGAAGCAAAAGAGAGTGAGGAGAGAACCCACAATCCCCAAAAGTGCATGCTCCCAGTTACCTAAAAACTTCATCTGGGGTCCCACCTCTTAAAGGTTCCACCACAACCCCCATAAGACCATCCTGGAAATCCTTAACATATGGACATTTGGAGGACATTTTAACTCCAAACTATAGCAAGGTCCTTGGTTGTGATCAATTCAACAAGTGTCTATCAATGCCTGACCTTCCACAGAAACAAAAGGAAATAAGATCTCATTTACTCTCAGAACCCCACTGTAGCAAATGGCAGCAAATATAACTAACAAAATGTAAAGTAGGCATGAAGATTATAGAGTTGAATCTCCTGTCACTATCCTGGGAAATGGTTCACATTTAGTAAGATTTATACAAAATAATGTGTAGGTACAATAAAAATCACTAATTTTTCATTATCCAATGAGCACTGGTTTGATTCAGTCTGAAAATTACCTGAAAGTGTTTTTTATTGATATATTTTGCCACACAAAGTAGCAGCATAAATGGACTTCACAGAGATTTACTTATTTAGCAGAAAAAAAAATTAGGGCTTTATTGAATATATTACTGCTTTTAAAATTGTACTAATTAAAGTGAATCTTTACTTAAAATACTTCTAAAAGGCCCTCAAAGCATTTTATTGATACCCAGTACTGACTTCAGTGATGATATGCTGTAATCTAATCCGACCTTTCACTAATTAACAAATGGTTCAGAAAATTAGCCCACTCTTCATACAGAATTACATTAATCATGTATATATCATATGTTCATGTAAGCTAAGTCCTTAACCTACTGATAATATTTTCTTAATTTATTATTTATTTTTGAGATTGGATCTTCCTCAAACTTGTGATTCTCCTATCTGAGCCTCCCAAATTGCTGGGATTACATGTATACACCACCACACCTAGCCTAATAATAAGTTGAATACCTATGTCTTTAATTTTTAAAAATTCATGCTTACTATAGAAAATTAGGAGACGAAAAATATTGAATTTCTCACAATCCCAATTACTCAGAGACTAATGTTTAACATTTTGGTGATTTTTTCTTATTTCTTTCTATTCATATATTTGTGCAATTTTGGTCATAAAATTAATTACTTTTTACACTGCTTTCCATATAAAATTATAACTTAATTTTTAATGTTTGCACAATATTGCATTGTGTGTATATATACACTGGTTTTCATAACTATTTCCCTATTATTGGATATTTAAGTTTTGTCTTATTTTTCAGATTTATAATAAGCCACAATTATCTCAGTAAACAACTTTTCCTTACCAACTATGTCCTCAAAATAAATCTCCAAGAATAGAATGACATTATTGAACTTCCTTCTGTATTACCAAACTGCCATGCAGGTTTGATTTATTTTTAACTCCTACCAGCATTGAGGGGGAGGAGGGCTCATCAATTCATTCTTAATCAGAATTTTCTCTTATGGAGTCTTTTCAATCAGATGTAGAAGGGTGAGTGCAGACTTCTCGAGAAGTCAGAGAGATGATCCCTTGTTAACGTGTCACTTGCTTTTCATGCTGGCTCATGCAGCCACCTCTACCCTGCCTTCTTATGCTCCCTTTCCCTTTGGGCATATAGTGTATCTCCTCTGCCTGGAATCCCACTGGACCGAACATTCCAGGAAGGAGCTAATTGCTGCAGCCATACTCAGGAAGAATAGCAAAAAGGCTGTGTGTGCTCATCCTAGAAACGATTTGCATCTGCTCATTCCCAGGAGACACAAGACCAAAGGAAAGCTTTAATGTAGCCAGCTATTTCCTAGGGCCCATGCATCTCAAAGCAGAAGGCTGCTGGTCCATTTGTAAAGAATCATTTTTAGTTATAATGGATTTTATTAATTTAAACTGATTATAAAAGTAGTGTATATATATATATATATATATATGCATATATATATATATATACATATATATTTATTTATTTATTTATTTATCATTATAATTGAAAACATTATCTCCGGGGCAAGGGTTGTGGCTCAGTGGTAGAGCACTTGCCTTGCATGTGTGAGGCACTGGGTTCGATCTTCAGCACCACATAAAAATAAATAAATAAAGGTATTATATCCCTCTACAACTAAATATATATTTATATTTATCCCTCTACAACTAAATATATATATATATATATATATATATATATATATATATAAACATTATCTCCAAAAAAATAAAGAACCAAAGACACATAGGATTGCACGCCCAGCTAGGTGCATTTCCTAAAAAAACTGAACACCCTATAACCACACTGAGCCCTACAGAGACTGCATTCCATGAGACAGGACCGGTCCTGTTTATTTCTTTGTAATCAGCTCCCAGAAATTTGTTATGGCACCAGAATTAAAACAGAAAAGGCGATTTTTGTCCTCATCCCCACCCCGGTGAGCTCAAAGGACTCTTGGCTAAGCAGAGAAGCAGTTCTTCCCCATCCTCAGCTAGAAGATAACATGCTTCCTGTCTGTATTTGGAATCTAGAAGCATTTCCTGGAATTCAACCACCTTCCTCTCTACAGAGAAAGGGGCAATTTAGACATCCAGGCCCTCCAGAATAAGAACTTAATTATTGACATACAGGTCCTGATACTGTTTCCCTTGAGTATAATTTTTGAGTACTTTCTGTTATGCTTCTTGTTTGTGGGACTTCTGGTCAGACATTTGACTGAGTCAAGTTTCTGATCATTTCCTGAGTAACTTAGTTTTCCTAGATTCACACAGTTCTCCCACTAATATGTCCTTGATACAAATAGTGCAGTGTGTAAGGGGTGTGAGTGTTATGTGAGTGCAGCCATGGGCTATAGCTGGTGAAGTTAGGTAAAGGTTCGGCTCACTTGAAAGGCAACTTGACACTGTCATCAAAACTGTAAATGTACATGGCTTTTGATTCAGTAACTTCATTTCTGAGAATTTATCCCAGAGATAGAACTGCACACATAAAAAATGATTATTTAGTGAATAGTTATTGAAGCATTTATGTTATTATAATTATATATTTTACTTTTATTGTTGTTGTTGTTGTTATAGCAAAAGATGGAAAAACAATCAAAACGTCCTCAATTGGAGACTGGTTAAATAAATTACACAATGTCGGCATAAAGGAGTATGATACAGATATAAAGGTGAAAAAGATCTCTGTGTACCAAGATGGTAGATATTTAACATTACATACAGAAGATATATAATTCACATTATGTAAAATATAACAGATGTTTTTGTGTGGTCAATATTGTACACTCTTAACATATCTTCTTCATATCAAATATATAAGAAAGACAGCTTAGAGCAGAAATTTAACAACAAAGGCTCTGTACCCAAATCTGAAGTACTCAGCACGGAGGAGGCAATGAGTCCATGGACATTGTCAGGAGGAAGAGGAAAGGAGGGAATCTGGGAAACAGGCTTTGATTTTCAGACCTTCCTCTTCTGGTGTGGAAGACAAATTTACTGTTAGTAGATCTTATCCTGTTCTAGTCTCCTGGGGAACAGAGAGCATCTGGATTGATGGACACATTGTCATTCTCAACGATGCCAAATGGAACACTTTCTGGGCGGTTACCAGTCAAGAAATGCACTAAGGGGTGAGCTAAACAACACTTTTAAACACCCACTGTATGCCAGATGTGATGCAGACATTAAAGACACAGCAACCAGCATAGCAGATGGAGCCCTATTCCCATAGCACATACATTCAAGTGAAGGTAAGGTTGCCACTTATAAGCTCAGACAATGAGGACCACGTAGGCAGGATGCTACCTAAGTGAGATGATCACAATGTAAGTTGGGAGCTCAGGTAGTTAGTTTGGGCCAGCTGTTTTCACACTAAAGATTTTTCTCATTTCTAGTTTTTGAAAGATTAAGAACATGAGCCATGCTTTTTTCATGTAAGGAGGAGGAAGGGAGAGGTCAAGTTAGAGATCTGATCATCAGTTTAAATCTTAGCCCCATCAATAAAATAATCTATAGTGAGTAGTGGAGCTAAGATGGGGCTGGACGATCTCTAATCATCAAGACCCTCTGGACCCCCACCCCACCCATTTGGCATTAATGATAATATTGATGTGGTGTCATTGCAGAATTAATCATGACATCACTTTTCAGTCTTTGTAAATATGTTTCTTTTTTCTTTCCTTCTTGTTGAGAGCCATTTGCAGTTCTATGCATTATGGAGTCAAGTTTTTACTGTCCTAGAAGGGAAAGGTCAAATATTTGGCAAAATGTGGATGAGCAAAACCCCATGCATGTCTGTAAAAACTAAATAGTAATTGCAAAGTATCTCTTATTATAAGCCTGAGATGTTTTCCAGATTTTAAAATTCTAGTTTTAAATTCATGATTCTTTTGAGAAATGCAGGAAAGTAAAATAAATCTTCTCCTTTATATATGAGTGCCTCAGGGAAAACAGAACTTTATGTAAATAGCTACAGGTGGTGATGTAACAGTATTACAACAAGCCCCTATAAATTCCTGAGTTTTCCAAGTAGGCAAGGAGCAAAGGCTGAGCCTTCACAAATTCTGTTCCTTCTCCCCAGAGTACCCTCTCCCTTCTTCCCCACTTGCACCTAATTCACCTGGAGAATTTTTAACTTTTTTTTCAGTTGCAACCAGCATGTCCCTTTCTCTGGGAAGCATTCTCAATCTCCCAAAGACTGGGTTAGTTACCTTTCTCTATATTTCATCAGCAACCTGAATCTCTACCAAGTGATTTAAATAGTCCTTGCTGCAATATGTAAATAAAGTTCTTGTTTTGCTCTTGGCCTCAAATGCTCCAAATCAGTTGAAAAATAATCCTTCCATTTTAAAGCACTATTATCTTTGCTACAGTTGGCCTTTCTTATAAACAGTATTTTATCTGAGTACTTATGTGTAACAGTACTGCCCAACAGAAATATAATACAAGCCATATATGCAGCTTTAAATTTTCTAGTCACTCCATTTTAAGATGTAAAAAGTAACAGATAAAATTAATTTTAATTTTATATTTTATTTAACCCAATATATCCAAAAGGTTATCACTTCTACTTGTAATCCATATAAAAATTACCAATGAAATATATCCAATGAGATATTATTCTCTTTTTCCACATGATATTTTATGTTTAGAGCATATCTCAATTAGGTATAGGTATATTTCAAGTGATCAATAGTCATATATAGCCATTAGATTAAATTAGATAGGTTACTTCCCATGAACTCAAGATTCAAAAGAACAAACTATTACCAGTATTACTCATGGAATCTTCACCCAATTGCTTCTTGTCAGCTAGTCTGCCTCTTTGACTAGACTTTGGATTCTTAGAGGACAGAATATGTATATTAAATAGATGTTGTTACCTCACTGTCTATCAAAGTGTGTTTTGCAGACCCTAGGGTCCCAGAGACACTTTTAGGGCTACTTTTATCATACTGTTAAGACACTATTTCCCTCTTTCATTTTACTTACATTTTCACAAATCACAATAGGTGTACAAAAGCTGCATTTTAGGGCAAATCAAGGCAGTAGTTCCAAGCCATATAAGTAAGCATTGTAATCTTTCATGCTATGCACATTGGACTTTTAAAAAATCAAGTTTT
This sequence comes from Ictidomys tridecemlineatus, assembly GCF_052094955.1. NCBI lineage: Eukaryota > Metazoa > Chordata > Mammalia > Rodentia > Sciuridae > Ictidomys > Ictidomys tridecemlineatus. The sequence continues at coordinate 59,734,159 of NC_135477.1, forward strand.
AGTTTTAAACATCCTTGATGAAGCAGAATTTATTAATTTTTTATAATTTTGACTCTTGAATTTTTAGTTTTTTTAACAGCCTGAGTGATAAATGGAGGACATACGTAAAGAACTTAGGCTGCATACCAAAGTACAATGGTTGTCTAGGAAAAGCACTTGTACCATTGTTTGCATTGTGAGTTGAACTAGTCACTTTTTTCCTGTACCATCCTTTTTGACTTGAAATAACGTTAGCAAACTATGACTATTCAGACTTTGGAATTTAGTGGCCATTTTCTCAAAGTAAAAATGTCACTTCAAAGAAAACAACTCACCATACTTGTAAACAATAATAAAAATTTGACAGTCAAGTGAAAACTCAAATTTTGGAAAATTTGTATCCACCACCATAAATTTCAGTTTCCCAGCAGGAAGCACTTTCTGAAGAGATAAGTTGTGATATTGACAAATGTGATTTTTTTTCTTATTGTATAGAAAACTGGCAACATTTAGTATAACTCACAGAGTCAAGATTTTCCAAATGACCAATATATGATGTTACAAAAATCCATTCAAAGGGCATAATATACCAATGGCTTTTAATGTAACACAATAAAACGTTTCATTGATAGGGTTCCAGATTTTATGCTACAACTAACCTTTAACAAATTACTACTTATTGAGTGAGTTTTGATACAGGATTAAAAAGATTATCCACAATTACTTGAAAAAGCTACTAAAACACCTCTTCCTTTTCCAATTACAAATGTTTATTTTTCTTCGTATATTTCTACCAAAAAATGTAATGCAGCAGATTGACTCAAGAAGCAGGTATGATAATCCAGCTGCTTTCTATTAGGCCAAATATTTAAAAGTTTTGCAAAAATGTAAAACAATGACATTCCACTCACAATTTTATTTTGTTTTGGAAAATATACTTTCCATAAGACATGTATTATTCATATAACAATGTCATGGGTTCATTATTACTTTTAAACAAATTGATAAATTTGTATTCTAAGATGTCCTCATTTTAATTTCTGATGCAGTAAATATTAATAGATAATAGGTATAACATAAAAGCTCTTTCCAAGCCTCAATCATCTTTACGAGTGTAGTATATTCTTAAGATCAAAAGTTTAAGAACCATTAGCCTAGCAAACTTCCTAAGATATAGTGAGCTTTCATAATATGTTAACATCTCCTCAAAAAATAATACAAGTCACTATCACCAGTGATGGGACAATATTATGTGCCCCCTGATGGGAAGGATTGAGATATACACACCATTGCCATGGTATTCCTACAAAAATATGTGCACATACTGATTCTAATCACGAAGAAACATCAGACAAACCGAAATGGAGGTACATTCTACCAAACATTTTGCTTGCATTTTTCAAAAATATTGATGTCAAGAAAGACAAAGCAAAACCAAAAAATGTCTTCAGTTTAAAGAAGACTAAAACAGACATTAAACTGAATTCCACATATCATCCAGCAGCTTCTTTTAGTATAAAAAATTTCCTGGCAACTGGAAAAATCTAAGAACTATATTCTAGACAATAACATTGCCTTAATGTTAATTTCTTGATTTTGGTCATTGTTCAGCAGTTATGTAAGAGAATGATCTTGTTTTGGAGAAATACACACTGAACGGGTGAAAAGGTTATCATTTTTGCGATTCACTCTCAAAGAATTCAGTAAACAATGTGAGAGAGAGCATGCAAGTAGCAAGCAATGAGAGTCAAAGTGCTAAAATGTTCATATTTTGATTTTATAAAAAACTAGAAAACAGCAGTTCAAAAATTCCCCTCATAAAGAAATGATAAATGCTTAAGGAGATGGGGATGCTTATTACCCTGAGTTGATCATTACATGGTACTCCATAAATATGTATAATTGTATGCCAATTAATAAAAATGAATGGAAAAAAAACGAGAAAATAATCAAAAGCTAATATTTGGAATCTGGGAAAAAGATATTCAGAAATTCTTTTTATTACTGGTGCAACTTTTCTGTTAGAAATTATCTCAAAATAAACAATTAAGTGTTAAATAGAGTTTACTCGATGAACAATTGAGCATTTAAAATTTATTTTTATTGATTTTTTTAAAAAAATAAATGACAGCAGAATGCATTATAATTCTTATTACACATATAGAGTACAGTTTTTTATATCTCTGGCTGTATATAAAGTATGTTCACATCAGTTCACGTCTTCATATATGTACTTTGGATAATGATCTCCCCCACATTCCACCATCCTTGCTACTCCCCTGCCCCCGCCCTTCCTCTCCCACCCCTCTGCCCTATCTAGACTTCCTCTGTTCCTCCCATGCTCCCTCTCTCTACCCCACTATGAGTCAGTCACCTTATATCAGAGAAAATATTCGGCATTGAACAATTGAATCTTTTTCTAGATACCCCTCCTTCTTCAGCTCCTGCATTTAGCCATTAGAAGGTGTCAGAATAATTAAATGGGGGGGGACTCTCACAATTATTATTATAATCTTGCATTAATAATTTGGGGTAAAAGATATCTTCCACATTTACATCCCTTTGTGATTTTTCTTAAGAGGACCTTGGGCCCTTGACCTTTTCATTATATGAACTGAAAATTATTTTGTTTCTACTTAGATGAGGAGGAAACCGAATCTGTGCAGCTCCAATTTGTAAAGCTGAAGAGGAAAGAGTGATGTTAAAATGACATCCTGTTGGGCTGGGGCTGAAGCTCCGAGGCAGAGCGCTTGCCTAGCACGTGTGAAGCACTGGGTTCGATCCTCAGCACCATCAAAACAAACAAATAAAATGCTGTCCATTTCTACAACCACAAATTAAAAAAAAAAAAAATGACTCTTGTAAGAACCGGGAGCGGCTTTGGAGCCCTGCCTCAGTTCCCGCGTTCAGCAGGAGTAGGGGCAGACAGCGGGGAACGTCGACCTGCGGTCCCCTCGCGGGGGGCTCGGCAAGGTGGGGGCGGGGTCGCTATCCGCGACTCTTGGCTCCGCTGCTCTGGTCTGGGCGCGCCCAGCTCGCGGCCCGTGGCTTGGTGCGTGGAGGTTGAGAAGGCGCCTGGGCCTTCTAGGATTGGCCGGAAGCGCGTGTGGTTAGCAGTCTGGCCCTGGCATAATTAGAAGCAGATCGGGCGGTGAGGGAGAGCTTTTTTTTTTTTTTTTTTTAAAACAACACGCCTTCAGTCTCAACATTTCAATTCCGCAACGGCAGCCTGCCGGCCTCCTCTAGTGGGCCTAAGGAAGCCCGCCTGGCCGGAGGAGCCATGGTGGGCCCGACGGCCACTTCCTTCCTCTCCCGGAAAGGGTTGTGAGCACCGCTGGCTGGCCCTGAGAGCGACAGCCACACGCATTTTTGGTTATTCTAACCTGAGTTAAAGGACGTGGAAAGCTAGAGAAGCTGGAGAAATCTCACGTGGTCTCAGAGCAACTTCAGGGCCAGACCAGAGGGCCCCGCCCCCTGTCCCCTGCCCCCATCACGTCCTGGGGACACACTCGCTGCTGCTTCCCACCCAAACCGAGAACTCCCGAAGCCAAGCTGAGAGTAAGATAGAAGCCCCTACACCCCGCTGACTGTGCACCGCACCTCCTGCGCGCCCAACTTATTCCCGACCATTCTTCCAGCCCCCTTTAGGCTCCCGTCCTTATTTCTAGTATACACCGCGCGTGGCAACCTGACATTAGATTGTGCATCTATCTGTGTGTTGTCTGTCTTCCACATCAGAATGTAAGCTCCATGAAGGTAACATCACATGTCCAGGAATTGGGTCTTAAGACCTTTAGGGGGCCATGTGGCGCCTACTGCAGTGCCTAAGACATAGTTGCTGAACAAATGAATTGTTCCCTACACTCAGTTGATTCCAAGCTACTTGAAAGCTTATTCTGAATTATAGTGATGATAGGACAGAGAGATGTCAGAGCAAAATATTTGTAGGTACTCAGCTTCCTAGAGTAAGTAGGTCCTCCTAAAAAGTTTTTGCTTTCTTGGTTCAGACAAAATAGGGTTAAGAAATACTGAAAACTGCAGCCAGTTCAATTAGAGTAGCCTACAGTATAGCTGGTGGGTGTGCACGCGCACCCTTTTTTCTGGGTTCTCCTTTGAAGAGTCATTTCCATGAGAGCAAAAGCATCTTCTCCTGCCCTCACCTTATTTCCAGCAATCACCCATGGAGGCCCCTTGGCCTGCATTACCTCAGCAATGAGCAGGAAGATCAGCGCTGAAGGAGTAACTGGCACCAGTCCTACAAGTAAATACTTGCCCACACACCTCCACAACATTTGAGGGTGAAACTGATATTTTCACTGTTGACATCCTTGTCTAACAAAGGGGGATGGGGGATGCCAAAGAGTATTTATGGGTGACAAATATGAGAAATATGTTGAACATTTATTTGCAAGTGAGCTGTCAGTATTTCACTTGATACCCACAACATCCTCATAAAGTAGATTTTTCTCTTTCTGTGAGTCAGGAAATTGACATAAAGACAAGCAATTGCCCATAGTCAGACCAGGTATAATTCTTAGAGGCAGATTTGAACCCAGGTAACTGACTTCAGGGCCCTTCTACAACCCTATTTAGGAGTCTGATAGGCAGCTGTGGTTTAAAGATGAGCACAATTAACTGGCCTTCATTCACTAAATCCCATTCTAGATCCTATGGAGGATATAAAGAAATCAAGACTTGTTTTCTGTCCTCCAGGATGAATCCATGTGGTTGGAGGAAAAGGCATAAAGTCAGACAGTTGATATCTTTTGGGAATTAGGGCGGGGGGATCATTGAAAAAGAACATGAAGGGGTTTCTGAGAGCCAATAGTATTTCTTGATCTGGTTCAGGTTGCAGTAGTGTGTGAAACAGTTTGTCAAAATTTACGTCTGCACACCTGTGATTTATGCCCTTTACTTTATGTGTATTATATTTTGAAAAAGGCATAAAATGAAGGCATAAACTCAGGACTCTAGGAAATGTAGGGGCTACAAATGGGGCCAAAATGTAGTCTTTCCCACAGAACTGGATGTCTGGACCATTATTCAGCCTTTGTATTAGTGGCTTCATTAATTGAAGACTATGAGGTAGGAGGGTAAGAGTCTGAAGTTGATTTCAGGGTCTTCACTATCAAAGTTCCTAATGTGGGCCAATTTCTAACTCAATTTGGTTGTAAAGCAGAGTTAAATAAACATCTTAAGTAACATTTCAAAATGTAGCAAATAAAGATTAGTCCAAAGAAAATAAATCTGGGGCTGGAGTTGTGGCTCAGTGGCAGGGTGCTTGCCTCGCATATGTGAGGCACTGGGTTCGATCCTCAGTACTACATAAAAATAAATAAACAATATAAAGATACTGTGCCCATGTATGACTAAAAAATAATAATAAAAAAGAAAATAAATCTGCTGTAAATTTGGAAAATTCAGAGCTAATATATAGAGATTGCCTTTGTTACTGCAGGACTTGTCAGGGCCTTTAGTATGTTCACATGATCCATGAATCTTTAAGAAGAGCTGTATTTTTGCATTTTTCCTAAAACTTACTTTACTATAGAACACTTTTTTCCCTTAATGCTTTCAGAATTAATATTGTAAGAAACAAATGTTGAGTATTGCTATTGTAAAAACTTGATTTACACATTCAGATCAATTAAAGATCCTGGATACTTCAAAAAGTCACTTCTTAAAGCATTCCTTGAGGATTTTCTAAGTTACACCCACTGTCCCTCAACAAGCCAAGAGATTCAGTTTAAAAGATCAAATAAAATATCCCGTACCCTAAGTATCTGGATTAATGATAGGAAGCAGAGGATAATTGGGAGCAGAGGAAGGTGGGGTACAGACAAAAAAAAATTAATAGGTAGGCTCCACGTATCCTGAAAAGTCTCTTCATAAGAGACTTTCTGTTGCAATTAATTGCAACCATCAGAGTGGTTTGGTTGAACAAAGTGATTGCTTACAATGAGGTTACCGAGCTTTGTCTTAGAATCCAAGAGTCATCAAGGACAAGTTGGGACCACACACCTGGATACCATGAAGGTTCCCTCCCTCTCAATTATCCTCAGTACCCCCTTCATTCTTATCTCTCCCTGTAGACCTTTTTTTTTTTTTTTCCTGCATCTTGGCCCACAAAATAGAAAACATGGTGACTAACAGTTCTAGAATTTGCATGCCCTGTCATTTGGAGAGAGACTCAATTACTCAATTCCAAATTTCTGAGGAAGGAATTTTGTTCAGGCCTCTAGCCATCCATAAAGTCAGTGGGTAAGTCAAATGTGTGCCAATCACACCAAGACCATGTGGACGGAGGGATGAGTTGTCGATATTCACATAAAGATGGCAAGCCAGGCCAACCATCCATTAGATGGCTGTTCAAATCCAGAGATTCATTGAATATGTGGCCATTTTTAAAAGCACTTCCTTGTCTTCTATATAAATAAAGGAATATATTTTTTGATTACACAAGCATTTTCAGTTCATCATGATTATGATCCAGAACACCAGCCCTCCTCCACTGACCTGTAGATATTCACTACTACTGTGTTTGCTGAGCATCTCTAAAAATCATTTTATCCAAGCAAAAGGAGACTGTTTTTAAAAATGATTTATTTCTTTCTCCAAAAATTTGAGCCTGTGAAGGGAAATTTGGTTAACATTATTTTCAGAAGCTAGTGTTTGAAGCTTCACTGTGCTAAATTTCAGTTGTTTTTTGCTCTTCCATCCTCCATATTTAATGCCACCGTTTGGAAAATGGATTGCCTTCAGAAGTATTTTTCTCTTGCTTTGGAGGTTTTGCACATTGACTCAAATGGGTTTTTATTTTCCATCTTAATTTATACAGTATAAATACGATGTTGGACTTCTTTGGAGTTAACAGTTTCACTGTGCAGATGTTTCTTGAAAGCCTTTTCAATTCATAGTGTTGGTTTAAAAAAAAAATTTATTAGCCTGGCTATCTGCCAGAAAAAAGAGAGAGAAGCGGGGGTGGGTTGGGGGGAATACTATTCCATTTTGCATAGAACTGTAAAATTTCTTTCCCTGTTCTTTCCCCACCCCCAGCCAAGCTGTGTATTAGGATTACAGATGCCATAGTGACATCTTGTGGTCAATGACCAGAGACACAGCAAAAAGTCTTCAGTGGGATAAGTGACCCAGTTCATTCTCCCACAGCATTTCTTGATTTACTTTATTTGCTTCTTACTTGCCATTTGCACCAAATTGCTTTTGATTTCCAGGTTGTTTTGCTTTTGTAAAATATTCAACTTTTCCCCTCATGGAAAAAGGATAAACACACCGTGTCTGGAAACAAAAGGAGGGCCATAACTCTTGCTCTTGGCTTTTGTTGGGACTCCTTGTAAAATCAGTGTTGTTCAAGTTATTCAGTGATAACTCTGAAAACTATTCAAATCTTTTCCCTAAAAAGTGACAGAAAATTTAGCTTTTTTTCATAATATAATCCTTCAAAAATTAATAGATGGTTTATTTACTTCACTTCTTTAATATTTAAGTAGAAATGTATAAATAATAACCCTCCAGTCTTTATCTCCTCTCTGCTTGCATCATTGTTGCTTTGAAAAGAAATATGTATAAAATATTATGCAGCAATCAAAAATTATGCTTACCAGAAATTTTATATAACATAGAAGAAAGATACAATGTGATATTAAAAGAGCAAGACACCAAATTATATATACAGTATGATTCTATATATGTAACAATGTTGCCTAGCATGTACAAGGCCCACTACACACATGCATAAAACATATATATAACAATATGAATATCTGTGTGTATAGATAGTCTCACAAGTATGATTGTAAATATCAATATCAAGGTTCATGTGGAGGAGAATGTAGACCCAGAAATATTCCCAGAAAGAAATATTCATACTAATAAATATTTTCTTTTTCATGGCATTGTAAATAATATTTATTTTCTAATGTTTTTCTCTGGTTTTCATTTTTTATGAACTAAGCATATATTAAAATCATGGTCAGAAAAAATTCTCAGCATTTTTTAAAGGATCAATTTTGTTTGTTTTATATAAAATATTTCCATTTCAGGATGAGAGTAGGAAGATATGGAGATGGAGAACCTGAGTGAATCCCAGAACAGGAGCTAAGTCATCCTGGGTGAGTTGGAATGCTTGGAATTCCAGAAACATAAAGGCCTGTCCTGCCTCTTCTGTGGAGCTGAAGTGAGAAGGAGGGTTGTCTGGGAGGTGAGGGGCACTGCAGCAGAGGTTTGCCAATGCCTTTGCCTAGGGAGACACTGAAATTACTCAGTTTTGTCTTTGGTACAAAATCTACAATTAACTATGTATACGGTAGCTTATACATGTCAGGTGCTATGCTTTAATCTTGAAATATTAATATACATATATATTAATATAATCTTAATTCTAATCCTGACAATTTTACAAAGAAATTATAAAGGCAAGAAAGGTGAAAATTGGAAAAATTAATTGCCCCAGATCACAGCTGGTAGAACTGGATCTGACCTGAGTACCATGGGGGCTCTAAAGTTCACACTTTTTATATTACACCTGCCTCTCCCTGTTCTTTCAGCAGGTGAAATACTCCACACACTTTTAGTGACTCAAATCTGCAGAATTATAAGACCTTTAAGATTATTTTAAAGAATCAGTAAACACATTATAGGGAGGAATATCCCTGCCAGGTGCCCTCTGCATTTCTCATCAGTGGTAGGGCCTTTTACCCATTGTTCTCCTGGTGTTTCCATGAAAGGGAGAGGTTATCTGCTCTACACCTTAGGAAGATGTATTGTTGGGTTAAACTTTTCTAGTTACCTCTCTTCCTCCTCACTCTCTTGACCTCTGGGGCAGAATAGCATTGTATCTGATGTGAACAGATTAACCATAGGGCAGGTGCACTTGCTATGAAGGTTACAATACACATAAAGTTGTCAGTTCCCTTTGTTAATCAGTAAGTGTAATATGATTCCCATAAAATACTAGCTTTTTAAACTAAATTAGTTGATAATAAAATTTGTATAGAAAAATTAATAAGAGTAGCCAAGAAAATTATGAAAAAGAATACTTTCCAGATCTTTTATAAACCAGAAATTAAAACTTATTATAAAGCAATAGCAATTTAAAATGTGTAAGTGCTAATAATTGAACAGACAGGTCAATGGAAAGAATAGAAAGACAAAAAATAGGCCCAAGGGCATATGGAAATTTAGTATATGTTAGAGTTAATGTATGTTAAAGAATAGCATCTTAAATCAATAAAGATAAATTATTCAATTAAAGGCTTTGGGTGATTGGATAGCCATCTAATAATATCTCATACCTTACACTGTGACAAAATCAAGAGGGGGATAATATCATGTGGTATAGAAAATTGTGAGAAAATATGAGTGGAGAATGTCTTTCTATATATGACAGACACAAAATACAGAAGCCATAAAATTCTCCAGAAAAATCAAAAGAAAAGAGAACTGAAAGGAAAAATGTATTTGTAATAGACTCAGTTTTACTTTTCCTAAGTATATAAAGAATTCTTAAAATCAGCAATGAACAATGATTTAATTGGAAAATAGACAAAAGATATGAACCAATTCTTCTCAGCAAAGAAAACCTACATGAGTCCTAATTGTGAAAAGGGCTCAAGGCCTCTGACAACTGAAGAGGTACACTCTCTGGAAGTTTCATTTTGTACCTGGCAAACTGGCAGAAATAAACTTCAGTAGCAGACAGTGTTAGTGAGGGCTTGGGAAAGCAGGCAAACTACTTTGCTGGTATAAATGGGAATTTGTCTAAAGCTCCACACAGTGGAAATCTCTGTGAAGGGCATTCTACAAATGTAGGTACCTTTGACCCAAATATTCCACTTCCAGGAATTTATGCGTAAAAGATGCTCATTTGTGCAAAATGCCACATGTGCACAGTCATTCATTTCAGCAATGTTTGAAATAGCAAAAGACTGAAACATTCCAAATATCCACTAACAGAATATTGGTTAAATAAATTATAGTATATCCACATAAAAGAATACTGTGAAGCTATAAAAAAAAATGAAGAAAGCTCTTTATGGGTTGATGTATATAATCTCCAAGATATATTGTCAAAGTAAAAAGTACTGCTTAAACCAGCACACTACAAATGGAAAAAAAAAAAGGAATACAGTAAATATATGTATCTGCTTATGGGCATAGTGAATCACCAGAAAACTGTGCTAACAGTGCTTAGTTAAATATCCAGAAAGAATGATACCTGGACATCCCAACCATACATTATCTGTTGCTCTAACTCACTCAGAATGCTGGGACATTCCACTTCTACGTGCTAGAGAAGAAAGTGACTGCCAGAGGAAAGTGAAAGATACCCCAGAAAGGCCCATGCACTCTCTATCTACCATGTCATCCCCCAAAATGGGCCTTTTGAAAACATGTGGTTTCATTTTTATCTTAATTGATAAAATGTCACATTCTAGTTAACAACATATTTGTATTAGTTTGAAGATAAAAATAATGCTCTTCACCCCAATTTTAGAAGCAAGAGAAAATCTCTTGGGATCCATACTTATCTTTAAATTTTATTTTTAAATTTTAATTGCTTGTCCTTGATCTCTCCTTCTCAACTACAGATAATAACAAAAACCACTGGTACACAGCAATCCCTGGGTGTGAAGATTCTTACTATCTTCATTTACAAAGAGGAAGCAAAGTCTTAAAAAGGGTAAATGACTTTTCCAGAATTACCCAAAGCTACAAAGTTCAAAAGCTGAAATTCCATCACAGATTGATATGACCCCAAAGTTATTTTCCTTCCTCTGCATCAACTTCCCAATTTTCTCTCTACTGTTCTTCAACGTCTGCTTAGAATTCCCTTTATTTGATTCTCTTCCTAGTCCTCCTCTTTGTAATATTAGATTTTATACATTCTCTTGGCTTCAGGGCCTAGAAATTCAGGATTTTCAGTCTTGGCTGTGCATTGCAGTCTCTTGGAGATTTAAAGCTATACCTGTGCCCTAAACTCACCACCCAAACACTGTCTTAATTTGTCCAAGATGGAGACTACGAATAAATATTTTTCAATCTCTCCACCTACACTCCAGAAGTGTCTTTCTCTATTTTTGTATCCTCCATACCTAGTAGGCAGTCATCAAATATTTGTTAAATGGAGAGATGGATGAATAACTGAATGAACAACTGAACTTTAGGGTAAGGTAGAAGCCAAAACTTAGTACAGAAAATAAAACAACACTTTTGAAAGACCTGAGCTAGGTATAAGCATGGTATAAATACAGTCATTTTGACCTCCTCCTGGGACACTGGAGGAGGAGGCTGCATCCCAGTGCAGAGCCCCACACAATGGAAAGCTATAAATAGCAGCCCTGAATCACATGAAGGTTATATAATATAAGGTTCGCAGAACATGCTGCCTTTATCACTCAGGCTTAAGTTGCACTGAAATGGAAACTCAGCTGATGCCCTATATATTAGTTTCTCCAAAAGATGAAAATCTCCCTGCATTTGCCCAGACCATCTATTGGCCCCTATTTGAGGCAGGGTTGCCAGGACCCTTTCCTGCTAAGGGATTCCTCCTGCTTTTCTAGATAACAAGTAGGCAATTTCAGCTGAAGAATTATTTCTATTTGTAAAGATAAAACCAAATTTCCTTGATCAAGAAGGCAATACACACTGGCTTTGCAGATACCCAGGAGAGCTGGGTCACAGGCTCTAGTGAGGAGGTAGGCTGCACTAGAGTGTCCAGTTCCAGAGGAGTCACCTCTTCTTGTTCCTCCAGTAGAAACTGACTGATCACCTTTAAACTTTTGGTGAAACACCCAGATACACTCTGTGCCATTTAACTACATTAGAAAAGGTTTGTAGTCCTCTATAAAATGATAGGCCACCTGTCCAACTGAGAACAGGATCTCAAGCTAACTCTGAATGTGTAGTCCATTCTTACTGGTTGGTAAATAGGCACTTTGAGATTAATTTTTCCATGAACAAAAGGATAAGTATGCCAAGGCAGAGACTGGTACCATACTCTCCTTTTAGTCTTCAGGGTGCACCCAGCCTCTTTCCCAGTCTCCCTCCAAATTCAGCATGGTTGTGTAATTGAGTTCTAGCAGAGTGAGGGTTGCTCCAGTCTACGTGGCCATGCACATTTCCCCATGTTTTAGCTGCATTCTAGATGGCTGGAATGGAGCTGCTTCTTGGACCAATTGTGAAAGCAATGAGTTGAAGAGGTCGAGGATCACCATTCTGGATGATTGCCTCATGGAAAGCCACCCTGCCATTCTTCATATTGCCCAAATCTGTCATTTGAGCAAGAAGTATGGTTCTATTGTGTTTAAGCCAATTAACATCAGAGGGTCTATTTCTTACAGCAGTTAGCCTTCCCTAGCTAATTAATTATATGCATTATTAATATGCCACTAACCCTTGGCTTTGGAAGAAAACATCTCCCAGAATAACTTACCCAAAAACTACTCTGCCAATCTGGCTCTGTCCCTAGGAGGTCCTGGTTTTTTATGAGCGTTTCAACATTATTAACACCCTAAAGCCAGGAGAAGGTTCACCTGGTTTATCTGCTGTGTAGATAAGGCAGTTTTCTCAAATTCCATCTCAAAATATAGGCAATCCGAACAAGGACTTCAGTGAAGGCCTGAACTGGAGGACAGGGATACTTCAAGTAAAAACATTACACAGCAGAAGGTTTTCCAGAACAATCAAACACAATTGAGATTTCTGTGAACCTTTTTAGGCACATTTTTAAAAGGTGCAAGAGTTTCACCAGTCTGGGTCGCTGAATGTGCATACATCAAGAAGATGTCTTTAAAAATCTGTCTTTAAAATTCTTTTTGCAGTTCAAATAATCACAACCTACTTTCTGTACCTAAGTACCTTTTGAATTATCATAGGTTAGTGTTTCTTTAGTGAAGCACTACCTATATTTTGCAGAAGCTGTCAATGATGATTCCACAGAGGTGCAGACAGAGACAGAATAGAGAAAAAGAAAATTTAACACTTCAGATGAAAGCTAAAAATAATGTTCAATCCAGAAATCAGCTATGTGAGGAAGACAGATTCCTGGGCAAGAAAGTAGGCAGAGTGTCCAATGCATAGGTGGAGGAAAACCTACACTTGTCAGTAAAGTTGGCAGAATGCACTCAGCAACTGACCTGTGAGGGAGTCTTCAGTGCATCTACAGCCAAATTTGAATATCTGGCAGAGAGATGGGAATTTAGAACTCCAAGTGTTGTTCCTCCAACTCCAGCTAGAAGAGAAGCAAGGATAAAGGAGGTGATGATGAAGTATGGCACTCACTTGGGAAAATAGCTAAGTGGTAACTTGGGAAAAGAGCTCCAGCAACAAAATAAAAAAAAGATTGATTCTCCAAGTCCCCCCTACTCCCCCGCAAAGTAAACTCTTAAAACTCTGGATCCTGACAGAAAAAGAGGGACATACTAAGATAAGAAGAATTCTTCTGTGTTAGATTGGGCACAATCTATGGGCCTTCTTAGAATACTACCATTCTAGAATCCTTATATAATTCTCTTCCCAGCCAGTGGGCCAAATTCAATCTTAATGACTTTGTAAAGCTACCCCAATGAGTTTTTCAACACACTGTTTAGAAAAGAGAGGGAGTGTAACTATAGTTTTAGAACAGTAAAACTTAAGTTCTGATGCCTACCTCATCAATAAAATATTATTGGGTACCCAGCATAATAAATATATATATTTATTCATAAAATGTATATGTATATACTGTTGTACTAACATATTTTACATGACATATTTCCAGTAAGAGAAACAGTAAAAGAAACAATATTTTCTTCCTGTATTCCATGTGAATTATTTTATGCATTCTATGTTGGGCATTATAGCCTTTAAGTCCTTGTCCTAGGAGAGAGATTTGTCTTCAAAAGATTGATTTCAAAAAAAGATTTTAAAAAACTCTTGGCTATACCTTGTCAGAGCTGCCTAAGTTGTGTCTGGGTTGAAAGTGTGGACTGTTATCTAACATGCTGCACTTGAAATCTGTTTGCCCAAGTAACCTGAAGAAGAATGTGGAAATGGAGCTCCTTAAGGGGATAAAGCATAGTTTATTTATCTTGTCTCCCTTTAGGGCTAGCAGGGTGCCCTAGGGTATATGCTGGGTTCTCCATGATACCTATTTAATTTAAACATGAATGAATGATTAAATATGTAAAACACATTTTTAAGCCAGAGGAAAGACAATTAAGATGTACTTCTTACTGTCAGTGAAAAGACTCCACCACAGGTGGAATGCACATCTTCTGCTTACCTATGTTCTAGAACTCCCAGGACCAGAACTCAGCCAAAATCCCTTCTCATTTTGCATTAAGAGGTCTCTTTTCTTTCACAGCCTTTGAGGTCTAGGCAGGGCCCATACATGCCTGAAGAAGACCAAGTAGGTTACCTGGAGAAGTGGTGGACACTGGCTTAATGGAACAGCATAGGGTCTAATGAGCATAGCCATTTTTACCTCTGTTAGTTTAAATGTTTTCTTTTTTTTTTTTTAAAGAAAGAGTGAGAGAGAATGAGAGAGAGGGAGAGAGAGAGAGAATTTTAATATTTATTTTTTAGTATTTGGAGGACACAACATCTTTGTCTGTATGTGGTGCTGAGGATGGAACCCGGGCCGCATGCATGCCAGGCAAGTGTGCTACCGCTTGAGCCACATCCCCAGCCCCAGTTTAAATGTTTTCTTAACTGGATATCTAATGGTTTGGGGCTTGCTTCATTAACTACATTGTAAGTCTAAGGAGGCCTAGGAACACAGATTATTTCTCTTTTCCCTACCACAGTAGTAGAATGAAAACTAGACTTGGTGTACAAACCTCTAACTCTTATACCAAATTAGCTAGGTAGCCTTAAACAAGTTACCTAACCTCTCATTCTTTTTGTCCAGCCAATGAGGATAACATTGCTTCCCTCAAAAGGGCATTCAGAAGAGCAAATAAGACTCTTGTAAACTGTGATACTATGCACAAATATAAGAAAGTACTATTAGAAAGTAGTGAGTAAATATTTGTTGAAGTACATTGAATGGAATAAAAGTGATGCAGTTCCTTACACTAAGCACACAATTTGTATATGCCTCTATTATAAGATCCCTTTCTAAAATAGAGAATATATATATATATATATATATATATATATATATAAAGGAAATGTGCCCATTAATTTGTACAATTAAGATATATTAATAACTTTGATTTCAAAAGAAATATTAAAAAGTAGAGAAGTTAACATACATCAATGTATCATTTTATTGTCAAGAATGAACTTGGAAATTTCAAATATATGTGATTTTATAGTAAGTTAATGTTTTTACATTTTAAAGTTTAAAATATGTTGAATTTTACCAGGACACTCAACATATCTATTTTAAAATATTACATTTTGGAGTCCGAGGCATATAACAGTTCATTGAATATGTCTTATAATAGAATTACTCTTAAATTATATTTTCTTCTTTGTGCCTTGCTCTGTTCTCAGATTTTCTTTAATAAAGAGAAACTTCTCCTGATTTTGAAATATTAAATAATAAATAAGTCACCTTGTTTATAGCCAAGTCTTACTTCTGTCTTAGACTACAGATTGACCACTGATTTTTATAAAACTTAAATATTGGATAGGAATCTATAATACCAGTGGCTCAGGAGGCTGAGGCAGGAAGATTGCAAATTCAAGGGCAGATTCAGCAACTTAGGCCCTAAACAATTTAGCAAGACCCTGTCTCCAAATAAAAAGTAAAAAAGGCTGGGGACATGGCTCAGTGGTTAAGCACCTCTGGGTTCAATCCCTAATACAAATATAAATAAATAAACAATAAAAAATTGTGGTAAGAAAGTGGTAAAGAAAAATTATCCAAATTGATTAGGACAGATGAGGCTGCATACTTGAGGAATTTTCAGGAACCAGCTGCAGCTGTCCAAAGGGATCCAATGCCTAAAAACCTCTAGATTCATGGTCAGTGGGATGGCTACATGACAGGGGGAGTGGGTGGGAACATAATAGCTACTCTTTGTCCCATATTCTTAGGCTAGACAGAAGTTTCAGCTGTTTTGTCTGCAAACTTGGCATTTACAAGAAAAAGGTAGTTTTAAAAAGCATTGTGCTCTCTGCAGAACTCTATGAAATGCTGCTGACAACTCTTTGTAAAAAGCTTTCTGACAAGAGGAGAAGCTTAATTATGGTGTGTGTATGGTTGGGGGGGTGGTCTTTCTGCTTTAAAATGACATCGTAAATTCACAAGAAATAGGTAGTTAAATCAAAACCTGAGTTAAAAATTATTGATCAAACATGTCTTAAAATCTGTAGTTAAAAACAGGGGCTGGGCTTGTGGCTCAGCAGTAGAGCGATTGCCTAGCATGTGTAAGAGGCCTTGGGTTCAATCCTCAACACCACATAAAAATAAATAAATAAAATAAAGGTATTATGTCCAACGTCTAACTACAACTAAAAAATAATATTTTTAAAAAAGAGAAAACCCCACCTGTTTCTTGGTACAGTGGCACACACCTATAATCCCAGTGACTCAGGAGGCTGAGACAGGAGGACTACAAATTCAAGGCCAGCCTCAGCAATTTAGCAAGGCCCTAAGCAACTTAGTAAGACCCTGTCTCAAAATAAAAAAATTTTTAAAAGGCTGGGGATGGAGCTCAGTGGATAGGCATTCCTGGGTTAATCCACAGTACCAAAAACAAAACAAAAACCACCTGTATAATATGCTATTTCTATGTAAAAACAGGAAGATACATTAACATACATTCAAATTTTCTTGAGTTTGTATTGTTATGCTCGAATTCGGGACCCCCAAAGACTACCAGAGACCCAAAGTCAATGTAAGCAGCAAAGAGGTGTTTATTGCGAGCTAGCTTGGTCCTCCACAGGCACACATAGCAACTGGTGAAGCTGAGAGGCTCCGAGCCCAGGGTTTGCAGCAGTTTTATACATTCTTTGGAGAGGGCAGGGACTTCACAAACATCATAGCCTCTTTTAGCAAATCATCACACACCGCAGGAAAATCAAATAACAACTCTAAAACATGATTAGCACATTCACTGGTGGGAACAAGTTGGGTAGGGGTGATTGGTCAGTACAAAAGGGGTATTCATTTGAACTGATTGGTTTAAGCCAAGAGGGTTGCTGAACTACATGGTTTCCCAACTTGTTATCAACCACCATAAACTACTGGCCCTGCCCCCTCCCCCTTTTATTTCCCTGTCTCATGCTGATTGGTGGCTGCTAGGGGGCTGCTATGGATCCCCACCTAGCCTGACTGAGTCAGGGACATCTGATGCAGCAGATCTCTCCTGTTATTTGTAGATAAACAACTTAGCAGGGTGGGAATGTGCTTAGGAGTGCTCTGTGGGTTTTTCCAAGGATAAAGGCCATGTCCCTTCCTTGGACAGGCTTTGCTCTGAGATAGAGGCTGGTTTTTCAGTATAAAGTAAATGTTACAAAGAGTAGATGAGAAGAGTAAGAGGTGAGAACCCAGCTGATAAGGACATGAAAGGGGCAAAACTGTGAGCTTTTCATTAATTGTTTGGATCTTTAAAGCATCTGGAAGAAATAACTATTCAAAATGCAAGTATTATTCACACTCTGACCTTTGTTCCGGGGGAGCCAGGCCTGGGAAGGGAGGTCAGGGGTTATGTTGGATGTGGCTATTCCCAGTGGAGAGACGAATATGTAGGCCTGTAGGCCATGGAAGCATAAAGATGGTTCTGAATTCATTTTCCTCAGCCTGCTGAGTATCC
The DNA here is from genome assembly GCF_052094955.1 of Ictidomys tridecemlineatus. NCBI lineage: Eukaryota > Metazoa > Chordata > Mammalia > Rodentia > Sciuridae > Ictidomys > Ictidomys tridecemlineatus. The sequence continues at coordinate 59,751,903 of NC_135477.1, forward strand.
ATGCTTGGATTTCCCTGCTTTCTGTTGTACTGCTAGGCTCTGGACTGTGTGTTCTCTGCTCCAGCCCAGCACAGCTCTTGGCATTCAGTTGGCCATACTGAACAGAGCTGCTTATGTTTCAGGAATGTGCTCTGTTCAATAAACTTTCCAAGCCAGCTCAGTATAAACTGGAAAAAAAAAAAAAAAAGTTCTCATAGGCTTGAGTTTAGCTGAGTCTGAAGAACAGTTGGCCTGAAAACGCCTGGGAGGTACCCCCAGTAAAGCCATGCATAATCCAGTCTACTAGCTAGGATCTGCAGCATATAGAGCCTGAGGCTTCTTTTGAGTCTGGCCATCTATATGGTCAGGAAATGCATGGTCCCTTAGCTAGCCTGCTGAAAGCCACATAACTTCACACACTCTGTCCAGGGGATATAGGCTGTAGAAAACGGTCAATACAGGTAGTCTGGTCTTGCAACTTAGCTCATGATTGGTGGATCCTGTCTCATTAGTGACATTCTGTGCAGCTTGTGGAAACAGTAAAACTACTTGAGAAGTACACTAAAACTAGAAACTTCTATTAAACACTAACATTGAGAAAAATAAACAGGACAAGACAAAAAAATGGGAGAATATAATTTCCACACTTATAATCAACAAAGAAGCAGATGGAAAAATAACAAGCAAGCAGTTCATCAAAAAGAGAACCTGAGGGCTGGGGTTGTTGCTCAGCAGTAGAGCACTCGCCTACATGTTCGAAGCCCCTGGGTTTGATCCTCAGCACCACATAAAAATAGAAGGTATTGTGTCCAACTACAACTAAGAAAAATAAATGTTAAAAAAAAAAAAAAGAGAGAGAGAACCTGAATGGGCAATGATATGTAAACAAGACCTTCAGTCTCAAGAAAAGAAAACCAAAACTTCAGTGAACCATTGTTTTAATATTGTAGATTATAATAATAGGAACTCAATGTGCTGCTAGAAGTCCAAATTGGTATATGAATTTAGAGACCAATTTTGAGTTGAAGATGTGTACAGCCTATAATTGGGATGCAACCAGGAAAACAAATACCATTCCCAGTATTGAAACAGAAGGGCTACAGCCCAGAGAATTGGTTATCTGAGGATTGAAAGAGCTGAAAAGTTGAACAGTAGCTAGCAATGCAGTTTAACCCAGGAACACATTTAATCCAGGGATTAGCAACTTCAAGAAACTACTGCCACTCCCATCTAGAGACAAAAGGGTGGTGCTAGAGAAGGCCAGGAGCTCATCGGAATCTCTTGGAGGAAGCTAGAATCAGGGTGGCCTACCCAAAGGGTGCTGGAGGTGCAGAAGAAACACTATCAGCTTGAGGAGAAGCAGACAAGCTTTCTGGCTTCTCCCTTCTCTTTCCCACTGTCCCCCTGCCTATGCCCTCTAATGCCCCTAAACCCAGAAGAAAAACAGGTGACAAGCCTGGGAAACAGCCTGTCTGGGTCAGGTCCCTGAGAACAAAGCAGAACAGGGAAGAGCAAGGAATGGGTCTACCAAACAGAAAAGTAAAAAGTCTTGCATATATAAAAATGGAAACATATATACTGTTCAAAAAGGCAAAACATGAGAAACAAGTATCCATCAATAGAAGAGATCAATCAGTAAAAGACCCTACACCAGTGAAAGGAAATGAACTTCAGCTACATTTATCAAATAGAACAATCTCAGAAAGCAGAGCCAAAAAAAATAGTTTCAAAATATAGAGTATAATATTATTTATATAAAGCTTTTAACGCATTATAATGCTTTTAAAGCAAATATGATGATATGTGAAAGACTAAAAGACACAAAAAATTGAAAAATTATAAAAGTAAATTTTCAGCGAACAGGGATGGGATCAAGGAGAGATACATTGGGGATTTCAAATGTAATGATAATGAAGCAGGATGAGGGTGCATACTTACTTATAATATATCTAAAATATAATACATTTTAATTTTACAGAAGTGCTTGGAAGATGCTATGGGCCTAGTTACTTTAAATGACAGGAAGAGACTGCATTATCATGGTTTCAGAGAAAGGATTTAATGCATTTGCCAGGGGCAGCCTGGCCCAAGACTTTCCCACTCCTGCTCTATTCCTCATGGCCTCAACCCAGTAAGGCACATAATCAGCCCTTGCCCCACTGCCTCTAGACACACAGGTGGGTGCCCCAGCACCAGCATTCTCCTGACTATCTTGTAGATTGTGGGTAGAAGTTATGCTCCAGGCTTTTCTGCTTTAGTTTTCTCAGGCCACCAGTAGGTCTTGGTCTATATAAAGATGGAAACATGTTTGGAAACAAGTTCCTGAAGGGGTCACTTTGAACACAACCTGTTAAATGTCAGCATTCTCAGAGCATAACATCAGCCCTCCAAAGATCATCATCCTGCAAATCTCCCTTCCCAACTCTAAGCCTTTTTCATTTTCTTCAGCTGAAGGATCTACGCAGGGCCAGCTTCATGAGTGTGTGATCTATGCAATCACATAGGGACTCTGCATTTAGAAGGACCCTATGCTTAGTTTAATGCTTGACTGGGCTAGCTCAAACTTCTTTTTTTAAACAAAAGTCCCCATTTTTTTCTTTTTGCACCGAGCACCACAAATTCTGTAGCTTATTCTGGGCTTAAGAGTCATGGGACAAATCCTTGGGGTCATTTATGTATCACATAAAGAATTCTGCCTCAGTCAAAACAGAAGCAGAATAGAATTTAAAATCTTTTAAAATCCTATTGCATTTATTCATTGCTTATAATCTGTCTTCCCTATGAGAAGATGTAAAGTCCACCAAAGTAAGAACTATAATTTTATGTAGTTTCATACTGTATCCTTTCACACTGGCACAATATCTGGCTCATAGCAGGTGCTCAATAAATAGCATCTATAGAACTATTAAATCTGTTCCAGAATTTTTTTTCCAATAACATTGATTACATGAAAATCATGTAACAGATTTTATGTAGAGTATAAGTTCTTGAAGAACTCACACAAATTAATATGAATTCTTCCACAGGAACAAGTATAAAGTAGGGAGATGCTTCTTCAAAAACTATAGCCATTGTATCACATTTGTGTTTTAATGATGCTCTTTATTTACTCAGGATTACTACTAACATTTTATAGCATACTTGCTCTAAAATGTACCATGAGAGTCATTTGGGCCTACTTTGTGACACTAAAGGCACATCTCAAGTTCATTCAAAAATTCCTCATTTTCAGGCACACTCTTCAGTACTAACCTTGTCATCCCCACTTAATGAGTATTCAGATGAGATTGCTTCAGAATATAAAAATATTTCAATTCATAATAACAGCACATGTTAAAATAATCAGAATCATCACCACAGGAACTGCAGGAGTTGATTCAGGGAAACGACATCCAGATGCACAAACAACCTGGATAAAGGACTGGAGATATTTCTTTTTACTGGCCTGTCATGTGGCAATAGCTTAAACCAGTATACAGTTCAGTCGGTTTGCCAACCTTGAAATGAATTTTCAAAAACTCAAGTATTTGTTATTTCAAATTATATGCATAAACTGTTATTTGATGTTTGCATAATTAAATGATTATAAATGCAACCATACTATATTGTCATGTCATCTAGATGTCAATGTATCCTTAAACACACTGCCTTACAGTAAACATAAAGATAGGGTGGTAAATAAGCAATAGCTTTGTGCAGTTTAAGAAAACATTAAGGGGTATGGATTGGCAGCACAGTCAAACACAAGGAATCCTTTAAATCCATTTGCTTGACATGGCAGATGATAGAAGTGAAATATCCAACTAATATCTAATATTTAAATCCTAGACAAAACATTTCTGTGCAAATCCGGAAGTGCCTTCCTATTTACTCTGATCCAAGTCAAAGGTAGCTGGATAATTAGTTTTCTTTAAACAACATTCAGCTTTGCTGACATCTCATTTTCCAAAAGCAGCTGTTAGCCAAATATAGTATTGTTTATTCATTCCCTGGAAGGCTGTTTTAAAAAGCACTTCTGGTAAAAATGTTGCATCATATAATTGGAGATAACAGGAAAAGTAGGAGTTGCTGTTTATATTTAAATAAACATCTAAGTCCAGTTTTCTGTTTGTGAATAATCCTTTTATTTTATGCCATTAGGCACATTGAATTATTGTTGTTTATTCCTTGCTTTGGGGCCTTGCTAGGAAGTATTCCAAATATGGTAACAAGAGATACTGCTCTTGAAAAATGTTAAGCTCTTTGCCACCACCCTCTCCCTCTTGTCATTCTTTTAACATATATAGTATCATATATTTTATATATATATATGTGTATATATATGAAATACTTCTAAGCCAGAGACCTTAGGAATATGTAATATTAACTATTGCTGTATATTTCTTGTTATATGATACATTCTCATAATTAAACTCTTGTGTAGTTTGTTGTTTAGAATGTAGTTATTTAAATATATGCAGGGCATCTCAGTAAAATCCTCAACTACCCTTTGAAAGACAGGACAGGATGAAAAATGTTGCTCTTGTAGGGAATATACCCAGTACCCATCATTAGTGTGCTAGGTCCACAGTGCACTGGTGGCCTTTTCACTTCCTTCTTCTAGGAACTGAGAACCCATTTAAGGAAACTTTCTCAGATCTGATTTCTATTTTCTCTTCACTGGTTCTTTTCTGCCTAAATATTTTACCTTTAAAATACATTTCTGGACTCCATTATTGACTTTAATTTCATAATCAGAGCAGATTGATATACCAAATAGAAATTATATTAAACCTGAAACCAAAAAAAAAAAGTGTTCTATTTCTTAGTATTGCTTAATCTGTAGCCTCATTGGGAAGATAAAGATGGAATTCAGTGATTTCCAACATACTATTGGATTCTAAAATTTTATGACTTCACTAACTAGGAAATGAGATTTATTGCCCAAAGTGGGTGTTTGTATAGTGCATGCCAAAATTCAGGTAAGTGGCATGGAGGTGGGGGTCTTGGGGAAGGGTATTTGCTTTTTGGGATTATCCAAGCTGCTATTGTTAGGTAGCTAGTCAGCAATAAACAGTGGAAGGGGAAGGACAATGAAGGCAGTAAAGAGAGTCCAGAGGTTTCAGGATTGGGAATCACAGGGAAACTTATCAAAACAGATAAACATCTGGAAATTGGAAATGGTATGCCAAACCTTTTTCAGCCAGTTAATTATAACCTCTTAAGCAAACTATTGTTTTGTGATGTCACATTTGCCCCTTGTGACCAGGTCATCATGACCCTAAAAAGAAAATTTGCTGAGTTCTAAGCAAATAGATAATAAACTGCCTAAGGGGATATGAGAGAATAGAATAAGAACCAAGGGACCCAACATCCTTAAAAATCCCAGACTTGGGCAGGGGTTGTGGCTCAGGGGAGGCACTGGGTTTGACCCTCAGTACCACATAAAAAAAATAATAAATGTTTTAAAAGTAATGGAAAGCTGGCGGCCGTTCTCCTTAACATGACCCTAAAACAAACAACCACTCAGACTCTTAAGGGCCTCCTCCTGGGAGCCAGCCCATTCAGTGCCTGTCCAAGATTGCTTCACTCCACAGGCAGATCTCCTCTGCACACTATGACCCCTTATTAGCATGGATAATTAAGAACTCCCCAAACATTGCATTTGTCACCCAATTAATGGGACTTCTGATTGATATTGACTGGTTAAAAACAACATTTTGTGCTCATCTGGGAAACTGCAATCTTTTTATGTTCTAAGCCATTTTCCATTAATGCCTGTGCATGAAAAGTATTTTAAACAAGAAGCCAAAGAGCATTTCTAAAATTGTTCAGATTCTAGGAAGATTTAAGATGAAGCAAATGTTCAGCTTCCCATTTGGATCCTAGAAGCAGTGAACACACTACCTGAAGAAAACATTCACATTTTCTTGCACATAAATACATTTGTCATACCAGAACCATTGAGACAAATGGCTGTTTAGTTGGGAAATGTATCTTTTCTCTGTATTATAAAGAATGTTACACTATAATCCTTGTGGTTTTATAGTTTCAGTATTTTTTTAGTATAGGAAACATTGAAATAGCATATGCAACTTAATTTCTATAAAGCTCTTTACAAATATAAAGGACTACTCATATTCATTAGCAAATAAATTCACATACATTTTGCCTAACAGAGAATAGCCATGATTTTGAAATAATTTCAAAAAGGTTAAGAAAACTACCTGTAGAAAAAATGTTTTATAAATTTCTACTCCTGACTGACCACCCCCCCCAAAAAAAAAGTGGGCACCACATATAAACAACTATTCCTCCAAAGTTTTTAGGCCCTTTGAATGGTCAACAGTCACGCAATACATTTATGTCTATCACTATAATCAAACAATATGAAAACCTGCAGTAAAAATGACTAGACTACAAGCAATTAAATATTTTTTAAAGAAAGAAAATGAGAATATGTAATTATGAAAGGATTTATAACTACAAGATGTTTAAAACTGAGGGTTTCAAGGCCAGCCTGAGCAACTTAACTGAGAACCTGTCTTGAGGGGGAAAAATCGGGGGAGCGGGGGGGATGTAGCTCAGTAGCAGAGTGTTTGCCTAGCATGTAAAGTCCTGGATTCAATCCCCAGTATTACAAAATACTTTGTTTTACAAAGTTATTTATCTAATTGTCTTGGTATTGACAACTCTATTGTTTGGGATTCTCGAGGGGTTTCAATGACAGAAATTAAAACTGTGGCAAGCCAAATAACTCTTATTTGATTACTGGGTGGTTCAAATTTTATGGTAGCAGAGCTAGAACCAGGGCCTTAGAATGTAATACCCCAAGAATCTCTCACTTAAGTTGGCTCCACAGCAGAGGTAGTGTCTCAGGCTCTCTAGTTTTTGTCATCAGTTTGGCAATGTCAGCAAAAAGAAAATTTCATTCCTTGAAGGGTTCTATATCAAAGAAGGTCTAGATAGATCCTGTGAAATCATTTGCCCTTTAAACCAATTACTACTGCCAGATCATCACATTGACTGATCCAGTCCATGTCACCCTTATGAACAAGTAGTAGAGAGCAATTAGGAACCCCTTAGTATTATTTATAATGTTGGAGTTTCCCAAATAGGGGAAATGCTAAGTTGGGTAAGAAAATTGGATAGGTTTAAAACTATCTTAATTTAGTGATCTTTACCCTTTCATCCTTAAGGCATTAGTTTCTGTTCAGAACACAGGATTCTATGGCCCTATGAAACCTCCCTTATGTTTAATGTGGCAACTAGTTAAACATGAATGGGACTTAAAGCGACTTATTATAAACTAAAGATTGCTAAAGCAACTCTTTTGTTTGTTCCAACAGAGCTTTTAAGTTCTCTTCAGCACTTTTAAAATATTATTTAACTAATTAATCTAAGACTTAATTGGGCTATTTTATTAACTGTTGTATTTTCTCAAAATGTTTTATATGTAATGCCCACATAAATTAGTTTTTATTGTACACTATGAATTAACTTCTATGCATCATTACTGTGTATGTATTTTAAAAAACTCACCACAGAATAAGGGTAGCAGATACAGATTTTTCTCTTGAAAACAGTTATCATTGTACTATGCTCAAGAATCTTAAGGTCTTACTAAATACAGAAAGTTCAAGATTTCATGATGCCATGAATTTTTAAGATGAATGTAACTGGATATAACTAGGCCCAAAGTTGCCAAATTCACCAACTGATAATTGGCTTCATCAAAATCAGCTTGGGGAACTTTTTAAAAAACAAATTCTTGGAATGCATTTCCCAGTTTTCAAAATAAAAAATGTTTTGGGTGGTACTGTTAGCTCCCAGGTGTTTTGACACACAACATATTTAACAACTGGCTTAGCTCCATTTTTAAATTAGTTGGAAACTCCATAATACATTCTAATTTAAGAACATGCATGAGATATAGATCTAATATAGTTGCTTTTCACCAAATCAGTGAAATTGACATAGTTTACATAGAACTATATGAGAATTTGGAGCAGGATCAAAAGTAGGTCAATCGTTATGGCAATGAATGTTTTACCATCTATTTCATTTTCCTAGTCCAGAAGGCAGTTCTGATTTGATGGACTGTTGACTTTTCAATTAAGACTCCATGGAGTAAAAGTAGAATTCCAAGCTGCTTCTACCACATCCATAAGGCCTCAAACATGTTTATCATGTCTATATATACTGAAACAAACGTACACAGAAAAAACACTGATAGTTTCTATTCTACATTGAGGTGGGAGGGAGGTTTGTGGTTAATGCTGGTTCTGAATCACCAAAGGGTTGTGATCATAATTGGAAAACTGATCTAGTTCATGTCTTAAGTACTTCAGAGGTAAAGAACAAGACTATAGACATGCCATTGTACCATCATACATTTTGTGTGAGTTTTCATTTACCAAATTCCTACCATAAAAATTAACAACTCTGTAATTAGACCCCAAATGACTTCCACCTGCAGGCTTTATGTTCTTTTACAGCACACTGGCTTCCACTGAACCCCTAGAACAAAGTAACCAAACTGCAAATCTCATATGTCTCAATGCCAAAGGTGATCAACACTTTTTCCTAGAACATGAAATTTCTAAAGAAACATAGATACTCATCAAATATTTAATGAGCTGGGTTGGGTGCAAGGACCAAAAACATAAGAATGCAGATTCTAGCCATATAACAAGGAGAAAAGATAGGAAATGTGGTTGAGAAAATAAATGTACCCTAAGAGTAAGAAACCTTTTTATAGACATTTCCTTGACTATAGCAAATAATTAAAATTAGGCTACTTATAGGATAAGAATGATAATAAGCAGCATTATGAAACAATTTAATTACCAGAGTCATTGGTTTCAACTGAATACTCACACATTAGAACCTGTTTAGAAGGCTGCTAATAAAGATCACTATTGAAATTTTTAAGTTTTTAAGTCAGACTTGAAAGGCAAGATAAGTGATTCCCCTTCATACACAGTTATTAGCTCTGACCAAGGCATAAGAATTCACTTAGAAAAATTGCTTTCATAACATACCTAAAAATAGGATAGTTCATAAATTTTCAAGACTGTTCTTCCCTGCTGTGGACAGCCCTTGATCTCTGACTGTAAAACTTAGCAAACTTTGGCATGTTCTAATGTTAGTTTTATAAGTTACTGAAAACCTCTATAAATTTAGCCTCATTTCTTAGATCTGTAGTGTTCTCATTCAGAATGCTTAAACACTGAAGTCACAAAATGGAATACCAATATAGAAATATTCATCTTTAGTTACCACATGGCAAGAAACTGACAAAAAAAAAAAAAAAGTAAACATTCAGGATAAAAATACTGCAAAGCATTATGGAATTTGAACTTAGCACTTTCCTAAATTTTAGCAGTTCCAACTATAGGAAAATATAGCTGCTATAAGGATTGAGATGATTTAAGCTAACTCAAATATTCCCCAATTTTTAAAATCCATAGATTTTTATAGTTTTATTATAGTAACAAAGAGTTGTCACAGTGAGATCTACACACATGTACAGAATTATTACATTTAAACTCATATAGAACAATATTTACATTTTAAGTTATACTTTTGAAAGTAGAACATGAAGTACAGCTGAAGTTTTACAATAAGAAGAAAAATATACAAGACAAAAAGAGAGTCAACAGTACAACTATCCATCCTCCATATAACATGGACACTTTTGGTCAGAAAGCTACATCTTCTTAATCTGATTGTCCAAATCATCAAAATATGGATGATTCAGTGCCATTTTGCCAGAAATTCGTTTGGCAGGATCATACACTAACATTTTCTGTAGGGGAGGGAAAAAAATTAGAAAATAAATCATTTTAAAAAAATCTCCATAAAACCTTAGTTTTTTTTAACCAATAAACCATATGCAAATAAGGTTAATGAAAATCTACTAAATTCACATTTTCATTACTTTAACATCAAGCTACATGTCTCATTCCTCCATATTCTACCCTCTAGCTCTACTCCTTAAATTACAGATATCTCAACCTTTTTAACTTGTAAATTATAGTTCAGACACAGAGATCTTTAAAACCAATACATAAATTCAGGAAAGATATCTGGTTAATTATATTTACTTCGAGAATTAAATAGCTGTCTGAGTAATTTATAACATTCTTAAAATGTTGGCAATTAACTATAGTGGTTTTTGATGCAGCTTCCAATAAATTCCCAATTTAAAAACGAAAACAAACAGAAAACCCCATAGCACAATATGTTATAAACAGCTAAATAAATTAATTATGATCAGGCAATCTAGTATACAAATTATTTTACACATTACCTGGAAAAGTTTAGTATTGATCTTAAATTCTATCTTAAAAGAAATATTAACCTCAAAGAAAGCCAATGAACAAGCAGACTAGATATTATATATTACATTATACATACATATATATATGTATATAACTAGTTACCATTAGAACTCTTTTATGTATCTAACACTATATGAAGGGCTTTGGATATAGCATGTCCATTAATCCTTACAACAAAAGTAATTCAGACCCTTGAGACTCAAAGACTCTAGCAACTTGCCCAAGTTCATAGAGCTAAGAAGCAATAAAGCTGGAATTTGAATCCTAGTTTAATTTATGATCAACTGGGGGAAATTTGTATCCCTCAGGGGAATTTTGGCAACATTGGAGACATTTTTTGATTGTCATGATGGGCGTATTTGTGTTCCCATCTAGAAGGTAGAGAATGGTGATGTTAAACCTACTACAATGAAGGGAACAGTTCTAGTAATGAAGAATTATCTATTTAAGTTGTCAATTATGGCTACATATAGAATCTTACTTAGGGCTTCTCTTCACAACTGGGAAATCTGAGCTTAAATTTTGTGGCATGATTTATATATTACGAATGGAGCTCAAAGATCATCCTAAAAGATCTATTTCATTACAAAGCAATGTTTTTCTTTGTTTAAACTTGCCAGACTATTTATTTATTGGCACCATATTACCTGGGATTTGTAAAATTGGTTCATTCTAAAAATTCAAAACTTAAATATTATTCTAAGACAGGCTTCTGGAAGCAGGCCTTTTAAATAATTTTTGTCTTGTTTTAAAAGAAAACAGTTGTTAACTGGGAATAGAAATATAATAGAGGGGAAAGATTAAGAACTACATTAATCCTTCTAACCTTTCTGATGAAGAAAACCAGGCACAAAGTAAAAACTGGAGTTCAGGTTATAAACAACTTTAATGACTAAAAATATCAAGCAGTAAGGAAAGCACCAATGTCTAGGATGAACAAAAAAAAAAAAAGGAACTTAGTAGTAAATACTGAGACAAAAAAGCTGGAAAAGAAGACTACAACTCACCAACTTAAAAATCTTTACAACTTTAATTAGGGCTAGGGTGTGTTCAGTGGTTGAGTGCTTGCCTAGTATGCATGAGCAATGCAAAATAAAAAACAGCGAAAAGGTGTTAACTCTAGTCTCTCCTTTAGATCATGAACAACAACCTATCAGATTAAAAACAAAAGAACTTTCATGCTAACTAATTCTCTTCTCTCTAGTGTTTCTTTTTTTTTTTTTTTTTAATATTTATATTTTAGTTTTCGGCAGACACAACATCTTTGTTTGTATGTGGTGCTGAGGATTGAACCCGGGCTGCACGCATGCCAGGCAAGCGCGCTACCACTTGAGCAATATCCCCAGCCCACTCTCTAGTGTTTCTTGATAGCTAAAACGGTTCTAGTAATATAACAGACAACTAACTCAACAAATGTTGGTTTTCTTCCTATTTCCCAGGTAAAAGAAATGTTATTGAATATACCCAGTCATCAATGTTAAAGTCAGTATAATTATATATTACACTATATCACTGAAAGCATACAGAGAGCTTTCTCACCGAGAGCAAATCCAAGCCATTTTCATCCAAGTTTTTGACATGGGATGCCAGGCTTCCTGGTTTCCACTTGGGAAATGTATTCTTATAATCCTGTAAAGATTCTACTTCTGGCCACACTTCATTGTTGGGAGTGCCCAAAGCTCTAAAAAAAAAAATCATAGCAAAATAGGAAACTGTCATTTAAGGCAAAAATACTATCTTGTTATATACATATTTATTACTTAAAAAAATTAACAGCTTAGTTATAAAAATACCTGAAAATCCTGAAGAGTTGATCAATTTCTGAATCTCCATGAAAAAGTGGTTTCTTAGTTGCCAATTCTGCAAATATGGTGCCTATACTCCAAATGTCAACTGGAGTGGAGTAACGAGCTGACCCCAGCAATACTTCAGGAGATCTATACCAGAGTGTTACTACCTGTTACAAAGCAAAAAATATACAGAATAAATGTGGTATATTAAACTACCTAAATTTCCTTTAGAATGTTGTAAAATTGCAACTAATAACACTGTTAGTCAATTAACTATACATAGAATATTAAAATTAAGCTAAATATTTCATTCAAGTTCTACTCTTTAGGGAAAAAAAATAAAAAATACTAAATCTTTTCTTGCTTTTCAAGTCATTAAACTGTTATATAGGGCTGGGGTTGTGGCTCAGTGGTAGAGTGCTCACTGAGCATGTGTGAGGCCCTGGGTTCTATCTTCAGTACCACATAAAGGTAAATAAAAGTATTATGTAAATCTACAACTAAAAATTATTAAAAAAAATTTTTTTTTAAAGTTATATAGCTGGGCACAGTGGCACATGCCAGTAATCCCAGCAGCTTGGGAAGCTGAGGCAGGAGGATCATCAGTTCAAAGCCAGCCTCAGCAACTTAGCAAGACCTGTCTCTAAATATTTTTAAAAATGGCTAGTGATGTGGCTCAGTGGTTGAACGCCCCTGAGTTCAATCCCCGGTAATAAAAAGCAAAACAAAACAAATAACAAAAAACCCCAGTGATATAGGTTATCAAAAAACAAAACAAAAAACCCTATTGCTATAGATTTGGAGGTGATATTCTTTAAAATGAAGATTCTGCTTGCATGCTAAAACAGTATACAAATAAGAAACATGAATAAACCATGTTAGTTTATTCATGATCTAGAACTAATTAATCATTTTAGTATATTTATCAGAATGATAGAAATATCAACTCTAACTTAGCACAAAGCTAATGAGCTCAAACAGCATTTATTTAAGCCTAAGAGAACCAAATAATTTATTTATGCAGTCATGGAAAAAATAATAAAAAGGAATAATAAGAAGCCAAAACATCTATTCAGAAAGTTATTATCTGCAGTCAGTCTTCAGGTGAAACTGTATACAACTCCAAAAAGACACAGGTTTTCAACAGTCCTTTACTATACAATCCAACATTTGCTTTCCCTCCAGAAACACCAAATGAAATGCCAACCCTTCAACACAACACTGGCAACATGACAAGGAGGCTGGGGTGTAGCTTAGTGAAGAGCACTTGCCCAGCATGAGAAAAGCCATGGTTTGACCTCCAGCACTACACGTACGTACGTACACACACACACACACACACACACACACACACACACACACACACAAAAAAAAAAAAAAAAAAACATGATTTTTATACATACACACACATATATAAAAGCTTCTAAATGAACTGTGTATCAGAAATAGTACCCCTTACACAACGAAATCTTTTAATCAATCTTGTTGTGCATCAGAAAGCATCCAATTAGGAGACAGAAACCAGTGACTTGGGGAAAAGTTTAATATAAAGAATTAAACTATAACTGGACCAGAATAATGAGATTAATAAGAAATAATGAAAACTCACTTACCTCATGTGTATATACCCTAATAGGTATCCCAAAAGCTCTGGCAAGGCCAAAATCAGCTAGTTTAATTGTTCCTTTGTCATCAATCAATAGATTTTGAGGTTTTAAGTCTCTGTGAAGAACTCTTCTAGAGTGACAAAACACAATCCCCTGAAGGATTTGGTACAAATAACTCTAGAAAAGGAAATATAAGTTAGAAACGTAATCTTATAAAATACAATTTTCTAAATATTATTAACCAATTTGTTTTAATGATATAAGAAATAATAACGTAGGGAATTGATTTACCAAAAAAGCCTTCAGGTCTTTTGAGACTAACAAGCATTTGTGTGCTAGAAGTCCATTTATATATGTCTATCTTATTGATAGACATTCACCTATGGGCACATTTATAGTCAGATGATATCCATATGAACTCATTTAGTCCTATTTTACTAATTTTGGGACCTCTTATCCTTCAAGTCACAAGTTCTTTTTGAGTTTCTTGATCTTCCTTCTATGCACTTACATCAACACTGTTTCTCTGTTGAATAAGATTGTTCTTTTCATTTCTATCTTTCATCTTTACACATACATTTCCTCTTTGAAACCAATAGCCACAGATTCAAAAAAATGGCAAAGAGGATATTATGATTATGTATTTAAATGGACACAATCACAAAATTGCTATTTAGTAGTTCAGAAGTGTTTTATATGATATTAACCAAGAACAATGTAATTAACATTTGAAGCAACATGGGTATTACAGAAATATATAGTACACATATAAAACAATGACTTAATTTTGAAATTGGAAAATACATAAAACCAATAAGAACAACTGGCTAGCTATTTAGGAAGCTGGGTGTATGTACCCTAGTTCTTAAACCAAAATAAATATTTGATCCATGCAGAATTTAAAGCAAAGAAGTGGGTAGGAGCTAAGAGACAGACTTACTGAAACTACTAGAAAGATTGTCATTTATTATTCTGAATAAGCTATTTATAAATGACTCTAAGCTATTTATAATTGATTATCAACTAAACATGAATGTTTCAGAGTAAATTGCTACGAATTTTTAAAGGGCAATTGGCAATATCTACCAAGATCTTAAATGTAAACAAACCATCTTCAACTTAGTTCCAGTTCTAAGAATTTATCCTACAAGGTGAAACACAAAGATAAATATATAAGAATATTTACTGCAATATTGCTCATAAGAGTAACAATCACCAAAATGGAAAATAACTATCCATCAATATGAAATTGGTTTAAATAAGCATAGCAAAAATATAAACAGACACAAATAGGTATACACATCTAATAACTTTTCACACCCCAAATAATGTATATTAATAATGTATATATAAATGATTCCTTTTGTGTAAGAGCTCCATGTTCATACACATACAGAGTGGACATAAATGTGTAAGATTACAATTAAAACTAACAATTACTGCCTCTAAGGAGCAGTTTGCTAAAGTTGGTATAAGGCACTTTTACTTTATATATAACAAATGTCTACAATATATTAATCAAATGTTTTAAACCAGAATAAAATAGAATCATCTGCCACTACCACACTGCTCCAGGCTTTTTTTTCCCTATATTATTTGTCAGCTATGGAAAGACCAGAATGCCTTAGTTTTCAACAATAGAACACAGAGAATATCAGTTTTATGTTAGGCTCAGACACCATTTTTCACTAACTAGAAGCATTATCTGGCAACTAAACAGACAAATGTTAATCTATCTAATAATCTGTATAGGAGGAAATAAAGTATGAAATATTTTTTCTTTCTCATTCTATTGTCTAACACTTTTTCCAATCATAGTCCGACAAAACCCATGATTTCTACATAGATTCTTTACCTTTACAGTATATAAATATTAATAAAATTAGTAAGCTTCTTACCTTAACAAGTGAAGAATCCATGAACTGACCAGGAGGGATAGAATCCAGGTATTTCTTGAGATCCATGGAAAGGAATTCAAAGATGAGATATAACCTGGAATCCTGCATGAGCACATCTTGAAGGCTGAGAATAAAAACATGAAAAAAAAATTGCAAACCTGTTTCACAAAAATAGTTGAGTAAATTTCATAGTGATTATTATAAAAAGTGGGCTTAGAGGAGATGGCAACTCCCCTATTTTCTGTAAAGAACCTCAGTGCAAAGCTAGAATTTGAGAAAGGGCAATTTAAAATTAAGTCAACTTTCACAGGAGATACTAATTTATAAATAACCTATATTCCAAAAGAACATGTATTATCTAGGATGGCTGCTCATTGCTCAGAGCTTGTCTTTCCATTTAAGTAAGTAGAAATAAACTTAAGGAAAACCTAACCTATCTCCAGCCCAAGCAAAATACAATTAGGTTCTAAGCTCAACCATAGGAGAACCACTCCTGAAAACACCCTAACACTTTTTCCAATCGTAGTCAGACAAAGCTTATATAATCTTTTTCCCCCTCCTGTTTCATCTGACCTAGGTACCTGGCTTTAGGACAGAGGATAATGAGAGACCAGAGCCCCCAGAGTGGGAGCACTGACAAAGCTCCACGAAAAGGGCTCCTTTTCTCTATGGCCAGCTATATCATGCTTTTCCAGCCCCCAATACTAATTCTCATTACAAAGCTCTTAAGCCTATTTCTGGTTTTTTTTTGGGGGGGTGGGGGTGGGGGTGGGGGGTGGACTGGGGATTGAACTCAGGGGCACTCAACCACTGAGCCACATCCCCAGCCCTATTTTTACTTTATTTAGAGACAGGATCTCACTGAGTTGCTTAGCACCTCCCTGTTGCTGAGGCTGGCTTTGAACTCTCGATCCTCCTATCTCAGCCTCCCAAGCAGCTGGGATTACAGGTGAGCCAGGGCCCTGCTCCATTTCTGTTTTAAGTTTTGTGATTTTTTTTTTTAACCCATGCCCAGCATGCACAATCAACAAAAAGAGTAGGACTTTATTCCACTGAGCAAAGTCAGACCAGAGACTAAGCAAATTTAAAAGGTTCCACACTGAAATTCACATTTGAAATAGTATGGGTAAAATAGTTTAAATTCAGATATTATACCATACCTGACTATATTTGGATGACGAAGTTCTTTTAATAGAGAAATTTCCCGAATTGCAGTACTAGGAACCCCTTCCTCTTCACTTTCTAGTCTGATTTTCTTCATGGCTACCACTTGACCTGTAGTTTTGTGTCTACCCTTATATACAACTCCATAAGTACCTGAAATAGACAAAGTAAATATCTGCTATGCAACACCCCACAAACTAAAAGTTCTTGCACATGATAGGCAAGTGCTCTGCCACTAAGATATGTCCCCAGCCTAAAACATTTTTTAAATAACTGAATTTCCTTAAGTCGTCACCAGATAGAAATGTCTTTGTGGCCAGATGGGAGGTTGTTTTACCCTCAGTGCTTTCTAAAGGAAAGTGAGGGTAATTACAACCTATCACGTTTATGGATTAGAAATAAAATTCAAGTAGACATCACAAGTTTTTCATAAATTTGAACTACCATTAATGTTGCAACACATGCAACAGAAGAAATGGATTGTTCATAAACTGAAATTTACCTCCTGCCACATATCCTACATGACTGAAAAAAAAATTAGGCATAAAACAGTTTTAAAAATTTGGGCTCAGGAAATAGTATTAACAGGAGTTGTAGACAATGATGGGATTTGTTGTTACATATTCATACGTACTTACGATAATATAATGCACCAATAAAAAAAGGGGTGGGGAAGAGGCAACTGTCCTCATCCAGAAAAGAGACAAAAGGACCATTTGTTTTTACTAAGTCTTTATTAGACCTAATAAAGCTCATACCATCTACTATGCACTAGGAAAATCTCATACCATTTGGAAGTTAACAAAAAACACTAATTCTCATTATGTGGGTTCAGATAATGAACAACAATGTCAATAAAAAGAATAGTAGAGTGGGAGGGAAGGTGGACACAGGGAATAGAAATGGCAATAAAGGCTAGCTAGCTAAAGTTCATACATATGCTGCACTTAATTCCCTAGATAAGTGCTTTAAAAAAACAGGCTGGAGTTTCAGGACAGTGTTGAACCCCTTTATATGTATAAATTTTGTTGAAGAGTTTTTGTTTTCCATGACATCGTTGTAACTTAAAAAATGATTAGAAGTAATACTGTAATCCTAGCTACTTAGTTTGCTGAGACAAGAGGATCACAAGTTCCAGGCCAACCAGGGCAATTTAGGAGACCCTGCCTCAAAATAAGATTTTATAAAAGTTGGGATATAGGTCAGTAGTAGAGAGCTTTGCCTAGTATGCATTAAGGTCCTGAAGTCAATCACCCAGTTTTTTTTACTAGGGAATGAACCTAGGAACACTTTACCACTGAGCTACAACCCCAGTTTTTTATTTTTTTTGTTCAGATACAAAGAACTTGTGATTCTCCTCCCTCAGCCTCCCAAGTCAGTGGCATTATAGGTATGACCTACCACACCTGGAGAAAAAAAAATTTTTTAAGTGATTAAAATTCATTTTCCTATGGACATTTCTCTAAAAGTAGCAACATTTCAAAAAAGCCTAGGAGATCGGTTTAAGACTAACAGAAGACTTGTCCCAGAAAATCAAGGAAAAATAAAGAACATGATCAAGTTATAGAAGCCTTGAATTGTAAGCAGTAAACCTCCATTTGACAAATATTTAGAGGTCATTATTAAATTCTAGCTAGGTGTCTACCATCATAAATATATTTATTCTCTATGACATTATCTTAAGTCAGAAAAGAGTTCAAAGAGTAGAATGACAAAATTCAGAAGAAACTGGATAACAACTTTGTAGTATTTGCAATGAGTAGTTTGGATATATCTTAAAATTAGGTTGTCCAAAGTGAAAAAAGACCTCAATGTCAAGAGGGCTAAAATGCAGGCAGACATGTTCTAGATTACAGAGACTAAGACATTAACTGCCTTCGATCTTAACCCATGGATCTTTGGAAAATACTGAAAAAGTGTTTAGGGGTAAGCACATCTCTACAGCTTACTGCAAATGCATCAAAAAGAAAGACAAAAATGCAAAGATAATAAACAGATAATAAAGTATGACAAAACACATCTTGGTAAGGATGTTACAGATTTGTCATACAAATCTTTCAACTTATAAGTTTGGAATTGTTCCAAATTAAAGCTTTCTAAAAATCAGGCTGGGGGCAGGGCAGGAGGGTGGGGGAAGCTCTCCTAAGTACTGAATCTGACTTCATGCATGTTAGGAAAGTGCTCCACTAACCAGCTACACCCCTAGCCTTTTATTTTTGAAACAGGTTCTTGCTAAATTGCCCCAAGTTTGCCTCAAACTTTTGATCCTTCTTCCTCAGACTCTGAAGTAGCTGGGATTACAGGCATGTGCCACCACACCCAGCAGCTTAAAAATCAATACTAGCTTAAAATTGAGTACTAGATTTAAACAAGGTTCCTGGCAGAAACAAAGGAAAATTCTGTATAGAGGACACCATTTAGGCTTCATATTATTTCCACAAGTTAATTTTTCAAAAACAATATGCAGCACACAATATCCAGCCAGGCAGCAAAATGAGAAGATTATACAAGCCAGAGCAATTAAAAAGAATATTAAGGATGTAAAGGGAATGAATGATTATATACAAAATTACTGGTTTTTAGAATAACTGCCAAGAGGCTAATAATGTATCACAAAATTATATACTAATCTCTGCTGCAGACCCCAAAGCATATGGAATAAGTTATCAAGTATTTTCAAAACATAAGCATTGCAAGTATTTGGTGTCAGAAGCATAAAAGACTATGAGGGAGATCACCAGGAAATCATATTAAATTCTCTTGAAATGTAAACATTAAGTTGTTATGTTAAAAAAAAATGCACATTAGTGTTACCAGGTACCTTAATGGTTGTATTTTAATAAATTTACATGATTGTACTTTACAGAAGTAGCATTGTTGAAGTACCTTTTAAAGCTCTTATGTTTTTAAAATCACTCACCTTCCCCAATTTTCTCTATTTTGGTGTAGTCTTCCATTGTTACACAATAGGTATGACAGATCCTAAAATGAGAAACACTAATTTGATTATATGCCACTAAGTCTTAATGAGATCCTATATGAAAGCATTTTCTACAGTGCCTTCTCCAGTATATAAAGTATCCCATAGATATTATATTAATATTAAAATAGTTACTAGAGAATCCTGCAATAAGACTTTCCAACCATTCTTAGCTCCTAAAAAAACACTGCATTTGTATATTCTACACAGTACTTAGCTTGTTCAAAACAAATTAACCCTCAAATTCAGGCATCAACTTATTTATTCCAAATAGTTCAACAATGTTATTTGAATTTGTATGCTTTTTTTTGAAGATGATTCAAAAGAAACTATGTTTTAAAGACATGAGAAGGGAACTAAACTGGTCAGGTTTTTAACCATTAGAAATAAGATTTTGTTTAAAAACTGCAAAAAATGTAAATGTTTACAGTTGTTCCTGCGACAGTTTTAATCTTCTCCTTTGTTTTTAACAGCCACACAAACACATTCAAGATTGTGAAGAGTAGCACCCTAAAAGAAAATGAAAAGTGCAGTTCCACAGATAATAAAGCTGACAACCTGACATTCAAAACTACTTCAGCTGCTAAGTTTGCCAACGAAACTTCAAAAGCCCAAAATATAGTCACCTTGATAAATGATCCCTAAGAATTTAGATTGCTCACATTATCTTCAAAAAGAAAATTCAATTCAGAAAGTAGAGATAAATCTTAAAATGAGCCCCGTGAGAGGCATTAAACCAGCTGCCCTGGGGGTTTGACTTCAGGCACTGGTCATATATGCTAACTTCCAGAAATGCCAATGGACAATTAACATTTCTTTCAATCAGATTTGATACACCTTAACTACAATAAAATTGTTGAGCTCGGTTTTTTAACAGAGAGCTAAAAGTTAACTCAATTTCAAAGCTGAGCTCAATTCCCTCCCACCGTTTTCTGGTTCTAACAATTTAAAATAAAGCATGCTACTTAATGCTTTACTAGCTGCAGGAGGTGAAATCTCAATGTTGGCATCTCCCTATCCAGAGACCTCCAGGTCTTTATGGGCCTGCAAGAAGTGCACACCAGTAACTTTTGTATTAGATTCTTTAAAAAACAAAAAAGTCAAGGATATAAGAACTCAAGTGTTTCTGTCTTTAAGTATTTCTTAGCCTTTCTGCCAATTCCATAGTATATAACGACCAACTATATTACAGGAAAAACCCCAGTTCTTCTGTCTCGGAGACTGGCTAAGCATTCTTAAAATATCCCAGTGGGCAAGGGCTACAGGCACAGAAACCCGAGAAGGCCCACAAATTCACGGATCGATTTCTCCAACAGCCCAAGTTTAAGGGACCCGCGTGGTCACCTGGCCAGGTGCGGTCAGTCTTGCCTTCCACCGCCGGAACGGGAAGGGGGAGCCCACGGGCCTAGGGCCGAGCCTGGCACCCGCAGCTCACTGCAGTCAAGCCAATGCACGGATTTTGCTTCAACCCCGACCACAAAGCCTCCTCGGGCAAGTCAGCGGCCTCCTCCCGAGCACAGCTAACCCGGGCCCCAAACCGAAATTTAGGGCAGCCACGAGCCTCCCTCAAACGCCAGGCCCGAGCCCCTGTGAAGTCCCTGCCACCCTCAGAGGACGGGCCTGGCCCTCATACAGTCCCTGAAGACCCCCCCCCCCAACTCCGAGCGATCACCCCGCTTCTCCACTCGCCCTCGGAGGTTCCCTGCCAGGCGACGCCCAAAGGCATGACCCTGACCCCGGCAACTCTACCCGGCTTATGGTCCGGCGGGGGCCGCGGCGGCAGCTACCAGGTCTGCGACTCCACACTCAACTTCTAAGTGCCAGCTTTGAAGCCAAGTGCGAGCAGTTTCAAACTCACCGCGCTAAAGGGGCTTGGATCCGCCAATCAGGTTACCCGTAGACTTTCAAAGGAGCCAATCAGAGCCCAGCTACACTTGGGCTGGACTTCCCGGGAGGCTAGAGCGCGAAAGAAAGAGGAAACGGCGGCTGGGAGAAAGGAGGAGGGCGGGCGCCAACTGAATCTTTCATTCCAGTAGAGAATCGTCCTATTGTTTCTAGTCACAGGAAATCTACGATTCTCTGTTTTCATTTTTATTTTTTTTCCTCCCAGTACTGGTAAAATTAAAATTTATTGCACTCAAATAGCTCATGACAAAAGTGCTATGGTATTTACATAGAGATCCCATTACTTTCCCTCCTAATACTTAAGGTTAGTGTATAACTGTGCTTCTTTTTTTTTTTTAACTTTTTTTTTTGTAGTTGTAGATGGACAGAATTCCTTTATTTTGTTTATTTTTATGTGGTGTTGAGGATCGAACCCAGTGCCTCACACATGCTCCGCAAGCGCTCTGCCACTGTGCGACAGCCCCAGCCCAAACTGTGCTTTTTTAAATGACCAAAGAAGCATATTTCAGGTATCATTACTAATAAGATAATGAAAAAGGCCTGGCGAGGTGGCACATGCATGCCTCCAGCAACTGGGGGAGGCTGAGGTAGGAGGATCCCAGGTTCAAAGCCAGCCTCAGCAACAGCGAGGCCCTAAGTAACCCAGTGAGACCCTGTCTCTAAACAAAATGCAAAATAGGGCTGGGAATGTGACTCAGTGGTTGGGTGTCCCCAAGTTCAATCCCCACTACTCCACAACCCCAAAAAAGATAATGGAAAAGGAGATAATGGAAAACCGAGAGACATACTCAAAAGTGTAAAGAAAAATTCCCAGTTGCATTTATGTACAATTCTGTGTAATATATAACTGTCCTTTGTTTTTACCTTATTTATTTAAAATTTTTATTTATTATAAAATTTTGAATATTTTAAGTTTTTAAATATTTTCACATTAGAATTTTAAAGATTCCTTAAAACACAAAAATCCATAATTTTATGAAAAAGAGATCTAAATTATTTTGTAAGTAATCCAGTGTCAAAAGCTCTCTCTTCATTGCCCCTCCACCATGTTGTTGAGAGATTTCTTTGCCCTTTTTATTTTTTATTTTGAGATAAAATCATGCTAATTGTTGAGGCTGGCCTCTAACTTGTGATCCTCCTGCCTCAACCTCACAGAGTAGCTGGGATTAGAAGTGTTCACCACTACACCTGGCTCTTAAGGCAGATTTCTACACTTCAACATCATTCCTAAGTCTTTGAGAAAATAAACAGTAAAATAGAACTAGAGATTATGAGACTCTGCCTAGCATGGATTTCTCTTTGCACTGATCCTAATGGGTCATAGAACAAAGACTGATTATCATGTTCTCTACAAAAAAAAAATATATATATATATATATATATATATATATATATATATATATATCAGAAGACCAGATTAAAATAAAGAATGAAACTATATCAGAAGACCAGATTAAAATAAAGAATGAAACTAGTATATCACATGTACTTGAGTGTATAATTCCTTTTTAACATAAAATAATGAGCCATGTCTGTCCTCTGGCCTATATGAATGCTCAGCCTTGACAAGTTTTTGCTCTTAGGAAACAAATAGAGTGCTTAGGATTCTTGATGGTAGAGGTAGGAGCTTCAAAGCTCCTGCCTGACCCTACTAATGTGTGTGTGTGTGTGTGTGTGTGTGTTGCTGGGGATCAAATCCAGGGCCTCATGCATGCCAGGTAAGCACTCTACCACTGAGCTATATCATCAACCCCCTAATAATGTTTTAAAATCCAAAATTCATTTTGTAAATGAAAACTGAATATTCCAGAGAAATGCTATCAGGCTGTTCTCTGCTAGTTTAAGATACTGATTATAGTGAATGAAGATATGTCTTTCTCTCTGAGAGACTTAAGCAAGAAATTTATTTTATATTATTTGAAAACAGCAAGCAATTAATTATATCCGTTTTACATTCAATAAACAGAAGACCACATGCTTCCACAGCTGGGATGTTAGGTTTTTTCAATTTAACTCAATTATTTTTCTTTTTAAAGTTTTGGGGATTATTGTAAATGCATGCTACCCAATTAGCAGATACAGTTTATCATACTTTGGGTAAATTTCTATTTATTATCTCTAAAGTGCAACTCTATACTTTATAGACACAAAAATGAGTAAGATACAATTCCTGCCATAAATATTGAGGGTGGAGAAGCATGATGGTTATTTATATTTCTCTTCTGGTACTTAGGTTGTAACTTATGTAACGGGGCAAGATATAGGGGAAGACATAAGGAAAGAAATGATTAATTCTAATAGAAGAAGCAGCATCTGAACAAACACTGGAGAAAAGAATTATGGGGTGGGCCTTCCAAGCACAGGAAATTATATGAGTAAAGCACAGAGGCAGGAAGTCTGCCTCATGATTGAGATGTTTCAATCATTGGATACAGGGAATACTGTTGGTATTAGGCAGGAATGGGAGTTTGGAGTCAGAATCTTGAAGAGCCCTGAATACTGTACAAAGGGGTCTGAGTAGGAGAGGTAATATACAGCTTTGGAACTATATTTTAAGAGATTAACCCTAGAGAGGGCATGAAATTTTTCCTTCTTTTTTTCTTTTTTTCTTTCCAGTGGTACTGGGGATTGACCCCAGGGCCTCATGCATGCTAGGCAAGTACTCTACTATTGAGTTGCATCCCCAGCTACATTTTAAAAAAAAAGACAATTTTAAAAAAAAGCAGGAAAGGATAGAAAGGATTATGTTTCTAAAATTTCATATTTATATTTTCATAAACTCTATTTTGAAAGGAAAAGAAAAGTTGGCACTGTACATGAGATGTTTTGCTTGTTTTTTAGATAGAAGTACAAACTTAATATTTTTGTCCCTATCCAAATTTTTATGAATTCCTCATCCCCATTGTGATAGTATTTGAGGTGGAGCCTTTGTAAGTAATTAGGATTAAATGAAGTATGTCATGAAGGTGGAGCCCTCATGATGGGACTGCTGATATTATAAGAAGAGACACAGACACCTTTGTAGCTCTCACTCTATAATGTGAAGATAGAGTGAGAAGACAGTTATCTATGAAGCTAAAAGCCCTCTCCAAATCCCAGCTGTGCTCACTCTCTGGTCTTGGACTTTCAGCCTTCAGAACTGTGGGAGAATACACTTTTGCTGTTTAAACAGATTTTGCAACAGTAATCTAAGCTGAAGACAAGTTTGTTTTTTAAAAAAATTTAAAAACATTGTTGAAAATACATAAAATATAGTCATCCTCAGTATGTATGGGGGATTGGTTCCTTTTCAACATAGTTGTTTTGGCTTTCTACCTCATTATTGGTTATATCATACAAATTTGTAGAATTTCTGTCAGTTTGAGAAAACATTGATCATATTTGTTTCATATCTAAGCAATTTGTCCTACTGCCCTGTTTATGCCCTAATTCATCAGTCACTTTTTCATCACAGTGACAAAACACCTAGGAGAATCAACCTAAAAGTAATTTTAAAAAATTATTTTTGCCCACACTTTTAAAGGTTTCAATCTATGGTTGCTTGGCACTGTTGGTTTGGGCCTGTTGGTAAGGCAGAACATTATGGCAGACAACACGTAGTGGAGCAAAGATGCTCGCCTCATCCTGGTTAGAAGGACCAAAGTCTGTATATCCCTTTCAGGGACACACTTCCAGTGACCTCCCCTCTTTCTGATAGGCCCCACCTCCTACAGATTCTGCCATTTCCCATTATTGCCAAGCTCTCAACACATGGGCCTTTAAGGGACATTCAAGATCCAAAGTATAGCACCTACAAACACAGAAATCATGGTAAAATTTAATTTGCATTGTTATAAATATTTCAGATTCAGGAAATTGTCTTGTAGTTTTATAATTCCTTAGGTATGTTAATGAGTATATTCCTGGCACAAAAGAAGTTCCGTTTAGACAAGGTAATAATGAAAACCAAAGTCTCTTCTGCTTATAATTTTATGCACTTGATAATTTTTTTTTTTTTTTTTTTTTACAGAGCTCTGAACCCAGGGATGCTTTACCACTGAGCTACATCCCCAGCCTTTTCTATTTTGAGACAGGATCTCATTATGTTGCTAAAGCTGGCCTGGAACTTGTGATCCTCCTGTCTCATCCTCTTGAGTTCTAGGATCACAGGCATGTATCGCTGTGCCTAGCTATATCTAATAACTGGAAAAACTTTCCACAAGCTAGTTTCTCACTTTCCACAAGCTAATTTCTCCTCTACTACCCATGTACTACAGGGTGAGATAAGCTCTTTGATCATATACTCTAATTTCCAGATATTAAGAAAGTCAGCAGAAGGAGAAGGAATATTCCTTCCCAGAGGCCTTTCCTGTGGTAGGACTTCTGGTAATAACTTGAAAGTGCTGTGGATACCATTAATCCAAAACTAAATGTGTATGTCTTGGTCCTTTCAGGCTGCTATATGAAAACACCATGGACTGGATGACTGATAAACAACAAAAATTTATTCCTGATAGTTCTGGAACTTGGAAAGTTCAAGATCAAGGCACCAGCAGAGCTGGTGTATAGTGAAGGACTGCTTCCTCATAGATTTTTTACTTCACATGGAAGAAATGATGAGGGCAATCTCTGGGTTAATTTTTTATAAGGGCATTAATCTCATTCATGAGAGCCCCCCACCATGATCTAATCATCTCCTAAAGCCCTCACCTCCAAATACCAGCACCCTAGGGTGAGGATTTCAAGATATATGGTTTTGCAGGGGACATAAACATTTAGATCATAGTAATGTATCTTCAACTCATCTTTCCCTGTGCCGAATCCCAGAATGTTCATGGTCATACCAATTCCACTGCACTGGTGGAAAAGTATGGCTGATAGGGAATCAAAGTGAATAGAAATAGCAGACTTCATCTCAATTGTGATTAAAATAACTTTATAAAATTTGCAAAATAATATGCCTACCTAAGCATATGGCTAAGGGTCTATCCTAGTCTGTTTTATGTTGCCATAATAAAATACCAGAGACTGGGTAATTTATAAAAATAGAGACTTACTTAGCTCATGGTTCTGAAGACAGGGAAGCCCCAAAGCATGGTGCTGGCATTTGGTCAAGCATTTCTTGCTGCATCATAACATGGGAGAGGACATCACCTGGTGAGACAGAGCAAATGTTTTAGATCACATCTCTCTTCTTCATTTTATAAAACCATTAGTGCCATCATGGGGAACCTACCCTCATGACCTCATCTAATCCTAATTACCTCCCAAAGGCCTCAGCTCCAAAAATCATGAATAAAATAATTCAGTGATTAAACTTCTAACACATGGAACTTTTGGAAGATGCAATCAAACCATAGCAGGGGACCTTTCAAAGTCACAGAAAGGCCTGTGCAAAATCAGGGCCCTATATTTCATGAGATTCATGGAGCATCTGATTCTTAAACTTGTAGACAATTTTATACACATTTTTAAAAAGTTGTAATTGAATCTGAGATTCTTAAACAATATTTTTATGGATTCTTAATGTCCTTTAAATATTTTTGTAAAAAATGTTTATGCCTAAAATAGGTTCGTCTGCTAGAACTAAAATATATAGTGAAAAGTAATTCTTTTAAGTCTTTGTGTAGTCAGCCCAGTGAACAAAGGCAATGGATTATGATTAGATCTCTAATCAGCAAGTTAAGGCATTAGTATTAAAGCTCATTTTTTAATGCTGTCAAACCAACAAAGTTCTAATTTAATTCAGTAAACTGTCATTTGTAATGATATAAGCCTGGGACTTCACATTATGAACAGTAATGGTTCATTTTTAATGTTTACTATAATTGACAAATTTCAAGGATTGAAACCACAGTGACATCCTCTTGCTGCTAAAATGATATGGAACATAATTTACTTTTTCCTTAGAAATGAGACAGGCACTTCAGAATCTTGGAGTGCCTGAGGGCTTCCTTGTGAACATCAGTCCTCTGGCTTTGTGTGCTGCACATCATTTTACAGCAGTGGTGTGTGCTATTGAAGTACTGCACACAGCACTATGCAAAAATCTTGAAAAGACAGAACATTAATTTGTGTCAATTTCACTCACCAAATATTGAGTGTCTTCTGTTTGCCTGACATTATTTGAGCACCACTGAAGATACAAAGATGAATGACTATCTGTCCTCTTTGAACTTGAGAGAAGAAATGGAGATAAGAGAAAAATATAATCAATTTTTCATGCTAATTATCTTCCTTTAGCTGTTTTTTTTTTTTTTTAACCAAGTGCCATGGAACAACAAAGTAAAGAGATGGCATACCTAGGCAGGACAAAGGGAGAACAATGTCACTTGCTGTTTCAACATTTGGTGATTTTATGCCTTTCCTACATCTCAGGTACAATTTAAACAATGAGTGCACTAACAAGAATAAGATGCAAAGCTGCTCTCTATTCTTCAGAGTTTCGATGGAAAGATAAAGAAAAAATGGAGAAAGTCAGCTTTTATTAGACAAAGCAAAACACAAACTTCTTTTTTTTAATTTTTTATTTTTTATATTGGTTGTTCACAACATTACAAAGCTCTTGACATATCATATTTCATACATTAGATTGAAGTGGGTTATGAACTCCCAATTTTACCCCAAATGCAGATTGCAGAATCATGTCGGTTATACATCCACAATTTTACATAATGCCCAATTAGTAATTGTTGTATTCTGCTACCTTTCCTATCCCCTACTATCCCCCCTCCCCTCCCCTCCCCTCCCTTCTTCTCTCTCTACCCCATCTACTGTAATTCATTACTCTCTTTGTTTATTTTCCCATTCCCCTCACAACCTCTTATATGTAATTTTGTATAGCAATGAGGGTCTCCCTTCATTTCCATGCAATTTCCCTTTTCTCTCTCTTTCCCTCTCATCTCATGACTCTGTTAAATGTTAATCTTTTCTTCCTGCTCTTCCTCCTTGCTCTGTTCATAGTTGCTCTCATTATATCAAAGAAGACATTTGGTATTTGTTTTTTAGGGATTGACTAGCTTCACTAAGCATAATCTGCTCTAGTGCCATCCATTTCCCTGCAAATTCTATGATTTTGTCATTTTTTATTGCTGCATAGTACTCCATTGTGTATAGATGCCACATTTTTTTTATCCATTCATCTATTGAAGGGCATCTGGGTTGGTTCCACAGTCTAGCTATTGTGAATTGTGCTGCTATGAACATCGATATGGCAGCATCCCTGTAGCATGCTCTTTTAAGGTCTTCAGGGAATAGTCCGAGAAGGGCAATAGCAGGGTCAAGTGGTGGTTCCATTCCCAGCTTTCCCAGGAATCTCCAAACTGCCTTCCAAATTGGCCGCACCAATTTGCAGTCCCACCAGCAATGTACAAGAGTACCCTTTTCTCCATATCCTCGCCAGCACTTGTTGTTGTTTGACTTCATAGTGGCTGCCAATCTTACTGGAGTGAGATGGTATCTTAGGGTGGTTTTGATTTGCATTTCTCTGACTGCTAGAGATGGTGAGCATTTTTTCATGTACTTGTTGATTGATTGTATATCCTCCTCTGAGAAGTGTCTGTTCAGATCCTTGGCCCATTTGTTGATTGGGTTATTTGTTATCTTATTGTCTAATTTTTTGAGTTCTTTGTATACTCTGGATATTAGGGCTCTATCTGAAGTGTGAGGAGTAAAAATTTGTTCCCAGGATGTAGGCTCCCTATTTACCTCTCTTATTGTTTCTCTTGCTGAGAAAAAACTTTTTAGTTTAAGTAAGTCCCATTTGTTGATTCTTGTTATTAACTCTTGTGCTATGGGTGTCCTATTAAGGAATTTGGAGCCCGACCCCACAATATGTAGATCGGAGCCAACTTTTTCTTCTATCAGACGCAGAGTCTCTGATTTGATATCAAGCTCCTTGATCCATTTAGAGTTAACTTTTGTGCATGGCGAGAGGAAGGGATTCAGTATTGTGGTGAGCAGCACCCGTGAGAGGGGCCTGGCTAGAGGAAAAGTGGGGAAGTGACTAGACACAAGAGGACGCCCTAGGAACCCAGGATTGGAGACTCGCCCAGTCACAAACTTCTTCTTACTCCAGCAATTCTATTTGTTCTATAGTTAAACCCACAGCACAGACTCAAAATGAGTGTTAGCTGCACTATCCTGACAAGCAGTCCTTCTGGAATGGCCCTGATGTTAGGTAGGAAAAATTCTAGAAGTTGACTGGTCTCCAATCCTTTTAAACCCTGGCTCCTATCCTCAGCTCATCTCTGACTTTGGACAAATCATGTAATTTCTTTTTTGCTTATTTACTCAAGTGATAATAATAGTACCTAGTTGTGGTTTTTGATCATAAAACAAGGTAGTGCATGTAATGTTTTCTTAAATCTGTGCTTCAACTGAAGTAAGCACTTCACCCATTTCTTTTTCTTAATCATAATGATTGTTATCAATCTCACAAAAATGACTCTGGTGATGAGTACTAGAGCATACACATGCACAATTTTTTATGTGATCACAGGAAAGAAGAAAGAACTCTGGGAGAGGCAGATAAGTCTTTGTTAATGTTGTGATGCTTGTGGTAGGTTTAGGAGGATAGATGGTGTTATCAATTTAAATGAGAATCCAAGGGGAGTGTTGGGTTAACCATCCAGGCAAAGGGAACAGCATGTGCAATAACTCAGTGTCATAGTTACCTGGCTTGACTCAGAAATCAAAGGCAGAATGTTTTCTCTTATATTTGGAAGTTAAAGCAAAGTAAGGGAAAGAAACAGGGAGGGTTGAAGAGTTGAATATCACAAGGACAGAGGGAGGATCTATGAAGTGGAAGGAGATTGAGGTGAAGAGAGGAAGGACAGG
The DNA here is from genome assembly GCF_052094955.1 of Ictidomys tridecemlineatus. Classification (NCBI taxonomy): domain Eukaryota; kingdom Metazoa; phylum Chordata; class Mammalia; order Rodentia; family Sciuridae; genus Ictidomys; species Ictidomys tridecemlineatus. The sequence continues at coordinate 59,782,368 of NC_135477.1, forward strand.
AGAGGAGAAGAAATATGGAATGAATTTGACAAAATTATGCTATACAATGTATAAATATATCACAATGACTTTCACCTTTATGTATATATCTGTACCGCACCAATAAAAAAAATGCATAGAAGGTAGGATTACCAGTAGAATAGGGGAAGGAAATGGGGGAGGGAGGAAGGGAGGGAAAGAAGAGCATAAGGGATTGAAATGAAGCAAATTAAATGTATGTATGATTATGTCAAAACAAACCCATCTATTATGAATAAAACTATATTGTATTAATAAAAGCATTTTTTTTTTAAAAAAAGGTATTTGGCTTGTTTGGGATTGGCAAGGAGCTCAAAGCTGAGCAAAGGGTACATTTTAAGTAATTCTTAAAATAGGAGCACATTTTGGCAAGTAGGAATGGAAGAAGAAAGTTTTCAGGAGGAGATGACCAGGTAGGTGGCATTCTGGGAGAAAGAGGGTTGGGGGTATAGGGAGTTAAGATATTTGAGGAGTGGGAGGGAGAGGTGGATTTATCTTGTGAAGAGGTCTGGGGAGGAAGGGAGTTACCAGCAGCAACTCAAGCATCCAGTGGGAATAATTGAAGGTTCTTTTCACTGGATTCATCGAATGAAATTTTTCCCTGATACAGGTTAACCTGGCAGTATTTTCAGAAAGGATTGGTGTGGAAAGAGAAGGAGAGCAAGGATACCAGTAAAAACATAGTTCCCTCTAGGAGTTCATAATTCGTGATATCTAAGGCTGGGGCCAGTCCTACAAAACTGAAACTGATAATTCTCTCTGTGTGTGCATGCATATGTGATATACACAATTTAATCGGAGGCAATGCTAAGAGGATAATATCATTATGATTCCACTAGAGGGTAGTAGAGACAAATTGGTAAATGAGAAGCAGCTGCTATATTCTGTACCAGCTATAAGCCAAGTAGTTTTCTTCTTATCTATCTCTTGTAATGGTTGCGAGCTTAATTCAATTATTCCACAGCTAAGAAATATATGACAAGTATATTTAGTGAGTTTAGTTCTAGATAATTTAGTAAATCCCAGCTTGACAATAAAGCTGGATTAATGAGACTAGGTGGGCATTTAGCTTTTTCACAATAACCTGTACCTCATATGGCCCTGAATCAAACCCTTCTTTTAAATTGAATGCTGACTATTACATCTAAATCTCTTATTGATTATAGTGAAAAAGGAAAAAAATGATAAAAGTTAATTCTGATATGAAGTATTGGGATAGGTAATTGAAATTGAAAAGGCATTTCTTTGGAATTTTCATTTACGTGTGTGTGTGTGTGTGTGTGTGTGTGTGTGTGTGTGTGTGTGTGTGTATACAAATCCTTTTGGAAAGTAATACAGCAATAAAGAGCCACAATGCACAAACTGTTTGGTTTTATTTTTTTTTCTCTCCCTCTCTTGAACCCAGGGGTGCTCTACCACTGAGCTACATACATCCCCAGACCTTTATTTTATTTTTTGTTTTGAATCAGGAGCTCACTAATTTGCTGAGGCTGCTCTCAAACTTGTAATCCTTCTGCCTCAGCTTCTCAAGTAGCTGGGATTACAAGCATGTGCAGCATGCAGCCAAAAGTCACATACTTGAAAATTTTCAATCCAAAATTTCTATAATAATAACATTTATAGCCAATCTAGAGATCTAAGAGGAAAATGGCTAACTAGATAAATTATGGTATTTCCCTTAATCAAAGCCAAACACCAAGACAGACAGACAGACAGACAGACAGACACACACACACACACACACACACACACACACACACACTACAACTGGAATTGTATAAAAGACTAAATTTGACCTCTGTGCATGGTGCACATCTGCAATCCCAGGTATCTGGGGATTAAGCAGGAGAATCACACATTCAAGGTCAGCCTTGACAACTTAGTGAGACATGTCTCAAAATTTAGAAGGAGATGGGGATGTATTCAGTGATAGAGCTTATCTATTATGCAAGTGTCTTGTGTTCAATCTACAGTACTGGAAAAAAAAAAGCATGGACTTATATTGAGAGTAAATATAATTGTTCTTAGTGTGATAGGATATGTGGTCATAAAAATATTTCTTCCAACTGGTTTCATATATCCCCATCCCCACCCTTGAGTACTGGGGATTGAACCCAGGACCACTATACTACTGAGCTACCCCACGGCCTTTGTTTTTTTTTTTTGGGGGGGGGGGAGACAGGGTCTCACTAAATTGCCAGGGCTGACCTTCAATTTGCCATCTTCCTGCGTCAGCTTCCTGAGTAGTCATATCATTTTCATAATGACCATACACAAAAGGAATTATACTGCCAGGAATGTTTTACTTATACTTTCGGGGTGTTTCTATTTAACATTTCACAGTCCAAAGATTACTATATATTAAATATAATAAACTAGACTGTCTTTGGTGTAAGCTATAACATTTCAAAAGATTTATAATACCTTCCCCAATAATTTAAGAAAAAGAGTGCAAAGAGATCATCAGACCAAACATAAATCTGAATAGAATTTTAGTCCATATTGCAACATATTATGAAATAGCAAATGGCAGGTCCTCGTGTAGAACGTATAAGCTTTGTAAGCTTGTTTAGTTGTGAAAATGTCTGTTCAAATTGAACATCCTCTTCCACCTTTAAAAATATAACAAAATTCTAACCCTTAAAATAAACTCATCTTTCATTTATTCAAACCCTTGCAAAAGCTGTAATCATAGCATTATAGAATAATAAAATGTTAGAGCTGATAGAGCCTTGGAGATCGTCTTATGAAAAGTCAAGAGTGTTAAAGAGATTAAGTGTTTACATTTTCCCTATTTTCAGAGCTATACATGATTATTTTGTTTTATTATTCAAGTTCTTAATGATAAACAGTATAACTTTGTCAGTAATACAAAAATATTTATTAATATATATATATGTATGTGTGGATAGGTAGGTAGATAAAGTAAATCAATTTAAGCATTTCAATATGGTTAAAAACAGCTACCTTTTATAACTTTAGAATTATGCTGTGTACAGCATAATTCTAAAGTTATAAAATACTATTCTAAAGTTATTTAAATACTTTAAATGGATTATCTGTAAAGATGCAGCAGTCCTGTTGATATGCAGCCAGCTTTATCTGAGGGAACTGACATCTAGAAAAATTAAAGAATTACCTAGCATCAGACAGCATAAAGGGCAGAACAGACCCTCGAACCCAGGATTTTCTGAGTCCAAAGCCCACTTCTCTACTAGCATTCAATTTTGTTGTTAAATGCAATAAAATAAATATATGGTACTCTGTTACAATGAGAAATTATTTAAATTATCGTTAACATCAATTTTGGTAAATAGGAATTATATATTTAATGCTCTTACACTGTGTCCTAATGACAATTTCGTTCTCACTAGTGTCTCCCTAAAGAACATTAGAAGTGTATCATTTTCTTTAAATAAGAATGTGATTAAAGAAGGTTGAATCATTGGTTAATAGTAGAGTATTTAAAATAGTTGTTCATTATTCTTGGAACACCATAATTATTAGCTTCAGATGAAATGGAAGAAAAAATTCAGAGTTCATTCTCAAATAGCTGTAGGTCCAGCTTTTCTCTTATCACTAGAATTTTCCACTCAAGATATATGTTGTTTCTTTTCTCTATGTTTTGGTGGGACAATGCAGTGGATGTCTAAAGAACGTAGAAGTGGAATAATATAATCTTCAGTTCACCACATATTCAAATCACTGCATTTATGGTGCATTTATGGGTATCTTTATTCATATAATTATTAACTTATAGTAATAATGCAATAAGCATCCATGGAACCATAACCCAATATTAACACTGAGTTCTTAACAACCACAAACATGTATGCTGCTTTTTGAGCTACCTTATTTACCCACACCACCAACCCAGTTAACTGCTGAATCACCATTGCTTTACTTACATTTTTATTTAATTTTGTCTCATCTTCATAGTCTTTCAAAATATGCATAGCCCTGAAAAGTCTTCTCAAATTTTATTTAAAAATTTTTAAACCTACAAAAACTTGAAAGAGTAGTGGCAAAAAAAATCCATATATCCTCATCTAGATTCACTAGTTATCATCTTACAAATTTGATTCCCCTCTTTTCCTCTGATCTACCTCCTTCTTCCTTCTCTCTCTTTCTCCCTCTCTCCTCTTCTCCTGTAACCATTTTAAAGTAGGCTTCAGACACCATGATGTTTCCTCAAATCCTTTACCATGTGTTTATGAAGTATGTTTTTCTTGACCAAAACACCATTATAACACCTACGTAATGTAACACTAATCTGCAATACTCTCCAATAAACTATCCACATTCAAATATACATGATTTTCACCAAACTGTTTTTTCTAGATATTTTAAAAACATGAAATCCTTTAGGGGCTGGGGCTGTAGCTCAGTGGTAGAATGCTTGCCTTGCACTTGTAAGGCACTGGGTTCCGATTCTCAGCACTACATGAAAATAAATAAATAAATATATTGTGTCCATCTACAACTAAAAAAATAATAAAATAAATAAAATTTGTGGGGCTGGAGATGTGTAGCTCAGCAGTACAGGTTTCACCTAGTATATATGAGGCCCTGGGTTCAATCTTAGTACCACAATAAATAAATAAATACATAAATAAATAAAATCTGAGATACTGCCAGGATATAAAAATGGTAGGTATTAGTTATTATCGCTTTGGTTTGAACCAACAGTCCTATACCTTTTGTTTTTCATGATGTCATTACTTTTAAACTGGTTGTCTGAGGACAGCTTCATGTTGTCATCTAACTTATTCTAATAACCCTGTATTACATACTCTATCTTTTGTATAGTATACTGGTATAGAGGCACAGTTCAATTTGGGTTAAATACTTTCAGTTACTTTAATAAATATTTTACTTACTAGTAAGGTTGTGCACTTCACTTTGTAGTCTGTCAAGAGGAACATGATTCAGTAGCCCACCTTATTTAATTGGTAACTTACAATTAAATCTTTCCATTTTAAAGAATGTCCACAGATTCTTTGAAATTTTTTCATTCATAAGTAGATCTTGTATATGTGTGTGTGTGTGTGTGTGTGTGTGTGTTGTATGTGTGTGTATGTGTGGGGTGTTTAATATGGGGTCTCACTATCTTGCCCAGGCTGGCCTCGAACTCCTGGGCTCAATAGGTCCTCCTGCCTCAGCTTCCTGACGCCAGGGGCCCTGTATGAGGTGGATCTTAATCCTCTTCCCCTGGCTATAGCAGAAGACACTTTTGCATTGGATGGAGTCCCACTGGATGAGGACCTAACATCTCCCACCAAGAACTAGCAACTAAATAATTCTGCCAGTGAGTGAACTTGAAAATGAATTCTTCACCTGCATTTAGTTATCAAGTTATATATTTTAAAGAAATTTGTCAATTGTTTAATTTTTGAAATTATTAGCATATGAGTAATAACAGTATTTTGTTTTAGGTTTTATTGTGTTTTTTTTCTTCTAGGTCCCAGCTACTTATAATATTGGAGCCAGGAGAATTGAAAATTCAAGGCCAGTCTGAGCAAGTTAGTGAAATCCTGTCTCAAAGTAAAATATAGAAAGGGTTGGGAGTATAGAGTGCCTGTGGTAGTGTGTCCCTAGGTTCAATTCCCAGTACTGCAAAAATATAAAAATAAAAAATAATGTTTGGCTTGATTAACACTCTGTTATATCTTTGTGTTATATTTAATTGATTTCTGATCTTATTAGTATTCTCTCTCCTACTCATTAAATTTTAGCATCTTGTCTGTCTTAAGTATATTCCCTCATTATCATTTTTGCTATATTCCATGAGCTTTGAAATAAAGGGTGCTAACTTTTTCAATATATGGAATACAATAAAAATAATTGTTTGAATGATATTGTCTGTTAATTCTAACATCCATGTCAGTTTTTTACTTCACTTCCAGTGATTTTTCTCTTCATTATGGATGGTATTCTCCTGATTCTTTAAAAGCCTGGAAATTTTGACCTTGTCAGACATTATTGCTTTTACGTAGTTGGAGGCTGGATACTTTTGGATAGCTGTAAATATTTCTGAACTTTGTTCTGAAATGTAGATAAGTTCCTTGGAAAGTTTGATTCTTTCCAGTCTTGCTTTTATGATTTGTTAGATAGGACCATAACAGTGTTTAATCTAGAGCTAATTATTCTCTACTACTGAGGCAAGACCCTCTGAATACTCTTCCTGTTGACCAGAAATTACTATGTGTTCTGGTTTGGAAGGTGGAAACAGGCACGGTTTTTGGCCCTGGGTGAGCAGTAAGTCCTGTTCCCTTGAATTCTTTCGATTTGTCTTATTAGTCAGTGTTCTCCAGAAAAATGGAACCATGGTATAGTCTGTGTGTGTGTGTGTGTGTGTGTGTGTGTGTATGAGAGAGAGAGAGAGATGGAATTGGCTCTCGTAATTATGGAGATGTATCAGTCCCAAGAACTGTTATCTGTAAATCAGAGACCAAGGAGAGTTAGTGATGTAACTAAGATTTAGTCTGAAAGTCAGCAGGCAGGTTCTAGATCCAAGAAAAGTTGATGATTCAGTTCAAGTTCAAGGGCAAAAGACTGATTTCTCAGCCCAAGTCATCAGACAGGAGGAGTTTATTTTATTTTATTTTATTTGGTACCAGGAATTGAATTCAGGGATGCTTAACCCCTGAGTCATATCCCCAACCCTTTTTTATATTTTATTTAGAGACAGGGTCTCACTGAGTTGCTTAGGACCTTGCTAAGTAGCTGAGGCTGACCTTGAACTCTCAATGCTCCTGCCTCAGCCTCCTGTTTAATATGAGGTCTCACTATCTCACTAGGATTACATGCATGTGCCACCAAGCCCAGATGGGTGTTCCTTTTTGTTCTAGTCAGGCCTTCAACTGACTTGATGAGACCCACCCGTATTTGGGAGGGCCATATGCTTTACTCAGTCCACTGATGGCAAATGTTAATCTCAACTAAAAACACTCTCACAGAAAAAAACAGAATGTTTGATGAAATGTATGAGAACCCATGAATCAGACAAGTTGATGAGTAAAATTAGCCATCCCAATGGTTCATTTCATACCCTCCTTACATTATTTGCCTGAATCCTCAAGGAAGACCATTCTCATGTTTTCAGGGTCCTCCATACATCTCTCTCCTTTCCAGGATTATTGTTTTGTGAACATCAGCCTTGTTTTGTTTCTATACATTCTCAACTTTGTCTTTTCAATTCAGGGAGTCTACCAGGCTCTGCCTGGGCCTCCCTCTTTTCATCACAGACTGGAAAGTCTCTCAGTGCAGTAATTGGGGAACTCACTGGGTTTACCCTCTTTGATTTCCATTTCTCATGAATCACTGTCCTAGGTTGCCTGATGCCCAGTGTTTTGAAAGGTGTTTATATATTTTATCTTTTTTGTTATTAGGATTGTTTGAGCATAAATTTAATACCTGTTTTTCTAAGCTTCTGAGAAGAAACTCCTATAGCATTCTAGATTTTATTTTTAAAAATTTTAGTATGATTTTTTCTTTAATTCATAGTCATTTAGAAGTATGCTGTTAAAATGTGTAAATATGCAGTGACTCTTCACTTACCATTTTAAGATTAATAATTTAACTTAAAACAGAAAATATTCCATATGATGTTATTGACCTGTCCATGATCAATTTTTGTAACCCAGGTGAGTTAGAGAAGATTCTGTATTCTATAATTTTAAATATAGTATTATCTGTATGTTCATTAAATTCAGGAACATTAATTATATAATCATATCTCTTAGTCACTGTTAAAATTTTTTTTTTCTTTTGGTATTGAGGATTGAGCCCAGAGGCACTCAACCACTGAGCTACATTCACAGCCCTTTTTTGTTTTTGTTTTTGGAGGGGTATGGGGGATTGAACTCAGGGGCACTCGACCACTGAGCCATATCCTCAGCCCTATTTTTGTATTTTATTTAGAGATAGGGTCTCACTGAGTTACTTAGTGCCTCGCCGTTGCTGAGGCTAGCTTTGAACTCTCAATCCTCCTGTCTTAGCCTCCAGAACCACAGGAGTGTGCCAATGCACCCAGCACTGTTGAGTTTTTGACAGCCTTATCTGTGGATACTTGAGGCAAATGTGGTGGAATCTTTCATACAACAGTTGGGTTTATAAATTACTACCTCTAATTCTATCAAATTTAGCTTCATATTTTTAAAAACATTTTATTGTATATAGTAGTTTCTATCGGTGAATTGAACTTTTAATCATTATATAGTGTCAAATTTTGTCCTACTAATGCTTATTTTTAAAAAGTCTATCAGAATTGTTCGATAGAAATATGTGATATTTCTAGTAGCCACGTTAAAAATTATTTATATTTATTTCAACTTGTCAATTTAAATAATATATTTTACTTAAACCATATGCACAAAATATTATCACTTAAATGTATAATCTTATAGTAATTATTAATGAGATTTTCTATGTTCTTTATGGTGTGTGGTTTTTGAAATTTAGTATATATTGTACACTCACTGTCCATCTTAATTCAGACTAGTCACATTTCAAGTGCTCAGTAGCCATATATGTCTAGTGCCTTCTATACTGGATATTGCAAGTGTATATAGGTATACTGCTTACACTTGACCAGTATTTCTCTATTATTTCCATTTTATCTTTAAACTTTCTGTATTCTTAAATTCTGTGTTTTTATAAAAGGCATATGTGTTGTTTTATGGAGTTTATGATGTACATAAAATTTGACATTTGGACAATTTTTAAATCAAGGTGTATCTTACAGACAATGGAGTGTTATAATCTTTGTTAGTCAGGTGGCATTCATATTACAGCAGTTATTGTCTGCATGTGAACAAACATCAAAGGACTAGTATCAAAACTTGAGGAATGGATGTCAGTGATTTGCAGTCAGTTCCCAGGAGGGTATAGTAGAGTACTTTTAGCCCATAAGAATCTAATGACTTTGGGGAAGAGGTGGGGAAAGCTTGAATCAAGCATGCAGGTAACATTTATATATCAAGAATAAACAAAATATATTAGCTCTGCATAATTACAAAGTTGTCTTCAGAGCCCACAATAACTTTTAGTTTCTTTTATGGATATTTTATATAATGTAGAATCACCAATGTTCTTCATAACACAAAAAAATAATATGTGATGTTGAGGTATAACATAGTGATGAAATTTTAGAAACACTTTAATCAACTTATTTTGATTCTATTCTACTATTTATATGCACATATTAGTTATACATGACCAAGCATATTTCTAAAAAAATCAAAAAGAGCTCTTTAACCTAGCATAAAATGAAGTCTAAATGGTAAGAAAGTTTTGTCATAATTTAATTGATAACATTTCTTTTTTCCTTAGATTTGCATAATATAATATACATACTGCATTCAGTGGCATGCTTAATTTGGCTAAATAATGTTTCTTGATTCAAGTTTTGCTTTTATAGCATATAACAATCTCTTTTAATTGGCAATGTTGTCAATTTATATTTATTATAAATATTCATATATATGGATCCAGTTCTATAATTATAATTTATTATTTAAATATGTACCATTTTAAGTGCCTCTTTTTAAAAAAATATTTTTAGTTGTTGATGGACTTTTATTTAATTTCCTTATATGTGGTGCTGAGAATCAAACCCAGTGCCTCACACATGCTAGGCAAGCGCTCTACCACTGAGCTACAGCCCCAGCCCCTCTAAGGGCCTCTTTTAATTCTCTTATTGTATATCTTTTCATTTTGGCATGCTCGTTAATATCTAGAATATTACTATAATGCAAATATTATAATAAGCCAAAAAATTCTCCCCAAATGTTCATGTCCTAACAGCCCAGGTACCCATAAATGTGTTAATGCATATGGCAAATTGAATTCTGCAAATGAATTAACCTCAAGGTTAAGTACCTTGAGGATATTATCCTGCAATATTCAGGTGGGCCTTGCTGCATCACAAGTGTCCTGGAAATGGAAGGAGTCAAAGGTGATTATTTTGGAAGAGTGGTTGCAAAGAAATAACATTGCTGCTTTGAAATGGACCAGGAGCCTGGTGGAGTGGTGCACGCCTGTGATCCCAGCAACTTGGGAGGATGAGGCAGGAGGATGGAGAGTTCAAAACCAGCAATTCAGGGAGGCACTTAGCAACTCAGCAAGGCCCTGTCTCTAAATAGAAATTTATAAGGGCTGGGGATGTGGCTCAGTGGTTAAGTGCCTGTGGGTTCAATCCCCAATACTTAAAAAAATACAGCAAGAGGGCCATGAGACAAGGAATGGAGATTGCATCTAGAAGCCAGCTAAGGCAAAGAAATGGATTTCCCACTATGGTCCCTGGGAAGAAGTGGTTTTGACCCATTGAGACCTGTATTGTATTAAACCTTCACAACTGTAAGGTTATCAATTCATGTTGTTTTAAACCTCTAAGTTTTTGCTAATATGTTACAGCAGCTGTAGAAAACTAATACAGCTATTTTAAGGGAAACTGATTTTACCTAGTATTTGAAGATCTTTTCTTTATGTGTATCTTATATACTTTTTAGATTTGATTTTCTTTTATTGAAGTACTTTTACTGATATTATTCTCAGTGTGGGGTTATGTGTGATAAATTTTCTGAAGACTTATTATGGGATAATATTTTTTACCATGGCTATATGTTTTACCTGTATAAAAAATTCTAGGTCCTGATTTTTTTCTTTTTTAAAGTCTATATGTACTTTTTAAAAACAGGCTTTTATAATTTTTTTAGTCTGATATTTTAAAATTTGACTAAATAGATCCAGGAAAAATATTTTTTTCTTATTTTTTGTTTTGAGGGCTTTGTAGATCTTTTCATTCTAGGTCTTTTGTATTTCCTTAATTTGAGGATTTTATCTCCATTGTTCCTCCAAATATTTACTCCTCCCTATACCTGTTTTTTTCTCTATTTTGGTGGCTCTTTCTACTCATATGTTAACAATTATATTCTTTTCATATTGCCTAGCTTTACTTTATATTTTCTTTTGCTTTTTTTCCTCCTCCTTCCTTTGTTCAGAATTTCTCAATCTGGTCTTCCAATGTGCTCATTTCCTCAGCTGGATCCCCATAATATTTATCCCATATATTATGTGTTATTTAGCCCATCTGCTGTATTTTCCATAACAACTTTCCCACTTGTTTTTATTTTTAAAATATTTTCATTTTTTTATGCTTCCAATATTTGCTCTTTTGTTGTTTAGTGTATATTTTAGGTTTATTTAAAATTCTTTGCCCATTCTAATACTGCTTCTGAAAAAAAATTTGCAATCAGTTCTTTATAAATTGGTATCTGGTTGTTTCAACCTGTGAAATTCTATTCTCCTGGAACTAGAGCTTACTTCATGTACAGGAAAAAGAGAAAGCCTATTGTTGATTAGGTGTTGTTGGGGAAGTATGCTGAACCCTAGGGTAAAGTACCAGACATGAGAAAAATCACAATTTTTCCTCCTCCATGACTGGCATGTGAAGCTGCTTTCAGGGAAAGAGTCAATTAGGATATGTAGTTGAGATCAGGGGTATCAAGGGGGAGTGCTGGGGAAACAACTGCTGGGTCCATTCTGTCCCAGGGGTTTTCTCTGCTCTTTACCTTGTGGCTCTTCTGTGCCACTCTCTGGTCCAACATTTCTCCCCAGTCTCTTCATGACTTCTAGTTGTTTAATTTAAGATGACAAGAATGCAAAGTATGTGGGCCTGGAGACAGAAACTGTTTATCCTTGTATCTACAGAGACCAGGATAGGGTTTGGCACATAGTAATGGTCTAATAACCAATTTGACAGTGAAATAGTCTGAAGCAATAATAAATTGAACTATGGTGGCACAAGAATGGTATTTACATGTAATTTACAAATACATATTGGTTATTGAACAAAGACTGAAGATAGAAGTAAGGCTAAAAAAGGAATTTGAAGAACATTTAAGTTCATCAGGTTATTCTATAGAATTAAAAATTATTTGGTTCATTATTCATACAACATCAGACAAGAAGTACTTATTTTCTATACATTAAATGCATATAATTTTATGTGACCTCTATGAGGCATTCAATATTATTGTAAAACTTTTTCTCTTGAAACTCTCTTTCAAAAGATTTATCTTTCCCAACACCAGCCTCTCAAGTGTCATTTTCCTCAGACCATTGATTTCTGCTCTTCAGGCTGATCTCATTGCCCTTCAACACAGTTCCTTGAGTTCCATCCAGTCACTCTTCTCAGCCTATTCTCTTTTCCTATATGGTCTTACTGAACTCCAAGGTTATACCTACCACCTACATAATGGTGATGCCTAAATGCATATTTCCAACCCTCACTTCCCTCCTGAGTTTCAAGCTTACTTTCTTTTGACATCTCCATTTGGAGTTCTCACTGGCATCTTAAGATCAGATATTTTCTCCCAACAGATATAATTTTTTTTTGGTACCAGGGATTGTACCCCATTGTACAATCCCCACATTGAACAGTGGGAACCACATCCCCAGCCCTTTGTATTTTGAGACAAGATCTTGCTAAGTTGCTTAGGGCCTTGCTAGTTTGCTGAGTCTGGTCTCAAACTGGTTCTCCCCCTGACCTGAAATTATAGGCGTGTGCTATCATGCCCAGCATAGTTTCTTCATCTTAGTAAGTGATATTATTTTCACCCACTCTAGAAATCTTTGATAGACCCTTTTTTCTCCATAGACACACTTAATTTAACATGTCCATTCTACCTTCTCTTTTTCTGTTTTTCCACCCTCACTGTTGCTTCCTTATTTAGGGCTCTCATAAAAAAAATGTTTTTTGAAGTTCTGGGGATCAAACCCATGACCCTACATATGCTAGACAATGCTCTACCACTGAGCTACATCTCCACCCCTTCTCATCTACCATTTCAATAACTGCCTAAATATCCTCCTTTCAATCTTTCCTCCATCAAACCTGTCTTTGACCATGCCATTACTTTTCCTAAAATGATTCAGTAACTCTCCGTCATGATGAAAATAAGGCCGAAACTGTTATCATACAGTTGTACTTTCTTCACAATATAGTCCCAATCTGTCTGATCTGTCCCATCTCTGATATCCCCTATGTTTTACTCCTCCTCCAGGAGGTTCACACAATTTGTGATTCTTCAGATATATCATTTGTATTCTCCCTGTAGGGAAGGTTTATCTGCTTTATTTACTCTTAGTTGGGTGAGAAGAGTCAGCAATGATCTGGCTAGGAGAAGGAGAAAGGCCTAAAGTTTAGCTGGCAGAAATGGAACCCATGATTTCAGTAATTGCAAGAAAAACTGAAGGTCAGACAGAACATGTGACAGAGCTGTCTTGTAAAATGAGAAGTAAAAGAAGGAAAGGCAATAAAAGTATTCAATTTCATTGCCCATCATCGAATTCTTATTGACCTGGAATTGGGATCATCTTAAAGTAATTGCACAAAAATGTGAGTGAAAAAAATCAGTAATTGAGGATCTTGAACTAATAAGTAAGCACTTTCTTGGGTGAAAATCAAGGAATGATTTGGGGGAAGGTCTGTATTATAAACAAAGAATGAAGTCATGGAGGGAGAGAGAATGGTTTATATATACATAGAGGATTTACCTGATCTTGTGTTTGGCAGAGCTTTGTAGTTCTACACACCTGTGTTTTTCACCCTGTTTTTGGTCAGAATCAGTGTAAACTAATAACACATGTGGTTATTAACTATCTCTCATATTCTAGTAGCATGAAGCTATTTGGGAAGAAACCCTGGAAATCAAGAAGCTAGTCTTTGGAAAGACACTCATTTTCTACCATGGGTTTGGAACAATCCAGTCAGTTTGCTATTGTCTTGCTGTTCCTATTCTTGCCATTATTAGATGAGGGGGAATAGTGGAATAGAGAAGGCAGAGTCAAATCTATTCAAGCCCATTTTGGAGATTAGAGCAGCGTGTTAACATCTGTAAGGAACTTGTTAAACTATTATTTCCTCAAAATTTAATCCTATGCTATTATTTAAAAAAAAAATAAAAAGCTTTGAGCTGGTGATATAGCTCAATGGTAGGTTGCTTGCCCAGCATGCCAGAGGCCCTGGTGGGGGAGTTGGGGTGGAGGGGTGTGGCAGATGGGAGGGTGCAAGGTGGGGAGTGAGGGGTGGATTGAGTGGACAATAAAAAAGTTTTGAGAGCCAGGGAAAAACTCAGTTTTTTGCTAAGACCTTGTGCTTAAAGGCCCGGGTTGTGGCTCAGTGGTAGAGCACTTGCCTAGCATGTGTGAGGCAATGGGTTCTATCCCTGGCACCACATAAAAATAAATAAAATAAAGGTATTGTGTCCATTACAACTAAATAATAATAATAAGAATTATTATTATTTTAAAAAGATTCTATACTTAAAAAGAAAAGAAAAAAGGCAGAGTGGTAGGTGAAAGGGAGGGGAAAAGTGAGGAAGTTTTTTATACCAAATGGTATTATCTTCAACATATTATTATATGAAAATAATGATCCAGAACAGTGGGCATTTCATGCTAGTTTTCATGTAAGAAATGGAAAAATAAGAATAAATATGGAGCTGAGAGCTGTGGTCCACACTTGTATTCCCAGGTGTGGGAGGACTTGGGAGAATGAGGTGGAAGGTTCCCAAATTTGAGACCAGCCTCAGCAATTTAGAGAGGCCCTGTCTCAAAATTTAAAAAATACATAAAGTGTTAGGATATAGATCAGTAATAGAGCACCCTGGGTTCAATCCCTAGTACCCTCACACACACACACACACACACACACACACACAGACACACACACACACAGACACATACACACAGGTGTGTGTACGTATATGTATATTTACATACACATATATTTACATACATATATATTTTTACATACATTATTTCTATTTTTTGTGTGTATAAATATATACACATATCTTGCTGATATTTGAATAATACAAAGTTATCTAAGAACTTAATTGAAATGGTCTGTGTTGGGAACAAATGGAAAACAAAGTGAGTAGAGATGGAGTGTTAGCAAATATCTTAATTTGGATTTTTATGTTGTTTTGATATTTAACATATGCAAATGTTTTATTCATCCAAAAACAAAATCAGTTTAACCATTGCTGTGTATTTGTTACTTTCTAGAAGCATCAGAAAGATCAGACAACTGATCATCAGACATTTGGGGGAGAAAGAACTTCATTACAATGTTGTCTCTGCTCGAACAAAAGAAGATAACCCCAATAAGCAACTGACTAAACACAATGTACAATTATACAATAAATATGCACAGTTGTTAAGAGTCATGGTGTAAATATACATTTATTAACAGTACTCGTAGGAAATTGTGATGCCAAATAATATGCAAAATATGATCTCTATGTAAATAAAAATCTTTGGGGGAACAATTCGATAAAATGTTAATTTGAGAATACAGGTGATTTTAGTTTAATCTTTGTTTTCTAATGTAGCTGAGTTAAAATTATATTATTAAATAAATTTTTAAAATGCCTTTCACTGGGGCTGGGATTGTGGCTCAATGGCAGAGTGCTTGCCTAGCATGTATGAGGCACTGGGTTTGATCCTCAGCACCACATAAAAATAAATAAATAAAATAAAGGTACACTACACTGTAGTGTAGCCCATCTACACTGTACCTCTCTCTCTTATTCATTAGTTAGGATGTCCTTTTATATTTACTACTATGAATACATAGCAGTAGCAGAAGCATTGACATTTATTGAGTGTTTAGCATGTCCCAGACATTTTCTTAAACACTTTACAGAGCTTATATAATTTTATCATCAGAACAAAATAATGAGGCCAGAGTTATTATATTCTATTCTACAGGTATGGATCCCTAGGTTTACTGAGGGTGAGTACTGATCCCAGGTCACATCAATATAATCAGAGGGATATTGTGAAGCTAGATAATATGACCCTGAAACTTATGGCCTCCATCACTGTGCTATCACATTTCATATATACCTATGTTGCACGATTATTTCACTCTATGTATTCATGGCATTCTGGAGCTCTCTTTAATCTTTGAGTTCCTGTGAACTAACTCAGCTTCTGGCTTTTCATATACAACTTAATGTTTGTTGAATTAATGAATGAGTTTGTTTTAAGCTGGAGAAGTTGTTCAGCTTTAGCTTCCCTTTGTATATTATTGAGTGTGACAGTTCCTAACCATATCAGTTGGTTCCCTTCTAGGTTGCCTATCGGAAATAACTGTCTAGACACATATTATAAATTTCATATTTTTGACAGTCATGCATTCTGTACTGTATAGTAGAAAAGTAATTTTTCCTTCTGTCACTAAACCTGCCAAGAAAAATTTATGACACATGCATCAAGTGTCCCAAATTCTGCAGACTGTGTCCTAATTACCAGTAATACAAAGATAAAATCTTGGTTCATGATTTTTTTTTTTTTGAGATAGAGTCTTGCTAAATTACTCAGGCTGGGGCTGGCTTTGTAGCTCAGTGATACAGCACTTGCCTAGAATGTGTAAGGCACTGTGTTTGATTCTCAGCAGCATAAGTAAATAAATAAATAAATAAATAATCCATTATCAGCTAACAAAATATTAAGAACAAAATTTCTCAGTCTGGTTTCCAGCTTGAAACTCTCCTGCTTCAACCTCCTGAGTCCCTGGGATTACAGATGTGTGCCACTGTGCCTAGCCTGCTTTATGATTATAAGGGATTCATTGGGTGGAGCAATAGGCAGGAGTGCAGTATGCCTAGTCATTAGACTTTTATGAAAGACATGGAGGAATATACAAGTCTCCACAGAGTCCAGAGAAAAAATAGCTTCCTCCAATTGGAATGGAGTGTCTTTGAAGAGGTCCCAGAGGAGTGGCAGTGACTGCACTGAATTTTAAAGGTGAATAAGGCTAATCATAGGGAGTGGACAGAAAAGATAAACCAGGATATACCTTCAACAATAGGAACTTGAATAAAGAGAGGTGTGTTTTGTCAATTTACATTTTGAGAAAAGGCTTCCCTGATAAGAATCCTAATCATTCCTATGTGAATGGATCAATTAAAGTAACCTAGAGAATAAGGATTTAGGAAGTGTATGCAAAAAGAAACTCGTGTGTTTGTGTGTGTGTGTGTGTGTGTGTGTGCGTGTTGTGTGCGCATACACACACTCTGGCAAGCCTGTGTTAAGTGTGCAGGATGAAAGAAAACAGGAACAGTTTCATGCAATGGAAAACTAAATCTTGTTATAGATCACGTCTTTGTTTTCTGACATTCTGAACAGTAATTGCAGTAATTGTGACTAGGTCAGTTCCCTACATGCTGGCTTTGGCACATGTGTTTCTTCCACTGATTCGGGTAGCTTTGTGTACAGTTATTTTCTTTATTATGACTCATTATCCAGTGATGGGGTAAAATTTATGAGTTTTAAAATATGACATTTTTAAATACAGAGAGAATTTTAGCTTTTATCATGATTTCAAACCAAAAAAATATATGACCAAGTATGTGAATGGCATATTTCTTTCTAAACACTTATCTGAAAACAAGGGAAGGGACTAAATCCATCCTTCATGGTCACCTGAGGCCCAGGACCGTAGCAAAATTACTGAAAGTGCTCTTGAGATGACCTGGTTAGGGCCCAGGAAAAAATGCCCTGGAAGCAGACCAGAATCATTTAGTCTGATCCCTCAATTTTTTAAAAACTACAACTGATTTCATTTCAGTTTACATATTGAAAATCATACTCCAGATTTCTTTATCTTGATCACTTTGCTTGTAAGAATATAAGAATTAGAAGTTAATTAAATTCCAGGCAATTTTTAATCAAAGGGTTAAAAAACAATTAAAAGAAATTTAGAAATATTACCCAACTGCAATTAGAAGAGCAGTAAAAAATCAAAAAAGTAATTTAATAAACTTGCTTTTATCTGCAAAGGAAATTTTACATCTTTACTACCTAAGTGAACTACAAAAAAAGGAAAGGTATGTGAATTATGTTTTAAATAAATTTAGGGAAAAGATATTGGAGATGTATAAAATCAGATTTTTATTTCTTCAGTACCTTTAGTGATAATTAAGCAGCTGGTAACATTGGGCAATCCTGGACAGGAAGCAGATTGATTTTTATGTTTACTTTATTACACAGTACATTCTTGGCACACAGTTAGTGCAAAACACTAGCCTCTTGAATCTTTCATCACTCAAGGTCATGAAGAAGTTCATTATAGGCCTTCTTTTATAATGAATAGGTTTTACTTTCACTAGTTAAATGATGAAATGTTACTGGCAATTCAAGACAGGTATAATTTGTGCTTGATGTTCAAAATGTTTGGTTAGATAGTACATTTCCCATTCTAAAGCTGTATATATCCTCTGGTACCTTTGCCTGACTACAATTGCCAATGTAAAAACAACCACTGCCCAGATACCAGGAAAGATCTGGGATAAGGTGACTGATGTTAGGCACCAATGTCCCTACATATCCTGACCACTTAAATTGTTCCACTCCGTCTGAATACTGAGACACAACCTATGCTGCCTGCAAGCATGAGGTTTTCAGTAGGAAGAATAACAAGTATTCAATGAAGATGGGGATGGCAGGGTACTTTACCCTAGACCAGGGCTTCCTGACTTAGCACTACTGATATAAGGAGCCAGATAATACTTAAAGAACATTGTAGGATGTTCTGCAGCATCCTTGGTCTCTGTTTGTTATATGCCAGTAGCAACCCTGTAGGGTGTGAGAATCAAAAATGTCTGCAGACATTGCCAATTGTGTCCTGGTGACAAATAGCTTCCAATTGAGACCATTTGTGCTAGATCTATGTCTTATCAGGTATAAGGGGAAATTTCTGCTTCTTGTGAGTTTGAAGAATGCTGAATTTTATCTCTATATTTTGTACTGTGACCTAAGAGGAGAAAAGAGTTCTTTTCCTGTTGTACTTCATACCACATGACAAAACTGAACACAAGACAGCCTCCAACTGAAGGCTCTTATTATTTACTTATCTATGCTGAGGATTGAATCTAAGGCCTTGTGCATGCTAGGCAAGTGTTCTACCACTGAGCTATATCATCAGCCGTTTTAAAATTTTTATTTTGAGACAGGGTCTCACTAAGTTGCACAGCCTGGTCCCCAGGCTCCTGCCTCAGCCTTCTGAGTAGCTGGTTTGACAGGCATGAGCTAACACACTGAGCTAATTAAAAAAAATTAGTTTAATAATTTTTTGCTGCTGTCATACAGATTCCAGTTTCTCTTTTAACCAATTTTTCTGCTAGGAATCTATCTTCCTTTCCTTACTCTTTTGTTCAAAAACAGAACCTTTTTTTTTCTTTCTTCCAGATCTTTAGGTTACAGGGAAGCAAGATCTTTTTTCCTATATATTGCAAGTCTCTCTATCATACTGGTTGAAATTTTTCTCTTTGTTGTCATCCAAAACCACACTCCTGAGTCTTCCTGAATACAGTGCATAGTATTATCCACATTATTCCATACTTTAATTGGTGAGCTGATGGTCAATTCCTTTCATCCTGTGGGAGTGTTCTCCACCCTCACACACCTAAGAAGAGAGCACATCTTAGCCATAACTATCTCCATCGTCATTCTCCATTTAAGAAGCAGCCCTTTCTTTCTTTCTTTTCTTTGGCCTACTGACAGTCTTCACCCAGAGAATACTGAATTGCCTTAAGGAAGTCGTTCTCACACTGTGGCTCACATCAGAATCATCTGAAAAGACTTGCTGAAATTCAGATTACTGGTTCTATTCTAGACTTCTGATCTATTTGGGAGTAAGGCCCAATAAGTTGCATTTGCAGAAAGTTTCAGATGATGCTTCTGCTCTGGACACCACACCCTGAGAACCACAAGTCATATGACAGAGGGAAAAGTCCTCCAGTTAAATCTGAATGAGGCAGGGGATACACTTTGTGTTGAATACTGGTTCCTTTATCCAAAAGGTCAATGTTTCTTGACAAGTTCCATTCTGCCAGCAACTTGAATTGAGCTTGAAAAGGACAATGAGAAAGCTTCCAGAACTCCTAGAACAAAAGAACAACTACAAAACAAACAAACAAACAAACAACAACAACAACAAAAAAAACCCCAGAAAAACAATAACAACAAAACTACAACTCAAATACTCCTAGGTAGTTCTACCATCAGCAGCTGAATTGCCAGCTGCCGGGCTTTCAGAGGAAGGTTATGGCACACTCCTCTGTGAAGCAGATTACATTTGTTATTTTAGCAACTCACAGATATGTATTAAGTAAATAATGAGAGTTTTCTAAAGAAATCGGAGAGAAAGTATGAAACTTGGAGCATAAACACCCGGACTCTAGTATGGTAGAAGTACCTAGGCAAGTCACTCTCAAGACTTCTAATTTATGAAGGGTTTAGGTTTCTTCTCAGAGACCCTTTAAAGAGCTATGAGGCTAAAAACACTTCATTGAGCAGGAACACATAGGATCCTGGTGCCAGGGTTGAAATAAAGTAAACTTGATGTACCAGGGTTCTGCCTGGTCTTCCTTATTAGGCTTGAATGTGTCTTTGGTATCACTTTCAGAATGAGGCAATTCATGGCTGGAGCTGAGACTCAGTGGTACAGCATTTGCCTAGCACACCTGAGGCACTGGGTTTGATCCTCAGCACCACATAAAAATAAAATAAAGGTATTATGTTCGTCTAAAACTAAAAAAAATGTATAAAAAATGAGGCAGTTCATACCATCATATAACATACCAAATATGGTAGGCTCAATAATTACCTCCAATGATATCCAGATCCTAATTCCTAGAATCTGTGAATGTTACCTTATATGGTAATGGGAACCATGCAGGTGTGCTTAAAGGGTTTTGAGATGAGAGATTTTTGTGGATTATCCAGATGGGACCTAAAGGTAATGGTAAGGATCATTGCAAGAGGGAGACCGAGATTTGACAAAAGAGAAGGCCATGTCACAACAGAAAAGGGGGAGAAAAGGTGATGTGATATAAAGCCATTGGCTAAGGAATGAGGACAGCCTCCAGAGGAAGAGATACCCCTGCCCTGCCCTGGAATCTTCAGAAAGAATAAATTCTTTTGATACCCCGGTTTTACCCTGTGAGACTCATCTAAAACTTCTGACCTCCAGAAAGGAAAGAGACACTTTGCCTTAGTAGATAAATGGTTTAGCTCAAGCTTTGGCATATTGTGGGTGCTTCTCAAATACTCTTATGAGTTGGCTGCCAGATGTGCACAGGAACCATGAGGACAGGCCTAGAGTTGAGGTTAAATCTAGAGCACCTGCCCAAGCAAGCCTGTCTCCTCAGTTTCCTGAGTCCCTGCCAAATCTGTGTATCTGAGCAGATACACATCATCTTATCAAGGCCCTGGGAGGAAATTTTTGTTGCTATTGCAGGGAGTCAGGGCCGTGAATCCACTCTAATTCACCAATAACTGCAAATATGGCCTGTGTCCATAACTCTTTTGGACCTTCTTTGATCTAATTGTCCCTGGTTGCCATCAATCACTTCCTCCAGATTTTCACTAAAAATCAATGGTGGAATAATAACCATGAAAACAATAATATCTGTTTACTGAGGGTATAATATGCAATGGGTTCTATGCACAGTATCTTCTTTCTACAGCAACAATACAAAGTGGGCATTATTTTATCTTCTTATATATAGTCAATTGAGACATAGATAAGAATATTTTACCCCAGATCATATCGGTAAGCAATGATGGAGCCCACATTCAAGAAAGGTCTACCTGATTCCAGCATTTGTTACATCGGTTTTGACTGAAAGAAAATGTGCACACAAGTACTTAGCACAGAATTTGTTATATGGTAAGACTTTAATGTTAGATTTAAAAATAATTATTGTATGTTTATATCTATGATGTGTCTATCTACCAGAATGCACACAGTGCATCCCACCCAGCATTGTGTCCTAGGGCCCCACAGATGGACAGAGACCCTTTGGACTTTTTATATTCCATGTCTCTGGAGAGCTTCAAAGCCATGCAGATACTCTTCTCCTCCTTCATCATTATTCCTCCACATGTCTGATTGTTTCTAGAAGTGAGAAATAAAGGGTCTGTGGCCAAAAGGGGAATCAGTGGGGGAAAATGCACGGGTGGAGGGGCTGTCTTCTTTACCTAGTGTCCTGTCAAACTGATCCCCTCTTTGTCTGCATTGTCATTGTCTCAGAACCTCCATACCCTCACCTTCCACCAAACACATACTGCTGTCTAGGAGGCAGAGGAGCTGATGGGCAGTGGGATAAGCCTCTAAGGCAAGCATGTGGTGCACAAGGTCCCTTTCCCTCATTTCTGACTGATGGCAGGCATCATTAGTTGATCATAGCACTTTCCTCCCTCCGATGAACTCAGATCAATAGAGAAGTCACCCTGGAATATGTGGAAAATTGCATGAAATAGCAGACAAAGGATCCTGTGATTTCTTTCTAAATTGTGAGTTCACTTAGCAATTTCTAAATTATGCCCAGGTCCTATTCTAATTATTTTGGGAAGGTTTTCCTTAACTTACTGATATTTATCTCACCTAAATTCTTTTTCTTTAATACTGACATATCTAGATTTTGTGGGGACTGAGACTTAAGAATAATTTTGTAATATTTTCTATAGAGCAAATGGAAAGATAATTCAGTTTTTCTTCTAGGTGGATACAAATTTGTTTCAAAGAATTTCTCTTGGCTTCATATTCGATATTGATAATACCATGCAAAATTTCAAGGGTTTGCTCATTTAGGAAAACAATCATTAATTTTCTTTCATATATGAACTCTGAGTTTTCGGTGCGATGTCTAATTAGAAACAATCTTAAACTTGAGGACACTCATTGCCCAATTTTTTCTCAATGTCTTCATATCCTTAAAATTTATTTCTAGGAAGAATGAGTCTAAGTAGCTAAAATTGTTATGATGGACCCATTATGTTTTTGAAAAGGGCACTGAGCAGATTCCTTGGAGTAGCAACGGCCTATTGCTATTCCTCAGAGTGAGTAAAGTCATGTTCTTTTTGAAGTGGGAAGCAGAACTTGTATTCAGTTTTTCAAGGTTTCTCAGAGAGTAAATGCAATACCATCATCATAAGTAAGGAAGCTGAGTTCTTGAGAAATACTATGTTATACAGGGCCTTGCTTTCTTTTCTATTTATTTAAGGAGTTCAGAATGTACACCATGTTTGATAAATATTCCTCAGTTTTAATCCTCTCACAACATCTAGTAAATGCCTGCAATAATTCAAAAATACAACATTTAACAAGTGAATGAATCAAGAATGTAGGATCAAGCAACTCTGAATATTCTGGTTGTTCTTTTCCAAGATTTCTTGTACAGACAATGGTAATGGCAATGTGTCTTTTAAACTAAATTTCAGACTTACCTTTTTGCCTTGTGGGATTAAAGTTTATGTGAAATCAGAGAGTGTTAGCATTGAAAGACACCCTCATAATCACATAGTTCTTTCTTGTTTTTAGTGGACAAGGAAACTGAGGTTGAAAAAGTTAAAGTTATTTGTCCTAGGCCTTAGAGTAGTTCTAAATCTTGATTCTGGCACCACACACTCAAGTATTTCAAGACAAGTGCTAATTGTGTCCCTTTCAGTGACTCAGAATTCAGAGTCTTCTTACTTGTTCTGAAGTTGACCACTTCAGCAGTCTGCCCACCCCCTTATTTTTCACTTAGAAATATTGGTGTACTTATTAAACGACCTGTGTGTTCAACATCATGGGGAATGCAAAGAAACATGCTCTCTACCCTAAAAGAACTTACAATCCAGTGAAGAAGGGAAACACATATGATTTTATTTATGGCAAGACTTAATTATGAGAAACCTTCTATTAATTAACTCAGTGTGGAAAAAGAAATTATCCTCTCTAGACCATAATTTTTCATTTTTTAAATGAAACAATTGCTGGGCATGATGGTGCATGCCTGTAATATCCCAGCAGCTCAGAAGACTGAGGTAAGAGGATCCCAAATTCAAAGCCAGCCTCTGCCACTTAGTGACGTCCTAAGCAACTTAGCAAGACACTCTCTCAAAATAAAAAATAAAAAAAAATTAGGGATATGGCTCAGAGGTAAAGCACCTCTGGGTACAATATAAAATAAAGTAACAATCAATCAATCAGAACTTTGAAGAAGGGCACTCTAAGAGCTAAATTATTTCAGCAAGTCTGCTTATCTAACAAATAGAATTTTAGCCACATCAAGATGGGGTCACCACTTTCCAGGATATTGTTCTTTAAATAGAACATGTTCTCATATTTAGTTATTTATCTGAACAGCCAAACACAGTTGGCATGTTTTGTTTTTGTGGGGCTAGTCTCTGGGAGATAAGCAAAGAGATATGGACAGAACAACTTAAACAAGATGCTTCCTCAACCAAGTGCTATGATGTTTCTCATGGGAAACAGCTTCAGCCAGTCCTGGGAGGGAGTAAAGTGTGATGAAGAGCATTAGAGTTTTGTTTATAAACATTCATTCAGCACATGTTTATAAATGTTTCTTGAACTCTTATTATATGCCAAGCACTAATTAATATTGAGTCAATATAGTGGTGGATAAGAGAAAGGGATCTTGGCTTTTACAGAGCTTACATTCTAGTAGGCAGACAGGATGTGAACAATAGACAAGAAAATGCACATAGTAATGAGCTCCATGCAGAGCAAAAGAAATAAAGGTGATGATAAAGCATAGACCAGAGGACCAGGGAAGGTTTCGGGGGTGGAAGTGGGTAGTGACTGAGAAGCAGAGACATGAACGACAAGAAGGAGGCAGATGGGGAAGACCTGGAGGAAGAGCAGGGAAGAGGTTCTAGGCAGAAGGAGCAAGGTGTGCCCAGGTCATAAGGTTGGAGCAGTCTGGGCATATTTCAGAAGCAGAGCATAGGCTGGTATGGCTGGCACCTGCAGAAGAAGAGTAAAAAGACAAAGAATGAGGTCAGAGAGGCAGGCAGGGACCAGAGCATGTCAGCCTTTGTAGGCACACTAAAAAGTTTACCTTTAACTCCAAGGCAGTAGAAGCCATTTCAGGACACTCTAAAAGAAACATTTATTGACTCCCGATCTAGCTTCCAATTATGCATGAAAAATGAATCGGTATCTGCACATCAAGGAAATAGTGCATACAGAGGAATATCCATAGTCTGTTGTGTGTTGTATTTTCCAAACGCTCTGCAAAAGAGAAGACCCAGGTGCAAAGGCATGATTAACAAAATGAAGTATTTGAAATATACTTGAAATATCATTGTTACACACATCAGTCAATAATATCATGTAAAATTTATATAGTGCCTCATTTTTCCATTATATTCATCAATAATTTTATTAAATTCATTCATTTGAGATGCATAAATTCAGTGTAAGGGAAGATAAATAATAGAGAAGAAATATATCAATAAATTGGAAGCGTCATGAAAAATGAATAGACTATCCAAGCAGTGGGTAACTATTAATTTATCATTAAATATACTCTAGTTCCAGTACGAGGTGCTGGGATGTAAAGTGGTAGATTTGACAGCCACAGTCCCTCCTTTTTCGAGACTTTGGACTCACTGTTTCCTGTGGGGAAGCCTGAAGGACTAATTGCCTCCAGCTTTGTGTGAGAATCTTGATGAATGAAGAAAGACTCTCTCTACCTTCCTCAAGATACTTTATCTCCACTTCTAGGAAGCATTGCAAAAAAAACAAAAAAAAACCAAAAAAAACATTGCTTTTTCTTAGGATCTTAATTGCCATCTTCCAAAAATGTTAATATAAATATTCAAGTCTATTATAAGTACGATGGAAATGGCACTTGAACACGGCACTCTTTTATCCCCACATTTTTATTGGTGCATTATGTCTGTTCATAATGGTGGGAGCACCTTTTTGTAAGACAGTTAGTTGCTGTCTGTATGCAGAAGCATCTGAGGATGTGTTCAGAACAGAAAGTGCTAATATTTAAAGAAGGATTGCATTGGGCTGAAAATTGTGAAGACTGTGAAGATCGTGTCTCTAGTTGCCAATATTTCTAAGTTGGTAATTCCTAATTATGGTTTTTATGAGTGTCCTATGGGTATCCACAAGAATTTCATATGGCTGTCCAAAATTTTACTGTGAAATTTAAGCAAGCCACATACTGTATGTGAAAGAGTTGACAAGGGGAAGAGTGTGGTAAAATAAAATGATTAGTTATAGGAAGTACAAGGAGCCAAGAATTTTTGGGACTCCCTAAGGGTGAGGCTGGTTTGCACATAGTTTTGGGGGAGTTGTGGCATTTCCATTTTCATCAAATATAATTTATGTACTTACTTTTCAGTTTAAAAAAAAATCAGATTTAAGGTTCAATTCCTGATTTGAATCGCACACATAAATGTTGTGTAACTAGATTCATATATAAAGGAATCCCACATAGTGTCACTAGAAACAGTTTTATAAAACACAAAGACGAAAACAGGCAATTCCGTTAGATCCTGGAGCAAAGTGCTGGTGGGTCAAGTTTCATGATTATTTTAGCCCATTGTTTAGAACAAAGATGAAAGCATACTGAGTTAAGAGGACTGATTCTGGTTTGACACAATCAGAATGCAGGAAAGAGTGTAAAGGTCGATGTAAGAGAAAACCAAGAGGAATATGTGGGAAAGCAGAAAATATTTTAATAGAAAATCTGGTTCTTTTTGTTCTCACCAACCTTGTTCTCAAGGTATCATTCTCTTATTCTCCCCCCACCCATGTTCAAGATTTCCAATGAAAACTCCAAATTTTTCTGTCCTAAAGCACCCTCAACTAAAATCAACTCAGTTCACCTTACTGGAAATTTAGGTGAAGGCAAGAAAGGACAATTTACTTTTCTGTATGAATATTTGGTAGAAATTTACCAACTTATTTTCATTGCTAATCAATTTTACTTTACATCAATTTTATGTGTATTTTTTGAGGATTCATATTACCACCCTTTTATATGTTTTTGAAATCCCAGACCAAAGGACATAAGAGGAAGTGATGAGATATAAACAAAATGTGGAAACAAAATAGAATATACCATGCTGACTTTTTTCTTTTAACTCTGCTGTGAAGTTCATTATTCCATTTTATAAACTACTTTGTGATTGGGTTTTTAAAGTCAACAATTATTATCTCAAATATGTTGAGTCAGACAGTGTTTATCATTCCATAGAAGATATCAGAATAACCCCTATTTCTTTTCAAATGTTTAAGACATTTGTTTAAGGAGTTAAGAAAGGGAAATAGACATTAAAATAAGCTATTTAACCAAATTCTACATGGGATTGCAAAACTAACTCAAGAATTAAAACATTGGACTTTTATTCTACTTAACCTTGATAAAAAATATTTCTAAGTCATGATCTTTATTTTGTATTTAGAAGTATGGGTTACCACCCAATTGAGACCACACTCAAGGGGAAGGGCCAAAAGCCACAAGAGAGAAAACATGTTGGTTCAACTTTGTGCTTGGTGAGCTGTTTTCCCTCATAAAAATTACAAATTAGGGGACATATTTCTACATACTACCACAGTCCCCATGGTTAGTGGTAACCAAATTTATCTGTCTTCAATTTGAGAGATGCTTTTCTATTACTCACTTATTTTATGAAACAAACACACTAACCATCATCTCCTGAACTTAAAAAGAGAAAATTTCCCACAGGCTCAAGCTTTCTGAATTGACTCTTATTTCCTTGTTTATTGGAGATTTCATAGATACCAAGTGAAAAATCAACTTCTCTCTCTTGCTGATGGTCAAGTAGGAAATTCCTACTGTTTAGTTCAAGTCATTAGACTTGAAATGACTCTGGGAGCAATGGAGTATCTAACTGTGGTTGTGGAGAAATCATAAATGCAGAAGCTGGGTGAAGGCAAGAGTGGAAGTTTCATACAGGTTCCTTCCACTGGAGGTTCCCGAGGTTAACTTCAGGTGGCTTAGGACAGGGACCTAAATAATATTGAATCACGTTAGTATCCTTTCAGTTCTTTTTCACAGCTTCTATTAACATCAAGGAGAAAGTCTGCATCTGGTGCCAGTTTTCACACCCCTTTAATCAATTGTTCAGTGTCCTTCCTATCAAAGAGTGAGGTCCTAGGGCAGAGTGCAGAACAAATGAGAATTTCAGAACAATATTTTGTTTTTGTGCATGTTTAGAGGACATAAAATGATTTTTCCATTAAGATACCAAAGTTTTTAAAGAATAAATTTGTTTAAATAAAAACAAAATAACTTATTATTTAACAAAGGTGATGCATGAAATGACAAATATTGTAAAATGATTGAATTTGGAACACATGGCTCAAGTCTTCTAAATAGAAATTAAATCACCTTCTTCATACTTTAGTATCTTTCCATTCTTCCATTTCTTTCTCTCCTTCTCTTTCTTTCTACCCTCTATCTTCCAACAAAATGTATTGTTAATGTATAATGTGCCTGACATTATGTTAGGCACTGTGAACCCAGAAACATGAAGACTAATACATCATCATCCTCCCACTCAATCTGCTCAGTCTCACTGGATAGACAGATATGCAAACTTTTCTTACGCAATGAAAAATCTGATGTGTATGCAAGGTATAATATGTCCCAGTGGAGGGACATCCATGAGGGAAACAAGGAGAGGTATCAGGTTTCGACCTTGGGAATCACTCCTATGATATGCAGGCCAAGTTCATAAGTATACCCTGATTTATTCAGCAAAATTTTCATAAAGCCCAAGATTGTGCTAGATACTAGAGATTTAGACATGAAAAAGATATAATTGGAGCATAGGAAGGGGAACAGCCAACAGGAAGACAATAGCCTTGATGTCTGAGGGATTACTAGTGATTCAGAATGGCTGCTTGTGCAGAGTGCTTGAGACATACAGACAAGGGATGCAGATGGATATGCTGATACAGAGCAACTGAGATCTGGTGGGAGAAGTAGATAGGCATACACACTAACCTGTGTTCTGAAGTATAAAGAAAGCTACTACAAAATTTAACAGCAGGTAACCATATGAATAGTTCAAAATTTTAGGAAAATCACAACATTGGAAGACAGACCTAATGCAATTGGAGGGCTATTATAGTTGTCTTAGATGAAAGATGATAACAAAAGTAAAAATTGGCCTGGTTTGGCACAAAGTAATTGCTCAACAAATCACAGAAATTAGAGGGTTAAAGGCCAGGAAATAGTAAGGATGGATCAAAAGGCATTTTTTCCTCCCATTGCTGGGGATTGAACCTAAGAGGGTATATTTTATAAAATTATTTAGGACTTGGTACCTAACTGGACTGGGAGGAAGCAGGCAGTGTTTCCTCTCTTGGTTTCAAAATGTGTGTTGCTTGGTGATGCCACTCACAAGCTAGGAGACATTGGTAGAATACATGATTCCGTTGCCCTTGGGGCTAAGAAAGAGAAAGTATGTGTTCCATTTTAGGTGAGATGAAATACAGGTTTGGGGAATCAGGGAATTTGTTTTTTGTTGGATCTGAGAGTCTTTAGGGATACTGTGAATGAGATCACAAGGAGACTGGATGAGAGCTGAAGAGTATGGAAGACTGAGGTCAAAATCTGAGGAGATACTTGAGGAGAAGGCAATGGACAATGGTATGAGGTCTGGAAAAGTCCTTGATGTGCAAAAAGAAATCAACCATGACCTAAAAAAATAGTTTCAGTATCTGAGGAAAGGTAGAACCCAGCCGTCAATAAATAAAGGAGTATGTGAGAAAGTAGGGACAGCAGTGTCCCTACTGTTCTTTAAAATTACTTGGCTGTGCAGGGCTTGGGGCTTGGTGGCACATATCTGTAATCCCAGCGACTTGGGAGGCTGAGACAGGAAGATCGTAAGTTCAAGCCAGCCTCAGCAATTTAGTGAGGCCCTAAGCAACTTGGCAAGATCCTGTCTCAAAATTCAAATAAAAAACCGAAAAGGTCTGGGAATGTGGCTCAGTGGGTAAGCACCCCTGAGTTCCATCCCTGGTACCAAAAAAATAAAAAAAAAAAATACTTGGCTGTGAAGAGAGTGACAGAGAAAAAAAAGTCAAAATCAGAGGCAAATGTAGACTGCATGAGAAGGTTTTTGATTTACTTTTTAAAGACAGGAAAGCTGCTGCCAGATGCCCAGTTCCTTCTTGCAGTCAGCATTTCCAGCTGTGTTGTAGCCTGCCTCTGGAGGAGGGGACATGTCTGTGATGCTCCTAAACACAAGTATTTCTCGGAAATAGATGGCCAGATAAGCAGATTGGACTGGAATAGCTCTGCAGGAAAGTACCTTTTTTCTGGGCTGTTTCCCAGGTGCTGCTTGTTGAGCTAACTTCCTGTAGTGCTTTTATACCTTCCTCTCTCCATTGTTTACCTGACTGGCTTCTTGCTTCTTGTTTCAGAAAGGTCTTGGGGCTGTATTGGTGCCAGAGCTGGCTTGTAAAAATACCTGTGTGTGCAGGATTTATCAGGGTAGCTTTTCCCAAGCTACCCCTATCTGCTTCTGGTGGCTTATATTATCTGCTTCACACATCCAATTTAGATCAACCAATAGAAATTGGAGTCCTGAGAGGAGAAAGCAACAAGAGAGGCACAGTGGAAGATATAAAGCAGGATCCTTGCCCCCATGGACCTTAAAATCCAAGGCATGGGACAGCCTTGTTAATAATTATATTAGTGGTATTTAAACTTTTGAGAACATATAATTGCTTTTGAAATGTTGATGGAAACTATGTATCTTCTTCACAATGAAACAACAAGCAGAATTTAACAAAATTTCAGGGGATTTGTGAAATTGGTAAAATCTCAAATGGTTTCTAAAACTCAAGACTGCCCAGTTGGGTACCCTGGCATATACCTATAATCCCACTACTCTGGAAGATGAGGATGAAGAATTGCAGGTTTGAGGTCAGCCTCAGCAACTTATTAAGACCCTGCCTCAAAATAAAATAAAATAAGAGAGAGAGGGGTGTATTGGGGATTTAGCTTAGCCGTGGAGCACCCTTGGGTTCAATTCACAGTATGGGGGTGGGGGGAGACTACCCAAGCTGCAGAATCTTTGCTGTGCTATGAGTGTGTGGCCTCTTCTAAATTAAGGTTTCTGAATTTCCGGACTGTGCTGGTGTCTTACAAGGATTTTATGTGGGATAAATGAGATAACACCAATAAGATGTTTAGTGCAGGGTCGGACACAGATCTGATGCTCTGTAAATGTTATTTCATTCAGTTTTATGTGTGTTTTGGAGAAAATGAAGTAAGTGTTAAACAGGAGACACAGCTAATTCACTGCAATGTTCTCTGGTTAGGGAGTTTTTCTGGCCCTTAGTTGTCTCTTGTGGGCAAAAATGTTTCCCACACTTCGTTCACTCTCTACCTACCTTTAGAATTTTTCTTTTATCACAGTCCCACCTGAACTACTAATACCCTCCTTAAATATTTTTTTTCCATTTTCATAACTCACTTAAAAGAGAAATTTTGAACCCTACCATAAATAGAAAACCACTTTCACTTGCCATAAATAGAAACTAACAGTAACAATTAACAAGGAAATTAAACAATGAAAGTGAAACAATGTTACAAATTATAGTTAAATTCACAAGTGCTTGGCTGGGGGCCTGCTCTCTGTGTGATTGAAAAGGGAGTTTAGCTACTGTTTTAAGGGAAACTTTCTCCTTGTATTAGAAGAACTGAAAGAACAAAAAGGGAATACATTTCTTCCCAGTCATTTACTGCCCTTGCCCTGCTGGATGCAACAGTTAAATGCCATTTCCCCTGACTGCAGGTCAGCAAGAGGTTATTTTCCTTTGGAGAGACATGGACCCTAACCTACGGAATAGTAAGTTCTGTGGCGACTGTGGCCGGATGTCAAACTGACCCGCCAGCCTTGTGGAGGACAAGGGTGCTGCAAATCAGTGTCATCTGAGCTCCTAGAAACAAGGACACTCTGGATCCTGCTCCCTATTTCCTTGCTGGCTGAGGCTCAGTGCCTACCTCACACCCCACCCCGGACAGCTCCTTCATTGGACACGTAGCTGGAGCAATGTGAATGTCACAGACCCTCGGTGCCATGGAAGGGAAGCTGTGAACATTGTTTCAAAGGGGTCTGCATGGCCAAAAAAAAAAAAAAAATCGCTTCTACCTGGATTGTATTATGTAGATTATAAAAAAATAAAAAGCAAAAACGCTGAATGATTTTACTGTCTTAAGCTCTGATAAGAATCAATTAATCAGAGAATATCATTTTGTTATTATAAAAGGAGTGGCTAATGGAGTTAAATCCATCAGCCCCGAAGAAACGAGAGTCGCTGTCGCTCTGTTCCTGGAGCTACCTCCGCAGCCCCTAGTCCACTTGAGGCCACTGCATCCCTCACTCTTGTCCACTCCGCCCGGCCGCTGCGCAGACCCCCGGGTTGGCCGACTGGGCATGCCCGTGGGCCGGGGCAGCCGGGGGAGTCGACTGGGGCGCAGCGCTGGGCCGCCCGACCCGCCGCGCCTCTACCTGAGCGGGGCCCGCCCCCAGCGCACCGGCCGCGCGGGCACCTGGCGGGCACCTGGCGGGCGCCGCGGACACAGCAGGGGGAGGAGACGCCTCGCCGGCCGGGCGTCGCGGAGCCGTGCTTGGCGTTCCTGAGCCGAAGCTGAACTTTTTCCCCAAGAAGTCCCACATTTAGGGGCAGGAGGAGCGGGACGGGGGCGGAGAGCGGAGTTTCTGGAAGGAGCAGCAGCAGCAGCAGCTGCTGCACAACATGGCCTCCTCCACCTCCTCCTCCCCCGCGGGCGCCGAGAGCACCCCTCCTACGCAGGTGAGCGCCGCGCCGCCCCCCTACCTGTGGCTTCCTTCCCCTCCCGGGCGCGAGAATTCGGGCAGACGGGTGACCTCGGGGCTGGGGATCCCGGGACCCCTGGGGACAAAAGCGTGCTACCTGGAGCGGTTCCCTCCTGGGGGTGCAGGACTGACCCGCGAAGGCAGCGGAGGGAGACCCGATTCCTGCCGATCGTGGGGGTCTGCCTGCCCAGACAGCACCGAACGGAAATTTAAATCCCCGGACGTGAGCTCGTAATCTGCCCCAGAACCCGAGCATCCCGTGTAAGCAGACAGGGCCCAAGGACTTGGGGCTTCTGCTTGGAAACATTTGTTTAGGAAAAGAAAAGTATGGCCCAGGGCTCAGGGCGGCCTCAGCCCTAGTCTCTCTTCTTTGGGCTTCTGATCTTGGCTCTCCCCTCCAACTCCATGCCAGGCTGAACGCTTCCTAAGGACAC
The DNA here is from genome assembly GCF_052094955.1 of Ictidomys tridecemlineatus. Classification (NCBI taxonomy): domain Eukaryota; kingdom Metazoa; phylum Chordata; class Mammalia; order Rodentia; family Sciuridae; genus Ictidomys; species Ictidomys tridecemlineatus. The sequence continues at coordinate 59,815,526 of NC_135477.1, forward strand.
GACCCAAGTAGGGTGCACATTCGACCGGGAGTAAATCACCTTGTTCTGAAAATTACCTTCAGTGTTAGATTTTTTTTTTTTTTACTTAGTCCAGCAAAAATTAAAAAAAAAATACACTATGAATACTGAAACGTAAAAATGCAGAGTAGGGCAAATATAGTGGTAATGTTAATGGGCGGCTTGTGGTAGGTTTGCCTTCTCCGTATCTCTAGGAACCGTCTGAAGGCATGCAAGTACAACACACCAAGTAAAACCCGGGTGTTTGATGAGCAAAACCGCAGCTTGAAGATGACTTTTTCCTCTAGCCCCATCTTTAAACCTTGATTGCCACCTTTAAACCCTTAGGCATTTAATAATTTTGGAACTGGCATTGTATGGGTAACATCGGATAATTGGTTTAAAACCCTCGCTTATGTTTGCTTGTGTGCAGAATGCCTATGGAAGAGTATCCAAGAAACAATAGTTTTCTCTGAGTTTTGGAGACCTGGCTGGAAGGAGAGGAGGAGGAGGCAGTTTTATCCGTTTGAGACTTTTTTTTTTTTTTAAATCTATGTGCATGCATTATCTATTTTAGGGAAAAGATATAATACTACATTTAAAAAAAATTCTCTTTTAAGTAGTCTTAAAAACAATAGTTTAACTGGTTTCACATCTTCTAACCCATATCATGTCTTTCCTTTAGTTGCCATCTCTAAAAATCTCCAAGGAATCAAATACTCTTCAAAAGAAGATTTAAGTTTTGACAAAGTCAATCAGTGGCTTTAATTGCTACCTTCATTCTGCGTTTTAATGCTATTTGTTTGAAAATAAGCATTTTTGATTTTGGAAGAGGTCACTTCCTCTTAGAAGCATAGAGGAGTCATCAAAGGATCACATCAGATCTTATTCCAGTAGAGTAGGCCAGAGCAAGTAGGTTTTTTAGTAGGAAGACTGAAGGAGACAGTCTCAGGGTGGACACAGATTGCTGCTTTAACAATTCAGGCCTTATAATCTGCTCACCTGTGTACCTTAAAGAAAAAAAAAATTTTTTTTTCCTACATTGAAAGTGAATGTAAAGGTAAAGCCACAGTTCTGAAACAAAAACTAACTGAAGCAGTTGGTTGAATCTCTCTAACCTAATCACTGATATCTAAAGGGCCAGTTTCTCCTCATTCCCAAATCAGTGGAGAATGAATAAGTGAGCTGTGGGTCTGGAGTTGGACTGTTATTTATGATGTTTCTCATTGTTCTTTTGTTGAGGCATAAACAAATTATCTCTTTCATAATCTGCAGAGTGATTTGCTAGGCTCATAGCAGAGAAGGTGGCTCAGTGTCCTTCAGACAACGAAAGACCAGTGATATGTTTTGGAATCCAAGGAAACACTGTATGCTGAATCTGTTTGCATTTTCGTGGTGATGGTTGTTAGTACTGATTTTCTTTTTTACTATACTTAATTTTTTTTCCCTTTTCCAGTGCTAATGAGTTTATAAAGAAAGCAAATATACTTGAATCTAGAATAATATTTCAAAAATTGAAAGTAATGTTGTTCTGGACTCACTGTGGTTTTCCTCAGGTTGATCATCTACAGTTAGTTTCTTTGTAATTTAAAGGCTATTTGCTTTTTATGTGCAAAGTGCGTGTATATTTTTGTACAATGTGTTGCTGTAATTATAAAAATTCTTTATAATCCAAATTGGAGATTATTAGAAATTCTAGTTTGTGTAAGTGGCACTTTTACCTTTTTTAATAAACTAAATACCCGAAATTGATGAAACAAACTGACACTTGTAAATGAGAATGATTGTGAATTATAATACTTAATCAATTTATTGGATGGTTGGTATCAAACTCACATTATTTAAGTTTACTTTTTTGAAAAATTAAGATTATTAATTAATCAGTCTGAAGTAAATTGCCCTTTATGTATTGACTGGGCTGGTCACCTAACTGTGCCCTTGAATCTTGCAAATGTGAGTGCCAGGGAGATACTAGCTTACTGCTAAAGTGTGTGCAATAACAGGACCATTTCATTGCGATTTTTCAATTTTATCTAACATCAACATGTGAAAATATCTTTAAAAGTTTAAATAGTCTTCTATTCATGATAGAGCTTTTAAAGTTGTGATATTGTCTACTTTCTACTAGACTTTTTTTTTTTCCTTTTATATCAGAAGCCCAGATGATTGGACTTTTAAAAATGTGGTGACAGGGCCGGGGTGGTGACTCGGTGGTAGAGCACTTGCCTGGCATGTGTGAGGCATTGGGTTTGACCCTCAGCACCACATAAAAATGAATAAATAAATAAATAGATAGATAAAGGTATTGTGTCCATCTACAACTGAACAAAACAAAACAAAACAAAACAAAAATGTGGTGACATTTCCAAAATCTACAGTCATGGTTGAAGTAAACCCCAGACACTTGTTTCAGTGTTTTGGGCAAGTTTTCGTTTTTGTTTTTGCTGCTGTGACCCAAAGATCCGACAAGAACAATTAGAGGAAGAAAAGTTGTTTGGGGGCTCATGCTTTCAGAGGTCTTATTCTGTGCATAGCCGACTCCATTCTTTGGGGCCTGAAGTGAGGCAGAACATCATGGCAAAAGAGTGTGTCAGAAGAAAGTGGCTCAGAATATCACACCAGGAAGCAGAGTGAGACTTCTTGTCTCACCAAGACAAAATAAATACTCCAGAGGCATGCCCCCAATGACTTGCCTCTTCTACCACACCTTACCTTCCTACCATCAGGTTAACCCCTATCAAGGTATTAATGCACTGATTAGGTTGAGACTCTCATAGTCCAATCATTTCACCTCTAAACTTTCTTGCATTATCTTACACATGAGCTTTCAGAGGACACCTCATATCTAAACCATAATAGTCAGCATGTTAAAAAGTAGGCAAACTATGTCTTCCAGTGGATTTTGCAACTGAAAAGGACAGATTTTTCCAGGAATGAATTAGGTTCCTATTTGACCATAGGAGTGAGATCAAGGACACCAAAACAGAACTAACTCTGATGTTTTAAGGGGCTTATTCCTGAATTTCCTTTCTTGAGAATGTCCTTATGGATTAATTACTAAGCATCTTATCATGGGCAAGAGGAAAGTAGTCATATGAAAGTTACATGTTTTTAAGTCTAAAAGTTACACTTTTTTCAGGTCTAGGTATAGTTTTTTTTTCCTATGATAAACTCATCAGTATTTGATGATCCATATTTAAAATCAGAGATTAAATGTTTGTGCTTAGAGCTTTAAAGTAGAAAATATTTTGGTACTTCATTGACCAGATACTTTACTGCCATTATCAGATGATATAAAGGGAAGGGAATAGTGAAAAATTTGCCATAACATACATTTTGGACCTGGCTTCATAGGGAGAAAGAGGCAGAACCAAAGTTAATTTGAGTGCCATTGTAGAATAAAGAATTGTGTGTTGCTGAACAAAAAGGCTGTTTCCCAAAATGTTTTGAAGATTACTAGGGTGACTCATTAGTAGCTATTTTGTCCCTGTAGCATCTAGCTACATTTCTGTACTATGCAGCTTCTTGGGGGAATGCTGAGATTTGATGCTATGGTTCCTGTCTGACCATAGGAATGAGATCAAGAACTATCCAAGCACAGGGCTTCTCTTTCCCTTTCCCCCATGTGGTTTATATGGAATCTGGCAAAAAGAAGTTATGTGAGTGTAATTTTGCTCATTAGCATTAAGTATAGGGCATGATGTGCACTAGGTTCCTAACTGATATTTGTTGAATGAAAAGTCGAATAAATGATGAGTAGCTGATATTCAGATTTAGAAGCATTAATTAAAAAAAGAATTAAACAAACACATACATTTTGAGCTCCTATTAGATAAAGATACTCTTAGGTACCCAGTGAAGTCTTGGTTCTTTCTCTCAAAAAGTTCATAATCCGATTGAAATACAGAAGACATGCATCTTGAAAACATAACTACATTGCCAGGATTTCTTACTCTCTCTCATGGCAGCTGCTGTATACTTTATAATAAACTATGGGGTGTTATTACCCCACCTCATTTTATATATGAAGAAATTGAGCTGCAGGAAGATTATGCAAGTTGTGATTTGGTAAGGGCTGAAAATGGATTGAAATCTTTTTGCTTGAGTAATGGAGAGAGACATAATGGTGAAATCAGGAATCAAGGAGTGGAGTTTCCATTCTCCAACTAAATAGCACTGTAACCTCAGAGTCTTTTCACTTCTTGAGTTCCACCTGGAACAATTAATAATTTAAAAACATTTTAACTGCTAAGAAAGTGTAGATACTTCTTTATATTACTCAACTTTAAAGAAGAATGAAATTATGGCATTTGCCTGTAAATGGATGGAGTTGGAGAATATCATGCTAAGCGAAATAAGCCAATTCCAAAAACCGAAGGCCGAATGTTTTCTCTAATATGCAGATGCTAATTTACAATAAGTGGGAGGGGGAGTACTAGAGAAGAATAGACTTAGATTAGGTAGAGGGAAGTGAAGGGAGGGGAGGAGAAGGAAGGTGGGGATAGGAAGGATAGTAGAAACTCACATTATTTAAGTTTACTTTTTTGAAAAATTAAGATTTTTAAGACACTATTACTGTATGTATATATGTGACTGCATCAGACCAATATGATTCTGTAACATATATACTCAGAAAAATGAGAAAATATATCCAACCTATGTATGATATATCAAACTGCATAAATGAGTTCTACTGTCATGTATGACTAATTAAAACAAATAAAAAAATTAAAAATTAAAAAAGAAGGTACAGATAATTAATAATAAAGTGATATATTTTTTTTGTTTTCCAATAAACATTTCTTTTTCTCTTTGGCATTCTTGATAGTATAATTTTCCAAATATTGGAAACTTTTAAGTTTATATAAATACATTTATATAAATTTATATTAAATATAAATTTATATAAATACATTTATATCATATGAATTTATATAAATATATAAACTTTTAAGTTTGTTTTTTTAATACACCCCCACCCCAATATTAAAGCTGTTGAACTTTTTATCATTGATGACATCTTAGAGCACAAGAAATTTGTTCATTCCAAGGGACATCTCAGTGAATTCAGGCTGATAATTGAACATTTATCAAAGAAAAGAGATTTAAGTGGGATTTGAAAGAATGGGGACATCATAGTTGGGGGATGGTTAGGGGTAATTCCTTGGCCTTTATCAGTCCCTGAGCCTGGCTGGGTTCCTTTCTTCCTTCCTTTTCATTCAAAATTTGAGATATTATCAGTTGTATACTGGTAAAAGGCTCCCAGAACAATAAGACCAATTTTGTGACATTTGCCCATTTCTGTGGTATAAATACTTCCACCATGACTGATTTTGAGGTTCAATAGGAAGTGAACATGGAGTTGGGAAGAAAAGCATAGAAATGGTAAAGATACTACCTACCCACAGTGAAATGCACTGTTTTCTATGATGTTAAATTAATAATTTGTTTATTCAAGTTGCATTTGACACTTACCTGGTATCAGGCACATATGGAGAAGCACAGATAACCTAACTAGTTTTTCCTCTTCAAAATGTCATCATTTCATGGGCTGTTTCTTTTCTTTCTTTCTCTCTTTTTCCCTCCCTCCCTCCCTCCCTCCCTTCCTTCCCAGGAATGAAACCCAAGGGCACTTAACCACTAAGCTACATCTCCAGCCTTTTCCATTATTTATTTATTTATTTATTTATATTTTGAGACAGGGTCTCACTAAGTTGCTTAGGGCCTCACTAAGTTGCTGAGGCTGGCTTTGAACTTGTGATCATCCTGCTTCAGCCTCCCAAATCACTGGGATTACAGGGGGGCGGCACCACATCTGGCAAATGAGGTTCTAAGTGGAGAATGGTTAATCACATCTTGATTTTTCTACCTGGGACAAATAAATATCATGTAGATCCTTATATATCTCAGGTATGAGAAAACTGAGGTCTGTAGCTGGATTCTGCAATGTTAGGATGATGGAACATGATTTTTAAGATGGTTTCTAAGGATGTCAAATTAAACACAATAGAGTTGCCTTACCTTTGGGTATATGTTGGTGTATGTATGTGTTATTGTTGTTTTTTTTTTAATTTTTTTAGTTGTTGATAGACCTTTATTTTATTTATTTATATGTTTTGCTGAGAATTAAACCCAGTGTCTCGAACATGCCAGGCAAGTGCTCTACCTCTGAGCCACAGCCCATGTATGTATGTGTTTTAATCACCTTTATTGAGGTATAATTTAATACTGTAAAATTCACCAAATTTAAGGGTTCAATTTGATGAATTTTGACCAATGTCATATCCTATCACACAGAACATTTTTGCTACCTTGAGAAGTTTGTGTTTTTTCCAATTAAACTCCTCTAGAAAAACACCATGCTGATTTTTTAATCATAGATTAGTTTTGCCTGTATGATTTTTTTGTTGTTGTTGTTCCTGGCTTCTTTAGTGTAGTATAATGGTCTTTTTTTAATATTCATACATGTTGTAGATACAGGTTGAGCATGCCTAATCCAAAAATCCAAAATTCAAAATACTCCCAAATTTAAAACCCTTGCCCTGGTGTGACTGGCTGCAGTCACAATGCAGGTATGCTATAAAGATTACATTGCATAAAATCATAAGGCATATATGAAATGAATGCATTTTGAGTTTAGACTTGGGTCCCATCTTCAAGATATCTCATTACGTATATGTAAATCTTCCAAAATCCAACGTTAAAACACTTTTGGTTCCAAGAATTTCAGATAAATGATATTCAACTTGCATTAGTAGGTTATTTCTCTTTGATGCTGAGTAATATCTTATTGTACTAATATACTACAACTTGTACATCTATTCATAAGACATTTGAGTTGTTTTTAGCTTTGGCTGTGATGAATAAATGGGCCAAGCCATTTTCAAACACATTTTTTTATTGGCATATATATTTTTTTTGAGGGGGAAAGACATATAAATACCTCAGAGTGGGGTTGTGGGGAAAAGGGGGTATATGTACAAGAAATTATTCCTGTCTAACCTCATATATTTTGGGAACAAATGCTTTTAGTCAGAATGGTAGGGTAGAGGAAAGACCACTGGGGGAATTGCTTTTTGGTATTTGCTTAATTTTAGAAGTTGAAAAAATGTGATTATACCTATTGATGGAAGGTCAACACTGTAAAATAAATTGGTATAAGACTTTATAAGCTTGGAAAAGAAAGAAATAGCATGAATTTACAATTTTATTGAGATATGATTTATATATCATGAATTTCCCCTGCTTTGAGTGTATAATTCAATGAATTTTGTATGTTGACAGATTTGTATAACATCACCATTCTTCTAACTTTAGAACATTTCTGTCACCCTAAAAAAGTGCCCATTTACAGTAAAAACAAAAACAACAAAATGCCCTAAGGTTTTGGAGTTAGGAAAGCCTGTTTCACAAACTGTTTCAGAGTTTTACTTATATAATAGTGATGTGACCTTGATAAACTAAATCTCAGCTCCCACATCTTTAAAATGGAGATGAGTTATCGTTATGATTTTTTAAGGATTATAAATAATCTATATAGAATACTTGGCACATAGTAAATATTGAGTGGTAATGTTTATCATTGAACTGTGTCTTTGTTGTAATTTCTGTTGTATTTTGTCCATCTCTTTAAAGCTCCTCCCACAGTCTATCCTGTATAAAGATATCTTGAAACAAATCATGTAATTGGAAATGAGGTTGAGCAGAAGGAGAAAATTTGGACTTTAGAATAACATACTGGGTTTTCTGGCACTAGCAGCTAATTATTTTAAAATCACTAAATTGTCTGTTTCCTTTTATGGGGAAGTAATCACATCCACCTTTAATTTTTGTTTTAAGTGTTTGATGGAATATACATAACATGTTGATGTAGTAGGTGCTCAATAAAGAGAAGCTGTTATTCTATGCTATCAGAAGCTACCATTTTTTTAAGTAATGACATAAAGAGGTAAATTTTATGTGAAAAATTCAAGTACAGTTGAAAAATTTGTTCATGCACCATGTACATATTCACTGTATACATTTTTATATTTTAGTACTAGTAGAATGCCAGATATATAATCAACTCTTAGTAAAATTTTTGATTATATAAAGGCATAGATGAGAAAATAAGGAAGAAACCACTTCTCACATTCTACTTCAAACTTCCTTAATGTTTAGGGATCCAGAAAAAAGTTTCCTTTTTCTAAGTCTGAAGCTCACTTGCTTTTCTTCTTTCTTTCTTTTTTTTTGCGGGGCAGGGGGAAGCTTGAGAGAGAAGATAAGATAATTAGAAATGATCATTATAAAAACAAAAATAGGGGCTAAGATTGTATCTCAGTGTTAGAACGCTTGCCTAGCAGATGTGAGGCACTTGGTTCAATTCTCAGCACCACATATAAATAAAATAAAGGTCCAATGACAAATAAAATTTAAAAAGAGGACAAAAATAACACTCATTGCTTACATTTGTCAGTAGCCATTTAAATTTTTAATAATACTTTCATGTTTTTGCTTTAACTTTATGTCTTATACATAGAAGGTCATTGGAGTAGACTGTCTCATTTTATTGAAAAGTAAAGCAAGGTTCAGGAGTAGACTTGTTCATGGCCCCATGGAGCTAATAATGGGTGAACCCAGTTGAGGGAAGGTGAGGAATAGATAGGAGGCCTTGTGTGTTGCTGGTGGAAGCATAGAGTAGGATAGCTGTTTTTCAGAGCAGGCCAGCAGCACTTAGGTAAATTGATTAGTTATCTACTTTTGACCCAGCAGTTTTCAAAAGAATGTTTCTAAGGTTTCTGACTGCTGTGTTGTTAGCCATGCAGGGAAATGGAAAGTCAATGATGGAAGATTCTTGGCATCCCAGCTACTGGGGAAGCTGAGGCAGGAGCATTGCAAGTTTAAGGCCAGCCTTGGCCACTTAGCAAGATGCTGTCTCTAGAAAGTAAAATGAGCTGGGAATGTAGCTCAGTGGTAGAGCATTCCTGGGATTATTCCCCAGAACCACAAAAACAAAACAAAACAGGTTTAAAAAAAAAAAAAAGTCTGAGAGAGATGAGGGAAGTGGTAGGTGCACATGAAGGAGTTGTCTGCAATATTAGAAACAATGGATTAGTCCACAAAAAGAACGTCAGAATATAGTGCTCAGTGAAAAAAATAAGGGTGTGAGGGATAGAAACATTAAATTGAGTTAAAATTTTATAAGCCTATTAGACATTGTGTCTCATGACTGTAATCCCAGCAACTCAGTGGGCTGAGGCAGGAGGATTATAGGTTCAAGGCCAGCCTCAGCCATTTAGCAAGATCTTGTTTCAAAAATAACAAGGGCTGAGGATGTAGCTCAGTGGTAGAGCACCCCTGGGTTCAATCCCCAGTATTGCTAAAAATAAACAAATAATTAATTAATTGGGTATTTTACAAGTCTAGCTGGGCTCACTGACATGCCCTGTGGTCTCAGTTACTTGGGAGGCTCAGGCAGGAGGACTGCTTCAGCCAGGAGCCCCAGGCCAGCCTGAGCAATCTAGTGAGACCCTATCTCAAAAAAGGAAAACAAAACAAAACATCATCAACCTACCACAGTGAACATTTTATATGAACACTTACATAAAGATACTCATTAAATATATTGGTATGTAGCAGAAGCCTAGTACATGGGAGTGGGCTTGGGGTTAAAAAGGAATAAAGAAAGAAGGATCTAGTGATAATGCTCCATGAACCTGGAAGTTCAGCTGACTCAACTGTCTGCATGGGGAAGTTAAAAATAAAACCAGACACCACATTGTTACCTGATATAGCTTGAACACCTTATATTGTGGTCAATTTCTTACTAGATTTAATCAAAGAGACCTTCATATTATATGATACAGGATGGAGATTCCAAGTGAAATGAATTTTAGATTGGTTTCCAATATTTCAAATGAAATTTCATACAGAGAATGGCAACTTTTTCTTTTAAAAATGTTTACAAGTTTAGTACACGTGATTTGGTATGATTTAAAAATTAAGTTCCATCGGTGTGTGGTGTCGTTTGTCTGTAGTCTCAGCAAATTGGGAGGCTGAGGCAGGTGGATCACAAGAACCTAGGTATCTGAGGTCAGTCTGGGCAAAATAGTGAAACCCTGTCCATTAAAAATTTTATTTTAATTTTCCTTGCTAATTTTTCATTTTGAGTAACAGAGATTCGTATGCCATACAGTATTATCAGGTTCTATATAATTAAAATTTAACATACCTAATATTTATTTTTAAAATGATACTCTAACTATCCTTATTTGGAAGGTACTTAATATCCTATTGTATCTAAAAATATTTGTCTGTGTGTATGTTATTCTTAAAGGTTCTGAATGTATGAATCCAGGGGGCAGATATATCACTACTTATTATATAATAGTTGTTTTCTAAGTTAAGTTTGAAGTGGTAGATATCATTTTCTTTGGAGATGAAGGGGAGCTTAAAACAAATCAGATTTATTAGGTTGTGGTTCTGGAGGTCAGAAATCCATTGGGCTGGCAAGGCTGTTTCCTCTGGTGGTCTAAAGAACATCTTTTCCAGGTTTTAGGGGTCTCCTGTGTTTCTTGGTTCTTGGCCCCACCTCTTGCTGACCTCTGTCTCTATCATCCCACAGAATAAATCTTTTTTCAATTTACTTTCCTTTTCTACTCACTACTTGTGATCTTTCCGAACAGAGTTGTAAATAAGGTTATGATTAAGTTTTATGTGTATGGTACCTTTTTATGAAGTCTACTATCCTGATTATTATTTTTTAAAATAATGGCTTAAAATTTACATCAAAATGATCAATCTTTGAAAGTGTTTCCCCATTGCTACTGGGGAGGTGTTGCTGGTATTTGTTAGGTGAACTCTGTTGGGACAAGAAGGTCACCCAATTATTTTAATGATGGGTGTAGAAGCGGGAGCGACATTGATTTCGCCCTTCGTGATGCCGGTGTCCACCTGTCTGCGAGTGGTAGGCAGACTAGAGTTTCAGGCTCATCCATAAAAGGCACAGGAAGGCCCAGCTCTTGTGTAAGACAACTTACTGTACAAAAAAAGTTGACAACAGATAATCATTTTCAGTGCTGTGTTTTGTTTTTTTCAATGTTTGGGATGAAATAGTCAGAAAAGCATTGTAACCCAGTAGAAGAAATATAAACTTAGAAGGTGTGCAAGTGGTAAAGCTCATAAATGTGATTCTGAATGTCAGTGCAATTTAGTTTCCTCATCTGTGAGACTGGCATGATAATAATTCCTGTTTCATCTCAGATAAGGATTGATTATGAGTAAGTGATTTATTTAATTCAGATTGCCTAGTGCCATATGAACATATTGGTGTGTTATTTCAGGTATTTAAAAAAATGTACCGCCCTCTTCAGTCTGATAGCTTTAGCATTAAACTAAGATAGTATCATGCCAAATATGATAAGGAATATCAAATAATATCTGCGATAATTGAATGCTTTGAAATTTGACTTTAGAGATTTTGTTTTTTTTAGCTTAGGTTTTGGCAATTTCAATTTTATTAAAACATTAGGTGCGTTAGGAGACTGTTTTCTTAGTTTACCAAGCAGGTGCATAAGCAATAATTGAAATCTGCTTGTAGTTCCATCCTTCATTTTGCAGTCTAGTTGGTTTGCAGAGCTGCTACTGGTTATGAAATGGTGCAGCACACATTGGAGTAGATGTCTCCTTAACTCTCCAATATGTATGACTGATCAGACTGAATTCTTGAAGTGCTTGAAGAATCCATGTAATGAATTGTCCTGTGAGGTGGAAATTTGGATTAATCCTACAATTCAAAGTATATATGCACTTGACCAAATCATTTTTTACAAAGTTTCTTCCTAACTAGTCAGATTTCTATCTGCTTAAAGATTCTCCAGGTTTTTAGGTCGAAATGTGTTGCATCTGTCAATCCAAACTAGTAAATGCTGTCTTGCCTAACCACCCAGTGAATGAGTTTTTAGCTGTAGATTTCCCTTGTTGAAGACTCTGGAGAAATGTGAGTATATAACAAATACTCACTTATGTGGATTCCTAAGGAAATTTTTTTTTAGTCTGTGAGTGAACATTGTCTGCATAAGTTAGAAAACTTCCCTTCTCATGTAATAAGGTACAAATCCTTTCAATTCTGTCCTATAAGTGCCTTTTTAATCCAATTCTTTCTTCTTCAACTCTGTGCCATGGCTTTGGTTCTGGACTTCATCGTTTTTCACTTGGGCTGTTTGAACAGTTGTCTAAATTGTCTCCTTGTTTCTCCTTGTCTTCCAAAAAGCAGCTGGTCTTCCCATTTATTTTTATAAAACAAAGATATAGTATCATTCCCATATTTAAAAATCTTTTATGATTACCCATTATAAGTAGGATAAAGTCCAAACATCTTAGGGTGGCACAGAACATCTTTGGGCATCCTGACAATTTGCCATTTTGCCCGTTGTTTCTAAGAAGCATCTGACCTGAAGACCATGCTTTTCTTATTTTTCCAGCCTCTCCCCAAATGGAGGGGCCCTTTATATTCTTCCCTATCTTTGTACAACTCTTTTCTCTTTTACTTTGTGCCCTTCTTATTTTTCTCCTTTCCAATCTCTAACAATCCTTCAAGATCTTGCTCACATGTCTTCTCTTCTAATCAATCCTCCTAGACTTGCACAGATTATGACATTGTATCTTCCATGGTGCTGAGGTATTTCATGGTCATTCTGCTGACATTTTATTGGAATGACATAGTTTCTTTGCCTTCTGGGGAAAGATAAAACTGGACAGTGGGATCCTAAAAGGCATACTTTCATTTTTCTCCTTTTTTTGTACCCACTTTCCTATGTCTTGAATCTAGCACATCTGATTTTTACTTGATTGCTTTTGCACAAGATGTTTGCAGTTGGACCACATTTATCATCATGGTCTCCTGTGGGACAATGTTATTTTTTTAAAATATTTTTTTAGATGTTAATGAATCTTTATTTTATTTATTTATTTATTTATATGTGATGCTGAGAATTGAACCCAGTGCCTCACACATGCCAGGCAAGTGTTCTATCACTAAGCCACAACCCCAGCCCAATAGTGTTATTTTGATTTTCAAAACTTAAAAAATATTTATATTGAAAATAGGATATAGACATGTGATAAGGTTTTGGAAATATGTTAGAAATCCAACATGATACACATATAATATCTAACAATATTTTAAACTTTTGAAAGGTTTGATCTTGTACCTATTTTCTGCTAAACCTATCAGTATGATGTTTGGTTCTCATTGTAGGTAGGTGTCTTGGGCAAGTGAAATTTCCTTACCTTTGAATGAGAGTACAAATGTCATAAGGGTGTCAAGAGAAATAAATGAGACCCTCCACCAAAGGCACTTAGTACAGTGTCAGGTATGTAGCAACCATCTTGAAGCATCTGCTGTTAACACTGAATTTTACAGTGTGTGTAATATCTGTTAATTTATGTTAATGATATGTATTCTACTGTCTATTGTCCTGGTAAGAAGGCCCTGTTCTCATAAACTCTCTTTTGCAAAAGAACACTAGGTCCTTTTACTTATTAAACTTCTTCTTTCTTTTTACCATAAAATGGTAGGAATTTGTCCAGCCTTTTTTTCCTTTAAGTAATTTACAAGTCATTTTGATGTAATCAGTTGATGAAGTAAAGCTAATCTCCATTCTTGCTTATGATACATAGCAGCTAAAGTCTATGATCTCACACACGCAGCAAGCAGCACCACTACCACTACTGAGCTATATCCTCAGCCTTTTTTTTTTGGAGACTTGTTCTCACTAAATTGCCCATCCTAACCTTGAACTTGGAATCCTCCTGCTTTCATCTGCTGAATAGCTGGAATTATAGGTGTGTGCCACTGTGCCCAGCCTTCAAGTTTAAAGTTTTAAAATCACAAACTCAAAGATTATTATTAAAAAATCAGAAACATAGTTAATACCCTACAAAATCGACTCCTTTGTTAAAAAAAAAAGCATCACAAATTTTACCCATTTGGTGTCAATCCCTAGTCTTTTGGCAACTTTTTTTCCAAACTATTGATTGTAAATATTTTATATTGGGTAGTGTTTTAATCAGCCTTTTCACTGCTGTGACTAAAGGACCCCGCCTGAACAACTGTAGAAGAGAAAAGTTTATGGTTTCAGAGGTCTTAGTCCATAGAAGGCCAGCTCCATTTTGGAGGACTCGAGGTGAGGCAGAACATCTCTGCAGTAGAGTGTGGCAGAGGGATGCAGCTCACAGGATGATCAGGAAGCAGAGAGAGAGAGAGACTTCACTTGCCAGATACAAATATCTGAATCTTCTTGCATTGTCTCACACGTGAGCTTTGGGGGACACCTCACATCCAAACCATAATAAGTAGTAACAAAGGTGAAGGGCTTCAAGAGTCAGACAAATCTGAGTTTCCATTACTAGAGTTTGTTGACTTGTATCTCTGCTTTCTAATCTGGAAAATGGTCATAATAAATAGTATTAACTTCATGCTTGGTTCATAGTAAATATTTTTATTGCTGTGCTTAAAGGTCTCAGCTATATTATTATTTTTATTATATAACTAATCCACATTCAATGCCAAGATGAACCTTTTTTCTAACATAGCACACTGGTGTCAAAGGACCAGGCTGCTCCCAAGTGAAGGTGATACTCTAGGGCTGTGGTTACACTAGACTCTCCCGTTGTTCTAAAAACTGAGGGGACCAAGAACTCCCCTATTCCCAGAGGCCTTGTATATATAAATATGTCACCAGAAGTGGAACATGCATGAAGAATGTTGACACTTTTATGCTTCTTTATTTTTTGAGTAGAGCCATCTCTTGCTTTTGATAGGTAGTACCAATTTATATCTCACTAATAGTGTATGAGAGGACCCACTTCCTAAACATTCCACAGCACAGTATTATCACTTTTCTTTTTTCTTTACCTTCACCAGTGTTATTTGTAAAAAGTGGTCCCACATTGATTTATTTTGTGAGTATAAGTTTTTTGATCAATGTAAGAGTAAAATTTGGAATGCCAGCTTTCAAAACAGATCCTTAAGGGATAAAGTGAGGAGAAGCTGATAATTTGAGAGTTTATAAATCATTAGCTAGATAGAGAGCTATTTGTGTTCTTTATGTGTGTTGTAAGAGCTCAGTTACTTGCCTTACATAGCAATCACTATGTTTTGTGCTTCTGGTGACAAAATGTGTAATCTGTTACTAAATGGAGGTTCAACATGGAAATCTGTGTTCTGAAATTTTTGCCTTTTAATATTGATAAATGTGATATTCTGAGAGAAGATAGAGGACAATTTGTGATGTGAGTGAAAGATTGAGACTTACATTTTTGCATTTTACCATGATATAATTGCATATTTCACCTTGCTAATACAAGATTTGCTTCTTTGGATTCTTGTTTTATTTATTAGAATCCATAGCAATTGTTTTTTTCTCCATACAGTATTTCCCCTTGATTTTTCTTAAAAAATGGCAAGGGCATTTATTTAAAGAAATACATTTTATACTGAGAATGATAGTCTCAAATTTTCTAACTTTTCCTGGATTTTCATGTTAATTTTTTATGGGATATAGTATTGATAATTATATCAATGATAGAATCTCTCTGTTAATGGCAGTTTATTTATGTTAAACTTTATTATTTTCATGTCATTCATTTCTGGTAATGGCTGTTCAAGAAGACTTGACTACATGCATCTGTATTATATGTAGCAATGTGATCCTTCAGAATAGAATATAACTTACTATTTGAGAGGCATTCACTTGGAATACATTTTTTAATGTTGTAGGTAGATTTATTTTAATTTGTACATGTAGTCGGTTTTCTCTTGTACTGTGGATAGCTTTTTTGTTAAACTAGTTTGGTCAACATGGCCCCTGTGTTTTAAACCATGATCTTCGGATCCAAAGTTTAATATTTTGGGCTAAAAGCCATTGCTAAGTCTAATTTAGAAAGAGAAAACAAGAGAAACATCATGAAAACAAAAATAATAACATTCATGCCATGCAAGGACAGAGTTGTAAATGTGCAAAACCTACTATTCCAGAATATATTTTGTAAACCATCAATATGACTGTTTAATTGTAGTATCTAAAATAACTTTTATTCAAATACAAACAAATAGCTTCCAGAAGGTACTCTACTTGCCGTTCCCAAATACACCCCACTGCCTGTCTCTGTTTTTTTGTTCAAATTGTTCCCTTTGTGTGTTCTCCCCACCCTTATCTGCCTGGAAAAGTTCTCATGTATTTTACGCCCATTCTTTTAATGTCACCACTATTGTAAAACCCTTCTTGGATTTGTGTTTCTCTCATCACCAGAAACTGTGTGTAAGTGTGTGTGTTTTCAGAGCTTGTGTGTATTTATATGTTATACCTTTAATTTATCAGACACTGACACACCTCTTTGTGCCAAGCATTCTCCTGGGTACTGGATTTATAATGGCAAACAAAACAGTATATTTGCATTCAAGTACATTTGCAGTGTGATTTGATACACATAGTCTACACGTGTGTGTGTGTGTGTGTGTGTGTGTGTGTGTGTGTATTTTGGAATTTATAGAAAACATTTTTTTAAAAAAATTCAGACTCTTTATTAAGAGAAGTTTTAGGTTTATAGAAAAAATTGAGCTAAAACTCCCACATACTTCTCTTTCCTTTAACCCCTCCCCCACCAATAGTTTCATTTGTTATTATATTTATATAGTAGGGCATGTATATTATAATTGATGAATAGATATTGATATGTTATCATTAAGCAAAACTCATAGCTTAAATTTGAGTTCACTTTTTGGCTATACAGTTTTATGTGTTTCAACAAATGTATAAAGTCTACCATTACATATTGAATAGTTTTGCTGTCCTAAAAATCTACCCTACCTACTCATCCCTACCCTCTCTTCACAAACCCCTGGCAATTACTGATCTTCAGTGTTACTGTATCTTTAGTTTTACCTTTTCCAGATTGACGTATACTTGAAAATACAGTACATTCTTTTCAGAATGGCTTCTTAACAATATGCATTTAAGGTTCTCCGCATCTTTTTGTGGCTTGAGAACTTATTTCTTTTTTAGTACTGGATAATATCTCACTGTTATGGATATATCATGGTTTGTTTATCATGTTTTTTTTGAAGGATATCTTGGTTGCTTTCACATCTTTGCAATTATGAATAAAACTGCTATTACTCAGGTATAAATTTTTGGGTGGATGTGTTTGGGTTAAAACCAAGAAACCCAATTGCTGGATCATATTGTAAGAGTATATGATTAGCCTTGGAAAAAACTGATAACTGTTTTTACAAAGTGGGTTTTTACCATTTTGCATTTCCTCTAACAATGTATGAGTGTTCCTGTTGCTCCACAGTATTGTCAGCACTTGGCATTGGCAGTATTTTGGATTCCAGTCATTTTAATAGATGTGTAGTCTTTTTTATTGTTTTAATTTGCAATTCCCTATTGACCTATGATATTTAACACTTTTTTCATGTGCTTTACTTGCCATTTGCTTATCTTCTTTGGTGAGGAGTCTGTTTAGATCATTTGCTCATTTTTGAATTGGGTTGTCTGTTTTCTTAATGTTTAATTTTAAGGATTCTTTCTATTATTGGGCTATAGGTCCTTTATCATATCCATGTTTTGCAGATATTGTCTCTAAGTCTCTGACATATCCTTTTATTCTTTTTTTTTCCTTCCCTGAATTTAGCTTATAAGGCATTTTTTATTGCCATGGTTCAAAGTTATAGTTCATGAAAGTGGCAAGTACATGGTGCATCTTTTTATTTTTTTAAAATACCTTTATTTTGTTGATTTTTTTATGTGGTGCTGAGGATCAAACCCAGTGTCTCACACACTAGGCAAGAACTGTACCACAGAGTTACAACCCTAGCCTCCATATCCTTTAATTCTTTAATGGTGTCTTTCACAGAACATAAGTCTTTTAATTTTAATGGGATCCCACTCAAAATTTTCTCTTATGGATTATACCTTTGTCTAAAAACTCATTGCCAATCCTAGAGTTAACTTGATTTTCTTCTATGTTATCTTTTAGAAGTTTTATATTTTTGCATTTCACATTTAGGTCTATGATTCATTATGAGTGAGTTTTTATGAAAGATTTAAGATCTGTATCTACATTCATGTTTTTTGCTTGTTGATGTCCAGTTTTTCAGCACCAGCAGCAGAATACAACAGACACTAGTATTGCTGTATGTATATACATGGCTGTATAACCAATGTGATCCTGTAATCTGTACACATGGAAAAATGAGAGTTCATACCCTATTTGAATCAAATGTATGATATGTCAAGATCATTGTATTGTCTTGAGCAACTAATAAAAAAAGATTAAATATATCCATGTGGGTCTACTTCTGTCCTCTCTATTCTGTTACAGAGAGGGGGCTGGAGAGGGGTGAGGGTGTGGGGGTGTGGGGAGTGGGGGTGAGGGTGAGAGAGAGATAGATAGATAGATAGATAGATAGATAGATAGATAGATAGATAGATAGATAGATAGAGATATGAAATGGAGGTAGGCAGGCAGACTTAAAGCATAACCTAATGAAATATGTATAAGATCTACACAAGGAAAACAACAAAACAATGAAACAAAGAGAATGTCTGTTATTTTGCCAGTGCCATATTCTCTTGATTAATATCATTTAAAAAATTTTTAATTTTATGACTCAAACAACACAAATTTTCCATGTCACAGTTCTGGAGGCTAGCAGTCTGAAATGAATCTCACTGGGCTAGAGTCAAGGAGTCAGCAGGGCCAGAGGCTCTGGGGAAATCTGTTCTTTTGTGCTTTACAATTCATGCAGCTTGTCTGCATTCCTTGACTCACATCTCCCTTCCAGAAATTCTATCACTTTAGCTTTGGCTTACTTCATTTCATCTGTTCTCTGGTTACTATAGTTATATAGTGATTCTCAATTGGTGCTGGCAATCTTCTAACTCTCTGTTGGCTGTTCTGGGTCTTGTCTTTCCATATGGACTTTAGACTTAGTTTGTTGATATCCACAAAATAACTTGCTGGAATTTTGATTGAGATCGCATTGAACCACCAGATAAGTTGGGAAGTTGGAAGAACTGACATTTTACTATTATTAAGTTTATGCAATTAGAATATCTTTCCATTTACTTACAACTTTGGTTTGTTTCACTAAAGTTTTGTTGTTTCCCTTGACTGAATCTTCTATTTTGTTAGCTTTATATCTAAGTCTGCTGCTTCCCTCCTGCTCTCCCTCTTCCTCCTCCTCCTTCTCCTTTTCTTCTTCCCCCTTCCTCCTCCTCCTCCTCCTGTGTTATATGGGGTGTTGCATTTTAACTTCAAATTCCAGTTGTTGATTGTTGGCACATAGGAAAGCAATTGAAGTAATAACCTTGTATACTGTAATCTTGCTATAATTACCTAATATTTCTGGGAATTTTTTGGGGGGCTAGGGGGTTCCATTCCTTGTTATTCTCTACATAGTAATCATGTCATCTATGAACAAAGACAGTGGCTATGAATTCCAATAATAGGAGTGTTGAGAGAAGACATCTTTGCCTTTTTCTTGATATTAAGGTGAAAGTTCTCACCATTAAGAATAGTAGGGGATAGGAAAGGTAGCAGAATACAACAATTACTAATTGGGCATTATGTAAAATTGTGGATGTGTAACCGACGTGATTCTGCAATCTGCATTTGGGGTAAAATTGGGAGTTCATAACCCACTTCAATCTAATGTATGAAATATGATATGTCAAGAGCTTTGTAATGTTGTGAACAACCAATAAAAAAAATAAAAAATTAAAAAAAAAAAAAAAGAATAGTATTAGCTGTAGCTGGGCGTACGTGGCACAGGCCTGTAATCCCAGTGGCTTGGGAGGCTGAGGCAGGAGGGTTATCAGTTCAAAGCCAGCTTCAGCAATTTAGTGAGGCCCTAAGTAACTTTGTGTGACCCTGTTCCTAAATAAAATATAAAAAGGGTTAGGGATATGGCTCAGTGGTTAAGCACCGCTGGGTTGAATCCCCCCTACAAAAAACCAAAAAACAAAAACAAACTATTAGCTGTATTATTATTATTTTTAGTAGTTCTCCTGGAAATTTTTATCATGATTTGGTGATGGATTTTGTCAAATGCCTTTTCTGCATCTATTGATAATGATAAGATTTTTTTTCATATGACTTTTCTTTACAGCTAGATCTCATTGACTTTTTTTTTTTTTTTTTTTTTTTGGTCCTGGGATTGAATTCAGGGGTGCTTAATGACTGAGCTATATCCCCAGCCCTTTTTATTTTTCATTTGGAGACAGTGTTTTGCTAAGTTGCTTGGGGCCTCACTAAATTGCTAAGTCAGGTTTCTAACTTGGAGGGCTCTTGCCTCAGCCTCCAGAGCCACTGGAATTACAGAGCCTCTGTGCCTGGCTCATTGACTTTTTAATGTCAAGCTAGTGTTGCATATTGTAATAAATTTCACTTGGTTCAGATGGAAAATTTTCTTCTTTGGATTGGATTTGCTAATTTTTTTTAGAATTTTTGCATCTGTATTCATGAGAGATGCTGGTTTGTAGTTTTTCTTTCTTTTAATGTCTTTGCCTAGTTTTGGTATAAGGGTAATGCTGGTCTCATACAATGAGTTAAGAAACAGTGCCTATGCTTCTATTTTCAGGAAGATATTGTAGAAAATCAGTATCATTTCCTTCTGAGATGTTTGATCGAAGTCACCAAGGAACTCATCTAGTACTGGTGATTAATGAAGGTTATTAATTATTGATTCAGTTTCTTTAATAGGTATAGGACTCTTTGACTTATGTCCTTCTCTTTGTGTGAGTTTTAGTAGATTTCAGATGTCTTTGTTGAAACTGATTAGCTTCAACTAGGTTATAAAATTTATTGGCAGGCTGGGGATGTGGCTCAAGTGGTAGCGCGCTCGCCTGGCATGCGTGCGGCCCGGGTTCGATCCTCAGCACCACATACAAACAAAAATGTTGTGTCCGCCGAAAAATAAAAAATAAATATTAAAATTCTCTCTCTCTCTCTCTCTCTCTCTCTCTCTCTCTCTCTCTTCTCTCTCTCTCTTTAAAAAAATAAAAAATAAAAAAAATTTATTGGCATACAGCTGTTCATATTTTATTATTATTTTAATGTTCATGAAATGGTCCCTCTTTACTGTTAGTATTTATGTCTTCTCCGTCTTGATTAGCCTGGCCAAAGCTTTATCAATTCTACTGATCTTTTCTACAACATAGCTTTTGGTTTTGGTAACTTTCTCCTCTTTCTCTCTTTCTGTGTGATGCTGGGGATTGAACTTAGGCCTCATGCATGCTAGGGAAGTGTTCTACCACCAACCCATCCCCCAGCCTGACTTTCTCTATCAATTTCCTACATTCAATCTTATTGATTTTTGTTCTTTTATTATTTCATTTCTTCTGCTAGTTTTAGACTTACATTGCTCTTATTTGTTCAGTTTCCTAAGGTGGGAGCCTAGATTATTGATTTTAATTTTTTGATCTTTTTGTATTATGTCTTCAATACTATAAATTTCCCTCTAAGCAGTATTTTTACTGTATCCAATACATTTTGAGAAGTTTCATTTTCACTTAGTTCAAAAATAATTTTAATTTCTCTTGAGGTTTCTTCTTTGACTATGTCTTATTTAGAAGTGCATTAATATCCAGTTTTGTTGAGATTTCCAGTTATCTTTTAGTTAATACTTTCTAATTTAATTCCATTGTGGTCTGAGAGTATACCTTGTATGATTTTTATTGTTTAAAATTTTTAAGATATGATGATTCAGAAAATGGTCTATCTGGGGAGCTGGAGAAAAATGTGTATTTTGCTGTTGTTAGGTAAAGTGTTCCATAAATGTCAATTAGATACAGTTGCTTGGGCTGAGGATATAGCTCAGTTTGTCTAGTATGCACCAGGCCTTGGTTCAGTCCCAAGCACTGAAAAACAAATAAATGAACAAAGACCCAGTAATTTGTTTTTTTAGTTTAACTATGTCCTTACGGATTTCCTATCTGCTGGATCTATATTATTGATAAAAAAAGGTGTTGAAGCTGGGTTCAGTGGCATACGCCAGTAATCCCAGTGGCTAGGGAGGCTGAGGTAGGAGGACTGAGACTTCAAAGCCAATATCAGCAAAAGCAAGACACTAAGCAACTCAGTGAGACCCTGTCTCTAAATAAAATATAACAAGTAGGACTGGGGATGTGGCTCAGTGGTCGAATGCCCCTGAGTTCAATTTCCAGGATCCCCGCCCCCGAACCCCCCAAAGGTGTTGAATTCTCTGCTATAACAGTGGATTCAGTCATTTCTCCTTATAGTTTTTGTTGTTGTTGTTTTTGCCTCATATATTATGATGTTCCATGATTAGACCCAAACACATTAGTGAGTCTTCTCTCATTTTGGAATATTGACTTTTTATCAATATATAGTGTTCCTCTTGATCCGTGATATTTTTGTTTTCTCTGAAGTCAGTGTTTTCACTGACTGTGCGCAATACAATAGCTACATCAGCTTTCATTTGATTCATGTTGGCATGTTATTTTTTTTCCATTCCTTTACATGTAATCTATGTGTTTCCTTATATTTAAAGTGAGTTTCTTGTAGACAACATATAGGTGGGTTTTGTTTTTTAATTCATTCTGATAGTTTGTTTCTTTTAATTTGTACTTGTAGACCTGTCATATTTAAAGTAATTACATAGTTTGGTTACTACCCACCATATTTTAAAATTATTTTTTGTTTGCTGCCTTTATTCTGTGTTTCTTTTCTGGTATTAATTAAGCATTTTGTGTGGTTCCATTTTCTCTCTTAGCTTATACATTATACTCCTTAAAATTTTTGATTTTAGTGGTTTCCCTAGAGTTTGCAATATCAGTTTACAAGAAACCTAGATTTATTTTCAAATAACACTGCACCATTACACAGGTGATGCAAATGCCTTACAATAGAGAATGACAGTTCCTACCTGCCTCCCTGACAACAGTGCTGTCATTCATTTCATTTATCCTGCTGGATCTGTTCAGTTACTGATAGATTGACAGAAAAAACTGATTATAAGCTGCAGTCACTGAATATATTGTCACTATTTTCATTGAAAACAAGAGTTATTTTTGAACAAAATCCTGTAAGGTCAGTTAAGAATAAAAAAGGATTTTATTTTACCTTAATTTATACCTTCTCAAATATTCTTTCTTAATGTAGCTGCAATTTTTTTTTATACTGCTATAGTTTGGACATGAAATGTCCCACAAAAGTTCATATGTTAGCTTCTTGTTCCCCAGGGTGGCACTATTGGGCAGTGGTAGAGCCTCAGAGAGGTGTGGCCTAGTGGAACATCTTTACGTCATGATGGGTATGCTCTTGTAAAGGACTGTGGGACCACTTCTCTAACTTGGTTTTTTTTTTTTTTTGCTTCCTGTTGATGAGGTGAGTAGTTTTATTCCACCACACTTATGTCTTGATGTGCTGTTTCACCAGAGGCACTAAAACAAAGGGGCAATCCATCACAGACTAGAACCTCCAAAATTGTATCAAAATAAACCCCTTCTCTTTATATGTTGATTATCTCTGGTATTTTGTTGTAGTGACAGAAAACTGACCAACACACATACCTGTATCAATTTCCTTCTCTCCAAAGAACTTTTAAAATTTCTTGCATGGCAGGTCTACCAGTGACAAATTTTCTCAATTATTATTTGTCTGAGAAAGTCTTTATTTCTCATATCTTTTGAAGAATGATATTTTTGGCAACAAAATTATAGGTTGATGGGTTTTTTCTTTTAACACTTTAAATCTTTTGTGTCATTTCTTTCTTGCTTGTGTGGTTTCTGAAGAGAAATGTGATATAATTCTAATCCTTGTTCCTTTATAGGTAAGATGTTTATTTCCTCTGGCTTCTTTCAAGGTTTTTCTGTTCATTTTTGATATTCTGAAGTTTTAATATATGCTTTAGTATAAATATTTTAGGATAAATATCAATTTATCCTGAGAGTGTTTCCTGAGCTTCCTGGGTCTATAGTTTGTTAAGTTTGGGAGGTTATTAGATATTATTTCTTCCAATATTTCTCTTTATTCTCCTGGCATTACCATTATACATATATTACACCTTTTGTAATTGTCCCACACATATTAAATATTCTGTTGTCATGACACATGACGAGGTCATTCAGGGTCACTCCAGGTGAACTGGGTTGGCGGGAAACAATCATACCAAGACAGAGAAAATACCTTTTTCTTCAGATTCTTCAGCGATGGCCTCTCTCCTTCAGTTTCCACAAGGGAGGCAGACAAAAAAGAGGAAGAGGACGTTCTAAAGCCCCTTTTTATTGAGGGGAAGACACTCAAGAAAGTTCCACCCCAAGGTGGGGGTCAGGTTTCTAGGGGTTGAGTCTAGCTTCATGATGTCTTGAGGTCAGCAGATTGACTGACATCTTGGAGGCCACGCCCATCTCATGCGCTGTGTGGGGATCATAGGCAGAGGGAAGGAAAAAGACACATACAGCCCAAACAGAGAGGCAGTGTTAGTCCAGTCCCCTCATGTGCTCATGCTCATAGTTCACACACACCCAGCCCATGGCTGGCTTGCCACATTCTGTCCCATTTTTTTCCATTCTTTTGTCATTTGGGGAAATTTCTACTGACATCTTGGCTCTGGTATATTCACCATAGTTGTTTGAAATTTCCAGTGTAATAATTCCGACATTTCTGTCATATCTGAGTCTGGTTTTGATGTTTGCTAAATATCTTCAAGTTATGTTTTTGTCTTTAGCATTACTTACTAAATAGTAAGACTACATATTAGTTGAATTTTAGTATCTATTTTAGAAAAATATTTATTGGGTAGAATCCCATGCTTGTTACAGTGTAGCACATGAAAATGTTTACTGAACACAAATACCTACTCTTGTGTGAGATGAAAAATTCTTTAAATGGAGAGACAGCTTGGTGTGGTTTTATTTTTTTGTTTTCATAACTTAGTCCTTGAAGTGTCAATTTCTTGATGTTTTGCAGTATATTAAAATCAACTAACATCTTACAAATATAAGTTATTTTTTTTGTGTGTGGAAAGGAATGATCACATTGCTTTTGCAAATTGAAAAACACATGGCTTTGCTGAAATGGTAAACATGAAAATCAAGATGGAAATAACACAATGTTACAAAAATTCAAGTAGATAGCATTGCTTTCCCAAGTGTTTGAGCTTCCTCTTTTTTTAAAAGGTAACATTGGCTCTTGTTGAATAAGGGGTAAAGTCTCCAAACTAAACTAAGTTTTTCTTGGATATAATAAAGATTCAAAGAATATTGAAAAGGGAATTATTTTCTCCCTAAGCAATTCAGCATTTGTGAGCTTCTTTCCTTCTGTGGATTGACTTGGGGAAAATTGCTCACCTGCAAATTCATTTGTAAAATGAAGCAGTATACATTTATCACATTTACGAAACCCCTAGCACCAAGAGTGGCACATACACTGATAAAGATTATTTAGTAAATGGTCGTTATCGTTATCATTAAAATTCAGACATTTTATTACACATAGGGACAGTTTTAAAAATGGCTTTGTGAGATTTCACTTTTGGATTAACCTACCCCACAGGTCCTCCTTCTTTCTCTTGGGTGCTACATTGTTGTTCCACATATTCAACATAAGTTCCTACCAGTCCAGATAAGAACCAAAAAACAGTCTTTAAATGAAACCAATATTTTAATAAAAATTTCATGTCCTTATATTGTTTGGCATTAGTAGTCTTCACTGCTAATATTGCTCCACCTAAAATTACTAGGACAAAGAGGATGGAGGGTGTACCTATGGGAGATAGTCATTGATTGCTACAGATTAGACCAGTGCTTGAATTCCTGTAACCCAAGAATCACTCTATTTCTTCCCCTCAGTCACAAACATTTTCAAAAGTGATTAAACAAGGAAAATGTAGAAGGTACAGAAAAGTCTAACTACAACAACAGCAATCCCATTTTTGTAACTCACAAGAGGCTGCTGAACCAGACCCATTTAGCCTGTTGCATAGTGTGCCTGTCACCAGAAAGATGAGGTTCATGAGTTGGCCAAGCATGAGGAGATGGGAGACCCGAGTCTCAAATCTGCCTTCCTGAGGATAAGGGTAGGGAGATATATATAAAATATGTAGATAAATAAATAAATAAATATAAATAAATATATATATTATATAGATAAATATATACATATATATATATGTATGTATGTATATTCAAGGCTTGGGAAAAGGTGATTGGAGTTAAGGAAAAATGAAGAAATCTGTGGTCTGAGCACACATGATCAAATTTCCTGGCTCCTTGATGGACTTCCGTTTAGAACTTGTCAGTGTAGCATGCTGTGAGGGTGGAGTTTGGGGGCCTCTGATATCAAAAGGCCACCCATGGAACACTTGCTCAGGCCTAAGTAAAGAACTGGTGGTTCCAACAGATTTGAACCTTCTCTGAGTTCCTGAAAAGCAGCTTTTTCAACCATTGCTATTATAACCCAGGTGTCAAAGATATTAACATCAAAAAAGTTCTTAGGAGTCTGTTGCTTAGCGAAGTGACCTCTAGAACTGGTGATAAATTAGGCAAGTAACTAAAAGCACGTGACACTGGAAGGTTACTCAATTTCCTTGTGATCCTGGCTGCATTGTCCTCAGACTTTCTTGGAATAGTGGGAACTTCACCCCTGCAAACTTTCTTCACCTATGTAGTTTTAGAGCAGTGTCACTGGAGGAGGTCTGAGGAGCAGTTTCTGGAGCGGGGGGCCTTGATTCAAGATGAGTAGAGTTCTTGACAAACATTGCAGAAATGATTTGTGTGTGTGTGTGTGTGGCACTGGTGATTGAACCCAGGACCTTGTGGATGTGAGACAAGTACCCTACCAATTGAGCTATATTCCTAGCCCAGAAATGAATTTAAGAATACATCACTTAGAGGCACAGACAGAATAGGGAAGCAAAGACATAGTCAAGGGAAAACATGGATGAGAAGAGTTTCTGGTGTAAAGCAAGGAATAGACATTCAAGGGAGAATGTAGGGGTCTCCATAGTGAAAAGAGCAAGCATTTGCCCTGGGTTGTTGATACTTACAGAGGAACAGTGCTAGCATCTGAACTAGAGGTAGAAGCAGGGTGAAGTTAATGTGGTTTTGCACCAGTTTTTCCAGCACTTGTGCATTGCCCTCGTATCGTGTTACTTTTTCAGGCAAGGACATGGGCCAAGGGCTTGGACTGCGTTGAGTTGCTTGTTTTGCATTCCAACAGTTCATGGGCATTTCATGCATTCCAATGGTTTATGGGGAGCTTTTCTTTTGAGATGAGCCATATCTTTGTATTCCCCAGTTCCTATTTCAGTAGTTATGCAATGGCAAGGAAATTATCTCTTTATACAGCAGCTTGCTTACCTATAAAATTGGGATAACAATTTACTGCATTTGTCATTGTAAAGATTGAAAGGAGTGGGGATTCATAACTTGTCATGGTTAATTAAGGGCACAGACTTGGGAAACAATTCCAGAGTTGGTATCATTGTATCTCAGACCCTCTATTTCCTACATGCTAGAATTTTCTATATCCTAAATTAGGGATAATAGTAATAGTATACTTTATTTCATGGGGACATTGAGGGACTTAAATGTTAATAATATCTTAAATACTCATATAGTGGAAATAGTATGCAGGTGTTCGATATTTTTATTATCATCATTCTCTAAGACAATGGTTTTATAAAACTAAAATGTCTTGTGTTATTTTCTCTGAATATGTATCAAAAAGTATAAAAAGAATCTAAGACATTTTTAGAAAAAGAATTTTCTAGTTTAAAACCTAAGGGAGGCAAAAGACTTATTGTCTTGCAAAAATCAGACCTGATTAAATTCTTAGATGACAATGTGGAATATTGAAGAAACAATCAAGCATTGGAGATAATGTTTCATATAATGATATGCATGACAGATCTTGAAAGTTCATAATTCATTGGTTTTTAGCTTTTTTAGGAAAGCTATTCTTTGTTCCTGAATGAGTGGGTTAGCTTCTGTTTTCCTAAGGGAGGTTGAAAGCATTTGCCTTAAACAAGTTTTATTTTACCAACTATATAAGTGCAGAACTCTAACATACAACCTGTGATCTGGTTCTGACTTTCAAAAATGATTATTCTTCAACCCTTTGTATTGGATTACTAGGAGGTCTATTAATAAAATATGTTGCCAAGTCCATTATGGTGGCTTGGTATTGTTAAAAGGAAATTATCAGCTGACCCCCTGCTAAATTAAAATGAATTTGAAATTTGAGTGGAACTACAACTCTGTCACACATCTGGACTCCTTCTTTCATTCACACTCATATCCTCGAATGACCTTTATACTTCCTCTTCATAAAGGTTTTTTGTTGTTTTTGGAAAAGGTCAGGAGGACCATGTTTTTAAAATATTTTCCGTTTTTCTAACTAACTTCTCTTCACCACCATTAGCTATTGCTTTTCTGGGGTGATTTTCTCTTTTGAGTTTCAGGATAAAGCCTTTTTATTATAAAAGCTGTTTTCTTCTTCTTTTTTTGATACTTGTATCTTGTGTGATTACACTAAACTTCTTTCTGTATTTAGGCACATGTTGATTGCTGATATTATGCCAGGCTAAGCATTTAGTCAGCGTTGATTAAAGTGCACTGTAGGGCTGATTTTTTTTTTTTCAGTTCAGCTGGCATTAAATTAAGATAGTGTAAAAGGAGAAATTATATTGATGTAAATAAGAAAGCACTATACTTGATATACCTAGAATATTGAATTGAAATTTCTTGGAGGCATAACAGCCTATTAGATTTTGATATTACCGGTGCATCATTAAGTTTATATTTATTTGGTGATTCAGAATTATTCAGAATTCACTTTTGGAGAGACAATAGGTGTAAGGGTTGAGAGCACTGATACTCCATGTTGTCTGGGCTGCTCACCATGTGGCAGGTAAGTTCCAAAAGGAATGACCTAGGAGCAAATGTGCTCAGATGCCCAGGTGGACGTTTCAGGTCTTCTCATGTCCTGGCCTTAGAAGTCACATAGTCAGCTGTTCCTCCAAATTTCTCTTGATCAAAAGCAAGTGTCAGAGTTGTTCCTGATGCATTAGGAGGAGCCTGCACAAGGCCAGGAACACCTGGAGATGTTCACTGGAGCATTGTCTTTGAAGACCAGCTGCCATGTGTGGGACTGGGCATCACTAAATTCAAAACAGTGATGCTTACCTTTGGAGAGGGCAGCAAGAAGTGGACAGAGGAGGAGACATAATTAAGGAAACATTCTATTCCTATATATTATACGAAGCAGTAGATACATAGCTGTTCTATTATTATACTTCTTGTCATTTTAAAAATACTTCACAATAAAGACAAAACTTCTTTCCTTTTCTTTGCTGTAGCCCCATACTTCTGAAAAGCTCATAACCAGGAAATGTTCCTCAAAAATAAATGTACTATTTGGAGGTAGAACCCCAAAACTTTGATTACTTCCTCATTGTGGAAAATTTTACACATATACAAAGCTAAGTGGAGTAGCGGAATGGACTACCCATTCATTACCCAATCATAAAGATGATAGATCCCGTGCTAATCTGCTTTTATCTATTATCTTATATCTACCCATTTCCCTCTCTGTTGTGTTATTTTGAAGCAAATCAAAGTCCTTAAAACATTTCAATCCTGAATAATTTCACTTATATCTCTGAGAGATAAAAATTAAAAACAAAAATAACCCCTCTGAATCTAACCTAACTATAATGCCCAAATCTCCAAATAGTGCTTAAAACTTCAATCACACCTAACGTTTCCATGATAATATTTTAAATATCATTCTGAATTTGGGATTTATGAAATAACCCATTCAAGTTTCCAATTATCTTATAATATTTTTAAAAAATTTTGTTTGAAGTAGTATCCTGAAAAGGTTCACATTGTACCTGGTTGATAGGTATCCTGAGACCCTTTTTATTCTGTTGGTTTTCCCTTTTCTGATTCTTATTTTTTTGGCAATATTGTCCAAGAAACTAAGTCCTTTGCCAATTGCATCCCTGTGGTGCTACTGAATGTACTTATTCTTTGTGTTTTCTGTAAATTGGTAATTAGGTTAAGAAGCTCTATTAGATTCAGATATTTGGAATATTTTTTTTGTCTTTAATTCTTAAATTTCTTTCAGGTGAAAGCAAAATAACAAATGCCTGGCTATCTCTTGTGATCTTGGTCACTATTGAAAAATTCAGTTTCCTTAATTCTTGGGTGGTACAAAGTGGAGATATCTTCATTCTAAAATTGTTCTTCTTTTCTAAATGTATAATTCATTTTCTTTTATTAGCCCAAATGCTTCAATAAACAGTAAATCCATTACATTCACTAGTTATCTTTTCATCGAGAGGAAGTTTTCAACAAAACTTCATAGAGGAATTTTTCAACATCAGGAGTTCACTTACTGGTTTCCTCCTGTTTTACACTGGTGTCTTCTTTTCTTACTCTTCAAGAATCACATTTCTCAAGTCCTCCAGCTGTGAGAGCTCTAGAATATCAAATAACTTCTCTTGATCTGTCACATAGTGAATTTTCAACCATCTCAAAATAACAATACCAACAGTATGGTTAGTACAGATTTTGCTTCCCAATTCTTTTGTCTTTGCATATATCTGACGTGGAATACACAAATTATTTGTTTTAAAGTCATTTGGCATAGTCCTTCTCTGTAGAGCTAGGTCCCCAACTGATTGCACATTATGGTTTGTCTTTTCATTTTATTTTTGGTTTATAAGAATTCCTGCTTTACAGCACAATTCACAATAGCTAGACTGTGGAACCCACCCCGATGCCTCTCAATAGATGAATGGATAAAAAAAAATGTGGCATTTATACATAATGGAGTACTACGCAGCACTAAGAAATGACAAAATCATGGAATTTGCAGGGAAATGGATGGCATTAGAGCAGATTATGTTAAGTGAAGCTAGCCAATCCCTAAAAAACAAATGCCAAATGTCTTTTTTGATATAAGGAGAGCAACTAAGAACAGAGCAGGGAGGAAGAGCAGGAGGAAAAGATTAACATTAAACAGAGTCATGAGGTGGCAGGGAAAGGGAGAGAAAAGGGAAATTGCATGGAAATGGAAGGAAACCCTCATTGTTATACAAAATTATATTTAAGAGGTTGTGAGGGGAATGGGAAAAAATAAGGAGAGAAATGAATTACAGTAGATGGGGTAGAGAGAGAAGATGTGAGGGAAGGGGAGGGGGGATAGTAGAGGATAGGAAAGGTAGCAGAATACAACAGTTACTATTATGGCATTATGTAAAAATGTGGATGTGTAACCAATGTGATTCTGCAATCTTTGTAATGTTTTGAATAACCAATAAAAAATAAATTCTCAAACTTAATTAAAAAAAAAGAATTCCTGCTTTAAAAATTTTACTTTGTAGTTATGTAAATTATTTTTCCTTCAACCTTTCCCCTTTGATTAATCATTTTTAGTTTTTGATTTGATCTTTTCACTATTCTTAATAGACTTTTTTTGGTATACATTACCCCTTAATAGTACCATACTATCCTCATTTCATTTGCTGCTTTTTTTTACTTAACAATATATCCTCGAGATTACATCACAGCTGCTGAGAATGCCATTGTGTGAATGTACCATAAATTTACTTGGCTTGTCACCTGGGCATTTGGATTGTTATTAATTTTTTGCTATTATTAATAGTCCTGCCATGAGTTTCCTTGTCTTTCTATGTTTTGCTCTGTTATTTTGTTTTGCCAGTGTTTGTCTTGTCATGTTTTTGCCAGTGTATATTTGAGATGAATGTATGAAATGAGATTGTTGGGTGAAAGGGCAAATGAATATATCATTTTGCTGATGATTGCCAAATTCCTCTTCACAGAGGCTGTACTATTTTGCTTTCCCACTAGTGGAGGAGAATGCTTGTTTCTCACAGCTTTGCCCATAGAGTATGTCAGCAAACAATATTTTTGTCAATTTAATGAGTAAAATAAGCACATCTGAGTGTAGTTTTAATTTTCATTTCTCTAATAAGGAAAAAAATGAGGTTATTTATTTTTCTTATGATCAAGAACAATTTTTACATATTCTCCCATCTTTTTTGTTTAATTAATATTTTATTAATTCACTAGCCCATTTTTCTATACATTATTGGTCCTTTTCCCCCTCTTTTTAAAGAACAAATTATGTATATATAATAGATATTCCCTTTATCTGTAATGTAAATCATAAATTTTTTTCCACTTGTCCTTTCTCATTGTATTTTGCAGTGATTCCTTTTGCCATATACCTTTTTTATATTTAATAGTTCAATTTATCTGTCTATCTTGATGCTTTTACTTTTTGATTTTGGATCATAATTTAAAAAATAATTCCATTTCTTGTTTAGAGAGAAATTCATACAGGTTATATTCTAGTACTTGTGTGGTTCACTTTTTATATTTAAGTTTCTGATTCATTTGTAATTTATCTTAGTGTGTGGTATAAGGAATGGATCTAATGTTATATTCTGTCTCGTTATTCCCAAATGTGAGCCCGTCTTTATCAAATATTAAATTTGCATTTGTAATTGGAAGTAATTCTGGACTTTATATTTTGCTTGCTTTTTCTGCCTATAAATGTGTCAATACCAGCCTATTTCAATGTTACAAACTTTATGTTTTAATATCCTGTCTTCTTTTGCAGAGATTTCTTGGCTTATTATGTTTGCTCTTCTAAATGAACTTCAAAACTGACTTGTGTAAAGTCCAGATAAAAAATGGTGTTTTAGGAGAATTACTGAAAATTAATAAATTAACTTAGAACTGACAGTTTTTGATGTTTGAGTCTTCTTAACAAAGACGTTTTTCAGTTTTCAGTTCAAGTCTACTTTTCTATCTTTTAAATGTGTTCATTTACCTTTATTAAAATTTTGAAAAAAAAAAGTCCACATTATAAATTATGTGGACTTTTGAAATTCATAATATCTCATGAAACTTACTGTATTAAACAAGAAAATGGGAATTATTGCATTATTAGTTGAATTTATCTATATTACAATTAATATGCCATTAATATTATCTACCTTGGATCTTTAGTTTTTGCATTTAATTTCTTTGTTTCAAGTTAGGTTGGTGTGTTTTGTTTTGGTCTTATCTTTTTTTGAAATGAGATCTTGCTACGTTGCTTCGGCTGGCCTTGAACTTCTGAACTCAAGAGATCCTCATGCCTCAGCTTTCTCAGTAACTGGGACTGCAGGCATGTAACCATGTCCAGCCACATTATTTTTAATGTGCATTTCCTTAGAAAGTAAGAAGCTCGGGGCTGGGGATGTGGCTCAAGCGGTAGCGCACTCGCCTGGCATGCGTGGGGCCCGGGTTCGATCCTCAGCACCACATACAAACAAAGATGTTGTGTCTGCTGATAACTAAAAAAAAAATTAAAAAATATTAAAAATTCTCTCTCTCTCTCCATCACTGTCTCTTTAAAAAAAAAAAAAAAAAAGAAGAAGCTCCACACCCTGGTCCCCCAAAAGAACAAAACAAAACAAATGAAAAACTCAAAGACTGGGAGTAGGAGTGGGTATAGGAGACATAATGGTCCAGACCCCTTAGCTATGGATTGTGTGTCTACATTTGGGTACAACATTTACATGTGCTTCTAAAGCTAGTGGTCTTTGTATCTAGTAAAAGAATTTTGAAAAAATATTTGTCTCTTGGCACATTCTTTAGTTGACATCTTATATTTTTATCTATATTTTATTTTTTATCTATAATTTAAACTGTTGCAAATGATGTGATTTCTTGTTTAGGATGACTGTTGTCTTTTAAAGTTGATGCCATTATATTATTCTATTAAATATATCTGATAAAATTAAAATGAAATAATAATTTAAGACCTCTGGCCAGCCATTTAAAAGTATATCAAGATGGTTATCAGCAAATTTTTCAACATTGCCCTTATCTCTTTAGTTGTATATTCCTTCTCCTCCCTGCAAAAGATTACATCATAATGAAATGCAGTTTTGTGCTTATATATTTTTTAGTTGATCATGTATCATGCTTTTTGGTAATAAAAACATGTATATACATTTAAAATAGCTATTTAAAATTTTTCTATGCCCTCAGACTTTAAATGATAAGAAATTTTCTGCTGGATTAAGATCCCATTACAATTATTAGCAGCACAAAATTTATCCCAGAAACACAAATGCATTTAAAAATGTTGATAAATACTATTTTTCTAAAAATATTTTGTTGAAATGCATTTTGTAAAAAGATGAATGAGACCTTTTTTTAATGTCTCCTTGTTCAAATATTGTTACCAGAATAAAATAGAGTTCAGCAACTGTTATTTTTGTTTTTATAGCTATAATCTTGAGAAACCTGGTTCACATGAATAATAAATGGTGATGACAGTAGTTTCATTAGGACAGTGTCATTCAGTTCTTTGACCTGCTTCCATGTCACATGCTCCAAGCCATCTGACAATCTGTTATCAAAAATCACTTTTAAAGATAAGCTATCAGTAGAGAGAGGTGATGGGAGAGGAGGGGTGGAGGGGATAGGAAGGGCAGCAGAATACAACAGACACTGGTATTGTTGTATGTATAAACGTGGCTATATAACCAATGTGATCCTGCGATCGGTACACGTGGAAAAATAAGAATTCATACCCCATTTGAATCAAATGTATGATATGTCAAGATCATTGTATTGTCCTGAGCAACTAATATATATATAAAAAAAGATAAGCTATCAGGGCTGGGTGTGTAGGTCAGTGGTAGAGCATATACATGCAGGCCTGGGCTCCATCCCTAGAAACTCAAAAAGAAAAAGAAAACCCAATTCTTGGATTGTTGCCTCCTTCCATTTTGTTTATAGCAGAGAATTGGAAATCACCTGAATTGCAAAATAATTGGTTTTTCAAACTTTAGAGTATGATTTTTTTTTCAGATTTTACTTTCTCAAGTTGACCTCACTAATATTCAGATTGTCTCTGTATTTTACCCTGAAGCCATGTACCCTAGAAAGCTTTAGGGTAGAAAAGTTTCTCCCTCCCTCTCTCTCTCTCTCTCCCTCCCTCCCTCCCTTCCTTCTTTTTTTTTCTTTCCTTCCTTCCTTCCTTTTTTTGGGAATATGTGTGACACATATTCTTAAGCAGATTAATTTTAGGAAGGAGTATAAATGGAAATTAAGAACTTAGAAGGTGGTGTATAACAATAGCTATGGTTGGTTTTATCATCCTGAACCTTCTGGGTTATACATATCCTGAGTGCAAAGATGCTTAGCCCACAAATACCTTGGGCCACATTGGTCTCATTTAGCAAAAAGATCACAGGAGGTTGTGGTCAGCAGAGGCAGAGCATGCCCAGTGATAAGTATGCCAGGATGGCTTACAAAGGGGCACTGCTCCCAATGTATTGTTACTATCTTTACAAGAGTGTTTAAATCAAGGTGATGTATGGTTGGTAAAAACAAAACAAAAACCCTTAAAATATTCTATTGAATAATGTCTATTTGGATCTTAAATAATGCAGTGTTTTGTTCTGTCTACTCAAGGACAACTTGAATTTAGTTAATTATGAGAAATAGAGGGTTAATTGGTGTATTTAAAGCTGAGGCTATTCTTTTTAATTTTTGTTTTTGTTTTTGGGTACTGAGAATTGAACCCAGGGACACTTTACCACTGAGCCACATCCCCAGCCCTTTTAATTTTTTAAAAGATTTGAGACAGGATTTAGCTAAGTTGCTTGGAATCTCTCTCTAAGCTGCTGAAGCTGGCCTCAAACTTGTGATCCTCCTGCCTCAGCCTCCCAAATTTTTGTAACTACAGATGTGCGCCAGGCTTTGAGGCCATCTATTCTTACTAAGGCATCTTAATAAGTTTAAGAGATAGGAGTGAGCTCTTGCTTGTAGAAGTGAGCTTGCAGTGTAGATATATGTATATGTGTGCATGCATGTGTTTTGACAGGAACTGTTTCAGAACCACTGCCTTAAGTTATTAATTCTTATATATTAAAAAAAATTCTTGAGTAAAAGAGGAGAGCAGATAAAAGACTCAGGGCTAGGAATTGAAATGTGGATACTATGTTTGGTGTTGCTGTGTTGGAAAATTAATATTGGTCATGAAGAGACATAATTGAATACTTGGCATTTTATATCGAAAGATCAAAGATCCACACCTATATTTCAATTGGGGAGAAAAAGGTCATCTCACTTCACCTTTTGTGAGCAGCGGGAGTACTCCTCCTCCCAAAGAAGAGACATTCTTTAAGAATTTGCTTTTGATATGCAACTAATTTCAATAATGGAGAAGTGGCAAGTGTTTAGTGGATATCCCCTGAGTGCCAGAAACAGTTCTAAGTGCTTTTGTTTGGTTCTTTCTTTTAATGCTTTTAATAGCCTGATGGAGTTCATACTGGTATTATTTCTCCATGTTATAAGTCAGGAAACCAAGACATGGCATGATTAAGTAATGTGCCCCCTCCTCACTACCCGTGAGTGGCCAAGCAACCCGTGAGTGGCCAAGCAAGAATTCAGCCAGGGCTGTTCAAGTTCTAAGTCTCTGCTCTTAACCATTATGTCACACTCTCTTAAGGAATTTAAATAAAAGCTCATGACCCAGAGCTTCCAAAGCTATGTGCCTCTTGGTAGTGAATTCGTTTCTGAGACATTGATCCAGGGTCAGAGTTGACAGGAGCTTCCAGGCCAGTTTCCCTGTAGCAGTGCGCAGAATTTTCAATTTCCCAGAGTACTAGAATAAATATCATTTTTCTTGTCAAGAAATGAAAAAGACTGAGTGTTAAGAGAGGTGACTTTAATTTGAAGGATCAAGGGTTCCAATTTCTCCACATCCTCACCAACCTATGTTGTTATTTATTTATTTTTTAAAGCCATCCAACAAGTATGGAAGTGGTATCTTCTTTGTGATCACAATTTCCCTGATGATTAATGATGTTAAGTCTTTTTTCTTTATTTGTTCACCCTTGGTATGTCTTCTTTGGAAAAATATCTCTTTAAGACCTTAGCCCATTTAAAAACTCAGGTTATTAGTTTTTTTGTTTTGTTTTACTTAGGAGTTGCTTATGTATTTTGGAAATTAACCCCCTGCCAGACATATGTTTTGCAGCTATTTATTCCCATTCTGTAGGATGTAGTGTGGATCTTAATAAACTACTGAGGAGAGACAGGCTAGGACATATATATGGTTGGATGTAGGTTGTACCGAAGATTCTAGAACTGTTAGATACTGATCTCATTAACATGATGAACAGAGGAAATCAGAAGTAAAAGTAGGACATTCATGGTTCTATGAGGAGACTTTTTGTCAGAAACAAAGGAGAATGATTAACATATAAATGAAGTCCAAAACAAAATGAAATAAAAAGTAAATAGATGATAACAATATTAGTTAACTCATGGAGTTGTTAGGAGGACTGGATGAGTTAATATTTATTAAGAATTCAGAACAGTACCTGGCATGTAGTAATTACTATGCAAGTATTTGTTATATAAAATATAAAATTTATGTATAGCAATGTTTAGTCCTGACTAATCTTTCAATAATTGTGATTGATTTTATTTCTATGATATATTACAGAGCAAGTAGAATTACTGGAGCTAAGGGCATGCATATCTTTATAAGACATTGCTAGATTGTGCTCCGGAAGTATGGGTAGCTTCCCTTCTTCCCTGATCCACAGACCATTACCCAAGCATGTGTTAGAGGTGACATCTCTCTCTTTTCTTTCACTACTTGACATCATGAGGTTTCTAAATTTTTTGTAGGTTTTGATTTTGAAATAAATCTCACTATAGCTTTATTATGCTTCATTTCCTTGACTTCAAATAAAGTTGAACTATTTTTAATGTATTTAATGGCCATTTTGGTTTCTTCTCTTAAAACGCCTAATTATATTGTTGACTTTAAAAGAAATTTTTCCCTGTAAGGTTCTTCATATTTTTTCATTTATTTATTGGCCATTTCTGTATGTTCAGGACCTGAATTCTTTTTTCATGTGGGCTGCAAATAAGTATTTTCAGTACAGGGCATTTATGAAAACATGAT
Organism: Ictidomys tridecemlineatus; assembly: GCF_052094955.1. Taxonomy (NCBI): domain Eukaryota; kingdom Metazoa; phylum Chordata; class Mammalia; order Rodentia; family Sciuridae; genus Ictidomys; species Ictidomys tridecemlineatus. The sequence continues at coordinate 59,853,551 of NC_135477.1, forward strand.
TTATAGTGTTTTTGATGAACACAATTTTAACATTTACTATAGTTGATTTTCAGTTTTTTTTATTTATGTTTCATATCCCCCCCCCACCTGGTTTAGAAGATCCTTTCTTACTTGAAGACCACAAATATTTTCTTTTCTTTTTGCCTTTAAAAGTACTTAAATTTTTCTTTTAACACTACACTTTTATCTGGTAGGAATTGATTTTTGTTTGTGGAGTAAGGCTGGGATTCATTTACATATAGTTTTTTTTCTATTGAGTATTATCATTGTTCTTTCCTTTTTAATTTTAACTTTACGTTGGTCACATGCTAAGTTCCTGTGTATATGTATGAGAGTCGAGAGTCTGTTGGTATTTTAGCTGATTTATTGGCCTGTTTATCTCTGTTTCAGTATCACATTGTCTTAAATACTATGGTTTATAAGCACTCTTTACCTAACAGGGTACCCTGTACATACTGATTTAAAATTATCTTAGCTATTCTTGCTCTTCCAAAAAATTTTGATATCAGTTGGTCAATTTTCATGAAAAATTTCATTTTGATTTTCATTGGAATTGCTTTGAATTTATAGATTAATTTTGAGAACTGATGCATGTGAACATTTCAACTAAAAACTTATTTTTCTCTATTTGTAGTTAGGATTGCTTGACAGTGTTTCTTATTCTGTAATTTTTATTTTTCTGTTTAAATATTATTTCCCATTTTTGTATGTTTGTAGTAGATATGGCTAATCAGTGAATTTGACATCTTCACCAGCTGATTTTTGTGCTTTCTTTACATTTTCTCCTTCATAGATCTTCTCAGGTCTCACAGTCCCAACTGTCAACTTAGTGTAAATGAATCCTGTCTCTTCATATCTTATCTAGTCCTGCTCTTAATTCTCCAGATCGTCATTTTTCATTCCCATTTTCAATTATAAATAACAATCTCCATTCTGAAATATGTTGTCTGTACTTTTTTGGAATCCCTGAAGTTTTGCCAAGCTTCCCTTTATTATTTCTAATTAATAAACATGTTAAAGAGATTTAGCCAATGTTAATCATTTGACTATACTTTAAAGCCTTTTAGACTAAAGTTGGTATATTTGCAAGGTCTTCCTTTTGTCAACAAAAATGAAAGTATTTGATATCAAATGTTGTCTATTTTGTTTTTATGTTGGTTTTGAAAGGGTGTTTGGTTTTGTGCATTATAAACAGACTTTCTGCCTGGAAAATACCCATCTCTGAGTTTCTGCTTTCAGGAAAAGTACAGACAGACTATTTAAGACACTGATTTGCCTGTCCATTGCTCAAGATGATGGAACTTTCTTTGTGCTCTTTTAAAGGCAGCTGTGGCCTGTCTTGAATGAATGGGGCAGCTGCATTTTTCCATAAGGGCTTCAAATTGCCAAGAAAAATCTAAATGATTTAAAGCATACCTCACTCCAGAACATTAATAAGCATGTTCTCATAACTGAGAAAGGGGCATTAAAAACCAATCCTATATTCTTTAATTTGAGCCTTTTTGTTCTGGCAGTACATCATAGTAATGAGGAGAACATGAACCAACCAATATTGAAAGTTATTTTTATATGGTATATGTCACACCAACTCTCCTTCCCTTCCAAGGGAATGATTATTAGTTTTCTCTTTAGGTAAGGTTAATGCTTTTCTTGCTTTGTCCATATCCATAGTTGCACATTTATTTTAATCCTGTGTAATATCTTTCTTTTTTTTTTTGTATCAAGGATTGAACCCAGGGATGCTTAACCATTGAGCCATCTCCCCAACCTTTTCATTTTTATTTTGAAACAGGGTCTCAGTAAATTGCTGAGGGCCTCACTATATTGCTGAGGCTGGCTTTGAACTTGCAATCCTTCTGCATCAGCCTCCTGAGCTATTGGGATTATAAGTGTGTGCCATTGCGCCAGGCCTGTGTAGTATCTTGATAGATCTGTTTGTTGTCTAGGATTGCCTAAACAAATACATAAGCAAAAAGTACTAAGGGCATGTACTTTAAAAATATTCTTAGAGATTAATGGTATACCTATGTGTTGTAAAGAGTAAGCTTATCTAAAGTAATCCATCCATAGGGCCTACTTTCTTTATTAATAGAAATGCCTCAAAGTGGTTGTACTATATGGAAAAGGGAATTGACATGGAATTGAAGGCCTGGTGTGTAGTTCTGGCTTGCATATTTTCTTTGAAACTCATTATTAATCTAGAAATTGAGACTGATGTTTAGTAGAACGAAATGAAGAAATGAGTATAAAGGAATTTTAAAAAATTGAAAAGGAGAGCAATTAAATAGATTTTTGCCTTTTATATATTCACAACAGACTTTTGTTTTTTGTTTTGCAGTCCCAAGAATTGAATCCAGGGCTTCATGCATGTTAGGAAAGCACTTTACCATAGAGCTGTATCCCCAAACTTTATACCACACTTTTTACAGATTCCTGACTTATTTTAAAATGAAATTAGAAAAAGGAAATTACATTTCTAAAAGGAAACCCCACTTGTGAAATGTCTTCAGAAGGAAATTCAATGAACTATTTTTAATTCACCTTCCCTTTTGTGCTAAGGACAGAGTGTTATGTCAGATGGTGAGGGTGACATGCTGCAACGAGCCTTCCAGTAATAATTAAGTTTGACGACATCAAGTCGGATCATTTTCCTATGCTATCCCTGTCAAAGAGCCCTGTGCTTGGTCAAAGTTGACAACTCTCCCAGATATTGTTGGAGAGTTTTAGTGCTTATTGAATAGTGTCCAACATCCAGAAATTCCCATTTGTCATTTATTTTATACTACTATCCTTACTAAACAGATACTGTAATCACCACTTAATTGATGTAAAATATGAGTCTCAGAGAAGTAGTTCTTTGTTTTAAATCAACAGGTGTTAATGGCAGAATCAGGATTAGAAACCTGAATATCTGATTCTTTGTTGCATGTGCTTTATCATGGTTTGACGTTAATAACGTCTTCTATAGGCTGGGTATGTGAACTTGACTGCGGGCAAGTTGTCTAGCCTTTCTAGGCCTGTTTTCTCACTTGGAATAGGGGGATGACAGTAGTTATCTCCAAGGGGCATTTTCTGTATCCCTGTGCTCCTTTCTCTCCTTCCCTCTTCTACCATCATAATTACTGAGATCTTAGTCTGTGTGGCCTATCTGCCATGTACTGGAGACATACTAGTGAAAGATGGTTCTGTCTCTGCCTTCATAGAATTAATGTTTTAGTGACTTTACCTGTAACATGGTGATGTCAGCAGTGAGGGGAGTCACATCGATTACTGTGGTGGGGGAGCCGGCAGAAAGACTGAAGAGGCACTCGAAAGGGGCACTGAGACTGATGTGGCTTCATGGAATTCCGTCTTCAGCTCTCCACATTTAACCTACCATATCCAAGTCCCAGGATTGGATTTGGCTTATGGTTGGCTTCTTTTATTTTCTTCTTCTGGACCTCAGAACATCATTGAAACAAATTCTATAAAGCTGCATTGATTCAACCTTCAAAAAATTATTTTATGTTTTTGAAACCTTAATGTCCTATTCACATCTTTAATTTTGTCTTATCATGCAATAATCCATGAATGTTGAATAAATCCAAATAAAATAGTAAATGTGTGCTGGTAGTCCGTTAGCATTGCCTCCAGAAGCTTTTGTAAATTTATTTGAGAATGATATTGAGTACATATTTTAGTAAATAAAGATTTAAGTATTTAAGTATATATATATTTTTAAATTCCAAGGAGAAGGAAGTCTTATTAAGAGTTTAAGTTAAATATTAGGATAGCTCTTGTTCTGCTTATATACACATACTCATCTATACTTATGTATCGTGGCTTTTAAAAGCTATTCAACAACTTTTTATTTTTATTTTTCTGATCAAGTGTTTTGAAATCTTTCCCACTAATTTTTTTTCTTTCATTTGTGGGGGGTTGTGCTGGTGAATTGAACCTAGGGTCTCACATAATGCTCAGCATGCACCCAACCACCTTGCTATACCCTCAGGCCCACTAAATTGTGCCCATTATGATTCTGGGACATAATAGGTCAAGTAATCATCTTTTTTTCCATTTTTTCCCCCTGTGTTAAAGTTAATATAACTGACAGCGTGAGATAATCCTGTTTGATTAAGCTGACAATTTAATTTTCACAAAAGCCTTATCAATTTATTTTCTCGTCAGATTTTACCACCTTAATAAACTTCAAAAATACAATTTTTCTGTTACGGTTTTGAAATATTAAAACGACCTCTTAGCAGCTCTTATCATTGCTTTTATGTCCATGGAGAGTTAGAAAATTATTTTAAAGTTACATTGCCTTTTAGCCTGTATTTTACATTATTTGTTCTCCATCTGTGAGGGCAAAACCACCACTCGCAGATAAGGCCTCATTTCCATTTCTTCCCTAACTTAGTGTGGCAAAGTACTGTCTGTAAAGTAGGGCAATCTGAGTGGATTTGGGTAGCTGGAATGGAATTGAGGCTTCTGCCACAAAGGACCAGTAGAAGTCTAGCAGGGGCTGGCATTTGAAAGCAGTCTCATGTAAGGAAAAGCTAGTAGTGTTCTTTCATCCTTTCTCTGTCTCCTTCTTTCTTTTTTGTAGTTGAGAAAGGATTCGTTTAAGATTTGGTGTCTAGGTGAAGTTGAGAGAAACAGCTTGCAATTTGAGAATCTGGTGAACAAACTTACTGCTTCATTGAAAAAGCTGGTGTGTTCATTGTTCATAAATACTATCTTCCCTAACCATTCCCAAATCTCAGGCATTACATATTCCAAAGATATTTATTTCTTTGAAAACTGGAATGGTAAGGTTGCAATGTTGTAAGCTGCTTATTTGAAAAACTAGATGAAATAGTTAAATCAGTTTTTAAAAAATTGTATCACTGTAGCCTCTAATCCTAATTTTAGGGATTTTCCTTTGGTAAATTTTAGACATTTAAATTTCATCATATATTGCAATACTTTTGGATAGTAACACATACTGATTTTAATCTAAAGTAATATGTTTTTACTACCATATCACTACAAATACATTTAGATCTTTTTCTTATCTTAGATCCTTCTCTATTTGACTGCCTTAGCAGCATATTTTATTAAATTGGGAGCAGCCCATTCTTGGAAGAAGGAAGATGGTTAGAATGTTGCTGCTTGTTGAATCTCATTTGTTTAGGGACATTGCTGATCCATTTTTTCTGGACTACAACTTTAACATTTTTGGTTGTTCACAGGAAGCTGGTGTCAGCCAGCCTTGGAACTAGGAACCCATCCTCAAGTCATAAGCAAACATAGAGCCATCATTGAACCCTCAGATAGTTTTGAAGGGTAAATAATCACTGTGCTCATATTCTTTTATTGTGGATAGGTGTTTCTAGTTCTCAGTATTTTGCACCACTTCTTGTTATTCTTTGACACTGAAATAAATTGTGATCATTAATGATTCTGTGAGTATATTTTAACTTGAGATTTGGAATTCATTTTTATTAGTGTTTCATAATTAATGAGTATGTTTTCACTATAGAAACAGAGAAAAGGATACTTCAACAAAAAGATAGCTTATTGGTATGCATCATAAAAGCAGGTTACTGAAAATAGATAGAGAGAATTTAATTTGTACTTCTCTTAGCATTGAACTGTAGTAATTGAAAGAAAATCTAGAATAATAAGTTTGTATATAAAAGTGATGATCTAATTAATATTTTAAAATTTAATAAACACATGAATACACATAGTCTTTTAAGTTAATTTCTATTAATTTGTTTACCCTATTTTATTGAGAAGAGGTAAAACATTTTCAAATTATTTGTAAGAATTATCTCCTTTTAATTTAGTAGAGCAAGTAATTAATTTTTTTTATTTTTTAAATTGCAAAACCAACTATTTTGCTTTGCATTATGCATTTTCATTTACTTTATTACTGTTTATGATGCCCTATCTCAAAATTAAATAAGCCTTTCTTTTTGAGGTAGACATTATTTTTATCATTTCCAGTATACAGATGAGATAGAAAATTTGAACTGCTCTTGTTTTTGAGGTGAGTCTGTACTTAGATAGATATATAAATGGTGCAATTTAACTTTTAAGTTGCTGTTCCAAATATGGACTCTTTTTTGTTTTTCTTACCAAATTCTCTTTATATTTCACTTTATATTTGGCTGTGTTGCTGGAGGACTGTAAACCCAAATATGTAGAGAAATGTGATCCTCAGGCCTTTTAACTATCTTTTGGAACTAGAGTTCTATTTGGAATCTGAAGAAAGCTATGGACTCGAGAAAAAAAAATACACGTATTTATAAATAAATTTAGTATACATTTTCAGGTTTTTGGAACTGTATGTTATGAACTCTGGTTTTAGAAACTCTACCCTTTATAGACACTATTCTTGTCTAATTTCAAAAATTAAGTGTCCAAATTTGGGAAATGTTATTTTTTTATACTGGGACTTCCTATTTCTACAGGACTACTTAGCATTCATTGGGAAAATATGCACTGATCATCTGTTTTGTGCATACTATAGAGTTTACATGTTGAGAGGAAGCCAGGAATTCCCAGGAAAACACAAAACTTATTGTCTGCTACAAAAATATAAAGAGAGACAAATTGTGTGGCTGGAATGGACACAGATGTTCTTGGGTATGTTGGGTTGAATTAGGTTTAAGATAGGGAAAATCTGTGGAAGAATTAGGTCATGGTAGTCTGCCTGCGGAGATTTATTGATGACTTCAAACCCTTCAATCCTCCTATCTTCAAAGAGAGATCTCATCCCCTAGGGTTGGGAATGTAGCTTAGTGTTAGCAAAATTGCCTAACATGTCCAAGATCCTGGGCTCAATCTCCAGTACTGAAAAAAAAAAAAAAAAAAAAGAAAGAAAGAAAGGAATACCTAAATCATAGATTCTGTTAGGATGGATATGTACTCAAGAGCAATGCTTTTAAAACTTGGGTAATATAATGGGTCCCTTTGATTATTATGTCTTGTCAATGTTGATTTAAATTGTGTTTACTTAATGTTACTTAAATATGTAAAAGTATAAAACTTGGCCTGAATACTTTATGCTTATATGGATTGTAAAATTCCACATAAGCAAAGCAATGATAATGACAGGTTGCTGCAAATAAATTGTTGCTTGCAGCACAAACATGGTACTAGCCTTTATGACATGGGTTCTTTTAAGTCTGACATGCTCAAATGTATGACTTTGTCCTTTTTTAAAAAAAAAAATCAGCCCACAAATATTTAAAGTATTACTGCTTTATACAAACTTGATTGTGAAAATAAAATAGGCAGTGCTCAGTTACAAGATGGTTATCCAGATGATTCAGAACATATTTGTGCCAATTTCTTCAAGATTAGTATTGCTATAGTGACATCAATCAGAACAGTGGCTATCTCTTTTGGGGGTGATTGACTAGAAAGGGACCCAAGTGAAATTTCTGGGATGATTAATATATTTTATGTTGATTTGGGTATTATTTTTATGGGTACACACATTTATGAAAACTAGTCAAATTAAATGCTTAATTTCACTGTAATAAATTTTGCCTTAATGAAAAAAAGTATGATTAGAATAAAAGACACATTTTAAAAAATTAAAATAAGAGTTCTCATACTCAGAGAAGGTTTATGGACTTCAGTTTGGGACTCACACTGATTATTTATGACTCCATGGGGTATTGGCCCAGTCTCATGTGTTGTTTCCTGCCCTTATGAATGAACTGAACTCGGCTGTACCTGAGCAGTAAAGACTCTGTGCCTAGCAGAGAGGTAGCTTATGCCACCCTGTCCCTTGCACCATGCTGAGTCCAGCTCAGACTTCCCATAGGGACATTTCTCTTTCCACTTCGGAGCCATGTAAGAGAAGATAGAGGCAAGTCCCCTGAGTAGCCCAGAAGGAATGGCATTCAATAAAAGCAGCAATCAAAAGAAGATTACAATTTATTAAATACTTTTGTCCCTCAAAAATCTTTATTTTCACAGTGAACTCTAGTGGGATCTTATCCAAAATTTTTTTCTGAGAAAAGGTCAAAATTAGTGTTAGACCCCAATTCTATGAGTTATTTCCTGTTTTGTGGGTTTTCCAGTTTGTTGAGAAGGAATGGGACCTTTGAGTAGCTCTTTCCTCTTCTATGCCTATTTTTAAAAAGATCTTTTTAAAGCAGAAATGCTTGCAAACCAGAAGTTTAAAAACATTCAACAATTATTTTATTATCACACAAACTTTTACATATTTTAGGTTTTAGATAGGTCGTCATCATCTACATGGAAGCACAATTTTTAACCAAATTTAAATGGCAGATATATATATTCATTATTGTATCAGAAAAACAAAAGTCTTTTCTCCGGGTACATAGCCAACACTCAGCACAATTCTGTGACCATAACCTGGGGATTTCTCCCCATTAACCAATTTTTCAGCAGATACCAACTAGATGTCCTATAATTTAGTTCAATTCTGGGAACTTCTACCCAGAATTATGGTCAGACCCTACAGATTAAGGGTTCCATTCCACATATCTGTCCCCACTTCAGACACCAGCCTCAAGCAATATTTTGTTCCCTATAATTCTTCCTGACTGGCTATAAATTGGGGTTCTCTGAGAGAGAAGGGAGGAGGACCTCTGTCCTAGCCTGGGCAGCTTAGCAAGACACCATTTCAATAAAACAAAATAAATAACAGAAGAAAGGCAGCCATCTGATCCGGAAACTGGAGTCGAGAGGCCTTAATCAGAACGTTCTAGTGCGTGGTGAGGATGGAAGCCAACCTGGAATGGGTGGGAGCATCACTGCAGACCCACCAGTACCGACTGCTGTTTGAAGGGTCAAGCCTCTGGGAAACTGAGCCTTGATAATGACGGGAAACCAAAAACTTCACTAGATAATTGAAAGAGGCAGAATGGAGCCCATAAAATGGCTTAGGTGGCTGCCTGCTACAGTAAAATGCATTTGAAGACTAGCTTCTGGAACAAAAGAACAGTTTGTTATATATTGATCATTGAACTTTGGTGCCAAATGAAGATGTGGACATGACTGTGAGGAAGCGGTTCCAGGAGAATGCCCAGCCCCGTCATGCAGCTCACAAATACACCAGATTTGATCAGGGCCTGAAAGGAGAAAAACCTGTTTGATATGTATGTGGAGACAAAACAGTCTGGCCATTTCAATTCCTTTCTCAAAGCAAGGAGATCATAGTGAAACATTGCTGACTCCCAAAGCCATATTCCCAGTCCATTCATTCATTCAATCATTCATTCATTCATTTTTGAGACAGGCTCTCATTAATTTGCTAAGGACCTCACTAAATCGATGAGGCTGGCCTCCAATTTACAATCCTCCCGCCTCAGACTTTCAAGCTGCTGGGATTACAGGCATGTGCACCATACCTAGCAATTGCAATATAATTTCTTGCATTTAAAGAGTTTTTAAAGAATCTTGAACAAAGCTTTCTGTTGGTAACTGGCTGTTTGAGACATTTTTTTTCTTTTTCCAATGAAAAGACAGTCTCCAGTAGTCTCCCCACATTTCTTCTATCCAGCAGGAATACCAGGAATGAGTAATATCCCTGTGATTAAGAAATTCCTGGCCCCCTAGCAGCAAGAGCCAACTCCCTGATGCCAATGATGTGAAAACTGTCCACCAGATCTTTATTGTAAAGCTGGTACTTATTTATATCTCTGAGTTAGTTGGCTTCTGTGGTTTGCTGTGTCCTTTAAATACTATAATCAATGTCGCACTACTGTGGTCCTGGTCCTATGAATAGTTACTTCCTAAGTAGTTCTTACATTTCAGGGGCACCTTTTCTATTCAGAATCCTAATTTTCTCATGAGTAATTGGGAGAGAGGGCAGACCAGCCTTAAGTTAGACCCTTCATCTGATGAGTTATTTCTAGTTTCTATGGATAGTCCATCCTGCTGTGGAAGAAAGTAAGAACCTACATTTTTTGAATTTCTTTCTTCTCTCTCTCTTTTAACGAAGCAGAGTGGGGTTTTGGGAAATAGGTCAAGGATCAGGATTGACATATTCCCAAATGCAGTGCTGTTTTGTTTTCTTTCTTTCTTTTTTGTACCAAGGATTGAACCCATGGGCTCTCAATCACTGAGCCACATCCTCAGCCCTTTATATTTTTTGTTTTGAGACAGGGTCTGACTAAGTTACCCAGGGCCTCACGAAGTTGCTGAGGCTGGCTTTGAACTTGTACTTCTTCTACCTCGGCCTCCTGAGCTGCTGGGATTACAGGCTTGTGCTACCATTCGGTGCAAATGCAGTGGTTTTAAAAGAGTAATGTTCAAGCTAACATTGTCAGCGTCACCTGGGAATGCTTTAGAATTTTTTTTTTTTTTTTTAACTGAGAGGTGATTCCTAGTAATCTGCTTTTGCAGACTCTTCAGGGGATTCTGTTACAAGCTAATGATTGAGAAACATTGCTCTAAACAGGAAGAGAAAATTAGAGCCATTTTAGAGTAGGGAAACTGATTCAAATTGCTGGAGGTAGAACTGGCTGGGGGTTGACCTGATTTTGTTGCATATCAACACAGATCTATAGGCTCTGAGCCTACTGTCGATGTCCCTGGAGATGCCCCTGCTAAATCAGTGATACCTACCCCTATTTCTTCTTAATTTTATCTTGGTATAAAAAATTAATAATGAAAAGATCACAAAGAAATTACATCATATATGTCACTCATGGAAGTGATACATGCGATTTTTTTCTTTTTAAATATTTTTAGTTGTAGTTGGACACAATACCTTTATTTATTTATATGTGGTGCTGAGGATTGAACCCAGGGCCTTCCACTTGCTTGTACATATTAGAACGTAAAGAAGGGAAAAGGGAGTAAATGATGGTGGAAATATGAATGGGAGTGGAGAAAATGGAGGCAGTTTAAGTCAGGTTCTAAAGGGTACAGAAAAATGACAGGTTTTTAGAGTATAAAGTTTTTAAAGTATAAAGTATAAAGTATACATTAGAGATATTTCCAGAACATGATCCATGTTCCTATATCCATCACTCTTATCTCTCTTTAGAGGTTGAAAGTTTTAATTTTCATGAATTTTAAAAAATCATATCAGTCCTTTGGTTTCTTTCCTGGTACTCAGAACATGGCAAGAATCATTCTGTTCCCTCAAAATTGTTTTGAACGTGTTATTTTTAAATTTAATTTGACAACATTTTTAATTTTTTTATTTGTAGTTAAGAATATTCTTGGGCTAAGGAGTACATTCCCAGTGTTCAGTGGTAGAACAGTTGCTTAGCACGTGTGAGGTCCCTTGTTCCATCACCAGCAAAACACACACACACACACACACACACACACACACACATACACACACACACACACACATTCTTGGCTATTTAGATTTTTAGCAGTGAGACTCTCTCCCTCTTAGTAGGAAATGGGGACTTCATTTATATTTCTAACATGTGTTTCATTCCTATAATGGGGTGGTTATTCCCCTTTGCCTCACTATAATGGATGATATTCACACACATGCTATATTTCCATTGAGTTTATTAGGTTTGCACTCCATTCCAATTTATTAGATTTGCACTCCATTCCAATTATGCTGGGACACATAACAAATGCTACCTCTTATTTTTGGTGGGGTCGGGTAGAAAGGGGAGGAAATGAATTTCCTAAAAGCAATTATTTTCTCCTTTCCCCTTCTCCTCCTTCTTCAGTACTGAAGATTAAACCAAGGTTTACTCTACCACTGAGCTCTATCCCCAGCTCTTTTAGTGTTTTATTTTGAGATACAGTCTCAGTAAATTTTTGAGGCTTGCTTAGATTTTGTGATCCTCCTGCTTTAGCCTCCAGAGTATCTGGGTTTACAGGTGTGCACTGTCTTGGTTGATTTATATACATTATCATTTATCCATCTCATCACTTTGCTGCCTTGACTTCTATGTTAAGATCAAATATATGAGCTGGGGTTGTGGCTCAGTGGTAGAGCACTCGTCTAGCATGTGCAAGGCCCTGGGTTCAATCCTCAGCACCACATATAAATAAATAAAGGTATTGTGTCCAACTACAACTAAAAAAATTGAATATTTAAAAAGGAAAAAAATCACATGTATCACTTTCATGTGCAACATATACGATGTAATTTCTTTTTGATCTTTTCATTATTAATTTTTTATACCAAGAGAAAATTAAGAAGACATTGGGGTAGGTATCACTGATTTAGCAAATAAAAAATACAGTATGACTAGTTAAATTTGAATCTCAGATAAATATAATATATCCCCTCAGTGTAAATATAATATATCCCCTCCCGAATGGGAGATACATAAACTAAGATTTTTGCATGGTTGGTGAAAGAGAGATTTAACAGACACTTGTATTTTATTTGATAACCCTAAATTGGTAGTAAGTTACAACATCTAAGCATTACAGTCTTTCATAATTGCCCCAGCTAATATCTAAAATCTGCTTGAAATAGTTATGGTCTTGGATATCATTGGTTATGGAATATGTGCAATTTTAGGCACCCTGGAAGAAGTGCCACCCTTTTCACCCCCACTCAAGAAATTAGATGGAACTGAATAAATGAGAGTGCTAGATATAAAGGGAGGATCTTTAAGACATTCTACATTTTTTTTAACAATATAATTTTTGAATAGATAATACATTTATAATTTTTTTAGCTTTTCAAAGTTTAAGCAACCTATCTTTATATTTTATAAAATTGTGGTAAAATACATGTAATACAAAATGCACCATTTTTTTTTTTTTTTTTTTATTGTTGGTGGTTCAAAACCTTACACAGTTCTTAATACATCATATTTCACAGTTTGATTCAAGCGGGTTATGAACTCCCAACTTTACCCCGTATACAGATTGCTGTATCACATCAGTTACCCTTCCATTGATTCACATATTGCCTTTCTAGTGTCTGATGTATTCTGCTGTCAGTCCTATTTTCTACTATCCCCCCTCCCCTCCCCTCCCCTCCCCTTTTCTCTCTACCCCTTCTACTGTAAATCATTTCTTCCATTTGTATTATCTTGTCTTACCCCTCCATTACATATTTCTTGATATATCATATTTCACATTTTGATTCAAACTATTTTGAAGTATACAATTTAGTGGCATTAAGTAGATTTAGGTTGTTGTGTAGCCACCCATCTCCAGATATTTTTTCATCCTGCAAAACTGTAACTTTATACCCATTGCCTAATCGCCTAAACTATTGAGCTTTCTATCTCCCATTGCCCCCTCAACCACCATCTGACTCCCAGTCCTTGGCAACCCCATCTAATTTCTGTTTGTATGAATGTCACTACTCTAGCTGCTTTGTATAATGGAAATCATACAATATTTGTCTTTTTGTGACTGGTTTATTTCACTTTGCGTAATGTCTTCAGGGTTCATCAAGTTGTAGCATGGGCCAGAATTTCTTTCCATTTTGAGGATAAATTGTGTGTGCGCGTGCATGCACATGGATACTGCATTTTATTTTTCCATTCATCCATCATGGACACTTGGGTTGCTTTTAGATTTTGAGTGTTGTGAATAATGTTGCTGTGATCATGGGTACAAATACCTCTTTGAGATCCTGTCTTTGATCCTTTGAGGTATATATCTAGAAGTGATATTGCTGAATCCTATGCTAATTCATGTTTAATTTTTAATTCATCAGACTCCATACTGTTTTCCGTAGTGGCACTGTTTTATATCCTCACCAGTAGTGCACATGAGTTCTATTTTATTCATATACTCACCAACACTTATTTCTTTCTGTTTTGTTTTTGTTTGTTTTTATAATAGTCTAATGGGTATGTGATGGATATTTTCTGTTTGTTTGTTTTGTAGACCTGGGGATGGAAATCAGGCCTGCTCTACCACTGAGCTACACCACCAGCCCTTTTTATTTTTATTTTGAGACAGGCTCTCCCTAAGTTGCAGAGGCTGGCCTCAAACTCCAGATCCTCTTGCCTCTACCTACCAAGTTGCCCAGGTTACAGGCATGCAAAAAAACAAAAACAAAAACAAAACAAAAAAACAACCTGGGGACACCTTTTATGTTTTAAAAACAAATCGCTAAAAAATGTAGTACTTCAATATTGGTAACAGTATTTGACCCTACTACATGACTATGCCGTCTCATGGCAGATAGTACTACTTTTCTATTCTGTGATACTAGATTGGCAGGAGAATTACAGTGGAAGTAGGATAGAGAATCTGGATGGCTTTTCCAAGCTATCCCAAGATTCTTTTAGCAGGATAGATAGTCCTTATTTTATTTTTCACAAATTTCTAGGATATCAAGTGTAGTTATATTAAATTGGATACTGAAGACATGGTACATGCTCAAATGCAAGTGAAATACAGGAGTTCCCAAATTGCAGAGGCTTGACTTATGATTTTCTGACATTATTATGGTACAAAAGCAATACACATACAGTAGAAACTTTGAAGTTTGATCTTTTCTCAGGCCAACAGTTGTGGTAAGATACACTCTTGAGATGCTGGACTGTGGCAGCAGGCCTCAGCTCCTAGTTAGCCATGTAATTACAAGAGGAAACAACTAAGACTCCACACACAGTGTACTGTGTTGCTAAGCCAAATTTGGTAGCAATGGATATTATGTGCATTTCCAAATTATGATATTTTCAACTTACTGATGGATTTATCAGATGTGACCCCATTGTTAAGTCCAAGGGCATCTCTGCTGCTTCCCCACTGTAATTATGAGATGGCTTTGAAACAGGATCCATGTCTCAAAGGATTTGTTCAACCCATATTTCATGAGCACCTGCTACATGCCAGTTCCACAGCTGATGTTGAGGGACACAAAGAAGAATAAATGTGCAATTTTGTTCAGTACTCTTTAAGCACAATGATGAACATATTTTAAGCTCTTAGAAAATGCTTTTTGAATATAATTTCATTTAGATATTTTTGTCATTTTATTCTGTCTCCAGTAGTTTAGAAAAATAAGAGAGGACAATATTACCTGTTTTATAACATGATCCCATAAAAATTAATAATCAATTTTATGGTTGTCTTAAGGCTTATTCTTTTTAAGGTGAATTTCATATTGAATATAAAAGTAATTGAAATTCTTCATATTTACTCCCCTTACATTATTGTTAGTCAATATATTTGGAATCTATACTTTAAAATATTTTAACTTAAAATATTTTAACTTAAATTAAGCTTTATGTCATGAAGCAAATATGCAATATCTTTTGAAAATAATTTATGGGTATCTTGTTCAATGGAGGTCATTGTTAGAATTTTGAGTTTTCTGTTTTTAAGTAGATCTTGGGGTCAATTCTTTTTTAGATTTTACTTTTGTCTTAATTCATGAGCATTCTGCTAATACTTTGGCCTGCAGCAGTTTCTTTTGAGCTAATTTGTTCTGGTTTGTCTCTGTGCTTTGAGACTTTAAATGGCTAACTTTGCATGAAACAAGCTTACACTAGGACCATCTGGCTATCAAGGTGACCGCTTCTCAACTTGATTAAATGTTTCTTTCTGGAATGTTCTCTGCTATCTTTGTACACACATTGATATCTTTATCTGGGGTAATATTTTGTGTCTTTGATTTAAGACAAGGTCATTGCTTTTCAGTTTCTGGCTTTTTCTTTCACAGAACGGGATAGCTGCCATTTCCTGCCTAACTATAAAATCATACCATAATAGAACCCCTTTGCCCTAACTTGACTGTATTAGTATAAGAAATTTGATGCTAAGCTTTTCTCTTTTCTTCATCTGAAGCATCTAGTTTAGAAATTCTTGGAAGTGCTGGTGGAGACGATAGGCTGAGTTAGTGTTGGTCTAGGAGCCCTATTTTTGCCTCTTCCTTGACAGTGCTGGGGGGTGTCTACTAGGTGGTCTACAGTAGACTGCTCTGTTCCCAGTAGGGCTGTTTGTTTTGCCTTGTGAGACAGGCAGCATACAATAAGAGCTCTCCATTAGAAGGCTGACTGGAGATGTGTTTGATTTTCAGTAAACTCATTTCTCTCATCTTATTTTCTTTAAAAAGAATAGAGTGATCTTCTCTATTCTAAATTCCTCAAGCTTGCTGTCACAAGGACAAGTAAGATGATTTGCAAGGCTTATGGTAAATTCAGAGGCCCTATACAAAAATAATCTGTGCATGAATTTGGGGGAAAATGTGTTAATGAGCCACCTATAGAAGATGAAAGAATTACAATAATTTACTTCAAATGGTATTTTTACAATTTCAAAGTGCTTTTACATGTAGGTCTCATTCTAGTATGTCAACACCATTGTGAAGAGTAGGAAGAAATGCTATTATGGGACTATTCTGTGAACAGGGAACTGGGGGTGCTGGTGCTCTGACTGAAATCACAGGCTCAGGAGACACAGAATTGAGGCTTTTAGGCTTGGACCTCTGTCACTTTCCCTTCCTGCTCCTGAGGAAGCCCAAGGAAGTCATTGCCTTGGACATGGCTACCCCACCATGGTTGTATGTTATCTCCTTTCCACTAAGGCTTGTAAAAGTAGAGCTGCCTGGGTTGCAGAGAGACAGGGACCCTTTCTATTAGCTGAAGTGTCAGGAGTTGTCTCAGAAGAATCTGTCTCTGGCTCTCCCTATGACTGTTCTGTGAAGTCAGCAGCTCTTCCTCCATATAATGCCTGTACCAGCTTCTTGAATCAGATTTTTAAACTTCCTGGTAGTCAAGAATATGTGCAATGGAAAGATGGCAAATCTGATGTGGAGAATGTGTCATTTGAATGACAAGCACATTATTTCTTCTTGGATTGCTTATTTTGGGGGAGGTGACTTGGAGAAGGAGCTTATGGAAGAGGGAGACAGAAAGACTGGTATTACCACGAACTCTTACATTGTTTGTCTTGTGTCCCCTAGTGTCTTGTGTTTCATGACTTTTGAAAGACCTTATGCAAGGCTTATTTGTATAGCTCACAAGGTCCTACACAGGTGTTCTGTAAATATCTCAAGTGGCCAAATGAATAAATCATAGAGGAAAGTCCCAGAATAGTTTATCTTAAAGACCGTGTTAGTTAAGGATGGTATTATAAATATATTCATCAATTCATCCAATATCTTTTGAGAACCAACTGTATTTTAGACTTAAGAGACTCAGGATAATGTAGCAAAGAAAACAGGTTTCTACTCTTTTGGGGCCTGCACTTATGTTTCAGTTTGTAAAACATGTACATAAATATTTTTTTAGGGGCTGGGGTTGTGGCTCAGTGGTAGAGTGCTCACCTAGCATGCATGAGCACTGGGTTCAATCCTCAGTACCACATAAAAATAAAATAAAGATATTGTGTCCACCTAAAACTAAAAAATAAATTTAAGAAAATTTGCTAGGAAATTCGTTGATAAAAAGTATTCTAATTAAAGCTTGATTGAGAAAACTGTGAATGCATTTTATATATTTATCTTACTGAATGAGAGTATATATTATGAAGTGACTGACAATAAGTTCATGCAAATACTTTAGATCTCAGTAAATCAGTGGGACAGTTGATAATATATATTTTTTCACTTTTGTCATATCAGGAGAGTCTCACAATTAAAATTGGCTAGACATGGCATTATCTTAATTCTTTAATTCTTCATTTGTTTTTCCTCAAACTCAAGGACCAATAATAGACATAAATAAAAACTATGCACAAAATTTTTCACAATTTATATTCTTTGGGGATATATTTTAACAGATTTCATCCAAAAATTTTACTGATTTGATTTAAGACAGTTCCTTTGGCCTTTGTTCCTGCTCTTGACAGCCTGGGATTAAAGTATGATAGAGCTAAGACTGGGACCAAAGGATCTGCCTTTGGGGATAAAAGAGCACAGTGGTGTTAGAGTCAGCTTAAAAATTGAACTTACAAGAAGTAATAATGCTTTCATGGTGCAAGGGAGCCAGATGGAAGACGAGGGTGCTGAGGGCTTCCAGCAGGTACCAGGACGTTTTTCCTGTTGAGGTGGTCCTGGGATGCCCTTTCTTGCATTTGCACCTGGAAACAGAATGTTTGCCATTCATCTGGGAAATGGTTGCTGAGTCTGAAGTCTGCATACAGTGAACATCCATTATTGAGCAGGGAGTTTAGAATCCAAAGTTAAATGACAATAGGAGAAGATAAAATAAGATAAAAGTTAGTGGAATTTCCCATAAGCAAAGGTATAGAATAGACAATGGAAAACGGAGAAATTTTCATGGACTAAGGAAAAACCAGTGGGGCAAATGCATTAGACTTTTATAATGTGAATCTCTGGGCATTGTGCCTTTTCTAGATTTAAAAGACTCCCTCATGCACATTATTTGATAGAAGGAAAAATGAATGCCTAGAAATCACAATAGCTATATTTCTGGCTTTTATTCTTTTACTTCCTAAGAAATCATACCTTTAGTTTTATGATTAAGAAGTGTGAGTACATAGTTATTTATATGTGTATAAGTAATTTGAGTACATATAATAAATAATATACATAATAGTAAATGTAAATATATAGTATATATAATATGTTATATATACATCTATTATATAAATAGGGTATTTAAATAATGTGAGTATATATAGTGAGTGCATATATGAATATACATATATATTTGCTTATGTATTTATATTGTTATTTTGACAGGTGTATATAAAACTGTGGCCTAGACACTGGTTATGTGTCAATCATTACAGTATTCCAGAAAATACCTTCCCTCTCTCTGTCTCACCCCCTTCCTCTTTACTTCTCCCATTGTATTCTGTTTTTCGCATTGCTACCAATGTCATCTTTCAGATTATTTTACTTTCCTGCTTGGAGATCTTTCTTGGTGTTTCCCTATTTTTAAAGATTGGAGCCTGAACTTGATATTTTCCAGGTTGACTGCATATTATATGTTGTGTAGTGATGTGTGTATGTGTGTATTTACAATTTTTAGTTGTTGCTCCTTTTCTCTCGAGGATTTTGGTAAAACCCATTCTTTGTTTTTATTTCTGCTGTGCTGGGCCTTGTGCAAACCCAGGGCTTTATGCATGTTGGGCAAGTGCTATTACTACTGAGCCATGTCACCAGCCCCAAACCCACTTTTAATCCCTAAAATAACCCTCATTCACTCACATTGTTCAGCTCATACCATTAATTGGCCTGTCATGCTCCCATGTTCCATCTCTATTCCTCTGTTATTAAAGAGAATCTTACTTCTGACTCAGGGCCCTGTTTAAATGCCACCTCTCTTATGAAACCTCCCATGTTCTAATCCAGGGTGACAGTTACTAATATTTTTTCCTACTCCACGGGATTTCTACCATAATCCTCAGAGGGAACCAATAGAATCCAGAGTTGCTACAATGTATTATCCCACTAAAACATACAAAAAACCAAGAGTAGCTGGTTGCGGGTGTATATACGTGGAATGCCAATCACTCTGGAGACTGAAGCAGGAGGATCACAAGTTTGAGGCCAGTCTTAGCAATGTAGTGAAACTGTGTCTCAAAATAAAAAATAAAAAAGCCTGGGCATATGATTTAGTGGAGAGGAGAAAGAGAAGGGAGGGGTGGAAGGAAGGAAGGAAGGAAGGAAGGAAGGGAGGGAGGGAGGGAGGGAGGGAGGGAGGGAGGGAGGAAGGAAGGAAGGAAGGAAGGAAGGAAACACTTGATTTGTACTCAGGGAAAAATTTTCAAGCAGAAGAGAGATGACCCCAGAGTCAACTAGGATCCATAAGGAAGACTAAACGGCACCAGTGGTCATAACTAAACAAGTGTCTCAGTGGTAAGCATGACAGTGCATCTTTCCTGACTGAGGGGAGAGGTGCAGCTGTCGGATGCCTCTGCACCCCTAGGGTCCAGGGCAATGCTGCTCACACACAGGTTTTGCAGTAAACATTCAACATATTCATACACAGGTGTGTGTGTGTGTGTGTGTGTGTGTGTGTGTGTGTGTCTTCGAGAAATATTTCATTGCCTGTATTGCTATAAGCTTTAGTGGATAGAAAGGTTAATGAATAGGATTCCTATTATTAAAAAGCCCAAAGTTAAGCATTATGTAAAATTGTGGATGTGTAACCGACGTGATTCTGCAATCTGCATTTGGGGTAAAATTGGGAATTCATAACCCACTTGAATCTAATGTATGAAATATGATATGTCAAGAGCTTTGTAATGTTGTGAACAACCAATAAAAAAAAATAAAAAGCCCAAAGTTAAATATGTAAACAACTATTGTCTAATCTGAAAAATAGATACCGTGAGAGAGGAATAATCCTAGAGTCCAGGAAGTTCAAATGGAAAAATATGCTTATATATTCATCCATCTACTTACCTACCTACTTTTCTAACTATAGTTACAAAAAGCAATCTCCTATATTATTAATTTTTAAGAATAGACGGATTACTGATTAAGTTAACAAAGTAGTAACAAATCCTAAAACTTTAGCTGAGAGAAGATTTAGGGTTATTTTTCTCTTGTTGCAATATCCTGGAAACAAAAGGTGCCTTTTATGAGATTTCTTTGTACCTCTCACCCTTTTGAACAGTTTCTATCTTTTAATTTGCCTTTGTGTAGAATGTATCCAGTTGTCTTTTCCTACACTCATTTTCCCCCATTGATTTTATATTTAGGAAGAATGCCTTAACTTAAAAGCCAGCCTTTTCCCTTTAATAACTGTCATAGCTTTTAAAAAATGTACTTTTTCTATTAAAGATATTTAAACTATTTTATATAGAAATTCATAATGGTGTTTTACAAAGGCCAAACGACCATTATGTACTTTGTGGTTTTAGATTTATACAACTGCCAACTACTTTTAGCATAGGCAGAGGGGTGACGTGATCATACAGACTATTTCAGAAAACAGTGATAAAACAGAATAAAATAATAATTAAAAATAAGAACCTCCATTTTTTTTTTTTTTAAGATACTGGAAAGTGTGACAGAGCAGTGGGAAACTAGATGAGAATTTATCTAAAGGAGAATATAAACTAGAATTAGAGAAGAGTAATTTAAAGATGTATATTTTATTTTTGTGGTGCTGGGGATTGGACCCAGGGCCTTGTGCATATGAGGCAAGTACTCTACCAACTGAGCTAGATCCTCAGCCCAAGATGAATATTTTAATTCCTAGAGCAACTACTAAAAAATAATGAAAAAATATAGCTGTAAAACCAGTAGTAGAGATAAGATTTAATTTTCAAAATATAATTGAGTAGAAAAGAAGGCAGGAAAGAAGAAACAAAAAATAGAGGAAAAAGATTAGAAAACATTAAAAGATATAAATACAGTCATATCAATATTGTATTGAATAGTAATTGACTAAACATTTTAATCAAAAGGCAGAGAGATATTGTCCTACTAATTTTAAAAAGTAAGAATCAACTTACTCTCTCAACAAAAGATGCATTTTATTGACAAGGTAAATTATATTGGTTCTAAAAGACTAGAAAATAAAAAGATATATAGTTTAAATAGTAAGCTATAGAAAGAAGGGTTTTAGACTCAAGACCAGTTGTAATATTAGAGGTAATGAAAAATATATCCTAATGATAAAATGGT
This sequence comes from Ictidomys tridecemlineatus, assembly GCF_052094955.1. Lineage (NCBI taxonomy): Eukaryota > Metazoa > Chordata > Mammalia > Rodentia > Sciuridae > Ictidomys > Ictidomys tridecemlineatus. The sequence continues at coordinate 59,875,017 of NC_135477.1, forward strand.
CAAAATTATAGGAAGATATAACAATTATAAATGGATATGTACCTAACAGAATTTCAAAGTGTATGAAGCCCAAAGCCAAAACAAGAAAACATGCTGACCAAAGGAAGAAAAAGACACAATCATAATTGGAGACATCTCTAGATGATGTAACCAAACAACAACAAAATCAGTGAGGATATAAAAGATGAGAACATTAATTAACCTATTCTTATTGGCATTTGTACAACATTATACACAATTGCAGAATAGTCATTATTTAAAAGTGCATATGGAAGGTTCCCCAAGATAGACTATGTGCCTTGTAAAACAAGTTTCAAAAGATTAAAATTTTGTAGAATATGTCTCTCAGTAGAAATAAATTAAAATCACCAGCAACAAAACAGAAGGCCCCAAATATCTAGAAATTACTTAACTTGCTTCTAAACAACACTTGGATCAAAGAGCAAATTAGATATTTTGATTTTAATGATAATGGAAACAAAATACTAAATCTACAAAAAAATTAATTGTGTAAGATGCAGCTGAAATACTTACAGAGAAATATGTAACTTTAAATGTAATAAAACATTTAATGTAAATGTAAGTGTAAAGTCAGCATGCTTATAATTCCAGCAGCTTGAGAGGCTGAGAGGAGGATCAAGAGTTCAAAGCTAGCCTCAGTAATGGTGAAGTGCTAAGCAACTCATGGAAACCTTGTCTCTAAATATCATACAAAACTGGGCTGGAAATGTGGCTCAGTGTTCGAGTGCCCCTGAGTTCAATCCCAGACATACCATCCCCAACTCAAAAAAGAAAAAATTAAAAAAAAAAGATGTGTGGGGCTGGGGATATGGCTCAAGTAGTAGCACGCTCGCTGGTGTGCATGAGGCACTGGGTTTGATCCTCAGCACCACATAAAAATAAAATAAAGATATTGTGTCCACCTAAAGCTAAAAAATAAATATTTTTTTAAAAAGACGTGTAAAGTCATTGATCTAGACATATATATTCATATCTTAGGAAATGAAAAGTGGAAGAACAAATTAAACTCAAAGCAACTGATGGGAAGAAAATAATAATGATGGCATTAATTGGAAATTAGTAGACAAAAAGACAAAACATAGAGGAAATTAGTGAAATGAAAAATAATTATTTTAAAAGACAAATTACACTGATAAGCTTCTACTTAGACTGATTTATAAGATAGGACATACATTATCAATTTCAGGAAATAGAGCATATATAAAAACAGATTCTGTAGATGTTAAAAGTGTTAACTTTTTGTTGCTGTGAACAAAATATCTACATAAGCAATTTAGAGAAGGAAAGATTTATTTTGGCTCATGGTTGCGGAGTTTTCAGTACATGGTTAGCTGTCCCCATGCTGTGGGCCTATGGTGGGGCAGAGCATCATGGCAGAGAAGGTGTGCTAAAGCAGAGTTGATCATCTCATTAGGGCCAGGAAGCACAGAGAAAGAAAGAGGCCAAGGACAAGACATAGTCCCAAAGAGCACACCCCCAAGGACCTACTCCCTTCTCCTAAGTCCCACCTCCTAGACTTTCCACCATCTCTCAGTGGTCCATTTAGCTATCAATTTATGAATCCACTGAAGAGGTCAGAACCTTTATGATCCAGTCATTTTCCAGAGTCTACTCACTCTGAATACTACCATATTCAAGATCAATCCCGCATAAAATGAGTCTTTGGGGAACATTCCAAATCCAAACCACAACAACAGGAATATCATGAACAACTTTATAAGTTTGACAACTTAGATGATGAAATGTACTAATTCTTTGAACCACACTAATTATCAAACCTGACACAGAAGAAATAGAAAAGTCTTCCTAGGCTTGCATCTGTTTAAAAAGTTAAATTTGTCATAAGGCCTTGCCATAAATAAAATGCCTGGCCAAGATAGTTCCCTAGTAAATTCTATCAAATATTAAAGAAAGAAGAAGAAGAAATTAGAAGAATGATACCAAATTTATGCCAATCTTTCAGAGGATAGAGGAAGGAATACTTCCCTTCTCATGTCCTGAATTCAGCTTTACGCTGTTACTTAACTCAGACAAAAACATTCAAAGGAGAAAACCTTACTGATAAATATCATTCATGACATAGATAAAAATTTATTTAATTTTTTTAACTTAAATTTTATTTATTTAAATAAAACCTCAAAAGATTAAATCAAACTAAATAAGGTTTCTTGAAAAAGCATAACACTTCATGACCAAATAATATTTATTTTAGGAATGCAAGTTTAGTTTGACATTTGGGAATCAATATAATTCACAATAATAATATTTTATAGTGAAAAATGTCTATGATCATCTCGATAGATGAAGAAAACATATATGATACCATTTAATACATTGACTTTTTTGATAAGCACTCTTAGCACATTAGGAATAGAATGAAAAATATATAGCCACTATCATGGTTAATGATGAAAAATTAAATTCTTTTTGCTTCAGATCAACTTCAAGGGAAGAATGTCTACTCTCAATTCTTTTTAACATTGTAGTAAAGGTCCTAGTTTGTGCAAAAAAGCAAGAAAATTAACTAAAAGATATACAGATTATAAAGAAAGAAACAAAACTGCCTTCATTTGTTGACAATATAATTGTTGGTGTAGAATCCTAAGACCTCTCTATGAAAGTTACTATAACAAAGAAATGAATTTGGCAAGGTTGCAGGATACAAGAACAATACACGTAAAATCAATAGTATTTCTCTCTACTACCAATAACTAATAGGAAAATGAAATAAATTTCATTACAAATTATTAAAAATGCAAACTAGTGAAACATGCAAAAGATGTGTCAATGAACAACAATGAAGCATTGCTGAAAAGAGTTAAGAACACCCAAACAAATATAGATTTCATGTCCATGGATTGGAAGTCAGCTTTCTCCTTAATCTATAATTTCAATGCAATTTCTGTAAACATTTCAACCTAGAATAGCCAAAGCAATTTTTATAAAAAGAAAAAAAGTTGGAGAGATTACATTACCTGATTACTACAAACTTCTGTTAATCAAGATATAGGGATACTGGAAAAAGTATTGACATATGGATCGGTTAAACAAACCAGAAAGTCCAGAACAAGACCTATCCCTTTCATTATTAATTTTCAACAAAAGTACTAAGACAATTTCATGGGGCAAAGAAAAGTTTTTCAAGAAATAACGTAGTTCAGTGATAGAACACTTGCCTATCAGGCACGAGGCTCTGGGTTCAATCACCAGGTATGTGTATGTGACACGTGTACACACACACACACACACACACACACACACATTCTCTCACACACACACACATTCTCTCTCTCACATACACACACACATTCTCTCTCTCTCTCTCTCTCTCACACACACACACACACACAATTGAAATAATCAGAAATCTGTATGGGAAAAAAGTTTAAAAGTTAACTTCAACTGAATCATAGCCCTAAATATAAAATGTTAAATTATAAAACTTCTAGAAGAAGCATATTAGTGATTTCATAGGACACAAACAGCATTAAAAAAGAGTAAAATTCACAAAGTGGCTACTGTCAAAATAGAAACTTTTGCTCTTTGAAACACATGATTAAGAAAACAAAAAGAAAGTTTATATAATGGGAAGAGTATTTGTGATATATATGTCTAAGAACTTGTATCTGCATTATATAAAGGACTCAAAAATAATTATAACAAGGCAACCCAATAAAAGAGGGTAAATATTTCCTTCACAAAGAAAAAAATACATGACTGGCCAATAAGCATATAAAAAGGTGCTGCATTTCATCCATGTTAAGGAAATGCAGATGTGTAAAGGCCTGCACTTCATAGAACTTATCCGTACTCTACCTCGTATCTGTTCTCTAGAAGCCTTTGCCCAGTCTTTGTGTAGTGTATGTTTTTTATATTGGTTCGGTTCTTTACCTTGCCCTGACTTTGACATCTGGGTGTTTCCTGGTGCAGAGTACTCAGACTGCAACTTACCTGCTCCTTTTTCTTTGCCCATCTTATATTTCTGTATATTTTTCCTGCAAGAGAATAAATCCCTCAGACAATATTCATGATAATCAAACTGGTGTCTTCCCACTTTGGTGAAAATCTTCCAAAAAACATCAGTCCTGGATGGATACACATGTGTCTTACATGTGTTTACATGATTATGCTCTCATTTATGCCCCGTCTTCCTTGATTCCTTGGCTTTTTAAATTAAGTTTTTATTAGGGTCCTTCCCTCCCTTCCTTCCTCCCATCTTTCCTTCCTTCCTTTTTTCCTTCTCTATGTTTATTAATTTATTAGACCAGATGTACCCAGGCATCACTTCTTCTCTCTGAGGGGAATGGGAGGAACCAAAGAAAAGGAGACTAACTCACAGGTTGCTTTTACAGCTGACCCTACCCCTACCAGACCCCATCAAGTTGAGTTATGTATTCTTCACATACCAGTTCTCACACCCACCCTCAGATTTCAAAACAAATCCTGTTTATATTCCAGAATCCTCATAACAATACAGACTCAAGCTCTTTAGCAAGGAGACCAAAACTCACTTCTTGCCTACCTCCTGCCTGTAGATTCCCACTCTCCAAACACAGGCACAGGTGCATCCTGGTCACGTTATTTCAGATAAAGAATTTCACTTCTCATTCTCTAAGAATCATTTAAACTTTCTGAGAACTGTCTAGAATTTTCTAGATAAAATTCCCTAGAACCACTGACCTCTCCCATCTCCTTGCCCATCCTGGGCTTCCTCCTGCTCCTCTCCCATATAATACTGGTTTTTCCTCTTAAGCCCTGAATTGCTTTCCTGTTCTTGGAATTTAATTTTATTGATTCAAACAAGCAGGTCTTTCTTTTAATAAGAACTTTATTTTTAGCGGTTTTCTTTTTCTCTCCCTTGTTTCTTTTTATTACTGTTTATTAGTCTTTAAACTCATTTAGATGGTATCAGTTCTTCCGGAAAACTTCTCAATTTTTGAATAGGTGGGAATTTAAAAGCTGCCAATAAATTTAATATTTTTTCTATTATGTTTTATAAGGTTTTACTATCTAGTTTTTATATTAGCAGTCTTTTAACTGATTATCATTTGTTTGTTCTGTATGTGAGAGCTCAGAGTACCTACAGTGGAATGGAGGAGATTAGTTGCATTAAATTAACACTTGTATAATGCTTTCTCTGTGCCAGGTACCACTCTTAGCATTTGTTACTAATACATCTATATCTAATATATCTAGAAAAACCCAATAACATGGAGACTGTCATATTCCCATTTTACCAATGTGACAATTGAGGCAGAGAGAAAGTAGGAAATTTGCCAGTGTCAGACAGCTAATTAAATAACTGCTGAGATCTGAGGTGCAAATCTGGCCCCACGGTCTATCTAAATTGCTAATCTGTGCTGTAGTATATAGCAAAAATGTGCACGTTAGTTAGTTCTCTATGTTATTGCTAGAATGGATTAGAATAAAAAGTTCATTTGCATTTTACTCAAAAAAGTAAATGTATTCTTGTGTATGTCCTCAATCTGCCAAATTAAATGTCTTTGTGCATTTCTTTGAAGTTTTGGGCCTTATGAAATGAGCAACAGCTGAGGCCCTTGCTGGAACAGTTTGACTGAGTTCTTACGGCAAAGTGTGGTGGGCTCCATGTGCAAAAGCCAGAGCCAAGGCCAACCTGGGTGTGTTATTCTTTAACACATGGAAAGAGTCTGTATTCCGCTAAGAATATTTTCTAAGACCTTACTACTTCTGCTACAAGCATTAATAGCTAATTTTGTTTTAGAGATAATTTTATAGAGATAACTAATATTTTTGACCTTTTATGAGAATTACTTTGAAAATGTTGAAGCTGAGAGGAGAATAACAAAGTTGTGATGAGATACAATTGTTGAGCATCCTGAGGTCCCTTAGTAATGAGTGTCTCCCACAAAGCAGCCTCTCTATACTATAATTCAAAGTCCTGCCTCCATAAAATTCCAAATTCTTCAGTGTCCTTAACTGATACCAGAGAACCGTCACTATTATGAATATTCAACGAATATTGTACTTCATTTAGCAAATGAATTTCACCTGATGTTTTCTTTTGCCAACTTAGTACCTTCTTCTAAAGAGTGTGCATCTTATTCATCTTTGTTCCCTTTAGCAGTACCTACCTAGCAAGGGGCTTTATAGCAGACACTTTGTAAAGGGCAAGATAGTAAATATTTTAGTCTTACAGTCTGTTCCAACTACTCAGTCCTGCTGTTGTAGCTCAAGAGCAGCCAAACAAACTCTGTAAAGGAATGGAAATGGCTGTGTTCCAACAGAACTTTGTTTATAAAAACAGGTAGCAGATCCCAGTGGCTTGGGAAGCAGAAGCAGGAGGATGGTGAGTTCAAAGCCAGCTTCAGCAACTTATCGAGGCCCTAAGAAATTCAGTGAGACCGTGTCTCTAACTAAAATATAAAAATGGGCTGGGGATGTGGCTCAGTGGTTATGGGCCCCTGGGTTCAATCCCCAGTGCCAAAACAAAACAGGTAGCAGGCAAGAGATTTGACCCTGGGCCTTTGATTGCTGATCCCTGCCTTAAAGTATAGATTTAGCAAATTATTTAGCAGTTGTAACTGTCAGAAAATAGACTGACCACAGTAACAAATAACCCTGACATCTCAGTAGCTTGATGCACCAAAGTTTATTTTTTGTCTGTACTTTCTGGCCAGTAGGAACTTGTAAGAAAGTACTGTTCATTCTAGATAGCCAGGGGTTCAGATTTTTGGAGACTTCAACTGGACATATACTTCCATGCAGCAAAGAAAGGGAGAGGTGACAGATCATTAACTGTCCCTTAGAACATTCCCCTAGAGATGACACATTTCATTGGTGAAACAGAACCAACAGCCACACCTAACTTTAAAGGGAACAGGGAGGTTCAATTCTATCAAAAACCTAGAAAGAAGAGAAATGGAGTACAGTCATGTGTTGTTTAATGATGGAAACACATTCTGAGAACTGTGTCCTTAGGTGATTTCACCATTGTGCAAACACCTTAGAATGTGTGTACACAAACCTGGATGGCTTAGGTCAACCACTTGATTGGCTTTTCCATGCAGTCAAGAGATCCAGTAAGCACAAGACGGGAGGCCACTGCCAGTATAACAAGTCATACTCTTTCACAATAATTTTTTTAAATAAAGTATAAAAGCATACTCTAAAATAATGATAAAAATTATAGTATCATAAATATATAAGCTAGTAACACAGTCCTTTATTAATATTACCACTACTGTAAATAGTGCACAATTGTGTGTTCTATAGTTTTGTACAACTGGCAATGCAGCAGTTTGTTCACACCAGTATCACTGTAAACATGTGCACTAAACATGAATAATGCTTTGAACTGCAACATTACAGTGGCTACCCACTTGGGAGAACTAGCTCTAGGTCTCAAAGATGGGTATCAAAAAATGTGCTGAACTGAATTGGTTTCACATTAGACATTGTCTCTTAAAAGCAATTTACTGACTGATAAATTTTTTTATTAATTTTTTCTTTTTTGTTTTGGGGATTGAACCCAGAGGTGCTCTTCCCTTCCACTGAGTCACATTTTCAGCTCTTTATTTATTTATGTTTTAAAAAATTTTCAGACTTGGTCTTGCTAAGTTGCCTGGGCCAGCCTCAAACTTGCCATCCTCCTATATCAGTCTCCCAAGTAGCTGTGATTGCAGATGTGCACCATTATACTAATTCTTACCCCTGGTATTTCACCTTAAGATATGTGTCTAGGATCTTATGGGAAGTATCATTCCTATAAAAATATTAAGATGCTGTCTATACTTTAATAGATTAAATAATTAATGTAGTAAAAGAGTTATACTATTATATTCTTAAAAGAACTGTGGGCACGGTGCACTTTTAAAACTATTTGTTATTTTTATTTTTGACCAAATATTTTTTATGTCTGTATGAGGAGTTGCTGGTCATGTGGGTGCTACTTTGAGGGTGGGCTACTTGGTGTCCATATTTTAACTTCTTCCATGCTCTTCCTCCAAGTGGCTTTTCTGGGAGAGCATTTGTCAGAACAATGGAGATCTGAGATGCAAAATGCCATCTTTTAATGAGTGGGCCCTGTGTATCTTGAATCTAGGTCTTGGGAATAGTAAGATTTAGTGATTCTGTACAGAAAATTAGCCAGGAATGACAAGTTCCCAAGTAGGGGCACTGAGTCCCATTTCTCTGTGATGGAGAGAACCAGGAGAAGAGCTGTGGGCACAAGGCTTCTTCCCTATTAAGGAACACTGACTGGCTGGGATAGGATTTCCCTGGGCTCTGGCCAATACCACTAGCAAGTTCTCCTAGGTTTTATGGAGTGGGAGCAGGAAAACATGGAAATGGCTGGAAGGAGGTGTATCTGCAGAGGGAAGAGGGGTAGAAGCAGTAACTTTGAAAGATTTTAAAGAGACCTTTCCCCAAAAGGCCAACTTTCTTTAAAATTTGTAACACCTGTTTTGATTTCTAAAATGATTTCAGTTGAAAGGGGAAAGATTTTTCTCTGTTCTGTGATAAACAACGAGTTTTACATGTTTTTATCTGCTACCTTGTACAACTGATAATTATGAGCAGTATTAAGGATATAATATGATCTTCCTTTTCAAAGTCCACACATTACATATTAAAAGATTTTTTCGCAAGGTATTTTCCTCTTTACTGGCTTAAGACATATGAATTTGAAAATGTTTTTAAATTTATCTTCTTTTGTGACGTGGAAGTATTTGTATTATGTTTAAATTTTGTTACATGGCATTTATCAGCTATTTACTATGCTAACCAATAGTAAGTTATTTAACCGCTAAAAACTCAGCAAAGAAAATTTAAGTAATAGCCAGTAGGTGGCAGTGTGGTTTTGTACTTGATCTAAAACTTTGCAAAGGGCATTGTATTGCAGTTGCAATCTGGCATTATTAAGGAGAAATGACTTCATACTTCATTTAGAAAACTACATTTTAATCAACAACCGAATAGCTTTTGACTTATGAGCAAGCAATTTCTTCCTCGATTATAAACTGTATTACATCATTAAGGTGTCTTAACTTTGCCTTCCAGATAGCAAACACCCTGGGGTTTGGAATAACAAAAACCTTCTATCTCTCTTCTCCACATTGCAGCACATAATTGCCCAATTCTTTGATCATGAGTGTTTTAGCTTCAAAATGATTCAAGTGTTTAACTTTTATTGTATTTTTTATCCAAAATATAGTCATGAAAAATCCTGTACAATTAGCAAAGTTAGTCACATATATACACATGCAGCACATAAAATATACCCCATTTTGCCATGATGCATAATTTAATTTTATAGTACAAAGTTGAATGCGGGAAACTGGTTTTGCTTTTACCCCACCTCTCTCTGCTTTTGCAGGCTCCTGTTTACATTTTTCACTAATAATTGATTCTGCCGTCCACCTTTCAGTTTGAGTTTTGCTCTCATCAGTTCATTAAACTGTTCTTGCAGAAGTTACCAGGGATTTTTCTGCTGCTAAACCCAAGGGACACATTTCAGGCCTCATCGTCCTTTCTCTTAGCCATTTCTACGCTGGTGTCCCTTGGCTCCAACTGTTTGACCTTTTCCTGTTTCCTCTTCCTTTTCCAGTAACAAATGCTTAGTATTCATTAGATTCCATGTCCTCCTCTGTCTGAGCCAAATGTTGGTCATAGTCATCTCTGACATTTTCCTTTCAACCTAACCCTACAATCTAACCACTGACTTCTGCCCATCCCAGGGACTCCCACCCCAGGCAGTGTCATGGCCCTGGATCACAAAACTGTCTTTGAACTTGTTTTCTTATGTCTCCACTTGTTTTTCTCCAATTCTTTCTCAACGACTTTCTTTTTTTTCTAGAATGAGCTTTCCAAAAATGACCTCACTTCTTTGCTTAGGATAATTTCAAGATTCCTCATTTTTTTTTTTTTTAAGAATAAAGTCCTAAGTCCTCAACACTGCCCTATATGCTCTGGCCCCAGTCTTGAGCCATCTTTCCTCGCTAAGTGTCTTCTGGCTGCAATGGCAGTCCTGTTTCCCCTGTTTCCACAAAAACCCTTGTCTACTTGCCTGCCAGCATTAAAGAATGGTGTTCTCCTTGCCTAGTACTCTTTGACAGCCCCCAGCCCAGTGTCAGTTTATTGCCACCTCCTTGAGAATTCCTTCCTTGTTCCCAGGTGATACTGGGTCTTCCTCCTGTGACAAGTTCTCATTTCATGTTGCATTTATTTTAGAGCATTTATTCCAATTCTTATAAAATGCAATTTTGTGTAATTGTATGTTCCTTCCCAGACTGTAAACCCCAGAGTGGGGCTGTGACTACCTGGTTCTCTATTGTATCCTGATCCCTAGCAAAATTCCTGGAAAAGAGCAGGATGGTACCCATGTAGGATAATTGCACTTAATAAGCGCCTCAGGAACTTTAGGAACATTTTATTATCAGTTTCAAAGTTTAGCTTTTCCTTGTTATAGATTATATATTCTGTTTTCAGGCAAATAACTTTGGTACAAATTATTATGCAGAAAAATTTGTTCAAAAGTATTCATGTGAAAATTAACTTTTAAGAATGCAGGGTCTATTTCTTTTTCTTCTTTTTTAAAAAATTTATATATGACAGCAGAATGCATTACAATTCTCATTACACATATAGAGCATAATTTTTCATATCTCCAGTTGTATGAAAAGTATATTCACAGAAATTCATGTCTTCATACCTGTACTTTGGATAATAATAATCATTACATTCCACCATGACTAATAACCCCATGCCTCCTTCTTTCCCCTCTAGCCCCTCTGCCCTATCTAGAGTTTGTCTATTCCTCCCATGCTCCCCCTCCCTATCCCACTATGAATCAGCCTCCTTATGTCAAAGAAAACATTTGGAATTTGTTTTTTGGGGATTGCAAACAGTGGAACCAACCTAGATGACCTTCAATAGAAGAATGGATTAAAAAATGTGGCATATATACACAATGGAATATTACTCAGCAATAAAAGAGAATAAAACCATGAAACTTGCAGATAAATGGATGGAATTAGTGAAAATAATGCTAAGTGAAGTTAGCCAATGGCAGGTCTATTTCTAAGAGGTGGGTTGATGTTTTGAGCGGGCAGAGGAGTTAAGTTGGATGTTAAGGATGTTAAGTTTAGTTAAGGATGGAAATTTTTTTTTTTATCAAGTATGTGTAAAAATTCTTGTTTGGGTTTGATAATGGCTTATAACTTTAAATAATATAAAGGGATTTCAAATTGTGAGCATCAAAAAATTATTTCATTAGGAAAGTTTGTTTTTTAAGTTAGGATATATGAGATAGAGACACACACACATTTGGGGAAAATCTGAATTTAATTTAAATCTAAAATGAAATGGAACGACATTAAGATATTTATATAAAAGTTCTAGCATTTTTACAGTAAATAAAATTTCAGTCCTAATCAACCCTGTGGAACACAATGACTACTAAAATTATACCTGAGTTTTATGTCTAAATTTGAACACCAAGAATGACTCATTATGTTTTTAAAACTAAAACTATCTGTAATTTAGGCCTCAATCCGAAAGCATTTTTATTCTATATCAACTTCCTTGGGTAGCTTTTCTTATTAATTTTAAATTGTCTGACAGCATAATAAGTATTGAATACCATCCTGCTATGTGACTCACTGTTACACTTTTCTATAAGGTACATGATCTCCTTCATTATCTAATCTAGGATGGGTGAAGAAGATCAGTGTGTGGCTGAAGGAGAACCATTTGCCAAGAATAGTGTAAAACAACCAGGCTGCAAAGAACCCTGTTGGGATGGTGATTAGCCTCATAAATCTCTTTGCTGCATTTTTTTCCCCAATAGAAAATGTGGCATTTTAATGGTAATTATGACTTCACTTGGCTTGAAGAATAATTTAAAACTATTTGGTTTTATTTCCAGTTGTTTTTATTTGCTTAGATATCCATATGAATGTAGGGAAAAAAAATCTTCCTAGGCCCTATTGTTGGAAGTTCTTGAAAAATCTTGTTTCATGCTGCATGAAAACATTTGAATAAATGAATAGAAATATATTTTAAATGCTGAAATAATTAGAAGAGTCTTCCTTTTAGTTTGATAGATACCATGTTCTCCTTGTTTTCTCTAGGAGCTTCTGTCAAGAGGTTGGCCATGCCTGCTAAGCCAGGGCCAGCTTATTAGCACAGATTAAACCCAGAGAAGGGCTGATCTCTTATATTCATTGTTCTTTTCTCCAGAGAAAAATACAAAAACAGAAGATGGTTGAATTCCTCTTGTATTCATGTTAGCAAGGATGCTTCTGGTTTCCCCTGGCAGAAAATCCAATCAAATAAGTTTCAGCCGAAAAACAAAAACAAAAAGAAAAAGGGAGAAAATAATTGGCTCAGGTACTTCAGAGGCCCAGGAGATATTTTTAGGCATGGCTGGATACAGGGACTCACATAATATTATTACATTTCTGCTTCTCTTTGATACTCAGGACAGCTTCCCTCTAGATTAACTCTTGTCCCAGGAAGGCATTCTCCATGAATGGCAAAGATGCTTCTGCATGATCCAGGAATATAGGGCCCGAGGGTGGAGAGAAATATCTTCCAGGTATTTTCCTGAACAAGGAGCCCTATAAACTCTGCTGGGTTCATTTTCCATCTGTGCTTTCATCTCTGGGCCTAGGGGGATGAGTTTATTTTACGTGGGCTGGTAAATCATGCGAACCTGTGGTCATCTGTGCAGAGGTTATATAGCCCCTCACATTGAGAACACAGCCATGTGAGAGGGACTGGTTCCCAGAAGAAAAAAATGAGTTCTGTCCCCAGATTAAGGAAGAGTTGAGAGACAAAACAAAGAGAGTAGTATACCATTATTGTTAATATTTAGTATGTAATTACTGAAAAAAATGATTGTTTTTTCTTTTGGCAATGCTGAGGATTGAACACAGGGCCTCAGGCATGCTGGGCAAGTGCTCTACCATTGAGCTACATCCTGAGCCCCAAGAAAAATGTGAAAATAAAGAAAAGTATAAAAGAGAGAGAGGGAGAGAAAAAAAAATAGAACAACAACAACAAAAACCAGACCTTTAGTTAACCATCTTGAGAAACTAACACATCGATATGTTACTTTTGGCTTTTCAATTCCTTTGAGTTCTATTAGGTTTTACATCACATATTTTGAAGCTCTGTCATTGGGTGTGTACATGTTGTGGATGATTATATCTTCCTCATGAGTTGACTCCTTTTTATTATAAAATGCTTCTCTTTATCCATGATAATATTCACGGTTCTTGAGTCTACTTCATGTGAACCTTGTTCAGTTCCTCTGGTTTGTTCTCCCCGTGGTTCATGTTTGTATACCATAGCTTCTTCAGTTCACTTTTAAACTTTTTTTATGTCTGTAAATTTCAATTGAATTTTTATATACAGCTTATAATTGAATCTTGTTTTTTCCTTCTTTCTTTTTTTTCCCCTGCTGAGGCTCAAACTCAGAGCTTTGTACAGGCTCTACTGTTAAGCTCCACCTCAGCCCTGAGTCTTGATAATCTCTACTTTTTAACTGGAATTTTAAATGATTTATGTTAAGTGTAGTTACTAATATGACTTTGGTTTTGCATCTATTATTTTGCTACCTGTTTATTTTTTAAGCCATATGATTCTTTTCTTTCATTATTTTCTGTTCTTCTTTTGGAATAATGGAGTATTATTAAAGATTCCATTTTGTCTTACTTATTAGCATATTAGAAGGACTTCTTATTTTATCTTATATTAATATAAACATTTAATGTATCATAGTTTATTTTCAAATAGTAATGTGATTATGGTTAGAAATTTCCAATAGTCTATTTCCATTCATTTGTCCATTTTTTGCTGCTGTTATACATTTTACATCTACATGTTAAAAACCTCGCAGTATATCATTATTTGTTTTATGTTAAAAAGTCACTTATAAATATATTTATTACCAGTAGGACCTCCTCTAATAACACACATACAGAGAATATTTTTAAATATTTTAAACATTACCTTTTATATTTTTCCTTACATTTATTATTTGGGTAGTTTTCATTCCTCTAACATCTAAATTTCTATCATTTAATGAAGATCTGATGGCGATAAAGTTCTACTTTTTTGGTATAAAATGCCTTTCATTTTCATTTTTGAAAGTATTTTTGTAGGATATGGAAATCTATGTTGACAATATCTATTTTGGAACTTAGAAACTTAATATCCCATTGCTAAAACAAAGTCTATCGTTGTTTTAAATTTTTATTTTCTTACAGTCCTGGAAGTGGAACCCAGAACCTTTCACGTGCTAGGTAAACTCTACCACTGAGCTATATCCCCAGGGCTTTTTACAATTTTATTTTGAGGCAGGGTTTTGCTGATTTGCCCAGGATGGCCTTGAACTTGCCATCCTCTTACTTCAGCCTCCAACTCACTGGAATTTCAGGTATGTGCTACCACATCCAGCTCATTCTTATTTTTTATTTAATTAATTTTTTTTTTGTGTGTGTGTATGTGTGTACTTAATTTTTTTTTTTTTTTAACTCCTGGCTGCTTTTGGAACTTTCTCTTAAGCACTCTTTTCCTTGCTCTTTTTTTTTTTTTTTTGGACTGGGGATTGAACCCAGGGATGCTTAACCACTGAGCCATATCCCCAGCACTTTTCTGTATTTTATTTAGAGACAGGGTCTTTCGGAGTTGCTTAGGGCCTCACCAAGTTTATGAGGCTGGTTTTGAACTCATGAACCTCTTGCCTCAGCCTCCCAAGCTGCTGGGATTACAGGCATGTGCCATGGTGCCTGGCACTTTCTTACTCAGCAACTTTTCTTTATGTTATTCTATTTGAGGTTTGTTAAGATTCTAAAATCTGTTGTCCTATAGTTTTCACCAACTTTGAAAAGTTATTAGTCATGACTTCCTCAAGTATTTTTATGCTGCTGTTTTCCTTTTTTTGGGGGGGGGTGTTTGTTTTTGTTTTTGTTTTTGAGAGTCTGACATATGCTAGACTACTTGAGACTGTTCATTGGTCATTGAGGCTCTGTTCATTTTTGTCTCTCTGTACCTCATTGTGGATAGATTCTGTCTTCAAGTTCATTGATCTTTTCTACAGTGACTAATTTGCTGTTAATCTCCTTAAACATAGTCATCCAGTGCATTCTCATTTCTGGAAATCCCATCTGGAGATTAAAGATTTTTTTCCTGCTAATTTCATCATCTCTGTCACTTCTGTTTCTTTTGATTAACTTTTCTCCCCCTGGCAATGGGTCATATTTTTCTGCATCTTTTTATGCCTGATAATTTTCAGTTACATACCAGACATCAAGATTTGCACATTGTTGAATGTTGGATTTTTTAATTTTCCTTTTTATTAAAAAAGAATTGAAGTCTTTACTTTCTTAGCAGTTGTTACTTATAGGGCATTTTAACCATCTGGAGTTGCTGATAAGCATAAAGGTGCAGAATCACCTATGTTCTCAGGATAATTTTCCTTAGCTTAAAGGCATGACCCTCCTGAGCACTCCATCCAATACTCCAGGTATGTCAAACTCTCTCCACTCTGGCTGATGGGAAACTAAAACTATTTCTAGCCCTATGTAAGCTCTAGGAACTTTTCAACCTACCAGTTCTCTCCTCCACCTCATGGAGTTTCACCCCACGCAGGCACAAATCTGTACTCAATAATTCTTTGCAGATCTCTGGAGCTTTTTCTGCAGCTCCTTCCTTTCTTGTACTAAAGCTCTGCAATTTCTGTTTTCTCCATTTAGTAAGGTTGCTGCACTTCTGTTAGGGTTCTTCTTTCCTGCACTGCAATGTGAAACTGCCCCCAGAGAATGAATTGGGACAATAATAGGGCTGAACTCAATTTTCCCCCTTCACTCAGGGATCACAGTTCAGTACTGTTTGTTTTCCAATGCCCAGAAAAAAACTGTTATATATATTTTGCTATTTTACAGCAGAAAGGAAATTATTATTATTATAGCAGTTAATTCTGTAAGACTGAAAGCAGAAATAAGAAATATTATACAGAGAACCATGACTTACAGTGGAGTTACATCCCAATAAAACCATTATAAGCTGAAAATATTGTAAGTTTAAAATACATTTAATGCATCTAACTTACTGAACATAAGAGCTTGGCCTAGTTTACTGTAAATATGTTCAGAAAAATTAGTTTAGCCTACAGTTGGGCAAAAGCACCTGACACCAAGTGTATTTTATAGTAAAATATTAAGTAGCTCATTAGTTCCTTGAATACTATACTGAAAAAGTATAAGACCAGAATGCTTATATGGGTATGCTTTTGTGCCATTGTAAGGCTGAAAAATTAAGTCAGACTATTGTGGGACTCATTTTATAAATATTTCATTTTACAGTACATCATTAAGTTATCCCCTATGTTATCAGGGATGATATATTATTCCATCCTGAGGATGCTCTATAATTCACTTAACTCTCTTTTAAAAAAGATTACACTCATTTTCAATTTTTCACTATTTCTTTGTTTAATTAATTTTTTATTTATATATGACAGTGGAATGCATTATAATTCTTATTACACATATTGAGCATAATTTTTCATATCTCTGGTTGTATACAATGTATATTCACACCAATTCATGTCTTCATACATGTACTTTGGATAATAATGTCCATCACATTCCACCATCATTTTAACCCCATGACCCCTCTCTTCCCCTCCCACCCCTCTGTCCTATCTAGAGTTCATCTATTCCTCCCATGCTCCCCCTCCCTGCCCCACTATGAATCAACCTCCTTATATCAGAGAAAACATTCAGCATTTGTTTTTGGGGGGATTGGCTATTCACTATTTCAAAGAAGACTTTGTTAAAAATTCTTGGATCTGAATCTTTGGTTTAATTTTTGTGATATGTATCTTGAAATGGGTCAAAGGATTTGAGAATGTTAAGACCCACAAATGTATTGCTAAATGCCTCCCTGGAAGATTGTATCAATTTCTCATCCATGTCTGAGCATGCTCATTTTGCCACACCCTCAACAGCATCATGTATTTTTTTCTTTGAGTGAACACATACTGAAGGCAATTAATCTGTGAGGTCTGTTGCCTGGAAGAAATAGGCATAGCTTCTTCTCCTAGAGGGCAGATAGGTAAAGGATGGAGAGAGACAGTGATGTATCAACCATGTGAAAAATTGCAGGACACTTAATAGCATGTAGAAAGGGATGATCGAATTTTGCTTAGGAGAACCTCACAAAGGTGAAGGTTCCATTAACTATTTGAAGATGTGCAGTTTATAACAAAGCTAAGGAGATTTAAAAAAAAAAGTTCAGATGGAATGAATGGATTAAAGTGACAGGAATGTGAAACAGCTGGTACGAAGGGTGTGTGTGGAGCAAGAAGGTGGTAGGAATAAAGCAAGATTTGAAAGTAGGAAGCAGTGGAGCACTCTGCATGGTGTTGAGCAAGGGATATGCACACCCCAGCCTCCCTCATTCTACATTCCAAGGGATACTGTAAAAACCAACTTCTCATCCACTTTGTTTCTCCCACTCTTTAACAAAGGTTTCCAAAATCTTTTCAAATTATGGTCCCATTTCATCTGAGAGTTAACACTCAGCAGCTAAATACTGCAACAGCCACTTTTTGTTGTTTTTTAAGAGAGCAGGTTGAGGCCTCCTCTATTCTTGTAAATTCAATAGGTTTGATTCCCTCTTGTCTTCTAAACAGCAGGTACTGTACTTCTGTGTGGGCAAAGCCCTGCCGGGAGCGGTCTTCCTTGAACTAAACACAAGATCTGGATGGATGTTCTCTCTGTACTGGCTTTTATTAACTCAGGCTTTCTTGGGGTGAAGGTCTAATCTTGCCCATCTGCTTTCTTAGAACAAAAGCAAATTATAAGTTTCTTGTTCTGTAAAACCCAGTGTTCTTTAAACAAAATGTAGCCATTACGTAAAGAAGAAGGGAAACAATGTCAAAGACATAGTAGAGCTGAAACTTTGGAGATGGATCTGTTTTCAGGCTGGCTCATGATTAATAGGTTGAGTGATCTTGGTCAAGTCACTTAGCCCTTTGGACCTCTGCCTCTAGATTAATGAAATGGCCTTTGTATTGTCTACAACATTTAAGCTTTAGTGTATAGGCAAGGGTTCAAAACAAGAAGTTAAAAAGAACGATAAAACAAATTCCTTCATCATAGATATATAAAGTAAATTTGTTTCTTATTAAAAGCATCATTTAGCTATATTAGGTAATAATCTAAGTTTTCAGCTGGCCAGCAAACATTAATAAGCATAATACTAATTTTTAACTACTTCTCTTTTCAGTATGATGTGTCAACTTCATTTCTTATTTAAATATATTGGGCTATTTTTTTCATATATCATAAGTGTATGGCAGTTATTTAAACATGAGATGTTTCATTATTAAAGAGCTTAAATGGGTGTCAAATACTTTTATAGATGTTTCACTGTTAAAGTGCTTAAACATGTACCAAATACTTTTTTCCTTTTTTTGGGGGGGGGTATTAAGGGATTGAACTAAGGGGCATTTGACCGCTGAGCCACATCCCCAGTCCTATTTTTTTTTTTTTTTTGTATTTTATTTAGAGACAGGGTCTCACCTAGTAGCTTAGTACCTCACTTTTGCTGAGGCTGGCTTTGAACTTATGATTCTCCTGCCTTAGCCTCCTGAGTTGCTGGGATTACAGGAATGCAACACCACATCCGGCTGTGTCAAATACTTTCTTAAGCAACCTTGAAGCCAGGTGTGGTGGTGCATGCCTGTAATCCCAGCTACTCAGGAGACTGAGGCAGGAGGATCACAAGTTCTGAGGTCAGCCTGGGCAACAATTTACAGAGGCCCTCTCTCAAAATTTAAAAAAAAAGACTGGAGATGTAGCTCAGTAGTAGAGCACTTTCCTAACATATGCAAATTCCTGGATTCAATCCCTAGAACTGAAAAAAAGAAAAAAAAAAAGTTAAAATCAGAATAGCTGTCCTGATTGTGGATATCACTGGCCTCTTTCTATTTCTACTCTTGCTATAATTCTAAGGCTTTTACTGATGCTGCAATGTGAGATGAGAAGAAAGGGTGTCTGAGGTCATGTATTATAATATTTGTTTAAAGTATTATTAATCTGATACTTCAGATATTTTTGTTTCAAATGAGCTTTTAGTGAGATATTTTGGGTTTAAACATAATAATTTTTTAAAAAAATGACTTGGAACATTCTGAGTCCTGAATAACATACTTGTGCTTGCATTTTGAGCAAATGCCTCCTCATAATTTGAAGTCTTACTTGTATAGGGAGCATATTTGAAATGTTCTAGAAACTATTTGGAGCCACTAGTATAAAGCTGGCTATAAACTGACACAGTGTTCAGAAACTGTTGACTGCCAGTCCTTCAAAAGAGGGGGCCTGAGTTCTACCTCAGACGGTTCTAATTTTATATGGACTTTCCCATGAGGTATGTTTGCTGCTCTCATGTTTTTGTTTACTGTAGTATGATTGGTGCTGGAACTCCAGTTACTTGAGTTTATTCAAATTACAGGTAAATCAGTAGATGAAGAATCTGAGGAAGTCTCAGAAAGACCACCCTCTACAGATAGGTAACCAGAGTTTAGGTGTCACCTCCATGCATAAGGAGGGTCTTCCCACAGACAATCTGGTAGTGTTGAGTAGGTTGGGGAAATACTAAGACATATATCTCAACTATATATTTTGAAATAAGACATATATCTCAACTTCAGGCATATCCCCCACCCCTCTCAACAGGGATGGGGGATATGCCTGAAGTTTGACCCCTGTGTTATTAACATTTTAGGAATTGCTTGAGCTCCCTCCCCATAGTATGATCAAACTTGGTATAATAGTCTGGAATTGTGTTCCTTATTAGCCAAGTTTTGTACTCAGGGAGTAAATCAGAAATAGAAGTTTGTTTGTACAAGAATTTTGTAATACTTGAAAATCTTTTATTGTTTCCCTCTTGTTGAATTGCCATGTTCCTTTAGAGATTTCAGTTCAACCACATAGACTAACCAAACAAACCCAAACAGAAATAGAAAGTAAAAATCTTCCAAAGTAAATTCCAAGCCTTCTACATTATTCTGTAGGTTGTAAAGGTTGTTACAGGGAATGAGCAAATACATGGCAGCTGCACACTCCCCACTCAAATAGTTATATAATTGAACTCAGTGCAGACTCTATTATAGTCAAGATATATGTCTTATTTCAATCAAAGCACTAGAGTTTAGAAGAGTTTCATGCAACTCATATTCTATTTCTTCACTCATCTGATGTTAAAATATGCTCTCCTTAGTATTTGATCCCAAGGCAGATATCACTGGCAAAATTTGTTAGTCTAAAGCAATAGCTGACATTCAGTGGCATGCATGGTTGTTTCAACTCAAGAGAAAAATGAACACTTGAAAATTAGAGAAAAGTGGAGAGAATCAGATCTGGGTCCTTGGGTGGTAAGGACTTCCAGGAATCACCTCTGTCAGTGATTCATTTGACCATGTTGTACGTTGTAATTTTTACCAACAGTTATCTAAAGCATCAAGAAGGTGGAGTGATGTTGCCTGCTCTTCCACTCCAGCCCCCACAGATCAGTCCCTTTATCTTTGTTCAATTTTATTGGATTGGCTAGTTAAAATTTAAGGAAACAAATCATGACAATGTTTTATATTTGAATCTTTACATTTGTTTCTGTTTGCTTAAATATTTATGCAGTATTACAAAAGTTCCATGCTTTGAAATCCCCTAGTCACTAGTTTCCTCTGCATAAATGTTGATTGTTTTAACTTATCAGATAATGACCCATTGTGCTTGCTTAAAGAAAAACCAAACTCCAGCTATCTATCATTAGAAAATAAATTATTCCTAGCCACAGGATAATCCTTAAAAATAATTTTATTTGTTGTTGATGTTATTATTATTATTATTATTAATATTTGGCAGTGCTGGGAATCAAACCCAAGGCCTCTTGCATACCAGGCAGGTGCTCTACCACTGAGCTATACTCTCAAAAATAACTTTAAAGGAATCTTTGTGACATTATATCTTTTAATCTAGAGAGTATCTTTTCAGGATTTATTTATTTATTTAATATATAGTTATTGCATGAAATGTAGTATCTAAGCTTTGCTATCTTTTATTCTTTCAGTAGCTATGCTAGCAAGTATTTTTAACCAGCATTTTGATAATGGCATTGTTTTGCATACCTTTTAAAACTGGTCTTAGTTTAGGCAAAAATCCCATTTGGGCTTAAAAAAATTGGGGGAAGGTTAAACTTCATGAGAATAATATTAATTTTTTTTTTCGTTGTGCTGGGGATTGAAACCAAGCCTTGCTCTCTTAGGTAAACAGTCTACCACTGAGCTCTGGCTAGCCCATGATATTAAACATTTAAATTTGATTTTATTTAAAGTGTTAAATTTGGGCTCAGTACAGAATCTGTGTACACAATATTATCTGGAAATGCCTAATGGAGATGATAACTCTAAAACAAAACTTTAGAAGTTCCCACAGAATTAATTCATAAAGTAAAATTGACATCACATCAACATTATGTAGTTTAAACAAAAATATGCCTTTCCTTTTATTTTTTTTTACCTTTTGGTAACAGTTGAGGTTTTAAAGGGCAAATGTTTTGAACTCTACTGAAGTAATATAGAATTTTAAATACTGTATGTAAGGTTATCTTTGAAAAATATTAGAAGGGACTGAAAACATAATTAAAGGGTCAATGTCTAGCTGGTTATAGAAACAATTTGGTTTTCACCTAAATGACTATGCAGTGTTTGAATAACAAAGCAATAGAGCACTAAGTTCAAGTGCTGTTTGTAAAAAGCTCACTTTCTTAGAGCTGAATGTGTGCTTTGGTAGATACAGGGTTTGAAGATGGCCACTGAGCATCGCCCTCCCCAGCCCTCTGCTTCTGTTCTTATGTTTTTGTTTTTGTTTTTGTTACTAGGGATTGAACTCAGGGGCACTTGACCACTGAGTCACATCCCCAGCCCTATTTTGTATTTAGAGACAGGGTCTCACTGAGTTGCTTAGTGCCTCGATATTGCTGAGGCTGGCTTTTGAACACTCAATCCTCCTGCCTCAGCCTCCCAAGCCGCTGAGATTACAGCACTGTGCCTGCACTGTGCCTGGCTTTTGTGTCTTTAACCAGACTCCTTGGTTCAGATGAGACACTGAGGCACTTGATAATATTGAAGCAAGAGTTCTGACTTTCTGTCTTGTTTAAATATTTTTTAATATTTTTTTTGGTTGTATATGGATATGATATCTTAATGTATGTATTTTTATGTGGTACTGAGGATCAAATCCAGTGCCTCACACATGCGAGGCAAGAGCTCTACCACTGAGCTATAGCCCCAGCTCTTATTTAAACATTTTTGAGATGTAAATTTCAATTTTAGGTAGTTTTGACTAAAACTTGTCAAACATTTCATGATAAAAAATTAGATTTATATTCATCAAAATAGTAACAAGTTTTATCTCTGGATGCTAGGATTAGAGATAAGATTATTCTCTGTAAATTTTTCCATTTTTCCAAAATTTCCATGATGAACTCTATGTGAATTTTACCACAGGAAAAATGTACCTCAATGAACCCACTTTTATGCACAATCCTAATGCACTAATGAAAAAAATATGTTATGTATGTAAGTAGAGTATCAGAAGATTAGGGAAAGGGAAATAGGGAAGGGAAAGAAGAAGGACCAGGGCAAAAATTGGAGAAAATTAAGTTATGTGCATATATAAATGTGTCACGACACCATTATGTCTAATTATAATGCACTAATGAAATATTTTAATATTTATTTAGATATATGTTATTTCATTATAACATGAATATTATTTAATCAACTTTTACAGTTTTATTTCTATCATGATTTTATAATTTTTTTGTATAATTTTGATTCATATTTTGAAAGAAGAATCTTTGGATTTTTATAGGATTCATGTTAATGGACACCAACCAATCAGGTAGGATGAACTGTTAACAAATTAATGACTGTGGACTGGGAAAATATTTAATAGGCAAATCAAATCAGAACAGAGTGTGGTTTCTCTCTATTTCTTTCTACTGCCCAAGACCCACTTACCCTCAGTAGAAAGTGGCCTCACTCAGCCACCTAGGAGGCATAACTAATCCCCCCTCACTCTTACCTCCTGAACCAAAATCTATCAGCAAATCCTGTTTTCTCTACCTGCACAGCACATCTCATTCATGTCTATTTCTTGGTATCAACAGCACCACTGCCTCGGCATAAGTCACACCATTTCCTCTCACCTGGAGACTTTGCAGCCTCCTGTCTGATATCCTGTGCAACCAATTGTTCACCGTTATAACAACATGCCCCTCTTTGACCAGAGCCCCACTTTAGCCCTTCCTCCCTCTCTGTTTTTATACCATGTTTTTTTCCCTCATTCTTTATACTTTCATCCTACTGACCTCTGGACTTTTGTAAGCACATTGAGTTTGTTTCTGCTTCCAGGACTTATAATGACTATCCCCTCTGCTTGACTGTCCATCTCTTCCATGGCTGACTCTTTTTTTTTGTCCTGGGAGCTGGACTTTATAGTCCCTTGCTTTCCTTCTGGAGGGCTGGCCTTCAACCTGACCTAAAGTAGCCCATGTCTTCCCATGAATCTTTTTTAATCACATCATTCCCATTGTTTCCTCTGTAGTGCGTTTGCTTACCTTAGTCATCTCAGTGTACTGGTTTATTTTGTAATATTCTCAGCTAGAATATAACCGCTATGCTTTTCAGTTTTGTTCATCTTGCTTTCACACCAATAATCAATAGCATAGTAAGTGCTCAAGAAATAATTGTACACCAAAATAGTTTATAATGTACATGAATTTTTATGTGGACTTTTATAATTAACTTCAGTGTTTTAAAATAAAAATATAAAAAGAAATGTTTGGTTTTTTTTTTCTTTAGCTAAGACAATGTACTTAATTTTTTCCCTGAGTGCTCATGTATATCTAGCTCATTATGTAGCAAATTGGTAGTGAGGAGGAGGCACATATCATGTCCTTTGACAGATAAGAAGCTGACACTCAATTAAATGACTTGTGCAAATTCATCTGCTGGTAAATGATAGACTGGGAGTCATAGAGGCTTGTATCTTTTAAATATAATATCCTTTTGCAAAAGAAATCACAAGATTTCATAGATCACATAACTGGAATTTTGAAAAGAATAGGGACTAGGAAAAGAATAAAGTAAAATAAAATAATAAATATAATAAAACACAATAAAATCTAAACAAAATGTTCTTAAATTGCTAGGTTTATCTAACATTGTAGCATGTCATTATTTTTTTCTGCTATTTGGGAAATATATATCCAATTTATTAAAAAAATGTGGTTTTAAAGTATGAATTACACATTTTCACACTTATTAGTGTATCAATATAGATTTTTTAAAAATACCATAGCATTCATTTTTATTCTTTTCAGAACAGTTGATCTCAAATATGCCTTTTAAGTTTTGTTGTAAATATGCCTTTGAATACTGATTTTGATTGTCAAATATATGACGGGGCATCCATAACATTTGTAATAAATGTTACATGAGCTTTTTGGTCTCCAGAAATCACCCCTTTGACTCTCTGTTGCTATGGGTTTTCATTAGTATTCCATGGAGCCTGGGTTGCCATAGACAACGTGTGGTTGTAGAGGGGTTACCATGGCAACAGTCCGCCATTATGTTTTTTTCAATATCAGCTAGCAGTAGATGATAGTGAATCTGAATGATATTTATTTAGGAACTCAATAATGAAAAATAAAGCAAACAGAATATTTTAATCTCCTAGTTATCTCCAACAGATATTTTAAACATGATGCTTGTTACCCTCTAATCAGATAAATTAAGTAGAAATGAAAGCTGCTCTAAAAAACTAGTTTTCACCAGCCATTTAACTTGATCTCTGGAGATACTAAAAATTTAAATTGCCTTAAATGTTTGGCATGCACATAAACTGCTATGTAATAAAGCTCCTTGTCAAGAAAGCAAAAGTTTTTGCTTGAATAGTCTCTCCTTCATGACATTGAACAATAGCAGCTCAGGTACATGTGAGAAGACAAAGAAGTGTATTTTTTTTTTTTGTCTTTGAAATGGAACACAGAAATAAAGAAATCACCTGGTGACTCATTGCTCAGTGTAGCTTTTCAAAAGGGTGAAAAAAAAAGCAGAGAAACTATTTCACTAAAATGGCAAATCCCTAGGTTGAAGAGAAGTTTTAAACATAGTATTTGAAAACATTTTGATATATCCAACCCTTTATTGATCATTTTGGAAATTCCTAACCTATTAGGAATGCTAGGCATATTAAGTCAGTTGTCTACAAATAACCTTCATCATTTTTATTTCATACCATTTTTTTTTGTCAGAGGAGAAAGTAGAAAGTGCTCTAATAACAATTCAGCAAGTTAGATTTCTATATGTCTGTCAGTCTGTCTCTATATACACATTTATATGTATATTAGAGATTTTCTTAAAAGATGAGTGAACTTTAACTTTTACAATTTTAGTTTTGTGAGTTGTCTTAACTTTTTTCTTTTAACTGCCAGTGCTTCCTCTGAAGTTGTGGGGGTACCTGATTTGGAGACTCCTTAGCAATCATTTGTTTCCTTGAAGCCATGTGTCTGGGGACTCCTTAGCAATCTTCCTCTACAGCTGGGTTTTCTCATGTCCTGTGTAAAGATATTCCCTTCTGTTCAGTAGAGCAGAGGCTGAGCACAGAATCATGGAGTCATAAGTGAGAACTTCAGAGAATCCGAGAGCATATGAATGTTTTCTGGAAACCCTGAGCGGTCTGAGAGCAAAACACCAAAACAGTGCAGTATCAGGTGCAACTTGCAGAAAGGAGGCATGTTGGATTGGCAGGTTGGGTTTGTAGGGAACATTTGAGAAGCTGATTTTCTAAGCCACAATGTTACAATATCAAGTAACCTTTTGCAAGGAGTATCTTCCAATATAATGATGATAAATGATAATACATTACCTTGCATTGCCAAGCTATGGGTTTCTCAAAGGATTTTCACCTATTAATGGTAACTTAGTGGATATTACCCATCTAGGAAAGGAGCATGAAGTTTGGAAATGAAATCTTAGGTATTTCAGTGAACTCAGTGAACTCAGGGTATATTGTTGAGAATATATTCAAAATATTATTACAATTGGCTAGATTTTCTCTGCCATGGGAGGTCTCAGAGCAGTGGACAGCAGAGGGTTCTGCCCAAAAGCCTGTGTTATTGTTTGGATCTGCAATGTCCCCCAAAGTCTTATGTGTGAAGGCTTAGTACCCATGCCACAGTGTTCAGAGGTGGGGATTTCGGGAAGTGTTTGGATCATCATGAGGATTCTGATCCTCATCAATGGGTTAATTCATTGAAGGGTTTATATTTGATGGAATTATGGGGAGGTGTTGGAAATTGTAGGTGGCAGGTCCTAGTTGGAGGGAGTAAGTCACTGGGGGTGTGCTATGAAAAGGTATATCTTGGCCCTGGTCCCTTCGTGTAGATCACTTGTCTGCTCCCCCACCTGCCCCTGCCTTTCTTTCTCTCCTTCCTGATTGCCTTGAGATGAGCCGCTCTACTGCACTACGAGTCTCTGACACGATGCTCTGCCTTCCTACAGGCTCAACACAATGAAATTAACTAACCTTATTCTGAAACCTCTGAAACCATGAGCCAAAATAAATGTTTCCCTCCTCTAAGTTCAGCCTGCCCCCCACTCCCCACCCCAAATACTTTGTCACAGCAACACAAAGCCACAGAGTTTGATATCTAGCTTTGAATTCTGGCTAGATTCTTTAGCTGTATGATCTTGGACAAGTTAATTAACTTCTGTGGGCTTCAGTTTCCTTTTTCTTTAATGGGGATAATAGCGGTAACCCAACTTCTAGGTTGTGATGAGGATAAAATGGATTTACTGTATACCCAGGTTCCACTTGCCAGTGAGCCTGTCCAATAAGGATGCATCAACCTTAATCTTTATTTATCTTTATGATCTTCAGTCTTTCTGTATGAAGTTTCTGGCAGTAGTTTTTTTTTTTAACATTTTAAGAAATAAAACTTTATTCCCAGAAACATAATAAAGGAAATATAAAATCAAATTCTACCCCCCCTTTTAAAGATAGACAATTATGATGTCACATAGAATTTATTACCTGTCTTTATTTCCTCTGATGAAATTTTTTTTTTTTTTTTTTGTACTGGGGAATTGAATTCAGGGGCACTCAACTACTGAGCCACATCCTCAGCCCTATTTTGTATTTTATTTAGAGACAGGGTCTCACTGAGTTGCTTAGTGCCTTGGCTGTTGCTGAAGCTGGCTTTGAACTCATGATCTTTCTGCCTCTGGCTTCCGAGCAGCTGGGATTATAGGTGGGTACCACTGCGCCCAGCTCTGGTGGAATTTTTTAGAGAAAAATTAAATAGGAAACACAGTTATTTCTAAAAATTGCAATTTGATTTGATAAGTAACTTCTTGCTATAAATTCTTTTAATTGCAATGAATCAAGAATTATGGGTTCCGATTGGATATCATAGCTAATCCACAGCTCTGATTTTTGTTTTTCATCTGGCAGGGACTGGGACTAAATAAACCTTGTACTGGTGCTGGGGTTGTAGCTCAGCGGTAGAGTGCTCGCCTAGCACGTGTGAGGCCCTGGGTTCCATCCTCAGCACCACATAAAAATAAATAAATAAAGGTATTGTGTCCAACTACAATTAAAAAATAAATATTAAATAAATAAACCTTGTACTGTTTTTCATTTATTGCTTTTAAACTTATCTGACTTTGGTCCTTTGCCTCTTGCCTTAAATTTGGTAAATTCCAAGATTTTCTTCTCCATCATGTTCTTATCTTTTTTTTTTTTTTTTTTGTACCAGGGATTGAACCCAAGGGCCCTTTATCACTAAGCCACATCCCCAGCTCTTTTTAAAATATTTTACTTAGAGACAGGGTCTTGCTGAGTTGCCTAGGGCCTCACTAAGTTCATGAGGCTGGTTTTGAATTCATGATCCTCCTGCCTTAGCTCCCCAAGATGCTGGGATTACAGATATGCACTACCATGCCCTGCCTCATATTCTTATCTTTTGCAGGTTTTTTAATTTCCCTTATCCAATCTCATGGTTTCACTTAACCTCTATGTATCTATCTTGAAAATGATCTTATCCCTTTTCCAGGGTCTCTCCCCAGTTTGTCTTCAGTCTGATGGCATGCATGCCACATTTATGCTTGAGTACCTGCCGTAACTTCAAATAGAAATACAGCCTCCAAATATTTGTAGCCTTAACTCTGCTCAACTCTATTTCTTCCCCCAATTTCCACTGCTTTTAAAGGCCAGGTGCTCTCCCTCCTATGTTTTAAGCTCAGTCAGGACACTAGCATCATCCAGGCGCCAAAGGTGCCATGTTTTTGAAGGTCTGTAAATTCAGCATAATTAACAATATACTCATGTGGTGCTTTAATGCAAGAGATTTTAACCAAATAACTGTGAATAGAAATTCCAAGGTCCCCTTGGATGTAGGGAGGGAGAGGATAACCTCATTTTAGTAATCTTTAAGTGAAAATTAGCTTTTCCTTTAATTATAAATGTAGGTAAGAAACCACAGTTGGATGCACTGAGACTTGGAACCAGAAGTAATTATGAATATTTCCATATTTCATTACAGTTTCACTAGAGATATCTTAAAATGTCACTTATACTCATAACTACTAAAAAAATTACAGTTTGTAGCCATGCATTGTGGTACCTGTCTATCACAATCTCAGCAATCTGGGATGCTGAGTTAGGAGGCTAAGGTAGGGGGATCACAAATCCAAAGCTAGCCTGGGAAACTTACTGAGACCCTGACTCAAAATTAAAAAATAAAAAGATCTGGGGATGTAGCTCAGTGGGAGAGTGCCCCTGGGTTCAGTTCCCATTATTAGGGAGGGGATAAAACAGCTGCTATTATGCATATCAATAGATTATACAATTTAATACATTAATAATGAAGCATATAAATTATCACAAATATACTTTAAAAATATTTTGGCAACTAGTCTCAAGGGCTTGGGAGGCTGAGGCAGGAGGATTGTGAGTTCAAGGTCCCTCAGCAATTTAGAGAGGCCCTAAGCAACTCAGAGAGACCCTGTCTCTAAGTAAAATATATTTTTAAAAAAGGGTTGGAGATGTGGCTCAGTAGTTAAGTGCCCCTGGTTTCAATCAATGGTACCAAAAAATGAATAAATAAATAAAAATAAAAATAGGTTTTTTTTGATAACTGTATTTCAGTATATTTGCTTTTTTAAACAATCCTGTTTTCTTTTATACCTTTGAAAACATTATTTTGAGAAGGACTCCAGAGGCTTCATCAGTCTCCCAAAGGGTCCATTTTCCAAAAGATAATAAAATACCACTATTTTCCTGTCACACGTGCTCATGTCAGAGTTGACAACTATAAGCTTTGGAGGTACTGCTCACATATTGTAATTCATTCAGCATTTGATTTATTTGTTATGTGGTACTGGGGATTGAACCCAGGGCATGCTTAACACTGAGCTACATTTCCAGCCCCTTTTATTTTTTATTTTGAGACAGGGTCTTATAAAGTTGGGCAAGCTGGCCTCCTGCCTAAATCTCCCACGTAGCTGGAATTACAGGTGTGCACATTTAGTCTTTTTAATTTTTTAAAAAATTTTATTTATTCTAATTAGTTACATACGATAGCAGAATGCAATTCAATTCACATTACACAAAATAGATCACAATTTTTTATGTCTCTGGGTGAGCACACCATTCGTGTTTTCATGCATGTGCCTAGGATAATGATATCTGTCTCATTCCAAACATCTTTCCTACCTTCATGCCCCCTCCCCTTCCCTCCCCTTTGCCTTATCTAAAGTTTCTCTATTCCTCCCATGCTCCCCCACATCATTCATTATGAATCAGCATTGGCATTTGGTTTTGGGGATTGGCTAACTTCACTTAGTATTATATTCTCTAACTCTATCCATTTTACCTGCAAATGCCATGATTTTATTCTCTTTTAATGCTGAGTCATATTCCATTGTGTATATACACCACATTTTCTTTATCTATTCATTCAGTGAAGGGCATCTAGGTTGGATCCACAATTTAGCTATTGCAAATTTGCTGCTATAAACATTGATGTGGCTATATCCCTGTAGCATGCTCTTTTTTTTTCATTTTTTAAAATTTGTTTTAATTAGTTATACATGACAGTACAATGATCTTGACATTTCATACATTTGAATCAGATGGGATATAATTTCTCATTTTTCTGAGTGTACAGGTTGCAGAATTACATAGGTCATGCAGTCACATATATACTCACAGCAATAATAATGTCTATTTTATTCTGCTGTCCTTCCATTTCCCCCTTCCCCTCCTCTCTCCTCCCATCACTTCTCTCTACCCAATCTAATGTGACTCACTTCTTTTTTTTTTCCCCCTCACATCGTCATACCTGTATTCTGTATAACCAAGGGGGTCTCCTTCCTTCTTCCATGCAATTTCTATTCTCCCTCCCTTTCCCTCCCACCTTTCTTCCCTAATTTAAGTCCTTTGGGTATAAACTGAGGAGTGGGGTAGCTGGGTCAGATGGTGGTTCCATTCCCAATTTTCCAAGGAATCCCCGTACTGCTTTCTAGATTGGTTTGCACCAATTTACAGTCCCACTATCGGTATAAGAATGAGCCCTTTTCCCAAGGGTGTAGCTGAGTGGTAGAGTGCTTTCCCAGCATGTATGAGGTCCTAAGTTTAATCCCTAGCATCACACACACACACAAAAAAAGTTTCTTGGTATTATGTTAACCAACACTTCATCTCAATTTTTAGGGTCAAATGTTATAATTTTGTAAGAACCGTATATTCTTTTGAAAAACTTAGTTTTCAAGACTTTAAAGTCTTTTGTAAGAGTTTTCTTCGAATAGGAAAAGCAACTTAAGAAAAAGGTGTGTGTGTGTGTGTGTGTGTGTGTGTGTGTGTGTGTCTGTCTGTCTGTCTGTCTGTCTGTCTTACCTTCTAGTATGGTGGCAAATAATAGAAAATTAAATGAGTTTGCCAGCAATTAGTGAAATAGGATCAATATATTAATATACTGGGAAAAAATGGAGATAGAAAATGAAGGGAAGAATGATCAGGGTACAATCACAGACCTGATTGAACGTATTATCCTTAATGACTCCTTCCATATAGATTAGGTACTTTGATAAATAAACAGATTTTGATACTCTATAGTGATATAGATTAACATTCTCAAGCTCTTTGGGTCGTTTTTGAATTTTAATTAGTTATTCTTTCCATTATCTTGGAAGATCACCAACTTTTTAATAAAGAAATTAGCTAGGGAACTCATTTAGTTGAGTTACATTTAGTGTACTGCAATTTGGATATCTGTTACTCTACAAAAACGAACTATCCCAAAGTGTGAATGCATTATTCTCTCTCCTAGCTCTGTGGTGTTCTTGACTCACGTCTCTTTGGTGTTTGCAACCATCTGAAGGCCCCACTGTTCTGCATGCCTGAGGTGCCTTCTTCACCCAGATCTGGTGCCTGTGGTTCTCTTTGGTCTTTCTCTCAGCAGAGCAGCCTGGGCTGTTTTATATGATGGCTCAGAATGACAAGAGGCTGAGAGTGAGGCCAGCTGGTCCCCTGAAAGGCTGGGACCACAGGGGGCAGAACACACAGGATTCTCTGTGCTGGACACACAGGATTCACTGTGGGTGAAGGAGCAAACTCCACCTCTCAAAGGTGGAAAGAGCCTGAGTCCCAGGGGAGGAAGGAATTGAGGTCA
Organism: Ictidomys tridecemlineatus; assembly: GCF_052094955.1. NCBI lineage: Eukaryota > Metazoa > Chordata > Mammalia > Rodentia > Sciuridae > Ictidomys > Ictidomys tridecemlineatus. The sequence goes on from NC_135477.1 coordinate 59,906,829, forward strand.
CTTATGCTTCTTGAAAGCACATGAAAGAGAAAGTAAAAGAAACAGATTTCAAATGGATCTACCATGTTTCATGAAAGCAGCGGAGTAGCACATTTTTAAGAGAGAAAATAGCAACTGGTTACAATCTCTAGGGGTCTAAATTTTATGGGGTTTAGTGAGACTTAATGATAGCAAATGTGTTGGTTGGGCCATCAGGGAAACAGATGTGGAACAGGAAAAGGTGAAAGTCCAGCACCCATTGTTTTCCTTCTCTCCCTGGGACCCATGGTCCTTCTTTCCTCCCTGAGGGTTGTTTCTCCATATCTTTTACTTCTCATTTCCCCTCCTTTATCTTGTTTTCCTCCTCAAACTGGGTCTTTCTTCTGATTTCTCAGTCTTCATTTATCAATAATCTAATCATTCTTTTCTCTCAGGCCAACTCCTTTCAGTTTCTTAAATCTATCTAAAATCAGGTCAGTTTTTGTTGGTTTTTTTTTTTTTTTTTTTAAGAGAGAGTGAGAGAGGAGAGAGAGAATTTTTTTAATATTTATTTTTTAGTTCTCGGCGGACACAACATCTTTGTTAGTATGTGGTGCTGAGGATCGAACCCGGGCCACATGCATGCCAGGCGAGCGCGCTACCGCTTGAGCCACATCCCCAGCCCTTTGTTGGTTTTCTATAGAGCTGTAGTTTATTCCTCTGCAGTTAACTGCTGCTCTTGAGGTCATCCTGACTTTCTCCAGCACTGTAGTAGTTTCCTGTTGGTTGCTGTAAAGTTTGGAAGTCCCTAACATCATCCTCCTTTCTGACACCAACTGCAATTTTGGGGTTTCCAAGTTACCCTTAGGTTTATAATTCACAAGGAAGACACCCAGAACTCTGGAAGCTGTGTTAATCATTGGTTATGAATTATAACAGTGAAAACGTACAGATTCCAATCAGGCAAGGGAAGAGGAGCATGCATTGGGGTCCAGAAGGGATCAAGGTGCTAAGCTTCTATTGTCCTCTCCTAGTGGAATTGTGTGTACAGCAAGCATGTGTGATAATGCACAGGAGTATTTGCCAACCAGGGGAATTCAGCTGAGCATTTGTGTCCAGCGTGTTTATTAAGGCTCCATCACATAGGCTTGATTGAAAGAACAGATATTGATTGCTCACATGCTTAACCTTAGTCTTCTGTCTCTCCAGAGACCACACTGATCAATACTTTAGGGCTGGAGGCACACACCCCCCTCTCCAACATTAGTCACATTGTTGCCATAGACTAAGAAGTGTGTCCCAAAGCCAGCCTCAAGGTAAACAAAGACCCTCTTAACAGGCAGGATATCCCAGGGACTTAGAGATCACTTCTAGGAGCAGATGGGGAGGGACAAAGGCCAGACCTTTGGGCTGGATTAACCCTCTAAGGCTGAATCACTTTATCTCTTTGTCTACATTCCATCTTACATGCTCTTGCTAGATAAATCTTTCTAATGAATAAATAGTCTTAGGTCACATTCCTGCTCAATGACCTACTGTATATTTTTTACACAGGTTTGTCACTATGTTCCAGATTTTCCAGGTAGTTTTCATTATAAATATTCTCTTTTTATGTCCCCCATAAACTACAAATGCCAAAGTGGCCACAGTTTCCTTAATCGTCCCGTTTTTCTATCCGGCAGTTACCCTCACTGTCTTCTGATCTGCAGTGTCCTCACCCATTCAAAATTTAGCTTTTCCAGTGGTCTCACCCATGTGCCTTCACTATTATAAAGCCTTAATTGCTTAAAGTAGATGTATTTAATTCTCTTTGGATCCCTTTCTGTCTGTGTCTCTATGATCCTTGCTATGATCTGCCTTGTGTTGGAGTTATTTTTGTTCCTGTCTCGTTTTCTTTATGAGACAGTAAGCTCTTTAAGAGAAAGGATTATGTCTTATTCCTCTTCATATTCCCTGTAGAGGCCAAGATCATGCTTGGAATGAATGCATGCAGAATATGTACAGAATTTAATTCCTACCATTTGGGGAAGATCCAACAAATATTTAAAATCACAAGTGTATATATACTGCAATAAAAGAGGATAAAATCATGGCATTTGCAGGTAAATGGATGGAAAAGATAATGCTAAGTTAGCCAATCCTCGCCCCCCCAAAAAAAAAACCCAAATGCCAAATGTTTTCTCTGATATAAGGTGGTTGATTCATAGTGGGGTATGGAGGGGGAGTGTGGGAGGAATAGACTAACTCTAGATAGGGCAGAGGGGTTGGAGAGGAAGGGAGGGGGCATGGGTTTAGAAATGATGGTGGAATGTGATGGTCATTATTATCCAAAGTACATGTATGAAGACATGAATTGGTGTGATTATACATTATATACAACCAGACATATGAAAAGTTGTGCTCTATATGTGTAATAAGAATTGTAACGAATTCTGCTGTCATATATAAATTAAAAAAATTAATAAAAAATAAAATCACAAGTGTAGAATTCTTAGAATAGTGGCTTTTATATGTTATATATGTTATATGTAATAGCTAGTACAGTATTAGGGGGAATCTAACTTAAAGAATCTGACTGGGTCTGGTTGGTCCCAATGGGAAAAATAACCTGATAGACTTCACTTAACTTCAGTTCTATGCCCTCTCTTCTCTCTCATATTAAACCCTTCCTCCCCCCAACCATCCAGTTTTTCAGTGTAAAGTATACCAAGATAACTTTTAACACATTCATCCATATAATGAGTCAGCATGTAATTTAATGAGCATGTATTTATCTGATACTATGCCAGATATGGGGGATACAGTGAACAAGACTGAAATAGTTTCTATCTTTGGTTTATCCCTTAGAAGAGATTTTAAAAGCTTTGGGTGTATTTCTTATTAGATCAGTTAAACCTTCAACTTTCTGGTTTCCCTAAAACGTCTGTGAAACACGAGAGGTAAATTGATAACATCTGCAGCAGCTAATACTTTCTGAGCACTGAGCACCTGTGCTGAGTATTCTACCTGCACCATTTCGTTTCATCCTGACAACCCTCTCAGTAGCAACATCATCACTGTGTCATAGAAGAGTAGGAGAGAATCAGGGTGATGCCTAAGGTTTGCCTCCTCCAGAACTTGCGCTCTTCATCACCATTTGATAAATTGCTATAGACTAAGCCTTGGCACCCTCTTGCTGCAATTGACTTTAATTTTACATTGTTATTCCAGCCCAATGATCAAACACAACCCTTGTCTGACTGCTAAAATTCACATTTTTGTATTGCTAAGTACATGGATCAAACCCACTGCTGGTCCATAAGTGTACCTATCTTTGTTCTTTACAAATCCTTGTTATATTTCTTACATATCATCTTGGGGACAAAAGAGAATATTTTAAGAAATATTTTTTATTTAGTTAAAAATTGCTAACATTTGTGCCACTTTGAGTTTTCTAACGGTTCACTCTAACTACAGTAGTGGGTCTAAGTTCAACAAGCATTTTTTCTTTTTCTTTTTTTTCTTTCTTTTTTTTTTACTTTTCTTAACAAATTGGTTAACATCATTCTTCCCAAAGTGGTTATGGATCACATGACTCCAGAAGGGTCTGAAATGTTGATTTGACAGAGATGAATTATTTTCCTGCCCTCTAATGCAAAAATACTATGAATGTTAAGCATCTCAGTTCATTTGTTCAAGTATCTTTGAAATGATAAATTCAGAGATTTGTAATTTTGAGCTTTATATAGTTTATTTCTTGAATAAACTATATAAATATAAACTATATAACTATATAAACTATATAAATAATATGAATAAAATGTCAAACACAAGAGAAAAAACCTAGAATTTTAATTATGTAAATGAGTAAGGGAGATAGCATTATTCTTTGTAATTTCTTATTATTCTAGCTCCTCACTTTCCCCAAGGTCTTTTAGACAACTTTATCCCAGTAGATGTTTCTTTGAAACTATTGGTGGGTGCATTTGTGGGTGTAGGGGAACACACCGCACTGGTTGCATGGGAGAAGTATTTGTTCAAATTACTTTTCTCTAATTTAACCAGTATTATTTCTGTGTAGTAGACTGAAGGCAGTCAATCGAGTAAGAGTGGGACTCTGGAAACATATTTGGGTTGAAGGCTGCCTTACACATAAGTGTGCAACTTTGGGAAATTTAATTTATCTCTTCAAGTGTCAGATATTTAATCTGTAGAATAGGAATAATAATAATTCCTACACTGTATTGTTTAATGGATTAAATGAAGTTTATGCTGGGCATATGTTAAATGCCTAACTGTTCTAAATGTTTTCTTTCTTATTATTGGAGAAAGTATCAGTTTTCTTTCTTTTTATTCATTCAAATGATTAAAACAATAAATGATCTTGATAATTAGCATGATTGTCACCAGCAGCCAACCCAGGGAACCTGTCTGGATCTTGGCTGGCCAGATTTGGCAACCCACTCACTTAAGAAGAAATAGGCAAATGATGTTAAAATGAAAAAATGAAGTTCATGCATTTTGATCAAGTTGGGGTACAGCAGTTAGATTGTTTCTCCACCAATGCTACAGAGGCAGTCTGAATTTTTCGAAACCAAAGCCAGGTGATAGACATATGTGATTTAGCTAGGCTGTATTTAGCCAGAAAACAGTTCAGTTTGAGCTTCTGTGGTCGCCACCCATCCTTAGCACAATGAAGTTTGAATTCTCAGTGTGAGGACATTCAGGGGCTCTCTGTTTCATTATTACTAAATACAGAACAACCTCTTCAAGGAAAAACAATGTGACAACACAAACAACGATCTCCTAAGAGGGTAGTTTTCAAGGTGCCATTTTTGTTCTAGTGGTGGATACAGAAAGGTTCTGAATTCACCCCTAATTCTTGGTATTAAGTGAAAGTCTTTGAAACTGCAAATTACTGAGATTCTTTGGACTATAGAGTTGCCTAATGTGGGTTCAAATCTAGGCTCTGTCACTTATTAACTGGGTAACTTCAGATAAATTATTTTACTCTCTCTGTGCCTCAGTTTGCTTGTATGTTAAATGCAGATTATAAAAGTACCTGCTTCATAGGGTCTTATTATTTTATAACTATGATGTTAACAACTAGACTTGATTTTTACACCAATATAAAAAAGACCTTTGGTGAAGATGCATTTTGGATAATGGATAGAATAATTCTTATTATCATAGACATTGACTGGGTAAACATAGACATAGCTGGGTAAACATGCAGGGAATGCATCAGATATAAAAAAGTCACAAATTCAAGATCATCTTGGAAGGAAGTCATTATGTAAAAGAACCCATTCATAAGATCATATTATGGTTATTGTAAATGATGTTCACTCATTTTTATTTAGCAGTTGTAGTAATATATCTTGCATTCCTGCCTTTATAAACTTAGACATGATTTGACCCATATTTCCTGCTTGTTACCATAAGAGATTATTCAGTTAAGGCAGAAACAAGAATCATGTAGGACAGTCTGGAAGGAATTGCTGTGGACTTCAGAATAATCTTATTGGAGAACAACTGCTGAGAAATGAATCATGATTGCTTCTGTGGCTCTAATGGAAATTGTAAACGTTTAGTAACCTATGGTTCTGGACCCTGGGAGTCAATTTTAGGAAATAGGAAGAACTTTAAATTTGGCAATGGAAGTCCTCGGTGTGAATTCTGTTTCTTCCACATACTAAGCATATGATTCCAGGCAATTCACTTATTTCTTTGCTCATTGTTTTTTTTTTTTTTTGCTTTTATTCATTTATTTATTTATTTATTTATTTTATTGGCTATTCAATTTTTTTTTCTTTTGTAAGATAAAAATCATAATGCATACCCTGCTGTTTACAGGATTGTTCTGTGGGTCAAATAAGATAAAATGTGAGAGTCTTAGGCACGTGATTTTGCTTTCCATTTTTATTAACTGTTAATACAAGGGTGGAAAACAAAACATTTTTTTGTTTCACTATGGTATGGTGAATACATGACCTGATCTATGAGAAGAGAAGTGCAGATGGGATTTTTCTATTTAAATTCTATTGTACTATATTTAGTTATGATGACTTAATTCTATTTAATTTACTTTAATTCTATTTAGATACATAATTTTATCTCACAGTGTCTGATTTTGACCTGTTGGGCAGAAAGAGAAGAAGGGTTTGGAGGGTGAAATGAGGGGAAAGGGTCTTGATGTGCAGCTGGTTACTGGAAGAGAGTGGGTGGAGGGTGAATTTTGTCCTGCCTTTTGTCATCCAGGTGAGGTCTCAGCATGACCTCAGCCCCTTCTGACTTTGAACATGGGGGTGGGGGAGGAAGAATGCAGCATCAGTATGTTTTTGCAGTTCACAGAAGTTTGGGACAGTCAGTATTGGGTTTGCAAGCAGGGAAAAAGCCTGGTAGGTGAAGTTGCTCCCCAGAAGGGCACGTGGGACCTAGAAGAGGAGGATGACCTGAATGGTTACCTTCTGAAAAACATAAAGGTCAACTTCTATTGTGAGGCTTCCTAAAATTGCAAGATTTTTCTTATGTGTAGCTTTTATTTCCCATAGATTTCTCAACAGTTGCTAATGTTAAGCTATCCTAAAGCAGAACAGAAAGACATGCATTTATTTAGGATCAGAAGAACAGAAGCAAACTTGTTTTTCCATACTGCTGTGGGCTGTGGGGAGGGAAAACATTTGGATCAGAGCTTGGCTGGTGGCCATGAAAAGAAAGCAGATGGATCCAATCTTGTTATATGTGGCATTGGCTCCCTAATGGTTTTATGGAGAAGAAAGAGGACAGGAGGTACCCATAAACACTCTACTTTGGCTTTCTCCTTTTACCTTTTTTTTTTTTTTTAAAAAAAAACATTATCTTCATTTTATCTCATAATTCTCAACCATCTTCCTCTAAGAGTTTCTCCTTTGCTTCTAAGACCTACCCATTTCTACCTTGGTCCATGGGCTTCAGAGGCCAAGGCTTTGGAACTTCTCTACTCTTTCTGCCTGGGGAATGCCTTAGGAGAAGTCCCAGCTAGGTGTGTGTTATCTTCTACTAAATTCGCTGTCCCATTAAAACATTCATGAGTTTTGAAATATTTCTACAGATAAAAATAGGTAAATAAAAATAGGTAAATAAATAAAAATAGATAAAAATAGGTAAATAAAAAAGAATTTGTTTTGTAAGGTCTAAGCAACAAATATGTATGGCTGTGATTGGGACAAAACATATCTTGGGTTGAACACTGACTACTACAGGATGGTACCATGTTTGTCAAGGAAAATAGAGAGGCACTGTAATCCAATAACTTGAGTGTGCACTCAGGTGCTTCCATGTGATGGCTGCATGAATTTGGGCAATTCAGATATTCAAAAACAGTTCCTTTTGTGGGAAGGAAATATGAGTATTTAATCTCAAATAACTAAGAATGAAAGGATACTACTGAAATATTGTAAAGACTGATTATTTTAAGCCCCTAGCCAGCATCAAATTCAGTGATGAGGCCCTTGAAGCTTTGATATTTTAATCAGTTAAAAGACAAGAATAGCTCAGTGTGGTGGCTTACTTCTGTAATTCCTGGATGCAGAGGCAACAGGATCACAAGTTCAAGGCCAGCCTCAGGCAACTAGAGGAGACTCTTCAGCAACTCAGTGAGAACCTGTCTCAAAAAAAAAAAAAAAAAAAAAAGGTGGGGGGCTGGGGGGCGTGGAGGGTGTAACATTGATTGGAAGGTTTGGCCAATGTAATAAAGCATGCCCCAAAAGTGATAATAATTAAGGACAAAGTGCATCCTAAGAATAACTGTAAGGAAAAGAAAGTTTGGCTTATATAAAAAGCAAATAAGTGGTAATAGCCAAGAAAATTTTGAACAAAGAGTTGGAGACATTTATCTTACCAGTTATTGCACATTCTGTAATGTTTACACCACAAGAAAAAGAATCGACAGATGGATCAGAGGAAGAATCTTGTGTCCAGTTGTTGACTTATTTAGCATGTGTGCTGGGTTGGGCACCAAAGTAAGTGCTTTTTATACATTCTGATTTAATCTTTACAATGAGAGTATAAGATAGGCACTGTTAAGATAGACTTGCTTAGGAGTCAGAAAGTGACATTAGAGCTCAGTTGTACATCAAAGTGATTTTTGCAGAGACAAGCCATAAATGAGTGGGTGATTTTCTCAATAGTACTGTGGAAAGGCTGGAAAGGGAGGTAATCAGAAATCACTTAAGCACTCAACTCACACCATACCTAAACTAAATTCCACATGAGTTAAAAAAAAAAAATAAGCCAAGGGTAAAAGGTGGCACTGGTGATTGAGATACAAGTAAATGAAAATTTAAGTAGCCCTTTAGTTGATAGTAGAATGAGGAAGAACTTTTTAAGCACAGAAGTCCTAAAAAAAACCACAAAACGAATGATTGATGTGTTTGACTACATAAAATTTAAATTTCTGTGCATCAAAAGCCATTATAAGCCAAACTTAAATGTAAATAACAGATTGTGAAAACAAATGAAAATACTGAGACAATTATAATATACAAATGATTGATCCTGTAGAAAGAGCTCTTGCTAAGCAATATGAAAAGCACAAATCTCCTAAGTAAAAATAGTCGAAAACTCTACACAGGAGAATTACCATAAATTCTGAAAATTACTTAGCTGTAGAAACAACAACAACAAAAAAACCTAACTAGAATAAAAAGCAGAGGCACGCGTTTTCACTTTTAGTATTTGGTGAAAGTGCTAAGATACATTTATGAATATTTCAAGAAATAGTCACTGTCCTATACCACTGGTTGTTGTTTTGATGAGCAATTTACAGATTTTTGCCCTGTGGTAGGCAAATAATGGGCAAGTACCATGAAACAGTTTTAGGTTCTTTCTTCAGAATTTTTTTTTGGTGAATTTCACAAGTAAATTAGCAGATATGAAGTTCAGATTTTTGTACAAAGATATTACTGCAATGTTAGGTGTACTAGACAGACAAGAAATAACTTCAATCATAAATATCCAGAAGTTTTTGAACAAATTTTGCCATATAATGTTAAGATTAGAATGCATCTATTAAGACCATGTGTTCAAATGCTATTGTATAAAAAAAAGTGATTCTACGTTAAGGAAAAATGGCTAGATAAACTCTCTCTATGGTATAATCCCAATCTTCTTTAAAATGGTGTGTCTGTGTAAACCTGTATATTGAAAAAAATCAACACAAAATATTACTTTTCCCTAAGCAATGGGTGATAAGTAGTTTTTTGTTTCCTATGTTTTCCACATTTTCTATATTACTTTTATAATTATAAAAAGTTACTAAATTTACTATTCAGAAGTTCTAAAGATTCAATGAGAAATTATGGCCAGGATACCAGGAATAAAGTTAAGGTTTTAGAAATGTTAATTTCCTTCTATTTTCCTTTATTAGAACCACAAATACAAAGTTGAAATTGATTTAATTCTTTATGGCTTGATAATGAATTTTTAAAACTGACAAAATAAAATAATTTTGAGACATCAACATGTTTAGCATTTGATAAGAGTCAATTTAACTATATGCAAGCACAGTGAGAGCTAGTGGTGATGTAGAATATTCCTTTCTTTACAGGATACTTACATGACTTTTATAGTAGTTAGAATGATTTGCATCTTGCACATGTTACTATATCCTAATAGAAAATGAGCTAGTGTGGGGCTGGGGTAGTGGCTTAGCAGTAGAGCACTCGCCTAGCATGTGCACGGTGCTGGGTTCCAGCCTCAACACCATATAAAAATAAATGAACAAAATAAAGGCATTGTGTCCAACTCCAACTAACACACACACACACACACACACACACACACACATATTTTAAAAAGAAGAAAAGAAAATGAGCTAATGCATTTTTTAGCTAATGGAATAAAGTCAGCATTTAGTAAAAACCTAAAGGCAGCCATAATCATCATCTTGAAGTGCTTGTACCTAGAGTGGAGCTATAGCTTTCTATTCTGAGGTTATAATAATATTATAGAAACCATCTCATGTCATTTTTTTTGTATAATCAGCTTTTGGTTCATAAATGCTGTACTATTCTGGCCCTTCGTAAACAATATTTGTAGTAATGAAATTTGTAGGAAAATGGGTTTCTCCTAATAGCTATGAAAGAACATGGCATGGGAAAATGTTTTCTAATGCTGGCATTTTCTCACTGAGGACACTTGTTTTGTATCACATTAATTATAATTGTAACAATTGTGTCTCATGGGCATATTCATTTCAAGTTCAGGATCATACTTTTTTGTGTGTTTTTGGCACAATTTCATTTAAAACAAGATTCCATTCAGACTGTTGATGCTCTTGATTTGGTGTGCACACTTGTCTTGATTCTATAATTACCTAAGCATTTCCTTCTGACTTTTTCTTTTATTATAATTGATCATATTTTCTCTATTTTACTGTGTCTTCTTTAAAGTACTTCCTATGTTTTTAAAGGTTTTAATAGTGTGTGTTTGTAAGCTGCTGATAGTAAATATTGTTTTGTTTGCTAAATGTTTCTTTTTTTTTTTTTTTTAGGGTGATTTTGGATCTTACTATTCACGAAGCTCTAGAAAGGTAATGAACATTAACCCTAAATTCAGCCAAAATATTATTTTCTGTTTATGTCTCCTTTCTTTCCTTTCTTTTTTATAATTGTAAACATGGACTTAAGTTATTTATATGAAATGATACTTTTTAATCATTTTATTATTAATTAATTAGAGATCTATCAGGCTTTTAAGAGTTTTGCCTTGTCGGGCCATCTGGTCAACTGGACACGTGTTCATGATACACTGGTACCTTGGGGTTGTTTGTTATCTTCCTCATCTGGTCCTCAGTTGTGTATTTTGAGTCTTGATTTTATGGCCTGTAGCGTATCCATGTCCTCTAGAGACAGGTACAACATCGCTTTCCTCAATGATAATACCACGAGAAAGAAATGTTTGGTTTAACTCGTTAGTACATTCTGTCCTGCTTGAAAAGTTTACATGGAAGCCCATTGATGACCAGATGTCTGCCTTTAGATCTGGCTCTAGAACAAGGAGAGCCAAGTTGACGACTTTGATGGTGGAACACCTGTAGCTGTGATACCCTGAAGTGCTGCCTCACTTTGAGGGGTCTGCTGCTCAGTGGAGAGTGTAGGCTGCTTTTCTCTCTATGATGACGGGTAAAGGCTGCAACTCTTCTACCCTCCATGCCCATCTTCCTGGAGTCCTCAGCATTCATCTCTCATGCCATCTGTGGGCCTGTCTTTTCTTTTAGGTCAAGGGTGCAGCAGTGTATTGGAATCTCAGCTCTGCTTGCTTCATTTTCTACTTCAAAGTTTTGTTGAGGGAATCTGCTGAGATTTGATTTAGTGATATTTAATTTGGTGCCATAATAGTAGCTCAATACATCCAAAAATATAATTCAGATTATTTTGGTTGGTATTTTTTTCTAAGATGATTTATGCGTTCATAGGTATATGTTTTATTAGGTTGAAGTATGTGAATTGCCATTTTGGTAGTTCACAAATAGTATAACACCAGTTACTTCATGTGGTTAAGTCTAATATTAATTAACTTATGATTCTATTTCATCTCTATGAACCTTTAGTTATGTTTCTGTAAGATGTCCACTACTGATCCTCCGAACTATAGGCCCATGTGACTTATGTTCCTGAAATGATGTGTTCTTTTATTGTTGCTGTTCAGTGAAATGGCAGAGCAATACTTTTTACATGAATGTCTCATAAGAATGATAATATAGACTATTAAAATGTTCACATTGGTTCAGTAGGCTCATCTTGTCACCAGCAGGGTTGCTGCTCAGCACCATGCTGTGATATTGTTGGTCAGTATTATTTGTGTCACTAGAGATAAGCTAAGTCAGATTTATCTGAATCATACAAGTAATTTTATTTTCTCAGTATGTGTTGTCTACCTTTTAAAGCACCTTTTTATTTTTAAGTGTATTTTATTTCTCAGTAGTTCTAAGAAGTAAAAAGTAAACTGCCTTCATTTTTTAAAGATAAAAGTTGAATTATACATTAAATAAGGGTATTGCATCAAGGGTAGAGGTCTAGTCAGTGGCTATCCAGACAATTAATCAAAGATCTTCATCATTTTCAAGTTAAAGTAAGTTTTTATAGGTCTCACCCTAAACTCTTATTTTCTATAATTGAATCAATTAAAATCTTAAGATGTTGTTTGAAGTAATAGTGGCAAAATCAAATAAACAGAAATAAACATCTTCTAGCCTGTCCCATTCCTACTCCATTTGTAAGACTTTGTGGTTGCTGAAAAGCATTATTTATGTTTTAGAATTTTAGATCTAGTATTATAGTTGATATAATTTTTAGAATGAATACAACATGAATTTCACCAACACTCTGGGAAAGAACAAAAACATCTTCTATCTCAAGATTGTAGTATTTTAGTTTATCTTAAACTCTTTGAGAATGAAACAACTACTGGTGTCTGAATTTAGGACTTCCTTGGTCTGTTCACTCAAGTCTTTGCTCACTCTTATGTACCTAGCCCGAAGCCAGTTCCACAGTCTAGAATGCATGTCTGCTTTTGCTGCCTTCCACAGCAATCCTTTATAGCAATCCTTTATATGTGGCTTAAATGCTGTCTGTACAGAAGGTACTGATTTTGTATCCATGATGTCAGAAGACATGAAGCAACTGCTGAGGCTGAGATGACTTCATTCTTTTTCCTTTAAATGTCTTTTTATTTTTAATTTGACACTTAGCAATTGTTCATATTTATGGTATATGGTGAAACATTTTAATATATGTAGATAATGTGTGCTGATCTGATCAGGGTAATTGGCGTATCTGTCACCTCAATCATCTATCATCTTTGTGTTGGGGGTTGTTGAAAATTCTCTCTACTTACTATTTTGAAATATTCAATGAATTGTGGTAAACCCCAGTTGCCCTATTGTGATGCAGAACATTAGACATTATTCCTCCTATCCAACTGCACCCTGCTTGTTAACCATTCCCAGACGATTTCTGTAGAGATGCAAATGCCAGTAGGATTTCAGTTAGGTGAATGATTAAAATTTGGGGGGCAGAGTGTGGCTGGGAGTGGTTACCTGTTACCCTGAATGTAAAGGAATTCTTCTGCTTTACATTTTTGGTATCTTTCGAGCATCTCTTCTGGCCTCTAACTGGTCTGAGTATAAATTCAACTGTCTGATGCTTTGGAACTCTGTCTGGCCTATCAGCTCATTTGGCCTTCCCTCTTCCTGTTGAAGTTTCATAGAGCATACACAAAGCAATGAGAGCACAGGATTCCAATGACATAACCCCTCATTGTCCCTGCAGCTTAATGTTTCAATCCTTGTGCCAGCAAAATGGTGTCGGGGACCCTGGAATCCTCACAAAATTCTTTCTCAGTGTGTGTTACTGAATCATCTCACCCAGCTAAAATACTCAATTCCTCCTAGGACTGGAGGATGAGGAAGTAGCAGTTCATAGTGTACAAACTGAAGGGGTACCTTGGATGAATTCTGAGGTTAATGAAGTAAGAAAAGTATCAATAAAAATTAAAGGAAAACCATCTGTTATATATGGCATCTAATTCTTTCCTTGTTTCCCCCCACTGCGTTGATTATGAGTTTCTGTAGAATGTGACTCCCACAGCAACATTAAAGAATTTGGGGTCACTTTTCAAATCTTGAGTATCAAAAGCTTGCCTAGGCAGGCCTGTGATTTAGACATCTGTAAATGTGAGTTGACATCTACAGATAGGTGTGCTGTCAGAGTCTGTTCCATCCTCTTAATATAAAAGACGAAGGAAAGCAGGAGCCTCTCCAGTAGAATCCTTTTGTCTTTGAACTGAGGGGTTTGAGTCATCTGAAACAATGCTGCATCGAGTCAGGCAGAGTCTGCATCTCGATGACACAGTTCTCAGAACTGTCAGAATTAACTCACGCCCAATTTAAGGGTGTGGGTTACAATGAGGTTGACGAAAAATGTGTGGGTTCTTTTGGTTGTTTGCAAAAGTTTATATTCATTGTATATATGACACAGATCAGAGCTACCACAGCACTGGCACCAGGGCGCCCTGAAGGTCTTTACCGAGGAGACACTGACATATTTGATTCAGAAATGATAGGGCTCTGGTGGCTTCCTCTGCCATTTTGCTTATCCTCAGGACTGATCCAACAGCTCCGGCAGGTCTTTCCTCTGTTAATTCCAGTGAATCCTTCCTAAAGGCATCTGGTCAGTGGGAGGAAAAGCCTCCCATTTTTCTTTAGGAATATCCACCCTTAATCACCTTTCTGTGACATTCAAGGAAGACATAATTGCATTGATTTCTATTTCAAAGAGAAAATGTGATTGTAGGTCCTTTAACAAATGGGTGGGAATGGGAATGTGTATGTGCATAAGACAGAACAAGTAATGCCTCTTAACCAGAATGGCTTTAAAATTGCACAGTTTAGTCATGTAGAAATCATTTTATGAATTGCAACTCATTAGTTAATACCTAGTTATCACAAGCAAGTATCTGACGCCAGCTTAGTACCTACCAGCTTGCGGTTCTGGTTCAGCAGGCCAGAAGGTCCACAGGCCAGAAAGGTTACTTTCACTCTCACAGGATGATGGTGTCTAAAATCCTTCTGCCCCTGAGAAAATCTAATTTTTTCCATTGCCCTTCTGTTTTCCTGAACCATTTCAAAGTTGTTAAAGATTTCAGAAATGAAGTCTGACATCATAGTATTTTCTCCCAGACGTCTGGTGCTGTCTGTTTTCTGTTCCCTGAAGGTGGAGGGATAATCAGTTTTTTTCCTCTCTGCGGATTTATTATGTGGAGAAGATATTATATTTGCCCTGGAAAATGACTTGAAAATGTGATGGTGACACTGTATTGCTTTGGTTTGGTTATTAGAGTCAAGATTTTGACAGTTGGTAAAGTTTCATTTCTAAAAATACAATATTTAGAGATCAAACACGCATTTTTAGTCAGTAAAAGAATCTTTCTCTGAAAGAGCCATATCCTTGTTTTTACTTGATCATTAATGGATAGAACATATTTGATGCTTAATGAATATTTAACTTAAATTTTTTTTTATTCCCATGTATTAATGGGGTTCAGTGTGATATTTCCATATATGCAAACAACATTTACTATTCAAATTCCCTTACCTTTTTCTACTTCCACCAACACCCTTTCCAATCTCTGGTAACACTATTTTGCTTTCAGACATCCCTTTTTAGCCTCTACAGATGAAAGAGAAATGTGGTTCTTGTTTTTATGTATCTGGTTTATTTCACTTAACACAATATCCTCCAATTCCATTTATTTTACTGCAAGTGACAGGATTTCATTCTTCTTCATGGACAAATAGTACCCCATCATGTATATATACCACATTTTATTTATCTGTTCATCTGTTGGGCATCCAGACTGATTCCATATCTTAGCTTCTGTGAATAGGACTGCAGTAAACATGGGTATACTGATTTCACTTCCTTTGGATATAAACCCAGAAGTGGGACAGCTGGATAATATGGTAGATCTATTTTTAGTTTTTTTTTTTTTTTTTTTTTTTTTTTGAGGAAACTCCATACTGTTCTCCAAAATGGCTGTACTAATTTTCATTCCCATCTCACCAAAATTTGTTATTTTTTGGTTCTTTGATAATGGCCATTCTAACTGGGGTGAGATGGTATCTCGGTGTCATTTTGATTAATGCATTTCTGTGATGGCTAATGATATTGAACATTTTTTCATATATTTGTTGGCCATTTGTATTTCTTCTTTTGAGAAATATCTATTTGATCATTTACCCATTTTTAAACTGTATTACCTATTTTGTTTTTAAGTTTTTGAGTTCCAAATACATCATAGATATTTTACTCTTTGTGGGATGAATCATTAGCAAATATTTCTCCCATTTGAAAGTCTCATTAGCTATTTTTGCAAGTTGCTATACATGTCTGTAGGTATTATTTTATTAGAGTGTTAGTGTTTTTCTTGTCAATTTGTATGAGCTTTTTATGTATTAATGTGATTAATCCTCAGTTCTCATTTTGTGTGGTGGTTTTCTATGATGCCTTTGTCTTCTAATTCTTTTTACTTTATGATTAGCCCTCATAGTTCAATTAAAAAAATTAAGTAAACAAGCAATTGTTTTTCAGTTGCAGTAGAATATTTAAGTGGAGAATTTTTTTCTTTCTTTCTTTTTTCTTTTTTCTTTTTTATTATTGGTTGTTCAAAACATTACATAGTTCTTGACATATCATATTTCACATATTTGATTCAAGTGGGTTATGAACTCTCATTTTTACCCTGTATACAGATTGCAGAATCACGTCGGTTACACATCCACTTTTTATGTAAAAAAGAATTTTTTTTTTCAAATATGTAAATTCTTAGAAAATATGTTTGGGCATAATTTAAGAATATTTATTTTGGGGAAATGTGGCTGAAGAGTTAGGCTAAAAATATGTTGGGGGCTTTGAATTCTAAACTAAGAGATCTATCTAGTATACATGTGTATCATATTATACTGGATATAAGTATGAATCATAATATTGTAAGGTTTCCATGAATATTAATCTCTTTGAAGCAGTGCAATAAATTCCAAGCTACCTGCATTTTACCATATTACTTCAATGTTTTTATTGACTCTTATAGAAGTCCTCTTTTTGTCAGATCTTTTAATGAATTTATCCATGTCACATCTAAGTTCATGATTTCTTGACCATCCTCATCTTTGTGATGAAAAGTGTGGTCCTCACTTGGGTGAGAAACTCTTTTCAGATCACACAGTGTCTCCTTGCACAGTAACATATAGCCTAATCATTCAGCATGAGGACTCCGCTATGAGTCCATTTGTTGGAGTTTGGCTGACTAGTTTCTTATTAGAAATTGTAAACAAATTGCTTGAGTACTTTGTTCCCCAACTTTCTCATTCTAAAAGGGAATAACAATAGGTAACTATCTCATAGGCCTGGTTTAAGAATTGAGAGCAGGGTATGGTGGTGTATGCCTGTTTTCCAGTGGTGTGGGAGGCTGAGGCAAGTGGATTGAGACTTCAAAGCTAACCTCAGCAACTTAGTGAGGCCCTAAGCAACTCAGGGAGACCCTGTCTCTAAATAAGATACAAAAAAGGGCTGAGGATGTGGCACAGTGGTTAAGTGCCCGTGGGTTTAACCCCTGGTACCAAAAAAAAAAAAAAAAGTGAGAATGCACAATTCTCCAAAAAGTTCCTGATACATAGATGTGTTTGAAAATACCACTAGAATTACCCTACAGATTCCCCTTTATCTTTCCTTTTCCTCAACTGATCACATTCTAAGCCCATTTTTATGAGGTAGATTTTAAGAAGATGGAATCAAACTCCCGAAATTTATAAAGAGTTAAAAATTTTAATAGTAGAGTAATGAAGCAGAAGACAAAAACTTGATGATGGATCCAGGGCCAGGAAAGGGGGCTTTAAAATTCAGTTTCAAAATGATCAGTTTCTCTCTATGCCTGGCTTACACGTCACATATACCCCATGTCCTTTGTGATATTCTAAAACTTAGATCAAAAGTAGATGAACAGGATTTGAGAATGTTAATCTTATTTTTGTATTTAATGATACATGTCTGACTATAACTATGTAATTATATGTTGTCATGTATCATTGCTACTTAATGCTCATTGACTTTAATGTATGTAAAAGTATGTATCGATACACATGTGTATGTATATAAAATATATAATGGTGTAAATTAGAGATCTAGAAAATGTATGGAGTTCTAGTTCCCTGCTGAGCCCTTGATAGAAGTTTCTCTGCTAACCCATGGAGCTTCTGTGTAGTTAGTACTATTTATGCATCACTGATGCATTTCTTTCTTCATGATAGAGTATACTTGTAGATCACCCACTGTTGAGTCTTTAACTCCCAACTCAAGGTTTTTAGAATAAAGAAAAGATTTTGTCTCAGACCATAAAGAAAATAGGACATATGTGTTATTTCTTAGGTTCACAAAAAAGAAAAAAATCTTCCTGATGTAACTGATTGTGGTTTATCTTTTGAACCTATAACAGTTTGCCTGTATATAATAACTTCAAATGGTGTGGTAAAAAAGAGGAAAAGAGTTTGTCTATTCCTCCCATGCTCCCACTCCCTATCCCACTATAAATCAGCCTCCTTATATCAAAGAAAACATTTGGCACTTGGGTTTTTGGGATTGGCTAACTTCAGTTAGCATTATCTTCTCTAACTCCATCCTTTTACCTGCAAATGCCATGATAGGGCAGAGGGGTTGGAGGGGAAGGGAGGGGGCATGGGGTTATTAATGATGGTGGAATGTGATGATCATTATTATCCAAAGTACAGGTATGGAGACACAAATTGGTGTGAATATACTATGTATACAAACAGATATGAAAAATTGTGATCTATATGTGCTCTATAATAAGAATTGTAATGCATTCCGCAGTCATATATGAATTTAAAAAAAGAAAAGAAAAAAAAAAGAAAAGGTACTATGTATGCACAAAGAAATACCATTCAGCCTTAAAAAAGAAGGGACTCCTGTCAAGTGCAAAAACATGAATGGATCTGGTGGACATGATGTTAAGTGACATAAGTCAAGCACAAAAGACAAACCAGGATCTCACTCATATGTGCAATCTAAAAAATGTTTAACTCGGAGAACAGAGAGAAGGGTGGGGTTACCCGGGGCTGAGGAAAGAGGCAGGATTGAGGAGTTGGAGGACACAAAATTTGATGGACATGAAATTTCAGCCAGATAGAAGGAATAATTTCCAGAGATCTGTACAACATGAAGACTGTAGGGTAAACACAATGTGATCTGAAGTTGACAATCGCTGAGAGAGTAGATTTCAAGTGTTTTCCCCATTAAAAAAATATGATTGCATCAAGTACTATGCATATGGTCATGCATTAGCTTGATTTAGTCATTCCACCATGTGTACATATTTCAAAACAACATGTTGCATGGGATAAATATATATAATTTTCACTTATCAATTAAAAATTTAAGAATAAATTTTTAAAAACCAAAAAAAAAAAAAAAGGAAAGGAACTAGCATTTATTGAGTGGCCATTATATGCTGTAGAAATCTGATTCTCTGTAAAACTGGATAACCCCAAATTTGTAGGAGGAGAACATAGGCTCTAAGAAGCTGCTCCAAGAAGAGCTTTGATTTGAATGCAGACCTTACTGATTTCCCATTGCATGTTCTTTCCAGGGCCAGGCTGCTTGCCAATGCTTTTGGGTAAGGGAGAGCAGGAAAACTGTTCAAGGTTTTCCAGTTGTGATATTTGACACACTAGTCCTGACCAGCCACTTCCAGGGGAATCAGCTGGTGGCTACTACAGATAACTATGGGAGGCAGGTCTGCCTTTGGTCTAAGTTTCTCCTCTCTCATTTCAGGGTATAGATTTGCTCTTTGCTATTTATCTTGGCTCTCTGACTTCTTCTCTGCTTCCCAGCAAAATTTTATATTTGCTGGATTTGCATTGAAACTAGTAAGACCATATTGGTGATAGTTATTTATCTCACTTATTTATTTCCACTTTGATCTAGTGCTTTGAATATCCAGCATTAATCTGAGACATGTATTACTTCCCGGGGAAAAAAAGTCGGCAGTTAAGATGTCAGCCTTGTCAGGATTCTTGAGCACTATGCTGATAGGTACTTGGAAATGGTATAGATGGAACATATGCTAAAGCCTTCTGGCATGTAAACATGTTGCTCTTTAACAGAAACTTTCCGGGATTCAATAGGCAGCTTTTTGTAATGATTTAGGTATTCTGGACCGGATTCAACCTCTCTTTGTAACATGGTATGTATATATTAGAAAGGAAGGAAAGAAAAAGTGGGTGAGCTTGAGAGTAAGACTTAAGGAGACTCAAATTTCAGTTCTATCTCCCTCACTTGCATCTCTGGGGAAGTCACATTATGTTTGAGCTCTGGTTATTCATCTATAGAATAGATATGATACCTACCTCATGGGGTTGTCTGTAACAATCAGTACCATTACAAAGCACAGAGCACCACTAAGTATTAGTTCTCTGCACCTGGACCTGGATGATAATGAGTTTTTAAGTTCTTGTCTTCAATGAAGGCACATGAATTGGAGACAGATTTGATAAGCCTTTTCTCACATAAAGTCTAGATTTTCTTTTACAATCCTAAATCTGCACTAATTCAAAAGAAGGGTTAAGCCCCCTCATTTCCTTGCTACCTCTGCATGAGATAGACTTGAGCTCAATATTCAACAGCTTGTTGGGTGTATTCCATACATCTGTTATCTGCAAGTGTTCTTCCTGCCGGATCTGGGGTGCAGTGAGAGTCACATTTTGCCAGGAGACTTAGCTGTTGATGATTCCAGCATGATATTTATCATGACGGAGGGCATGCTTTAGAAACTGCAGAAGCTGCGGTGACTAATGTGGCAGGTCAAGGCTGACAGCCCTAGAAGAGAACATTTCTTGGCTGGGTACAGCCTGTGTTCCATCTTCCATTTCTCTTTCTCTCTTCTGTGGATTCTGTGCTTGCTGACACTGGCCTTTCTCACCTGCCTGCCTTAGGAATTAAACGTGACAGTTTCCGCAGTGATCTTAAATATGCCCACACAAAGGCTAACAGTTCATGAGTACATGCGTAACAAGGTTTTTCCTCAATCAGCGTATTAGTCAGTTTTTTTTTTTTTTTTGGTCATCATGATCAGAATATCTGGCAAGAACAACTTAGAGGAGGAAAAGTTTATTTTGGGTTAATGGATTCAGAGTCCAAGGTCAGCTGCCTCTAGTGCTCTGGGCCTAAGCTGAAGCAGAGCATCATGGTGGAAGAAAGCTTCTCAGCTTGTGGCATCCAGGAAGCAGAGGGGAATGGGGGTGAGAGAGAAGAAAAGGATCCATGGCCACGCCATACTGCGACCTACTTCCTTCAGCCATCCTCACTCCCCACACACACACTCTCCCACCTACAGTGACCAGTCAGGAGTCTATTCAGCTACTCAGAACCCTAATCATTGCCTGGAACCTCCATTTCTGGACCTTGTTGCATTGGGTAGCATGATTTTAATACATGAGCTTTTAGGGGTACATTCCGTATCCAAATTATAACAATTAACTATTGGACATATTTGCCAGTGTCATATGATTAACTATTCTTTTACTTTCAGTGAAACATATATGTAAGTTCCTTTTATCTACAAAACATACTTTTTTAATGGAAAAGTAAATATTTTAATCGCCCATTGAGGGAAGGCTTTGCTGTCTAC
Organism: Ictidomys tridecemlineatus; assembly: GCF_052094955.1. NCBI lineage: Eukaryota > Metazoa > Chordata > Mammalia > Rodentia > Sciuridae > Ictidomys > Ictidomys tridecemlineatus. The sequence goes on from NC_135477.1 coordinate 59,928,009, forward strand.
AGAAATGTATGTTTTAGAAAGGATTCTGTGTACTTTTTCTAAATAATCTTATGAGAACAATTAATTTGATTAATGAAAAGCCTTTAAATTTTCTTTTTAGTGTTGTACTGTTATCAGTGTTCCAAAAGAAAATGTTTTCCTAACCCAATTTTTAATTTTTGTTTTTGTACTGATCCAAAAGTAAAAAATGGATCTTTTTTTTTTAAATCAGGAAATATTGAGAAGAATGACTACCTTTTATTATCACATTTCTTTTCTAAATATCAATATTGCTGCCCATCAATCACCAGCATTCAGTTTTCTGCTGTTTTGGAGTCCAGTGCTAAGCCTACATTTTTATTTTCTTGTGTACATCTTTATAGACACAATTAATCTGAAATTTGTTACTTTCATCTAATAATTTGAAGCCCTGGATATAATCAGTACACAGGAGTGTCATGACTTGAGAGAGCAGGAAGTGTTCTGTGGTCAGAAAGTATATTTAGAAATGTATCTATGCTCTCTGTTATTTGACATTCGATTTTTTAGACCATCCTTGTGAAATGGGCAGAGAAGCTCTTATTAATGCAACTTCATGGATGAAGAAAATGAAGCTCAATTTATGTGATTTTCAGGAGAGCACATCATTGACCTCTGTGTGAATAGAGACCAGGGCTTTCTCCACCATGTCATTAACTGACTCAGTCATTAAGGGAACCTGTGCTCCACTGACATGGTTTCCTTGTGAGAAGCAGGCAAGCTCTTTTCCTTGGTGGCCTGCACATTGAACAGTAATGGATAGAATCAGTAATTATGGGTAGAGAAATGAACACCAGTTCCTGGTGTCTCTTCTTTTCTTTTCTCTAAGAGCATTTGAGTCTGTGGCCTCATCAAACCTGATCTTCTGTCTTGTTATGTATCTTCTGTGGAATCAAGATGAAGATGAAGACAGACTGAGAGCTGGTCTCACTCCCAGCCCTGCTGATGCCAGATAGGTTACTGATCATGTTTCTCAGATTCACTCTTGTAAGATAAATCTCTAAGGAAGTGCATTGCCCGTTTTAGACACTTGTCCAATGGTATGGTCTGCTATATACAGGAAAGATACTAAAAAGTAAAACAAGAATAATGTGCTTATTATAAAATTAAGAGAGCAAAATTTAAAATAATCTTGGGAACAACACAGAGTGCACAGTGAATGTTGATGCTTATGGTACAAATGTCTTCTTCTTCTACCTTCTAAGTCTAAAACTTAGTGATTTAGCTTTATGAAGCTCAGTTATTTGGTCTTAATGATAAGAATACATTCTATGGGTATAGAAGCCTGTCTTTCCCATTTGGGAGTTGTCATTTACAGCATAGGTGGTAGCCATTTATTGGGAATGTTAGAGAGGGGCTCAGAGTATTAAGGAATTCTCTTTCAGATCTTTGGTTCTAGAAATCTCTAGGGCATTATTCTATCCTTTTTTTTTCTTCTTTTGCAAATTTAGGTAACCTTGAAAAATATACAGAGTAGTTAGCTTCTATTTCCACAGCTCTGGCATGGAAATTTCTTACAGGCTAGAACTGCTGCTTAGATTGGTTGCTATGCAACCAGGATAGAAGTTCATAAGCTTTGTCACAGCCAGCAATCAAAAGAGAGGCAATATTTTCTTTTGATTATGTGGGGGATTTTTTGTTGTTGTTGTTTATTTGATTTTGGTCAGTTCTTGATTTTGGTGTCATATGTTTATATCCTTTGGGACGTTTTTATTTATAGAAATTCCTTTTCTAGAGAACTTTATTTGTTGAAGGCATTTTGGTTTGATCTAACTACATAAAAAGGTGAGCTTTACCTCAAAAGTCGTAGGTGTTGAAATTAGTCCTTGAAGCAGATAAAATAGTTCTTATAAAAACATGGTGAAGACAGATACTGCTTTAGCTATTTTTTCTGGTAAGAAAACATACATGTAGCTTTACTTTCTTTCTGTTACTCCTTTTAATTTATTATTGTGTACTCTCTGACATAAATCAGTGACTCTGAACCTGCAAACCTCCTCTTCCCTGTTGTTGAACATCATTTCTGAATGGGAGATCACTGAAACCTTTGTAGTCAAGACTTGTTCTGAATTCCTTGGAGCAATCTTTTCTGTAAATTCACACTGACCTTTATGTATTTTTAGTTTTCAAATATGAACAAACCAGCTTCTAAATGAATGCTTGAACAAGTTCTTGTAACCAATGTTTATATTTCAATTAGGTATTTTCAGTTATACATTGGTTCTTATTGAGTGAGGCTCAGGATGTGCCTTGGAACTGTTCACAGTATTTGTACAGATGAAGAGAAGGTGGGGACACAAAAATGAAAGGTCTTGTCTCACTGACCAGAGGAAAAGCAGGAGTGTAGAAACAATATGTCAATGAGCTTGATAGCAATGCCTGGCAAAATTGCAGCCTGGGTTCTTAAACTAATAACTCATGATGACTAAGAAGTGGTGATAATTAGGATCCAATCGGATTTCACTAGGAAAAACCTCCTGTGAAATTAAACCTGATTTCTTTCTGATGATTTCACTATACTTTTGGCTCTTGTAATGCTATAACCATTGGATATGGATTTTAGTAACGCATTTGATAAAAATCTCTCACCATAATCAATCTTTCATTATTGCAATCTCTAACTTTACTGCTTTAGAAATAGCACTTAGCATTTTTTTTCTGCAAATGGCTATGTAAATTATTTAAGGAAATGAAACCGAATGAATGTTAAAACGAATACCAATGTTTTTTTGAAATCCGGGGTTAAAATATTTGTACATAAACTTTTAAATTTGTATTTCCCCTCCTAATCTGGTCTATGCTAGAGAAAACATTTTTGTCTACTTACCTTTTAAAGTCAATATTTAGCTTATTGTGTTAGGCCACACTCACATTTTAAGAAAGAGTGACTCAAAGCATTCAGGATGTACTATTTTTATCATTTGTGTGCTACTAAGCAAGTGGGGTTCCAGTCACTGCAGGGGTCAGTGTATGATGTGTCAATTCATCAGTGACTTTTGGAAAAAGGTTTGTATCTCATTTTAGTTTTCACACTCCCCTTGATTTCTTTGTGGAAGGGCAGAAAGTGAACTATTTTAAATCAAACCATTAAACAGTGGTGGGGAGAGCTGATTTCTTTCATTTTTTTTTTCAATCCACAAACATTTGCTGAGTCGAGCCTTGAATCAGTTTGAAGACAAGTGGAGCAGATGCATTCTGCATTGCATGCTAAACTCGCATACTGACCCTTTTTTAGATCCCTTTGGCAGGTGGATGAAACCTAGGAACCTCTTCTCAGAAGGAAAAATTTAAATGTCAAATGTAGCATAAGAAAAATTAACTACATTGAAATAATTACAAAATATTTTAAAATTGTGATAAAGCAATAGATATACTTATTAATGCTGAACCAAGAAATAAGATCAAGCAGGATTTCTAATATAGGCCATATTTTTAAAATCATGATAAATTTAGCCATGTCATCAGATATTCGGTTTAATGTAATGGGCTAAGGAAGTAACTACTAGTGGTGACAACATCAAAGGTTCTGCTTAAGCTGCTGTGGTTTATATCATATAAAGGGAGGAATGCTAAATTTCATTAAGATGCTTGTGAAAGTAAAGATGTGATTACTTCATCCAAGTCCTAGCCATAGATCCATGGGGAAATTCATATATCTCAATTTAAGAACCCCTGTTTCCATATTCTCCACTAACATAAAAACATAACAAGAAATAAAATATAATGTTAGTAGAAAGCTATGGCATATCATTTTCAGACATGAAACTCTCTGGGGTTACCATCCTTGGGGGGTATTCCAACTGACATGTGTAGCTCAAACTATATTAAACATGCATATTAATAGAGACAAAGGAATATATAAAACATGTATATTTTCCATAACAGTTTAATTATCAATAGACTAGAGTGGTAAATCTTTACAGAAGATGCCAAATGGCTGGGCACCTTGCCAGGTTTCCATTATATTGTCAAGGGAGGCTAAGAAATGAAGCCATAGCTTAAGTGTAGAAATTTCATGTAAACAGCCAAAGGCAGATGCCCAAGTCATTAATGAATCATATCAGTAAACATAAATAATAGCACTGTTTTCATGGGTGTTTGTGAGAAATAAATGAGTTAATACATATATAACACTGTGAGTCATGCCTGACACATTGCAAGCCCTATATTAGTGTTGTCTTTGTTGTTATTATTATTCCACTGTAAATCTTTTACTACAGTCTTATGAAAGTAATCTATGCATTTCTAAAGGAAGAGTTTATGCACATACAAGGAAGTGCAAACAGTCTTTTTAATACACAAATAATTGCATGCTGCATATTATGTACTTCACCCTGATGATATCAATACATAGTACATGCTTGAGATCATTCTATACAGACTTGTCTTTTTTTTAAGTAAACTTTTTATTTTAGGATTAATTAAGCCTTACTGAAAAGTTGCAGAAAGTATGGAATTCCATAGGCTTCACACTCAGTTTTCCATACTCTAAATATTTTACATTAACATAGCACATTTTGTCAAGACTAGGAAGCCAGGGTGGCACATGACTATTAACTACACTTCACACTCTATTCAGATTTCACTACTTTTCCCCTGATGTCTTTATTGTTGTTGTTGTTCCAGGATCCTTATTATGTTAGTTGCTGTGTCTCCTGTGTCTCAACTCTGTGATCGTTTCTCAGATTTTCCTTGTTTTTTGAGACCTCAACAGTTTTGAGGAACGTTGGTGAAGTGTTTTACAGAATGCCCCTGGGCTGATGGGTTTGGGGGCTTGACTACCATGATGAGATGCCAGTCTCATTACATTGTATCAAGTGTAGCTGCTATCAACATGACTCACAGGTGCCTGAACACAGTGCTAGCATTTGCCAGGTTTTGCACTAGTAAGCTGCTTCTTCCTTTCTTTCCCTACTCTGTTGGCAGGCCACACTTGAAGGGTGAGAGGTTAAGTCCCACTTCTTCAAGTGTGGAGATGCTCTGTGTGTGTGTGTGTGTGTGTGTGTGTGTGTGTGTATTTACATGTGTGCATACTACTTTGTAATAGTCCGTTGAACTCTGCATGACATATGATAGTCTCTTTGATTTCTATTCTCACTAGAATAAAAATCAGATATAGAGTTCAGAAACCTGCCTCCCCAAACCTAACTTCTCTCACTAAATGTTTTTGAGATGATTCTCTTTACTGTCCAGTGACCTCTATTTTTTTTCTTTTGCTTGTGAATAATTTCCCAGTGTTTCTTTTTGTTGTGCTTTATGAGAACAGCTGAATTTATTCCAGGTGACCAAATAAGCAGTCTTTCCTAGAGTCATGTAGTTGAAATAATTAATATCTAGAGATGCTGTGTTCTCCAAATTTGTAACATAATGCTTCTATATGTACTGATTATTTTGGGGCTTATTATCCAATTAACAGGCTTTTTTAAAAAACTGCTATTTCTAGCCATGGTTTGATGTTAGGAAGACAAATCTTTGCCTGTTGTGAAGAAGTTCATGTTCCTAGTGAGAAACAGAGAATAAACACATTAAAAATTAATGGGGAAGATCATTAAGTGCTTTGAAGAAAATAACCAGGGTGAAGTACTAGAGAATAATTTGCTTATGATGGTTATTTAGGGGCTGCTCTAGGTTTTGTGGCCAGGAAAGGTCTCAGGAGAAGGCAGTTGCATTAAATTCGGAGTATGCAGGATCAGGGATGAGAACTGGGAGAGGAGCACTGCAGCGGTATCCAGGTTGGGAGTGAGTGCAGCAAGTTCCTGGAATAAAGAGAGGGCAGTAGTAGTAGAAAGCCTGGCAGAGTTGAGTGGGGCTTGCTGCATGCACTTAGGGCTCCACAGGCAGAGCTGCATTTAATGGGAAGTGTCTGAATGGCTTTATGCAGGGAGTGTCATGATTTTGATGTGTGCATGTTTAAAAGCACCTCTTAAGTACTGAATGAAAATGGATTGGAGGAGGGGAAGAAGAAGCAGGAATGCCAGTTGGGAGACTATTGTGAGAATCCATGTGAGACATGGTGATGGCTTAGCCCAGGAGAGTGAGAGGGAGATGGACAAAAGTGGACAGATGGGAGTGTTTGCAGGATTAAAACTGTCATAATTTATAGATGAGTTGAATTAAATTATTACAGTAGTGAGAAGTCAACAGAGAAAGATAAGGTGATTTGATAACATATAAAATGTCTCAAATATATATCATGCTTCATGTGAGCTCAATGCTAGAAATATTTGACACGTGAACATTATCAGCATTATATTTTCAATTAATGCTCTGAGAGAAGAGTAGTATCTGTTGTCCACAGTAACACACTAGCAGTAAGTTAGGGAGTTGTGACTATATAACTTCATCCACATATTCATTATCAAAAGCGAAATCTTACCAAGTTAATGAGTTCTTAATTTTTATTGTCTAATATATGTCTGCCATAACTACCAAGAACTCAGAATTAAGAATTTTTCTTTAGGACTTAATAACAAACTAGGGAGTTATTTAATCATTCATCCTCAGGAAATTCTGATCTTAGTAACAATATTTCTGATGTAATGGTTACTGAGGTTTACTTTTATGTCATAATTATTGTAATATTCAGTGAAGAAGAATGAATTTCAACCCTACATTGGTGTTTAACTTTGAAATCACTGAGGAAACATTTCAATTTTGTAACTGTTACTTTCATGCAAATGCTACTTGATAAAGTGTTTTATAAGTTTTCTTTGGAATGAATAATGAAATACAGTCATAATTTTGATATTTTGAGTTATATTAAATATAGGTATTCATTTTACAAAGATTTAATTTTATATTATACAATTAGATTGTTTTAAATTCCGAACGTAGTATTTTCTGTATGTAGAAACATTCTTAAATAACAAAGGCCTCATTTATTGTACTTAATTTATTTTAGGGTAGCTGCAATTTATTTTTATATTATAAAAATGAGAGTTTGCGAGGGAGTTGATAAGAAGGGAAATATTTGCCTCTTGAATAAACTTTTACAAAGTATTATATAAGTAGATGAATTTCACTAAAATTAAGATTGTTGTTGATATTCTTATTTATAGCTCTTGTCTGTTGATTAGGGCAGGTACAACTATATTTTAGTTTGATAATAGTGAACTTGGTTATATGATAGTGTACCAGAAGTTTCTGCATCACTGGTTTTTTTTAAGTAGAAAAATGAGATTTGTAAGTTGAAATAGGTTTTTCCTATCAGAATCTAAATTAGCTTCAAATAAAGATTTCTACCCAACTGTTGCCTTAGGAATGTAATACTTTTTGTATTGTCTCAGTGAAAATAATAGGAATAATTTAATAAGTGAAGTCCCAAACTCTGGAAGAAAATATATACTTTAAGTTTTGTGAAAATAGCTGGGCATGGTGGCATACATTGTGTAATCCCAGGGACCCTGAGGAGCTGGATGGAGGATCACAAACTTGAGGTCAGCCTCAGCAATTCAGTAAACCCCTAAGCAATTAATGAAGTCCTGTTTCAAAATAAAAAAATAAAAGGGTGGAGATGTGGCTTAGTGATGAGGTGAGTCTGGGTTCAATCCTCTGTACTGAAAGACAAAAAGATTTATGAAAATAAATAAAATTGTTTCAATCCTTGTAAGGAAAGCATGTTTTGATATATTTGCCTTGTTATTTCCAAGAAAGTAGGTGATTCCTGAAACACAAGGAGATTCTATTCTAATAAAATCTAATAATAGCCTCAATAAAGAGTTTAAAAAAAAACCCCAAAGATAAAACCCAAAGTGGCCCCTTATGAACCATGTCAATCTTTTGATTATATTTATTTGGACAAAGAGGAAGACTCTGCAGAGTGGCAGATAGATAACAGAGATGACTGCGATATAATCCTAATGGATTTAAATCTAGTTTTGGGATGGGAGTCCTGCTCGCCTTCTGTTTTGAACTCTTACTGTACATGGTACAAGTGAATTCGAAATACAAGGAGCACATGCAGCAGGAAGGACCAAGCACTCAGAAGAAATTCCCTGGAATTTGGCATTTGAGCTGTTTCTTCAGAGGTGTGCTGAATTTGAACAGGTGAAAGAAAATGAGTGGAAGGGAGAGCCTGGAGGGAAGTGACGGAGGTGGGAAATGACAACACATATTCCAGCTCTTCTGTTACACCCAGGGATTGTGCCTGTCTCCTCCCCAGTCTCTGGGTAGCTCGCAGAGTGCCCTAAACAGACAGGCTGCTGAATAAATACAGTCACATGGCTGGACAGCTTATTTGTATGTTGACGGTCTGCAGTTTACTTGAATCAAACAAGGCAACACCATCACATACACTATGTTCACATTATGATATCTTGGCATCTTTTTTATTTGCTTTACATCACATTTACATTCCTAATCTGAGTGCTACCAGTCAGAAGGGGAAAGAATATGTTTGGCAAGAGAGAGAATTCATAAGAATTTCTCTGGATAAATGATGCTAGACATCTCTTGAGTTTTTTGGTTTCTAGTCTCCTGGTCTACTAAGACGCTGTAAAAGAACAGTTGGTTTAATGTTTCTATTTTTTCCACATTTGGGGGCTTTCTTTAGTGGAGGGGAATGCTAAAAATTTTAAAAGAATCCATTTAAATAGTTGCATTTTTTTTAAATCAGAGAAATTCCATATTCAGCGTGAATCTTTTTATGTGATATGGAGTCAGTGTTTTATGTAAATAGTCTTTTTATAATTTACTGGTTCAAAAAACGTGTTTTTTTATGTTTCTGATTTAAGTTTGACTTTCTAGTCTCTGGGTGTACTAGGGGTCTGAAATAGAACAATTTATTTGATATTTCTATTTTCTGGGTACTCACTTTAGTGGGGAATCCTAATTAGAATTTGAATGAATACATTTAAATAGCTGCATTTTTTAAAGGTCAGGAGAATTCTATATTCAGACTGGTTACTTTTATATGATATGAATTTTTTTTAAATTTAAATAGTCTTCCTATAATATACCAACCTCGAAATATTGTACTTTTATATGTTAGTTATATGTTAACTTTATATTAAGACCAATGGAAAAATCCACGTGTTCTTCTCACCATTTGTTCAAAAACCCTGTCAGAGGGCTGGGAATGTGGCTCAGTGGTAGAGTACTTGCTTAGCATGAACAAGGCCCTGGGTTGGATCCTGGTATCACCAAAATAAATATGTAAAACTTATAATAGATTTAGGATATGGTAATCTGGTAAATTATTTGTAGAGTTTGTACTAATGTAGCTCACACTAAGTTAATGGCTGTTACATGGTACAGGACGAAGTTTCCATGTTTGATTAGTGCAAATATTTTTGACATATAAAATATTGCTCTTATTAATTATCATAACGGTGGATTATTTTGGACACATTTTAATTTCAGTGGTGGTGTTTCATTATTGTTGAGCGTATAGCCATTTCACAGCTTGTTAAAGATCTATTTCAAGCATTTGATTTTTCTTCTGAACAATTTCCCAGTATCTAATTATTAAGAGAAAACACAACGCGTAGAACAAAATCACATGTGCAATTCTGACAATTCCAGAATGTTATAGTCTTATTTGCATAATGGTATTATTCATACTGGGAAAAATCCATGTTTTTCTCATTTTGTCCTGAGTGTCTTAGCAGGAATGCTATGCATGATAGTACAGGCATGCTGTTAGGAATATTAAAAAGGTTGAGAGCCTCATGCTGAAGAATTATGTGAAAAGAAGAGTTTCCGTGTGAACTGTCAATCTGCTCTATCTTATAACTTCTTGACTTTCTTTTTTATAATACTTTTATTTTTATGTGGTGCTGGGGATTGAACTTAGTGCCTCATGCATGCTAGGCAATCGCTCTATTACTGAGCCACAACCCTGGCCCCAACTTCTTGACTTTCTTGTTGGCAATGTTTTGAGGAATATGTGGACCTCTTTTACTTACTATTACTTTTTCATCATTTTTTAAAAACTGATCTTCTAAGAATTTAAGTTAACAGGTCCTATGCTTAATGTCAAGGTCTGAACATTTTCTTCCTTCCTCTAGAATGCCCCACACCTTCAGACACCAGAGATTTCAATGGGTTCTTGGGTTTTGGAAGTAACAACAATCTAAAGGATGGTAAAAGTCTCTACTATTGTTAATAGTTGCCTGAAATGAGCAATTACCAGTCCCTGCAAGGTGACCGTGAAGGAGCCAGACAGCATGCATTTCTTAGGTAAATCTGCAGGTTGAACCCTTGTAAGCATCAAAGACCACATTACAGTGAGACTATTACTATATTATTCTAGTCCAAACAGGGAAATACCTGACATAAAAATAGCCAACCTATGAAGGTAAATTTTCTACAGATCAATTACAGATCATAAAAGTATGGGGTAAAAACCCCATAAAAAAACTATGTTTGCATTTTATTTTTTATAGTTTATAAATCTGTGTTGAAAGTGACATATATTCTTATCCTTTCAGGTAAAATGTGAGAAGTATAATAAGTTAATAACTTGTTTTGAGAAATATATGCTAATAATAGATGACATATTTTTGAAGGAATAAGACTAAAAAGAATCAGGGACATGTTGTGACCTAGATTATTAAAAAGGTGTTTATAAAAGCCTTAACTGAAAAATGTATTCATGTTTCAAGAAAGCACCAGAAGGACCAAGTAGCATGCATATAATTATTAAATGCTTCCTAGTTGGATGGGAGTGAAAGCTGCAGTGTGGGGATTAGCCTTAGATTATGTAACTCTTTGCATGGAGATAGTCTCCCCTTTTGTTGCTCATTTGAAGCAACTATTAGCAATAATAGTGACTTACAGCCATCCTTGAGATTGTTGCTACTTCCAACAAAACAAGAACTCACTGAAATCTCTGGTGTCTGAAGGTGTGAGACATTCTAGAGAAAGGAAGAACATGTTTAGATAGAAATAGTGAGAGGATTATAGTAGAAAAAATAGAAAGATAGGCAGAAGGATTTATATAGGTAGATGAACAGGTTAGGATGAGAGAGGAGGAGAAACATTTAACTTTTTCTTATTTCTACATAAAAATCAAAATAGGCAATTTCTTTAAAAAATTGAGCTGCATAAATCTTTTCTATGGATACCATTCATTCGCCCAATTCAAGGATTTAGAGAAGAAAGCCTCAATGAGATATGTAAACATGTGACATCTATATTTGTATTTTGGAGCATGTGGAAAAATAGATGCTGGTTCCAGGTCACGTATCTTTGATATATTACTATTTCATTGTAATAAGTTTTGAGTCAAAGGTTATAGGCACTTCACCCACAGAAACCCATGTAGACACCTTCATTTTGCTCAGAATTTAGATTTTTCTGCAGAAAGATGAAGCAACTACAACTTGAGTGAGGAAAACCAATACTTCACCACCACTCCTTGAATAAGTATATTTTTCTTAGAATATCTTCATCAACATTACCTTTAGTACCTAACTTTCTTGTAGCAAATCCAGATTTGGTCAGCAAACGTAAGACATTGTGAAGGAAGTTAATAAACACCGAACATACTTGTAGAAATATTACAAATACCAGCAAGCAATGGAAACCTGGAAGTTAATTTTTTATCATTTTATTTTTCCATTTTGTAGTAAAGTATTTATTTGCTACATGAAAAAAAAGGGAGGTATTTGTCTGGTAGCTGCATTTTATAATTCTACAGTCACTACCCATAAGTACTTGAGTTTCTTTATAGCCGATCCTTAGAGATATCCTGGGAAGGAAATCCATAAATATCATTGTACCCAAGGCAATAATTTGTATGTTTTTATTAAAACATATTTCTTGGCCTCCTGGTTGCAGGATAGGCACAAACTGTTCTCAAAGACTAGGCAAAAAAAAATTTTTTTTTAAATTATCAATTCCTTGGACTTGAAAATACCTATGATGGTAAGCAGTAATTAGTCGGTGTGTAAAAATCCTCAATTGTTGTGTTTACTGATTTATCAGTTACCTTTCTAGGCACTCTTATAGGCCTTGACAATTCTATAAAGATTTCTGTATTGTGTTGATCTCAGCAAAGGCATAGGGATCATACATACTTGACTAACAAATCCTAAGTAAGTTTCAGAGAAAGGGAAACAAAGTGAAAAGAGGTTCCCATTTTCCTTCTTTACCTTAGCTCCCCCAGAGTCTGGATGTTTGCAAAGGCTAGTGGGTGTTTTTCTTGGGTGAGTTGTGGACTAAAGCTAAGCTTTAGCTTCTTGCATTTAGATGTGCAACAGGTCAGAGAGCCTGCCAGACTGTTTGTAGGAGTATGTGAACCGGACACTCTCAAACTCTTGTCTGGTTTTGAAGTAGTGCAGTCTAAATTTTTGTTAACTGCTCAATTATTCACTTGCTTCTCATTTATTCTCTCCATGCCTGACATTAGGTGCAGACTGATGTAGCATGTACTTAGGGACAGTAATCTTTGTGTTTACCTTTTAGCTCATAATCTTATCAATTCTACAATCTGAAGTCATTTAGAATATTGTTCTTGATTGCAAACAAGAAACTGATTCTGGATAGCTTAGCAAAAAAAAAAATCATTTTGAAGGTTATCTGGAAGCTTACAGAATTGAATGGAAGGCTGGGAAACAAGAATTCGAATTACGGTAGCAGCAGGTGAATGTGGGTAAGCTAAGTGACATAGCCAATGTCAAACCAAGGAAGATGTCTGGTTAGGACTTTACTTATGGAACTTGTCATGATCGCTGCTGGATACTAAACTCTGTCATCACTTCTAGGAAACAAGCTGCCGCTACTGCATTTTGTTTCCTGTCTCTTGCTCCCTGGCACATGTGTCCCTTGAGGTATCCATGATAATCAACCACTGGGTCTTTAGCACCTCTGTCCATGATGCCATCAGTGACATTAGCTGTTGTGATATCCTCTAGCATGGTGAGATGATCAAAGATTTTGCAGACAGAACAGAGCCAGAGAATAGATATAATCTTGCATAATCCTAAGGCAAGATATGAAATGTGTTACAGCTGCTCGTACCAGGCACAGAAGGCTTCTTTTGGTGTTTCTGCCTGCATTTAGTCTAGCATTTCTGCAGTCAATGCTTGCATTGCAGAGGTAGACTCTGGGGGCTGAATCATCTTATTCTGGAAAATAGACCATGTCTGGAACTGCAGATGAAAATGCAGTCACTACCCAATTAATCTTGATAATCTGCTGCTGTTCTTCAGGATTCATCTACTGTCTGCACAAATTAGGAATCACCAGCACAGGCCTTTCATGACGTCATTAATCTCTGTCATTCATTCAGGGATGTTATATTACTTTGTTTACTATTTTGTTTACAAGGCCACGATGATTTAAGAGCTGACTCTTCCTACCAAAATAACCCCTATTTTGTGGTTCAGTGGTTTTTATTCTTAGGAATATCTCTCCACTTTGCACTGAAAACAGAGAAAATAGCTACCAGTTGAATTTGAGATGCTACTGGGCTTCATGTGAGGTAGATGGGGGCAAAACCTCATTTATACCTTGACCCCTAGAAACCTCCATCCTGTTGTACAATTAGTGTTCTATGCCCAGAACTCATACCAGCTCAGAGTCAGTGCTTAGTAGTTTATAAGGGGCCTACTTTTTCTCAGTCCTCTTGTTTCTTAAATGGCTACAAAGTTCTCTGAGGGAGTTAGATCTGAAAATTCAAGAACTATGTTCACAACATTAGTAAAGATATATAAAACCTTTCTTAATGTCATTTGTCACTTTAAAGTTGACTTAAAAATATGGTAAAATAGAACTATTACATCTGAACTATTCAGTTCCTAGTTAGTTGTGTGGGCTGCAGTGATATTTGCGTTTGCCTTGGTCAATTATCTCTTTCTCTCTTTCTCCTTCTCTTCCTTTTTTGTGGTACTGGAGTTAGAACTTAAGGGTGCTCTACCACTGAGCTATATTCCCACCCCTTTTTATTTTGAGATCGCATCTTGCTAAGTAGCCTCAAACTTGGAATCTTCCTGTTTCAGTCTCCTGGGTCACTGGGTTTATAGGCATGCACCACCACTCCTGCCTTAATCTTCTTTTCAAGTAGTTTTTAATATGGAATTTAGCTCAGAAGAGGTGGAAAGTATATTTAATTCTTGCTCACCCTCTTTCAAGTTTGGTGATGGACTTTACCTTTTGGAAGGTGGTGCCTTTCATTCCTGGCCAATAAATAAGAAACCAAGAGTGAGGAAGATGGAAACTACCACATAGGAAAGATTCTTTTAAGTTGTAGCTGTTTAGTATTGATTTATTATTTCTTTTGATTTACCGCTTCTCAGCATACTCTAAAGCCTTATACTGGAGAGGCAGATTGCTCCTGCATATTGCCTTCTGACCAAGAATTTGGCCAGACTTCCTGGGTTTGAATACCCGTGATGCTGCCTCTTAGCTGGGTGGCCTCAGACAAGTCATCCAATGTTTATAACTCTGTTTCCCCATCTGTAGCATAAAAAAAGAGTATGTGTCTTATAGGCTTATATGAATGTAATGAGGTAATCATTGTTACAGGTAGCAAGCACTTGAATAATACGAGCTAATTTTTAAAAAGTTTATAAAAATGGTAAATATAAAAACTAAGAATAAATAATGCCAAATGTAAAATCGTTCTTAATTCCAAAATTGTTCTTGCTGTTGATTTCCTTAAGAGTTCATTAACTTGGCACATATTTCTTAAATGCAAACAGCAATTAAGGACCATGCTGATTTCTCCGAGACATGTTATCCCTGTTGTCCACAGCTGCTAGTCAGTAACTGTTAGAGGGCATGAAGTAGTGAAAAGTTTCATTGGTAAAGCACTAAGCATATAAAAATGGTCCCTTTCTCCCCTTCCATCCTAACTTTCTCAATGCACTAAATTTTAACCCATGTGAAAATCTTCAAACATTAAATTAATACTGTTTAGTAGAAATATAACATAAGCCACAAATGTCACATATGTGATTTAAAATTTTTAGTAGCCTCATAAAGAAGCAAAGGAAATGAGATGCAATTAATTTTTCTAATATATTCATTTTAATATAACACACCTAAAATGTCACCTCAATATATAATAAATGCATTATTATTAATTATGAATCATTAAAATTATTTTCAGATTATTCTTTGGTGTCCAGTGTGTATTTTACATTTACAGCACATGCCTGTTCATACATTTCAGGTACTCAGTTGCCACACGTGGCTGGCCAAGAATTGGCTATAAATTCTTTATCAAACAGCTTTGGGCTGATCTCAGATTCTCACCTAGAAGGAGAAATACAGAAAAAGAGAATAAACTAAAATTCTGTAAAGTATATTTTCAGTAGATGCTTTTTATATACTTCATCAATAATAGACATAATAAAGAGTATGTGAATCAAAGACCATATTGGCTGTGTTCAAGAAATCCAAGCAGCAGTTAATAATTATTAGGAAAAGGCTAAATTGGGGGAACTTAAAGGAAAGCATTCTATCTTTAGTTATCATTATTTGGGAGGAAAATCAAGAGCTAATTAGAAATGCTCAAAGAAAACTGGTTGAAATAATACATATTTTTAGATAGTTGTGATAAGATACACGTAATAGTGGAATCTTCTTCCCATCTGAGGAATTTTAATCAGAACATGGGATTTGTTGGAAAGAAGAAATGACAGGATTTATTTTTCTTTCTATTTGGACATTCTTACCTGAGTCTCTGTCTCTCTCTGTTTTTAAACTAGTTATTTGATTGACTAGACCATGAAGGCAGTTGTGTGGAAATAAAGGTGCCATTTTCTTTCATACTATCTGTTGCCAGAATTTTACCTGCTTTGCTCTGCATTTGTCTGGGACTTTAGCTGTCATCCGTATCGTCTATGATTCAAGTCAATGTGTCACCAAAATTTTTTATAAAACATCTGTCAATAACATAGTCAACAGTTTCATAGACCATTTTGTGCAATGCCATTACATATAAAAATCATAAGTATTTAATTTATTAGACACTTGAATTTTTGTATCAGTCTAATTTAAGATTCTCATGAGATTAGTATATTTTTAATTTTGCCTGAATGTTTTATTATGGAAAATTTCACATATGTGCAAAATTAAGTATGATGAAATAGCCTATCTTCAATGGTTATAAACTAATGGCTGATTTTTCTTTTCATCTGTAATATATCCCTATTTACCTAAAAACACGATTCTAGAATCATTGACAGTCCATGAGGAATTTTAGCACCTTTAATAAAATACTATATCACACCTAAATTTAATAATTTTAATCTTATCAAACACCTAGTCAATCTTCATATTTCTCTGGTTGTCTTTTCTTAATGGTAAATTTGTTTGAATCAGAATACTATAAGGATGTATATATTACATGGGGTTGATAGACTTTTTAATTCTTAATCTACTTATAGACTTCCTCTTATTCCTTTTTCTTCTCCCCAAATAATCTGTTCTGCAGTTTTTCATAGTCTAGATTTTGCTGATTGCTTCCATATGATATTGATAATATCTTGCTTCAATCCCCTGATTTTCTATAATTCAAGCAGAATTTACAACCAGATTCAGGTATTCAGGTTTGTGTTTTTTGTTTTTTGGGTTTTTTTTTGGTTTTTGGTAAGATTAATTCATGGGTGCTATAATTTACTTTCATGTAGAAGCACATATGTTCAGCTACCTCTCTTTTGTGATGTTAACATTGATGAACATGTTCATGTGTCATAAGCTTAAACTATCCATTCATTATAAAGTTCTCCACTAACTTTTCAGCCAGGTTTTAGTAGGTATTGATCATTGCTTTAATCCATCATTTCAGTAGGGGTTACAAAATATTGATATTCTAATTCTGTCATTCCTTCTTAATTTATTAGCTAAAATATTTCAACATAGAAAAACTTTTCTTTGTTAATGATTTGGTTATCAACAATTTTTATACTTTGTACAGCAAAGATGAGATTAATATTTGAATGTTTTATTTAGTGGTTTTCAGAAAGAGTTGGCTACCTAAGGTATCATCCAAAGGTAAAGTATTTTTTTTTAGTATCATCATAATTCCTGGATTTAAAGGTATCTGAAGTATGGTGTATGTTAGTCCATTCTATTTATTACTTTTTTTTTGATGACCCACTTCTGGCCAGCATAAGCCTCTTTGAGTTGGTTCTGAGTTCTTTTAATATATCACTTCCTTGCTTTCTGGGATGCCAACCTGTCCCAGGTTCATCTTACACTTCTCTGCTTTGAAACTTCAATCAGCCACTTCTCAAAGGAGTCTTGGTTTTTTTTAAGTGAATAAATGGCATTTAGAGACTACACCTAGGGCATTTCAAGTTTGAAGCTTTAGAAATCTTCAGTCTGGAGTCTGTATTAGTTAAGAAAACTAATGAAAGTCATCTCAACTTCAGCAGCTTAATGTGATCAAGTTCATTTCTACTTGATACACTGGCAAGCAGCCTTCCTTGCAGTGATTTAGGAGCCCAGAATCGTTTCATCTTATAGCTACAACAGCCTCTAGTGTCTTACAGTCTTTTTCTTCTTTCAGCTGAGAGAGATGTAAAAAGGAGATGTGGAGAGATATCTAGGTTGTTTTTTTTTTTTTTTTGGTACCAGGACTGAACCCTGGGCATTTAACCACCGAGCCACATCCCTAACCTTTTTTTACTTTTTATTTTGAGACAGGGTCTTGCAAGTTGCTTAGAGCCTTTCTAAATGGCTTGGCTGGCTTTGAACTTGCCGTCCTCCTGCCTAAGCCTCCCAAGCTGCTAGGATGCCCAGTGAGATATCTACTTTTAAACTACTTTGTCCTGGCAGTAATATGCATCATTTCTACTTACTATTAATGAGAATTAGATATTGCCCCACCTCAAACCAACATGGTAGTATATGTATCCTGGCCAGACAACTCCACTCTATAGAAGCAGAGCACACATCTTAGTTGGATACCAAGCTATCACTGCCAGAGACCACTTGTTTTGCTACCCCCAAATCACAAACTTTCCCCAGGATCCTCTAAAGAGACTAATCCAGAGTCTCAGTTGATTACTGTATCCAGCTCAAAGTATAGGATCTACCCCCCATGAAATAGACAGTGATAAAGACAAGATGACCACAATAAACACTTCCTATGAACAAGAAGAAGAGGTGAGCAGAGGTATCAGTGATCCAAAGAAATCTCAGATGATTGTTGGGTATACATTATGAGGACTTTTTGCTTTGACATCGGATGAAATTCCTTGATTAAACTTGAATTCTACTCTCTGTGAGTAGCTCTCCATCCATTGTCCTCTATGGCCTTTGTCACCACTCTCTGGAAGGTTCTAGAAGCTTCTTCATAATTTATTTTCATACATCTTCACATTGAAGTAGTTGTTGAAGACTATTTTATTCTTGGGAATGATAAATCATTTGCATCATTATGTTTCTTATTCCTGCAAATTTAAAGGTGACTTTGGAAATTCAAAGGTTATTTTTGTTTAAGGCTCAAACTCTCAGAAGTTTTTTTTTTTTTTAAGACAATAATTGAATTTCCTTAGTAGTACAGTTTTTTACCTTCCAGTTAGTTCCTTATGTCAGTAACTCACTCAGGTCTGTCAAGGTATCATTTTCCATCCTCCTTGTTTTCTTGCTTCCTCAGTCCTTGAATGTGTCTCTCATTTAGGAATGACTAGTGAGGCCACATGAAGTAGCAGGGAAAAGGTCTTAATTTGAACCTCATCTTTGGCTGAGTCTCCATGGACCTTTGTTTCTCAAAGCCTTGCTCTGTCTTCTGTCTCATAGTTGGGATCTAGGGGCACTCTGTTTTACCTGCTCTGCAAGTCCCCATATTTTTGGATTTCTCACCCCATTCTTTTTTTTCTTATAATTTTTGATTAAGTTCCTCTCTTTTGAAAACTGGCTCAACACCACCAGTAATAATTAAAACACCAAAACTTGTAGGCATGTGGTTTGTCTTTCTAATGACTTAGGCTAGACCTAGTGTGCATTTCACTACTGTGTGCACCAGTGATCACCAAGTCTCCAACCTCCAGGAGCAGTTGCCTTGATGCCTGCTGCCTGATGACTAGGCCAACATTAGATATTTGTTATGGCAGCACCTTGCCTGAAGGTACTAATTTCTCCATTCACTAGGGCAATTCTCGGGGTTGTAATAGAAACTGTCACCAAATTATGGAATTTTAGGACTAAAAAAGGACTTTAGAGCTCAACACTGTTACCTGCTACTGGGCCTTGGCCATCTTTGCCTTTTGGTGCCTTTGCTCAGCTCTGGCACATGCTTGAGGCCGCGTGCATTTCTTTCAAACTGGGAATTTGTTAAGTTTAAGTCTATTAGAGCATTATAGATTTTCAGGCAAAAAGATAGGAAGGAATAATTTAAGGAAATAAGAACCACTGTCTTCATATTTTGATGTTATGCGGGAAGTGACCTGCTGTGTGTCTGGGTTAATGCCCTTTCCCACACCATAGCAAAATGGAAAGATGGGACCTCAAGTTTTATATGAAATAACACTTTTGGTGTAGGGTAACGATCAGCCCAAACAGGATTCCATAGTTCTCCATTAATTCAGGTGGGGTGGGTTTATTGTCCTTTAGCAAAAGTGTTTGGGACCAAAAGTGTTTTGGATTTAAGAGTTTTTCAGATTTTGAAATATTTGCATATATTCAATGAGGTTTCTTAGGGATGAAACCCAAGTCTAAGAAAAAAAGTCATTGATATTTCATATACATCTTTTTTTGTGGCAGCGGGGTGGGTACCAGGGATTGAACTGAGAGGCACTCAACCACTGAGCCACATCCCCAGCCCTATTTTGTATTTTATTTAGAGACAGGGTCTCACTGAGTTGCTTAGTGCCTTGTTTTTGCTGAGGCTACCTTTGAACTTGCCACCCTCCTGTCTCAGCCTCCTGAGTCGCTGGGATTACAGGTGTGTGCCATTGTGATCAGCCATATACATCTTATACACATATGCTGAAGATAATTTTATACAGTCTATTCAGTGTGCCTGCATTTTGACTGAGACCTGACCCAAGATGTCAAGTGTGGAATTTTCTTTGTCATAATATATTGTTTCAGGTGTGGGAGTCTTCTGGATTTTGGATTTGCAGATTATAGACTTTCAGCCTGTGTTTTTAAAGCACTTGTTTTGTACCACAGCCAATGCTGCCACCCGAAAATTACATATGAGATGATACAAACTTCCTGCCAGAAATTTACAGACTGCATATGTTTATTAAGTTATTAAGTTTACTAAGTTTCCAAATATTATGCTGCTTCAGAATTTTTGGGAGGGCATTTTCAAAGATGATATGTTTGCCAAGCTATAGATGTTAGCCTCCATTAAATACTCTATCATCTCCCACATAGGTAGAGAGGATGACCTTGCGTCAGGTTCTTTGAGAATTTTTTTCTACTCTTCAAATCTGAAAAGTGGCTGGACAGATGGGCTATGCTAGATTCCCTGGGAAGGTCTTCTGTTTAATTATTTGGGGACATTTTCAATTTCTGGATGTGCTTATTTTTAGTTTGTAAGTCAATGTCAGTTTAAATGTTTGGTTCATTGTAGTGAAAAAAGTTTTATAGACTATAAGTGTTTAGTAGTAAAGGATATCTGCATAATAAGATTATTTGTAGATCTTTCTCAATAACTTTGTAAGATTTCATAGTGAATAATCCCAGAGGATAAATAAATTCTCATTCATAGTCACACCATAAAATTGTTTCAAACTAACTTGAATTTGTATGGAAAAATTTTTACTCTTTAAAACTATTCTTTAGAGTAGGTTTAGAAGTAGAAACCCTTGGATATGTTTATAACACCCATGTTGCTGGGTTTGAGTTAACTAAAAATGGCATGCAAAAAACAAAATGGTGTGTATATGCATCTGCCAGATAAATAGGACCTTATAGAAACTGATTCAGAGTTGGGCATGGTGGTGAATGCCTATAATCCTATCAGCTCAGGAGGCTGAGGCAAGTTCCGGAGGATGGCAAGTTCAGGGCCAGCCTGAACAATTTCATAAGGCCCTAAGCAACTTAGTGAGAACCTGTTTCAAAATAAAAAGTAAAAATTTGTTGGGAATGTAGCTCAGTGGTAACCACCCCCCCTCCCCAGGGTTCAATCCTGAGTACCAAAGCTGGGCGCAGTGGGAGGTGGGGATTGATTTAGACATGAGTTGTGGCTCCCCAATCTCATTTTAATTTAAGATAGAGGCTATGTATTCTTTAGTTCTCTGTTTCATAGTCCCCCCAAATAAATTCATCTCTCCTTATTTTCCTGGTAGACTAAGTTGTAGTCATGAAAATAAAATTGATAACATAAGAAATGAAGGTGATTAGTAAATTTAAAGAAATTCAACTCTTTGCCAACCAAAGAAATGTAAATTATAACAGCATTTTTCTCTTGACGGTTTGGAAATGTTACAAAAAAATTGATGTTAACTCATGTTGTTGAAGATAATGTTAGTCAACTTTCCATCTGTGTGACAAAATATCTGAAAGAAATGAAATTGACTTAAGGATAAAAAGGGCGTTTTTGTTTTTGTTTGTGGGTTTAAAAAATATTTTCATTAGTTGTTGATGGATCTTTATTTTACTTATTTATATATGGTGCTGGGAAATCAAACCTAGTGCCTTACACATGCTAGGCAAGCGCTCTACCGCTGAACCAAAACCCCAGCTCCTTGTTTTGTTTTTTTTGGTTCATTGATGAGGTCAGAACCCACATGATCCAATCGCCTGTAAAGGCCACACTTCTGAACACCACCACACTGGAACCAAGCCTTTTAACACACAAACTTTTGGGAAACACTTCATTTCCAAACCATAACATGTGTAGTAAACACACATCCTTCTACATAACTGAAGAATATTGAGGTTGATAATGAATAATAAACTCTGGAGGAATGTCACTTTTATTGCTTATTTGAATCATTTTACCATGTTGTAAATTTATAAACCATTCTCAACTTTACTTAGAGGAATATTTGTGTATCACAAGCATTAATATTAAAAATACTTCAATAATGATTATAAAGGATTAATGTACCTTGGAATCTCTCAAGAGGAATATGTGTTATTACTTGCTCAGCTATAGGAATATGAGCCAAGAACTACAACTAATCCCAAGGACTATAACAGTCAATATAAACTTATTTTAAAATTAAAGAAGCTACCTTAACTTTATAAATATTACTTACAACTAATCTGAGAATTAATCATGACACGATGAAATTATCATTGACTGGAGCCTGAACTTGGCTTTAATTTCAACATCAGCTTTGACCACTGAGCTCAATGAAGCAACATTCTTGTGTTGCGTGTGTGAGGGCAGGTAAGGCAGGAACCACCTAGAACAGTTCCACATCCTCTCTTTCCACATACTCTCCACTTTAATAGCCAGTCCTTTCATTGTGTTTTCTTTTTGCTACTTTAAAAAAAAAAAAAAAAAAAAAAACCTCTTAAGCTCAATCCTTCTCATGTCCCTTGAACAAATGATTCACAGCATCTGCACCAACTTTAACTTTAGTGTTAAGATTTTAGATACCATGAGATATGGTTTAAGTTAGAATTTTGAAAATGCAACTTCATTTCTAATTCCTTTCATTTTAGTAGATGTACAAATAAAGTTATCCATGTTTTATGTTGGTTGGACTATGAAGAGTTGAGAAGCTCCTACATTGGTGGGCATTTGAGGAAAAAGCACTCCAGTAGAGCTGATCCTGGCCATCTTCTGTATAACTTTTTCAGAGCAAATAAAAGAAAATCCAGCAGAACTACTGACCCCATTCAGATGCTGACCCAAATATAAGCAACCGTAGAGCCCAATCATTTTAATATTAGCATTTCTGGAAATTTTTACACAGCAAGGGAATGTCTTTAGAATCTATCACTAGATTCTTTGAAAATCATTGATGATATTTATTTTTATTAAGTAAAACACATGGATTTAGGAAGATCAAAGGAATGACTCATTAGTCCCTTACCTCACAAAAGGCATGTAAATATCACCAGGCCTCTAAAGAGAATTGTTAGTCTAGCAACAGGAAATTACCCTGCTCAGAAAATCACATTGTGAAAATGCAAAGGTTTGAGGAAGAAAATAAACAAAAAAGCAAACCACCCATTTACTAGCTCTATCTCTTTGAACATTCTGTCTCTCCCTGTTTTTCTAATCCACTTTGGTTATATCATTATATTTTAATGGGCACATGGATGAATAATCAGGAAAGAAAGAACACCCAGAACAAAACAAGAAAGTCCTGCTATGAACCTGCCTGAAGAGTTCCAACACATTTTCAAAAATGGAACTAGCACTAGTTCAGAGATATTATTGCTTATAGCTAAGCTAAGTTTTAAAGACATTATTATTTTAAAAAAGTATTAATAAGGTGGATGTGGTGGCCCACACCTGTAATTCTAGCAACTCAGGAATCTGACAAGAGGATTGAAAGTTTGAGGCTGGCCTCAGTGACTTAGTGTGATCCTATATAGAAGATAAAAAGTGGATATAGCTCATTGGTACAGTGCCCCTGGGTTCAATCCCTAGTACCATTTTTTTTTTTTAAAAAAAGCATTAATTGTACAGAGATGGCCACTGGATAAGAGAAAAGTCATGCAGGTATTTGAGACTCTGCTGAAAATTGAGACTGAACTGTCTCATTTTGCTAAACCGCATGCCCACTCCTGCCCAGACTTTCAGTTGCTCTAAGCAGTTGTACAAATGTCGATATGTCATTTTTAAAAATGAAGACTCAAAGAAGACTATCCAAATACACAGAGCATATTCTTTACCTGTTTTCATCACATAAGAAAAGGCACGAGATTGTATGAAACAAAATGACTTCAGTGGTACAATTATGCTCTGATATTTTGCATATTTATACATTTTTACTGTGGCCCAGCAGTTTAGGGCTGAGGCATATCTTTTGAAGTGGTAGGCAAGCAGGAGGAGAAGCAGTAGTGGCGGAAGCCTCCCAATGCCATCATGAGTCTATGGTAACTCCAGCTCTGTAGGAAGAAGAATAGCCAGTTTGAATTATTTGAATCATTTTACCATGTTGTAAATTTATAAACCATTCTCACCTTTAGTTAGAGGGATATTTGTGTATCCTTGAACTAAAATATCTAGGATTTCTCAAGTTACTGGAATGGCCACCTATTTCCTATGACACTCTCTGGTTTCCTTCTCTGCTGGCATTGACCCAAAGTTGAACAAAGTAAACACCAAAACCTCACAGAAGAGTTTCCATAAGATGTACAGGATGAACTCTTCTGTGTCCTCCCCCCCCCCCCGCCCATTTTAAAGCAAACTACACAACAAAGTCAAGTTTGTTTACCATCCACTGTCATCTCAAATCTCACTGCAAGCTCACTTTACACTCTCTGGGAGATTCTAGTATAGTGCAGAGAAAGCCCTTCTAGGGGGTAGCTCATAGAATTGCTTCTGGTCCCAACTTTGCAATGAACTGGCTGGGTGACTTCAGGGAAGACCTCTGAGGGTCAAAGGCCAGTGTGGAGATAACAACATCTCAATGTTCCTCTCAGTTCTAAAGATTTTGTGTTTTCCAGGGAGGGGGGAGGGGGAACAGCTTATTTACCTATAACTTTACAAGTATTTTAAACTTTGAGGATTAATGAATTATGTCAAGGGAATGCTGTAAGATTTAGTAACTACTTTAATTCTCCAACTACCGGTGTAAATTAAAGTAAGTGTGTGACGTCATAGCCTTAAAAATAAAGCCGGCCTATTCATATAGGCATTTCTACTGAACTTCAATAGAAAAATTTTTTTTGTTTTACTTTGAACATGATACATTTTAATTTTAGTTGAGAAGCCATATTCATTGTCAGAGTTTCCAGGTGAATTTTATGTAGAAGATAGCTTAATTTTTTTTTTTAATGTTCTTCCTGATAATCCCTGCTGTTATTTCTTCTATGGTAAGCCACTTTCATTTTAAAAATAGATCTGTTCTACAAGACTTAAGTTGGCCCTGGTTGGTGTCCTCTTATGCGAGTTATTTAATTTAAAAATAGAACTGTCTCATATCTGCATCAACTAGTTGATGTTCATTTATATCTGGAGTAAACTCTTCAGTAGGCAGGCAGGTATATGGAGGAATATGTGTGAGCATTATAATCCAGTTATATTTTTGCTCTCTGGTTAACTCAAAGAAGAGAGTTATGTTTCCAGACTGGTAATTTAAGTGCATTTAGCTTATAAGTATTTTCTTAGGCTAAATTTAACTTCTCCAAGGTCTGGGGAATTTTCTAATTTGGGTGAAAAGGAGATTACCATTGGAAAGTAGTTAACATTTAACATTTTTGGAACAAGTAATCACCCCTAGTCTGTTTTTAGATCAATCAAATTACTCTTTTACACAGAGCAATTATAATTTAAAATGCACTGGTTCACCTTTGGGTATATTAAAGCAATCATTATTTCTGTGAATGTGTATTTCTAGAGTACAGGTATACAGAAACACCATTAAACAATAGGTCATACATTTTCTACTTATTAAGTCTAAATTGTTTTATTTTTTCAACCTTTAATGCAATTTGATTGTCTGAATTAGAATGTGAAAATATGTTTCACATTGTTAGAAATTAAATTACTATTGATTTGTGTTGTTTTCAGACCTTAACTCTAGCGTAGAAGCTCTTTTTGCCCTATGGAGTTTTAGAGATGTAATTAATCTTTGCTTTTAAAATATCTAGGATTTCTCAAATTACTGAAATGGACATAAAACGTGTTATACGTCGTGTATGTTTGTTATTAAATTATAACTTAAAATGATATATTTTGTTACTTAAATAATTTGATAGATTTAAAAGTAATTGGGTTTTCTATCATACCTAATTATACAATATAATATCTTGAAATATTATTCATTCAAATTACCATTCTTCAGTAAGGATAATTCCTCCTTAAAGCAATCTGTGGTAGAATTTTTACCATATAATACTGTCTTTAAAGGCCCTGTTTTTTTGTATCCAACCAGCAGAGAGCACTTTAGCTTGTAATATAAGCATTGTATATACAAATGAAAACAGTCAAGTTCATGTTTTAACAAAAAGATAGGCTAACAATTATACTCTGTCATAACTTCATTCATTTTCTATCAATGCAAGTTTACTCCATCAATTTCCTAATTTTTGCATTAACTTGAATACATTTTTATAGTTTAAAAAACTTTAACACCGCCACTTCCCTCATACTCTTGTGCTATGCCCTTAATCATACGTTTTTATGTTAGTTGTATGCTGTGTATATTTTATAATTTCTACTAATTAGAAATTTATTTATGAATAGATTAAATTTAATCTCAGTTTTTGTGTACGCTCCATTTTTTCCCCCTCAAGTAGTTCATATCCTGTGGATACTCAGTAAACAGTTGTTAACAGGCTATTCTAGGTAGGTGAATCAAAATGTCAAGGTTCTGTTATAGATAAATTACATAAAGATATGCTATCTCTGTTGTTTGCCTAGTGAAGAATGGAAAGATTTAAGTGGGAAGGTTTGATTTAAATCCACTTTCTTAGATGCCTCATCTTATGAAAAACCTGTATATGGCACCTACCTCATCTTCCTCCCCATCAGGGCACACAGCCGACAAGCCCAGCTTCACCTAATTGCAGTTAAGGATGGATGGATACAGTAAAGGTCCTGCTGATTTCCCAGATTTTGCTGTTTTGAAGAGGAGCAAGAGTTGAATCACTGAAGAACTTGAAAATTTTATTCTGCCCTATTATGATTTTCTACCTTTTATTTGCTTGACAAGAGGAACAAGACTGAACAGCAGCAGAAAATGGGAACTGTGGATCAGCAAAGTTCAAAGTTTAAATGGACACTTGGAACATGGCAGTTTGGAACACCATTTAGCATTCTGACCGCACTAGACTTACTAAGATGTGTATTACTATAATTAATGTGCAACCTCACCCTAGAAAGGTGCTCAGTTAACCCATAATTCATAGAGTCCATGTGACTCACGGAGGGGGTCATTTGCATCCCCATGCCTGGCCTGCTTTGCCATGATAAATCCATTCCAAGCCTCTCTCATACCCATACCTTCTGGTGGAATGGTGGTTTGAGGAATAGGAGAAAGAATATTTGCTGAATGTAGATGCAAACCCCCTTTGCGTGATAGGTAAATAATGGTGAATACTAAGGCATAAACAGATGTGCCCTTTGGTTCAAAATGATGTTTAGCATCATTTCTAGTGTTAAGTCCCCTTGTAGACACCACTGAAAATTAGCCCTTTTTGACTTGTTTATCTCTGTATGACTGTGCTTTATATTAGTTAGAACCCATTTTTCCTGGATAAAATGTTGTACTGACGAAGTAATGTGACTTATTTGTAGTTTTTAACCCCCTAGGAATAGCCCTGAACCTGTTCTTCACTTTTTTCTCTTTCCTCCTTGATTCCCCCTTCATTATTTACACCTGCGTCAGCTGTCCACTCTAAGGGACCTATTTCCAACTCAGTGGTGGCCTGCTAACTTCTAGAACCTTGTTCTTTTCTGAATCAGAATGTAACTGGCAGTCTTCCAAAGATGCTTAAGTGACAGCTTCTGATGATAATTTGGCTGTGTTTAAAAGGGTGAAAAGCATGGTGAGGGAGTTTCCACCCAGGTGTGAGCTCCCCTAGATCCTCAGAATATACTCGAAGCTTTGGGCTTAGGATGGCATGCAGTGTGGAGCATGGGCATGGTGTGTGGTCAGGGCAGCTGGGAAGTGTGTAATGTGATCTGAGACCTGCACTGCCCTAAACAAGGTTCAGAAGCACAGAATGTTTCTGCCATACAGATAGCGGCTTTGCCTTAAGTATTTCCTGAATATTGTCAAGGGTTTTTTTTTTTTTTCCTGTTGTTTCATTGGTATATTCATGGAAGGAGACCAATGACTGCATATGAATAATGGCAAACTGGAGAGGGGATTTTGTGTAATTAACCCTTCATTAGAAATTCTTAGCTGAATGTAGGCAATTTGCCCATCTGTTTGCTTTATCTCAGTAAAAAAGTAATCATGAAGCAAATCTAGACTGTGACTTCTCTGGTAGTAGTAGGTCTCTTTTGTTGTTTGAATCATTGAGTGTTTTCTTTCTTTCTTTCTTTTTTTTAAACAACCAGTAACCTGATCTTTTATCACTCCTCCGACTTCTGCCTCCTGCTGTATGCCCGATGCAACCAACACATGTGTTGGCATGGGAGGCTAGCAGCACCGAGAGCAATTTACATTCAGCTTCCAAGCCTGCAAGAAACAGCAAATCAGCCCCTGGGAAGGCTTCGGAGACTTGTCAGCAGTCTGTAGCTTATTTCTGTGTGTGTGAGGGTGTGTGTGTGTGTGTCTCCCTCTCTCTCTCTCTCTCTCTCTCTCTCTCTCTCTCTCTCTCTCTCTCTCTCTCTCTCTCTCTCTCTCTCTCTCTCTCTCTCTCTCTCTCTCTCTCTCTCTCTCTCTCTCTCTCTCTCTCTCTCACCGTTTCCAGGCTGGAATCACTGTGGAGGAATAAGCAACAAAGTCTTGTCAAGATCTTATCTCAGGGTAATGACTAGTTAAAAATGAAAGGCTAAAATATTGATTTTCTTTAGAGGAATAATTGAGTGTTTGATGTAGAGAACACCCAGTTTCTTCCCGAGGAAAGCTGAGCAGGGCTACATTAGCAGTCCGTGTCTCTGACAGCAGCAGGGCTGGGTTTAAGCAGCGGCTGCTTTGCCTGGGGAGCACCCGTAAATGGACTTTGGTCTCAATGCTTTGACTCTTTGTCGTGGTTTTGGATGTTGGAATACGGGCGGTGATCTCTTGTCCTCTATAAACTCACCTGATTTAAAGGAAAGATGAGTGAAGAACCAAAGGAGAAAAATGCCAAACCTGCTCATAGGAAAAGGAAAGGAAAAAAGGTAAGAAACATATAAGCAACATGTTCTCTTTATTGTTCTCTGGCTCCGGGGGAGGAAGTAATCTTAAGGCTGAATTTTTGAGAGATTGGCTGTAAGAAGCTACTAGAATCAGAATGCTTTTGTTTTTTTCTGGTCTATTAATGGGTGTGTTCTGTGTTGGAGAAAAACATCACAACTCAGATACATTGCTAAAATATTTAAACAGTTAAATATAGTCATTTAGATTTCACTAAGCTGGTGTGTTTTTCATAGTGATATTCAGGATATTAAGTAAACACATGTCCTCATTATGTGGGTGGGTGTGTTTTCCCCCCTTTAAATTTTCCAGAATGCTTGTTAATTAACAGGGTACAATTACTAATGAATATTATTTTGGCATAGATGTTTAGCTTTAACACATATTTTAGGCAAACTAAGGGAAACCTGTAGTTACACTTTAAAATTACAGCATGAAGGTGAACTCCATTTTAATTATTGATCACTCTATGGCTGACAAATCTCAGATATGCATTTAGTCCTGCCATTGTACAGCCATATGCCTAATTTCTCCATTATAATTTATAAAGTTAATTTTGTTTTCCGTGTAAATTGAAGAATTATCACTAGGTCAATAAATGATTCTAGTAAACCTGTAGATTCATTTTGGTTTCCTTGAATGTATATATCTTCATATATGTCCATAACTTTTTAATACATCTCAAAATAGACAGAAAAGGTAATTCCCTAGACCTGGCATTTATTTTTGATCCATTGTGTTTTATAAACTGCCTTTGTTTTAGGGTGTGCCACCCATGGAAAAGATAGTGGTACATCTGTAACAAAGAAAAACAAATCCTTAAAATAGGTTTATAGTTCATAGCTATTTAAGGAGAATGTGTACTGTGATTTTTTTTTAAATCTCTAGTCAAAATCCTCAGATATTATATTTTAATTTCTAGACTTGTTCTCTAAAATCATATTTCTTTAAAATGTCTCCTTTGCCCAATGAGATGTGTGCTCAGCCAGTGGATGCATGGAGAATGGTTGGTTATAGGAGAGAGGATAAAAGATTTCAACTACTGGTTGGATACATGAGGCCTTTAGAAATGTTCATAATCTATTATTTATGAAAAGATTAATTTGAATACGATGTTCTTAAAGGGGCTACTC
Source organism: Ictidomys tridecemlineatus (assembly GCF_052094955.1). Taxonomy (NCBI): domain Eukaryota; kingdom Metazoa; phylum Chordata; class Mammalia; order Rodentia; family Sciuridae; genus Ictidomys; species Ictidomys tridecemlineatus. Next base: position 59,957,989 of record NC_135477.1, read on the forward strand.
TCAGCAGACTCCACGGAGAGCACATGCCAGCACTCTAGGACAGTGGCTCAACACCCTACATAGTGAAGCTGTGCAGACTGGTTGAAGTGAGCCTTGACTTCTGGTACATTGTCTCAGCAGGGGTTGATGATGTTGCAAAGGTGCCAGTCTGATTTCCCAAGGGAGTAGGTCTCAGCTGCACAGCACAAATGATTTGTTTAATGCCTAGCAGAGTGGTGCTGGTCTCAAGGAAAACTGTCAGCTTTGCTCATGTTTATGAGATATGGCCTTAAGTGTCTGAAGGGCTCCACCATGATTCTGAACACAGAGTGTCATAGAGAGCCCAGTCAGACACATGAGCCACGACACTGCAATCCTGATTAAAGTGAGCAGTGGCTGGGTGGGTTGTAAATCATTGAGCTTTTATGTGCAATCGTTTGACATGGGCTCTCCCTTCCCCTACCTTGAGATTTTCCTGGCTGTTTCAGTTCTCTTCCCATAAGGTTATCCTGCTCAGAGAGCAGTACTAAGTCGGTTGCCTTGAGCCCTTCTTCCCTCACTCAGCTGCTGCCAGGGCATTCTTTAGGAAAGGCTCAATTATGCTGCTCAGTACCTTCCCCAGTGCTCACTGCTGGCTCAGTGAAATCCAAAGTCATGACCATGGTGCCAGAGACCCTTGACCTATACCCACAACTCAAAGTCCCCCCCCCATATCATTCACTTTATCTATATCTGACTCTATCCAGACTGAATTTCCTATAAGTCCCTGAATTCAACTATTTCCTCTGATGCTTGTTGTTTGTCCACTGAGAAAGCACTTCTGTACCAGGCCACTTGGTATAATCCCTTCCATCTTTAAATTTTTTTTTTTTAGTTGTCAATGGACCTGTATTTAATTTATTTATTTTTATGTGGTGCTGAGAATCAAATCCAATGCCTCACACATGCGAGGCAAGCGCTCTACCACTGAGCTGCAACCCCAGCCCACTAATCCCATCCATTTTTGAAGGTCAAACCCAGCTCTTGCCCTTTTCTTTAAATCTCTTGATACACCCTTGGGAAAAGACAGTCATTCTTCTGGATAGACATAGCACCTTGTATGGGCAGGGCACCAGGTATATTCTGCTTCTTTTTCAAGTTACCAAGTACCAAGCCTATTCCCTTGACCACATTTGAACCTCCTGGTAGTCATCTCAGGAAATACTTAGCATGCGGCCTTGTAGGCAGTTAACTCTAAATAAATGTCCCATTGGATTATCTCTACCAGTTTACTGACCAAAAATCACCATGAATTTTCAGTGTTAGAGGAGATACATATCAAAGAGGAAATATCTTTTATATGATTAGGCCTTTTCTCCTCATATTTTCTGGATAAAGGATACAATATTTTATTGTTGGTTTTAAAATAAATTAACATCGTTATTGAAGTACATGTGTATATAAGTATACATTGGTTTAAGTTTTTATTTAAATAAATGCACACTTATTTAAAAATCAATTATATGTTTACATGTATATTCTTAACCAAAGAGTTAGAAGGTTCCTGGGTGCTCCAGGTGACCTATACTGCAGCATTTGTGGGTGTGGTCAAATGCAACACTTCAGAGGAGAAATACACGCAACCTGCCAAACTCTGTGGCAACAGACTCCCCAAGCATTTAAAATAGATTCTTATTTATATGCAGAATTATTTTAATACAGAATTTAGTGTGAAATCCTTCTCTGTATAGGAATGTATATATCAAAGTAGCCTTTAAAATTATAGATTGGTATTGAATGTTTTCAGAACAGATCACATGATTGGGGCATTTGCCTATAAAGTCCTTCATGAGAAATGTTTAATATTGAGTAGGCAAGCAAGATAAATGTAGTGGAATCATCATATTATTCCTTCATTAGTACAGAGCAAGTATTTTGTATTTTGCTTGGGAACATAAAGATTCAAATTGGTGTCAGGAAATGTTTTTTCCAATAATTTCTATGTTTGTTTTAAAAGGTAGGGAGAGAGGGAGAATATATCCCATAACTACTTATCTCTCTTTATGCTAGTTATGAGAAGAGGGTTTACTAAATGTTAGGGGACCTGCATTTTACCCTTGTCCTGCTTCTCACCTAATATCGTTTCTTGGACAGAACAATCAAATGGGATCACATACATGATACAGTAACCAAGGATATTATGAGATTGGAATAATAATAATCAGTAAGACCATGTTTTCAAAAGAGGTTTTAAAACAACAGCGCCTAAACTCAAAAGTGGTTATCATAGTGGAATTTTAAACTTGCTATGGTGTGACTGATCCTGAAGAAGAAATGACAGATGAGTACTTACTACCTCACCCAATATTGTATGCAGAAGTGCATGGTTTAGCCAGCTACCTGAGAAAACATGTTAAAAAAAAAAAGACATTTAATGCTTTTTTTTCTTTAGCATCTGTATTAGTTACCTTGGGGTGCCATCACAAAAGGCCGTACATCTGTTGGCTTAAATAATAAAACTTTATTTTCTCACGCTTAGGTTAGACTAGAAATCTGAAATTAGGGTGCCAGGTTCTGGGGAGGCCCTCTTCCTCACTTGTAGATTGTCATCTTTTTGCTATGTGCTCACTAGGCTCTTCCTCAGTATGTGCCTATGGAGAGAGAGAGCTCCCTCTCTTGCTCTTCTTATAAGGCCACCCATGCTATTGAATCAGGAGCCCCAGTCCCATGACCTTATTTAACCTTAATTACCTCTGAAAAGCCTTATCTCCAAATACAGTATGGTTACATCAGGGATTAGGATTTCAATATAAAAAGTTGGGTTATAGGGTTGGACAAAATTTAGTCCTTAATAGCATCCAAAGAAAGGTGTACTATCCAGGTTCTGAACTTAGGTATGCATAATAAGTCATGATAGGGATTCAGGTTCTTACTATTAATTTAATTCATTCAACAAATGTTCTGTGGAGAACCTTCAATTGCTAAACCAGACTTATAGAAAGTGTTATGGGTACAAGTAAAGGTGTTTTTAGATTTCTTGATGGCATAAAGTATAGAGTGGTAAATTCCATTTGGGGGATGAGGTCAGGAAAGGATGGATAGAGGAAATCAAGTTGGTGTTTTAGGAAGATATGTGTTTCCCAAGTGACAGAGGGTAAGAGCCTTCTGGTTAGAGCACATGAGATGAGAGAAAGGTTTAGAGAATCCTGGTGTGACTTTGGAATCTAAACATTGGTTTGTATGTTTGGAGTATGGAGTTCGGGGATGTATTGTTATGGCATGGTATAAGACGAGAAAAAGACAAGGACAATCCCCAGAAGTCTGGACTAAACATTTCTTTTTTGTCCTTGGTTCACCAAGAGGCTTTAACAGATGAGTATCAAGGCCAGATGAAATGCCAGGTCTTTTCTTTTGTACCAGTGATTCTATCTGGTAGGAACATGTGCTTTACTGGAATAAGAATATATATTTTCATTGTCAACAATTGCTTGAGACTTGGCCCCTTGAGTATTTTATTCTTTTTTTTTTTTTTTTTTAAACATGGCGAATTAGAGAAAAGTACTTAAAAATTCAGGATTCCACCAGGAATGAATAGTATTTCAATGAACTTGCTTATTTTTCAGAGAACTTCACAAAAGGGAATTTACCATTTCAGTTCACTTTTCTTTCCATCTGAAGAATACAAAATAACTTGCTTTATTTAAGATAGTTTTTATGGTTTGTTGTCTACCTGACTGCTCTTCCCTCTCTTCTCCTTCCTTCTTTCCTTCTCTCCCAGATACTCATGGGCTTACCTTCTGTGTGAGAGATGTGCTTTTTCTTCTCTTCATCAGCTCTCATTATCCAAATGTTTAATGCCTTTTTTTGAGGGTCAACAGAGTGTCCATTTCTGATTGTCATTCCTTACTCTTAATGGCGCTGGAATTCCATGGTTGTGTTCTTCTTTTCTGGGGCTTTGATTAGGGTACCCTGAGTGCCCCTGCCCTCTTGCTAAGGTGAGGCTAAGCTGGTATACTCTGAGCATATGGCAGTTACATTGATTTGTAATTTTCATCCCTGTGTTTGGACACTGCTTAATTTGCTCACTACTGCTCTGTAGGCAAATAACCTCTGAAAGCCTTTTGTTGGTGTGAGAGGGACGATTTGAGTAATGGTTCACTGAGCGTGGTCACGTGTTCAGTGCTTTGTTATAGTTGAGGGGCTAATGATATATTCCCTAGCAAGTGGCTTTTATATCCTTTTCCATTTCACCTTATGTATTGCTATCCTCACTGTCTAGTATTTTTTCTCCTTACCCTTATTTTGCTAGAAGTTTGAAAATCTTTGCCTTTTTTACTTAAAATTCTTATTACTCTTACTTTCACACATGCGATGAGCTTGTAGTTAATAGGCACTTAAAATTATTTCTTGTCTTGTGCATCCACATCTGCAGAAATTTTGACTCATCCTTCAATAATTAGTAATGGTATTTTGTTGAGTTGCATTGGAGTTTGTTCATTTTAGTATGCAAATTTACATGTTGTCTTTGCCCAAGTTAATCGTACATTCAGAACTATCTTTTTGTAGGGAAGAACTAAATAGATTGAGAGAATCTGGTATACTATTTCTTGATTTCAAAATTTCATTAAATAATAGCCCCTTAATATAATACTACTTAAAAAAAATCAAACAGGTAGGTTTACCTGGAAATTTACTTCAAATTTTTTTGTCAGAAAGAAGGCAGAAGAAACTTGATATAAATTTATCTTATATCTAGCAGCCTTGGGCACAAAAGGAAGGCAAGGTGCTGATATTCCACAGGTATATAATCCCTTCTCCGTAACTGCAAAACACAAATGAAAAACTGAAAAATTTTCTTTAACTTCTTTGACAGCAAAATCTGACCCGACCTGAACTCATTGGCAGCAAAACCTGATCTGACCTTATGTGAAGCTATTTATAGTCTTTATTTATCCAACTTAGTGTGAATATTTGTATGTTTTGCTGCAACAGGAAAGTCTTTGCTTATGGAAGGCTTCTCCAAGTGCTATAGGGGATGTCCATAATATTCAAATATACTTTTTTATATCTAAAATGTCTGAATTCTAACACTTTTCTGGCTGCCAGGATTTCAGATAATGCATTTGTTAATCTGTACTGAGTTCTGAGCTGGGACTGGTGACAAGCTAGCGGTTAGCTGGAGTGAGGGGGAAGGGGCTTGTTTGTGTCTTTAGTAAATTCCAGGTAAAATGGTACTCTGTTATACCAGGTGCTATATCAAAGGACCATAATGCAACTTTCAGTCTTATAGGAAAAATTATTTCCAGGAGTGTGGCAAAGGAAAATTTGGGATAATAAATTTGAATATTTGGAATGTTTGGTTCTGAAATGATATTTATAAACTTTGTGTGTGTGTGTGTGTGTAATGAAATGTTGTTTATTGGTAAGAAGAAGAAAAAAATGGTCCTGATTACTGTTCCTGAAATTATAAGTTTTTTTTTGGTTGTTGTTGATTATACCATTTGATAAGGTCATAAAAAATAATCCTGGTTTATATTTTCTGAAAGTATATAGACTTTGAGGAAATTATTATTTGATTGAATCATTGTACCTACTTGCCAAGAAAATAATGTTAATCATATGAGGGATGATTAATTTTGCACAATTAGCATGTAAATGACTTTCTCTGTCATCCATCTTAATAAAATTTCATTTTATTCTTGTTTTTCATACAATGTGATTTTCAAAAGTTTTTACTTTTTTATTCTGTTACACATCATTGTAAAGATATTGTGTTTATTTCATGGCCATATAAATGGCTTAAAATCTAGAAGTTTCTTTCAATTCCTGGTTCCTCTATTAACTTTAGAATTCTAGTCATTGAAATCCATTGGTCTTCCCATCATCAGGGAAATTATAAGATCAAAGCATATGTAAAACACTGTTCTGTAGATATCAATGACATTTATAGAGATATGAACTGATAGCTTTAACAGTGCCAATAAAACAAGACAAAATTTCATATAATTTAACATAGGAGAAGGGTTAAGATTATGAAACTTGGAACATAATTAAATAGTTTGCTGATGCAGGCTGTCAGTATAGATAGCTTCAGTACTTTCGGCCCTCACTTCCCACTCACCAATCTTAACTTATGTGTCCCATGAGGTATGTCTGTCTAGCATTTACTGTATGTGTTTTAAAATACAATATGTAATCATGCTGAAGTTTTTGATAGACTTATTTTATCATTGTGGTTCGGCCTCAGTGCTCTCCTATTTATCCTTTCAACAAATATTTTTTGGGGGCTTACTATTCTAAGTGCAAGGGATACATGAAGAACAAGACAGATAAACATACAAGGCAGACAATTAGTGAAAAGTCAATAAAAAAATTACACAAGAGACTGCTACAATGGAGAGAAACTAGGGCTCAGAGAAGGGACAGTTCATATAACCAGGGTGGCTAGTGAAGTTTCACTAAAAAGGTGACCATTGATTGATAGGCATGCCCAGTCAGGACAAGGAATTGGTCAACTCTGGAAAGATGATATTTCAGCAGGGAGGAAATGCTTGGGAAAAGGCTCTATGGTGCTTGGGTCCTGAGAAGTGAATACAACTTGGCCTCATAAGATTCTCCCAACTGGCAATGAACTTGAAAAATTTCTTCACACAATCCTCAAATGTCTTTTTTCCTCTGGGAATTCCACCAATATTTTATGAGTTTTGAAGGCAATGGATAATATTTCAGGGAGTCATCTGAGCATACATGATACCTGAATTTGTCATTAATTTAAGCAACTAAAATTAATATTTTATAGTTGTTACATCTGGGCATACATGATACCAGTGAAATTTTGGTAAGTGAACGATTAATATTTATTCTACTCCCCTTCAGTGTTACTTACTGTTAGCCATTAGCCGTTGTGATTTAAGTATTGTGAGTAATTTAATTTAATTTTCTTGCAGAAAAACACATCTCTCAAGTCTCCATTTAACAATCATTCTTCCCCTTGGTACATAATATATTTGACAAAACAGAAATACAAACAAAGCGTATGTTGGAAACTTAATAAACCTTGATATGATATTTATGCATGATAATTTTTGGAAATGGCTTTTAGGTAGCCTATGAAATAACCATTGCCTTAGATTATAGCTGCACCACTTTGAGCATTTGTGTCATATTTAATGTCAGCATTTTGTGTCTACTTAATGAAAAATTAAGCAATAATCACAGTAAACCAAGTTATTTCTGTGAAACAAAGCTTAAACTCCAGATAATTTATCTAGAAACATCTTGCATTTTTTTCCATTTTCATGATGCTAAGTTATTCAGTCTTTACATTCAGTGATTTCACCTCTAGATAATTTACCTTGGCATTTTACAAAATTGAAACATCTCTGGGATATTATATTATCTTGAAGGATGGTTTCCCTGTTTTTCAGCCCTGTTCATTTAAACATACAAGGGTCATCCAAAATACACAAAGAAGCTGAACCATGGTGGTCTGACTATTAATGAAAAAGAGTGTGTGCATAATTACTGAGTAATTATGTGAATCATGTTTTCAACTAATTATTTATGAGTAACTTCAAAGTTTCTTTTAAAAACAAATTCAGCTTCAGTTATGATTTTATGGACTCCTATTCCACTGCCCTTTCAGAGATGTTTATGAGAAACGTAATGGATTTCCTTCTACTATATACATGTAGGGTTATTTCACTCAATCCATTGTTTTGGACAAATAGGGTAGCTCAGGAAATAGTTTCGAATATTTGAAGTTCCCTGTTCTGACCCCTTAAGCAGCATTCACCTTGTGCAACTGCTTGGTCTACTATTAAGAAAAAAATATGCATAGATTCCAGCCCTTAAAAAAATTGCTGCATGTGGCTTTTGATGAATTTATTTATTTGAATATGTTTGAAATATGTGCTATAAACTTTCATAAGCAGTTTAGTTGAGAAGTTTTCCCTGTAATTCATAAAATTTTGCTATTTTAAGAGATCGCTTGAACAAAACTCTAAAAATGAAGAAATGTCCTCTATATTACTAAAGTGTAACAGCTATAAAATATTAATTTTAGTTGCTTAAGTTAATGACAAATTTTCAATCAGCAGCTCACTTGATGATAATGCTTTTAACACTACTCCCTTTCTTTGTATAAAAGATTTTTGACATAAACTTTAGATAATCTTGTGTAAGTTATAAATACATCAATTATATATTTTTTTAGATAATAGATATTCTGATATAGTTGTATCTAGCTAATGTTATTCAACGCATTTTTTATCTTCTACTTATAAAGCTTACTATAACTTTCAAACATGAGATTCTTCTAAAAGTGTTTTAATCATGGGCTTAAAATATTTTAATCCTGGTCAAAGGAAAACAGTAGCAATGATAAACTAGCAATGGCAGATGATGGAATCAGATATGTCAGAGTTAGAATTCTTGTACAACCAATTAATTGCTATTCAAGATAATTTTCAAAGTCCTTTTTTCTATAAAAGGAATATTTTGCTTACCTAGAATATGAAGGTGAGGCTTGGAAGCAGATCTTACCCCAAAGTAGGCAAACACCGTTGAGAAGTTACTGTCATCGCTCCAAGCATCATGAGCATAAGATTAGTTTTTGCACTTATTACCTATGGGGAAAAAAAAGAAATTTGGGGAGACATAAATACTGTTCTGTCTCCTCAAATCAGAATCTTCAACATTTTAATATAACTTGCATTTTTTGTTATAAATTGAAATAAAGTGTTTCATCGTGGTAAAATTAATTTGTTATGTTGACTTCCTTCCTGCCTAATAAGCAAATTAGAAATTTGTCTTCCAATCTGCTACAAAACTACCATTTGAATTATTTTAGAAAATTTTATATTTACTCTATCCCTAGAGGAATTCTGATTTTGGAACAAATTTATGGACCATATTGCATTATATAAAAATTGGCAGGGATAGTTCATTGTATGTTTGTGTAACATTGATTTCTGATGGTACATATCAGGTTTTGATTATTAACTTTAGTATATCAGCATAGTATATTCTTAAATTTGTGTTGTAAGAATCTGTGGCACTCAACTTTATGTAACCATTTGTGAAGAAAAGGGATGTATATAAAAAAGAACTATGCCTTGGGGGTCCAAAGTCTTGGATTTTATCTTGGCTTCAGTGTATCAGCAAGAAACAGTCTGGTACAAGGAACATGAGATTCAAAATCAGATGATATGGAATTCCTGATTGCCACTTACTTATTTACAAATTGTGTGACTGCTTATAAACCACAAACATAAGTGTGTCTGCCCAGAACACCTGGTGCAACTATTTCAAGTTGTTACAGACACGCACACTTAATTTGCCACATCTTTGAGAATTTAAAAACTATACACACATACATAAATAGTTCATTGTGTTTACATTGAATTGAAAACCCCATTTTCTAATATCTGAAATGTAGTTTAACCAGATGATAGCTATGACCTTTATGGGTATTTAGAGACAGCTTTCTCCAAAAGATATTGAAGTCATATTTTCAAAGCAAAAGTAATAGGTAGGATTTGACATATTATTGGATGTTTGCTGATGGAAATACAAAGGTCTAAGAGAACCTCTTCTTTATAGTTGTTTTCTATTCAACATCTCTCATATCATTTTCTCTCTAATGGTATAGCCATCTTATTTACAAATTTGCATTCTGATTTTTTTTTATATTTGTAATTGAGGTGCAAAGAAAACAAGGAATATTTCCTAGTCTTTTTTCTTTCACATAGAATTCAACTGTCAATCTGTTATTATATTTAAAAACAACCCAGTGAAACATTCTGAATTTAAAATAATAAGACCTAAGGTCATTTTTCTGGGCCAGGAATAGAAGTTCCATCAGAGATAATTTATGCATTGTTTACATCTAGATCATAGATAGTTTGCCATTCTGACTTTTTTATTGTGACAAAATACTCATACAATTTGCCATTGTAACCATTTTAAAGTTCAGTGCCATTAACTATATCCACAATGTACAACCGACACATTCTAGATTTTTCATACCCCAAACAGAAGCCTGAGACAAAACTCCTGATTCCTTCCTCCCCTGTGGCTCTGGAAGCTACTAATCTCCCCGCCCCCACACACACAGATTTGCCTCTTCTTGCTATTTCATATGAATGGAATCATACAACATTGTACTTTTTAAAAATAGTTGTAGATGGACAGAATGCCTTTATTTATTTATTTTTTATGTGGTGCTGAGGATGGAACCCAGTGCTTCACACATGCCAGGCAAATGCTCTGCCACTGAGCAACAGCTACAGCCTACAACATCGTACTTTTGTTCTTAGCTTTTGTCTCAGCACACTTTCAATGTCTGTTCATGTTGTCATGCATATCAGTACTTTATTCCGTTTTTTTTTTAAACAAATATTCCACGGTATGACTAAGCTATGCTTTGTTCTTCTAGTCACCTGTTGATGTATATTTAGGTTGTTTCTACCTTTTGGATGTTGTAAACAGAGCTTCAGTGAATATTCATAGATGAGGTTTTCTTTGAACAAAAACTCCATTAATATGGATTTGATTCTTATTAGTGGAAATGCTGGTCCTATACTAATCCCATTTTTAAATTATTGAGGAACTGCCAAGCTGTTTTCCTGATAAGTTTTTATAGTTTCATTTCTGTTATGTTAATATTTTAATATTTTACTACTCATGCAGTCATATATATATATATATACTTTTGGAAGTTTTCTAGGTAAACTATGCTGAGTATTTGTGTATATCATGGAGAGATGGGGATAGCAGGAAGGAGTATGTGGAGAATGCCAGAGACACTAATCTAATGTAAGTAGAGAGAGGAATCCCGGGTGAACTTTCAATGAATGGCAGCAGGTATATCCCAGAGCTTCTGAAAAAAAAAAAAAAGTGAAACAGTGTGGTATCATTTCTGATTGGGATTTTTGTGCTTGAAATATGAACTTTAAACAGGAGCAGAACTAAGAAGAAAGCAATTCCTGTAATGTTCCTAACACAAAACATTGACTATTCTACAATAGAGTGCATGAGACAGAAGATCAGTAGTCCAGAGGAGAGAAATTTATACCAGCATAGAAAATAGGTCATGTGCTTAGTTACATCTGGTTTAAGATTTCTTCCAGAGATAAGTACTTTGCAGGCTTAACATATATGCCGTGTATGTCGCTTTTGTGTGTGGCTTCTCATTCCTAGTTGTTTCTCTTTTAATTATCTGGGATGAAAGAACACTCCTGGGCAGCGTTACAAAGACATTTTGAACCAGTCAAGCCCTTACTACTTGGATCCGATTTTTTGGTCATGAAAAGGTGAATTGCTAGCTGGGTGGCACACACCTATAATCCCAGTGGTTTGGGAGGCTGAGGCAGGAGGATTCTAAGTTTAAAGTCAGTCTTAGCAAATTAATGAGGCCCCAAACAACAGCCATTAAGGACTCCTGGGTTCAATCCATGGTACAAAACCAAAAAAAAAAAAAAAAAAAAACCCCAAACGGTGAATTGCTGTTCTAGGAATTTCCATTACAAGCTATTGAATACATGATCATAATAGGGAGAAGGTTGACATCAAAATAAACAATTTGTAACTGCCTTGCTCAGTAATAGACACAAAGGAAAGGGAAAAGTATTAGACAGGTGTTTACTCATGAACCCATGTGTCTTTCATATGACATGAGAAAATTCCCAAGATACCAGGTTCTTAGATCTCCTATGAGTGGTGTGGTTTCTAGTGTTTCTTCCTTTTTTAGTGGTTGAGTAACTACTGAAAGATGCAATCAGGTCAAATTATTGCAAATCCATTGATACAAACTGGTGTTACCCCATAGAGTACTTTCTGGTCATGAAGTGTTACAAGATTAAATGTTAAGAATTAAATATTACAGAGAGCTATCAAAAGTCTGTCTTTGGTTATCAGATAAAAAATACAAAGTAGTCTTTATCTCAATACTTTTAAAATTTTCCCTGTTTTAAATTAATTTATAACTAGATAGTTGTATAATTTACATTCTAATAGGATACATTCCACTCCAATGTAGACTCCTTATCTAAATGTTTTCTTAAAATTTCTTGCTTTAAGTTTACATATAACTGAAAAATTTTATAATTTTCTTTCTTATCATTATTTCTCTTTGTTTCCTACCCACTTCAGTAAGATTTGGTATTTGGGTCCTATTTTAAATTAAAGAAATACAAAATGGAAAAGTTGAGAATATTCCTGCTGAGAGAATAAATTTGGAAACTATTTTATACTTCCATTTCTAAATATTTTTTTCTCTAAAGATTTTTAGTGTCTCACATGATACATGTATATCTACTTATTATGTTGCTATATCATAACATGTACTTTCTATAAAGTATATACTGATTATAAAACTTTATTTAATTACCAAGACAGTACAACAAAAGTAAATGGTAAAGAGTGATTGATTTAATCAGAAAAATAAGTTTTTTCACAGACAGATGTAGATAAAGTCCTCTTTGAAGTGCACCTTGACATAGAATTGAAGGTGTTTGTATCAACCAGGTAAATTTTAAAGTGTTTGGTCATTGTGATGGTGGTGCTAAGGATTAAACCTAGTATCTCATGAATGCTAGGCAAGCACTTTCCTATGAAGCTACCCCTCCAGCCCTGGATTTTTAAAACAAAGGTCTTAGTTGTTTGGGGCTTCTTCTCCTTCTCCTTCTCCTCCTTTCTCCTTTCTCCTTTCTCCTTTCTCCTTTCTCCTTTCTCCTTTCTCCTTTCTCCTTTCTTCTTCCTCCTTTCTCCTTCTCCTTCTTCTTCATTTTACATTTATGTGGTACTGAGGATCGAACCCAGTGCCTCATGGCCTCATGTATGCAGGTGAGCACTCTACCACTGAGCCACAACTCCAGCCCTTGGGCTTCTTATCTGTTATAAAATATGATCATTTGCTCCTTTTAACTTTGGACTACAAAAACCTCATACCACTGCAGTTATGGGCCTCACAGTCTTGGAATTGATCAGCAGTTAGCAGACACAATTTGTAAAGAGATGGTACAACCATGAAAGGTCTAGGATTTCACCCCAAGGGCCTTTCCTGGAGCCTGTCAGGATTACCTGTGATTACCTGCATTTAAGGTGAACCACAATGTACAGGGCTCCATGAACATTGCATTGTTCCTACTCTTGGGGATATTGTCATCTCACAGGACAACTACTTTTGACAACTACATTGGGCCACATCCCCATCCTGGAATAGATGGTTTTAAGTAATCCATTGTTCAGAGAAAGGGCTCTGTGTAATGCAGTTTGGAAAGGGTGATATGTGTAAAAAAATAAAAAGCCTAACTACTAAGACCAATAAAGACATAGATTTAATGATGTGTGTTTGTGTGTATGCGGCTTGCTATTCATATGAAAAAGCTTTCTGAAGAGTGCTTGTTTCTAACCAGAGTGGCAGGCTGATATAAATAAAATGCCAAAGAAGAAATATAACTGAATAAATTGGGGCCTATGTTGTCCGATTTCATGATTATTCAAGAAAAGCTAGAAATCCAAATTTCTCCATGAAATCTTTTGACAGTGGACTATAGAAATTTATATAGTTTAAAAACATGTTGTGGAACAAATCAAGAATCAAACAACTGGGGCTGGGGTTGTGGCTCAGTGGTAGAGTGCTTGCCTAACATGTGTGAGGCACTGGGTCCAATCCTCAGCACCATATAAAAATCATATATAACTATAACTAAAAAAATATTTTTCAAATGTCTCTTAAAAAAAAAAAAAGAATCAAGCAACCAACCAACCAGCACAGACTCCTGGACTTCAGGTTGGAATCTCTGCTTTGACCTGTTATAAAAGGGTGGCTACTTCATTAGTTATTGCTGAGAAGAACATATAGGGAATCACTGTGGTCCATGTTAATCTAATATCTTTCTATTAGTTTTCAATTTTTTTTCCACACGTTTGATAGTTCAAGTACTGGTTTCAGATTTCACTTGCCCCTTCTCCCTACGCCCAAGGCAAAGCCCATTAGAAGAATTATTTGATGAACTCCGTGTATATCATGTTCCTAAAGGCACTGCCTTCTGATGTATTTTGTATTTTGTTGTTGTTACTGTTGTTGTATTGTTACTAGGTTGGGGATCATACCCATGGCATACATTGAGCCACATGCCCAGTCCTAGAATAGATGGTTTTAAGTAATAAAAGGAATACAGTAGCCATATAGCTGGAAGAATTCTGAATAATGCTTGAGGAAGTTTGGATTTTCAAATTAGTAAATATATGGCAGGTTATTTATTTTATTGAATATATATCGTGACTCAAATGTTTCAGAAAAATGAAAGGCAAAGTTAACATTTTTGGAATCCCTGCTATGTGCCAAATATAGGAGGGAGATTTGCCCCAGTCACTTCATTTTCTTGTTAAGTCCTGCAACAAACCACTGAAATCTTTTCTTCAACATTTCACTAGTGATCAAAATCAATGTAGAAAAAGTGTCTGCACTCTCCCAATCACTGGGTGTATGGAATATCCAGGGTTTCAGACTATTCGAATCTAAAGCCTAATTTCTTCTTTCCTGCCCTTTAGTATTTCCCTGTAGTAAGGAAGTTTGCCATTCGGGCAGTGCAGTTAAATTTTAATCATTGTAATTTATCAATTGGTACTATCGCAAAGTAAAGGAGGCAGAAATACCTGGTTTAGTAGATTTAGCTAAATAATTCAGACCCTACAATTTATTGGTATATACATCAACTTTTCAGGTTTCTACAACAAACTAGATTCTTACAAACAGCTCAGATCTCACATATTTAGAATTCATGGCTGATACATGAATGATACTCGTGAGTAGATTTATTTTTGTTAAAATGCCATACCAAATTCACAAGGTGTCCAAGATCCTTAAAAAAATCATATGCTTATATTTTGTAATTATACATACGACATTAAAGCTGGTGATGTTTATATTTATTGTTGTAATAAAAGCATTTTGTTGAAACCTAACATATGTATATTTTAGTTGCTTGTGAAATCTTAGCATGGATATTTACAAAGTGTTATGCACTCGATCTTATTAAATACTTACTCGAGAGCTACAAAAATTAGCTTACATTTTATAATTTTAGGATAGGAGATGTCTGAGGACTCCTATTTCTAATTGCACATTAACAAGAAATGAATATGAATTTCAAACTTTCTCAGTTCTAAGCAACGTAGCTGTTTACATATTTTAATGTCTCTAGGATTGGGGTACACCTTTACAATCAATCAAGTAGCTTTAAGGTAGCTGTCATTGCTTGCGTATGTGCAAACTTGGTTGTTATTCTAGATACTATGACTGTGATACTTCAAAATTTCAGTCAGCACGCTATTTATGGATCTTTGTGGAAGAATTTGCAGACTGGGTTGGAAGAAAATCCTGTAAACAGTTGTTGTGCATCACTTTGAGAAATGCTGCATCACCTACCATCTTGATGGCACAGGGCTTGATCTCATGTGTGAAAATAGGCATTGATGACTTGAAGTCCAGGCATTGATAGATTTGGAAGAGTAGGACCTTTGATGAAGTTCTGAGATACTTTAACCAGTTTACTTTATTTATATCTTCTGTTTTCTGTGTGTATAAAGATCACAGATGATTACAGTATAAGTATAAACAAGTTAATAATTTTTCCAGAAGAAAAAATTTGAAATTTGATGTCATAATCATGTAATAATTTGAAAATATTTTTCTTTCCTTGTGCTAGGTTAAAAGTGGTACATGGCATGATAAAATGGCATCTTAGACATGATTAAATACAGTAGTGAATAATTAATTTTTCAAATAAAAAATTCAAAACTCATAGTGTGTATTTTCATGTTAAAATTCAAAATTGAACTATATTAAATTTTGGCTAAACATTATAATACTGCGCTGCTAAATTATAATTTTAAAAGTTGTATTTCATTTTAGAATATTCTTCTTCAAGTTTAACCAAATGAAAATAATATATGAACTATGTGTATCTTCTTTTCAATTATTTTTCAGTTTGCTTTGTAAATTGTAACTAAAAATTCAGCAGTGTGCAACAATTTAAGTTTGCAAATGAGACCTGGAATAGAAACATTGTTGAACGACTTTGAAATTAGTTGACTCTCACTTTAATTCCTTCAGTAAATATCTTTTAATTGATAATAGACTTTTACTTTTCTTTCAGTCCAATTCTGATTTTTTTTTAAATTATAGTTTTAATTTCAATATGTGATTGAATGTATTGTTCATACATTTTCACTTTTAATTTGTAACTCAAAAAATATTACAGCATTGTTGAAGTTACAGTTAGGAGACACAGGTCTGATGTTCTATTGTACAATAGGGTGACAATAGTTAGCAATAATGTATTATATACTTAAAAGCGGCAAACTCATGACAAATATTGTAAGTGATGGGTTTGCTAATTGCCCTGATTTGATCATTTCACAATGTGTACATGTATCAAGATATCGATCACATTGTAATTCATAAACAGGTACAATTATAATGAGTCAATTAAAAGTAAATTAAACTTTAATTAAAAATAAAATTAAACTTAAAAATTACAGTGTTAAATACCCTTGAACATTCATTTTCTGAAATCATATATTAAATATTATTAAGCTGAAAAGACAAAAATCCAAACCAGCCATCTTAAGGGGTGATATATTGAAAAGAACACCAGAATCATGCTATTGATAAAATATATAATTAAAGAATAAAAAATGTTTAACTTCTGCATATTGAAAATTCCTAAGAAGAATACTACTAAGCCTTTCCCTAAATATAGATATATTGGAGTTATGTAATCTTTGCTCCTGAAGAGAAATTAGATGACTTTTGGAATAATATGGTCAATATGTTCAGCAGAGACTCAAAAGGCATAGTGTCTAGTGTATGACGAAGAAATGAAAGTAGAAGCAGGAAAACACTGTGCCAACTTATGAAAACTCCATAACATTATGACCTAAAATCATTATAGCAATGATTTCTTCAAAGATGCCATAGCATGCTTGTGTTCATGCCTCTGTTGGATACAAAATGTGGAAACATAATTGTGAACTTAAAATGCCTATTTTTATATCTTTACCTTCTTCTATTTTTGTCTGCCTTTTCTTTTATGTTTATCTCTTTGTGTAATTTAATGAATTTTAAGAATCTAAGTATACAGTTTTGTCAAAGAAGTAGCAGAAAATATAAAAAAGAAAAAAGAAAAAGCTATATAAACATTTTTTAAAATGTTTAATGTTTTAGACTTTTTTAAAAGTATAATCCTTTTTATACTTTTTAAAGAATTCTAAGTATATGTATTTCTTCTTTTTATAAAATTGCCATGTTAGTTTGAAAATTTTCAGACTTACATTTATACATATTTGAAAGGAAAATTACATAGTAAATGTCTCTCATTTCTACTTATGGGAAAGAAATCTGTTAATGGTAAGATCAAGAGCTGTTTGTGTGTATTACTTTAATCAAGTCTGTTTATTTCCAATATATTTAAATATTTTATAACAAAATATTATATTTTCATGAAATGTAATACTTATAATAGATATATAGTATGTGAATATAATGTTTTTATAATCCTGAAATTACTACAAAAGAAAAAGTGGTATGATTCACACATTATTTACTGTTGACTTTTAGGACAATAATTTTCTTTTTCATATGATGGTAAATCACTAAGCATCTGTCCTTTTAGTCTGAGTAATTCTCATTTACTTCAACAGAAAAAAAGCTTCTTTGTGAAAGCACAGTGCGTGCTCTTGCTTGTTTCTCTGAGGTGTCCAGTGTTCTCTCCTCTTCCTTGGTGACAGGTTCCTTACAAGTACCTGTGCAGACAACCCAGAGTAATATGCCACCTAGTGACCCCATAAAGAATTCACAGCTTTCAATCACTGTCCAGCCCACATTAAAGGCAGTTCATAGGATAGGTCTTTATGAAAATGTTATCTAGAGATACCTATACATGTACTGTTTGGATCTTCTCTTTCATTTTTATTTCCAAATGTCATTTATGATAAATATTTGATTTCTCCTCAACTTATAATAAATGATTATTCTCAATAGAATCTAAGCTAAATGGCAAAATTGCCTAGTATTTTGTGTATAGAATCCAGTTAAGTGCTTCAGTAAATTTAATATGTGCTATAAGCATCAGTTCAACTAATTATGAACTTTAAGGATACATGTTATGCGCCCCCCTCAGTGTAGAAATAAGAGATTTGGTCTTTAAACAACACATAATATCAGTTATAAGAAAAATGTTGTTATTATAGTATTTACACTCTTGAAGAGCAAGGTATTAAAATAAAATATTAAACTATAGTAAATTAATAGTCTGGATACTATAGCAACATTTATCCCTGGTGTAAAGTTATTGATTCATAAATAGGAAGCTAAATATTAATTATTAATGTTTTAAACTATAGCTTTTGAAACCTATTTCAGTGTTAGTGTTTCAGATTCATGAAATATAATTTCTCCTGAAAAATCATGGTGTTTTTGTGTACATGCTAGTCAACATGATGGTGGGGAGAGAGAGAGAGAGAGAGAGAGAGAGAGAGAGAGAGACAGAGAGACAGAGAGACAGAGAGACAGAGAGTAGTGAGAGAGAGAGAGTAGTGAGAGAGAGAAAAGAGTTCTTCTCTCTCACTTACATGTGGGCAGTATGCGATTGATTAATTAATTAATTAATTTTAAAAAACTTGGATGGCTGAAGAATTCTTCTATTCTAAACTTGGTTTAGAATAGAAGAAGGACTTGGTTTTTTCCTTAATATTCTTTGAGACTTGGAAATGCCCATGATACTGCAATTGGAAAATTTGACAATTGTACTTTTTGTTATATGATTGGGCTTAAGGGATAAACTCGTGGATTAAATGAGCAGAAGCTTCAAATTCTTATTATAGACTGTCCTGAATTCTTTCAACTGCAGTTTGCCTATCCATAAAAATGGAGAACAAGATAACATGCCTTGATTACCTCATAAGATTGTTATAAGAATTAGATGAGATTGTGAATGTGAACCTGTTCTACAGTTTATAATTATGAAATAATGATCTACAATACCTTAAGAATGAATTATATTTCAGAAATGGAGGGATAAATTATTACAACCAGTGGGAACTAGTATAATATATTTAACTACCTAAGTCTATAAGTGAAAGATATTAATAAATCAAAGTGTAGCCCTTATTTTTTTATTTTTTTGTTTATAGATGGATACAATATCTTTATTTATTTTTATGTGGTGCTGAGGAATGAACCCAGTGCTTTACCACTGAGCTACAGCCTAGCCCTATAGCTCTTATTTTTTTAATTGATTTTATTTTTTAAATATATGACAGTGGAATGCATTGAAATTCTTATTACACATATAGAGCACAATTTTTCATATCTCTGTTTGTATATAATTCATGTCTTTATACATGTACTTTGGATAATGATGTCCATCACATTCCACCATCATTGCTAACCTCCTGCCCCCTCCCTTCCCTTCCCATCCTTCTTCCCTATCTAGAGTTGGTCTATTCCTCTCATGTCCCCCTTCTCTACCCCACTATAAGTCAGTCACTTTATATCAGAGAAAAAATTTGACATTTGTCTTTTTGGGATTGGTGTAGCCCTTATTTTGAACTATCTGACTTTAAGTTATTTGGGAGATAGGTAAACATGGGTTTGAATGGGTTTGAGACTCACTGATTATATTAAACAGATAGTTTGACATTTCCTGAAACGGTGTATTATTGTTGACTATTGTAAATGTCCTCTGTCGATGTTTTCAAATACTTGAGAAAATTTTCCTCTTTGGGAGAAAATAATAAGAGCCTGTCCTCAGAGCAAATGGTGTCCATTATGTCATTTTAAACTTCTTGTGTTCCCTTTGCAGTGCCTTGCAATTTTAACTAATAATTTCTACTAAAAGAAAATTAGTTCTTTTTTTTCTTAGAAGTTAAATAAAGACTAGGGCTGAGATGTCAAGATGACCCCTGCCCCCAGTATTGCCTGTGATTCCTAAGATGGGGTTGCATAATGTTTTTTAAAAACTGGAAAAGATAAGTACTTGTCTTTTGCTTGCCCTATATGTAAACACATTTTCATAAACTTCATAAGGGCACTCACCTCTGTTTTTCCTATATTTATTTTCTGATTTAACTGCAAAAGAACTTGCTTAAGAAAACAAACAAGGAAGATGACCAAGAAGAGGCAGTAGAGGTAATGGAGGCCTGGATTCACCAAAATTGTGTGACCTTGAGCAAATTATTTTATCTTTGTGTGACTTAGTGTTATTGCCTATAAAATGGGGTTCTGTTGTCTACCATATAAGTTTGTAAGGAGCTTAGGTGAGTTAAAACATCACTTGGCACTGGGCAGTGCTGTGGGAGGATCTGTTAAATAATGTGACCTGATGTTGTACCCTTTTTTGATATTTTATTTATGTGAATATTTATTGTATGTGATTTCACTTATGTAATTATTGTTCCACCTCTGTGTGTTCTATCTCTTGCATTGCAAAAATTAAGCGCAATTGCTTGTCATATGCCTGAAGTAAATGAAGATAGTGCAGTGATAAATAGGGCAGTTGAATAGAAGGGAATGTTATTTATTGCTGTTACAATCAGAACAGGATAAACTGGAATGTGATAATTTACTCTGAAGTTGCCCCAAGCTCCTTGTATTTGTCTTAACATTTTAAATAGATGGTCATTTCTTTGGATCCTCTTCCTTCCTGAGATAAACTGTAAACTTATGCAACTGCTTTCAGAAGGGTGGAAATAGAATAATTGACTGTGATAAGATTGCATGGTAACTAAAATGATAAATGTGGAAACACTTGATAAATTATAGAAAGAGTTGTTAGATGTGTGTGTCTTCTGCCTTCTGCAGAGCAGCCTTGCTTTCTGGAAGATGTGGTGGGGATCAGCACTTTGGTTGGCAGCACCTGTTATCTCATAGCACCTTTGGCCTGAGGCCTCTTTATAAAAACTCATTATAGCATCATCTCATGAGTGGATAATGGTAAACAGATTTAGGATAGTGACAATTATGTAATTTTAATGAAATAAACTAAGGTAATATTGTGCGGTGTTCTTGATTTGAGAAAACAAGTATCATGTAACCAGTTCCTAATTTATAATGCTCTCCTTTGTCTATCCTGAGCTTTTTTCAAAATTTATTTTTAGTTGTTGATAGACCTTTATTTTTTTTTATTTATACATTGTGCTAAGAATCCAACCCAGTGCCTCACACGTTCTAGGCAAGTGCTCTACCACTGAGTCACAACCCTGGCCCCTGAGCATTTTTGTTGTTGTTGTTGATGTTGTTGTTGTTCTAATTAGTTATACATAACATAGAATGCATTTTGACACATCATACATAAATGGAATATTACTTCTCATTCTTCCGGTTGTACATTATGTACAATTACTCTAGTCATATGATCATATATGCACATAGGGTAATAATGTCTGATTCACTCTACTATCCTTCCTATCCCTATACCCACTAGCTGAGCTTTTGATCTTGTGAGTTCTGTCTAGATACACTGTATTCTTTACTTTGACTTGAATGTTTTAGGCTAAGTAATCTATCTTTCAATCCCTTGAAAGAATCATGAGATCAATTCTATTATACTTACAAACTTGAATTCTGTAAGTATGCTTTATATATGTTATATATACATATATATATGTTTGTTTGTTTTTCTCCATGTTTTGTAATTAAAACATGCTAACCCAAAATTGGCCAGAAATTCTAGTAACCTAGAACTATTTTTTGTCACTTGACTTAGAACCATACAACTTCAACCATACAACTTCAGTTTTGGAAGTACTTCAAAAAATCATTTAGTTCAATAAAAGACCAGCGACTGGCAGCTGAAACACAAGATGAAGTTGTCATCCTGGAGGGATTCTTTCTGAGGCTGCTGCTTTTCCAGTCTCACTTTTCTATTGTCTCCTACATCCATGTATTATTTAGTGTCCTTTTTCTCCCTCCCATTCCATCTGATGTTTATGATCGAGTCTTTCTAAAAGCACCCTAGCTTTCTTTTTTGATCACAATTCATTGTGATTTTAATTTTCATATTTTGTATATCTCACATGTTTAAGGATATAGTTATTTAATCTTTTTAAAGCCTTTGTTGATCAATTACGAAAAGGTTCGATGGAGAAATCAAGTGGGGACAAACTTACCATGGCACTTTCTTACCTTTTCAAAAATATTATCTATGGGATTGGGGGTGTGGCTCAGTGGTAGAAGGTTTTCCTACCATGTACAAGGCCCTGGGTTCCATCCCCGACATCACACACACACACACACACACACACACACACACACACAAAAAAAAAATCTATTCTCTATAATGTTTAGATTAGTAATAAATCAAATAATACACATCTACCACAAAATTCTTTGAGACTTGTGTTAAAATCTAATTTGTTGAGACTAAGCAATATAGAATTTTGTAAATATTCATAATGGATATTTCAGCTTCTTTAAATATTCTAGGTCAAGCAATATTATAGATTAACACAAACAGAAAGTTTAAGACAACCTTATAAATGAGAAAAGTATTTAGAACTTATTTACCTTGCATTATTTTTGGCATTTTCAAGTGTTATTTTAGATTAATCTCCAAGTCTGTCACTTTAGAGTGAGTTAACTAATAATATTTTCATATTTGTAACTGCCAGTTTTAAGATAACTTGAAGTTCAGTGCAAAGTCATATCTTTCAAAGGAAGAATCTGTTAACTTGTCAGAGTTGAGGATTATTAATGATGATTAAATCTGGGAGAAAAATGGAAAGCAATATTTCACCTGAGTCCCTAAAGAAAGCAGAAATGTGGCAGGGTTGGCCAATGAGAATGTTAAATTATACATTTTGAATTTTGTAAACATTTTTTCATTACTCTTCTTTACTTCTCAGACATTGTCACTATGTCCTAATTCTAAATTTTCATACAGTAGTATCATAATCAGTTCATTAAATTAAAAGGTAATATCTCCAAGCTGGTTGAAATATGACAAGACTAATATTCTTTCCTGCCAGGACACATTGACTGAGCTCTTAGCACAGTATATGGATATTTATTGATGGCTGACTCAATCTCTGGTTTTTGTCTTATAGGGTGCCATTTACATGGTATGTCTGGCATTCTGAAATCATCTGGGCATACAACCCGTTAGCATCTAGAGCCTACTCTCTGCTTTGCACTGTAGCAAGCCAAGGAAGAGAGATGTAGATACTGCCCTCTTCCCTTTGCAATCATCTTTCCTGTCAAGAAGTTTACATTCTTATGAAAGGGTTGGAAGTTAAGCAATGATGACCCAAAACCAAGTAGCATATTAAGGAAAATTGAGGCATATCCTCTATATCCTATAGAAGTTTGGAGATAAGAATTGATTTGGACAGAATGGCTAGGAAAAGGTCTATACTAGAGTTGGAATTTGAGCTGAATTTTGAAGGATTTAACACTTTCCATTAGGTAGATGAAAGAAGATAGCCATTGTGAGAAAATGGAATTTACATGTCAGAAATTAACTATTGGAAATTTTAGAAAAAATTTTGAGATTTCAAAAAACACATTTTAGTATTAGTAATCCTGTACATGATGTGAAAATCAAAATGGATGAATAGTGGGTATATATCTAGTCACAAACAAATCCTTCTCTCAGGAGACCATCTTTATTACCTCTTCCTTTACAGAGATTGTGTGTGTGTGTGTGTGTGTGTGTGCGTGTGTGTGTTTATATGTATAGATATACATAGGTACTACAGGAAATTCCAGGACCCCCTATAATACCGAAATCTGTGGATGAACAATATAAAATGACATAGTATTTGCATATAACCTACATGAATCTTCTTATATATTTTAAATCATTTCTAAATCACTTATAATACCTACTACAATATAAGCACTATATGTTATGGTTTGGATATGAGGTGACCCCCCCCCAGAAAGCTCCTGTTAATACAGGCATATTCAGCATGAAATGATTGGGTTGGGAGGGTTGTAACCTCGTTTGAATGGACTAACTGGGTGATAACTGTAGGAAGTTGGGCATGGCTGAAGAAGGTGGGTCACTGGGAGTGTGCCCTGGTTGGGTGCATCTTCCCTGAGGCACCTTCCTTCCATCTCTCTCCCTACCATGAGCTGGGCAGCTTACCTCCATGAGCCCTTTTTCTGCGATGTGCTACCTCACTTTGAACCCAGAGCAAGGAAGTTGACTGTCTGTGGACTGAGACCTCTAAAACCTTGAGCCCCAAATAAACATTTCCTCTTCTGTATTGTTATTGTCGTGTATTTGGCCACACCAAAGAAAAGCTAACTGATATATTATATAAATAGTAGTTATACTGAATTGTTTAGGGTATAATGACAAGAAAAATAGTCTGTATATTTTGGTACAGACATAATACATTTTCCCCCAATATTTTTAATCCAAGATTGGTTGAAGCCACACGGTACAGAGACTGCCCGTATTTTTTCCTGGATGTGCTTTTTTTTCCACAAAATTGATGCCTTGTTCTTCTCTAAAGCTCAAGCCAGTATATGGAAGCACTTACTTTACTTAAATACTTTAACAACTCACCTACTTATGGACTTTTGGCCTATTTCCAATCTCTTCCAAAAACTGCTGCAGTAAATAGCTTACACATGTATCTTCATGCACGTGTCCATGTGTTTTCCTAGAAATGAAAATCTGGGGGCAAAATATACATACACTGTACATTTACAGATATTGCCAAGTTTCCTCTACAGAGTATCTCCCATTTTATCCCATATTTCTGATCAGTAACACATGCAGGTCTTGTTTCCCCATAGCCTTGCCAACCTGGAATGTGGTCAGACTTTTTGTTCCTGCCCATAGGAAAGGTGAAAAATGAATATCACTGTAGTTCAAGTCTGTGTTTCTTATTTTCATAAGATTTTTAAGTATTATAAAGAGCACAGTCCCTTGTGGACTATTTAAAACAGGACATTTTTTTTTTCTAGAAGGCTTACTTATTATATTCTTGGTTCCAGTGAAAGCTACAAAGCCAACCGAAGGGTAAGCTGAATCATGTTGGGCATATGGATATAAAGTATCTCCGTGTTATCACCTGACATTTTCCAGCCTCCACAGTTTTAAACATCATTCATTAAAATAAGTAAAAAGGAAATGTAGTGTTTCCAGCCTCCGCCTGGTGATGAGTGGGCTTCAACTGTTTGAATGAATGAGCCGGTGAAGGACTGATGGGAATCTCAGCCTCTAGAAAGGTGAAGTTTCAAAGTCTGAAGACACAAACTTCACATTCTGGTGCTATTCTCTGCATGTAATTGTTTTAATTCTCCACTCAAAGACTCATGGATAGAATATGCTTATTACCCTCAGTGTCCTGAGATCAGAATGTACTTGACAGATAAAAATGGCTCTGGATTTGTGATTTCTCTGCTTGCTAGGAGGCATTATGACATTTTGTAACTTTATAAAACTACAAGATTATATATGTATGTATATATATAAATACACACACAATCTCTTGTATACCATCTCTCTCTGTGTGTATATATATACACACACACACACACACACACACACACACACACACAGGATATGTATATATATACATGTAAAAGATATTTGATATTTATATATGTGTGTATTTAGCACAACTACAAAACAAACAAAACAATTCTGCTTATAAGAGAGAGTATAGCCAATTCCAAAATTTCCTCATTTTTTCATGTTGTGGACTGGTGTTTTGAGAGAATGCTGTCCCCAAACTAAGGAGGATTCAGGTGGCGTTTGGTAAATTTCTGCTATTGTAGCTGTAAAAAGGTGCGACTTCAGACACAACAGGAGAACCAGAGAGTTCCTGAGGTGGAGACTCTTGGTATCACTGCCCCCCTCCCTGTGAGCACTGTCAAAAGAGACCAAATTTCACAGGAAGGGGAGAAAAGATTGAAGACAAAATCACAGCCAAACAGTTGGTAATGGGTGTGTGGTGTTCACAAGTATGAGGGGAAGTGAGAGGATGTTTCTTGGCTCAATTGCCATATTCCTAAATAGACCACAAATGTGTTTACAAATGAAGAGCACGCTAGTCTGTAGATGCTCAGTCCCAAGGAAGTGGATTTTGTTTTTCACCTCATTAATGGAAGGGCCCCATGAGTAACTCTTCCTGCTCTTTAAAAGAATCCTCATAAGTAAAGCAAAAATTTAGTCACCTGGATTTTGAAGAAAGGTCTCTGCTTTACTTTTCATCTAAGCATAGTCATGCCCAATTTAGCTTTTGGGGGGAGCCTGCCTGGGTGCTGTGACAACCTGATTTTTCCTTCCCCAAAGAGCCCCCTCTTTTGCCAAAGTCATAGTCTAGTCTCATAAGCAGTGAAACTTTCTCTCCAGCCACACTTTCAGGGGTACTCTGGGGAGTCTGGGAGTTTTTTTTTTAGGAAAGAAGTTAAGTGAAAGCTGGGTGCTGTGGTGGTATGGGGGATATTTTTAGTACTTAAACTGCCAGCTTCTATAAGCAAGATGTAAAATCACTAGATCTCTCTCTCTCTCTCTCTCTCTCTCTCTCTCTCTCTCTCTCTCTCTCTCTCTCTCTCTCTCCATAAGACTGTAGTGGAATTTTAGAAAAAAGAAGAAAGGAAATTTTTTCTCTCTCACATTTCTCAATCGGAATTATTTACAGTGCTCATACAGTGGTATGTATCTTTTTTTTTAATCTGGGCAGACATGAATTGAGTCAATATTTAATGGCTGACTGATTAGAAAAGAGATTCATAGATATGAGAAATGTTAACAATGCAGAGATCAGCAAATCAGATAACGAAAACCCTCTTTTCATCCCAATTGATGAAGTCTCCTCAGTGAAGAGTGTAGAGGAAAGACACACAGACTCTTCTTTGCATATGCGGATTGCGCACACATATGCCTATTTTTTGAACCTGAGATAATATTGCATAATCTGTCCTGAAGCTTTGTTCTTTTCCTCCATTTGCGAATATATATCGTTGCACACCAATTTATATAGAATTACCAGATTACTTTTTAACTTCCAATTCTCCATTATGACTGTAACAGTTTAGTAAACCCATTACCTTTGAATGTATGTTTGTTGTTTTCAATTTTTTACTATTAGAGCAATTTTGTAGTAAATATCCTCGTACAAGTAAACCTGTGTAGTCTTGTAAATGTTTTTGTAACATGTTTGGAATGAAATTCGGATATGTACATTAAAAAAAACTGAAGATTTTGAGCAAATTGGCACTGTCGTGACAGGCTTTCAGAGGTCGAGTTATTCTGAGAAACTTAGTGAAGTCTACAGTCAGTGGCTGCTTTGGCAACAGTACTATCAACTCTCCACTCAAGGTGCCGTGATGCAGGAGTTGGCCAATCTCCTGAGTTTGGGGGACATCCTAAGCTGCCTGTCATGTTGCTTTATGAAGTTGTCACCATAGTGTGTCTGTGTCTCACAGCCCATGTTCCTTTTCCAACATTCCAGGCTTTCTTGTAGCAGATAATGTTTAGGATTAATTCAATAAAGGGATACCTAATGGAACTCAGCAATTTAATTCAGTGGTAACAACCATGTTATCCAGAGACAAACCCATCTCGATTGCTATTAAGTTAAATAAGGGAATTGACCTAAAGGATCCATATGGACCTCATGGACTCCCAGACTTGAAATATAGTCATACCTCAGAAGAGACAAGAACTGGGAAGTGGAAAGCCATGCAGAACTGAGGTGACAGTTCCCTAGGACTCTGTGGTTTCTCATCTCTACGTCGGTCTGCCCTCGTTTCTCCCCCATACGTTGATTGACCTATTATCTTGGCTCAGCAAGCAGAAACAAACCATCCTAGGTCATCTTCACTGCATTGTTTGGTTCAAGCATTTGGTAAAAGCAAAAGACTTGGAGGCCTCTTTCTAAATTCCCCAGGACAGAATGTATTATGGGACACCTTAGTTATGGGCTCATCCTTGGAACAGTCAGAAAATCCAGGTGAAAAAGCCTGAGCGTGGTTAACATTTCTTATCATTCACCTCCTCATTCTTAGATGTTATTGTCTTAGAGAGGTCTTCCCTCATCCCCAGATAGACCCCCTTACTCATGATTTTCCCTCTCGTGATCTAGCACTATATTATTCCATTTCTTTCTTCTTTTCCTCCTCCTTCCTCCTCCCTCCTTTCTCTTACTTCTCCCTTCTTTCTCTTTTTTGCTCATTGTTTCCCCAACCAAAATGTTAGTGTAATGGCATAAGTAGACACTCATCATATTTAGTGATATAATCTCAGGACCTAAAAAAGTGCTTGGTTTATAGCAGACATGTAATAAATACATGATAAGGGGAGACATGGGAAAGACCTAGAAGACACTCCTATGTCCTGCAGAGGCTGTTCCTTGGAAATTTTTAATGGCACATGAAATTGTACATTTCTACTTCTGTAAGAGTTGTTTTGTCCTAAATATATACCTGACTAGTTCTTATCATTGGAAAACCATCTATTTCACTATCTCTTGTTTAAAACAGGACATTCTTAGCTTCAAATAATTTGTAGTCTTATTAGTTTAATTCTCTCAGTGACCATATTGGGTGAGAAGTCGGATATCATAATCTTTAGTAGATTCATGCGTTGTTCAAAGCCAAACACCTAGTAGATAAGAGACCTTATTACAGAACCAAAGTCTTCCAATTCTTATGCTGCAGTTAATCTCAATAATTCCTAGCTTCTAGAATTAAGTATCTGGAGTCAACAAGTAACTTTCACTTTAGAACCAAAGATACTATTTCTTCATTTTTACAAGTGAAATTTTATTTTATATATGTGAAATTTCTAACAAAGTTGTCTTTTTATAAATTTCTATTTTTAATATAGTTTCAGTTAATTGTGACATTTCAAGTGTAAACACTTAGTTTCATTTTTACTTGTAGTTTATTTTAGGCCAACCTTGGTAATAGATCTGTGAAGATGAATTATCAAAGAACAAATGCTGTCATACTATGCACCCTCATTCATTTCATTTTTACCAGAACTCATTCACTTGCTGTTAACGGAAAGGTTACTGGGTATTGTGGATAAAGAACTTTATGGAAACAATTTGGGTCAGTGACATGTATAAAACCAACAAATAAAAATCATTTGTGCTGGGGGTGCAGCTCAGTGGTCAAGCACATGCTTAGCATGCATGAGCCTCCGCCCGCTGCCCGCCACCAATAAAATGTATATGCTAAATGTTTCTATTAGAAGTTATCGTTTCAATGCCAACAACACAGAGGATAATTTTAAACATACTACTTACAAAGGGTAAAAGTAATTATAACAGACATTCTTGGTATGTGTTTCATCCAGCAGTAAATGTATATTTACTACTTTCTATATGGAAGAAGATATATCCTGCCTTTGGAAGTTATAAATGCATAAGGAAAAGTTGCATTAAAAATATAGCTGCATAACCATAATGTATATTAACTATATATGAAATGTATTTTTGTCTGGCCCAGGGTTTAGTGGATTTTTCATAGCATATAGAACAGACTTTGTAAACATTTGTTGAATGACTGACTGATTGAATGAATGAATAAATGAATGAGAAAGTGAACAAGCTTCTTAGCAAGGTAGTTAAAGCCAAAGATCTGATGAAGAGGTAGGCTTTTAAGGGGCAACGTGAGGACCAGAAGGCGAGTACTCCAAGCAAAGGGAATTAATACAAGTAATGATTTCATCTTTCAAAGAAACAATAGGTAATGTACTATGGCATAAAGCCTGCTGACGAACATAAAACTGTGAGTTACTGGCTGTTAAGAATTTTGTACACTTGAGTATAGGAAAGTCTAGACTTATTTAAGTGGTAGAAAATAGGTCATTTTAATTTGAAATTTTATAGAGAATAAATTTCCCAGTATTTGATATCCTTGTTCACAACTGGGCCCTTCTCTTTGCCTCACTCAATTTTAATCATCACCCTGAAATATCTATGCTAGTTCTAAAAACAACTGTCAAAGCACATGTGACCCAACCCAAATATGAGACCATGGTTAGTAACCCCGGGGTTAAGCACAATACAAAATTCACTATAACCACAATTGCCCTACTCAGAGTGAAATGGCATTTATCTGAAATTATCTTTGATGTGCTGATTCCTAACTAATATTAAAAAATAATTCAGATATTATTCATTACAGTAATTCATTTTAAATTTATTTCCTTATAAGAATGACTCATCATGAATCATCCATTGTAAGGGCATTTTAGTTATTGTGCACAAATGAATAGTGATACAAAAGAAAATGAAATGTCACCTTGTTTGTTCCACAAATGTAAATTTAAAATCCGGGTTTGTTTGAAATTATAGCCTGGCTATTACAATTCTGTTTTTGAACATAAAATATGAAATATTTTTGTTTATGAAAAAGGTTATTCAATAGCTTCAAATTTCATTTATACAATACTCTTTATAACATAGGAATTAGTAATTGTGGTTTTTTCAACATGATTTTTCATTTTCTTCCATAATTTTCAAAAGCAAACTTCTCATTTAGACCTGTGACATGGGATATTGTGAATATAATACTGCTATATATATATTAAAAGTAACTGATGATGCTTATATAAATTTGAATTTGTTTTTGTTTTTGTTTTTTTGGTACTGAGGATTGAACTCAAGGGCACTCAACCACTGAGCCACATCTCCAGCCCTATTTTGTATTTTATTTAGAGACAGGGTCTTGCTGAGTTGTTTAGCACCTTGCTTTTGCTGAAGCTGGCTTTAAACTTGCAATCTTCCTGCCTCAGCCTCCCAAGCCACTGGGATTATAGGTGTGTGCCACTGTGCCCAACTTATAAATTTGATCTAATCCTATCACTTCCTCTATTTCATATACATAATGTACTCATGTGATGGTTTGAGATTCTGCATTGATGACAATCTCTGTTGTTCATATAAAAGATATTTTTATATCATGATCTTAAAATAATGAGTATATTCAAGCAATGCATGGACATTTTTAAAACTAGATTTGTATCACATTAAATTGTGGAATTTTTTGACACTTTACTTTTTATATTTTTCTCCCAAAATCTTAAATCAACTGTTAGAAGAGCTGAATATCTGTAATAATACCATTTCAGAAAATAAGATAACTGTTTTCATCCTAGAAGCTGGCAATCTCCTAATGAAGAGAAACTCTTGATTAGTTGAATATGGAATTTTAAATCCTTTTTTCCAGATTTCTGTTTCTTGCAAGTAAGAGCTTGCACTGAAATGTGATTTTTTTCTTTTTGTCATTTTTTTCCTGTGTAATTTTTCTTGAAGCTGAATGTCAGCATTAGCATTTTCTAACTGAACATTTAGGTTAATGCTTCTGCTGGCTTTGTTTCAGAACTTTGACTGTAATTATTGGGATTACTTTAATTTAGAAAAGTGCCAGTCCCTGTTTTTGAGTATGATTTATTCTTGCATAAATCAGATTAAAAGATTTTATGGACAGCAGATCCGTCTTCTTGGCTCAGAAACCCTCAGCTACACTATCACTTACAGAAGAAGAAACTGGAGGAAAGGAGATAGCACTTACCATTACAGATGAGTCAGATGCAGTTGTGGGAAGCTTTGTCACCAGGGAAACCTCTGCTAACTGGGTGGAAGTTTCTTACTTACTTTGCTTTTCAGTGGTAGAAGAGGTATTTTTTTTTGTGTGTGTGTTTGTTTATATACCTTTTTTGAGGTGGGATGAGAAGAATCTGGAAAGGAAATCTTGTGTATGAAGTTGTACTAGGTATATTTCAGGACTTTTGGCAAAAAAATGTTTCTCTCCTTGAAATGTTTCTGAAACTTATCCTTTTGTTAATTTTTTTTAATGAGGGAAAAACTTTTATTTTTGCCTGTAGAATTTTATTTGAAAGGGTATTGTGGAGGGAAAGCAGATGAGTTGCAGGTGGCATTTGTCTCATTTTTCGATATTACATCATTGTAACAGTCCACAGCTTGTTCAATTTTTCATGCGTGCTTTAAAAATGTGTGTGCCAATCTGCAAAACAAGCTTTCTAAAACTTAACAAGGGATGCTGAGTATTGCATCTTTACGATTGTTAAAATTTCAGCAGCAATTATAAAATTATCAGTGATTAAATTTTCAAATGTGATAATTATATACACTGTGGGCTTAACAAGAGAAATAGTCTGTGAATTCCTGAAAAATGGTGAGTTCAAATTGAGTGGATTTTAGTCATTCCTACCAAGACTACAAGTGTTTTGTAAAAATACTTGTAACCATGTAGAATTGTTTTGTTCTTTGTTGTAACTTACAATGGCCATCCTCAAAAAGAACATTTGATTGTTATTGAAAGCTGAATTTAAGCAACTAATGTTATTTCCAAAATAATCATGGTGATTGTTTTGGCTGGAAGTTTCAGTGCTTTGCCAATGTCTGGAGCAGTGTCTCCAAACCATTATTTCATCATTGCCCACCTAAACAGCCTCTTTATTTTTTCTAATCATCTTCCTTCCTACCTTAATGAAATTTTAATATCATAGATATGTATTGTGTATATATATCTTTGCTTTATAAAAATATAAGTATTTTTATTTATATTTTAATATTGAAATATTAAAATATTTCGATTTAATATGTTATATATAAGATTGTCCTCTATTCCAAGAAGCAATATTTGTCCTGTGAGGGTCCCCATCGTCCCCACTAAGAATGTGTCACGTAAAGTGAATTGCATTCTCCATACTGAGGCATGCTCAGTCACGAGGAG
Organism: Ictidomys tridecemlineatus; assembly: GCF_052094955.1. NCBI lineage: Eukaryota > Metazoa > Chordata > Mammalia > Rodentia > Sciuridae > Ictidomys > Ictidomys tridecemlineatus. The sequence goes on from NC_135477.1 coordinate 59,990,687, forward strand.
GACACAGAGTTTTCTTACTAGTAATAAGAGGCATCCTTGCTATGTTATTTCCACTACGTTTAGCAATTTTTTCAAGGGGGAGAATAACAATGTTCTCTTCAGGTAAAGGGGCTTCAGAGCGTTCTGCAGTAAAGGTAACCTTGACCCAGAAAGGATGAATCCTGTTGGGCATCACCAAATCAGAAATTTCCAATGGACTTGTTTTCTTTTACTGCTAATAAAATAGAGACATGAAAGGTAAAGAATTTCCTGATCTGGATTTGCCTCATATGGTACATTGCTTTAATCTCTAGGCCAAATCTGAAAGCCCACTGATAGTGAGGGATTGTGAAACTGCAAACAGAGAGAGCCTAAAAAAGGTTTTGATGTTTTTACATCTCCGAATGCTGTGATTGAAGTTTACCAGTCTACGGTGACCTGCTCAATAGTCTGATAAAAAGAAAAAACATGTCTCAGGGTAGCAGCCCTAAGAGCTGGAGCTGCAGTGAACCCAACTAGCTTCCAGCAGTGGGTTGAATATTTACCCAGCTGTGATGAAATTGGGTTAGGTTTTGAGGATCTATGAAGGCTTCACAGTGGAGGCTGATTGACACTAGTTGATCCTGCTGGAGTTCTTTGTCTTGAATCTGTTTCTTGCTGAAAGGGTAGGGGAGCTTACCATCCCATAGCATTGGGACTTTTGTAACAAGCCAGTAGTTCACCAATTGCAGTAATAAGAAACATGCATTTTTCCACATACTCGAAGACAGAACGTTGTCATTTTAACTGTTAAGGCTGGTTTATGGCTATGATTTCAGACTAATTACAGTTCTCTCACATACACTAATGGCTCTAATTTGGAATTTTTTAATACACATGCTCCCAGATTGAACTGACAAGCTTCTGAGTAATGGAAACTTTGTATATGCCCTGAAGGAAATTAAGGTTGCTGCAGTTTAATGTCCTGACCAATTGTGATGAGGGTATTATTTTTCTTGAGTGCTAATATATTTTATGCATAGTATTCTTTGAGCCAACTTCAAGTTGAAATATATATATATATATATATATATATATTCATATATAAATATATATTATTTTTTTTATTTCAAAGACTTATTATTGCAATTGATAGCTCACATTGATCTTTTACTGTATGGTTGACCCTTGACCTTTGCAGATTTAACAGCATACTCACAATATTGTCCAAGTTGTCGAGAGTAATTTATAATTTTACCAAGACATGAATGCATTTGGAATTCTTGAAGGCTGATGTGCAGAAGCAATTCACTTGGTGAGTAAATCTCACCATCCCACTTAGAAGCTGCCACTCATTTTACCTTAATTGTCCTGTACTATTATTTGCACATGTGGAAGAAATGAAGCACTGGAGGAATCCCTGAATTTGGGAAGCCATAGAGATTCTAGTTCTCCTACTTGTAAATATCAGAATTCTATTGTAATTGCCACTCTTTTGGAATATTGAAGCAACGATTCTTAACATCACTGACTGGAAATTCTAGTTGAGCCTCCTGAGAATCATTTCCATAGTGATAAGGTTGTGTTGTGTCATAAATCCTCAGGTGTTCAGGGCAGGCAAAAGAAACAGGAAAGAAACCAACTGGAATGATGTTTCAAATATAACAGTAGAAATAAAACACCTTAATTTTTTTTTGTTACGTATTTTAATATATCCAGTGTTTCCACATTATAAGAATAAATCTTTTTGATATTCTAGTGAGTGATCAAATAATTTTTTAAATTAAGATTTTATTTCAATTAGATAAATAAAGGTAGTGAGTATAAAGGACCTGAGGACAATAGACTATATTCCTCTCTACTGGGATCTTATAGCTCATTGTAGCATGGAGCCCAGGTGACTTTTTTTTTTAACATTATAAATTTAGGATATAAAACAACTATTTCCTAAGTATAAGTCAGTCTAACTCATGACAAAATTAGCATGCATTGGAAATAATGGGATTGGAAATTCAGAAATTCAGTTGTGTTTTGTTCTTTACTTCCTCCTGTCACACCTCAGCTTGTTTTCTCTGGTGGCAATGATACTTCCCCCAGAACTCACAGGATTACCTTTATGGCACCTTTTCCTGATTGCGAAGAACTCTGCAGACCTGACCCACCCTTACACCCTCCTGAGGGTGCCTGTTTAACATTCAGTGACACCTCCTGTTCTCTGTCCTCACCAGGTTGTACCCTGCCACCATTGCAGAGCCTCCCCAGCTCCAAAGTTCTCACACCTACACCTGTCATAATATACATCTTCAGTTAGGTCAAAAATTCTACATAGTGATTGTATTTGACAGCATACTTGAAAAGGGCATGCAGCATTTTGTTTGAGAACCAGTGGTTTAAAGTAGTTCTCAAAGTGCTTAGAACAATTGATCACCATCACTACTACCCGGAACGAGTTAGAAAGGCAAATGATCACCACCCCAGCACCCTCTACTGAGTGAGAAACTGCAGTCAGGAGAGTGCAGTTTGTGTTTTGACAAGCCCTCCAGGTCCTTCCAATGCCTGCCAAAGTTTGCTCCACTGTTTAAAGGTCACTACACACATACTCAACTGAGAGTGCTGATTGTGAGCAGAAGGCTTAGGACTGGGTCTCTGTAGACTGCCACATGCAAAATAAGCTTAATGAAAAATATTTGGATTCATCACAGCCTTCTTGGATCTGGGAAAGTATTTTCTAAACTCTACGATCAGATCAGACTTAAAAAAATAACCTATTCCTAGGTTTCATCTGGGATCTTACAGTTCATTGTAGCACGCATCTCAGGTGACTTTTTTTTCCCAAATAAAAAATATTAACTATTATTTAAAAATTTTAAAATTTGTTCTAATTAGTTATACATGATAACAGAATGCATTTTGATTCATTGTACACAAATGGAGCACAACTTTTCATATCTCTGGTTGTACATGATGTAGAGTTGTACCACATGTACAGTAATATATGTTCCTAGGGTAATGATATTCATCTCATTCCACCATCTTTCCTAACTCCATGCCCCTTCCCTTCCCCTTCTCTCTGCCCAAAGTTTCTTCATCCCCCACCCCCACACACATATACACCCATTATGGATCAGCATCTAGTTATCAGAGAGAACATTTGACCTTTGTTTTTTTGGGATTGGCTTGCTTTGCTTAGCATGATATTCTCCAACTCTACCCATTTACCTGCAAGTACATAATTTTATTCCCTTTTAATGCTGAGTAATATTCCATTGTGTATATATACCACAGTTTCTTTATCCTTTCATCAACTGAAGGCCAAATCTTTATCATATTGGATTAGGCCCCAACTTCCTTAACAAGACTCCTAAAGCACAAGAAATAAAATCAAGAATCAATAAATGGAATGCATTCAAACTAAAATGCTTCTTCCCAGCAAAAGAAATAATCAATGAGATGAAAAGAGAGCCTACATTTTGGGAGCAATTTTGCCACACGCATGTCAGATAAAGCACTAATCTCCAGGATATATAAAGAACTCAAAAAACTTAACACCAAAAACACAAACAACTCAATCAATAAATGGGCTAAGGAGCTGAACAGACACATCTCAGAAGAAGATATACAATTGATCAACAAATATATGAAAAAATGTTCAATATCTCTAGTAATTAGGGAAATGCAAATCAAAACTACTCTAAGATTTCATCTCATTTTAGTCAGAATGACAGCTATCAAGAATACAAACAAAATTAATTGTTGGTCAGGATGTGAAGGGAAAGGCACACTCATACTTTGCTGGTGGGACTGCAAATGGGTGCAACCAACCTGGAAAGTAGTATGGAGACTCCTTAGAAACTGGGAATGGAACCACCAATTGACCCAGCTATCCCATTCCTCAGTCTATACCCAAAGGACTTAAAAACAGCATACTTCAGTGACACAGCTATTTCAATGTTTATAGCAGCACAATTCACAATAGCTAACCTGTGGAACCAGGTGACTCTTTTAAATATACTCTCCATGTGGGTGCAGACAGCCCTAAGTGTTTGTGAGTTAGACAGCAATTTAGAGAGTGCATCTCAAACCTGAGCAAGCACTGGAATGTGAAATGTATCACAACTCTTATTATACATTACAGCACAATTTTTCATACCTCTGGTTATATATAAAGTAAGTTCACACCAATTCGTGTCTTCATACATGTACTTTGGGTAATGATGTCATCACATTCCACCATCTTTGCTTCCCTGCCCTTGCCCCGTCCCTAGCCCTCCCACTCCTCTGCCCTTTCTAGTGGCCTTCCATGTGACACTGGCTCTGGTGTGCTGATCTAGAAAGCTGCAGCAACTTGTGAGCTCCTAAGTAGTTGTCTTCTTTACTTCCATGAGCTCATCATAACTTGTAACAACAATCTTTTTGGAGTCTTGTTTTTATTTCCCTTATTTTTTGAAGTAGTTAATATATTCACATAATTGAAAGTTAAGAATGAATAGAAGTGTATATGGTGAAATTTTCCTCCTCTGGCTGACAGTCAGATTCTTCCCTGCTAGAGACAACTGATATTCTTAGTTATTTATGTATTTTTCCAGAGATCTATTTTACATAAGCACACAGGTATGAAGGTACACATACTGAACCTTCTTTTTGGTTAAAATGATGGAATTCATGGCATTGGACCTTGCTTTGTTCACCTAACTAATGTATTGTTTGAATCTTTTTATTTTGAAACACAAAGAGCTCCTTGAAGGTTCTTTGTGTGAGTGTGCAGTCTTCATTGCATGACTCTCCCATAATCTGTTGAAACAGCCACCTAGTGATGGTCACAATGTAGTTTCCAGTCACGGAGCCTAGAAATAAAGCAAAGAGCAGTCACCCAAAGTTGAAAACACTGTGCTTTAGCAAATTGCCTTTTCTTCTCCCAAAGAGATCATTTTCTGAGCATTGTCCAATAATTATATTCTTGTTGATTTTAAGTAAGCAATAACAGTGTTTAGTTTTGGTCAATGTAAAGTGTAATATTAAAAAAATTACCACTAATATATTAAATGAAGAGTTCTAGTGGGTAAGGAAGGTAGAAAATAATATTTATTGAGTACACCTTGGGGCCATGACGTTTGATGAAAGTGTTTTTAAACTCAATGGCTGGGAACAATTCTTTTGGTGGCTATTACCATGGTCCCCCCCCACACACACAGAAGTTGTGTCTGGATGAGAGAAATTAAGGTTTCCAGATAGTAAATAGTGGAACTAAGGTGTACTCACTTCTTTCAAACACCCAAAACCTGGAACATTTCTTCATGAATATCTTCAGGGCTGTGTCCCTGAGGCCATGGAGGATTCAAGTCCAGCTTTGTTAGCAGGACTACTTAATTCTAAGATAAGTTCTCTCATAGTCATGCTCTTATGCCCCACATGCCTCATTTGCCTTACCTACCTCAAATCCTGTGACTTAGTTTCCTTATCTATAAAACGGGGTTAAAACTTGTACCTCCCTCATAGGTTTGATGTATGCGTGTGTGTATGTGTGTGTGTGAATGAAATTGGAGATTTTTAGAATTTAGACACATAAGTATTCAAAAATATATCTAGCCTTTGATAAGTTCTAGTTAAAGTTAGTTATCAAGTTCAGTTTCTTAATTATTCACTTATGTCTAACAGTCATAATCCTAGTTAAGTCCATGGGACTCCTGAAGCCAGAACATCTTACAAAGAACAAAGGAAAAATTTCATGTCTTTCTGTGAGATTCCCAGTCATCACCTTGAAAACCCACTGAACAGACACTGAGCACCAACACTGGCTTCTGTCCTTGGGGGTAGGCTAGAGGGCAATTTGCTGTAAGGGGTCAGGACAGGGGGAGGCTTTCTCAAGATTCCAGTTTTTTTTTTTTTCCCTGTGAGAAGTAGGAGGTGGGATGGGGGAATCCCAATTCCTTTTTAATGCCAGCTTTTATTCAGCTCCTTTTGAGAATTCCCTCCCTCCCACACTTCCTCCCACTCTATATCCAAAAATATTAATGCCTGAGAAAGAGAGCAAATTCTGAGGCTGTTAAGTAAGAACTTGAAAACTGTCTGTCACATATCTACATATATTTGTTTAGAAAGTAACACGAGACTGGTGTTTGTCTGTCGATAGTTAAATGCTATATTGTCATATCTTATATACACCAATGCTTAATAGGAGCCAAGACTGACAGATTCATGACTTAAAGCCTTTCAGTTGGTGTTCATAAAACAGATTTTATTCTTTTCTTTAAGAATGAAGGTGCCTTCGCAGCACATGCATAAGTGAACATGTGTTTGAACTTCACAATCTTTTATAACCTAAACTAACTCATCCAGAGATGTATACTTTTTTGTTGTTTTTATTGATGGTGTCATGATTGTACATAATAATGAGGTTCATTGTGAAAGAGTCAAACGTGCACATAACATAATTTGCTTCATTTAATTTCCTAGTACTTTACCTTTCCCTCTCTTCTCTACTCAACTGATCTCCTTCCTATTTATATGTAATATATATATTTTAATTGGTGCATTGTAATTATATATAAGAACATGACTCATTATGATATATACGGATAGCAGAATTTGGTTAATTTCATTTCCCAGTTCTTTCTGTTTCCCTCTCCTTCTCCCTCCCCCTCAATCTCAATCTCTGTACTGGTCTGCCTTCTATTTTTGTAAGATCTCCTTTTTTAAATTCTCTTTTTCACTCTAGTTTCTGCATAGGAGAAAAAAATGTTCAACCCTTGACTTTCTGAGACTGGCTTATTTCACTTCACATGGTATCCTCCAGTTCCACCCATTTACCAACAAATGACAAAATTTCATTCTTCTTTATATAGCTGAGTAGAAATCCAAGTGTTTATATACCACATTTTCTTTATCCATTCATCTGTTGACAGACACCTAGACTGTTGTGAATTGTGCTGCTATAAACATTGGAATGCATGCATTACTATCATATGCTGGTTTCAGTTCTTTTGGAAAAATACCAAGGAGTGAAATAGCTAGGTCATATGGAGTTTTCCTTCCTAGTATTTCCATAGTGGTTATGCTAATTTGCAGTCCCATAAACAATGTGTAAGTTTTCCTTTCTCCCCACATACTCACCAGCATTTATTATTATTTATATTCTTGACAGTTGCCAATCTAACTGGGATGAAGTGAAATCTCAGTTTAGTTTTGATTCACAGTTCCCTGATTGCTAAAATTGTTGAAAATTTTCTCCATATATTTGTTTGCATCTGATAAGAGGTCAGTGAACTCAGTTAGCTCTACCTGTGTGTATCTACATATCCCAGAGTGCATGCCCATGAGGCCATCACATTATCTTCACCGTTAATTTTCAAAAATAAGTTGTATTGATTAAAACTCTATCAATGTGTGGGGGTGATACATAAATCAGTTTGTGACTAACAGCCTCTTCTACTGTGTGCATCTGGGAAGACAGTCCTTTGGCTCTTGCCTGCCACTCTCATTGTGTTTATGACTAGGCATTTGAGAACATTTTGTGATCCAATGTTTCAGAACCTTCTAAAAACCTTTGCTTGGGGAAAAGCTTAGCCAGGCCTGATGACTCTATGCCAGCCTCGCTTATCTGACTGCTGTTTCTGGAGCTTTCCAATATGTTTCCTCTTATTCTTATTGTCTACCCCATGTTTAGCTTGAGAGAGCAGCTGCTTCTGCATTCTCTTGCTAATGGTTCTTTGCAGAGGCCCCCTGTGTGTGACCTGATGCTGTTGTGAGAGTCCTGTGAGAATTGGTAGATCTAGATCACAGTGTGCATGATGGTGGTGAACCTGACCTATCTTTAACAGATGGTTCAAACACGACACTCATGCAAAAGTCCATATTGGATTAGTATTTTGGCATTATTATAAATGTTAGTGACAACTGGTTCTGTTCTTTAGTCAGTGGTCTTCATGCTATTTTAATCTTCCACTTCATTAGTAAAGCTCAGCACATACACTCAAAAAAGATTAGTAGTTCTCAATAGGAGGTGATTTTGCCTCTGTGGAAACAATTGACAATGTCTAGAAACATGTGGGGTAGGGAGGAGATGTATTATAGACATCTAGTAGGTAGAGGCCAGGGAAGCTGCTAAACATCCAAAACACACAGAGTATCACCCCATAATAAAGAATTACCTAGCCTAAAATGTCAATAGAGCTGAGGCTGAGAAACCCTGATGTACATGTTAAATGCACACTTTTTAAAATTATACATGTTAGGACAAACCTGCTGATCTTTTGATTTATAAAAATATCAGTTTCATTCAGTTTAACCTAATATATATAATTACAAATTATATGAATAAGCTACTGTATAAATAAATTATATTATAAAATTCAAAAACATAGTCTCTTTTTAAAGAGGCTTTTAAAATAAAGGTCTAGAAAATATTATTGTTTCTTCTTGTGTCTTTATGCATCATTTTGCAGGTACTCTACTTTGGAGAGCACTGTTTTGGACTTCTATTTAATTTGAAGATTGATGTGACTGCCAGCAATTTACTAGGCCAGAGCATCTCATATTGTGTTCATTGGAGTGGTTTGGGGTTACATGGTGATATCTGGGGTTACTGGCTCCCCCTAGTAGGGCAGACCTGCAGGAATCTGGCTCTGAGTTAATATGCTATTTTGGCTTTATTGATTTATGTGGTGGTTGTTATTAAGAACTCACACGGATGTTTCTAAACCTTTCTCTTTGGATTCTTAACTTTTCTGAAAATGCATAAGAATTACTAAAAACAAAGTAATTCTTCTGCATTTGGTTCCATAGTATGCTTTGATTGTATGAAGCGTGTTGAAGAAATTTTGGGCTTAGTACAAACAACAGTAAGTGTTGGCAAGGATGTGGGGAAAGGCACACTCATACATTGCTGGTGGGACTGCAAATGGGTGCAACTAATCTGGAAAGTAGTATGGAGACTCCTTAAAAATCTTGGAATGGAACCACCATTTGACCCAGCTATCCTACTCCTCAGTTTATACCCAAAGGACTTAAAAGCAGCATACTAGAGGGACACAGCCATATCAATGTTTATAGCAGCACAGTTCACAATAGCTAAACTGTAGAACCAACCTAGATGCTCTTCAGTAGATGAATGGAAAGGGAAACTTTGGTATGTATACACAACACAACGGAACATTACTCAGCATTAAAAGAGAATAAAATCATGGCATTTGCAGGTAGATGGATAAAGTTGGAGAATATAATGCTAAGTGAAGCAAGTCAATCCCAACAAAACAAAGGCTGAATGTTTTCTTTGATTTGAGGATGCTGACTCATAATGGTGATGGGTGCGGGGCGGCATGGGAGGAATGGAGGAACTTTAGATAGTGCAAAGGGGAGGGAAGGGAAAGGAGGAGGTATGGGAGAGGAATGATGGTGGAATAACTTAGACATCATTACCCTAAGTACATGTATAAAGACATGAATGGTGTGAAAATACTTTGTGTACAGTGACTTGAAAAACTGTGCTCTATATGTGTAATATGAAATGAACTGCATTCTGCCATCGTGTATAACAAATTAGAATAAATAAATAATTTAATTTTAAAAAAAGAACCCAGATAACTGATCTGGGGTAGGTCCTTAACATCAATATTTTTTAAGTGGGGATTATCATTTGTTTCCTGAAAATTTTTTTTAAAAAAATAACTACCTATCTAGCATTTGATGTAAAAGACTTAGTATCATTGCATTTAAGTGAAAAAGCAAGATATGGCTACATATATGTGCATGTGTATATAGAGACATATCTGTGTATTAATATGTAATATAGACACTCATATCATACATACATTCAAAAAATAATTTTAGAGAGACACACCCAATTTTTTTTTTTTTTTTGGTGGCAGTATCCCAGTAGAAAAATGTTTCAACTTTATTTATTTTTTATTTTTTTATTGTTGGTTGTTCAAAACATTACATAGTTCTTGACATAACATATTTCGCACTTTGATTCAAGTGGGTTATGAACTCCCATTTTTACCCCGTATACAGATTGCAGAATCACATCAGTTACACTTCCATTGATTTACATATTGCCATACTAGTGTCTGTTGTATTCTGCTGCCTTTCCTATCCTCTACTATCCCCCCTCCCCTCCCCTCCCCTCCCCTCTTCTCTCTCTACCCCCTCTTCTGTAATTCATTTCTCCCCCTTGTATTATTATTTTCTTTCCCCTCACTTCCTCTTGTATGTAATTTTTTTAGTACTAATTACTTGGATAAGGTTTGGGTGGGATTTAAAGTGAAAGGGAGACTCACAATATCTCCAATTTGTGTTTTTCTTTCTTAAGCATAGTTTTAAGAACGAGTTAAAACAACCAACAGCACTAAACGTATGTTCTACCAACCTGTCTTCTTTATTTCTTAATAATAGTTGTTTTCTAAATAGCCCATGTAGGTGTCTCATATCTTTTGCACTCCAGGGACATAATTGTTTTGGAAATCTATTGTAGAACATATTAGTTTGGCAGTGGGGAAAAGCTGGTATCTGCTTCTCAATAGCCTTGTTAGAAAAGATTCCAGTATATTCCTTTAACAATGCCTCTTTTTTTCCCAGTTCTTTATGGGTAAGCATATTATACCAAAGAGCTGTTTTGTTACAGTTATCTGGAATACTCACTCCTGACATTTTCGCGAGTCACTGCAAAATTCAAGACCTTCTGATGGAACACACCATATAAGGGACTCTAATGTAGAGAAGCACAGAGTCAGGGATGGTGTCATATTTTATAATTTCCTCAGCTGAGATGGATTCTGTCTTTAAAGTTGCCACTAATTTCACTGTTCCAGTCACACTGGTGAGATCTTTCTTAGGGAACTCACATTACAGTGCCTTCTGAGTACAATTGATTCAGTATGCCTACTGTCTACTAAGGCACATAGGTTTCAAAGCCCTTCTGATTTGTCTGTGATTGTGCATAGAAGATTAAGTGTACTGGTTTTCATTGAGAGGACGCTGAAATAAGGACATTTTACAAGTGAAAAATGCCCATAGGATGTAGAATTCCTTCACAGTTGTCTCCGTCATATTATCTTGGAGGAGTGAAAGTTTCTGACAAATCCCATATAACTTGAACCAGCTCATATTGCATTTCATTTCTTTGATTTTTGAAATTCAAATATCCTTTCTTTACAATCTCTGAAGTAGCTTAATCAGTTTGGCCTGTTTTCCATGACCCAGCACCAGGCAGTCTGGCTCAGTTCCTTTTTATTCAAAGTTGGAAGTTTCACATCTGTGGAGAACAACTAACTAGCATTATTTGCAAAATGATTCACATGCTTTTTTCCCTTTTTGCTTCTCACTATACCCCCCATGATGTAGACATTCCATTCTTTCCATGTTGCAAGGAAGTTAAATGATTGTCCAAATTGACAGCTTGAACAGATAGGTTTGAAATATGTTTCTTTAAATGTCTTAATTCCAATAAATTATTGGAATAGCATTGTAGTAATTTTTCCTAGTGTACCTTACTGTCATATCAATAGGTATGTGCATGATTTTCTTTCTTTCTTTTTTTAATGTGCATGATTTTCTTAGATGCTGAAGAAAAGCTGTGGCTATTAGTGGTGGGAATCTCATATGAAATTTTTACATGGTTTCTGGGAGTGAAAATGTTAAAATCCTGTCCCTTTTCAGGATGCACATTTACTTTTATAATAAAAATCTTCTGAGATTTTTGCTCAAAATGAAAAACTTTCTGTTTGTTTATGTAAACTGTGCTATAATTTTAAACTTACTTAGTCAACTTCTCTTATAATTTCCCATGAAAGACTGTCCTCTGGGTTGGGACATCTACGAAGAAGCTAATGGAAATTACTAGAGAGAAAATAAGTTGTTTACATTGTTATGGTTTGATATTGACTATTACAGTGATTTGAATGAATAAAACTGACAAAGGACAATGTCTGCTTTATTACTAACTCAGCTTATGGTGTTTAATTACATTGCAAAGTATTTCACTATATGGATTTATTTCATATGTGAACTGTAAGTTCATGGACTCTTCGTGCGTCATGTACCCACTTTATCTTATACATGGGCCCTCAAAGGAGTTTGAGACAAATAGAATTTCTCATAACCCCTAATCTCACTTCTTGTTGTTGTTTCTTCTTTTTTCCAACCACAAATACATGTCCTTATTCAGTCAGGAGCTTTTATGGTGTGTACTCCCCAACAGACTCCCCCTCTTCATTGCCAGGTTCCAGGATGCTACCTAACCTGACATTTCTTTGACTAATAACTAGAATTATCTAGGATGGTTGATTAAAATTCCCAAGACTCTTCCTTGAAGACAGTTTTATTCAGCTAGGATATTCTTGGTATAAGGAGTTTGTGACCCTTTGTTTGTACTACTTAGCTTAGGAGAGGCCTTTAATGGACATAGAGGTGGGGAAAAAAGGAGAGTCTAGAAAGAATAGGATTTTTCACTGCCTAGTGAATAGAAGTGTTCCACAACATTCTTTTAAATGAATACAAAAAAAGACCTAGCCAAAGTGTTGTGTACTTTTTGTATATATCAGTGTATGCATGTAGATGTGCATGCTTACTTTAAAAAAATATCTGCCATTTATTAAGTACCTAGTTTCTTTGTTAAATACTTGAATATCTCTTTTAAACCTTTATTTTTCTTAATAGTATAAACAAAGGAAACCCATATACGAACACATCCTTTTATCAGCAAAAAATATATGTTGCTGACAAATTATTTGGGGTACATAAATGTAGTTCACAAAATGCTTTTGCATAAATATACTTCTGGAGGTACTAGGAACTGCCAAACAACAACAGAAATGGATTACTTGGTCTCTTGTACAGTGGAATATAAATCCTCCAGTGATGTATGCTTCTCATTATTTTTAACATAGGTTGCAGAAATCTGAGAATACAGCAAAATACATTTGATTCCCACAGAGATTCAATTGGCAATGCCCATCTTCCTTGTAGAAGAGGTTTTGTATCTGCAAATTCATCTCCGCCTTCTAAATTGCCTATATGTGTTTGCTCTTTGTATTGGTTGTAATATCTTTCTGGTTTCCTTATTAATTTAATGGCTTCAATCAGACCTTTGAAATATGTTAATTTTACATTCATATAAGAAACATATTAACTTTTAATTTTTTTCTTTAACTCAAATCATCCTATAAAGCCTTATGAGGATTATAAAACAGATATTATTATCTCCATCTAACAAATGAGAAAATTCAGCCAGTGGATGGGATTAGAAACCAGTTAGATCCGAGTGAGTACCTAGGAGCTTTTGATTATGCTGGACCACAGGATCTCAAACCCAGCATTTTCTCAGTAGACTCAGGCCAAAGTCCTACAATGGACATAAATCCAAAACCTGGGTCAAAGGGTGGAAGGTAAAATGTCAAAGATTTGAACAAGTGTCCTTTGCAGGATATAGGGAAGTAGTTGAAATTTCTGAATCTAGCAAAGGGGATAGACAGGAAGGGGCCCATGACCCAAGCAGAAATCTGGCCAGAAAGCATGCATTGCTCACTAAAATGCCTTGATATGGAGTCTTAGCAGTTCCTTTGTGTCAGAGCCATTACGTGGTCCTGTGTCAGCAGGAAACAATCCCAGCACGGGCAGTTAAACTAAGCATAAAATTGGAAACACCTGGCTAAACAGAAGCGCTTGTGGGTTGAGGCAGGCAGTGACTCCTGATAACTAGATAAGGACAATGGCCTTCAGCTGGGCTCAGCTGCAAACAATTGCATTGATTTTTCAGCCATGTGTTTTATTTCAGAAAACTGCACACATTCCCCAAATCCCCAGGGAGCTGATATTTTCTTACCACCCCTGATTAATCAGACATTCAGAGTAGGGGTGGGGGGCCTTCTTTGGCGAAGCATTTCTTAGTGTTTTAATGGTGGCAAAGCTACCTGGCCTTCCTCACTCCCCTCATGCTTAAATTCTTTCTGAGGTGATGTTTGTTGATATTCAATGTAGCTTTCATTAGCTGCCACAGAGTCAGGAAACAGTGTTTTGGGGGGAGGTGATTTAGGGAATGTGAGAATTTTGTAATTACTCTTTGGGATAGGACCATCTTTAGGTTATGGCATCCCTTTTCACAGCTTTGATCAATTACATTACAAAGGGACAAGTGATTCCAGATTGCACTTAGCTTGTAGGAAACCACAATTTAAACCACATATAAAATGCGAAAATGTCTCAGGTATTTTATTTTACACTGTCATCCACCTGGGCAACCCCATCTTCATCAGCTCTAATTTTGAAGATGGGGTCTTGCAAAAAAACATGTCTACAAATGAACTTTAATCAGTCCTATCATGAATTTTCTAATTATTTTTGCACTGAGATGCTAACGTTTGATTAGCGATACTTACCAAAAGGTTAGAATTACTTTTATTTTTGAAACAACAGTCTCTGTAGAATAAAACAGTCAGTTTGCTGCTGAAACCCCATGCTCAGGACCATTGTTGAGCTAGTCTGTGACTCCAGTATTGAAATATATAACATTTAAGACAAACACTGAAAATGGAAAAATGATTATGACTTTTGAGTGAAGTATGAATTCAGAGACTATGAAACACGTCACTCTGTATGATTGGTTTATTAATATCTAAAAAACATGTTTGATTTTTGCCTTTTGCCAAAGGCTCATGTTATGCAACTTTCAGAAGAACAGGTAATTTCTCTTTTACCAGTCAATAGGACTGGAATGACAACAGTGGATAAAAACACAGTAATAAGTGCTCTGGGGAGTCGCATAGAAAATGAAAAGCTGTGTCTTTACTGGAGGAGTTTAATGCTGAGTGGTTCCTCTGATTTAAGGATGTTGATCCATTAAATGAACTCTAGATAGGGCAAAGGGGAAAAGGGGAGGGAGGGGGAAGGGAGGGGGCATAGAAGTAGGAAAGATGGTGGAATGAGATGGTCAAAGTTACCCTAAGTACATGTAAGAAGACATGAAGGATGTGACTCTACTTTGTGTACAACCAGAGATATGGAAAAAAAAAAAAAAGACCTAGATGGGAGGACAATATACACAAACATTCACAGAGAGACAAAAACTAAAGAAATGTCAGTGTGCTGGAAATTGTGTGCAAATTGAGCAGGCTTCTTAGAAGATGTCTTAGTTGAAAAACTTTTTCAAGTTCATTTGTTTTACTCCTTTGAAATGTCTCTTACTCTCATGCCTTCTTCCCATTGCTGTGTATGATTTGGAATGAACACTGAGTTCTGATGTCATCCATATTTCCCCAAGTTCTCTTTATGATTCTAAGGCTTTGTTCTTCCTGGGGTGTAGTAGGATAAAATTAACACCAAAACAGAAGCTATCTAACGGAAGAAATTCCCTCTTTTCTTCCTGTATGCTCAGAACAGTTAGGAGAACATAGTAGGCATTGAATAAACATCCGTCCACTGATTTAGGATTAGAAAACCTACAATGAATGCCCAGGTTTGTTCACGTCTGTTAAATCTTCTCTGAGAATCCATCTAGGTCATGAGAATGTAGAGTGAGATGTTAACTTTCTTAGTGATAAAATGGGAAGCCAGGGCCAAGTGAATTTCTCCAAGGTGTTTTGCAGTTCACTGAGTGGAAAATGGTCTCTCCATCCTCCAAGAGCCTCTGTAACCTATTGTTGTTTATTTTTCCTTGTTGTTAATGCTCCAGTCTCTGCTGCACTGTTAGCTCCTGGAGTGCATGGATTTCACCTGAACGTGGATTGTATTTCCTAGAGCATCTGCCTAGTGCCTTCAATAGACAAGAAACTGAATTTTTTGGTGATTGCTTGGATAGACAGCAGAGCTTGTCAGTGTTGCAAAAAGTGCCCCCAGGCACACAAGCAATGTCATCAGCCTCTTTGCAGAGGCTTGTCATTCTTTCATGTCAGCCAGGGGCATCTCTCAGCTTCTTAGGTACTGCAACCTCCCTTCTCTTTATTCTCCTTATTCTTTAGCCTTCAGCAAGGAGAAAAGCAAAGTAAACTTCCCTGCCTGTGTTCTCCAGAATCTACAAGAAGGAAATGATAAGAGGGGAAGAAAACTTAAATTTCCCATCCCTGAGGCCAAAAAAAAAAAAAAAGGAACCAGGTAAAAAAGAGATTGAGCCAAAGGTGAAATTATCAAAATGCTCACAGGTATCATAAGCTATATTTGCACATTTGGAGAATGGACCGCTAATTCCATCAACAAATTTGTTTTCAAGCCATTGGTAGTCTTCAGGTGAAAGTACTCTTTCTATCATTAAGGCTAATTAATGAAGGCATGTTTATCTGTGAAGCTGCAGAGCGAGGTTTCAGAGGCAGTGAGATGGGGCTGGAAGGGAAGGGAAAGTGGAAACGAAATAGCCACTGTATGTTATATACCCCAACAGACCTAATCACAGGACCCACTTAGGGTGCCAAGTCTGGGGGCTGTCCCGTAGAGATTCTCCCCAGGCATTCTGGGGCCAGTCTGGCATCTGGGTTTTGAACAAGTGCTCCAGGTGATTCTTCTAATGGGCTAAGTGGGAGAAAGTGTTCTGCGTGCCTCTCCTTGATATAAAAGGACCCAGTTCCCTATGGGGGTGATGGTGAGCTCCTGACTCTGGAGCCCTGAGCAGTAACAGCACAACCCTGCTACCAGCCACACAGAGAGTCTCCTCTGCTGGGAAATAGGTGCTCACTGTTTTTTTTTTCACTCTTGACATTTGCTGCTATGGCACGGTGTCATTTGAAGACAGCAAAAGTAGGTGAATTTTACATAAGCTATTTGATGACTACACCAGAAACTTCTGGCATTGTGAAACAAGTTCTTGCAATGTAACCTTCCTGTTTTAGGCTTTCAATTTAGGTTTGGCCATGCTGGCCTCTTGGGGTGGTGTGGTTCTAAGGTACTTGACTCCTGTAATTGCCAGTATTTACGAAGTGCTACTGTGTTCCAGGACTTTGTGAAGCTGGTGAATTATGCCACCTAAGCTTCACAACCTCCTTGACACATGGTACTATTTTTACCACGAAAAGGGTCATGGTGGCACCGAGGGGTAAAGAAGCTGGTCTGAAAGTACACAGCTAACCAAATGTGATGGTTCTGTTTCCTGAGGCTTGGTCTTCCTGGTTGTGCTCTACAGTCGATGGAGGGAGTCCCTAGTGGTTGACCATTACATAACCCTGAGAGTCCTCTTAATTGTTTTATCCAGCATGTACTTCTAATTTTATGTTAATATTGATATCCTATATTGACATTGGTATTCCTGTATATGAAGAACTTTTGAATATAAAATTTTGTGATTCCCATAACAATTGTAAGAGGGAAGATTTGTCTCCATTTTGTAGATGAGAAAATTGAGTGTTAAAAATTGAGCCTTAAAGCCCTGCGCCGTGGTACACTCCTGTAATCCCAGTGGCTTGGGAGGCTGATGCAGGAGGATAGCAAGTTCAAAGCCAGTCTGAGCAAAAGCGAGGTGCTAAGCAACTCAGTGAGACTCTGTCTCTAAATAAAATACAAAATAGTGCTGGGGATGTGGCTCAGTGGTTATGTGCCCCTGAGTTCAATCCCTGGTACTATCATCATCCCCTAAAAAAAAAAAAAAAAAAAAAAAAATATGGAGTCTTAAAACTTATGACTGGGTTAGAGTTACAGTTAATTTTTTGTCTTCTGTTTTTCTTAATTAACCTTTTTGGACAAGAGATAAAAAGGTGGCCAAAATTTGAACAGTATAAAGGACTACTTTGAAAGCCTGTTCTGGATAGTCGCATTTTTACCATCTCTTCAAAAAATCCTTGGCAAAACACTACAGGAAGAGGAAATGGAAAACAACAATGAAAACCAACAGTGGGAGGTAGGACAGTAAAGGGGGGGAAAAATCAAAGAGAAAAACAAATCAGGTTTAACAGCATTAATAAACAAATATGGCTGGAAGAACAAACCATATCTCAATAATAACCCTAAATGTTAATGGCTTAAACTCACCAATTAAGAGACACAGGCTAGTTGAATGGATCACAAAACAAGATCCAACAATATGCTGCCTTCAGGAGACGCATTTGATAGGAAAGGATATACATAGACTGAAGGTGAAAGGTTGGGAAAAATCATATCACTCATATGGACTGCGGAAACAAGCAGGAGTGTCCATACTCATATCAAATAAAATAGATTTCAAACCAAAGTTAATCAAAAGGGATAAAGAAGGACACTACATACTGCTCAAGGGAACCATACACCAACAAGACATAACAATCATAAATATATATGCCCCAAACAACGGTGCTGCTGCGTTCATCAAGCAAACTCTTCTCAAGTTCAAGAGTCTAATAGACCACCATACAATAATCATGGGAGACTTCAACACACCTCTCTCACCACTGGACAGATCTTCCAAACAAAAGTTGAATAAGGAAACTATAGAACTCAATAACACAATTAACAACCTAGACTTAATTGACATATATAGAATATACCACCCAACATCAAGCAGCTACACTTTTTTCTCAGCAGCACATGGATCCTTCTCAAAAATAGATCATATATTATGTCACAGGGCAACTCTTAGACAATATAAAGGAGCGGAGATAATACCATGCATCTTATCTGATCATAATGGAATGAAACTAAAAATCAACCATAAAAGAAGCAAGGAAAAATCATGCATCACTTGGAGAATGAACAATAGGTTACTGAATGATCAATGGGTTTTAGAAGACATCAAGGAGGAAATTAAAAAATTCTTAGAGTATAATGAAAACACAGACACAACATATCGGAATCTATGGGACACATTGAAAGCAGTTCTAAGAGGAAAATTCATTGCTTGGAGTTCATTCCTTAAAAAAAGAAAAAAACAACAAATAAATGATCTCATACTTCATCTCAAAATTCTAGAAAAAGAAGAGCAAAACAACAGCAAAAGAAGTAGAAGGCAAGAAATAATTAAAATCAGAGCTGAAATTAATGAAATCGAAACAAAAGAAACAATTGAAAAAATTGACAAAACGAAAAGTTGGTTCTTCGAAAAGATAAATAAAATTGACAGACCCTTAGCCATGCTAGTGAAGAGAAGAAGAGAGAGAACTCAAATTACTAGCATAAGGAATGAAAAAGGCAAGATCACGACAGACACTTCAGAAATACAGAAGATAATCAGAAATTATTTTGAATCCTTATACTCCAATAAAATAGAAGATAGTGAAGGCATCGATAAATTTCTTAAGTCATATAATCTGCCCAGATTGAGTCAGGAGGATATAGACAACCTAAACAGACCAATATCAATTGAGGAAATAGAAGAAACCATCAAAAGATTACCATCTAAGAAAAGCCCAGGACCTGATGGGTTTACAGCAGAGTTTTACAAAACCTTTAAAGAGGAACTAATACCAATACTTTTCAAGCTATTTCAGGAAATAGAAAAAGAGGGAGAACTTCCAAATTCATTCTACGAGGCCAACATCACCCTGATTCCGAAACCAGACAAAGACACTTCAAAGAAAGAAAACTACAGACCAATATCTCTAATGAACCTAGATGCAAAAATCCTCAATAAAATTCTGGCAAATCGGATACAAAAACATATCAAAAAAATTGTGCACCATGATCAAGTAGGATTCATCCCTGGTATGCAAGGGTGGTTCAATATACGGAAATCAATAAATGTTATTCACCACATCAATAGACTTAAAAATAAGAACCATATGATCATCTCGATAGATGCAGAAAAAGCATTCGACAAAGTACAGCATCCGTTTATGTTCAAAACTCTCGAAAAACTAGGGATAACAGGAACATACCTCAACATTGTAAAAGCAATTTATGCTAAGCCTCAGGCTAGCATCATTCTGAATGGAGAAAAATTGAAGGCATTCCCTCTAAAATCTGGAACAAGACAGGGATGCCCTCTCTCACCACTCCTGTTCAACATAGTTCTCGAAACACTGGCCAGAGCAATTAGACAGACGAAAGAAATTAAAGGCATAAAAATAGGAAAAGAAGAACTTAAGTTATCACTATTTGCAGATGACATGATTCTATACCTAGCAGACCCAATATGGTCTACAAAGAAACTGTTAGAGCTAATAAATGAATTCAGCAAAGTGGCAGGTTATAAAATCAACACGCATAAATCAAAGGCATTCCTGTATATCAGCGACAAATCCTCTGAAATGGACACGAGGACAACCACCCCGTTCACAATATCCTCAAAAAGAATAAAATACTTGGGAATCAACCTAACAAAAGAGGTGAAAGACTTATACAATGAAAACTACAGAACCCTAAAGAGAGAAATTGAAGAAGACCTTAGAAGATGGAAAAATATACCCTGTTCATGGATAGGCAGAACTAACATCATCAAAATGGCGATATTACCAAAAGTTCTCTATAGGTTTAATGCAATGCCAATCAAAATCCCAACGGCATTTCTTATAGAAATGGAGAAAGCAATCATGAAATTCATATGGAAGAATAAAAGACCCAGAATTGCAAAAACAATACTAAGCAGGAAAGGTGAATCAGGTGGTATAACGATTCCAGATTTCAAACTATACTACAGAGCAATAGTAACAAAAACAGCATGGTACTGGTACCAAAACAGGCGGGTGGACCAATGGTACAGAATAGAGGACACAGAAACCAACCCACAAAACTACAACTTTCTTATATTTGATAAAGGGGCTAAAAGCATGCAATGGAGGAAGGATAGCATCTTCAACAAATGGTGCTGGGAAAATTGGAAATCCATATGCAACAAAATGAAATTGAATCCCTTTCTCTCGCCATGCACAAAAGTTAACTCAAAATGGATCAAGGAGCTTGATATCAAATCAGAGACACGGCATCTGATAGAAGAGAAAGTTGGCTACGACCTACATGCTGTGGGGTCGGGCTCCAAATTCCTCAATAGGACACCCATAGCACAAGAGTTAACATCTAGAATCAACAAATGGGACTTACTCAAACTAAAAAGTTTTTTCTCAGCAAAAGAAACAATAAGAGAGGTAAATAGGGAGCCTACATCATGGGAACAAATCTTTACTCCTCACACTTCAGATAGAGCCCTAATATCCAGAGTATATAAAGAACTCAGAAAATTAGACAATAAGATAACAAATAATCCCATCAACAAATGGGCCAAGGACTTGAACAGACACTTCTCAGAGGAGGACATACAATCAATCAACAAGTACATGAAAAAATGCTCACCATCTCTAGCAGTCAGAGAAATGCAAATCAAAACCACCCTAAGATACCATCTCACTCCAGTAAGATTGGCAGCCATTACGAAGTCAAACAACAATAAGTGCTGGCGAGGATGTGGGGAAAAGGGTACACTTGTACATTGTTGGTGGGACTGCAAATTGGTGCAGCCAATTTGGAAAGCAGTATGGAGATTTCTTGGAAAGCTGGGAATGGAACCACCATTTGACCCAGCTATCCCCCTTCTGGGTCTATTCCCTAAAGACCTAAAAAGAGCATGCTACAGGGACACTGCTACATCGATGTTCATAGCAGCACAATTCACAATAGGAAGACTGTGGAACCAACCTAGATGCCCTTCAATAGACGAATGGATAAAAAAATTGTGGCATTTATACACAATGGAGTATTACTCTGCATTAAGAAATGACAAAATCATAGAATTTGGAGGGAAATGGATGGCATTAGAGCAGATTATGCTAAGCGAAGCTAGCCAAGCCCTAAAAAACAAATGCCAAATGTCTTCTTTGATATAAGGAGAGTAATTAAGAACAGACTAGGGAAGAAGAGCACAAGAAGAAGACCATCATTAAACAGGGTTGAGAGGTGGGAGGGAAAGGGAGAGAGAAGGGAAATAGCATGGAAATGGAACGAGACCCTCGGGTTTATACAAAATTACATACAAGAGGAAGTGAGGGGAAAGGGAAAAATAATACAAAGGGGAGGAATGAATTGCAGTAGTGGGGGTAGAGAGAGAAGAGGGGAGGGGAGGGGAGGGGAGGGGGGATAGTAGAGGATAGGAAAGGCAGCAGAATACAACAGACACTAGGATGGCAATATGTAAAGCAATGGAAGTGAAACTGATGTGATTCTGCAAGCTGTATAAGGGGCAATATGGGAGTGCATAACCCACTTGAATCAAAATGTGAAATATGATATATCAAGAACTATGTAATGGAGGGGTAAGACAAGATAATACAAATGGAAGAAATGATTTACAGTAGAAGGGGTAGAGAGAAAAGGGGAGGGGAGGGGAGGGGAGGGGGGATAGTAGAGAATAGGACTGACAGCAGAATACATCAGACACTAGAAAGGCAATATGTCAATCAATGGAAGGGTAACTGATGTGATACAGCAATCTGTATACGGGGTAAAGTTGGGAGTTCATAACCCGCTTGAATCAAACTGTGAAATATGATGTATTAAGAACTGTGTAAGGTTTTGAACGACCAACAATAAAAAAAAAAAAAAAAAAAAAAAAAAAAAAAAAATAAAATAAAATGCATATTTTTAATCTAGCTTTGAGCAAGTTTTATAACTTCCCTATTTCTTAACATTTCCTTTTATTTTTTGCATTACAATTCTTAATTACACATATATACCACAATTTTTCATCTCTGTATATAAAGTAGGTTGACACACAATTCATGTCTTCATACATGTACTTTGGATAATGATGTCCATCACATTCCACCATCCTTGCTATATCCCCTGCCTCCTCCCTTTCTCTCCCTCCCGTCTTCCCTATCTAGAATTCATCTATTCGCAACATTTCCATTTTCAAAACAGGATAATGGCTCATGCCTCCAGTAGTTGTTTTAAATGCTAATTAAATTTACACACGTAAAATGCTTTGGGACTTAGTGCATAAGAATTTGGACATATTGGCTGTTATGGTTTTAGATACATGTGGATGTAGACATAGAGAAGGTTCATTTATGTTTACTTCTTTGTCTCCAGTGCATCAGTATTTTTTGATATTTCCAGTGCTTCAAGATGATAAATGCATGTGCTAAAGCATACCTCTGAGAATTCATACACTGTTGTGTGTAATGGCAGAATCCTTCAGGGCAGCAAACAGTGATGGTGTTTGCTCTCTATTTATGGCTCCTTTAGCTGTCAGTTGCCTAGGAGATTATTGGCAAAATTCCAGCAATAACTAGCACCATTTTATCCTATAAAGAATGAGCTGCAACTGATCTAGTGATAATCAGACACTTCTCAAGGAAACATCCACAAGATCTTAAGAGATTTCTATTTATATCACCTGTTTTATTGTTTCTGCTCTTCAACAAACTGAAGAGCAATTGTTTATCAACCCATCATAAGTACTCCAATTTTGCATGCAATTAACTTTTACCTGTTAAAGAAGTCAGAGATGAAAGAAGGGAGCATTTGTTTTCAAACTGTTATTAAATGCTATACGATTCTGTTTCTTTTTTTTTTCCTATCCCAAAATCTACTTTAAGTCAAAGCTAATTAGTAAAGATGTGAGGAGATAATTGTACCCTCATGATTAAATTGATTTAAATCTTTGATTTTTTTTTTCTTTTTAGGTAAGTGAACCTGACATTGGGCAGTACTCATTATGATTCCTGTCTAGCTCTTAATCATGTTGCTGTTTTATGGATGTAAGCTCCACAAGGAAATCTTAAAAAATGCTACCACGAAGGTATTGTGGATGCTATTGAAGTATGTGTGCTGAGAAAGGTGGTAAGTTTGTTTTCCATTTCAACCAGACTCATGATATCAAGCTGGACCTCTCTCCTATGAGAAAACAGTTGTATTGGTTTAATAAGCATCTCTAGTAGGAACAATTTAAAAAAGGAGAAGTGAGATTTGTTTTGTAGGCCAGTTGGATGTGCTTTGAGGGATAATTTTTATCAAATCATTATTTCATGTCGTCCATGTTTTAGATGCATCTGCATCACAAAGTGCATTTCATATCTGGCCAGTTGGGAGTGAGACTTCGAATATCCCATACAGCAGTGATGTAATTATTTTGAAGCAGTCTCAGTAGCTTAAAGGAAAGAAAAAAATTCTTGGCTGAAAGAGAGTGGACTGAAGTCCCATCCACAGCACAGCATTCTAAATTAATAGTTGCCTAAGGACTGGAGTATTATTAGTTATTTTGAATTCACAGTTCTAAATCAAAGAAGTATAATTGGAGTTTCCTTTTTTAAATAATTAAAGACTGGATTTACTATGTAGTGTTCAAATATCAGATCTATATATAGAAGGGAATCTAAAGGCACTTTAGGCTAAATATGAATGTGAAATTCCTATTAATGCTAATTCTCTAATTATTTCTATTGTTGCTACTTCTCTAGGAAAGAAAAGACTAGTGATACTTTCACTTTTTCTTGTTGAAATTCTGAGTCAAATGTACTAGTTGACTATTCAAGAATAATTTCACTGATTAAAATGAGATTATCTTTAAATATAAATACATTATAATTTGAGATTTTTCTTTTAAATTGGGAAACATGTTGCATGAAAGTATTTGTTGAAATATGCCCAAGTGTGTTTTCAGGTTGACATACTTAGTAGTTGGATTTGTATTTTTCTTGTTTATGATAGCTTCACCTGGGATAAATACTGTCATTGCCTTTAGAAGTTTACTCCAAAGAGGCTCAAATATTAATAGTATTAATGCTGGTTAATGCTGGTCTATTTCATTTTGATTTTTTTTCTAATAAAAAGTTTAGTATGATTCTTATGCTATTGTGGCACATAATCTTTGGCAGTGACTTTTTATATAGAAAACAGATTCTGCTCCACCTAAGTAGCAAGTTTCATTCATTTGACACTTTCAAACCACCCATTTCTAAATGCTTAGATGAATGTGTGAATAGGTAGCATTTTTAAAGGGTGATTATTTTCTCAAAATTGGTTTTTGCATCTCACAAGTGGTATGTGGAGAGTTATAAAATATCTTTCCCATTTTTTGCTTCAACTTTTACTGCTAAGAGGGTAATTGTCTTTTTAAAGGGGGGGGGGGGAATAAAGATCTCGAAAAAGAGGCCCTGAGAGAATTGAGCATGAACCTCAGACCTGTGGTTCTGTAAGTTCACATTTTTCTGTACTTCTAGATCTTGTATGTTTGATTATTACTAAACAGAAATTGGACATAAAAATTTCAACATAAAGATTTATGCCCTTGAACGAGTAAACATCATATTCATTTTTAATATGGACATCACTAGGACCCTCCCTGTCATACAAATTTTAAGTTCTGATAAGAAGAAAGTTATGTCTGCATTTCTGAGCTGCTTGAGATCTATAGCATTTGATCTTGGGGGAGCCAGGGATTCTGAGAAGCTTAAAGGTAACTTCAAATACTGGTGGATTGTGTCTATTTGTAGTACATGGTTCATGACCTATTTTCTCAAGTCCTAGAAGTTTTGAAAGAATTCCCAGCCCTATCTTTTTCTAATAAAAGTCCAGAAATAGCCAAAATTGGTAATCTCAGGGGAGCTATCTAGAGCCACTTTGGAATTTTCTTGAGTGATTTTGTTGTCAGTTTAGGTCACCTGCACAGCCTTTCCAAAATTGCTTATTGGTGATTGAGCTGTCTTCCTTGTAGAAGCTGAATTATTTTGGTAAGCCTTGCAGCAGGATAATATTTTTCAAAACTATTATCAAAATAATATGGCTAGATGGGAAGGAAATAATTTCATATTTTCTTGCACCTGTGAGCAGTCTTATCAATTTTATTTTGAAAAATATGAAAGAGATTACCCAGTTTCTTTTTCTGCTCTGCTATGCTCTGCTCAGGGGAAGAGATGATTGAGGTTTACTGTGTAGAAATAGTAATTTAATTGAGTGAAGAAACTTGATGCAGGTGGCTCTGAAAGCAAGTTTTTGTTGAGGACTGATTGGGCAAGTTTGAACCTACCCCATTCAGTGGTGATATTCACCTTTTTGCCATGTAAACTATGATAGGTCACTTGATCTGTTTGGGATTATAATATATATTTTAATTTGATTTCTTCTAAAAGTCAAAAGAAATCTAAAATTTCCAGCTCATTTCAGATTTTTCTAATATAAATACTCTAAATTTGGAGGTCAGAATGAAACTGGAATATGATGAGGTGGAGTAGGGAGAAAATTAAGACTTGGGATATTCATTGTATCTCTGGATTCTACCTCTGCCTAAAGGATTTTGCATCATGAGAAACTATGTGTTGCATATCAAATAGCTTTGGACATGTCAGCTAATGTAAGGATGAACTCAGAATTGTGACGGGGAAGAAATTTTAGTTCTGTTTCTCCAATGAAAAATAGTCAATTTCCCAAGAAGAATAGCTAATGCTCAGTTTGAATCAAAATTGACCTTCAAGAATTAAAGTAGTAAGGATAAAATATATGTTAAATGAAATGAGAGATTAATGTTCCACATAAAAATCTGGGTAAATTATATATTCGAGTTTCTCAGTCTACAAGTAAAACCTCAGGTTCTTCAAAAACAATCTTGTCTGTGTATCTTATCTTCCAAGGCCATTCATTTTGGAATTAATATTGATTAAAACCACCATGTATAATAGCTTTGTACATTTAGAATCCTAGATTTTCTTTAAATTAAACATAAGAAAATAGAGAAATAGAGAAAAAAGTTCTAATGAATCCCATCATCCCAGATTTGATAGTTGTCAACATTTTGTCATAATTGCTATCTTTTGGTGGAGAGGAGATACTAGAGTATTTTAAAATAAATTGTAGGCATAATGTCAATTACTTTTAAATGCTTCAATATGCATGTCTCAAAGGAATATTTGTTACATAACTACAACCATATCATACAAAAAAATTTCATCATTCCTTTGTGTTGCTAACATCTACTTCTTTTAGCTCAAAAATGCCATGTCATTGGTTTGAATCAGAACTGAAATCGGTTTCCACTTATTGTACTTGGTTATCTTTTAAGGCTTTTAAATTTTTGATCAATTTGCAATCATCTCTCTTCCCATCTTTCGTGCTGTTGACTTGTTGATAAAACTTGTCAAGTGTCCTCTAGAACCATCTGTTGTGTATGTTCCCAATTTCACTCTAGTGATATCCTTTAATTGTTCCTCTCTTCCCTCTTATGTCCTGTAACCTAGAAGTTGAATTCTAGTGATTGATTCTATTTTTAAAATTTTAAAATCTTCAAGAATTCTTTATAGATGAGGCTTTGATAGATCCTCTCCGTATCAAATGTAGTTTTGAGTAACTACATTCCGCTTCAAATGGACTTCTTGCTGCAATATTTAAGAGTAATTAATTTCACGTGGGGGGGGACCTCTTCGTGCCCATTACTTATCGTAATCAAATCCTTAGAGTGAGCAGTCAACTTCAATTAGTTGGTGCTTCAAGTACCAGACACAAAGTGGACCCTGTAACATCTGGCCATGCATAAAGCAAGCTGCACTCACCATGTCTGTCAGAAACTGTAAGTCTGTCACACTGATCCTGGTGCCCACAAACTGCCTGCTAGGAGCTGGCATCTTTGTGCTATAGTGAGCTCTTCCTGCTGCAGACCTGCTGTTGTTTAGAGCTTTTATCCATCAAGGTTTTACTCCTCTTTACGTCAAAGCTTATGTTTTTAGGTTTTATAGGAACATCTAATGTGTCACTGTAGAGTGAAATGGATCACAAGAGACATGATGATACATGTTTGGATGGCTTATGCATCTAGCTGCATCTATTGTGTTCCCCTTATGTTTTCATAGTTTTGTTCAACATCTCATCTTCTAGTCATAGGACTTGAAATTCTCATTGTTAGAATCGTTCTTTTGGGAATTTCTGGAAATGTACACTAAAAATGGAATTAATTACCTGGGAAGGATAATGCATATATAAGTCTCACATCACCTACCTAGGGTGACCATCTGGGTAGACACCATGGGGGACTGTTCTGCTTGGATGAACATCTCATCTGAAGAATTTGCCTGCAGCTTTGATCACTTAGGGAATAGCATGTATAGTCCTGTATCCTTGGAAATGAGGAATTTCAAAAGAAGAATGTGGCCTACCAAGCATGAGGTCCTGGGTTTAATGCCCATCTCAAAAAAAGGTGAGATCCAATGGGATCATTCCCTCTGGTTTCTAATAAACTGAGTTATGCTGATGTTGCTTAACTCGGGGTCTCTGATATGTAAAAGGGAAGAATGGATTGGGATAAAGTGATCCCAAGTACCAATTCTGGATATTAGGCAGAATAACTTGGTGGGCAGGAACAGTCTCCATATTAAGTCAAGTGGACTAAAATTGTTGTTCTGCTCATGTGACCTTAGGCAATTAACTTCCTGAGAAGCCTGTTTTCCCGATCTGTAAAATGGTGAGAATAATAGGCCTTGGCCTTATAGACTTGTTATATAGAGCAAGATGATCCACATAAAGTGTTCACGAAATTGTAGTACTTGGGAAATGATCAATAAATGCCATCACTGCTGTTTTATTATTGATGGTAACTAATGGTTTTCCCTTCACTAAGAACTTCATTGCAAATTCTGGAAGAGAAATAAATTTGTAAATCATGGTCCCTTAACGTTTAAGTTTCTTTGGCTAATGATAGTTTATGGAATTTATTAAATTGTGGTTTGCATGCCAAAGTTCTCTAATGGTACAAACTAAAAACATGTAAAAAGTCTGGAGGTGCAACTCAGTGGGAGAGTGGATGCTTGGCATGCATGAGGCCCTGGGGTCAATCCCCAGCATCACCTCCCCCAGAAAAGTTTCAAGAGCAGCTTGTCAACTCAGAACCATAACCAACCTGTTTGCTGATGGTTTAGATACATCAGTAAAATTGGCTCTTAATTTTCATATATATATGGTCACATAATGCTATGTATGTAAGCAGGCATAAGTAATTGACATTTTTGTAATGAACGTGTATACATAAAAACCATTAAAGTTGTTGTAACAGCCAACCAGAGAGCTTTCTTTAATGCCAGACATTCTGCTACATGTTTTACATGGATTTAATTTAATTTTTACATGTTTAGTTTGTGCCATTATCACATTTCACAGATATGGAAATGTAGGCCCAAGATCACCCTACTAGAATATATAAAATTCACAATATGACTAAGATCTATCTGACTGTGGAGCTTCAGGTTATTTTCTGCCTATGTTCTGTTCTTTGGAAACTGTCTATAATCAAGGGGCTTATTCTTGGCTTCTGTTTGCTAGAGTGTTTGTCAGGAGAGAAGAGTTAGCATTTGCATCTTAGGGTCTGAGAGCTTCCATTATGGCCCCCTGGAGTTTTGACACAGCTCTAGAATCTTGATTACTATGAAGTCTTGAGGCTTCAGGCAGCTTTGTTATTTGAGCTATAGAACTATCTAGCTGACCAAAAGTTATAATTTTCTATTATATTGGTCAAATTTTGTATATTCCATAGTCATTTGAGAAAACACTTGAAATGTGTCCTTGCTTAAAGGACTAATTTTTCATTTTCTAGGTTATGTCCCTTATAGCACCATGGTTTGTCATGTGGAAATAAAATACATTTATCTTCTGAAGAGTGCTCCCTGTAGTGAGTGTTCTACGCAGGTGCAGGTTAAAGTGGGCTTTCAGCACTGGGGCCATAACTCTGCCCTCACCCTCCCACCTCCTATGTGCTCACAACCCACCGTCTTCTCCACCTCACTCCTCCTGGGGTCTCTTAACATCAGAAGCTCTTAAGAGGATTGATTTAGGATTGTAGAGAAGTCACCCGCTGTTAAAAGTACTTTGAAATATAATAGCCTCTTTGTTTTTTTGATGGTGTCCTTTTCTTACCTTTTAATGTCCCGATTTGATTACACAATTAAGTCCAGACAGAATATTGGTCACTTAATTGTATCTCTCAAGGTAGAGAATACTTTGTGAATAGTAATCTTTATTGAATAAAAAGATAAAATTGCCACAATTAAATTTGAGAAATGTGACATCTGTGTATATGACAGATTTCAAGACAAGTTTGATCCTTCAAGGAAAGGTGTTAAGATCCTCAAACTTTGGTATTTCAGGTATCATCAGGAAGTATGGAACAGGGCCCAGGAATGTGTGTACTCAAAACATGATCTCATTTGCTTCTTTGCTGATGGTCCTTTTACAGCACTTGGAGAATCATTGCTCAAGGGTTTCTTTATTGGCTATTTTCAAATGTCATTTGAGAGCATCTCTGCCTACTGTGGGGGTGCCTCCTAGAACATGTTGAGCAATTAACTAGCTTTTAAAACCCTCTCACACATACCTCTTTGCCTGCACAAAGAATCTGATATGCTCTTGTTATCTGTTTCAGATAGACTCCCAATTTCTTCCAAAAATCAAAATGCTTGTTTCTAACTCCTACTTAGCTAGCCGTCTCTTTTAAACAAAAGACTAATTTTGAGTTATAGGTAGGTCTGTTGACAGATTCTTGATGTGAAAACCCATCCCAAAATTCAGCATGCAAATCAGATGAAAGATTTGTGGTGTGAATCCAGTTAATAAGACTTGGGGCATGAGCATGGGGTTAAAAATCATGGATTTGGGCAAGGATCATTCTTAGATCTACTGCCACTATGTACCACTGAGGAAAGTCATGTTAGCCTATTTGTAGTGCTATATTGTTGGTGACTAAATCAAGACTGCAACTTTTTCTGCTCGACAGTGGGTGAGGCAGAACTGGGATTTCCATAGTAGCAATATTAATTTATATTCCCAC
The DNA here is from genome assembly GCF_052094955.1 of Ictidomys tridecemlineatus. NCBI lineage: Eukaryota > Metazoa > Chordata > Mammalia > Rodentia > Sciuridae > Ictidomys > Ictidomys tridecemlineatus. The sequence goes on from NC_135477.1 coordinate 60,021,261, forward strand.
CAACAGTGTAGAAGAGTTCCTCTCTGCCCCCAGCATCCTCACCAGCATTTACTATTATTGTGTTCTCAATGATTGCCTTTCTGACTGGAGTGAGATGGAATCTCAATGTAGTTTTGATCTGCATTTCCCTGACGACTCTGGCTTTTGATAAGTGAATAGTTGTCTGTTTTAAGATGACATTTTATCTACCTGAATGTTTCAGAAAGATATCAAAGGTAAATTTTAAACAATTCTTTAATTCAGTTGGCATGGATGCGGGTAGGGGCAGGCATGGGAGCAACAGGAACAAAGGCAGGGTATCCTTACACTGGGACTCAGTGAAGCTAAGGAATGAGCTCATTGTAATTATATAACTCGTGTGTGAGCATTTTTTGTAAGACAGTAAATTAAAATAAGCTTAAAATATTCCACTAAACTTGGCCAAGCTCTCCTTTTTCTATCTTTGAACTAGTCCCTCAGAAATGTATCGTTCTGGTGCTATCAGGGTCTGGCTCTTCTGCAGGCCATGATGTATATAGATACAGAACTGGTCAGTACTGGAAATGTTTTTAAGTAGCTTTTTATGAAGCTGGTAGTAAACCCTCACCTCTCATCTTAATCTGGACAAAAAGAAAAAGCAAAACCAATTAGTGTTATTTCATAAACAATTTGTCTTCTTTATTATGACATTTTATAACATTCTATGAATTGTGTACAGTCTTTTTAAAAGTTGGGCTTATTTTACTTTTCCTTTTTTGATTTGTGAAAATATATATTATAAATCATATTTTACGGAAGATTGATCAATTCTATTCACAGCTGCCCAAATGCAGCTGAATGAGGTTTTATTTTTGCATGATATATTATAAATCAAATTCCAGTGACTTTTCAGAAATGATCTTTAATGGATTTACTTATGACACTCTTGAGGAAGAACATATACTTTTGTCAGGGCAGGAATGGGAGTCTGTCTTTACTTCTCTGCAATGACCTGGAAGACAATATAGCAAGGATTTTGACTATGACAACAAAGAACAATAATTAAAAGAATTGCCACTTTACCGTGCTGTGATTAACATGGTGAGATTAGAATTTTAATTATTTGCTTGATATGACAAGCTTATATTCATTGAAAGAAATCATTGTTGGGTTATGTGAAGTACTTACAAAAATCTTTTTCTTTAACATAGATATATTGATCATTTTACACATACTTTAATGAGCACCTTGAAAATTGGAGTTCTAATGACATTCAGTGATCATTGTTTGAGCCACAGGCTACCTGACAAATCGGTTAAGTTAGTTAAAGATAATGGATTGGAATAGAAATGTTGATTTTTTTTTAAAGTTAATGCATGCCTTGAAGTTTTATCTTTGAAATGTAAAAATAGACTAACTTTAAATATACAGCTTCACTCCAAAATTGTTCTCTTCTAAACATCAATGTACTCAGATGGGAAGTATTTAAAGAGCTGCATGTCACAAAGAAATATTGCTTTATAAATTAGGGTTTTGTGTGTTCTAGTGAAATTCTCTTACTCTGAAAAAGCTCAGGAGGGTGTTAAGAGCAGTTGTTCTAATCCCACATGGAAGGTTAAATCTGCCCTGTAATTCAAGGACAGAGAAAGCTGGAAAAGGTCTGGGATTAGAGAGGTGGAAATGAGAGAGGAGAGGCTTAGGACAAAAGGCTGGAGGAGAAGAGGGGATGAGGAGCAATTTGGAGATGGGGACTGTGGGTGGATTGTCAGGAGTCTGACAGTGATAATGGATGCTCCCACAAGGGAAAGACACAACTGCAGCTAAAACCTCTAAAAATATTTTCTTTTAAAAAGAGATGCTGAAAGTTCTGTTCTCAGACACAGGGGTGAACTCTTATGAGTGATTTGCAGCAACAATAGCTTGTCTTTCTGAGTGTACTGTGCATCTAAATCTCTATTATCACTTAGAACTGTGCTTTTTAAATCCCATGAGAGGCTTGTTAAAAGTGTGAAGGGGATCTGAGCATCCAATTTATAATAAATGATTATACTGCAAATCAACAGAACATCTTTTTTTTTTCTGGGGAGGGGGTGTGTTACCCGAGATTGAACTCCGGGGCACTCGACCACTGAGCCACATCTCCAGCCCTATTTGTATTTTACTTAGAGACAGGGTCTCACTGAGTTGTTCGGCGCTTCACCACTGCTCAGGCTGGCTTTGAATTTGCTGCTGGGATTACAGTGTGTGCCACCGCACCGGGTACTTCAACAGAACATCTTTAGTAGTCAGTAGTGAGTATTATTATATAAAATACCAAGCAAGGAAAGGATCCTTCTTATTCTTGAGAGTCATTTACAAGAATACCAAAATAAGAAAAAATTAAATCCATCAGGCATGGAGTTTCCCTCCAGCATTTTGCTTTGTACATTTTTATGTTTATATCACAAGCTCCAAAGAGAAAAATGTGAAAATGTGGCTTCCTGGGAGTTGTTTATATGTGATATACTGTTGGCTTTGGGAATGAAGCATTTTTAAATATTAAGTAAACACCAGAACAACCACAATTGCATTTTCCTGACTATGCTACTAAGAGGATTGATATTAGGCATGGATGACAAAACACTTGGACCATTTTTTGGTTTTCATTTTGTTAAAATCTGTTGTATTAAAAAATACATTATTTCTGAAACAAAATGGAATACCAATGACAGCTAAATTTTGAAGAAACAAAGGGAGTAATACAAATGATTGGGACATGAGAGACCCAAGCCCTCTTCCTCCAGCTGCTTCTGAACTGAATTTCTTCTTTGTAGATTAGGGTGATCTAATATTTGTCTCAAAAGATTGCATAGGAAATAGCAAGTTGTAAGTCAAATATATCTTTTCTTGGACAGAGGTGCTCTTTAAAGTAATTAAAGTTTAAGACAGTCAGCCTTAATAGCAAAAAGGAAAGCTAATGTTAATAGGAAAATTTCTTTGTGAAGTCATTTTGCAGGAAAGCAGATTAGATTTCCCCAGAGATGGAATACTCTGCAGGTTTCTAATAATGAAGAAATAAAAATGATAAATGGAAGGAACAGAATGCTTTTGAGTTTGCCCTGCTTGTCTTAACAAAGGGTTGTTTTGAGCTTATCTCCAGTGGTTTGGAAGTAACCAAATTGCTGGAAACATAGGAAGGTTCTTCATCCGCAATTCTGCCACCATGAATGTTAAGAATTGTTATGAATATGTTGGTTCAATGCATGGCAAAGAGAAGGAAATTTTTCCTATTTCTTGTATTAGTCCATTTCTTATAACTCAAATATCGGAGGCAATTTCCTCTATAGAGAAAAGAAACTCATTTTGGCTCATGGTTCTTGGGGTGTAAGGTCAACAAACTGCATCTGATTATGATCTTCTTGCTTGCAAAGTCCCAAGTTGATGCAGAGTATTGCATGACAAGAGATAGCACACACATTCTGTCTGTTCTTTATCTTCCTATAAAGCTTCCTATATAAATACTATCAACTATTTGTTCCTGTGGCTGTACCATGATGGTTTTATCTAATCCTAATTGTCTTCCAAAGGCCCTACTTCTAAACATCATAGTTGGATTAAGGTTCCATCTTCTTAATATCTCAAAATGGGGATTAAATTTCAACATCTGAACCCTTAGGGACACACTCAAACCATGCTACAATACTTGTTTGAACTGGTAAACACTGTTTGGGCTCAATGGATGAAGAGGGAATATAGCAAGTAGGGTTCCACATTGAATCTTGGTCTCACTATTGATGCCCTCCCAAGTAATCACCCAGCAGGAGAAGCAAAAATAGATTCTTTTTGCATTTATTAATCCCACATTGAGGTCCATTATATGCTAGTCACTATGTAAGCCCTGGAAATATCTTTACAAATCCTTATTCCAATTTATAAATTAATTAATAAAGACAAGCCTTTGGTGTCTTCTATAGAATTCACAAGTAATAGTTGCCTCTGTGCTTGAAACTTGACATCTTTTAGTTCTCTGTTCTCACTTCATATTATGATTGCAAATGTATTTTTTCTTCTCCTCCCTCTACTCACTGCACTGGAATTTTTAGTAAGAGTATAGAAATTTCCTCTCCAATTTAAATATTCAGTTATAGCCAATGCTTTTTTTAGTACTTCATCAAAAGGCAGTTTTTTTTTTTTATTGAAAGGCATTGTTATTGGTGTTGAGTCAGACTGTTGGCCCATTGTTTTTGCTGGAGCCCTGTGTGCACAACTTAGCACTGCACTAGAACTGAGATTTGCTAGCATGAGTCATTGGCTCTGTATTATTTCAGTAAGAACTTAAATGGTCAAAGGGACAATACTTTAGAAGCATGCTTCTCAAACTGTAATGTGTCCATCAAGCACTAAGGATTTTATCAACATGCAGATTCTGATTCAGTAGGTCTGGTGGAACCGAAGATCTGCATTTTAGCGCATTCCCAGGTGATGCCAGTTCTACGGGTCCATGGACCACATTTCAAGTAGTAAGCATCTAAAATGCTGGGCATGAACCTTAATGTCAGGGATCTCATATGGTTTTTAGAGGACACTGATACAGATATAAGGCTGTTGGCCTGACCTTTTTATTGCTTTGTGAGCATTCTTTGTGGGGATAAGAGTTACACCCCCTGCCTACCCACCTTCTCTTTTTAGCAAAAGGAAATGAGGATTTACATGTTTCCTCTTGCCTTATGCCATTAATCTGATTCTTTGGTGGAGAAAGCATTGGTAGATTTCTTGGTTTTTGTTATAGAGTTGTCTAGGCTTGGTTTAAAAGAAAAAACAAAACTTCATAAATTCTTCTAGAATTCATGTTGCTCTGTGAAGTATCCTATATAAGACAGTAATTATTTGCATTATACCATCTATATTTAAACCATCAAATCTGTTATGTTATTCATAAGATTAGCTTTATATAATAATATAAACATCAAATTATGTTCACACAAGAGTGCTGTTATTCCTGCATTTTAAAATATATATTTAGTGAAGGTAATTGAGAAAGTATCTTCCATGGTGAGTGTTAAAAAAAATTGCTCAAATTTTTAAAAATAAGCTTAAAATAAAACGCTTTCAATGATTTGAACCAGTTTTCTTTCATCGTAAGAATGTGTATTTACTGTGAACTATATGCCACACTTTAGGGTCGACTGAAGAGAGAATAGTGAATGTACAGTACTCTAAATCACAAGTTTTGCTACAATATTTAAGAGAGGCCACATGTACCTAAATCAAAGTACATAAAAACATCAGCATAAAGAATGTGTATATATTTATATGCACATACACATAGAGCAGATGATAAAACTCTTGTGCTTTCCTTATTGAAGTTTTTCCTTCTTGATTTCAGTAACAGCATTTATTTCCATTTCCAGTCTAATAATTCTCTTTCATCTCTAGTACAAATGCTTTTTATCAGTCAAGATATTTTCTACTTTAATAGGAACCCTGATTTCAAACTGGCTCACACATTAAAGATGATTACTAACTCAGGTAACTGAAAATCCAGAACTCAATATAATAGTTCAGCAATTTCATTAAGAATTATTCTTTCAATTTCATTTAAACAAGGAAAAAAAATCCCCAGAAGCTTCACCTTATATTTGTCTGGCTTGGATTGAGTCCTAACCTACTAGATACTAGCAGAGGACAGAAAAGCTCATGCTTGACATATTCTGATCATTTGTGGTGAAATGGAACGGCTGTTGGGCTATCAACCATTGTGTCTGCTGTCTTGTCTCTGCCTACTTTAAGGTATTGGGATTTTCAAAGATTGTGTTTTAAAAATCTCCACTCCAATGGCACATTGCATATGTTTTTTTTTATCCATTTCATGACTTAACAATCACCCTTACTGGTGATGATAGTTCTTATATCTACACAATACTTTCTTTCTTTCTTTCTTTTTTGCTTTAGAATTTCATATCTATACATCAAGTTGGAAAACTCAACTTAAAATTGCCAACAAAATCTCAAATTTAATGTCGTCTCAACTCTTCTACTCCCAGCTTGAATCATTTCAACTAAAAACCCTAACAATCATCCTCGAATGGTCATGCACTGAATTGGTGACCAAATTTCATTGATTTTTCTCATATTCCTGTCCATCCTTTTCCCCCTACATTGCTACCTTCTTCTTCTGATTGAGAGCTGTCATCTAACGAATCTGTTCATCTCAATTTGTATAGTCCCCTGCTTGTAATTTCTTCTTCACATCCAGTAAGTGAATTTCTGCAAGTTCTATCTGATGATGTAATTCTTTTTTTTTTCTTGGAGATTTTTTTTAACATTACAAAGCTCTTGACATATCATATTTCATACATTAGATTGAAGTGGGTTATGAACTCCCAATTTTACCCCAAATGCAGATTGCAGAATCATGTCGGTTACACATCCACAATTTTACATAATGCCCTATTAGTAATTGTTGTATTCTGCTACCTTTCCTATCCCCTACTATCCTCCCTCCCCTTCCCTCACATCTTCTCTCTCTACCCCATCTAATGTAATTCATTTCTCTCCTTGTTTATTTTCCCATTTCCCTCACAACCTCTTATATGTAATTTTGTATAGCAATGAGGGTCTCCCTTCATTTCCATGCAATTTCCCTTTTCTCTCCCTTTCCCTCCCATCTCATGTCTCTGTTTAAAGTTAATCTTTTCTTCCGGCTCTTCCTCCCTGATCTGTTCATAGTTGCTCTCATTATATCAAAGAAGACATTTGGCATTTGTTTTTTAGGGATTGGCTAGCTTCACTTAGCATAATCTGCTCTAGTGCCATCCATTTCCCTGCAAATTCCATGATGATGTAATTCTTGCTTACAGTCAGCAACTCCCCCTTTGTCAAGTGATATTCCTTATCATGATGTCAAGGGACTTTCTTATCCCACTTTTGTGTGTGTGTGTGTGTGTTGTTGGAGATTGAATCCAGGTCAGGGCCTCACAGGTGCTTAATTTACTTTTGTTTCAGCACAATGATTATGGTTTGGAACACCTCAAGGCTTATTCACTCTATACATGCCACCCTGAGAACTGAGCATGATGAATGGTGATGGCAGATGATATATGGTGCCAGAGAGTATTCTAAAGTTTGACTCCTCTTAAATAGCCCAAAACATTGTAGGGTGGGCACTGTTCTATCCCTATTTTGTAGATGAGGAAACTGAGTCATAAAGAAATGAAGCAACATGCCCAAGCACACAGAGGTAGTCAACAATGATGAAACTGCCTCCTTTTTTTTTTTGTGGCAGGTGGGAGAATAGGGGGTTGAACTTGGGGACACTTGACACTTGACCACAGAGCCACATCCCCACCCTATTGTGTATTTAATTATTTAGAGACAGGGTCTTGCTGAGTTGCTTAGTGCCTCACTTTTGCTGAGGCTGGTTTTGAACTTGAAATCCTCCTGCCTCAGCTTCCCAAGCCTCTGGGATTACAGGCATGGGCCATTGAGCCCAGGAAAACTGAGATTTGATCTGAGGTAGTCTGGCTCTTAGATCTGTGTTCTTAAGCACTACACCTTACTGTGTCTCGAGTATTTGATCAGTTTCTTCTTGGGGTGCATTGTGCCTTGAGCATAGTTTTATTTTTGCACTTAAAATTTATTTCAATTTACTTTCATGTTCAGCTATTCCAAAAGTTCCTGGAAGACTGGGACAATTCTTATTCACATCTAGTCCTAAACACAGTAGGCACAAAGTGTTGGTTGGGTGAGGATAGAAAAGAAAGGAAAAAATGTTTGACTGGAGTATTTATGGATTAAGACATGAGTCATAGTTCTCTCAAATGCTTTGAAACCATTATGCTTTGCATTCATAGAGGAAGGGCGATTGATTGAAAAGTGTAGGGTTTTCAAGAAAAAGGTTCTTCCTGTATGTTACTGAATCTGAAATTTAGGAACAGATTTATTCAAGAAAATAACCCATTTGGGTTACTCCCTAACTTAGTTTCTTTATGAAACACTAGTTGGTCTACAAAAAGACTTATACGCATTACAGCCTTAGTCATAAGGAACTGGAACTGATCCAAATATCCATCAACAAAAGAGTAGTATTGTCTATTCATATACTAGACTACTGAGCAATACAATTTTGAGAAATTACTGATATCACCCAACATTGAATATTAGATTTGCTAGATTGAGGAAAAATGATAGACACAAAAGACATATAATTTCATTATATGAAGTTGTAGAACAGGCAAAACTAATCTCAATTTTACCAGTCAGATTTTTGGCCCGAGTATGTGAGGTGGGATCAGAAAGGGGCAGAAAGAATTTGAACGGCAGTCACTTTCTGTTTTGTTTTGGTTGGTGGTTAGTTTTAGATCAAAATTTATTAACCTGAACACTTAGAATCTGTGCATTTTACTTTATGCCAATCAAACCTCAATTTTAGGAAATGGTGACAATAGTAAGGGAAGTGGAAATTGAGAGGAATTTTTTTAAGTTGGAGAAAATAAATTTTATATGCTAATTAAAATGATTTGTTAGAAGAAATGTTGAATGAGACAAAGAATTGGTGAAGCATTTACTGGAGTAGGGGAAAGCACGGGATTAAATGCTGAAGTAAAGGGACTAGCTTTAGAAAAGTCATGGATAAAGCCAGATGTGCATCTACAAATGGTGGTGGCTGGTTGGTTGTGACAGTTCAAGCCCACACAAGTCTTCTCTGCTTGATATTTCTCAGAAGTAAGAAGCCAGGACAGCAGTCCAAAGTGAGGGTAGAGTTCTCCTCTTCTCGAGTTAGGAAGTTTGAGAGGGTGTGGAGCAATGATTGCCCAACTGTTTCCTCTATTACAAGAGTGATCTATGTTAACACAAATTTTCTGGGATGAGTCCCAAAATTTCTGGTTCAGTAGGACTGGGGAAGATCCTGAGAATGTGCCAACAAGTTTTCAGATGATGCTGATCTATACAAGACTCTGAGAACCACTGGTACAGAGCTTTGAAATTTTTTTTCTTTTTTTATAGCTGAGACATTCATGCTTTGAATAATAAAGTGACTCATCTGAGCTTTTAGAACTGTGACTATACCTAGCCCAGGCTGCTATCTCCAGCCAGGCTCATCCTACATACACATAGATTTCAGCAAAGGAGAGTAGCAGAAAGCAATGGGTACAGAGGTCAAGTGAGGGTGGGCACTGGAGGAAAGAAGGCAAGAATACTAAGGCACATCTTGCTAAGGTCACCTTGACTTGTTGTGACCTGTTCCTTGATGAATAAATTTGGGTGAGAAAATATTTTTGTCCTGTTCAGTACAAATGAGCATGACTTCAAATTGTACAAGGGCTTTGTTTTGCTTTCTACCTACAAAAGAGGTTTGTTCTTTAAAAGTTCATTAACGGAGATGTGATTGCATTTTTTTGAAAAGACCGTTTCATTTCATTTGCAAGCACATACCAGCCTGCCTTTGGACCCTGTGTATATATTAAATGTTGTATTTTATAAATGAGAAAACAGTAGCCATGAAATTAATATTTAAAAGCATATATGATATCTATTAAAAGCAGTAGTGAAATGTCAAACTATATATGATAAATATATAGACATATGGGGCAGGGGTTGTAGCTCAGAAGTAGAGCACTTGGCTAGCATGTGTGAGGCACTGGGTTCGATTCTTGGCATCACGTAAAATAATAATTCTATCAACAACTAAAAAAAGTGTTAAATACATGTATGTGTATGCAATATATATAAAATACTAATTAGTATACCTGGATATGCATAATAAAAGCTGAAAAATGTACTAAATATTAATTATGGCTTTTTTCTCAGTTATGTGACAACAGTTTAATCTCATCCCCACCAACCACCCCAGATTGAACCCAGAGGCACTTAACCACTGAGCCTCATCCCCAAGCTGTTTTTCTCTTTTATTTAGAGACAGGGTCTCAAAGAGTTACTTAGGGCCTCACTAAATTGCTGAGGCTGAATTTGAATGCACAATCTTCTGCTTCAGCCTCCTGAGTCTCTGGGATTATAGGCATGTACCACCATTCCTGGCTGTATTTTTCGTTTTTAATAATTTTAAAATGAGTAATTTTTTTGCAAGAAATTTATTTTTAAGTTTCAAATTAAATTAAATTTCAAAGCAGCTAATGATTTAATATATAACATGTAGCAATAATTGCTAACAAAAATTAATATTTTTCCTACACTGGCCTTGATCCTGGTGGCTTGGGATTTATCAAGGAACAAGAAAAATGTTCCTGTTCTTTTAGAGTTGATATTTTAGTATATCCATGATAAAAGTCAATGTGCCTTGGTGAAGCTATTGATACTGGATATTTTAGCACAGGGCAACTGAATATTTATATCTTGTCTTGGAGTATTGTTATTTGTGCTTATTTTTGCCCAATTTTGGATTATAAATTCCTTGTGATTATGGAGTTGTGGCCATTATAGAAATTATCCCTTATTTCAAAAGTAGCTACTTATAATGAAAGCACTATACTTTTGCCTGGAATTGTCTATTGTGTTTTGGCATTAGAAAAATAGCATATAGTTTCCATTTCTGTTTAGAGTCTATTTATGGAAATGAGCAAAAATTTCTAAGACCATAACATCAAATCATATCAAAGATCAAGTCTTTGATTTAAACAATTAATAGTCTCCAGCATGTGGCTTATTGTCAGATATATGAATAAATGAAGGCTCTTATCAGGATTCTTCTTTTCTAAACTCACGGTTGAAGAATTGATTTGTGGGGAGTAATAAAAAGTAATGAAATACTGATGTATGCTAGAACACGGATAACATGTTAAATAGAGGAAGACACAGAGGTCAATAATTTATGATTCCATTTCCTTGAAATATTCAGAACAAGCAAAACTGTAGAGAAAGTAGATTCTTAGTGTCCTAGGAAGGGAGAATAGAGACTGATTTTTATCAGGTTTTTTTTTTGGTGGGGGGTAATAAAATCCTCTATAATTAATCATGAAGTTTACTTAACTCTATAAACATACTAGAACTTTGCACCATAAATGAGTGAGTTGTATGATGTGTGAATGTGTGAATTTCATCTCAAGTGTGTTAACAAAATCTAAGCATTTCTCCACATCTTTTTAGGAGCTCTTCCTCTGCAATTAGTGGCACCACCAGACTTGCTAATAACCCTGTCCTTCTCCTCTCCCAGGACACGTGTAAACTTGTCCAAGCATTTATACTTTGAAGTAAGAGAAAATCTGGCTTTAGGGATTTTCTTAAATTGAATTACATTTGGCAAACATTTTAATTAGCTGATATGGAACGGAAATCCAGCTGGTATCTACTCATATGATTAAATATTTTAAAACCTAATTCTCTACCCTTACCATGCCTTTTTTTCTCCTGTACCTTACTTTCTTTTGATGTAGAAGAAAAAGCACTCAACCTAAATTCTATTCATAAGTGTAGTTTTTCTCATCCCATGAATTGCTTTTAATTAGATTTCAGAGATATACTCCAACCACCAAGATTTCAGAGATATACTTCAACCACCAAGAGCATCAGAAGTATTTGGGAAATTTATTAAAAATACAGGTCCTAAGTCACATTTCCAGAGAATTTGGGGGAAGGTATACTTTCCAATTCAGAATTTTTCAGCTGGCACCTGGAGATGTACATTTTACTAAACAATCCCCTTTCCTCTCCCACCCCCATAATTCTTATGGGCATTTCCATTTGAACTTCAGTCCTCTTTCTCATTCAGTTTATTCTTTTGACTACTCTAGTTTTGCTTAATGAAGCATTAGCCAAAATGTTATCTGAAACATTTGATATTCAATTTCTTTTTGTGAATTGCTTCTAAATATGTAACTTTTCTAATTTGATTAATTTATTTCCTTAATATCTTTCCCTGTTTCTCTTTTCAATACTATATGTGGGGTGATTCACTCATTGGGGTGGGCTAATTAAATGCTATGCAAAGTACTAGAAATCTTGAGTATCTAGAACTAATATATTCAATGTCTTTAAAAAAAGTATAAATTTCTGTTACTTGGTTTTATCCCTTAAAAAAAGTCTTCTAATTTTTCCCCCAGCTCTAATTTTTAGAACAAATAATATACTTGTGCTATTAAATTTGATAAGAAATATGGTTCCTTAACTTAAAAATGTAGCATCAAGCAGAATCTTAGTAAAGCTTTAATTTTATTAGTCTGTAAATAAGTTATACAATACCTAATAAAATTTTGGTCAGCTATGAACATATACAGTGGTGTATACCATATAGCCTAGGTGCATTGGTGTACCGTCTAGGTTTGTATAAGTACGCTATGCACAAGAATGAAAAACCTAAGAATTCATTTCTTAGATCATATCCCCCATGTTAAGTGACATGATTGTATAGCTTAACATTTACTTTTAGGAGTTAAAGCATCTTAAAAGTCATTTTACCATATATGCTACACAAAGTTGGGGGGATGCATTTCTTTCTTGTATTGGCATGAATATATCAAGAAGAATAGTTTTAGTTTAATATAAAATTACTTCTTAGCCTAAGATTCATGGCTTGGAGTGTTTTATGAATCAAATATTAACTGCAGATGGATTTGATAATAAAACAGAAGGTTTGGAACACAAGCTTGTAAAATTTGATCATACTAATAATCTAATCAAAGCTTAATATTTATTTAAAACGAATCAACTTTTGTTCACTTCTCTTATATATGCATGCATGGGATTTAACTAAGGAGTTGCTCATTGCTCTTGTTTTACATGCTCCACTGCCCAGGAGCTCCTGATTGGAAATAACTACTGCTAGTGTGCAGATAACTCTTGCCAATTGGTGGAACTGGAGAATCAGTCCACAAAATATGTTGTTCCATTCTTCTTAATTTTTACTTTTCAGCTAAGTCCTTATAGAAATCCCTTCTTTTTTTTTTTTTGGCTGGTTTCCTCTTTATTTTTCTATCTCATTTTTTCCCCTATCCTCACATTGGAATTTGCCCAAAACCCTTCTTTTAAAAAGCTGGTTTTTAAGTGTACTACTTTAATACTTTAGATAGAATGTTCTCAATGTGCCAACTGTGCTCACATTTTCCACACCATCCTGTGTGGTCATTACTGCCCTAGCAAACACAAGTTAGCGTACCGGACACTGTCCTGAAAGCTGGAGATACATGGGGAGTGCCAAAGCCCCAGGCTCTGCCTCACCAGCTTACACAGCTTATTATAAATTCACACAGAGATGTGATCACAAGGCTAGTAGGAACACTCAGTGAGGACACCTAGCCCACCCTGGGAGGGCTGTACTCTGGGGTAATTTATCAGTGGTATCTTCCCTACCTTTCCCTTTCTTTTAGGGATCTTGCATCCCCTATGAGTGTTCCTAAGACCCTGCATTGTGTCAGACTGACCACATCATTAAACTCTTCCCTGGCGATAATCTCTTCCACTTGACTGGATATGACTCCGAGCTTCTCTGCCTGGTTGTGTGGCTGTACTCACGTCTGACAAAAAGGCCAGAAATAGACTTCTCTTTACTGTTCCATCCATTGCACTTGCTGAGTCCTGGAGCCTTCCTAAAATTGGAAGTGTCATAATCCGTGGTGAGACTGGGTTCCTGAACAGGTGTGGAAAAGGGAGAAACGGGCTTCAACTGCTCGGATGTTAGAACCAAAGGAAGCTTGGACAGTATGCAATAGAATCCAGTCATAGCACAGATGACAATTCTGGGACTCAAGTGTTGAGTGACTTGCCCGAGTTTCCAGTTGGTAAAAGATTTATGCAGCACCATAATCGGGCGTTCTGATTTCCTGTGTGTTCTGGGGCTCTTTCCTCCATGATACTTCTTGAAACTAGGAACCTTTTGTTAGATTTCTTTGCTTCTCATGGGTTTTATTGCAAGATTTAATTATACCAATGATATAGTTAAGTAAATGCCATTTTTAGAAATAAAACAATTTATATACACATAGAAACACATGCTTGTAGGTTTGGAACACTGAAACATGAGTGTTTTGTTTGATGTCAAGAGAAAAGGAACATTGGATTCATCTTAAATTGGTTTCAAAAAATCAACATAATTTTTAAAAGTTCAACTCAAGTTGGAAATTATCAACTCTGACTTGATGGTTGGGAGCTACTAAAATTCTCTGAGTCTGTCATCAGGTAAGGAATTGAGTCCTCTGTATTTTTAATGCCTCTTTCTCCTTTGTGTATACATAAGCCCGTCACTTAATTCTCCCTGGTAATGAGCAGCCTGCATATATTTTTTTTTTCCAAAAGAGAATAATATAAGTGAACTACTCCCAACCCATCACGAAACCTAATTATCAACTCATTGTCACTCCTGGGGTTCATTTCTCTTTTATCACACATTTAGTCTCTATCTCTGCTTATTGCTAAACTACTTTAAAACAAACCCCAAATGTCATATTATTCCCCTCATAAATTCTTTAGTATGTATCTCTAATAGATAATGGATGAAAACAGAACCCCAAATCATTATCATATCTATTTCATATCATCTAATTTCCACCAAAATATCACCAAATAGAGGAGTCAGAATTTGAATAATGAATATCCTAGACTAGCTCTTTTCTTTTCTTAATTCACTTGATAAACTTTCACTGTCATTATGACTTTTGGTTTGTAATCCTGCAGTCGCAAATATTACCTGAGTTGGTTTCTCATTATTCCCATTGTCCTTCTCAATTTGTAGTTTTTTGTATCTCTCTTTTTCTGAATTTGCCCATCTTATATATCTTAAATAGCTTATATACTTTTCAATATCTGCCTGGTCGTCATCATTAGTGAATTTGAGTAATACTTTCTCTTGCTTATCTTGATTTAGACCATTGAATATAAGAATGAAAAAAGATTTCCAGGAGCATGCATGTGGTACAAAGAGGCAAAAGTCAGGGTCCTCATCTTAGTTTTGCTTCTCTCTAGGATTGTAAACTTGTCTAAGTCACTTCACTTTGAATATCTTTAAAATGTAGGCAGTACCTAGATATTTTGTCAACTGTGTGTCTTTTGGAAGTCTATTCAAACCGTTGGTGGCCTAAGCCTTGGCATAAATAATTACAGATTCTCTCCCTGCCTTCTCTTAAGGTCTTAGCTGGGGTATTGATGAGCCTATGGAGGGTACAGTTTACCTGGGCAAGGTTAGAAGGTGTCACAGTGCATTCCTGTAGGCTGGAATGGGAAATAACAGAGAACATCTAGCCATCTAAACCATTATGTCATCAAAAGCACAGGCCTACAAAATGTTCTGTTCTATTTTAAAATTGCTATTACATATTGATATAAAAAAAAAATACCAGTTAACTTTTGAATGCATACTAAAAGAGCTGAGCAGAGCCCATTGAATCCAAGTTCTGTTTCATCCTGTTTCTCACCATGCTGAAAATTTTCTTTGAAGGAACAGGAGTATGAAAAGAGGAGAAAATGGGTAAGTGGGTACAAAAGGACATGTTGTTTACTGACTTACAATTTGGATGCCATGGCTGTATGTTTGGTGAAGATTGTACAAGAGATGTAAAAGTATTTTGGAATATTATCGTCATTACTTTGGATTAAGTTTTCACAGTAGAGATAATAGAGGTAAGAGTCTTTTCATTTATTATGAATCATCATATTTTATGCTTTTATCTTCAGAAGATTTGTCATTTTATGGTAACCTGAAAGTCTGGGCCCTGGATTCAGATCTTGATTCAAATCCTAGCTTTGCTACCTACAATTTCTTGGGTATAAGAAGATATTTAACTTTGTTGAATTTCAGTTTATATGCAAAATGAAGATGAAAATACTATTTATAATTGGCTAAAAGGATTAAACAAGATAATGTACCTCACCCATCTTAGCACTGACACAATCATATTCAGCACGAGGAGGATGTGGCTACTGCATATTCTTCCTTGAAACACTTCATTTAGGGAAATCCTGTGATGAGTTCTTTTTCTTTATGAACATACAGTGTTGTATTTTCTTTCTTCCTGAGGATCAGTCTCTTGGGTAAAAATCTTGATTTCATTTGGCTTTAGTAATTAAAACACTAAGAGTGGCTGTGGTTATTTTGGTTAGGTCTCTGGAAAGACTTGTAAATCTGGTGAAGAAAATTTTATTTGAAGACAGTTGATGATTAGCTGCAGGGAAAACTCAGAACACCTGAGGCTTGGAAATTAGGAAATCTGGGTTCTGAAGGATACCCTTTTGCTGATCCCAGGCAAATTTGCTTAAACTTTCTGGATGTCGGTGTCCCCTGTTGTGAAGGAAGGGTTTGGAATAGGTGATGGTGCAGATGCTCTGGGTCCAATATCCAGTGATTGTCATTGCCAGGTAGAGCTTCACCCTGTGAGTCAGATCTACCAGGCATGAGGCTTATGGGTTTGGAGTTAGGAACTGGGGAATAACAGGATATGACAGAAGGCATCACTTTTCATAATCAAGAGAGCAATATGGGAAGTGGGAGGAAATACGAGAATTGGAGAACAGAAAAGGAAAGCAGTGCCAGGACTCGGATCCGACTTTTACTTTTGGAGCAATGCCAGCTCCTCATAGCAGTGTCCACTATTGCCTCTGGTAAGTGCCTGTCTTTAGGTATGTCTCTTTGATAGTGTGCATTATAAACCCAAGCTCTGGGGGAACCCTAGGCCTTTGTGGCCCTTTGGAAATGCAAACAGTATGTTTTGGTGACTGTGCTAGGAGGCAAATGAGAGTATGGTACAATGGCTTTTGTTCTCAGCATTATAATAGGAAGTTCAAATGTGTGGCTTGTGTTTGTAGCCAGTAGGATCCATGGAATCTCACTCAAAAGCAGATATGAGCATGACTTTGGCTAGAGTCCGGGATATTTTGCCAACAGATACAATGAAGTTACTTTTAAGACGTGCTCATATTGCCTTGTGCCAGTCTTTGGGTGGGATTTCCAAAAATCTTCATCATGATAATTTGGGATTAGACATTAGCAGGTAGAAAGATGGGCATTTAATAGGAAAATACTCCTTGGTTCTCTTTGTGTCCTCTGTTGTTCAGGCTTAATTAGATTCATTTGATTAACCTTTAAAGGAACACTTCCTAGCTTTGGTGATCCAATCATCTAATATTAGGTCCCACCTCTAAACATTACTGCCTTGGGGACCACACCTTCATGTTCCTATGTCAAGAACAATATTCCATATTTTCATTTGCTACCCCATCCAGAATTTCTAATAACCTTGTAATGCAGGTTTTATAATCCTTATGGTATAAATTTAGAAATAAAATATCAGATTATAATACAGGTCTTTTGACTCTAAAGCTTATACTCTTAGTTACTAGCAAACTCTATTTGGTTTTCCACAAATGGTGTTAATGAAATACTGTGAATAGCCAGGGAGATTGAATAGTTGTTTAGGCAGAACTTCATAAAATATGGTACCTCAGTGAGGTCACTGGCTTCTAAAAGCTGATGCTTTAACTTTGAAAATCCAGTAGCATCATTTGTCAGTGCATTACTGACAGTCTAGTCCCAGGGCAATGATCCTAACAAACCAAATTTATCAGATGCTAATGTATAAATGAACATGATAACTGACAGTGTTAAATGAATGTGTCTTGTGTCAGCTTTTTGTTATTGTGACAAAATACTAGAGAAAATAAACTTAAAGGAGGAAAGATTTATTTTGGTTTGAGGTTTCAGTACGGGGTCACCTGGCTCTGATTTGGGGTCTCAGTGATATAGAACCCCATGGCAGAGAGCATGTGGTGGAAGAAAAAGCTGCTCACTTTATGGTGACTAGGAAGCAGAGAGAGAGAGAGCTAGAGCTCACTTTTATAAAAAAGCCTATTAAGCTATGAATCCATTAAGGGGTTAAAATACATTGATTTGATGTTGTCATAGCCATAGTGATCCAATCACCTAATATTAGTTCCCACTTCTGAACTTTGCCGCCTTGGGGACCACATCTTAAACACATGATCTTTGGGAGGGATATTTCCAATCCAAACCATAATAATAAATCCAAAACTTTTGTTCACTTTTTTATGTAAATTTTCCTTTGGGCAGAAAATGGCTATTATGATCAGAGATTGAACAGAGTTTTTAGAGTTAGTTGATTGACCTTCCTGGCAAGTATCATCAAGTTGTAATTTTCATCTATAGTTCAGGGACAAAAAGAACAAAATTTCTGAATACCCAAGTTGGATATCCAGGGAGCTCTTGGTAATAACCTTCCCCCTGTCTTATTTCCACATTTATTATCCTCCTGCATTACACATATAGAGCACAATTTGTCATTTATGTCATTGTATTTCCAGTTTCTAGCAATGGCCTTGACATATTTGTTAAATGATCATATAAATGGAATATGCACCAATAATTGACATACTTTATTGAAGCTGAGTAACAGTTTTTGTTGTAAGCTTCCCCATTTCCCTTTTTTGGCCTCTTCTCATAGGAGTTAAATGCTTCCAAATCTCTGGGCCACAAGTGGTTACTTTGTAGTCTAGTCCATTAGAGAGTCTAATTGCATTCTCTTCTCCTTTTAATCATTCTGTATACATGAATTTATCTGTAGCCATGACTTTTTTTTTTTGGCAGGGGAAGGTATACTGGAGATTTGAACTGGGGGGGGGGGGCACTCGACCACTGAGGCACATCCCCAGATCTATTTTGTATTTTATTTAGAGACGATGTCTCACTGAGTTTCTTAGGTCCTCACTTTTGCTGAGGCTGGCTTTGAACTCGAGATCCTCCTGTCTCAGCCTCCTGAGCTACTGGGATTACAGGCATGCACCATCACTCCCAACTCCTTGACTCTTGATATCTTGAAAATGCTGATAAATCCTATATAAAAGGAATTCCTCCATGTAGGTCTTGAACTTTCTTTTTATTTATTTACTTATTGAATTCGTATATGGTAGCCAAATGCATTGCAATTCATATTATACATATAGAGCACGATTTGTCATATCTCTGGTTGTATACAAAGTATACACCAATTTGTGTCTTTCATAAAAATTTTAAGCTGAACTTATCACCTTCCCCCAAATTTGGTCTGCTCTATAATTCTTAGTCTTTCTCTCTAGTCTAATCAGTATTGGTTTATTAGTGCTCCAAAGCACCCACATTTCCTTAATACTACCTTTGTTTCACCTAGCCTGTGCCTGCCAGCCTTACAATTATTGGTCATCTTCAAATGTACTGGGTAACTGTAAATAATGTAGACAGAGAAATAAAAGAGATACGCTGAGCCACTTCCTTCAGGTAACATACAAGGGAAAAAATCTTATTGTAAAAATATCATAAAACAAGTCAATATGTGATAAATAATTAAAAGCATTGTAAAATTCTGAGGGTTAATTTTGACTCTGTGTTACAAAACTCCAGGCAGATCACTGTGTTTGAACAGGGACTTGAGGAATATGATTTTGCTTAACATAATTGGCTAAATCTTCATATATGCCACCAGTCTATAAAAAGAGGTATGCAAATTAGAATTATCTTCCTCGCCTTAGAATTGTTTAGTTCTATTGCAGCTTTGCAGTAAAGAAATGTATTTTTCTTGAAGTCTCTGGAAAATTTTTAGCAGGTGTGTAATTCTGTATTTGATCCTGTGATTTCTAAAACCCTCAAAACCAAGAAATGACAGTCCATCCTTTTAATGTACTTTTATTTTTTTTCCTTAAGGCAGAAAAATTCTATTGTCATGATCTGTTTTCATTTACTCTCCACCAATTCCTAGAACAACCAGCCATGGTAGTTCAACTTATTAAAAATTGGTAGGTAAAGTAAACCTTTAAAATGGCTTTATCTGCATACATCTAGAGATATTTAGCTATTTTAGGTAAGATCAATGGCTTGGGAACAGCTGTCTTTTCTAAACATTGTTAATGATAATAAAAACTATGATTATGTTCCTATATCAAGAACAATATTGCATACTTTCATTTTCTACCCTATTCAGAACTTCTAATAACCCTGTAATGCAGGTTTTATGATCCTTATGGTATAAATTTAGAAATAAAATTTCAGATTATAATGCAGATCTTTTGACTCTAAAGCTTGTACTCTTAATTACTAGAAAACTCCATTTGGTTTTCCGTGAGTGGTGTTAATTAAATATTATTAAATTTTGCTTCTTTTAATAAAAATAGTTTCATCAATAAACAATTAACCCCAAAATATTATTTTGTCCCTTCAAATCATGCTAACAAATTGTGAAGGTAGATTAAAGTATCCAAAATATATATCCTTATCAGTTTTTCCTCATTCCTGGAAATAATTTGCTCCCATCATTAAAAATTATCTATGTACACTTGTAAGAATTACCATTTATCTCATCACAATTGTCTTTAAATATTTACTGTCATAATCGAAAAAGCTATAATGGTAGTTTCATGAAGTTTTCATTAGTCATTCTTCATGCCATTCAGTTTTTGTTTCTACCACTGTATAAAATCTTCTATCATAAAAACCTACTAAAATAGCTGCAGAATTTTTTAGCATTGCTGGAAAAAAATGTGACTCTTAAGAACAAAACCACAAATTATGAGAAATGGCAATTTTCTAAAGTCTCAACCTTAAACTTTCAGATCTTGAAAAGGACCCCATTGGATCAGACTAATGACCTACTCTGGTTTGTTGGCCAAAAATGCTGTTGTTGGCTGCTTCAGAGTAAGAGATGTTTGGAAAATCTCTGTCCCCAATGTTATGTCACAGGGGGAAAAACTCATTTGAGGATTAATAATGAATTCTCTCCTCAATCCCTATCCCCAAATGAGGAATAGGATTTCATTTTTCATTATAAGAAAATCTTATTAGTGGGTGTGATAGTTGATTTCATAACAATTGTCAATAGTTTATTCTCAGCTTTACAAATTCACCTGTTTAGGTATCATCCCAGGGGTGCCCATCCAGCAGGGTAATTATAGATTGCATAAAAATACTTAAACCTGTCCACTTTGAACTTCTTTCTTCATGTTTTTTTTACTGTGAAAAAAAATAGAGTCCTACAATTCTTTAAATGGTTTTCAAAATGATTGTACTTTTTTTTTCTCTCAGCCATTTTGATAATTTTTATGAGAAGTTCTTGGACTTTCCAAGAGCTTTCTACTTTTATACATTTTTATTTTATTTTAGATGAAAGTGACCATATGGAGCTAGCATTCAATATCTTACTGCTGTTATTGGTTGTAATAGCCCTTCACATTGAGAAATAGAATACTTCATATCTTCCACTATTCTTAGGCTTCCTTGAAAGGGGTGTGTGTGTGTGTGTCTCCACATAAATCATTGCTTAACATTCGCTTGAATTTTGTGTCCCCAAATCTTGCTTTCTTTAGATTCAGAACTCAATAATACAGGAAAAAATAGCTTTGTGATTCTTTTATTAATTTTCTTATTTTGTGGCTCATTTCTTATAATTTGGCTATTTAGACTTGAATGTCTTATTCTAGTTATACATTATGAACTGTCTTTTCCCAGACATAAATGGGCAATTCCCCTTATGCTTCTCATTTGTATCCATATTTATTCCTTGCAAATTCTTATAATTGTGAAGTTTCCAGGACAGATTTATTTTTATTTTCAAAGACATTAACACTAAAGGTCCTGTTTCTCTTACCCACTCTTGGAGTTAAAATAAGCGTGGATTTAAGCAGGAATTTTCCATGGGGGCATGCAGAATTGTCAAATTGTCTGTTCTTCACAAAGGGGGGTTGCCTGACAAATAGAAGTGTTTTTTGTTTGTTTGGTACTGGAGATTTAACCCAGGGGTGCTTTACCACTGAGTCACATCCCCCGCCCTTTTTATTTTTTGAAACAAGGTCCCACTAAATCCCTTAGAGCCTTCCCAAGTTGCTAAGACTGGTTTTGAATTTGTGATCCTCCTACTTCAGCCTACTGAATTGCTGGGATTACAGGTATGTGCTGCAGTGCGCAGCTAGAAGTGATCTTTTTTAGTGGGTGTCATAGATTTGTGTGGAGGCTTAGATTTTTTTAAGAGAGCTTCCTTCAGCAATATTGAAGCTTGAAAATGCTCATAAACAAATTTCATATTAATTTAGAGGAAAAAAATCTTTCCATTCATGGTAGTATTTTTTTAAAAAAAGAGAGAGAATTTTTTTTAATATTTATTTTTTAATTCTCGGCGGACACATCTTTGTATGTGGTGCTGAGGATTGAACCCGGGCCGCACGCATGCCAGGTGAGCATGCTACTGCTTGAACCACATCCCCAGCCCAAGTAGTATTTTTTTTTTTAACCAACAAAAGTTTTGAAAATGCATGATATTTTTCATTTTGTACCCATAATCTAATTTAAGAGAGAACATTATTTTACAGATGAAAGGACTGCATCTCCAGAAGGTTCATTGACTGGCTCAGGTTGATACAGTCTATAATATAAAACAGTTTTGCTATAAATGCGATTCATATCCACAGTTTTGGCTGTAAATCTGATATTCTCACCATTTAAAGCAGAGCTACATTTTGGAAGTTGCCCCCATAAACTTCATCAAAAACATATGGTGAATGCCTACATATAATTTTTGGCATTGCATGATATAGTTAAAAATAGCAGAGTAGCTCCCCTTAGAAGCTTAGAGTTTTAAATGAAGCTCTTTGTTAGTTTCAAGAGTTTCTGCCTAATTTTCATTATTTCTTGACCAGTTTCTCAGATAACCAAGGCAAACAAGCTAAAAATCACGTTAAGAGGGATGTCGGCACTGCTTAGGCAAATCATCACTGTTCAGCCCCTAAATATACAAGTGTGTCATCAAGTCATTTGTGGCTGCCATGTATTTCAGGCATTGATGTGTCTCCAGGTTCTTTATCTTCTTTTGTTTCAAGTCGTCTACTTCCCTCTCTTCATTAAGAAGGTTATTCTGGAGAACAGATTGAAAACTCCATTGTTCTTTTTTTTTTTTTTCCCTCCATTAAAGTCCTTTAAAAAATGATCATTTACTGTTTTGTTCTGAGGTCTTAGTTTCCAAATTCATACCATATGTTTAGGTGTTGCTCCATCTCATGGTTTCTGTGTCACAACTTAGGATAAAATATTTTTTTATTAGCTACACATGACAGTACAATGATATTGACAATTCATACATTTGACTCAAATGGGGTATGATTTATCATTTTTCTGATTGTACAGGTTGCAGAATCACTTTGATCATACAGTCACCTATATACAAACAGCAATATTAATGTCTATTTTATTCTGCAAACAAAGGATGAAGAGGTGATTTCTGCTGGGTCCTATTGTATCGATTTAGTTATTTCCTTTACATTATTTTCTCCTCTGCATTATAGTCAGAGATTTGGAATTGTAAACCCCTAATTTTAAAGATGCTACTTTTAGGTTGAGCTGAAGTACCTATTGGCATGGTGTGTATGTGTCTGTGGTGTTTCCTAGAAACTTATATTTTTGCAAAAGCAATTCAATGAGACCACAATGGAAGTAGTGGCAAGATGTGCCCTGACTTGCTAGAGAAGTATGGCCAGATTCTTTGAGACGGATTCTCCAGTTAGTGAAAGTATGTAATTAGTAGCAATCCTGCTTACTAATATTTTTTCATCTTTGAGGAGAAAAAATTCTTTTAAACATGATAACTGGCTTTTGTTTGCATATCTGATATTTGATCTCCCTTTTCAACGATTTTTTCTCCACATACATTTGTTTGGGATGGAAAAATGTATAATTCAGAAATATACTTTCTTCCTTAAATGGGTAAAATCTGAGTTCTGTTTAATTCTAAAACAAGATTAAAATGCATCTGTAGAGCTGATGTGACAAATAGAAGACAAAATTTGTGAACACAGCTAATGCTAATAGGAGATGCAACTCTTATCTGGAACTGGTAACCATGGTTACAGTGTGATTTTTTTTTTTATTATCTTCAGCTTGGATTTATATAAAATGGGAAGATAGTAAAGCCTGGTCTGTCATATTTTATCTGGTGTATTTTTCCCGAAGGGATTAGGGTTGGTAAGTACTATCAGTGTGTTCCATTTGCTTTGATAAGAAAAAGAGTTAAGATACATATCATTAAGGTTTCATTTTTATTCATCATTACTATATAGTGACATATGTGCTATATAGTGACATATGTACTTTCAAATACTTCAAATCGGTTTAGTACTCTTAATGCTGCCAAAAAAATTTATGAATTTTTATTTGAATTTCTGATGAGATTTGAATGGTAGCTTCTAAATGGTAAAAATTGTCATAGATAAGACTGAAGGTTTGGAGTTAACCAAATAACAGATTGTTTTTCATGTATGTACATGTATTTGTCCATGTGTATGACTGTGTAGGTAGATATAATCAATTTCTTTTAGATATTTTAAGTTATAAAAAGCTTGTAGAAAAATATAAATAAAAAAATAAGCAACTCATATTCTTACTGCTTAGCAATAACTTCTGATCACATGCTGGCATGCACATATATATATGGACACACACCAATGTTTCTTCCAAAGTGATCATGGGACATTTTAAGACACATAATTGCATATATAACTTTATGCTAGAAAAATCTCTAAAATCTTGCAAAGGCTCTTGTACAGAGATTTTCTTTATCAACTAAAAGAAAATCGCAGGTCTAAGTCTTTGAAAGCTCATGGTTGCTCCATGCCAAAGAAGGAATTCACATCTCCTAAAGGCATTCAGTCTTGCTGTTTCATTGCACATCTCTATAGATTTGAATGTGAAATTGGAAAAGGTGTTTTTCATTTAATTATACCCACTGTTCTTGTCACCAGTCCTTTTACTTTCAGAGGAGCAGGGCCATCTTTCGCCAACCCTCATCTTCCCTTCAAAGTGTTGTCAGCAATCTAAAGAAATGTTGGCCCTGACTTCTGACATCAGAATCTCATGAAGATTAGAGATAATAGAATGTCACACTCTGTTCCTGCTGTTAGGGGCGGGGTGGGGGGGTGGAGCACCTCCCTGAGTAGGTATACCTCTCCCTTCCTGGTATTCCCCAAATTTGGAAAAACTGCTCAAGGATAGTGAATTTGTATCTGTCCCAAACTGTAACAAGTTTAAACTTCCTTTGGAAACCTTTATTTTAAATGTTCATTTAAATTTGGCATTCTAATAAAGAAGAATTAAATCATGTCATTTAAAACAAAATAAATGTAACTTGACATGAAGTGAAATCAGTCAAACTCAGAAAGTCAAGGGTCCTATGTTTTCTGTCACATGTAGAAGCTAGATAAAAATAAGGTGGTATGAGGGGAAAATCTCATAAAAATTGCAGATAAATCAGTAAAGTGACCGGGGGAAGGAAGAGGAAAGTGAAAGGGAAATACTGAGGAATAATATTGACCAAATTTTATTGTTATATATTTGTTTATGAACACAATATAACAACAAATTCCACCATTATGTATAATTATAATGCATCAAAAACATGAAAGAAAAAAATAAACTTGACATTCTGTATTACATACTATATTTGCCTTTATAGATGGCTAATATCATTACTGTCCACACTCCCTAGGTTAGATGGTACTTCAAGAAGATGTCCACATTTATCCTTGTGTATTTCTAGTTCAAAATCCTTGCCTTCAACATGTGAACTTGAAGTGGAAAAACAACCAAAGTCATTCAGTGAGATTCATCACCTAGTGTTCCCCCATGAACACGACCTTTTGATCACCTTTGCATCATCATACTATGATCACATCTCAGACAGGAGCAGTATAGCCTCACTTACGCTTTCTGGACATGTTACTAAATATAAAACCCTAAAGTTAACACATTGTTATATTTGAATATAGTTATGAGGTAGACAAAGAATACTTAGGCATTGAAAAATTTTGAAGAATTGAGAAGTGGATTTATACTCTAGTTTTTCTTTATAAAAATGGATATATTGGGGAAAAAAATGATGGTAACCCTATCACCCAGACAAAAATCACTACTAACATTTTTAGACATTTCCTTCCCACATTTTCTTCCTTCAAATACATGAGTATGAATGTTTATGGGTGTGCATGTACACATCTGCCAGTATTTCAAAATGGGAATCATGTTTTGAATTCAGTTTTGTATCCTGCTTTAAATTTTGAAATTATTTTGTGCAAATCCTTTGTCATTATTTTTTCATGGTACTAAAAATATTCTCAATTGTATGTTCTATTACTTATTAAACATTTAATGACACCTGCCTTATGACTGTGTATGAGGAGGAGATGGGGGCTATAGGTTGTTGCTCTTGTTATGAGGATTTCTTGGAACTTTAGCTCACTGTGAAGAGAATGCCCTCACCAGCAATGAATGTTATGTTTTTATAAGTGCATTATAACAATGAGTTTTCCATTCACCAGATATTTAGTGTTTCTGCCGTTTGTCAAGGAATGTGTGAGTGGGAGGGAAAGAATAAGATGTAGTCTTGTCCTTAACATGCACACAGTTGCACCAACCAGCCTGTTGAAACAATAGTGCTACATCTTACCACCTGAATGAGTACTTTAGAGGGAGAAGCAGTTTTGTAAAGGGTTCCAATGATATCTCATTCTTGGAGACAGAGCTCTGAGAAGTTCTATATGATGGACAAACTCCTAAAGTAAAACTTAATTGTTTCACTAAATATTTCCTGAACTTTTCCAATTACAGAAATTTTTATTCCAGCACACCAGGGTTCTCCTAAATCTCCACTTGGCTCCAGTGAACTATTTAGCATCAGCATTTTGTGATTTTAGGTCTAGGTTGGAGGTTGGGTTGTTACTGGGGAAAAAAAATCTATATGAAAGTATAAATTACCAGTGGACCTTTATTTTCTCTGTAGGATGTAGGAGGAATGATGATACTAGGGATTGGACTCAGGGGTGCGGATTGGACTCAGTGGGTTTCTTTCTTTCTTTCCTTTCTTCCTTCCTTCTGTATTTTGAGACAGGGCCTCACTAAGTTGCTGAGGCTGGTCTCAAACTTGCTATCCTCCTGTTTCAGTCTCCGGAGTTGCTAGGATCATAGGCCTGTGCCACCACGCCTGGCTCACATTTTTCCTTATCTTGGGTAAGTCTCAAATTGGTAGCATTAGGACTACCAGTACCAACATGCTATGCTGAGATAATTGAAAAGAAGATTGCAGTAGTACTCACCATGTCTATTATGTCTGCTTAAAGGTAGCTCAGTTAATCCCTGCCTTGAACCATCAGCATGTATTCAAAAGTCACATTGCCATCTTTGTTGACTTACTTAATCAGTGTCCATGTGTATTTTTTTATTAGTTGCTCATGACAATACAATGATCTTGACATATCATGCATTTGATTTAAATGGGGTATGAATTCTCATTTTTTCCAGGTGTACAGATCCATGTGTATTTTTTTGGTATAGCGTTTCAGAAATTATTCTTCTATACTCGTATTTCTACCTTTTTCGTTGGTGACTTTATTAGATTATATCTCTGTGCTGTTACATTTTCACTCACTCCCAAACATCTGTCCCTGTGGCTCTTGATCTCATTTCAGGTTAGGATGGGAGTGGGGATTGGAATGTAATTACTGAGGTTGACCTCAACATTTCTCATGGGATGGTCACAGGCAGCTGCAATGTTGATGCCCTCTGACAGCCTAACTTTTGAACTTCCTAAAATGTACGCTACTTCTTAAATGAATCAGTGCTGGCATTTTTCTGGTCTGATAGGAATAGACAGTAAATTGCCAGATTTTCCCCCCAAAAGAACCTTTATAAAGTTGCTTTATTGATATTATTGGAAAACGTGAAGTGTTGCATGGTGGCAGAAAGTACTGGCTTACCAGAAATTACTGAGTGTTTATCGTCATGGTTATCCAACTTCATGTACCAAATATGGCTCCCCTGCTGTGCAGTTGTGTAATTGACCAGCTGAAGCCACACACTTACCCAAACTAATTCCTATCCAATTAAATAAAAACACACTTCCCCTATGATATTGTAATTTTCTCAAAGCTTAATATTCTGCCATGTCTGTAGTCTTTCCGATTTCACAAGTTGATTAACCAAGAAAAAGCCAAAGAACTTTGTAGATTGGTGTTAAGGATTATTACAAACATTTCCTTATCTATATAAGGATGAGAATATCAATTCTGATTTTGGTCCCCATGTCTTTTTTGTATCATCTAAGTCTAAAGTTAAGAATTTAGGGGAAGAAGATAACACACAGTTTATTATAGAATTTATCCTAGACGATTCAATCTAGTTTATAGAGCTTGATGCCCATGAGACTACAATTCTGTGTGTGACACAACTGATTAGTCAAGGGGATGGGATACATTGGCACAGATTTGTTTTGCAATCTAGTCAATGAAAGGATGTGACTCATTGATAATGTGTTGATAGCCAGTTTTTAAATTCTAGAAATACACAGACAAGAAATACTATCTTCACTCATGTTCACTGTGATTTAAAAGTGATGATAGGATGACTACAAAGGAACATTAAACAGGTTTTTAATGAAGTCAAAGCTGTCACAGTATTTCACTTTAGTCTTTTATATAACCAGTGAGTGGCATATAATATCAAGTAATAATGACCAGTGTGTACTGAGTCATAGAAGTAATTATGTTGAAGTGCTTGAGTTGCACCACCTCCTATATTCTCACCTTCTTGGCTTTATCATTAACTGCATTGTAAAGGAAAATCTGCTGAACTTCACCCAGCTAGTCAATGGTAGAACAAGGATTTGAAGTCTAACTAGATATGCTTGTGAGTCAATCAATAATTGTGGTAAATCATAGTTGGTAGGGACTGTGGGGGATGGAATAGGAAGACACGGTCTAATCTGTATAATGTAGTTGTGCTATTTGGTTGTAAATGTAGATTTGTGGAATATAAAATACCCATACTTGAAAAGCAGTATAGACAAATTTATGCTGTTTCTTTGCCTTTCAGATACATATAAATCTATTACTCCACAAGTGATTTCACCACATGCTTATGGACAATATCCATTTTGTCATGTATAGTGTTGAACTATGGATCTTAGTTTAAAAAAAATTATAACTTTGTCCTCTTTGTCTTCAAATTGTTTTAAATTTAACTTTTATCTTAGTTACTAAAATCAAAATTGTTTTATGAATTTGATTAGTTTACCTGTCATTTACTTGCTCCAATATGTAACTTCCCCAACTTGTATATTTCTAAACAGTGTATAAAATTTCCAAGGGATAAATTTGGTTTATTTCATTTCTTTTTTCCCTTTAATTACCTAATCTCCTCTGCCATGAGAAAATGATGTGAACAGATACTTTACATGATTTAGTCAAACATTTTCAGTTTAGAAAAAAACTCAAAATAATTGAACCATTTTTACTCTTGAATCATGAAAAAACTGAAGATATGTATTTTAAATGTTTCTTATAAATATTTAATTGAAAATCATTAAATAGTTAATGTTAAATATTTAATTTAAAGATTAGTAATGCCACACTGTGGCCAAGTATACATTCAGAAATAATTTTGACATGTAAATTTTATAAATAGAAATTTGTCTGGCAATTATTTTTGAAATCTTATGTAAAAATGAAGCCATACTTCTCAGCAAATCTAATGTTGCTTCTTCCTATATCCTGCCAAAGATGCATTCAGGACCAGGATAATAGGTGTTTATAGAATAATTTTATAGAAATGAGGTGAAATTTCAAGTATAATATGGGGAGTGGCATAGCTAATATGTTAATGAATTGCTCAGTTGAGGCATAAGCAAGGGCTTTGTGATGATGTTTTAAGTTTGTTCTTTTCTCTTGACAGTTTCTTCATTTTATGTTCAGTAAGGCTGATAATGTATAAAATTGCCTTGTTATTATGTTTTGAGTCAATACATTTTTGATCTTGGATAAATTGCATATATTCCCTGAGATTCCCTCTCTGTCATTTTTTCCTTTTAATAGTTCTGATTTACACACCATACATTTTATCCATTGAAAGTGTACAAGTCGGTGATTTTTTTTTCAAGTGTGTTCACAGAGTTGGGTAATAATCCCCACCATCTAATTTCATGGCATTTTTATCATCCCCAAAAGAAATCCTATTCTTATTAGCAAGTATTCTCCATTACACTCCAAATCTCTCTTCTCTCTCCCTGCCTCTAGTCTTAGGTGACCACTGAACTTTTTTCCAACTCTCCAGATTTGCTTACTCTGGACTTTTTCATAGAAAAGGAATTATACATTATGTGGTCTTTTGTGACTGGCATATTTCACTTAGCCTCATGTTCTTAAGGTTCATCAATATGGTAACTTCTTATTTCAGTAACTTGATTCTTTTAATGGCTGAATAGTTCCTCACAGGGGCATACGTTTTGTTTATTCCATTCAACAGTTGTTGGATGTTTGCATTCTTTCCACTTTTTGGATCCGATGAATAATACTGCTACAAACTTTCATGTCAAGTTTTGTTGTACTTGTTTTCAGTTCTTTGGGGTCTATAACCAGGAGTGGTAAACAGTCTATTTAACCTTTTGACGGACTACCAGACTTCCAAAATGGCTACAGCATTTTACATTCCCACTAGCTGTGAACATTTTCATTACTTTAAATAAGAATAATAGAACTACCATCACCGTTGTCATGAAAATTGAATAAACCATATGTATAAAATGATTGAAATTGTATTGGCATAAAAAGGAGTCAATAAATACTTCCTCCTCTTTTCATCACTAAGAAAACCTCTTTTAGCCCAAACTCTTGAGCCACTGGAATCCAGCTGAAGGTAAACAAAATGAATCTACTCCCTGAGCCAAAGCTAGCCCTTCAGAAAGGAAGGCAGTTATAATGCCCTATCAAAGACCCTATCTTAATCAGTTCAATGTTAGCCTACGTATAGCACAAATAGATCCATGCATTATTTCTTATGTAATTATAAAACTATGCAAGATACTCTAGTCCTTTATTCTCAGTCCTTTCTTTTCTTTTTTCCTAATTAAAAACTGTATTCTATTATGAGTTCTTACATTGCTGTAGAACATTTTGTCAAATTTTACTGTTGAATTACAGAATTTCAGAAATTACTTGAGAAGAGATACCCTTGCCTTTTAATAAAAATCCAGGAATGTTTGGCCTGGGTGACAGAAGTGACCCAGCTTCCCAATCTCCTCCTCATCATACTCGTCCTGTACACTGAGTAAATTTCATCATCTCCCAAAATTCTTCAAGGGGAATATCTTCCTTTTCTTGTGGACTCAATGGTTTCCTGCTCGATGGATACAGTAAAGGTTGACTGATCCAAAATATGTTTTTGCTAGTAATTGAATGTTAGATTCAGATTTGTTATTCCATACCACTTGGAAACAAGCTCTGTAATTTGGTGTACAGTGCATTGGGATTCTCTTTGTCCACATAGGGTTCAGAAATGGAGTTTCTTCTTTGGTAGACCCAAGGGTAATATTCCTTCAAATGCTTCCAGGAATTTTATAGCTCACGAGTCAAACTCCCACAAAGGTCTCCTTAGTCAAGGAAGAAACTCTCTTGAGAATCTCATTTACCTTAGAAACACAAGGTGTTTTTTTTTTAATTTTTTAATTTTTTTATTGGTTGTTCACAACATTACAAAGCTCTTGACATATCATATTTCATACATTAGATTGAAGTGGGTTATGAACTCCCAATTTTACCCCAAATGCAGATTGCAGAATCACGTTGGTTATACATCCACAATTTTACATAATGCCCTATTAGTAATTATTGTATTCTGCTACCTTTCCTATCACCTACTATCCCCCCTCCCCTTCCCTCACATCTTCTCTCTCTACCCCATCAACTGTAATTCATTTCTCTCCTTTATTTTCCCATTCCCCTCACAACCTCTTATATGTAATTTTGTATAGCAATGAGGGTCTCCCTTCATTTCCATGCAATTTCCCTTTTCTCTCCCTTTCCCTCCCATCTCATGTCTCTGTTTAAAGTTAATCTTTTCTTCCTGCTCTTCCTCTCTACTCTGTTCATAGTTGCTCTCATTATATCAAAGAAGACATAGCACTGGGACATTTGCTTTGGAAAGCCTAACAGATGTAGGGGCATGGCTTATTGATCTCTAGATACAAAAAAAGGTACAACAGGCAAAGGAAAAGTTTTTACAAGCATTATTTTTTAAAAAAAGAAAACACTTAAGTAGGCATTTTACATTTTTCAATGTGGGTATAAAATTTTACATATTGTAACCAAATTAGAAGTGACATTTGTGTTATAAGTTTGCCTCATGCCAAATATTCAACAATCTAACAATGTGACATTGGGAGATACCAAGTAGCCCTAAACAACTAAGTTTCTGAAAACAAATAGAGAAAATAATTCCATCCTCACATGATGGAGAGAACAGTGATTACATTATATGAGGGTGTTCTATGCACATAGATCACTTTTAAATCATAATTAAGATGCAATAGCCAGACAATACTCGTGTAAAGACTGCATTTTTCCATATTAAACTAAGTTCTTTTACAAATTATCCAAAAGAAAAAAAAATAAGGAAAAAGTATGTTTAAAGTAAGATATAAGCAAAAATGTTTATAGTTTAAAATATAAAAATGAAAGGAACTGGTGCAGAATTTTTCTTTCCTGAATAATTATTATTTTGCTCACCTCCTAATTTACTCCATGATGATGTAAGTTGTCCTAATGAATGGTGACAAAAGCACCAATTAGCACCCTAGACCTCTAGCATTATCATCTCCCTGTAGACTTTTAGTTCTTTCTTTTATGTGTCTGTCCTTAGTCCCCATAAGAGAGACACAAAGTGTAAAAAGTGTGCAGATAAGTTCTGCATTTCTTACTAATCCTCTGTTTCTAGACCATTTCAGAGTTTTAGTGGAATGCATTTATTGGCAAATGAGGAGGCTGCTTCAGTTCCTCTGAGTGCTGAGATGCCTTCTTGATGGACTGAAATGCCTTCTATTCCCTCAGGAGCAGTAAGCACACAGGGCTCCTCTCCTCCAAGCAACTGTAAGATCTTTCTAGAGAAGTTGAGCCTATTTGATTTTTGCTCATTAAATTTAGTGCTCAAAAGTAGAAATGGAAAGTGTAAAAAAGAAATTTATTATCTGTCTCAAATATCCTTGAAATGCTTAGGGATTTGAGGATTTTGTTGTTGTTTTGCAAGGTTAAAGAGACTATTTACTCCCTCTATTACTATAGAGGGAGGAGGATGGGGGGTGGAGATACTGGGGAGTGAAATCAAATTGTTCTATAGATATATGAAGATGCCAAAAGGAAACCCATTATTCTGTATGATTAATATGCACCAATGGAAACCAAAAGTTTATAAAACTATTACAGCTAAGGGTGAAATGGAACAGCTCTGCCAGACTATCCTTAGCTACTGCTTTGACAGTGGCTAACCTGATGGATGAGGGAATTCGGTATATGTTCCCGTGAGACCATTCTTCCTATTCTTTTTTTTTCCCATTTTTTAAATTTCCGCTTTTTTTTTTTAAATCATTCTTTCATATTCTTGTGGGAAATATGGGGGAATGCTAGAAAAAGAGAGTGGTGAGTCACTGAATGTCCTGCCCAAAGATGACAGGGAGCATCATAAAAACGTGCCAAATGGTTATGTCCTGTATCATCGCCTAGTCACCATTTTTCAGTGGTCAAGATAAAACATTGACAAAAATGCTTCTATAATGTTCATTCACTTAATCTGAGTGGGTAAAAAATACTGATTAACAGATAATGTTAAGATTGGAAAAGTGGGTCAAAGAGATGAATCTTAGTGGGGATAAATGTGAGGTTCAGGAAAACTTGCAGAACCTGTCCAGAAGAACAAGAGAAACTTCCTACCTATAGAAACTAGGAAACAATACAGGGCAGAAACTTGCTTGGGTTACACATTAGAATCACCTGGTGAACACCTTGGGGGCTTTTAAATAAATGTCAATACCTGATCCCTGCTACAGCCAATTAAGTTAGAATCCCTGGGGGTGAGGCACAGGTATTGGTATGGTTAAAAATGTCCCCAGGTGGTTTGTGTATCTAAGGTAGAAAATCACTGATTTTATTTTGTCTAATGCAGAACTAACAATAGGACATGGACTAGAAGTTTAGCTTTGCCCAGCATGTGTGAGGCCCTTGGATAGATCCCCAGTATCACCAAATCAAGAAGACAGGACTATCTACCTCTTAAGAAAAATTTAGCCTTTTTTTTTTTAATTGTTCAGATTACTTCTGATTTCCAATATGACACTCAATGTATGTGTAGGAAGTACAAGTATGAAATGATTCAAGGTCTCGTCTGAGAAGTAATATGTTTAGATATTTGTAAACATACACGGTGGTAAACATTTTCAAGGAACAGAACTCAGTATGCATGCCTTTATATTCAAAGTTGTCAAAGAAAACTCTGGGTTGCTACCAAATACTAGATTGCCTCCAGGTAATCAGAATATTATAGATTTTTTCTAAGTGAAATGCAAGCATCCTTAAAATGAGCCTTCTCTTACTGACAGTTTGGGGTTTGTATATGTATAAACTTTTTTTTTTTTTTGGTCAACAAAGTGGTCTATAAAAGAGAACCCTGGTCTTCCAATTATGGAAAAGCACCAATGTTGGCCAGCCCTTGGCCAAATCTTCCCATTTTTCACATTCTAGTTAAACAGTGTTGCAGGTCTGGGGTTGTAGTTCAGTTGGTAGAGTGTTTGCACAAAGCACTGGGTTCAATCTCCAGCACCACACACACACACAAGAAAAGAAGGTAAATGATGTTGTAATCTTTCTCCACACACAATGAAATTCCATGTCCCTACACCTGCGCTTCCACACTTCCTTGCTGGTTTCCATAGGCACCTGAGCCACTGACTACTCCTACCAGAGTCTGATTAACATCTTTCAGACCTTCCTCTTTTTCCACTATCTTGTAAGAGTTAGTCAAGGGGCTTGGTGATCCCAGAAGAGGAATAACATGAGAAGAGGCTATTTTCACACCCGTCTCTTTACTCTGTTGGAAATGAAATGTGTGAATTTTTATTTGTGTGATTCTTGATCTTGCCTAATCTGAGCCTTCAAGAGAGTCATTTCAAAGTCATATCTTGATGTTGAGCCACTTGAGTAATAGTCATACTTGCCCTTATTAACTTGTCCTTGAATCACTGATGGCCTTTTCCTGAGGACAGTTTTGCTGTGATTTTTGATAGGACATTGAATTCAGAGCATACGCACCTAGGCTGGGAATTCAGACAAACTCTGTGCAAAGGTGCACAAAATTCACTTTAAATAAGTGCATTATTGGACTCACTGTGGCCAACAATCTTTATTCACCCTGCTTTCATATTATGTCTGATTTGTCACATTTTTATCACCTAACGTCAGTTTAAAATTCCCCCTAATGTTGACATTCCATTGGTTTAATGATGTCTAATAGCATGTGTCCACCATTATGTTTTTATATAGAATAGTTTCACTTCCCAAAACATCCTTTGTGTCCATTTATTCATCCTCCACCCCCCACCCCACCACTGATTTTGACCTTTCCAGAGTGTCATGTAGTTGGACTCATTCAGAATGCTCCTTGGCAGCTGTTTGGATGTTCTCACCCATTAGCAATCAACCTATGCAATGAAAATATTTTGATCCAAGTGTGTGTGTGTGTGTGTGTGTGTGTGTGTGTGCGCGCACCCATGTGCGTGTGTATAAAATATATGATGTAAAATATATGAATTTTGGTATTAGGGATTGAACTTGCGGGAAGTCAACCACTGAGCTACATCCCCAGCCCTATTTTGTATATTATTTAGAGACAAGTTCTCACTGAGTTGCTTAGTGCCTTGCTTTTGCTAAGGATGACTTTTGAAATCCCAATCTTTCTGTCTCGGCCTCTGGAGCAGCTGGGATTACAGGTGTGCACTGGGTTCAATCCCTGAGCCTGGCTGATCCAGTTATCTTTATGGTGACTGTTTTAATAACTGTAAAGCATTGTTCAAATGTATTCTCATTTGAATTATCACTTGGCAGTGTAATGAAGTAGCATGGGAAATGAAGCATTCATTAACAGTTGTTTAGGTTTGGTGAAAGTTTCTCCCTTCAGCCCTAATGTGAGGGAAAGAATATTCTCCCTATCAGAGTTTCTGTCTTTTTAGACAGAAACCAGTGGAATGTTGGCACTCTACAGGAGGATAAGACTCTAGGGAAAGTCTGAATAACTACAACCTGGGACCACCCAGGGTGGATTCATGCACATCTGAAGATGGACATGTGTGTGACTTCTTGTGACCTGTGCTGGAGTCATGCCCCTGTACCTGCTCTTGATTGGTCATTGGCTAGCAGAAGTTATAACTTTTCAGCATCTTTCTCTACAAAGCATGAGTGTTTTTGTAATAACTAACATCAACTCTCAAAACCCTCTATGGTATCATGGATTATAAAGTCATATCCCACATCAAGTAATATTATTCCATGGATTTTTAATTTAATAAAATTTAGAATTAATTTTGATTTCCATCCATGTTTATAACAACTTGTACTTCAGCCTGCCCTGTGTTGATGTTTTTACATAGAAAATATGAAAATGAATTCTTAGGATGATAGAAAATAAAGACTCGGGTACAGTTTTGGAGGGACATACTATTTTTAAAATCAGAATTAATATTTTCCCCTCATTCTTTCGTACTTCAAAATATTAGAATATAAATCCAACATGAATTTAAGTATAACATGACACAAAATAGGTAACACAGTGAGGTGAATTCTAAATAGCACCTTTCAAAAAGCCCTGAAAACGTCAACCAATCTAATTGAAATGCTGGAGGAGGCAACATGTCAGGTCTCTAAGAAATATTCAAGAGACATAGAAAAAATTGAAATGATGGTATCTGTTGAAAACGCATAATTTATATTGTGTTTTGAACAATAGGCCTGTGCTCCTTGTGGATACCATTTTTATTTCTATGAAAATTGAGTTTGCATTGATCACATCTAGGACAGTTGTTTGTTTTTTGGTGGTGGCTCTTAATTGTTCTGAAGTCATTCTTGACGATACCCTTTCTAGATTAGTTGTTTTTTCTATTAGAGTACTCTCTGGCAATTATCTTTCCGTGCCTTGAATTGCTTTATGTAAGTACCATGCAAACTTTAATTTTCTTCCTAAGCTTCTAATGATTGTTGCTTTCTTAAATATTGCTTTTCTAGCTGCTTTAGTTTGCTGAATCATTGCCTACGCCTCTGGGAGGCTTGTAGTTATTTCCCTAAGGGCTTTCTCCTGATGACGACTGATTACCTGCATAGTAGAAGCTTAGGTGTTTCTGCTCTTTGGTTTCTTTTTAGATAAATCATGGTTGTTACAGAGAGTACATAAGTAAGGCAAGGAACAGGGGATTCCTGTGGTGGATGTCTCTAAGGAGTTTGTGGCACATTCTGTGCTAGGTGTTCTATTTAAATTCAGACATCTGAGGGCAAGAGCAACAAAACCATCCTCCCATCATCAGATCCTCAGAGCAATTGGTTCCATTTCTTAGGCTTGTGTCTCACACCATTGACTGCTTTGAAACTGCTGCTCCCAGAACACAAGTGCAGAGAGTTTTACAAAGACCAATTAGACAGATGCATAGGAGAATGTGGCTAGACTTCTAAAAGCAGTGAAGTACTGGGGATGTGCTCACCTGTACATTTGGAGCCTATTGAAAAGTTTCAGGGCTACTGATCTGAGATCACTTTGGTTAATTAAGGTTATGTTTCATAAAGTAGCTTCATTGCGCTTGCTGGGTGAGAAAGGCTGGGAAAGCTTTATAGAAACCATTTTAAATGGCATCATGCATCATTAATTAGTGCCAAGGAAAGAAGCAATCAGTTAGAAAAGACCTAAGATGATGCCTTGGCATAAAAGCAGATGATTATAATAAAGCATTGGAAGAAGCTAGTTTCCAGTGGAAGAATATGACAGAAGTCCCAAGCAGGTGCAGAAAACAGCTATGGCAGAAGGATCTGGAAAAGTCCACAGTGGCTTACCTATCCAGGTGTATGATTGTAAAGTTAAAGTTTTTAGTTAGTACAGGACCCAGGAGAGGTTTCTGTGATCTGCCAGATCTTATAGGGTTTATGAAATAAACTGTTTATGTAATAAACAGTCTACCAACCAGTGAAAGAACTGGTTGGTAGACTGTTTATTACAGGTGTGGATGGCTTTTAGATGAAGGCAGCACTTAAAATATTGGCAATGCCTTTGACTCTCAGACCAAGACTTAAGTCTTTTAAATATCACAGGAACAGAATTTTGTATTGTTGTTCACACACTGTTTACATAATCCTTTGAAAAGGGAACATATTTGCTTCTTATAAATGGATTCTCTCAAGACAC
Source organism: Ictidomys tridecemlineatus (assembly GCF_052094955.1). Lineage (NCBI taxonomy): Eukaryota > Metazoa > Chordata > Mammalia > Rodentia > Sciuridae > Ictidomys > Ictidomys tridecemlineatus. The sequence continues at coordinate 60,059,410 of NC_135477.1, forward strand.
AGCTGAATATTTTTAGTTTGGGCTTGGGGTAATATGTGTACTGTCACTCATTTTGAAGGACAAACTTGTATTCTTAGTTTGCTTTTTATTTTGTATTTAAAAATCCCACCTAGGGCTAGGGATATAGCTCAGTTGGTAGTGTGCTTGCCTCACATGCACAAAGCCCTGGGTTCAATTACCTGCATCACCCCTACCCCTACCCCTCAAAAAAAAATTTATTAAGCAGAAATTTTTTTTTTACTGGAAATATTAAGGCCAATCTAATTCCCTTTGACAAAGGTAATCCATATCCATTAGCTCCTTGTTTTATTTTTTTTTTAGTTATGGATGATAAGTTTCTTCCTTTTACTTCATCATTTATAGACCCCAAAACATGAACCTAATTTTCACTTTCCACACAGACAAAATTCCATGCAAAGATTGGGAGTCTTGTGTAGCTGTAGCTGACATTAGTAAAATTTTTTCTGCTACGATTACCTTAGTCTACCCATATCTATAATAGAAAATACTTTTTCTTATGTGTGTCTCTTTTTTTTTCCCTGTCCCCTTTTCTCTTATTATACATCCAAAATGATAATGCAAGTTCATAAGGAAAAACACCTTGCTGCTTTCATCTCCTTCTGTTTGTCATCTCCCAGGAAACAGAACCAACTTCCTTTCCCTTCTGCTTTTGTTGACTAACCCCAGCAGGGCTGCACACTCAGCCATTGTATCTGATGTCATAATCAATTAGCATTTGCTTCTTTCTCTAGACTGTGAACTCCTTGGGGCGGGGTGGAGGATATCTTACTGTGACCCGAGGTATACCTGATACACAGGGGGCCCCACCCTAAGAGATGTTGAATCTCAACAGGAATTATGGAACATGATTTTGGAATTATGGAGCATCTGGGCTCCTAGAAAATCTCATTTTCTCAAGTTACTTTAGCAATACAAGATCATTGGGAGAAGCTAGTTTCCCTTGGAAGAACATGACAGAAGAGAATGCACTTTCATTTCCTAGCAACTTCCATCCTAACCTATAGGATGCCAATTTAGAGATTTTTTTTTTTTTTTTGCATAAGAACTTCACAACTTGCCTGGGAATTTTTATATATGGGAAATAACACAAGCCAACTTTTTTTTTTGGGGGGGGGAGTGCTGTATGCTAGACAATGTCAAAGTTACTTTCCATCCCTACCTCTTTTAATCCTCACAGTGACCCTATTAAAAAGAGAATGTAGAATTAGGCATTGTGGCACATGCCTATAATCCCAGTGACTTGAGAGGCTGAAGCAGGGGATCTCAAGTTTGAGGTCAGCCTCGGCTACTTAGTGTGACCCTGTCTCAATATGGGAGATAAAAAGGGCTGGGGATGTAGCTCAGTGGTGAATTACCCTTGGGCTCGATCTCTACTACCAATAAATAAGTGAATAAATAAATTCTCTATATAAAAATAGGTAATTTTCAAAAGACCATTGAAGAAATGGCTCTCTAGAGCTGTGGTTGAGCCAGAGCTGGTCCACATGGTCTCCTCTGGTACTATACTGCCTCTCACTGCATTTCAATGGTGCCCCCTCAGACTCATCTTGTTGCTGAGAGAAAATACCAGAGGATGGAAAGGGAGAAGACCCAAACAAAGACTATGCAGACATGAAAGAAAAGCTATTTCTGATAATAATGAAACAGAATCCACAGCCTTCAAGGAGGTTCTCCCCTGGAGAAAAGCACGAGGCCCTGACTCTTCCTTTCAGTCTCACTTTCCTATGAGGCTTCAGAGTCCCTCAGCTCCAAGGAGATGCTGAAGACCATTGTAGCCTGTGATGTAATGGGTGACATGAGAGGTAGTCCCTCCTGTGGGTCCATTAACAGGAGAGACCACTGGAACTTGCTAAATGCCAAGAGTGAACTAAAGGGATATAAGCACAGATTTGATACATACATCAACTAAATCTTCAGATTCCAGGCTTGACTTCTGACTTCACTTTCTGCTGGGACCGCCAGAGCCTTTTTCTTCTGCCCATTTCCTTTAATACCTGTACATTAGCTTGATGGGTCTTAATGGTTATTTGTCATGAGGACGCTTTTTATTTACTTGGTGTAGAGACAGTGCTGCCCATGTGAATGTGTAGGCCTTTGGTAATTGCTATAGCCTTCATTTCCACCTCTTTCTAGCATGAGCAGTTTAGCTCTAACTTTGTGCATGTTGAGCTAGTGATGTAGCTAAGTGGTAGAGCACTTGCTTAGCATGCATAAGGCCCTGGGTTCCATCCCCAGCACCTTACTCCCCCTCCACACACCCAACAAAGTTTGTACACTGAACTCTCTGCAAGTTTAGCCTATTTCTGTGCAGAGAGTACAATAATGTTATCTTGTTGAAATATTTATGTTGGCGTACTTATGACAAACCGTGCTTAAGACCAAGGTAGAGAGGCCCTTGTTGTCTGTCATCTAAGGCTGTCTTATAAGTTTACCTCCTTAAGAGGTTGACTTCTTCCTCAAGTGATTGACTCCAGGAATTGAGGCCCACCAGTGTCTGCCCTTTCCCTTTAAAAAAAAAAAATTAGATCCCAACTATAGTTGATAGTCAAAGACCTAAGCAGGCTAATAAGCATATGACCTGGGCTCAGGGTAAAGGAGATCAGAAGGATGAACCTTTAGTGGTAGATGGCAAACAGAGAGTACTAGAGCTGGTGACAGAAAGCAAAGTGCTAATATTAGAGATTGAACTTGGGGATTGGATGCCTATCCCTGATTAGACTCTTATGTGGCAAGACCTGAGTCTTGGGGAAACATGGGTAGAGGATCCAAGGAAGAGTAACAACTTGGTCTGAGTTGATCTTGGCTGATGAAGATCAAGGGTGTTGCAGAAGCCTGCTACAGAGTCATCCTACTGGTGGATGGCCACTGTGCCTCAAATGTGGGGATACATGGCAAGGAGACAGGCATGTAATCAAGACGACAATTATCATTATGATTTGGAAGTGACTTAATTATAAACTAGTTATAAACTACAATGAAATACAAAATGCTAGCACAAGACCCCAAGTGCATTAGTCATTGTTGCCTTGTTAGGATTTTTTGTGTATCCTTTATTAAAGCTTGGTTTATCTATGTTTCCTTGAGGAACATCTTGACAAGGTGAGAAACTAAGAACTATTACTCCTTAAAAACTGCTTGTCTGTATTATTGGCAATTTTCCAGCCCCCCAAATATAGACATAATGAGTGCTAAGACAAATACTTAAGATGTTTAGTTTAAAATTTGAGAGTAAATCAAAGCAACCACATTATTATTAACTAGCTTTATAGTGAGTAAATGTGGTAGTATAATTGGATTCTGTAAAATAGTCTTAATGTTGTTTTTATGCATTGGGGTTTCTTATTAAGATCTTGTTTGAAAGTGGTTTTCACTGGCTTAAAAACATTCTAACAGCAGCAACAACAAAAATACTCAAACATTTGGAAACACCAATCCAAAGAATGCTACTTATTGCTGTTAACATTACAGAGATATAGTTTTCATGATAGTATACAACTTTCTCATATTTAAGAATGTGTTGCTGAGTGTGGTAGCACATATCTATAATTCCAGTGAAGTTGTGGCAGAAAAATCACAAGTTCAAGGCCAGCATGGGAAACTTGGACAGTCTCATAATTTAAAAAAAAAAATTAAATGGTTGGGGATGTAGCAGTGTTAGAGCATCCCTGGGTTCAATCCAACCCCCCCCCCTCAGTGTCACTGTAAAAATGTGGTTATTTTCCTTACTTACTTGTTCAATTCATTTTAAGTGATAAAAAAAATTCGAACAATTAGTTGCAGTACTGTATAAGGTCTTACTGTATCAGCATCAGATTCTTTTGTGGCTGAATTATTTTGGTAATAACTCAGTGCTTCTGCTACAAATGCGTTATTTGTGAACTTCAAAAATTTTAAGAAAGAAGAAAGATTGTTTTATTTTTTTATTGGTTATTCAAAATATTACAAAACTCTTGACATTATCATATTTCATACATTCGATTCAAGTGGGTTATGAACTCCCATTTTTTACCCCAAATACAGATTGCAGAAGAAATCTGCAATTGTTTTAACTTCGATTTTCAGATAGACTCAAATTGAACAGAGGAACCCTTTTGTTTATCCAATAAAAACACGATCCCAGGATGTCCTACTTTAGGTAGAGCCAAAAGGTGGCCTATTTCCATCCCAGTCCTTTGAATGGGGTTCTCTTTGGCAGGGGCCGGTAAACTGACCTCTCTGGCTTTCTTCCCTGTTGTAGAGGAAGTGCTTCTTCCTGTCCTTATCAGTGTGAGGGTTGCAGTTTCATGGAGCTCTAAAGCCCATAGGAGACACGGGAGAGATCCTAAGAGGCTGGGCTGGCATTAATAGAAGCTGAAGGGAAGAGCCTGAAGGCAGACTGCGGATAGGAGAAGAGTGTCATTCTAGATTGTACTTCTACTGCAGACTGTGCTTTTCTCCCCCTCTCATTTTTCTGTGTATATAAGATGGTGCATTTCAGTGTCAGAGAGGATCAAGAATGATGTTTTCAAAAGATGTAATCCTTGAAGTTTCTCCTCCAAGTCAGGACTACAGATAAGTAGTTATAATCCAACTGCTATTATGATTTTGTAGATGGAACAAAACCACAAAGGAAATGTCCTACTCCAAATCCACTTTCCAAAAAGGAGGGGAGAAAGTGGTGGATAGGAATGGTTTTTAAAAGATCTAATTTGCATATAGGAAAGAAAAGCCAGGTGTTTGATTCATTGTTGTGCTTCAGATGATGAGAAACCTATAAATCAGCCATATTCACTCTGGCTGTATATGTGTGTGTATATATATATATATATATATATATATATATATATATATATAAATATATTTTTTTCCTAATGGGGATTTCCAGGGTGCTTGCAAATATTTGTGCATAAACTTTGAAAAATGATGTTACATACATTTCAGAAAACAATCACAAAAGGGGAATTCCTGTTTAGCTTCGTTCTCTTTAGCTGTTTCTTATTGATTTGTCTAGTGTTAAAAAGATCCATGTTCAGTCAGAGTATGGGAGAAAACAAGGTAAAAGGTAAAGAAGACTTTAATGTCTCAAACATGTATTTAGCCATTTTTCCTGTATATCTTCTAGATCCTACTCAAATCCCAAAGTCATTACTGTTTAGCTTTGAAGTCTCTAAGACTTGGAGAATTTGTTAGCAACACACACACACACACACACACACACACACACACACACACACACACACAAGCGTGAGATATATTTTAATTTTCTTTGAGAAAAGAACCCAGAATATGAAGACAACTTAAATGGCTGGAAAATGTACTTAAGCACAGAATTCTTAACTTGAAAGAGAATGGAGCTGGGAAGTAGGTAGTAAGATTTTCTCCTCTAGAGAGCATCTGCACAGAGGTGAGAGATGTGGAGAAGAGAGAAGGAGAAGAGTTCAGTCCTGTCAACCACATTGTGAACTGCAGAGTGTAATCAATACCTTGTACAGAAGTAAATGGGCTCAGAGTTTAGTTTTCTTTGAGGCAAATAGTAAATTTGACTTGGAGGGGAATCCTCTGCTTCTTTATGACACAGAGGTCAGCAGTGTCCTGTGGACCACAAAACGACTAATAGAAATGCTTGCATCTTTCTTCAAAAGCTGTGGACACCTTAGTACCTGAAACTCAACTTGTAGAAATTTCCAGTAGCCATAGAACAAACGGCCCTCCCTGACCAAATTAGTGAAAGGAAAACCTCATTGAACAGAAACACTCTAAAGTTTGCCTGCATCCAATTTAAATCAAATATTTAACCTTTGGAAATTTCATTTAAGAACTACAAACTTCCATATCATTGGAGTTGGTTTGAATAAAGTTTGGAAGATGAAAAGATGAGAAGATCCTTTTTGTGAACTGCACTTGGCACTCAACGCTTTCTGGTGATATCAACCAGACTTATCACAGGGCTTCCTGCTCCTTGAAAACTTATAAGACATTGAAGTAAAAAAAAAAAAAAAAATGGTTTTGGTTTTCTAAAATCGCTTTTCAGCTCCCTAGGGATAGGGTATCAAGAATTAATGGGTGATTTTCCAGTGATGTTTCCTTTTGAAAGATCCAGCAGAGAACCCTGGCTGGGCCTTTGGCAATTGCTTCATTCTTTGGAGGTGGCTTTGCAGATCCTCTTTGCCAGTTTTTATGTTGCAATAACTGTGGGTCACTATCAAAATAGAGATGTCCGTAAGAGGGTCTTGTCAACAGAGGGCAGTAAGCCTGGGCTTGCTTATTTCTGATGCTCAAGAAAGATCTCTTGGGGAAAAATATGATCCCCATTGTTCTTGAAAGAGAGCAACCAGACTTTGCCAGAACTTCAAAGAGCAGCACTGGTTGCTCTTAGGAAACCACAATAGAAGAGCCACTGGTGCCAAGGGCACACTTAGCTCTGGTGGTTATGCTGAAATCAATAGGCGGTGTGAATGGCAGAGGCTCAATTCCTTGAAGTCTGCACCTGAGGGAAATAAAAGGTGGCTAAAAGTATCCCAGAGCAGATGGATCCACTGTGACTTGCACAGTGTTCACTGCGAGAGGATACATGGCTCCTCTCTCACTCCTGGGATTATCAGATTTTCAGTGAGTTTAAAGATAATGTTTTCAGTGAATTTGCAGAAATGTGTTTTGCTATTTCCTCCCGGAAGGCAAAGTACGTCAGGGTTCATGGAGCATAACTGTACGGGGGTGTACCTCACACCCATGTGCTGTGAGACTCCACTCTGTTCTTAGAAGTGACCTTGCCACAGGACCTCCAATGGATGTTCAGTGTCCTGGAAGATGGTAGAAACCCTTGGGATATGCTTGTCAAATCCTTCAGCAATGGCAAAAATCACTCAGTTCCTCAAGTGACTTCTGTTTCTCCGGCAAGGCTAAAGGGTGGCACTACACACACCAGCAGAGTGAGTTGTCAGCCCAGAGCCAACAGCCCAGAGACAACTTCACTTGGAGCTGTCCAAAGGCCCAGTATTACCATAATACCAAGAGTCTTGCCTGGGCACCAGCAGGTTGCCCTGGTCTGGGTGTTTCCACCTATGAGTAGAGGTGAGTGAGAATGTGAGGAAATGACAGAGGGGGAAAAAAGCATGATTCTCTGTTCGCAGTGGGAGTGAAGCTTGCACTGTTGCTTTTATCCCATGGGAGGTAGTATTCTGAAGCTTCTACATGTTTCCTAGACCTGTGTGTTCTTTGAAGGACAAATTCTGCGGAATGGAAATTGAGCCCCGGAAAGCTATTCTGAGATTTGATTCCAGATCAGTAGTTTTGAATGAGTAACTTTACCTTGGAAGCTTTGATTCTATTGCTTGTCACTTTTAAGGAGTTGTATTAGTTTGCCAGGACTGCCACAACAAATCACCACAAATTGGGTAGCTTTCACCAACACGTGAGCTTTCATAGTCCTGGCAACCAGAAGTCTGGAACAGAGGGGTCAGCAAGGCTCTGAGGGAGAATCTGTTCCTTGTTCCTCACCAGCTTCTGGTAGGTTTGGCAATCCTTGGCACTCCCTAGTTTGTAGGTTTATCAATTCCAGCTGTTTCTGTGTCTCCCCTTCCTGTATCTTACAAGGACATTTGTCATTAGATTCAAGGCCCACCTTAAAGAGGATAATCTCTTTTCAGCATCTCTACAGTAATTATATCTGCTAAGATCCTTATTCCAGATAAGGTGACATTCTGAAGTTCAGATGCACTATCATTTGGGAGCCAGTATTTAACCCACTACAAGAATGGTCATGTCTACTTTGTCTACTAGTCAGGTCTATGGTAGGAAAAAGTGAGAGAATGGATACACAGAAGTGGCCTTTGTAAATTCCCTGTTTTTTGGAAAAAGCTCCCTCTTCTATTCCTGCATTCCATTTTCATTATGGTCTGATATCAAGCTTGCTTTCCAGATTCATTTCCTGTTGAATCCTCTAAGGTATGTTTTACTCTGGCCCAAGGAAGACATTACTTATTTTCTGACTCATGATATGCTTTAATGCCTCCTATTTTTTTTTTCCACTCATTCTTTTCTCCTCACTTTAAGCACTCTTCTCTCCTACTTATCTTTCAAGGGCAGGCTGATAACCCACTTGGCTAACCATTCTTTTTCCTGTAAGTTGGAATTTTTCCAGGGTTGTGTTGGAGCTAGCTTATACTAGATTGCTGATTGTTAAATATTCAGCAATATTCTGGCAGCCTGACATCAGTCACCGTGAAAGCATTTACATCGCGGATATTGGCAAACACTAGAAATCAGAGTTCTTTCTCTGTCCTTTTCTAGAATACCACTGAACCTTTCCTTTCTCTGTACTTCAAGAGCACTTTGTATTTACCTCTATTTCCACAATTTAAATGTTGTCTATTACATTTAGTTACGTAAATAGCCATAACTAAATAGCCGTAAATAGTTACGTAAATCACTTGTGCTAGATTTAGAGTTCCTTAAGGCCAAAATAATATTCTATATTCAGTAGAAAATAGAGTTGTTTCGTGTCTCACAGCACCTAATCCATAGAAGATGCTTATTGCATAGCATAAAGAACAAAGAATGACAGCCTGCATTTCCTGAGTCTTCGTGGTATCAACAACTCTCTGGAGCAGGTGAATTGCTAGGCCAATTTTACAAAAACTGAGACTTCGAAAGATGAATGGCTTGCTCAAAGTTATACATCAATAGCTGGACCCCAGAACTCTGGCTCTGTAGCCAAACTGTTAAGCACTATGTCAGACTTTTTTCTTAAATAAAATGAAGTGTCCTGTCCCAGATGTCTGCATCCAGTAGAGCAGCTGCTAGCAACGTGCAGCTGTTGAGCACTTTAAAGATGACTTGTCTGAGAAGTGCAAAGCACATACCAGATTTCAAAAACTTGGTAAGAAAGAAAACAAATGTTCAGTGTTGAAATAACAGTTCAGATATTTTGAGTGAAAACCTGTTAATGTAATTTCACTTTTTAATGTGGCTACTAGAAAGTGGCTCTCGCTACATTTCTGTTGACTGTTTTCTAGGGCCTAGTAATTCTGCTCTAGCTGTCATATTTCTAGACTAACATTTATATATCCAAAGACATCTTCACTTATCGCAGCCTGGGCCCAAGGCATAATAATTCAATTCTATGCCACATATCCCTAACTTCCTCCTGGATTTGCTCCTGGCCCTGGTCTTTAAGGCCGGGCATTTATTATGGATGAAGAGATAAAGGTCAATGCTTCAGACTGGCATCTTGTGAAAAGGTGTGGCATCCACAGAGTCATGTTGGAGCCATTGGCCACAATTTTATCTCCAAATAAAGCATGAATATCAGTTACAATAAGGCTTATGTCTGCTCAGTTGGAGGGGAGCCACAGCCCAAAAGAAGACATTTCAAAGGAATTAGCAATCAATTCTTCTCTTCCTTCAGGGCAGGAAGCTGCTTCCAATAAATACAAAATAGTCCATGCTAGCATCTCACAGCTCTCCCCAGCTAGCTAGGTTGAAGTCACGGGGATGGGGACCACTTCCAAATTGAGAAAATGTACAAGAGCAGGTAACTAAAGCTTAACTAACACTCTTTCCCTACTAGGTTATCACAGGAGGCAAATGGTAAAGGGAAGATGATGTATGATTTTTTTGTAAATAGGTCAAATGTTTTGGAAAATAGAAAATGGAACACTAATAAATGACAGTAAATTCATCTGCTGGCACCCCCCCCCCCCTTGCTTTCAGGATCTGTGCCAAGGAAGTTCTCACACACACCATTCTGAGTCAGAAGAAAAGGTGGGATGTGAGAGCCCTAATTTTCCTGACATCCTAATGAAGAAATAAATTCTGAAAGTGTTATGATGACATTTTGTGTTTCTCCAGAGTGCGGTAGTTTCGTGTAGTTATTTTGGTTTCTCTTCAGAGCTGTTTAAGCCTCTGACTGTCATTCCTGGGAACATCACGAATCTCCCCCGTTTTGCAACCACAGAACATAGACATCAGCACTCAAGCTGTGACCTTCATGGTTGTCTCTGATGACTGTTCACAAATGCTGCCAGAGGTCTTTGCTGCTATTCCTTCTCTGGATTTCCAGGTGTATGAAATGTGTATAAGTCCTATCTAAACCACTATATTGTGAATGAATGAGTTTTGCAAGGATGTTGGGAAGGATTTCCTTTGGCAGGTGGAACCCATCTGCTGCTGCTTCGTTTACTGAGCATAATGTGAATTTCAAAGATCCATATATATGTATCCATATAAATGCATATATGTATCATTCCTATAAAGAGAACAAAACCACAGTTTTAGATCTGGAAAAGATTTTTTAAATCGTCTAATAGAACCCCCCTCCCATACCCCGATTTTTAAAGTAAGTGACCCAACAAGGTTAATCCACTCAAAAAGAGTCACTTATGTCAACCAACTGCTTGTTCACCTGCATTTTACCATACTTTACTAAACGGCTTCCAAGTTCCTCATTTCATTCTTTGGAATACACTGGATGGCAAGAGCCTAGTTTTCTGTTAAGTGAGTGACCTTTGGGTTTTGGCACTCAATGTAAAATCTAAGCATGGTGCATTTTGGCCAGGGAACAACGACCTTGGAATCCCTTGCTTCATCCTTTTCATAGGCAGACACCATTTGTTTCGGTTAATTTAGACGACAGGAACGGAGATGCTTTTATTAGAGAAGCATGGCCCCCTCCCTTTTGTTAAAGGGGGGTCAGGGGAGACTTTAATATCCTTCAAAAAGTATGCTTCCTCAGGAGGAGGCTATCTAGCAGCCACAGGAAGCCTTCTATTTTTACCTTTGCTGAACCATTCCCATCCTTCTTAACACCTCTGTACTCCCTTTAGCCTTCTATCCCTACGTTGCTGGCTGTGACATTTTTAGAATGCTTTAAAGTGAAATGCTTTGGTGTTTTTTGGGATTTTTTTCCCCTATTTGGGGGAAGCCCTCTAGTCTTTGAACACCCCGGGTTCCCTTCTCCCTCAAGCAGAAGTCAGAGTGTGCAGATGCCTGCGATGTGGTCCTGTGGCATTTGGCAGCAGAGCCAGTGCTGGGAGAGTGCCCAGCCGCTGTCCCCACTGGTATTTCCTGCCACTTGTGGGATCTGTTTCCCATCACCTTTGCTCACCCGCGGAGATTTGCGTTTTAGGCAGACACTTCCTGCTTCCGCAGTACTTCTCAAATCCAAGACCTAGGACAATCCGGATCAAACGGAATGACCAAATGGCTAAGCAAATTCATCTAAGTGGCACTTAATTACACATATTTCCTGGGTGCCCTTTTTTGGGAAAGGAAAAAATAAAAGATGTTTTTATTGGTTATGGTAATTTGAGGTCAGATTTAATATATTTTTTAAAAAAACCTTGTCATAAGGCCTCTTTCCCATGGATAACTCCCCAAATTAACCTTTAAATTTGGAGCTCCCTTTAAGACAACCTTGGTATTGCTGTTTGATAAATAGTATCCAGCTGATAGCCTACTATCAGCCCTTTTCCATATAGCCCTTGGCTGTATGGAAAAGCTCAAAAGAACAACAAGGAGAGAGATAAAGGAGAATAAACTATTTTGTTTTGACAAAGCTGTCATTGAATGTCCTTTTGAACCCAAAGATGTCACCAGAAAGTCTCTGTACTTCTAATTCATCTCCAAACTAGGAACTCATTAATTCATACTAATGTAGGGATTGAGTTTAAGAGGATGGGGAGCCCAGTAAGAATATCGGGTGCTACACAGAATTAATGCTAATTGATCCCCAGGCACCTGCTTAGACTGTTTCCAGCGCACACAACAAAGATGCCTTTAGATTTGCTATTCTGATGGCTTGGGCGAGTGTCGTCATTCTGTTCTGATGGATGACATATTTGCTGTCGAAGAGTATTTTCCTTCACTTCAGGCAAGAAAAATGGCTCATTAAAAATAGACCTTTTTATGGTTCAGAAACAGAAAACCCTCCATGGTTTGAAACTCCTAATAGTTTGTAATTGTCAAAAGTATCCACATGCTTTCAAGGTGGATGTTTACCTTCTGCTTTCCCTTTTTCTTCCATCTTGGAACAGATTATAATTTTAGGCAGCACTATTGGAAGAAAAAGCTGATGACAAATGTCAGTGGTTTCATTGGACAGGTATAAGACCTGTGTTTGCGCTCTGTTGCGACCATGCTCCTCTTCATGTTCTATGATCATATGAGAGCCTTTATCCATTTTCCATATGAGTTTTTGGCATTGATTAAGCTGATGACAGGCCTGGGAAATGAGATGAATGCAGCCACCAATCCTTTTTAAAATTTCCCTGATAACCTGGTTGAGCTAAAAGACTTTGTATTACACTGTTTAGGTTATTATCTACAGTTATCTAGAAATTCTTATTTGAAGTTATTTTTGCAGTTTGTATGGAATTTTGTTGGCTGATCATGTGTGAAACCTGCCTATGGTGAGATTAGTACAAGTATGAATAGTGTTGACATCTGAATTTCTGTTCTCAGTAAGGTACAAGGTATAAAAATAAAGACTAACCCTGCATCCCTGGATTTTAAAAAATCATTATTGTTAGCTTAATAAGTATTTGTTGCAATTCTAGTATATACCAAGCACTGTGTTTTATGTTTTTCTTGAACATAGTTTGAAATGAAGTTTTTCTTATCTGAAACATTTATCACTTTTACTTTCACAGTTATGTATTTGTGGTAATATTGGTAATAGCAGAAGTTCATTTTCAAAACAGAATTCAAAAACCTTTTTGAAATTAGTTTTAATTCATCAGCATCAAAATTGGGCTGGATTTCATTGGAGTAGCTACAAAATGGTAACTCAAATAACAGATAATTATAAGTCCTTTTAGACATTATATAGACATTTGTGACTCTTAGGACACATTCATATTTTTAAATTATGTTAAGTCAGGCATATTAAAGGAAAAACCTTTTTCTTAGCATTGATAAGACTTAAAAAGAGGACAACCACTCCCTCTAGCGACAAATTATAAATTAGCAACAAAAGGAAATTTTGATTAAAATTCCCAACACTATAGAGAAAGGTAAGTTACAATTTCAGATGAAATATGATTTATGGCTAAAATCAATAGCAACTGGGGAAAAGTGAGTGACTAGAGAAAATTTTACTTTCTATTTTTAAACATTAACAACCCATTCTTTTAGTTTTTTTTTTTCCTCCCTTAAGATCACTAATGTCATGAATGACTTGAAATGTATAAGCCTGGAGACCAATTTTGGAGTTATTTAACTTGAGTAATACTTAGTTTCGGTATTTTAGGGTTACATATTTTACTTCTAATGCTGGAATTTTTTGCCAGAATTTCAGTGCTCTTGTATAAATGGATATGAGGTAGTGGTAGATAAAATACAAAAGCTGAAAGAAGAAGAAAAACACTTGATTCACTACTGAGAAATCTCAATATTAACATTTGAGATTTATGTATTTTATATTTTTTAATGAAAAATCTGATTTTCATACTAAAATGTCAATACATAAGCATCTTTGTGGTCCCCACGATTAACTAAAAGTGAGTTCAGGGACTTGAGATGCCTCCGTACAATGTAGTGTTGAGTATATTCAGAGATGTGTCTGAGATGAATGGGGGCCCTACCATAAGCAGTAGCTCAGTAGCTGTCCCTTACTGACACCTCCCAGAGGCTCAGTGTCTGTTTATTGAGTGAGTGAGGTTTGCCTCACTACTACACAGAGCTTTGAAGAGTAGGAAGAAACTTGAGTTAAACCGACTTTTTAAAATATACTCAGCCTAGAAGGACATTCATTTTCTGATAGTTCCCAAGCATCTGTCTGTATCACACTGGGATACTCTGCTTGGAATGCCAAGTCTTTTATTTTTAACCTACTCTTCTACTCTTGCAATATCCCCTAAAAGCATAATGTTTTAATTTGAAGCAAATGGGGCAAAGGTAATGAATAATGGTGGGAATTCTGAAATTAAGATGCTTAGGTTTGAAATAAGAATTGAAGGATGTGATTGTGTCATTTTGGAAACGTTCAATTCGGTTTGTGTGTGCAAGTGTTGTACCAATCTTCTCCACTTTCATCATTGTCTGTAGGACCCACTAAGAAATCAGATGTACTACAGAAAACAAAGCTAAATATTTCACTGAGGTCATGAGACAGCAATGAGCCATCCTCAGCCTCTACCCCATTCCTAACCATATTCCAAAACATACACATTCGATTCTAACAGATGTCCTTTGTGTTCCCCACCTTTATGCCTTTTCCACAGGGGTAGACTCTACTTGGTGTAATCATTTTCTGTCCTCCCCATGAGGGTAGGAATCAAACCCTGGTTCTGGTTTATCCACAATATCTGGTGCAAAGCAGACGCACAATGAATACTTTTCAGATGAACAGTTTACTCAGTGTTCTCAAATGCTTCCTTATCCAGGAAGCCTTCACTGAATCTTGAAGTAATCATAGAATGTTTATGCCATCGTCAAGTTCTTGGAGGACAGGTATACATACACTTATTCCCGAATTGATCCTTGGTGTTTACATTGTATTCTCAGTAATGTGTCCCATGACAAAGCTAGTGTTATTCAGTTTTCTGTCACTATAACAACTACCTAAGACAATCTGCCTATAAAAGGGTTTATTTTGGCCCAGTTTTAAAAGTTCCAGTCTGTGATAATTGGCCCTGATGTTTTGGATCTGTGGTAAGATAGCACATGGCTGGAGTGTATGGACAATCAAAACTATTCTCCTCCTCGTCAAATCCAGGAAGCAAAAGAGGGAGAGGCTGGGATTCCACAATCCCCTTGGGTGACCTGAAGACCTGACACCAGGCCCCACTCCTAAAGGTCTGACCACATTGAAGTAGTGCCCTGCCACCCCAAGGAACCAAGTCTTTAACACAATGACCTTTGGGGAGCACTTAAGATCCAAATTATAGCAGCTAGTACATTCTTAAATTGATACTCCAGTTTAGGTGCATTTAATTCCACAAATCTTACTCCCTCACATTGTGGACCTGAATTGACATTTTCTGTTAGTTTGCCCCTAGAAGAATGTAGAGTTTATCTTGAACATTCTTAGTCTAAAAACCACCTATATCCAGTGTCTTGAGCCTAGTGATTAGGATGTTGAGAATGGTGTACTGTAATAAGCAGGTGATCTACCTGCCTGGGTTCAAATTCTGCCCTCCTGACTCTGACCTTGGGCATATTGTTTATACTCCTTGTGTTTTAATTCCTCATCTGTAGAATGAGGGCAGTAATGGTACTTGCTACATGGGGAGTTTTGTGCGAATTAAATGCCATAACCCAAGGAATTTAGCATGATAAACAATAAGATAATAAATGTCAAACAAAAAAAGAGTACTTTGTTGAATCATACAAGTTTTTTAGTTTTTTTTAAAGTAATACCTAAAACAATGTTGAGTAAAATTTTATTGTGATAAAAATGTCTTAAAATTGTGCTGAATGAGAAATAATGCATGGCCATAAATCATGAGAAAAAGGAATATATCTCAAATTCTCTTGATTACTCTTGTGATATAGTAAGTTATGATAAGTACTTGGAATTTTAAGTTTACTAAATACAAAGATTCAGGTCTGAGGTGCTTCACTGAAATTGGTTTAACAATTTTCTTGGACACTAGGGGGCATGTTGTGAATAGCAATCCAACAGAAATGAATAGGCATTAATAGAGATATCATTGTACTTATCATAAATACTTAAAAATTCTTTTTTTTTTTTGATGGAGAAGGTACTGGGGATCGAACTTAAGTGTGCTTAACCATTGAGCCACATTCCCAGACCTTTCCTTTTCTTCTTTTTTTTTTTTAATTTTTGAGACAAGATCTCTCTAAATTGTTGGTCTTGACCTTGTGATCTTTCTGCTTCAGCCTCCAGAGTTGCTGAAATTACAGGTGTATACCACCATGCCTGGCTAATATCTTTAAATTAAATATTGGATATAACTATTTTGTAAATCTAAGTAAGTTGGTTAAGCACTGAACAGATTTTTATGGAAATTATTCCCAGGGATTTGCTATTGTTTGTATAGGACATGCACATAGCATTTCTGAGGGAAGAAAAATATAAAATGTATAAAGTAGAGATCAAGATGATATTATAAAGAAAGTAGAAATTGCCCACCCACTACCTTGCAGCCCAGACATGACCACTATTGATTCTGTGTTGAAATCTTTCCAAATTGTTTTCTACATTGTTCCTTTCCCCTTCTCTCTTTTACCCCACCTTCTTGTCTAGATCCATATTACCAGCTCAGATCAGTCTCGAGTGCCATTGGAATGACCTATAAGCTCTTCAAACGTGATACCATTAATTGGTTTCTGGAGAACTGCCCTCCTTAGGTTGCCTTTGAAATTGACTCTAATATGAGTTGCAGTTGTCCAGGCAATCTGCCCTGCGACTCCAACCCTTCTTACATTACATTTCAGGCTGGTGGATGAAATGTTGTATTGTGTGACCTGAGCCTCTCAATGTTGGGAGCTCTCAAAGTGCATGGGAATCACCCGGGGAATCTGGCAAAAGAGCAAATTCCTGTTCCCTACTCTGAGTTCTGAGTCACTGAAGCCTTGGAGGGGCATCCCAAGAAATGCGATTGCTTCCCAAACCGCCTCAGGTATTTTGAAACAGCTCATCTGAGAGCTACTCTTTGCAGAACATCATGCATCCTCAAGGACATGGAAGCAAACATTATCGAACACATAGTTCTCATTCTCTGTTCTCTGTCATTCTCACCCTGATTTATTTATTTGCATGAATTGTTGGAGCAGCCAGACTCACGAATACTAGCTGACAGCTTGAATGTTCTGCGTAACATGGAAGGTTCCTGGGGGCACTCAGCAGGGAAGGCCATATTGAAATGTACTTCCTAAGGATTGGATAACTTGGTATGCAGAATGTGTTTATTAACTGGTTTCTTTCTGTGAAGTGAAATGTGCTGCAGTTTATTTAGGTTCTCACACAGGTTCTTCACCTGCTCAAAATAGGGAATTTGGGGAAAAAAAATTAAAAATACAATTGTGACTTGTCAGAGCTGCCAAGGACTTCAGAGGTCACGGGAAGAAATGATGTTATTTCCTAGAGAGGGGAACTAAAGCCCAGAGCGATAAATTGTTTTGCCTAAAGCCATACTGCAAGTTACAATCAGTATCACTGGAATTACCTTGTCATCTCGGAGAACCCCCTCTGTCTAGCGTTTGACCCTATCCTTAGATTGGATGGCATCCTTGAGACCCTTGGGTACAACTTCCCATGGTATCTACTTCCAGTGTTTCACAACCCCAAATGTAAATTCTCAAATGAGGACTACTGTGTTATTCAGTTAACAACATCCTTCTGACAGTCTTTTGAGTTGGATTGGTTGGTTTGTGTTTGAGGAACGTATTAAAAGAAGAAAATACTATTTTAAACAACAGAATCGCAGAGATTTCTACATGCTGAAGATCCTGAGATTTTCTGAGAGAATGGCATACTCCACTTCTGGGGTGGGGGTCTCGGGAGATGTGTGCTCCATTTTGTGGAATGGCCGAAGGAATTTCTTATGGTTCTCATTCTTGCTTACTCATTCTCAGCAGCGAAGGATCAGCCCATTGGCTCTTGAGGAAATCAGAAGCAAAATGTTACCGGGAACGACTCATGTCTCTGATGCATTTTCCCTGATGGTAAATTATAGAGAGCACAATCATTCTGTATCATTTCCTTCCTTGTGCAATCATTGCTGGCTCCTGAAAACTCCAGAGGTTTTGAACTGGTCACTTGTGCATTCTTTCTCTGTTAAGAGCAACCTCCCCACCCGCATCTAACACCCAATCAGCCTGACGTTGTGAGATCCAAATGGCTCAAGGTGACTTAAGTCTTCACACTTGCTGTTCTTCTCCCCACCCTTTGCATTTTTAAATTTGTTCTTTTTAGGTATACATGACTGTAGAGTGTATTTAGACATATAAATACATAGAGTATAACTTATTATAATTAGGATCCCATTCTTGTGGTTGGACGTGGAGTTACACTGGCCATATGTTCATATATGAACATAGGAAAGTTATTTCTGATTCATTCTACTGTCTTTCCTATTCACATCCCCCACGCATTTCCCCTTTGTCTAATCCAGTGAACTTCTATTCTTCCCCTCCCAGTACACCCTTGCACTGTGGGTTAGCATCTGCCTATCAGAACATTGGCCTTTGGTTTTGGGGGATTGGCTTATTTCACTTAGCATGATAGTTTCCAGTTCCATTCATTTACCAAAAAATACCATAATTTCATTCTTCTTTATGTCTTAGTAATATCCCATTGTGTATGTATACCACATTTTTAAAATTTACTCTTCTGTTGCATTTTAGACTTGGCTTTTTATTGTGTTAATTTAAAAAGTCGGGTATCAGATGTTGGGATGTAAGAAGCAGGGTAGATACTTAAAGGACAGTAGGGGAAGAGAAAGGGAAGTAAATTTCAATAAGAGCTTACCAACTTGTCCTTTAAATGCAAACCTAATAGCAGGCAGAATCAGGGACCACTGTTTCCAGAAGTGGAGTTCTGGGGTTTTATGCCTATCCTGGCCATCTCGACCTCCCCACTTAGACCATACATGCAACTTTGTGCATATAAAGTTGGTATACTGAAAGCTATTTTTAAGGTGTTTTCACAAAACCACCAGTTGATTTAGGAGTCAGAGTAGAAAATTGGGCTCAGTCATCACAAATGAGGGTCCATGTGAATTTCTCACCATAGTAGGTTTCAGTCTCCTCCCAGTTTAAGCAGTCAATTTATGTTCTCCATTTTAAAAGAAGTGGTAAAGAGCTCCTTGTTGATAGATACATACAGATATAGGTATATCTAAAATTGTCAGAATGTAATGGGTGCCTGGAGCCCTGGAGTTTACAAGAACTTCAGAGCTAACTCACATCAGTGTGGTTAAAAGGAAAGATAAGCATTCTGGAGGCAAACTTCAGGCCAGATCCCGCTTTCTGTGTTAGTCCTGTCCAAGGTACTTGGTCCTTATGAGTCCACAGCCACGATGAAAAGTCTTGGCATCTGATCTTTTGGTGAGCGCTTGCTCTAGGTCCATAGATTTTTACCTATCCATCTTGTCTCCCTCTTCCCTCTGTGCACAGTGCTGGAATCCTTCCCACCACATTCTTCTCCTTGGGTTTTTCCAGGGACAGGGTAACTATTCTTTGGAAAGCATTTTCATCATTTAGGAGCTTAAATCTGTTCGTTATTTTATTGGACAGTAGTTATTGTGCCTCTCCTTAGTGCCAGATGCTCTGCCGGAAGTCTTCTCTTTATATCAGATCCTGAGTCTCTGTCTCTCTAACCTCTGCCCTGGGGTCCTCACGGCTTCTGCAGCCATGCAGGGTTCTTTCCACATAGCAACCCTTGGGCTGAGTCAGAACAGTCCTGTCTTTGAAGGATTATGTTCAGCTGTGTTCTCCTGAACCATTTCTATTCTGTCTACCTTTTTCAACTCAAATTTAAGTTTTTTTAAAATTTTTTCTTAAAACATACCCAGTAGTCCCATCCCATTGGTTGTTTAGCCAGTTCTGGGTTCTCTAGGATTCTGACTTCTATAATTAAGATCATCTGTAATAATGTGTCTCAAGACTATATTTCAGCTACCTTTAGATAGTAATTGTGAATTTTAGATGCCCGAACAAGTGGTCGAAACACTCTTAAGTCGATTGTAGTTCTGTGAACAGAGGCTTCATGTGAAGGGGTGGGGTTCCAGGTGTGGGAAAAGAACAGCTATGCAAGGCCTGAGTAAGAAGAGAAGCACGACGTGGTGATGAGCATGGTGCACGCCAATCCCAGCTGACATGGGGATCAGATGCTGTATGATGACTCATTCTCCACAGTGACATGGTTCTATCTGCTGTCTTTAAACCCACCACAATAACTGTAGACTAACTAGATGGTGGGGATGTGACACTAAAAACACAACAGCAAAGAAAAGATACTTTAAACTTGGGTTTCAAGGGCCACTGTCAAAGGGAAAAGACACGCCACAGAATAGGATTGCAAATCATCTAACTCCTAGACTTCTGTCTAGAATAGGTACAAAGAAAAAAAAAAGTTCTTTCAACTCAGTAACAGTAAATCACCAAGTTGACAGATAAAGCAGGGCTGGGCTGTAGCTCAATTCTAGGGTGCTTGCCCAGCATGCACAGGGTCTTGATCTCCATCCTTAGCACTGCAAAGGGGAAAAATAGGCAAAGTGTGTAAGTACATAGCTCTCCAGAGGATATGCGATGACCAAAAAGGAGGAGCTCTGCATCACGACTCTGTTCCTGTTAGCCCTATTGATACCTGCCGCTCTCAGGAGTGAGTTTGGCCCATAAGAATAGGTGTTGTATTCAGGGGATCGAAACCTTTTTTCCAGAATGGTATCATTGCATCTCATTGCCTAACGGACTCCCCAACTTACCCCTGTCAGTTCACAGAGCTTTACACAGAATACTATTGGTGGGGGGGGCAGTTAAAGAACCCATGTTAGACTGAAACAAATTTGTGTATGATTGAAAAACAGAACGTGACTTTTTAGTGAAAAAATATAAAGTCATTGCAGATAAATTCTGAAACAATTTGATTGGAGCATTGTGCAAAAACACTTGAACTGTGCTATTTAGTAACATGAAGTCTAGTACTGGGGGCATAGTTTTAAATTGATGCTTTTCCAAATTGGCTGTCTTCTCCCAGTATTCCACATGGTGGCAGTATAGGAAAGCTAAATACTGTTTAAAAATTCTATTCTCAGTGGACTTCATTACAGGAATAGGGCCTAGTAGAAAATGTAAGGTTCTCCATCTACAAATAAAACTGCTGAACCAGAAATTGATGTTAAACTAAATTTAATTTTTAAGATATAACAAAAAATGGAAGATGACTTCCCTTATCATTTTTGCTTTATTTTTTTTGATTCAAATATTCTTCAGGCTGTCAGTTCCTTTACATTATTCAACTTGTATTTGTATTTCGATGCCACAATCCAATAGCATAGTAGTTAGACTATATTGTTTCCCAAACATTAAAAATATGGGCTGGGTTATAGAGTCATATACATGAAAATAAATTGAGGAAATCAAAGTTACAAGATTGTAAGTAGCTATATGTTGGGTTGAAATCAGGATGGATATATGTTTACAAGTCAGGGTAAAACTGTTTAATCAAGAAATATGAGAAAGAGCACCAGCATGTTTTTGATAGTCCAAAGGGGCTTTGAGTATTTAATTTAAACCTTTTTTTATTATATATAAGACTATTAAAATTGCTAGTACTTTCTATGTACCCCACTTTTATGGCACAAGCAACTTTTTGATACTTCCTATGAATTTCTACAAAATCCAATTGGTACATGCCAAGTGTAGAAAGTTATATCAGTTGGAGATAATTCATAATAGAGATTTTATTCTACAGCCCATGCAAATTCTGCTGGCAGGCTTCTACAAGGAAAACAATACTTGCTTGCTTTGCATTTGATATGTGTACTCAGGATTTGGAAACAGATTGAGAACTGGTTATACTCTGGGTGATTATATTAGTGATATATTAAGAATGTTTTTCTAAAGTATTTGAGAAACATAATTAAACAATTTCAAAGCTCCTTCCTGGCTCCTGGTTCCTTCCGTGCTCTCCATTTTTGAGCCCCAACCCCAACCCTGTAGCCACCCAAAGCCACTCAAGAATTGGTTTCCATTATTTACATTCCATTTTCGTTGTCTTCCTTTGTGTGTGTTTGTGTGTGTGTGTGTGTGAGAGAGAGTCAGTGAGAGTTTACAATTTAGGCTCTGACTAGTGTCTGAAGTGTGACATTCTTAAAGAGCACTGAGAGCAGTGTCTGTCATCACACTGGGTAGTTTCAAAAGGGATTGTTGATGGCAGGAGGCCTGGAGCAAATTTCTGAATTGTTCACAGAATGAGCCCTCACAACCTTATGATGATTGTTTCATACCCACAGAGACGCTGGGGTGATTTCATGTGTTGAGAACCTACCACACTCTTCTTCTTACAGAAAGGTGTTGGGGAAAATGCTGATATTTTATTTCTGAGCTCAGTCTGGGCTTCCTCCCAGGCCTCAACCTGAATGTACAAAAGTTGTAATATCTAGTCCATTCTTATTCGGATTTTACTAATTCAATCCACAGTATTTTAAATGTCCATTTTTATTTTGTCATTATTTGAGAAGGAAATTATCACATTCCTCCATGTCTAGGTCAACTCCTAGAGTTAACAAAAAACAAAATAGGTGTCTCTGGATTTAAAAAAATGCAGTACAAGTAGTTAGCTATGTATGGGTGAGCAGATGTTCTGCCATCAGTGTCATCCTGAATCAAAGAATGGACCAGGAAGAAGAGTTATTGTCCTTGGACACTGTCCATCTGATACCCTCCCAAAAGGGTCAGCTCTCTGAAAGTGTATCCCTAGGACCAAACATTTCATGGAATAACCATCTCCTGAGCAGTTAGGGCACTGAACTCTAAAGGCCCTCAGATAAAGTGGGAATAACAAAAAAGATATTTTGAGAGGAAAATCGCCATAACTGTTAGTGAAATACCTTAACAGTCACCACTGTGAACTGCACAAGAGGAGCAATTGCTCTAACTCTGTGAACATTAGGCCCATTTGTTGTGATGTTGTCAATATCCACTTTGCAAGCTAAGAGCTTTTAAGCAGGGATGGCAAGTAGCCATAAGAAGAATGTTTATTGATCACCTCTTCAGACATATTTTAGGCTGCTATGGACGTCAGAATTCTGGCTTCATTTTGTGAGATAGGTAGGACAGGTTCTGGCAGACACTTTGTGAACCAGGTGGCTTGGAAACCAGACTAACAGACAGATGGGCAGGAGTGATTTGGAAGGGCAAGGGCACAATAAAGTATTGTGGGGAGATGTATATGTTTGGATCCAGGATATTTTCATTCCACATATTTTCCTAGTAATTTACATTTTATTGATGGTAACAGTAGTACAACCTAACATTTGTCATGTACTAGGCTCTATGGCAAACTCTTTGTATATGTTAACTTAATCTGCAAAACAAGTCTTTAAGGCACACATTTTGTCCCCTGGGTTTACAGATGAGGAAACTGAGGCTCAGGCTAAGTTCTGGAGTCATACACCTAACAGAGCATGGTTAGAATTCAAATCCAAGTCCTTTGGGTTTCAAACTTATTTATATTATGAAAGATATTTTGGAAATTCCATTAAACTGATTATTCTGGGAGAGGCCATGGGTTTTCCTCATTATCCCAAGTTGATTGTGTACTATATTTTAGACTAGTAAGAATTAACTAGGGAGGGACAATCACAGATGAAACTAGGGTAACCATACCTATAGATTTCCTGGGACAAATAGTTTGAGGTATATTGCCCTGACATAATTGTTAGCACCCCTTTTCAATCTTTTTTTAAAAATTTTTTTAGATGTTAATGAACCTTTATTTTTATTCACTTGTTTATATGCAGTGCTGAGAATTGAACCCAGTGCCTCACACATGCTAGGCAAGTGCTCTACCACCCAGCCCCCCTTTCAATCTTAATAGTGTCCCAATTTGAAGATAATATACACAGCAAGCATATAATTATCTGCTACTTCTTACCAGGGAAGGTTCTGAGAAATGGGAAGCCCTGCCAGATTGGAGCCAGTGAGTTCATTCCCGGGCTACCATCTCATCTTACTCCAGGCACCTTTAGGGGAATGACAACTTGGTTCTCTGGACTGAGTCTAGATGTTATAGACTACAGACCAATGAATTCTGGCCTGATATACCTTTATAATCCAGTTCTCCCTCCTTAATTCTTTTTTTTTTTTTTTGGCAGTGCCTGTCAGGCAGTATAAAGATATCTGTCCAGGCTTACAAGCACATAAACCATTAATCACTCCAGATCTGTTATTTAGCTTTATTACTATAACAAAATAGCTAAGATAATCAATTTATGAAGATAAAAGGTTTATTTTGGGTCACAGTATTGGAGATTTAAATCTGTGGTCAGTTGGCCCTGTTGCTTTCAGGCCTGTGGCAAGAAAGCACATCATGGCAGGGAGTGCATGGTAGAGCAACCCGCTCACCTTGTGGAAGCAAGTTAAAAAGGAAGAAACCAGGGTTCCAAATCACCTTCAAGGACATGTCCCAGTGGACATAAAACCTCCACTAGGACCCACTTCTTAAAGTTTCCACCTTTCAAAAGTACCAGGGACTAGGAACCAAACCTTTTCACACATGAGCCTTTGTTGACATTCCATGTGCAAATTATAACAAGGTCTGAACAAGGATGCTGGTCAAATGCATTGGTAGAAAGACTTGAATGATTTCTCTATTTAATGATAATATCACATAAAAAATGTGATATTTTGTGGGCCAAATAAAAGCTCAAGTAAAACTTCTCAAAGTACAACTTTATATGATGGTTTATGATTTGAACTTAAGTAGAGATGTAGCCATGCAGGATAAATGGATAACTTTACCAATTGCCACAGTAAAGTAGGACTAATAGTTTCTAAACTTTCATTTTCCTATGAGAAAAGGGTGGAGGATCAAAGTAATATTTTGAAAACTATACTTCATCCCATATTTTAATGCAAAAGTGAGATATTAAATAATGTACACTATTAATAACATATGCATATGCAGCTCTTGTTTTTCAAATAAATTTTGCATCTATTACCTTATTTGATCCTCCAATGCTCCTGATGAAAGTAGGGCATGAAATTGTAGCCACTTCTATAAAGAAAGCACCTGAGCTGTGGGAAGGTGAACTGATTGCCAGTGGAAAGTAACAAGCCAAGGCTGAAACCCAGAACTCTTTCCAGACCAGTGCTCTCACACCAACCCAAAGCCTTGACTGTTCACCTCAGATTTCAGCAAATCATGAACCCAAAGGCTTGAAAGTTATGCTTGCTTAATTGTGCACTTGTTTTTTTTCTTACAAAAATGAATTGTCAATTCTTTCTAATTTAAAATGACTGCTTTTAGAGAAAATTATTATCATCCATTCTAGTTGAGGTGAGAACACTTTTGTTTGGGGGTGGTTTTCTCTTTCCCCCTTTTTTTTCATATTCAACATCATCTTAAATCCCACTCCCCACCATCTCCCCTCTTTCTCCTAGTCTTATAGAAAAGTTGGTAAGTATGCAGGCTGCTTGGGAGACGATTCAAAAAATTGCCTTACATACGTTACTTATAATTGACTTAATTGTCAATTAGTTGGATCTGATGGATTACAGAGGTTTACAATTATAACTTCAAAACCATGTGGTTTTCATATCCAAAGGCTCTGGAAGTCACTGCCTATCATAAAGTACCTGAGTTGTGGCCCTTGGTCCTATAATTACATTAATTTTTGCAGTTAAATTCAAGTCAGATTTCATCACTGAGCTCTTGGGCTGCCAAAATGTATTGGTTATGAATAGTACCCAACAAAACAGAGTCTCAAAAAGCAGCCTTTTTTCTGGAGGATTGGCTCAGGATTGATATTTATTTCTAATTTCTTCTGTGAATTGCCCTTCTCACAATAGGAAAGGCAAGTTTAGACATGTCCTTATCCTACCAATTGGGGAAAACCTCCCAGCCAGCAGTTCCCCTTGTTTGTGTATATTGAGTGCAATTAGATTTGGTTTCCAAGAGGTCATAGGTCATCCTTTGCCCTAGGAAACTACCCAGCTCTCTCCTTTGAACTTGTAAGGGAGAGAATATCGTTGATTTATCCATGGAAACACAACATATTCTATATCTAGCCCCTTCTTGATTTCAGCACCAATGGGGTTTTTGGAAACCAGTGACACCATAGCATTGCCAGGAAATCAGTTTTCTCAGGTTGGTGGCCTCATTCCTGCAATTCTGGGAATGATGTCGCAGAATAAGAATGAAGCAGTCGAGATTCTTCATAGTGAACTGTGAGGAACAGGTAACTAGAGAGCAGTTAATTTTGGAACATTTTAGGTAAATGACCTCTCAAGGCTTGTCCTTTTTGGTGCTGAGACACTAAAAGAAGACATAAAACCCTGAAAAAGAATGCATCGTGTTTACAGAAGCTAACCACATTTCCTAGGAACACTGAGCACCAAACCTAGGAATGGCTCCACACTCGTAGTATCTGGTAGAACTGTTTTCCTCAGGATTGGCTGTGTTTCAGACCACCTCATTGTTTAAAAGTGTGTGTGTGTGTGTGTGTGTGTGTATACATTTGTTCAATTCAGTGATGGCCCAAACAGGTTTTTTTGAAAATGCTATACAGAGAGTTCAATGCCTGGACTCGCTGCATGAAAATGCAATTTCATTTACTTTTCAGAATTGGGTATTAAGGAAATTAAGTATTTGGAAAAAGAAGTAGCAGTTGAGGATGTGGGATTCTATTCTGTTAAAGGACACAAGAGTGCCAAATGCCTTTGGAACTGCATACTGGCCGTTGCCTCCAGGAAGGAAACGGGGGTGCCTGAAAGAGCTGAGGG
This sequence comes from Ictidomys tridecemlineatus, assembly GCF_052094955.1. NCBI lineage: Eukaryota > Metazoa > Chordata > Mammalia > Rodentia > Sciuridae > Ictidomys > Ictidomys tridecemlineatus. Next base: position 60,085,822 of record NC_135477.1, read on the forward strand.
GCAGGCGCTCACTAGCAACCAGATGGTATTTCACTGCCTGCCCATGTGCTCTTCCCAGACCTTCAGAAGTTGGGGCTGCTTTGGATAGTGCTTGCTTTTAGAAAATCTGAATTCTAGTGTAGCTCTTCATCTAAGTAAATTACTAACTCACCTGGTGACCTCGGGAGAGTCAATTTGTCCCTCTGGGCATGGAAATTGGAAGCCATCAGTGTTTTTCCATGTTTGTTTTTATGAACTTACCAGCCCTTTTAAAACATGAAAATTTCACACCATTCTATTCTGACTTTCAAAATCTCAAAATGTCCCATGAAGACAATAATCAAAATGTTTTCAAGATTGAATGTTACTTTTGAAGGATAGTTAAAACTAACTTGATTCTGATACACATCAATGTCTTTGCACAAGTTAAAACTCCTGAGGCTTTTTGGGGTCCTCAAACTGCACATTCTGTGTTATGAGACCTACTCATGTAGAAGTGCTTTCAAGGAATCACCTTCTGGTTTTCTCTTATTTCTGTTGTTCAGCAACAAGAATGTGAGGAAAGCTTACTATTTACTTTACTCTGGGTATGGATTGACCTGACTTTCCCATCAGATGCCTCCTTATGTACCGGTCAGAGTTAGGATGTGTCTGTCTCTCTTGCTCATTCACTTTCTCTCACCACCCCTTCTATCTCAGTACATTTCCATAGTAATTTGTACCAGAAAGTAAATAGACTGCCTTTAAATTTATTGACTACCTTTGTTGCTGATATTCTTCAATGGCTTATTTGGTGTACATATAGCATTTTGTTGATTTGGTTACCTGAATTGGAATGCTGGGTATAAACATTGCTGTGAGTCTATGAATTATTAAATTGCTTAGTTTGTTTTCCGTGTGGTAACATTCTTCACTTGTAATTTGCCAAGCTGGTAGCATAGACTGTTAGAGCAGGAAGGGAATTCAGAGCATCCGATTTAACCCTCAAATGAGCCTTCCTGGGAATCCGTCACGATTTTCCTTAAACTATGGCCTCTTCCTTAAGAAGATTATACAATACCCACAGTTTTTCATAGGATCAATTGCCATCAGTTATTCTTCACATATTGGCTTCCTTTCTTCATAAATGTGGAACTTGGGTGGCCTAATTGAAGATGCTGATTTTTGCTTTGCTAAAAGCTTCTAAAGCTATAAATAAGTTATCGTGGGAGAATACTCTATGCCCTTTCAGCTGAAATAATAATCTCTTGGATTGATAGTTTCTCTCTTACCAGAGCTAAAAGCACTTCTTACATATTAGCACATTTATCTTCAGCATCCCTGCGGAACTACACAGATTGAATCTCTGGATGATTCAACAAAACTTTGAACAAGGGTTTGCTGAATGACCAACTGAGTCCTCCCCTGAGCTAAATCTAAATTATTAGGATTAAAGGATTTAGAAGACAGAATCCTTGCTTTGGGTTAGTTGTTATAATAAGATATGCAATTATGAGACCAGAAAGAGAACAGGAGTCTTCATATAGGTTACTAAAGTATATAGGAAGACAGTAATAACTTGAGATAGGACCGGATATAAGGACACAACAGTTGTGAGATCAATGGGAAGGGATATAGATTTCTACTAAAGCAAAAAAATGAGAGAAGGAAGAATTAGACCTGTGATAAAAAGACATCAAATAGCAGCAGAAGTTTTATTGGTCAAACTGGAAGCAGGAAACAAGAGGAGACCAAGGGAGAAGATTAGAGAATATGTAGACTTTGAATATAGATCAATGGAGAAAGAACATGAGTTTAAAATGGATATAAATTTGCATAGCACTCAAAGCTTTTTCAAATACTTTTTGCTTCCCTAGATAATCTCTAGGGGTTGTTGTTGGTCTAACTCTTAACTCCTGCCCTCTCTCTCCTACCTGGGAGATTGGGTGATTAGTATTATACCCATTTTTAATAAATAAGAAAACAGAGGCTCAGAGAAGTTACCAGTCACATGGTAAGTGGTGAAGGAAATACTAAACTTAATATCACCTGATCCTCTGGCATCTGACATTCATGATTCTACTTTCTCCTCATCCCCTTTTGTTGTCTCTAAGACTATTGTAACTGAAGGCCAACACTCACTCTTTTTCTGTGGCTTTGGCTAACTTAATTCGGCCATCCCCTTGCTTGCCAAAGGGGCCCCTTTTACCTTCATGAATCTTTCATGGTCTACTTGCTGTGTGTATTTTAACCAAGCCTTTGCCTCAGGACAAAAACTTAACACAGTCCTAGCTTGTGAGTTTGTCAGGGTTGGTTGTTTATTTAAGGAAGGTGTTTGGCCAGGATTAAAGGCATGTGATGCAGAGTGCATTGTTGAATGAACTTGATTTCCAGAGGTGAAATAAAAGGCAAAACCTTTCCTACTTCCCCATAACAGCTGCAAAGAATCTATTGTCTAAACCCATAGGACTTAAAAATAGAGACAAAGTAAACTGAGTTCACTACTATTCCAGTATATTCTCAGTGGTTATTTTAAAATGTTATCAATATTATAGCCTCTAAACTTTTTTCCTGCCTTTATTATTATCCTCAGAACTCAAAAATCATCTTTCTCTCCCCCAGCTTAAGTACTAGGGATTGAACTCGGGGGTGCTCTACCACTGAGCTATGTTAGCAGCACTTTTGAGACAGGATCTTGCTAAGTTGCCCATGTTGGTCTAGAACATGGGATCCTCCAGCCTCTCGGCCTCCCGATGTGCTGGGATTACAGACACTGAACCCGGCTTCATATCCATCTTTCACTCCCCATCCCACTCCCAAATCCAGGTGCTGGGAATGGAACATAAGGTCTTGTTTGTGTGATAGGCAAGTCTTCTACTACTGAGCCACACTCCCATCCCTCAAATCCATCTTTCTAATGTGTCAGAGTTGTTCGTATAAAACACAACTTTGACCATACCACGTAAAACCCTCCTCATTTGTCTAAGGAGCAGCCCCCAAATTTTAGCTGAGTACACAGAGACCCATCACTTGGTGCTTGACCAGCTCTCCAGCTTTCCCTTCTTGTCACCTCTTCATAACTTTGCTGCTTCTATCTGCATTTATTTCTTCTGTCATTATCATGCCCAACTGCTGTGTAAGGATCAAAATTGAGCTCAGGCCCCATCTCTTCTGGGCCTGGCCTGATCTGTACTCCTTCCCATCTCCAGTTGGCCTGAGGGCCCCTCTTTGGGGGTCAGATGTCCCCCTGTACTATAATGGTAATAAATATATCAAATGCAAAATAAGACCTTCAATTTTATTCTTTACTCTGCATCCTCACTGTTAATAGCTCATGTCATCCTGTGTCACTTGGCACATTTGAAGCACTGAGGTAAGGACTGTTGAATAGAATTCATGAACTATGAAAAGAGTTGTTATGTAGATGTTTCATGTGCTAAAATTGATTTCCTGAGCAATTCATTAATTTTCCTGACGTTCAAAGGTAGGGAATGAGGGGACCTAACTACTATACCCACTGAATACCAAAATTCAAGTTTAATTTCTGCCCTCATCAAATGGTCAGCATAGAATTGAAAGGCCCATTCCAGCAATGACACCTTTATTTTTTTAATTCCCTGGTGCTCGATAATGTTCCATGGATTTGACATGAATGTTCTTCTTAGTCCCCTTTGGATTGTTTTTCATCTAGGGCCCATCTCTACTTTTTTTGTTTAGTGGTTTTATTTATTTATTTATTTTTGCAGTGCTGGAGATCAAATGCATGGCATTCTACTATCTCTACATTCAAATATATTTTAAAGAGTCAGGATTTTTATGTTTGTATAGCCGACAGATATTTTCTAAAAATAAAAGACTTGATGATTTTCTCTAAAAAATTGTTTCCTAGATCCCCTTATTGGTGACATTATCAAATGTCTCCCAATGACTCTCAGAACAAGGATGACCCCCAATTTATCACACTTTCGAGGATGAAAGGAATTTCTATTGATGAGAAAGACAAGTGTAACTGCACGCAGCTGATCCATGATGTGTGGTCACCCTAAGCTATCGTGAACCAGAGATGAGAGAGACTTAATCCAGCACTTTGAAGCAAATCCTTCCAGTAGGCATTGTTCTGAAACAGGCACTCTGCCTGAAGGGTATCCCAAGAGCAGCAACCATGGAAGTTACTGTAGAACTCTGAGCCAGAATGTTGCTGTACTTTGATTATTTAAAAGTCCTGGTAATAACATAGTTACTAGAATGTGTTGTGCAAACAAAAAGATTGAAAATCATTGTTGAAGGAAAGTAATTTCATGCTGCCCTACCTCACCTTGTATTATGACTTTTTATTTTCAACCCAGAGGAAACTATAGAACTTTTTTAAACCAAATTTGTCAATAATAAAGGTGGGTTGTATGTAGGTACTTGAGGAAGAAATAGATCACATACAAGTTTTTTGGAAGTTTTTAAGTTTATTTTCTTTGCCTCTTGTTTTTTCCCTTGAAATATACTTAGGACATATACCTGAAAACATTCTACCATATTGATTTTCATCTGGATTGACACACCTCCTTTGGGATCTGTTGGAATGGGAAAGTGTTTTGATTATCGCAGTCACTGCAGGGCCATCACTGGCATTAACAAGTAGAAGTCAGGATTAGTGATGACTCTTTATTCTTCAGTATTCAGAACTGTTGTGCACAACAAAGATTGTTCTCCTATTTTAAGGGCAAATAGTGTCTTCACTGTTCAATGCTCTGGGGAGCATATATTTAGATTTGGATAGCATGAATTATTTTCTTCATAGGTATGAAAGGCAAAGCAAACTCTTCAAGTTTAAAGCCACAGGAAGTGACTCCCATGTGAGCTTTTTAGTCTACTAGTCAGTGTGATGATTGAAGTATATATATATTTTTTTAATATTTTGCAGAGCTCTCTATTAGCTTGTGAAATCTACCTACTGCTTGTTTGCATGTTTAAAATGTATTGTAAAGCTATACAAAAGCCATTACTGATTAGGAGGAAAGGGGAGGCAGTACTTACAAACCCAAATAATGTAAGGCAAAAGGAAAATATATTGCCCAAGTTTTATAATCTAGAAATGAATAGAACATTGCAGATCCAAATAAAACTAAAATATGAAAGATTAGAGTTTTTTAAAAAATTATTTGACCCTTATCCCTAGAAGTTTAGATTTTAGTATTTGGGGCAGACATTTATGGTTATTTGAACAAGCTTGCCTAGCAGTAGTGGGTCTAGATATCCTGACAAATCGCAGGGATTTTAGAGCAGTCTTCATCAGTTACAAATTACCTTGCTGATTGCAAGCAAAAGTAGAATAATTTTGTTTGTAGAAGATGGTCGGCAGACATTTGTTGGTAGGTATTTGAGTAAATGAATAGAAGAAAAAAAAAACAAATATTTGTGCCTTGTGGCCTTTTAGTAGCGAGGATTCTGTAGTGCTCAGCCACAGCCAACCATAATTCATGGTAGAAAATTTTTGAAGACATCAGAAGTTATTGACCTAGCAAAGACAAGACAAGTCAATATTTAAAGACTACTACAAGCATACATCTGAAAGTAGATTTCATTGCCAAAGCACAACCGTTTCCAAGTCTGTACCATGTAATGTTGGGTTTGAACTTTTAGACAAAAGCCACATTTCAACAAACTTTCTACTTGTGGTCACAAGAGTCCCCTGAATTAATTATTTAAATATAGACCTGATTGGTGCAACTTGATCATAATTACTAATTTTGTATTAAGATATAAATACTATGTATCATAAATGCTGCCAATTTAAGGGAACCAAATGTCATACCTAAGTAATGATTTGTTTTGACCTTGACTAATACAAGGCATAGTACCATCTTGTACATTTTCTGCATGTTTGCCTGCTGTATGTTTATTTTCTGTGTTCCAGGTGGCATCTCACTCTATTCATAAGAAACTGAACAATAACCTCATCATAGCTGTATTGCCTACCCTCTTTTTGAAGAATGATTGTGGCACTAAGGCTGGGGTCACTTTCTACCTTAAGCTTATTTACAGACCTCTTCCTTTCTTCAGCTGGACTTTAAATTCCTATAGACAGATATTGTCTGTATCCTAGGCTCTTCACATAGGTCGGTGCCTTGACATGGTATTTGCCCAGTAAAGAGCTGGTAATGTGTATTTGTAAAGCATTTTGTTCTGTTTTTAAATAGTCTCATATGGACGTTTAATAAATTGGGTGACAAAATGTTCTGTGGTACTCAGAAAAAGATAATCAACCCACATTGGGTGACTATCTTGGATTCCTCTTTAGCTTCCCTAGTGTACATGAACTACTCTGGTGCATGAAGCTCCATTCATTTCTGCCCACCATCGGGAGTGGCCAGTACAACATCTTCCTCAATGGTCAAGGCAGACATGTTATTATAATTAGCCATGTGGGATTTTTGTATTTCGATATTAATGAAAGGCCATTGGCCAATTTACTGCTGTTGAGAGTAAAATCCAAATGGTGAAGCAAAGGTAATGACTGCTGGAAGGTAAACTCAAACATGTAGGGAAAAGGAAAGTAAGGCCTGGAGAGAGAGATGTATGAAAGTGACTTTCACAGCTGAACACTGCAGTTCCCATGTTATGTTCTGATGTTATTTTTACCAAGGTCTACATCTGTGTGACAGTTTGGCTTTAACAAAAGGTGGAACTTCATAATAAAAGATAGGAGTTCATTTCAGGCATTTCTTTTCTTTTCTTTTCTTTTTTCCTAAGCAAGTTCCCAGACCAAAAATCAGTAATCAGAAGATAGGCCCTTGTAGGCAGGAGAGGAGACTCTGCATAGAACATGAGGGCCCCCATCTCACTGATGCAGTAATCTGCTCCTCAGATTCCCTTGTCTTTAGAAATGTCTTATTTTAGCAAAAGTGAGATGAACCTGGGGCAAGGGAGCAATGTGAAGCTCAGAAGCTTAGGAAGTAGAGTGTGTGGAGACTTTCCGCCAGCCCTGGAGGCCAGGTGCACAGAGTATGTGCCAGGAATAGGACCAGGACGGCTGAGTCCAAGCCCAAATTCATTCCTCTGTACAGGGGCCCATGTCTTTGGCTACATACGGTTATAGACAGAGTTGGAGAACAGGCCTCTGAAATCATTTAAAAATCACTCTGCATCTTATAAATGTAAGAATGAGTTATGTGCTGTGCCCAAGTTCTCATTTCAAGCTAATGAGTAAGGTGGGGCTGAAATGAGGCTTCCAAACTCCTGGCAGAGTACTTTTTCATTATTAAATAGATTTCTTTTCCACGGATGTTTCTAGAGCTTGTGGGACATTTAGAAATGTATCCTAAACTTTCAGGTTCACTTAAGAGCTCATGTTTATATCCAGTAGAAGATTGAATTCACACGTTAGCTCTTGAAATAATTAAATGGAGAATTTTTATTTCAATCTGAAACTTGTTCTTTACTTTTGTAATAAGAAACACTTGGCTTAGGAGATAATTGTTCTAACATAAAATGTAAATATTATAAATACAACTAACATTTTGCCTTGAAAAGATAATAAAAATATAGATTGAGAATCTGAGTTTTCATCAGTTTAAGAAAACTGAATGTTAAGAAACTCGGGGTAGGTATTTCATACCTTTGAAAAGGTCACCCTAGATAGAGGTTTTCAATAATTTTTAATGCCATTTAAAAATTTCTATTTAGAATTTCCAGGTAAACTCAGTTAAATTGAATTTTAGATAATTTTTTCTTATATAAGATGTCCCATGCAACCTATAGTTATAGTACATGCTTATACTTCAAAAGTTATTGTTGTTTGATATTTAGATATATTTGCTGAATCTGACAGACCAATTTCCATTGTATTTATAACTTTGGCAATATTAATTTTAGATTTTCTTACATTTAGTTCATCAACAGTTTAGGTGCTAGGCATCACAAAATAAATAAAACCCATCTTTCCTCAGAGAATGTGGAATAGATATGAAGAGATGGTGTTAATAATGTAGAAGTACAGTTAGGAGAGCAGAAAGGATACTAGGCTAACTTGGTGGTTCAGGAAAGGTTTCCACAGGTAATAGCCCCTGGGCACAGGTGTAACAGATGAGGAAATGTTAACCACCTGATAAGAATTAGGAAGGGTGTTCCACACAGAAGTAATGGAGACGGAAGGCTGGGGTGCACAAATCAGCGTAGTTGGTGCTAGAGCCTCTGCTGAGAACTGGAGCAGGAGAGCTTTTCAAGTGTGGTCAGAGTCGTACTTCAATTGAACCCCTCTGGTCACCATCTGGCAGGTGCATTTCAGGAGGGCGGGATGGGAAGAAAGAAGGTCCATGTGAAGGCTGCTGCAATCATCCACCTCAGGAATGATGTGTCATAACTAGGGCTCTGATAACTGAAGAAGGAGGAACAGACTGCACACATAATCCAGAGGCAAAAATCAACTTTTTCTCACTTGTAAGTTTGATGTAGGCCTCACGAATGGCATGATGCATTTTCACTTTAAGGCTGTAGAAATGAGTTATGTGATTAAAGCACATATAATTGAAATAGATGCTTTCCATTGTGATTAACAAATGTGTTAATGACTGATTTGATAGACTATCTCCATGAATACCTGGTGGTCAGACAGCAGATCCACAGGTCTAAGAATACTCAAGAAAATGACACAAGTGCTTGTTTTCTTAATGTTCCTTCCCAAAATTCTCTATAGGGAGTAGAATCTCATTTATTTCTCTTGGTCCTTATTGTGCCATCATCCATCCACCACTCTGTCCTGTGCCGCAGTCTGGCTGGGCACAATTCAGGAGCCACTTGTCAAAAGAAACTAACTTTATTTTTAGAACTACAAACGCCAAGCAAAACAGCTCCTCAGGAGAAAAAAAAAAAAAAACCCTCAGAGCCCAACTGCCACCACCGGCTTCCACAAGCCTCTCCCCGACACAAGCCTCACCACCTCCCACAATCCTCCTGCTCTTGAGGCCGATTGGCTGGGTCATGTGGGCGGAGCCAAAGAAGTCCCCCAGTGAGCAGCTCCGTGGTCTGAAAGGGCAGGGAAACAGCCCAATGAGCAGCTCCGTGGAGGAGCCAATCAGCTAGATGTTGCTGGGGCCACTGTGAGCCAATCATCAGCTGGCAGTCTGAAGGGCAGGGAAACAGCCCAATGAACATCACCGCAGAGGAGCCAATCAGCTAGATGTTGCTGGGGCCGCTGTGAGCCAATCATCAGCCGGCAGCTGGAAGTTTGCTGGGGCCCCTTTGGCTTTGGCTCTCAACAGTCCTGCTCCAATAGTACCAATAGCTTTCCATGAAAGCCACTCAAGTTTCTGAAAGTTTTCATCCACTCTTTCTGCAGAAATGTAACCGCTTCAGAGGTGGCACATCAACCTTTCACACACACACACACACCTTTTTCTGGGTCCTCTCTTGGGTCCTGAACTCTTTTGAGCAATACATGCTCAGACATGTGTTCTTGAAATCAAAATCATGACCTGATGGAGCAGCCCTGCATAGAATTCCTCTGTTCTCAGGTACCAGGCTGCACTATAAAACTAGCTTAACCAAGAGCTAGCTTCTATGTGTGTTTTCATTCCATCTCTCTAACCTTGGGGATATTCTGTTATCTCTGCTGGCCTCAGTGAAGTCACTGTGTCTCAAAACTCTGGAAGCTGGATTTAATGATTCTATTTTCCTCAAGACAACTCCAAGAACCTTCATCTTGACAGTCTCTTCCATGATGCACTTTCCACTTGGGTGGCATATTCCCTAGAGATTTCTTCTAGGTCTCAAGTTTTCTCTTGCCAACGCAACTTGGTTCAGTTAACGCAATTCTTTGTTAACTGCTGTGTGTAGCCAAATGGCCCTCCATCAACTCTTCCTGCCTTATCTATCTAGAGATCCTCCTAAAGCCTACTCTGGCTCTTTTCTTACCATTCTCTGCTTCCCATCAGAGTCCTCCCCCGAGTCTTGGAGAATGGTCCATTGTAGGTGCCATTTTCTCTTCAAAACAGTTTTTGTAGTCAAAATAATTGTGGTATAATTTATATATCTTAAAATAACATTTTAAGGGGCTGGGGATGTGGCTCAAGTGGTAGAGCGCTCGTCTGCATGCGTGCGGCCCGGGTTCGATCCTCAGCACCACATACAAAGATGTTGTGTCCGCCCAGAACTAAAAAATAATAAAAAAAAAATAACATTTTAAGCATACGGTTTGGTGAACTGTAAGAAATGAGGAACGAGGGTCTCTTATAAGGACACTAATCTTACTCCTGAGAGCTCTACCTAATCATCTAAAGTCTCTACTTTATCTTTGATCTTATTTTTCCTAACTACATCAATGAGGATGAGGGTAGGATTTCAAAATACTCACTTTGAGGGGCCCCAAACATTCAAGACATAGCAGAAACCAAAACATAAATTATGATTCATGTAATCCAGGCTGTTGTTAAATATATTAGTGTTGGTATTCAGGAGTCAGATACAACTGTATTCAGTGTCCCTGTTGCTCACTGAATTCCTTTCTGGGGTGCCATTTTCCTTGTTGCTTAGGTAAACAAATAGGGTAATACTGATTTTTTTTTAATCTTTTTTGATCTCTCAAAAGATCTTTGGTCACAATTAAAAAAAAAAAAACCTTCTAAACTTGTTTGGATGTTAAAGCCTTTTCCCTCCTCCTGCTTCAGCCTGATGGGAAGCCCTGTAACAGGAAAAGGATGGGGTGGCTAACTTACCTCCCAGCCCCCTGGGTTGGGGAACAGGTGGAGGCAGAGTGTCGCCACTGATGTAATGTGGCAGTGCTTCCCTCTGGCTGTTAAATGGGAGTATAAAGGTTCCCCTCCTGGCGCTGTGTAGATGATCAAGGGTGCCTCTATTGGTAGCTTTTACCAGGCTCTTCTAAGACATCAACCATTCTTCTCACCATGCACCTGGCTACTACTCCTCCTCCCTTGGCCTCTGGAAATCCCGGAGGCATGCTGCTGGTTCCAGAAGTCCTCTGGGACGGGGTTTTCAGCTGTTCCAGTCTCTGACCTTGGTATAGATGGGACAGGGAGTGGTGGGCAACTAATACAACTGGGTTAGTGCTTTGTCCTTCTCTCGTCTTCCTGTCAGTAGTCACAGCCTTTTGCATGGAGATTTGGGGATTGAGCAAGGTGGCCTCTGGAACTCTGAGGTCCTCCAAGGAAATGCCTCTACTCTGCTCTTAACCGTTGTGGGTGGGGATTAGTCAGTGTGTACTGACATCTCCAAGTGATTCTTGCCTCACCTCAGTCTTTTAGCCTCCGTCACCCTGTAGCTGAAGTTACTCTGTTGTCTGAGACACCCTTGGCAAGTGCCACTTGTGTGTCTCATACCTCACTTTCAAAAGGTGGAGGTGGTTGCTACCAATGTTTCGTGCCTGCAGCCAAAAAAGAAACTGAGCAGTCTCAATTTGACATCCTGTGACATACAAAAGTTTGATGAATTTCCAGAATTGCATCATCTACCTGTCTCTAGTCCATGGTGTACAGGAGAGAAGGCAAATTTCTTCAGACCTCACCCACCCTCCTGATCCCCATAGTGGCTTTCTTCCCTGATCTCCAAAAGATACAACCCTCAGAGGCCACCCAGCTCCTTTAGTATCTCATCTCTTCATTTTTGTAATTACTTATGAGAACACGTCTCTTATCGTAGTTACACGTGGAGATGCCTGTGTTTGCCGCATTACACTGAAGATCAATCTTTTATTGTTACAACTAACCTTGCATCCTGAGAAATACTCAAGGATGTTGTGTATTCCAGTTAGGTTCTGCAGTTCACTCCACAGGAAATGCACAGAATGGCTGAATAAAAACAGGTTCTCTGCCACCCTCCCCAGTAGGATATATGAACAGAATTAAATCTATGCATAGAGCAGATCTCTTGTAGACTCTAAATTTAAAATCTTTGTTTCTGAGCAGAGTGAATAATAGGAACCACTTTTTAGTATCGGAATTTTTTTTTCTTAAAAATTGGGAACCAAAAAATAGTGCTTATACTGTCAATTTTCCTTTTGAATTTATTCAATTTTCATTATGACTTTTATAGCACTTGAGAGTGTTTCAGTTTATTTATTAAATATTTATTGAAAGCATGGCATCATCCTGAATAAAGCATTCCAACTCATTTTTAGATGAGGTAAAATTACTATTTTTTTTCTTCTGCAAGATTGCATATTTTATTTTGCAGAATCTCCTTAATTTCTCAAAGGATAACATGATATTTGATAGTGAATAATGTGGTTTGGGAATTAAAGTGATGGTTCTTAGAGATTTTTCTATTGTCTCCAAATAGAAGAGAAATTACTTAGTAACTATCCTGGGAACTAGAGGAAAAGATTGTCAGCAATGATTTTCATCATCTTTTCAACTGTTTTATTCTGCCAAGTTTTAGCTGAGGAGGCACTTGGTGTAGAAGTTTTACAGATACCAACATGAAGCAACATGGCATCCACCACTTTGGTACTCATGTTTATTTCATGAGTTTCTCTCTTGTATTTTAATGCCCATAACCTCAGATGAGGGAATACACTTCTTTTATAAACTCAACATCACCTTTAATAAATTGGCCAAAATGAAAACTTTATTCAAGCTCATAATGCTTTAGTGAGGAAGAAAGTGGCTAGAATTTCATAAAAGGGGATTTTTATCACAGAAATGTGATAATTATTGTGTACTTCAAGTTCAGTTTTATAAGTCAGATTTTACTATTTTACTATTTCACAAATTGGGGAGAAGGAGTAGACTGAGTGGATGATCAATCCTTTCATCAATTCATTAACTCTTTCAATTTACTGTGTTTTATTATATACACAATGTCATTCTAGATAGGAATAAAAAGATAAATGAGGTGTGGAATCTGTTCTCACTGACTTTAGAGATGAGACATGAACATTAAAATAATCATAGTCCTAAACAAAGGTTTGTCATTAGAGGTAAAATCGATTACATATGTAGTGCTTATTTCCTCTGAGCTGGGTGTCATAGTGAAAATGAGACATGATCATCTCTCAAGCAGTTGCTACGAACCATGGCCTTTCTGGTAGCTGGGTAGTAATTGACAGATTTTTTTAAAAAAACATTTTCATAGTGCATTAGTCAAGGTTCTCTAGAGAGAACAGAGAAACAGAACTAATAGGATATTTGTGTATGTATACACTATGAAAATGTTAAAAATTTTATGCATATAGAACCAGAAATTAGCTCATTCAATTATGGAGGCTGACTAGTCCCCATGGTCTGTATGTTCAAGCTAGAAAACCAAGAAATCCAGTGGTGGCACACAATGCAAATCTCTGAAAATGAGGGAGCCAAAGTCTTAGATTCTCAGGGTCTGAAGGCCTGAGACCAAGCTAAAGATCAATATTGTAGCTCAAGCAATCAGGCAGATTGTTCTGTTAAGGCCTCATGCCAATCCCCTGTGGGGGAGGGCTGAATCCACCAAGCCAAATGCTAATCTCCTCAGGGACTACCCTCTAGACACACCCAGAATAATGTTTAATCTGGTCACCTCATGTTTACTCAAGTTGGTACAAAATTAACCATCACACATCATTGGTGCTCTTGGTGGCTGCAAACATCTCCCCAAATCCTAACTAGCAGCCAGTGACAAATCCCTCTTCTCACATACCTTCTTAGCAGTCAGTCACTTCTAGGGCTGCTGCTGTTGCTGCTTTTTTTAAAAAAAATTCTTCTCTGGTGATCATAAACCTATTGGAGATTAAAAGTAGGTTTTAAGAAAAATCATAGTACTCATGAGAAAAAGGAAGTACATAGCTAAGATTAATTGCCCTGGCTCATTAGTCCTTATTTATTTATTTTAAAATCAAGCCCTTACTGGTTTAAGCACTTTACAAGTATTAACTCACTTTACAAGTATTAACTCATCTCCATAAGAACACTATGAGTAGACTATTTCCATGCTTCAGAATTATGGAAACTGAGGCAGAGACACGTTAGGTTGCTTGTCAGAGTTCATTCATCCAGTGCTGGGTTTCAAGTCCATGCAGTCTGGTTCTAGAATTTGGGCCTTTCTGTAGTACACCGTGGCTCTGTTTCATTTCTCTCCATACTTCCCAAGGGTAGGTAAAATGGGCACGGGGGTACTTGCTGCAACTGAGCTGGTTTTCTTCAAGCACTCTCCATCCCACCCCTCCAGAGCCTTAGAAGGAACTAACCTTCCATTTGATTGCTTTCTCCCTAGCTCTGCTCTAGTGGAAGTGTGTGTTTGTTTATTTATTCATGGAGGTTTTCTCTACACAGCGGAACCAGTAATAAAATGGCACTTCTTATCCATAATAACATAATAACTTTAACTAGTGTATAGATGTTTAACATTTATCCGTTTGAGTTACATAGACCAAAAAGTACAGTTGCTGCTAATCAATTCTATATTTCAGATTTAAATATTTATTTCTGAACCATAAACATAACTAGAATTGTTTATTTTCCAAGTGGGAAAATATTCTACATTAAAAAATTCAGAAGATAACCGAGTTATCCTTCCTCTTCCCAATTCTGTAAGTCAGTGTAATCTAATTGCTAAAACAAACCTGACACAATAAAAGTTCATTATTGGTTCACTTCAAAGTCCAATATGGCTTGACAGGGCGGGGGGGGGGGACTGTACAATTATCTGGAGACCAGGCCCCTTCCAGCCCAGGGATCCATCATCCACCATGCCCTCCGAGTACCTCACTAGACACTTAGTAGTCAACCAACAGCCAGCAGGGGAAAGAAGAAAATGATAGTAAGGTTTTAAAAGCCAGGCCTAGAGGTGCAACATGTCACATCAATCTTTCTCCTTGTGTTTGTCAGCTTTCCTTTGCTGTGACTGAAATACCTGACAAGAACAACTTGGAGCAGGAAATGTTTATTTTGAGCTCACAGTTTCAGAGGTTCAGACTTGGTCAGCCAACTCGATTGCTCTGTGCCTTACATGAAACAGAACATCATGATGGAGGAGCGAAGTGTGGCTCATGGCAGCCAGGAAGGAGGGAGAGAAAGAGGAAGGGATAAAATATTATCCCTAAGAGCATGCTCCTAATGACCTACTTCCTCTAGCCACACGCTACCTGCATAGGGTTACCACCAAGTGATCCATTCAAATTATTATTCCACCAGATGAATTAATCCACTGATGAGGTTACAACTCTCACAATCGAATCATTTTACCTCTGGACATTCCTGTATTACCTAACATGAGCTTTTCCAGGGACACCTCATATCCAAACTATAACACTCCCCTTCTGTTCTCAGTCATCCCTTCACCTAGCAACAAGGATGCTGAGAAAGGTGGTCAAGACATGTGCCCTGCAGAAATGATGTGTCTCCTCTGTGCTAGTCAAAGTTTGATAACACAGATATTCTTTATTTTCTTCCCTCTTCTTTCCTCCTTTCCTTTCATCATCTATTTAATAAGAACTACCTATTAAGTGTCAAGCACTCTAAAGTCTGTGGAATATATTTGTGAACAAAAACAAACATTACTTCTTCTACCTGGGAGCTAAAATCTTGCAAGGAAGTTGGGCATCAATCAAATAATCACCAAAAAAAATGGAACATTGCAACTGTGTCTGGTCCTCTGAAGGAAAGCGTGTGATACTTTGGATACTTTGCCAGGAGTTAACTGAGTGTGGATTTTAAAACTGAAATACTTGAGCCGGTTCCTGAAGGCTGAGAGGCATGATCTAGGTGACGAGTGGAAACAGTGACGGGAAGACCAGAGTGGTATATGGAGTTGGGAAAACATACACAGGATGAAACTGAAGGACCAGGGAGGGGGTCAGATCACAGGGTCCATGATGGAAGGGACGTGGCAGAGGATGTCTTTCCAGAGCGGAGGACAGTGGTAGACATGTGGGAGGCACATCATGTGTGTATTTTTGGATGTGGAGTTTGATACATCTAAAAGCAGACGTCAAATAGGCAGTTGGATTTTTGGGTCAGGAGCTCAGAGGAGGGGTCTGGGTTGTGAGTCATCTAGTGTGGGTGATAACTGAAGCTGTGGGTGTGGATGAGATGGCCTAGGCAGAAAGTAAAGAGTGGGAAGAGGAGAAGGGCCCAGGAGGGAGACTAGAGCCTCTGACGTTCCGTGGGAACTTCTGCAAAAGAAGGAGAAAGAGCAGAAAGCTTTCCACAAAATGTCTTTCACAAAAGCTACTTCTCAGGCTTCAGTTCTTTAAAATAAATAACTGGTTGAAAGCAAGTCAGCCAATTCCTTTATATGTTTATGTTTTACTCATCAGAATAGAGTTTATTCTTAAAAAAAAAAAAAAAAAAGCACACAAGTAGGCTGATGCTCTCTACCATGCTGCATATACAGGAATGTTGGCAGAAATTTTCATCTCAAAATGGATCCACTAATACCAATTGATGAGAAAGGTGAAAATAACATTCTCATTTTCTCTTGGTCTCTCTAGAACTGGCAGTTACTGTTTGGGTTGACCAACAAGTTTCTTGAACCAAACTTTCAAACAATGCAAAATGACACTAAATGGCTGTAGTTGTGAAGGGAGACTTTTTTTTTTAATTAAAAAACAAAAACCAGTTTGGGGTGGAATCTGCTGTAATTCCACTATGGTGCTAGTTATGACAATAAATTCAGGAAAAAGGAACTTGAGCTCAGCAGGCAATCTATAGTAAGATTTTTTTGTTGTTGTTGTTTTTTTCCACTTTGCCTTCTCAGATATATTGACATCCCTACTTGCTTAATGAGGACAAAAGTGTCAGGCAGAAGCCACATAATAATAGCATTGCTACATGCCTATTTGTTTTCAGAATTTCGTACACTAGTTAATTAGTTAATGCATCCAGTGTTATTAGCTGATCTCAGAAGCACATCTTTGTTCGAAGGATCTGAGTTATTGTAAAAGCCTGATGACTGGTGGGGTTGGGGGTGGAGGGTAGGAAGAACATTTCAAAATCGGGCCCCTGTGACTGAGGTTTTTCTACATGTGCACTAGAGAGAAGTGTCTCTTCAGATTGCATATTATTCCTCAAAGGAGTTCATAGATTAGTGCTTTCTTTTATCTTTAGAGCTCTTTCCCTTTGTCTAGAGTCATTATTTCTCATTACAGAAGTCTTGAGCAGCAGGGCTGATAAAGCATAATGGCCAAGTTCAAAGTGGAAAGAGTATTTCATAGAAGAAGGGAGTCCCTGATTCTGTTGCCTTCCACAGATTTATTCCAGAGCAGCCAGGAATAAAATGAGAAAACATTGTGTGGGGGTGTGCTGGAAAATAAGTTGCCTGAACAGATGGCAGTGGGGGGAGGGGCAAGAATCAGCAAAAGCAGTTGATCTCTGGCTGCATTGGGAGAATGGCTGGGAAGATTGGTAGGAGGGAGTAAACCTCCTGAGCCTCTCCTTCACAGCAATAATAATCAGGTAACAGACAAATGTACTAGAAAAAGGCAAAGCAATGCAGAAATGTATTGAACACGTAGCATAACTGTGCAGTTGACAATATTTGAGTCTTCAGACTGATTTGCTATATCTAGGGGTGCCTTTTCTCAGCCAAGTGATCTTCTGAAGGTCATTTAATCCTTTTTGAGCTTCAGTTGACACATTTTGTGAAACAGGAGTTATAATACCTACCTTTCAGGATTTGGATACAGATCCACTAGATAATATATGTAAATCCTGGCACATAGCAGATATTCTGTACATACAGATTAATGAGTGAACAAATGAATGAGTTACTTAGCATAATGCCTGGCACAAAATAAATGCTCATTACATGGAACTTTCATCATGTTTATTATTTTTGTCATCCATTAAAGAAGGTTGAAAGATGTCTTTTGCCTTGCAATCTAATGCTTGGATATACCCTTGCTATTTCACCTGTAGATTATTAATAATGAAATGGTTGGATAGTTTGCTTTCTTGCAGTTCTGCACAGTGGAATAACTAATATTATCAGTAGCAGTTTGCTGCCTTAGTTGCTTCAATGTGCTTGGAGAAAGGCCAAAAGTAAAAGTTTAGAGGCACCTCGTGCTTAAGAGAAAGATCAGTTTTCAGTGGGATTTTTGGACACATACCTGTAGCATCCAAAAGTATATGAAATTGTGTGGATTATGAAAATGGCCTGGGAGAAACTCAAAAGCAGGAGACCACCAATTTGTTTGCTTTCCTATGGAATGAGAAAGAGTAACCAGGGCCAGCATATGAAATAACAAAGTAGAAAACCTGCAGGGTTCTCAAATGAATTTCTATTTGAAAGTTAGCCTAGAAAATGCAGAAGAAATGGTATATTTGCAATTATAGTGTAACTATTACAGATTTGCCAAACAAAAGTCTACTCTTGTTGATAAATTTGATGGAGCAACATCAAGGAGCTTGTTTTCTTATTATGATTCACCCAGTCCATGAAGGATAGTGGGTAGGAGTAATGAATGTGGAAAAGGCAAGGTAAAGAAGAAGAAAAAAAACACTATAGTTTCCTGAATATCTGCTATAATCAGGCACTGTACTAGAACTAGTTACTTGGTTAAAAAAAAAATTATGTCACTATAACCCCATGTGGAAGGTAAAACAAGGTGTTTGACTCCAGAATAAGTTATTTTAACTACAGTGGCACATATCTGTAATCCCAGCAGCTCAGAAGACTGAGACAGGAGGATTATGAGTTCAAAGTCATACTCAGCAATTTAGCAAGGCCCTAAGCAACTTAAGGAGACTCTTAAAATAAAAAATGAAAAGGGCTGAGGAAGTAGCTCAGTAGTAAAGTATCCCTGGATTCAATCACCAGTGCCAAAAATAAAACAAACAAAAAACCCCGACCCTTATACAGGTCTAGTTAAAATTAAAGTTGGTCCTTCTATTACAACCTGTGTAATGAGAAAACCTAAAGTGTTATCTAGGAGTCAGCAAAGTGCATCCAAATTCATCCTCTGCCTAGGTTTGTAAATATTTTTATTGATGCAGATATCCATCTACATGTCATCTATGGGTGTTTTCATACTACAGAAGTAGAGTTGAGTAGTTGTGATGGTTGTCCTGTTTCCTCCAAAGCCTAAAATATTTGCTATCATACCCTTTACATTGTCCACCAAACTATTAGTTTATTTTTCACAGCCCTGACACTTTGGGCAAGATCCTCTTTTGAGAATTTCTTCAGCTGGAAAACAGAGACAATAATGCCAGTCTTCTCCACCTCACAGGGTTGTAAGCTATTGTACATGAAAACTGCGTGACAAGCCAGGTGCGGTGGCACACACCTGTAATCCCAGCAGCTCGGGAGGCTGATGCAGGAGGATCCAGAGTTCAAAGCCAGCCTTGGCAACTTAGTGAGACCCTGTCTCTCTAATAAGATATAAAAAGAACTGGGAATGTGGCTCAGTGGACAACTGTCTCTGGGTTCAATCCCCAGTACCCCCTCCCCCAATTGCATGACAATTTAAAAGTGGTCTACCGTATAATATCAGTTACAACATGCTATTCGGGGACTTTTCAAAAGTTAAAAGAATGTACAGTAACACCCATGTACTTGTCACCTAAATTGCATAATTAACGTTTTGGTATATGTAAGTGTAGATGTCAAATATTTCTTGTGTTGTTAGTGAGGGACGGCTGCTCTGATCTCCAACTATCAATATGAAAGTGGTTCCAGGACCCAAACCAGAACCCAAACCAGATGCTCAAGTCCTTTATATAAAATGGTCTAGTATTTACATATAACCCATGCACATCCTCCCATGTATTTGAAATCGTATCTAGATTATCTTTAATGCTTAATACAATGTAAGTGCTACATAAATAGTTGTTGCACTGTTATGTTTAGGAATAATGACAAGGGAGAAACCTATATACGTTCAGTACAGATATAATTTTTCCCCCAATATTTTTCATTGCATAGTTGAATCCAAGACTGCAGGGGGCTGCCTGTGTTTTTCTTTTTGTAGGGTAAAATTTACATACAGTAGAATACAAAACAGCCTTATGTGTACCATATTTTTAAAGATTTTTATTGTTTTTAAAAATTTTTATTATATATGATCACACATAATGGTGGGACTCGATACATATTAGTACACTTACAAGACATAATTTGGTCAGCTTCATTCCCCAACATTGCCTCTTCCCCTCTTGAAGTCTATTGGACTCCCTTCTATTTTTACGTGTTTATTTTGATAAATTTTAACAAATGCGAATACTTTGTAATACAGGCTCTTTTCTGAGATACGAAACATTTCTATTATCCCCCCAAAAATGTGCCTTCCCAGTCAATTCCCACCTCACCCCATTTCTAGTAGGAGCTGCTGGTATTTTTTTCCCCCACTGTGAATCCATTTTGCCTGTTTTAGAATTTCATATAAGTGGAGCTTATAGCGAATACCTGTTGGGATAAGCCATCTTTTGCTCAGTGTATTGAGACTCAATATGTTGTGGGTAATAGTAGATTGTTTTCTTCTTTTTGTTAATTAAATAAGATTAATTGTATGAGCACCCCATAATTTATCCATTCGCCTGTTAATGGACATCTTGTCTATTTCCAGAATTTTGTTGCTATGGATACAAATGGCATAAATGTTCTTATACAAGTCTATTTGGGACATGTGTGTCTTATCTCTGTAAACATCTAAGAGTGGAATTATTAGGTGATAGGGTAGGTGTTTGCATCATTTTACAAGACACCACCAAATCCTTTTCCAAAGTGGCTGTACAATTTCTCACTTTCCTCAAACAATGTGTTAAGAGTTGTGATTGTTTTTACATCGTTGCCAACATGTGGCATTGTCAGTCTATAATTTTAGTCTTTCTGTAGATGGTGGTATTATCTCATGGTGAATTTAATTTTCATTTCCCTAATGACTAGTAATGATCAAGTTTTTACATATAGACTATTTGTAAATTTCTGTAAAAGTCCTGTGTCCATTTTTAATTGAGTTGCTTGTTTTCCTAGTTTTGATTTGTTGGAGTCATTTATAATTTTTTGGTCACTAATTAGTTAGATGTATCTTTGAGAATATTTTCTTTCAGTTGTGGCCTATTCACTGTTTTTATTTTTATTGACAAATCATAATTGTATTTATTGGCACAAATTGGCATTTTTAAATACAATATTCAGTTGAACTATTTAACATATTCATTACCACAAATATTTAACATGATGATCAGAACTTTTTGAAATTTACTCAGTGAAATTTAAATTTACCATACTTAATTACTACCTATATTCACCATGCTGTGCAACTGATCTCAAATTTTAAAAAAATCAAATTTATTCCTTCTGAGGCTTTGTATCTTTTACTGTCATTGCTTTATTCCCAACCTTCCCAAATCTTCTTTATTTAACTATCTACTTCTGAGTTCAATTGTTTTAAATTCCATATATGATAACATGTGGTATTTGTCTTTAAGTTTTAGGCTTATTCCACTTAACATGATGCTCACTAATGCGCTTCATATTGTTGCAAATATGGAATACTTTAAGGCAGAATACAGTGTGAGTGTGTGAGAGAGAGAGAGAGAGAGAGAGTGTGTGTGTGTATGTGTGTGTGAGTGATACACCACATTTTCTTTATTCATCACATGTTGAAACACTTAAGTTTCCAAATGTTGGCTATCATGAATAGTGCCATAACGCACATGAGAGTGCCGATGTTTCTTTAACATACTAATTGCAAATCTTTTGGCTAAATGACCGGAAGTAAGATTGCTGGATAATATGGAAATATTTTTAAGTTTTTAAGGAAAACTCTGTACTGCTTCCCATAATGGCTATACTAATTACATTCCCACCAGCAGTGTAGAAGGGTTCCCTTTTCTCCCCATCCCAGCCAACACTTTGTCTTTTTTTTTTTAATTAGTTGCTCAAGACAATACAGTGATCTTGACATATCATACATTTGATTCAAATGGGGTATGAATTCTCATCGCTTTGTCTTTTTTATACTAGCCATTCTAACAGGTGTGAGGTGCTATCTCATTGTGGCTTTATTTTGCATTTCCCCAATGATTAGTGATATTGAACATCTTTTAATGATTCTGTTAGTCTTTCAAATATTTTGTTTGCAGAAATGTTTTTTGAAGTCTCTTGTCCTTTTTTTATTGGAGTATTTGCTTTCTTCCTGTAGAGCTGTTTGCATTCCATATGTATTTTGGCTATTAATTCTTTGGCTTTGAAATGCAGAAGATTCAAATTTTGTTGAAGTTTAATTTTTTTTCTTTTTTTTATTGGTTGTTCAAAACATTACATAGTTCTTGATATATCATATTTTACACTTTGATTCAAGTGGGTTATGAACTCCCATTTTACCCCGTATACAGATTGCAGAATCACATCAGTTACACTTCCATTGATTTACATATTGACATACTCATGTCTGTTGTATTCTGTTGCCCCTCCTATCCTCTACTATCCCCCCTCCCCTCCCCTCCCCACCCCTTTTCTCTCTCTACCCCCCTCTACTGTAATTCATTTCTCCCCCTTGTATTATTTTTCCCTTTCCCCTCACTTCCTCTTGCATGTAATTTTGTATAACCCTGAGGGTCTCCTTCCATTTCCATGCAATTTCCCTTCTCTCTCCCTTTCCCTCCCACCTCTCATCCCTGTTTAATGTTAGTCTTCTTCTCATGCTCTTCCTCCCTGCTCTGTTCTTAGTTACTCTCCTTATATCAAAGAAGACATTTGGCATTTGTTTTTTAGGGATTGGCTAGCTTCACTTAGCATAATCTGCTCTAATGCCATCCATTTCCCTCCAAATTCTATGATTTTGTCATTTTTTAATGCAGAGTAATACTCCATTGTGTAGAAATGCCACTTTTTTTTTTATCCATTCGTCTATTGAAGGGCATCTAGGTTGTTTCCACAGTCTTGCTATTGTGAATTGTGCTGCTATGAACATCAATGTAGCAGTGTCCCTGTAGCATGCTCTTTTTAGGTCTTTAGGGAATAGACCCAGAAGGGGAATAGCTGGGTCAAATGGTGGTTCCATTCCCAGCTTTCCAAGAAATCTTCATACTGCTTTCCAAATTGGCTGCACCAATTTGCAGTCCCACCAGCAATGTACAAGTGTACCCTTTTCCCCACATCCTCGCCAGCACTTGTTGTTGTTTGACTTCATAATGGCTGCCACTCTTACTGGAGTGAGATGGTATCTTAGGGTGGTTTTGATTTGCATTCCCCTGACTGCTAGAGATGGTGAGCATTTTTTCACGTACTTGTTGATTGATTGTATGTCCTCCTCTGAGAAGTGTCTGTTCAGGTCCTTGGCCCATTTTTTGATTGGGTTATTTATTATCTTATTGTCTAATTTTTTGAGTTCTTTATATACTCTGGATATTAGGGCTCTATCTGAAGTGTGAGGATTTTTTAACATTATGATAATTGTTTTCTATGTCCTAAGAAACTTTGCCTGCTGTGAAGTTACGAGGATTTTCTGCTGTGTTTTCTTCTAAGTGTTTTATAGCTTTAAGATAAGTTCTATGTATGATTACTCTTTAATTACTTTTAATGTGTAAAGTGAGTACCTTTTTTATCCATGCAAATATTCTGTTCTTCTTCATGATTTGTTCAAGAATTTTCACTATTGAATTGATTTGGTGTTTTTGTTGAATATAAATTGATGGTATAAATGTTGACTTATTTCTGTCCCATTGACATTTTTTTGTCTATCTTTATGTCAAACTATCTTTTTTATTGTATTTATAATAGTTAATTATACAGGTAAAATCAGATAGTATAAGTCTTCCAACTTTATTATTTTTCAGGATTGCTTTGGATACTCTAACTTCTTTACATTCCTATACAAATTTTATAATGTTTATATCTAAAAAAACCATGGAGTTATGACTAAGATTGCCTTGAATTTATGCATCTAGGGAAAACTGGCATTTTATTTGAGTGTTGAAGGCTTCATGCATGCTAAGCATATGCTCTACCATTGGACTATATATTTTAATAATATATTGGCCCATCCAATTCATGAGTAGGGTATAGCTCTACCTTAATTAAGAACTCCTTTAATTTCTCTCAGTAATGATTATAATTTGCAATGTAGAAGATTTGTCTGCCATTAAATTTATTTCTAAGAATATTATAGGTCCTTTGTGTCCTTTCCAAAATAGTATTCTTTTATTATTATTTCATTTTCCAATTTGTTTTGCAGACAAAGTACAAATAATATTTTTAGATTACTTTATATCCTGCAAAAGTCAATTTATTTGCTAGATCTAGAAGTTGTTTTAAGAGTTCCTTTGGATTTTCTATGTGAAACATCATGTGATCTGTGAAGACAGGTTTACTTCCTTTCCAATCTTTAAAACTCTGCTTCTTTTCTTTGACGTATTATGCTGGCTGAGATCTCCTGAATATTATTGAATGAAAGTAATAAGAGTGATGTACTGACCTTATTCTCAGTCTTAAGAGGGAAAACATTCAGTATTTCACCATTGAATATGACATTAATTTCTGTAGGTCTTTCATAAACATCAGATTAGGAGTACCAGGAAATTTTCTCAGTTTGATGAGGTTTTGTTTTGTTTCATTTTAATATAATGATGCTGAATTTTGTGAAATGATTGCCTGTATCATTTAAAATGATCCTGTGGACTCTTCCACCCTCCCACTCTTTCCCTATTAATGTGATGCATTATTTTGATTGATTTGTAAATATTAAACCAAGTTTGCATTCTTAGGATAATCCCCACCAAATTGTTAATTTTAATTTATTAATATTTTTAAAGCAACTTATATCTCTTGGTATGAAAGATCATTCTGGTCTGTGTGTGTGCAGTTTCTTTGTTAGGTTTGGTGTCAAGGTTATGCAGCTTAGTTAAACAAGTTGACAACTTCCTGTTGTATGAAACTGTTGATGTAATAGTGGTGTTCTTTTTCTCCCTAATATTTGATACAGCTCACCAATGAAACCATATAGGTGTGGCATTTTCTTTGTGGGATGGTTTTTGATAAAAATTTCAATTGTCTTTAAAAACATACGCTTCTCAAATTTTCTTTTCCATTTTATGCCAGTTTCCTCTTGTTTTTTATTTTTGGTACCAGGGATTGAACTCAGAGATGCTTAACCAGTGAGCCATATCCCCAGTCCTTTTTTAATTTTTTATTTTGAGACAGGGTCTCACTAAGTTGCTTAGGACCTCACTAAGTTGCTGAGGCTGGCTTTGAATTTGTGATGCTCCTGTCTCAGCTTCCTGAAAGACAGGTGTGCTCCACTGTGCCTGGCATCAGCTTTGATAAGGTATAATTTTTTTTATAAGTATGCTTATTTCATCTGAATTTTCAATTTATTGACAATTTTTAGTAATACTTTTTAAAGTTCCTGTAGGCTTTGTAGTGATACATCCTCATTTATGTCTGGTATTTGTAATTCACAATCTCTGCCTTCTTTGGTGTTAGTTGCCTATAGTATATAAAACATCACTCCAGACTTAGTGATTTAAAATAATAACTATTTAACTGTGCTGGGTGCTCCTGGAGTTTGGCTGCCAGTGGTGCAGTAGGGGTGCTGGGCCACATGTACTCACGTCTACCAGGCTAACCAGGCTTGTTCATGGGGTGGCTTGGCAACAGTCCTAGAGAGAACTGCAAATGTGCAAATTCTCTTTGAGGCCTGCGCTTAGTACTATTTCAAAATTGCTTTCTTCCTGTTCCTTTGTCCAAAGCAGTCGCAAAAACAATGTAGATTTGCAGCATGAAGAACTAACTACCAATTCCAAGCAAATGGGCTTGTAGGATCATTTTTTTTTTCCGTCTACTGTATTTTAAGGTATCTTGTTACAAAGTGATTGTTATGGTTATGGTAATTTTGTGTAGTTTGTCTGAGTTTTCAATATTGTGAGATGGAGTCCTTGTGCATATTTCCTGGTCTTACTGCATAGGAAGTTCTTTGGAGTCTCATCAAAGGCAGCTATTTCCCCCATTAATACTTACGGAAATTCTGATTGCTAATGTTTTTGCTTTGCAAAAATTATATATTTTGGTTATGTGCATAACCACAAATCAGTAAAGATCCAAGTTATTTTTTTGGTTGGTATTAAAACCTTTTTGTCCCATAATACCTGAAGAATTCAGAATGAGGCACTAGTAAATGTGATCATGGCAGTACTGACTTTAGGCTTAAAACACAGCTTAGGACTTGAATAATTAAAACTGAAACTATAAATTATCTATAGCTGTTGATAAATTGCCTACCTTTCATCTTACTATGATTTATCTTAGCACAGGTAAAGTATTTATCCACATTCTATTTCTTTCTACTAATAGAGCAATTCTTGGACGAAGAAAATGTAAGTGGAGCTAGGAATGGGAGATAATAGAAGTTCAGTTTAATTCCACCAGTCCTGAAATAGACACTTAAATCTAGTAATCAAGTGTTTTACTTTTTCAGAAATCTACTTTAAAAATCTATTTTAAAAAATCTACTTTAAAATTTTCCAGAAATCTACTTTAAAAATTTAAAAACGTGTTTCTTATGAGTATATGAGCTCATCTGATGGATAAGTGCTCCTTTATAGCATTATTTCTTTCACAGAAAAGTTGAAGATAATACAAATGCATGATAATTGGGCATTGGATAAAAAAAATATGGCATATTCATTGTGTGGAATATTATATAACCACTTAAAAGTTACACAAGAGTATTTAGTTACATCTACAGATGTTCATTATATATGTACATATATTATTTATGTATAATATATGTATAAATATATATAATATTCTAAAGCATATTGTAAACTACTTGCCTGATATTATTTTTGGTAAAATAGTTACTTTAAAATACATATATACAAAGTCTTGAAAGAGGAAGCAAAATGTTAATAATGGCTCTTTCTGAAAAGGGGCAGTATAATTTAAAAAAAAAAATTCTACTTGATATTTTGTTTAAGAAGACCAGAAAGGTAAAGGGAAGGAAGGAAGAAACCTGGGAGGTATTAGGGAGTGAAATTGATTCAATTATGTTTTTATGTATTTGCAAATATGCCACAATTTAATACACCAATCATAATAAATACTCACCAATAAAAATATTTCTTTTATTCTATGCTTCTTGAATGGTGGTTCTTTTTGCTTGTGTGATAAAAATATTTACCATAAGATCTACCCCCTTAACAAATTTTTAAGTGTAGGACAGTATTATTGACAATATATATATATATTTTTTTTTTCACATACACATACATACATACATACACACACACATACTACAGATACTATAGTACAGCAGGGTACTATATAGTAGTACAAGATAGACTATATAGGTACAAGATAGACTTATTTATCTTGCTTGACTGAAACTTATGGATTAGCAAGTACCAGTTCACCTCTCCTGGTCCTAGGCACTCACAATTCTACTCTTTGGTTCTTTGAGATTGAATCCACTGTGAGGTATCTAAAATAATTAATCACACACTATTATTTTACTTAGCACAATGATCACATTAGTTTTTTGTTTTTCTGGTTTTTATCCATAATTGGAGAATTTTTGAATGAATTTATGTTAAAGACGTAAGAAAAGTTTTGAAAAAATACTTTCACAGAGAAACTCTACACAGCCCATTTTCAGAATTTTTGTATTTCTTGTGGCCACTCTCTACATACTGTTGTCTCAGACCTATGCTCACCTATAACCTGGACTGGTCTCCTCATACAGAAGGCTGGTCTCATTGCCACTCTAATAGGACATGGCCTCATGAGATGCAGTAGTCACTTCAGGATTTTAGCTTTTGCTAATGTCAGAAGTCCTTGTAAAGACTGTTTTCTAAAAAGCATGATATTTTTATTTTTTAAATAACCCATAATTATTGAGAAAAAGACTTGTAAAAAGCTTTGGTTAGATGCAGAATCAGCATTTTAATTCCTTTCCTGTAACTCAAATATTCATTGGGTCTGAAATCTGTAAAAAATCGAATTGGCTGGAAAATTATCGTTAAAAATAGCTGTAGTGTTGCATCTGTTAAAACTGTGCTTGTCTTGCAGTCTCACAAGCTCACCGACAGGGTAGCATACACCACACATCTGTGGTAAAGTGGTATTTTTGTTAAGTAAATCCCACTTCTTCATGGGTGGGGGGGGAATGTAGACTTTGGCCAAATCTTGTTAGATCTTAATACTATGGCTACCAAAATAAAACAAAACATAACCAACAAAAAACTTGGAGCTTGTGATACGTATTTTATTCTCATTGACTGAGCCAATTTCCACCCATGAAGTGGTTAATAGAGTGTGCAGTCTGAGATGCTCAAGCGTGTCTAGGAGTGAGTATTGACACTTTCTGGAACCCAAATTGGATCTGATTTAAATTAGATGCACTCTGGAGAGAATTTTTTAGAGTGGAGCAAAGTGTTGTGAAATCACTACCTGTGCAGAAGAGACCACAGATTTAAATTTTTTTTTCATTGATTTGATTTATTTGATTTGCTGTGAGAAGGAGCAACATCTAGACATGGATGTGCGGGGTGTCCAGAGCTGAGTACGGGGCTCCTTGGGGTTGGAGGGGGCCAGGGGCGGACTCAGTACGCCCAGGTGCCTGCAGCAGCTCTGAGCCCAAGGCTCTGTTGTTCAGGCAGCTTTTTCCATGTCAACACCTGCTCATTAGGAACTGGACCAAGACTCCCAAAGAGCTCTCAGATGGCCCCAATTTTGTCTCCCTGCCAATCTGCGCTAGAATTTAATAACAACCTTGAGGTGAAACTTGGTCCTTTCCTCGTTGCTAATCCCCAAAACCATCTGGCCTTTCCCTTTCTCTGAATAATAATTTAGTATATGTGGGGGTGGGGGTGGGGAGCGGGTGGAACAAGGGAACAGACCTACCTTACATTTCTTAAAGGACAAGCCTTTTATTTCAGAGTTAGGTAGTTACTTTGAGACCTAACCTTGTTCTTCCTGTAGCTTCCACATCTTTGATTGCCAGATAATTGTTTGAAATTCACACAATTCATTAATTATTAAGAAAACTCCAACTTTAGTTCTTCGGTGAAACAATGCTGAAAAGAAGCGTGTTAGTCTCATCATGATGCTTATGTTTTTTAAAAATGTTTTCTCTTTAGTTTTTCATTAGTTTTAGTACAGAATTCATAGGCAGAACATTCTTCATAAATTTTTGCTTATTCCTATACCTTACTCAGCAAAGTAATTAAAGTAACTTAGTAGGAAATATACAGAATATAATACTAAACTACAAATAAAGCATAAAGTGTCAGTATTTCCTCTATCTTCTTCCTACCCGGGGAAGGACCTAGAACATGGTGAACCAGATGTCCTGGGCATTTGTTGAGTTTGGATGTCTTATCAGCATGTATGAGTTATGCTACTTGAATAAATGAGATACCCCCTGAATTATTTGTTAAAGAAGTAAATTAAAGAAATTTTATCCATATGAATGTGGTGTAGGAAATGCACATAGCAGCATGTGTCTTTCCATCACTCACATGACAGCTGTCATGTTCAAGTCCCACAGAGTAGATTTCTGTGGGTAGATTTATGTGCACATACACCTGTGTGTATTTGCATATTTGTAAGTGCATAGACATGTATATTCTTGTAAATATTCTAGATATTGGGTTTTGATTCTGCCGTCCATTAGATACCATCCAAGCATAACTCAGTGTGATGCCTTAGGAGAGGGATGAGCAAATTATGGTTTATGGACCAGCTCTAACCTGATTTTGATACAGCCTACAATTAAGAATGCTATTTACATTAGTAAAAGTCTAGAAAATAACCAAAAGAATAATTGACAACACATGAAATTCAAGTGTTAGTGTCGTAAAGTTTGAATCAGAGCCAAGTTCATTAACGTATGGTCTTTGGCTACTTTTGTACAGCTGATTCCAGAAGGTGTAACAGAGTACTTGGCCTACAGAACCTAAAATATTTACTATCTGACACTTTATCTTGCTCATCACTATGTTAGAAGATACAAAAATGAAGTGGGATGAAATCTGCCTGAGTTGAACTATATTTTACAGTATTGAAAAGAAGTTGCCCCTTTACTTTGGTTCTTTTTTTTTTTTAGTTTTATTGATTTTTTTTTAATATTTACTTTTTAGTTGTAGTTAGACACTATACCTTTATTTTTTATGTGGTGCTGAGGATCGAACCCAGGGCCTCACACATGCTAGGTGAGTGTTCTACTGCTGAGCTACAACCCCAGCCTGATTTTATTTTTTTTAAATACACAACAGCGGAATGCATTACAATTCTTATTACACATATAGAGTACAATTTTTCATATCTTTGTATATAGAGTACATTCATGCCAATTCCTGCCTTTGTACATGTACTTTGTTTTTATTTTTGCATTATAATTCTTATTACAGTAATATACCGCAATTTTTCATATCTCTGTTTATATATAAAGTATGTTGACACCCAATTCGAGTTTTCATACGTGTACTTTGGATACCTTGGTTCTTTTTAAAGAGAAATTGGAAAAGAATGAGAAAATTGGTCTCATTTTTTAATCTTTTCTAAAGGGCCTCATAACATTATCCTATAAATATATAACAGGATGTTTTCACTATTCGAAGTTTAATAACTTGTGATCATACCCTGACATGGTAAAAGAAAGGCAAGTAAAAAGTTACAAATCTGTGGGACATGTAACATGAAGCCTAATGGTTTACCATGTGAATTCTAAATCAATATTAAAGAAATCTACCAGAACTTCCCAAGTGGTGGGACAGGAAAGAGGAGAGGAAATTCCAACCCACTTAGGTACCCCAGTGCCAGGCTGCACTTAGTCCATCCTGTGCTTCAGAGTATTACATGTTTTCTGTGAAACTCGTGTTTTATAGGCATGAGTTGTTGAAACCTATTGATAAGATCGGGAGGAAGCAAAGGTTGTTTCCACTTTGCAGAAGAATGGGGCTATAAATTCTGCATGCAGCTCTTTCTGTGCCTGTAAGTCAGTGCTAAATCCAAGAAAAAAAAGAATTATTTTATTTTTGTCATAAAATATGTTCAGAGTTGGTATGTCCCACATTATAATAAAGAATTATTACTTGACTTTTGTGTGAAATTTGACAGGTTGTGTACACTGTATCTGGCATAGTGTTTAGCTGTTATTCTGCCCTTGGCCATTGTTAGTATGGCCCCATAAATGAACTAATTAAGTGGCTTCATTCCCTCAAAATAAGACTGTTTGCTTTCTGTGTGCAATTTCATCCCTTTTCCACATGATCAGCAATGATCAGAGTTCTTAAAGAAATGTTTTCAAAATGAGCTTACTCTCCTTATACCTTGATCAAAATACAACAGAAAAAGGGGAGACACATCAATCATTGCTTCATCCCTGTCATTGTATTTGAGCATCACAAAGTGTGTATGCTGAGAGAGAGACTTTAGAACCTTTACCTTTAACGGAGACACAGGAACTGTGGAAGAACAAGGATTTCCCTAAGGTCTCAGGGACTTAGTAATGGAATATGTTAGTTTGATCACTTGCATTATTTTTCCTTTAGGCCACCTTAAATATAATTATCGTATCAACAGTAAAGAACAAGAAGTCAGTGAAATATTAAATCATAGGATATGTTATGTTTGGCTGTGAAACAAAACACATTTCCACAAAGTACCTAGGAAAATATTCCCATTATTCAGCAGTCATACTCCATCAGTCTCTTTAGAATTGTT
Source organism: Ictidomys tridecemlineatus (assembly GCF_052094955.1). Taxonomy (NCBI): domain Eukaryota; kingdom Metazoa; phylum Chordata; class Mammalia; order Rodentia; family Sciuridae; genus Ictidomys; species Ictidomys tridecemlineatus. Next base: position 60,117,364 of record NC_135477.1, read on the forward strand.
ATTAAACTACTAATAAAAAGGTGATGGGAGCTATAATTATCCAGACAACATAGAAGATAAGTGATACAGAAGCCTATTATTTATCTTCAATATTAAATGCATCAGAATCAAACAGGCTACTTGAGAGAAAACATTCATGGTTCACTATCAAATAACTTTCTTGATTTAGAGGATGATTTTGGAGAATTGCTATCTGAATAGAGTGGAATACCTAATTGAATTGACTCCTCGCTATCTTGTTTATTTTTCCTGGGAAATGTTAAGCGTGGAAAGAAGCAAAGAGCCTTATTAACAAGTATCCACTACCCAAGCACTTCCAATTCAATCATCCTATCTTTTTTTTCATAGCACTTACTACTTTGTGAAATTATCTTATTACTTATTTGCTGTCTCCTCCTGTGTGAGTAAGACTGGAAGCTTCAGTGAGTGACCTTCATTGGCTTTTCACCACTGTACCACTGACACTTGAAACAGTACTCAGGGGCAAAGGGAATCCTACACTGTCTGTTCAGTGCATGAGCAGTTGGCTGTGTTGACTAGGGCATGTGGGGTTCAGTGATGAAACGGTAAAATCTGTGGACGGGGAAGTGTCTTCATTCCTCAACTAGAAAGCACTGTTTGGAGCTTGGACCTTTTCTTTCTGTCTTCTACGTGCTTACAGCCTCTTCTGCAGCACCTACATGTATGTTTTAAGTGTTGTTTGCTTGGCTTTCTCTCATTCATGAGCCTGGCCCAGAGACCAGACACAGTGACTAGCAGAGTGAGTGAGTAGGGGAGTCCTTAGATGCTTCTTTTAGCAAAGTGTCTGAGAACAGAGTTTTTGTGCTTCCTGCCTTCCTATAGAAAACAGTGACTGACTGAAAAGTGTCCTCTGATGTTTATTTGGAGAAACTTCTGCCTTCAGGAAGACATACTTTGGCAAATGGGGCTCTTTTTTTTATTAGCATAAGACTATTTTAGTCATGCACATCATTTCAAATTTCTAATAGATACATTTTCAAAGTTTTTAAAAAGTGAATTTAGTGCCAGGCATGGTGGTACATGCCTAGAATCCCAGCAACACAGGAAACTGAGGCAGGAGGATCACAAGTTCAAAGCCAGCCTCTGTAACTTGGGTAACTTAAAGCAAGACCCATATGAAAATAAGGAATGTAGCTCAGTGGTAAAGTGCCCTTGGTTAAATTCCCAGTATATAAAAAAAAATGAAATTAGTTAACATATTATCTAAGTAGATATATCCAAAATATTATTTTGATATAAATCAATATGCAAAATTATTGACTTTTTAAAAAATAAAATTAAGTCTTGGAATCTATGTAGTTTACATTTCAATTTGAGGGCTAAGTTTTCATTGGAAATATTTGATCTGCATTTTATTTCATAAAACTTAAAGTAAGCAAAGTAAATTTGTATATTCAAATTGTTCCAAATACATATATTTGTGTTCTATTATCTGAATTAAACATTGTTTTTAGGCTTAAATTTTTAAATATAATTCAAAATTCAGTTTTCTGGTTACACTCTTCTTATTTCAGGATGAGTAGTCACATTTGGGTATAGGCGACTGTGTTAGCCAATGCAAATTATTATTTCTTTTAATAAACCTTTCCCAGATATGTTCTTTTATTTCCAAATTCCAGCACCTCCTATCACCTTAAAGCAGTGCATTCTGGTGTAGGGAGAGGATATCTTCAGAGCTATTGGCCTTGCTTCTGCCTTCTCTAAGAAGAGGCGCTCACGGGGGAAATGGCATGGCCCCTTTGCTTTGTTGGCACACCACTCCTGGTGTGAGCTGTTCCTCAGTGCCCTGCCAAGCACTACCAGTCCACTCTCCCAGGTGAGGCAGAAACCAGGGATGTATCTTCAGGGCCTTCCACATACAGTGAAAGATCTCCTCTCTGCTGACCAGTGTGGGTGATCAGTGTGATGGAGAGTCCGTGGGGAGGCCATCCCTGCATGTCTGACCCCATCTGCCCATGTGAGGTCACTGAAGCAGCTGGCATGCCAGGGACCAGCTGGCTTTCTCTCCAGTGCTGAGGTCAGGCTGGTTAGTAGGATGAACAGCACACTCTGGGGAAGGAAGACAGACTGAGTGCTAAGACAGATGGTACCAAGGCCAGTGCTCATGAGTCCAGAGGTACCACTCCCTGCCAGCAATGTGGACCCTCTGTTCTTTGGGGATATCCAGCCACACTTTTTTTTTTTTTAATAAGGACATCATGTGTCTTATCTAAAAACTCCTGTGACTAGGATTTCAGAAGTCCCCCAGGTTGCTTCTCATTTATAACCATTGACAGATTTAGTGATCGTTTTCTTTCTTGTCCCCCACACCACTCAGAAACTACTCAAGGTCTCTTGATACCATCTCTATCTAGGATGCCAAAATTAATGAAATGACAATAGATCCATTTTTCTTGGTGAAGGAATAATATTTTGACTGTCTCTTAGGGTGAGGCTGTGCTGCTGCTGCTGCTGCTGAGAAAACTGGAGTGGGTGCAGCACAAAATGGTTTTCCTTCCATCAAAACATATACTTACTTTGTCACTGAGAACCTGGAGTAGGCTTAGAAAAGTCATCTCTTTTTTCATTTTTGCACTTTCCCCCATTTTCACTAATTTATACATCACCTCCCCTTCCACTTCTCACACCACTACAAATCTTTTCAAAGTGCACAGCTATTGTAACTTCAGAATCTCCAAGTGGCAGTGTCATCTCCATAGAAATCGCGTGCATTGTTGTTTGTGTCTCCACATTGTTGAGCTGAATTGACAATGTGAAATGACAACTCAGCATAGGCAAGTTATCAATCGGCTGAACTAACTTTCAAAGCTTGCCATGAAATCTTGGAGAGGTATATGCAAAAATCGAGGAGGAGGAAAATTCTCTGGCTTTGGTATTGAAAGACTGTAAAACCTCCCAGTGAATTGCTTTGGCTTCATTTTCAGTGGAATATTTAGTCACAATTGTTTGATTCCTGGATTTGATATTATTTGGGGTATAACCACGACTCCATTTGCCAAACTTGAAAGTGGTTTTTATTTTTATTTTTTTTGTAATAGTTTCATGGTCTAATGAAGCATAGGCAGCAAGTACTCTCGATGAAACTCATTAGCCCTGGTAAGGAATTAAGAATTAATGTGGAATAAAATGAAAATTTTAAGAGGAGTCACTTTTTGCATGGCTCCTAGTGAAAAGGGACAAGCAAGAAGACGACTGGGACTCTTGGCTGCAGAGTGCTGGCTTCCAAATTGTGCTCATCAAAGCAACCTTTCAGGGGAATGTTGGGGGAGCCAAAGCGATGGGGCTCCAGGATACCATGCCTTCAGCTCAGCCTGGCAGCTCTACTGGTGCACTCATTCTACTTGCCTTTCCAGTACAACTTAAGAAAGTCCTCTTTGGCTAGTAAAAGGTCACTCCTGTCCTATATTTTGAAAGGATGGTTTGGGAATTCTTGCACTTGGGATTTTTATAAAATAAGAATAAAATTTTTTTCCCCTTGGGAAATCACTGAAGAATTGTTATTCTTTTCCTTGTCAGTAGCTTTGACAGTCCACAGGCTGATAGCCACATCCTGTGCAAGTGCTGTCCTTGTGGAGTGGGACTGAGGATGGACATTGCTCTAGAGTGACCGAACTTTGTATCATTGTTTCCTACAATGCGGTGTCTGCATCCCATTCTTGTTACAGTTGGGGACCTGCCATGCTCCTCAGACACACAAGTATGCACTGGCTAGAGAGTCACTTCCGGTTTGAAGATTTGTACCAGTTCTATGGTCTCCCCAAAGACATCAAACTTTTAAGACTTACATAGAAAAGTTTGAAATGAAGGTTTTTAAAAGTTCTTTTAATGCCTCAATTTCAGCCATAATAAAGCTTTATTTTGTTATTGAAAATATTAAAATTGTATATTATTTAGGGTAGGGGAGCCAGCATCCCTAGGTCTCTTGGGTCCATGTCTGTGTATAGAAAATAAGTACAAGAAAGAGACTAGGAGTTTCCTTACAGGATGTGTGCTGGATGGAGAAGGGGCTGAGCCTTTAGTCTTCTGATAACAAAAACTTAGGACCACAGAGCCAACTTCCTTGGCAGAGTTTGTTTGGGGTTCCAGTTTAGAAATGGAAGGCTTATTCAAAGAATAATTTTCTATAAGAAAGAAAATCCAAATAAACATGTTGTGCCTTAGTTTTTATTTTTAATGTATTATATAAAGGATAATATGAGTTAATGAAAATTCACACCATGGTGTCCTAAAAGTCATGGTGCATTCTCAATTTCTGGTTACTTGGGGCGGGGGGAGCAAATAACTTTTCTAGACCTAAATAGATTGAAATATATTGAAATATACCCATGGCTCATTTTCCTATTTTTCAGGTGTGCTTTTGCTCATGGAGATCAATGAGACATAAAATGCTTTGCCAGCCTCAGATGGAAACGTTACCTTGAACAAGGGTACTTATAAATACAGAACATTTTAAAGAATCATTAGTGTCTATAAGGAATTAAAAGAAAAGGTTCAGGAGCCAGTGGGAAAGCAGCCAGTTTTCTAGTTGGCTGTCCTCTTCAACTTGCGGAAAATAAGGAAAAGAAGTTGTATGAATGTTCCTCAAAAGTATAGGGTGGTTTAAATGGGACAAAAGTACAGAAAGTGTTCATTTTAACTCTTTTCTCTACCCCAATGATTAGTTTTACAATAAAATATCCTGGTACAGAAACACTAATTTTTACTGCAGGCCCAATGTGGTTTTTTTACTTTTAAGTCTGAGTTACTTTTTCTTTTCATGTTTGTTTGTTTGAACCCAGGGGCACTTTGCATTGAGCCACATCCCCAGCCCTCCCTCCTCCACCCTGACTTTATGTGTGGGTGTGAGTGAGTGTATGTATTATTTAGAGACAGGGTGACAGGGTCTCCTGAATTGCTTAGGGCCTTGGTAAGTTGCAGAGGCTGGCTTTGAACTTGAGATCCTCCTGCCTCAGCCTCCCTAGCTACTGGATTACAGGAGTGTGCCCCCACATCTGACTGAGTTACATTTAATTCTCCACTCTCATTCCTCCCCTCCCTTTTTTCATCAAATAGTGGTTTCACAGGCAATACAGAAACTTTCTAGAACTCTATCTAGTTTCTGTAGAAAGCGCACATAAGCAGTGGTGTGTGTAGTAGGCCCTCGGTAACTATGACCAGCGTGATTTGCACATAGTTTTCAGAAGTGCACAGTCCATTTGAAGTAAGACTGAGATGCTGTGGGGCCTGAGTCTTTCCCTTCCTGTTTTCTATCAGTGCCTGGCAGAACTGGAAAGGACCCTACAAAGGAAGAAAGGAGAAAAATCTTTGATCTCCACATCAGAAACGCAGAGAAGTTACAGGCAAGGGTTCACACTTGTGCTCCAGAGAACCCCAGCCGCATCCTCATGGATGTGCTGGACTTTGTGCTCCACCCTTTACACACCTTAAAGTCAGCCCTACAAAGCTGCCTACATCAACCTCCAAGGTTATGCCGTTTAGAATTCTAAGTACACACAATAAGTCCTTTCAGTGGAACATCATCTTTTTATTCTCCTTGTTTTCTTGGTGAAATTGGGTTTTTTTTCCTCAGGTCCACGTGTTTTAGGCCCACTCTGACATTTCAGCAGTTTCTTCCGAGTACTGTGTGTGTGTGTGTGTGTGTGTGTGTGTGTGTGTGTGTGTGTGCGTGTAAATGATTTCCACTTATTAGATTCTTTCCAGTCTGTGCATCCTCGCAGAAGACACCCCGGCAGGCTTTGAGCACTGCTGCTGCTTCACTTCACATAATGAATATTCAGAGGCTGCAGTCATTGAGGACTCAGGTGGCAAAAATAGTAAGGTGATTGAAGCAAACCCTAACATGAAAGCCAAATCTGCATTTCAGTGACTCGAACTCTGATTACAGCAGATTCACATTCCTCATTCTCTGACCCTGGGACCACAGGAGAGGAGAGTCCTGGGGAACCTCCTATGAATCAGGCATCTGTTCCATACACCAACATGCTCCACGTCTTTCTGTATGATGTGTTGTAATCAGCGTGTTGTTTTTAAAAGACAACAAGCCCTTCTGTAGCCCTCTCCACAGAATGCATCGGGGCTGATAACAGCATAAAGGACGCACTGTTGAGACCGGCAATGCATGCATTGTTTTCCTCATAATGCAGTTAGGATCGCCATAGGAAAATTGAGCGTATTTTTTTTATTTTGAAGTCTTATTTTATATATTTTTGTCACCATCAGCAGTTGAACTAAAGTAGGAGCTGCTCCATTCTATGACGGGTTAAATTCTGCTCTGTGCTGATCTAGTGGTGATGTATAAATTGCAGCCCTTTCTTTCTTTTTGAAGGATTCTAAAATAGTTTTGGAGAATCAGTGCTGGATTTTTGCTTCTGCATGTGTGGTGACTCTTGATTTTTCCCCTTTGGAGGAGCATCCTTTGCAGCATTCCCCCTTCCGAGGAATCACTTAGACACTTCCAGCTGGTGGCAGGGGATACAGCCATAATACAGCTTCCTCTGTCCCAGCTGTCTCCACTACGGTCAATGCATTACGATGGCTGCACCCTTGTGTCAAGGCTCAGGTGAAGGAAGGTGTAGGATGGAGTCTGGACCCCACCGTTTGGCTTTCTAAATGCTTCAGCTTCTCCAGCATCTCTGCCTTTTGAATGTCTTCCTGCTTCCAGTCCGAGGCTTTTCTCCAGCGAGTGGGATGCTGCTGCACGCCTGATTAAAGGTGCCTGAGGATATCACCTTTTACACGGAAGCCCTGGGTGCCTGACAGGATCTTTTTCAATGCATTATGGCTCATGCAGCCTCACAATTAAAGAAAAACAGGGATTTAGAGCTCAATGCTGAAGAAGAGACTGAGAAAAAAAGAAAACATCGCAAACGGTCCCGGGATCGGAAGAAAAAGGTAGCTATGTATGCCAGAGCTCAGATCTTGCCTAGATTCTTTTTTTTTTTTTGTTTTAGTCTCCTCCTGGCATCTGTGAGAAGCGTGAAGGGGTCTTTTCACATGCTGTATAGAGTGTCAATCGGGTGTGTAAATGGGGAATGGATGGTCTAGCCCTGTAGTGGAGACTGGCCACGGGCTGGGCATGGCGTGGACAGGCAAGGCTTTTCTCCTGGGGAGGGATTGCAGGGCTATGCGGAAGGTGTGTCTCACTTCACAGAGGCACCGGCATGTTTCCACAACACAGGAAGGTGCTGGGAAGGAGTTAAAAGTAGTTTCTGCACGGCCCGGTCAAGGTTAAATGTACTGCGGTGACTTAGGTCTGAGGCAGAGGCCAGAGAGTCAGGCTTTGTACTTCTTAGAGGTCTGTCTCGTGGAAAAGGAGCTTTTGTGCTGGAACTGTGTCACATGCATGCGTTTCTGAGGCTGATCTGTGACCTTAAAGACGTAGCAGAAAAGTCATTTCCTGCTCTGCTGCTTTTCCTCTTTCTTTCCTGGTGCCCCTTATTTCTATAAGGTGCTTTTAGTTTGGTTGTACAATGGGAATAAGCTGCTACAAATAACTTTCTGTTGTGAAATAAAGCTGAAATCACATAGGTTTGCATCTGCCTGCTGGGTGAGTGATTATCCTAAATGCAGGAATTCCCGTGACATGGCCGGGACCTGCAGCCTTTAGCACTGATTGCTTGAGCTCTGAGCTCAGGCGTGGATGATCCCCTACTGATACCCCAAGCCAGGGGAGAGAACAGGGAATGTGTTTTAGGTCAGTGGTGTTTCTTTCATAGCCAGAGAGTACTTACTGTTTGGAGGCTTTTCCCTTAAATACAACTGCTAGGGACTGGCTGGGAGTAAGGCCCCCAAAGCACCTTTTCCTCCATGACAATTCATCAAAACAGACTAAAACTCTGTGATTTGAATATGGAAGTCAGGTCATAAAGCATTTTTATGTGTCTTTGTGAGAATCCCCAAGGGAAAGATATTCTTAATTTGCCCTGAGCATTGGTGCATGTGCCTTATAAATGATATGCAGGTTTCATCTGCCACAACATGTACATGGCTATTTTTGGTCCCTTTGCCATTTTCTTCCGAGTTGGTGTCTATAGGAGAAGGCTCTCCACCTCTCGTGGCAGAGCAGACTTTGAGAGACTGAATTTGGAGGGCTGTATGTTTAGCTGCAAGATGTTAAATATAGATGGTTCCCACTTTGATAGGCTTGTAAATAAACTTCTTGAATACATTTTCAAAAAAGTGCAAACTTGGGGTAAGAAGTTGTATGCAGGCGTATTCCAAAGCCTTCAACGGCCTGGTGGTTATGAAATGGCCAGGTCTTGCTACATTCTGCTCTAGTTTTATCATATTAGTTTTTTCTAGGGGAAGGTCACTACTGATTGCCCCTTCTCCACACATCTCGGCCCCCACCACTCACACCATGATAGACGGGCTTCTAAGACACATAAGGAAAGAGACGTATATTTGTATAAAGATACCATGTCATCCTTGAAGTCGACACCATATGAAAGAGTTGTTAGCCTTGCCAGGCTTCAGTGCAGCAGTGTCCTGTGGCAGCTTTTGTGCCTGGGCCCCTGTTTGACTTGGAAGCAAAACAGGACAGGGGTGAGGCAAAGGGTGTTTCAGGACTCATTGAACTGCAGCTAATGCTTTGTGGACCCAAATGCTTTGTTATGAATACAGCAGAGCCTGTCTAATGTAAATCTCTTAGCAACCAGAAGGAAACATGGAGAAATATCAATATCACTATTGTAAATGTGCAAACGGATTTAGATGTTCTCAGGACACTCATGAAGTAGATCCAGAAAGTGGCTCATGGATCACACATTCACTGCTGTTGTCCTCATTAATTCATAACATAATATAATAGGTACAGATCAGAGATCCAGTGTGTTATGCCAGGTGCAGTGTTTGTAGTCAGATTACTTCATCAACTACTTTGGTACAGAGTTAAAAATTCAGTTATTTTTGAAGGCACATTCTAGACTTCTTTTAGTGTTATAGCATATTTAACCTTTAGTCCCTACAAAGTGAATTGTTTTGACTCTGAGTTTTTTTTTCTTCTTCTAAGATCCTAATTAAGGCCTGAGGGCTACTTTGTTCCATATTATAGGACCCATGCCAATAGAAAAAAAACCTGCTTTTTAAATGTAATTTTCTGGATTATTATGGGGATAGTTGCTCTTATTCCTATGCAGAAGTATCCTCCAGGATCTTTGAGTTACATAAAAGTAGTTCTGAGTGTTCTCATAAAAGCACAAAATAGAGAAGTTTAGGAAGTATCTAAGCCTCTATTATCTACTAGTAGTTAAAAGTGTGTGATTTACAAAATAAAGAATTTGGACCATGGCAATCTTGCAGTTTAGGCTGGGGCAAGCCCCAGATGAACCTGTCTTGATGATATCTTGTGTGACACAGTGTTATACACTAGGGACTATTGATAAGTATTACAATCAAATCATAATGTTGTAGACAGCGCTGGATTCACATTTCATCAGGTTCTTAAGCTGGAGAGTTCCAAGAGTTATAGAGTCTCTATTTTGAATACTCCTAACCATGAATAAGTAATTACCAGTGCCCCCCCCCAGTATAGAGACCTTCTAGGAATTTATAGTTAGTTGAATTTTAATAAATATGTATTTTATTCTTGATACAACTAAAGTAGTATCAAGAAAAAAAGAAATCTTCCCATTAGTTTAGAAGAAATGCTTCTGGATACGTGCATATTTTGATTATTTAAGTGCTTTGCATTCAACCCAGGGCCTTGCTTATGCTAAGCACATACTCTACCACTGAGCTACATACCTGACCCTAAACCTTCATCTTTTATCACCAATTTTTCTGTCTTAAAGGAAAAATAAAAAGAGGTTTTAATGAGTATGTAGTTTGAAACAGCTTAACAATGTATTTACAAATATCTCTTACCTACAGTTTCCCATTGCTTTCCCTGGCTTCTTCCCATTTTTCCCTTCACACTTCTTTCCTGATGGCAGTTGGCAGCCAGTGGAAGATACACCAAAGATAGCCAGAGAGCCCCTAGAAATGTTAATGCTGCATCCCTGGCCCAAACAAACTGTAGAGAGGAGCTCTTCATGTCCCCTGCTTCCAGCAGGTTCCATGACCCATCCTCCCCTGAACCCATGATGGTTTGTGTCACAAATGCCCTTCTTGTGGTGCAAGACATAGTCCCTCAATATCCCTTGTTGCCACTAGCTTCTGGTGCCACATTAACTGCATATTTTGTTGTCTTTGTCATTTCTTCGAAATATATAAAATACATTTCAATTGTGAGAAATATCAAGACAATAACCTTAATATATTCAATAAATGGGTTTTTAAATATACGAATATATGCTCCTCTATGTTGACTATGTTTTGTCAAAAATATTTAAGGCAACCTAAGGAAATTTATACTACAAAAGAAAGTATAATGGGGTTCATTTCTGTGTGTGTAACTGACACAGTGCTAGATACTGGGCTAAGTAGCAACTAATTCTGTGATTAATATAATTTCTGTGTAGTGATGTCAAATCCATAGTTAATCAGTGGGAGAGCAGGAATAAATATTCATTGCTTCATCTTGTATTCACATATTCTTTCAGCAAACGTTTATCGAGGGACTTCTGTGGACCACACATTGCATCAAATGTTGGAGACAAAACTGAACCAAGAGTAGTGGCAACAGTTGAGTGGCTCCCGTAGAGTTGATAAAGTCAAGAGCATCACCCATCACCCAAGCTAAGGTCTGAAAAGTCAGTAGCCACAAGAGCCCATAGAAAGACCCCCACATGACTCTGATGGACTCAGAAGAGTCTCTGTGAAGCTAAGCCTTAGAGGAGGAGTCAAAGCAGAAGAATAGGAACCCCATGCTCAAAATGATGGAAGTAGGAGAGGCTATTTGAATATGAGGGAAATAAACAATATTGGAAAGCTTTCAGCCAAGGAGGGCTGAGTTTGTACTAAGAAAAATAGGTGGGGGCCGGGGCATGAAGACTCACATATGCCCCCTTACAGGGTTTGGAAACATGCCTGCTGAAAGGAGGGAGAAACTTCCATGGTGGTTGTAGGCAGAGCAGACCGTGAATAGCTTTATGGTTTGGCGCTATTGCTCATGCATCAGTGTCGTAGACAGCAGCAGGGAGAGCAGTCGGGAAGCTCTGATGAGATCCAGGCATGAGATGCCGAGAGGCTGAACCATGGGGAGACTCTGCCAATGGAGAGGGGGTGTAGCATGTGAAAGATATTTAAGGGAAGACTCAGTAGAACTTGGCAATGGATGATAGGTAGGAAGTGAGAAAGGGAGATCAGATTCTAGGGTAACTGCCAAGTTCCTGGCTTCAAGGGGAAGATGAAGAATTGAATTTCCTGGATTTGTGTCTTTTCTCCCTGGACATTTCTTGACCATTTATTATGTATCCAAGTTTTACATTGCTTTGTAGGCAGGGGCTCACGATAATGTACAAAGAACGTGTTTTTATTTTCTCCATTTTGTAGATGAAGAAATTGAAGCATGAACGTTCAAGTTAGTTGCCAGAAGTTCCCACAGTGGTTGATGGGAGAGAGAGGTTCTGGTTGGGTCAGTCCAGCTTTCTGGCTTGTGTTCTAATCACACTACGTGACATTAATAGTGAGCAGCATTAATATTTTCATAGCTATACATCAGAGTCAGCTTATTTCAGAAAATCTTGTAAATCATCTATTTCTTACGCATCTGAAACTTTAAATAGACTTTGTGTCTCTAAGTAACCCACTATTGTAATGGGTCTGTTTTTCTTAATTTTTATAATAGATTTTAATGTTTTGCCTAAAGGTACTCTTTTTTAAAAAAATTTTTTTTGAAAGATAAGAATAAAAATGACCAACACCGGGACTTCAAATCCTCAAGGACACATTGGTGTAAGGACAACATGACAGTGTGTAGATGCTTGATGGTATGTCAGGCAGTGTGCAGAGGAATTCCCAGGGGATGCTGTTTCTCTCTCCCTCTGTCCCTCTCATCTGTTCCTCTCATCTATGAGTAGGTATTATTTCCATCCCCATTTTTTTCATAGGTAAAACCTTCAAAGAATTCACCTGAAATCCTATAACTAGTCAGAGTTGGACCTAGGCTTTAATGTGGATCATAGGATCTTGGAATCTGAGACTCTAGAAGTCTAAAGTTAAAGCAGTGAAGGGTTTGAGAACAGGTTTGAGGATGCATGAACTTCAGTGTTTCTTGCTGCAGGAGGTTAGTACTGCTTGACATGTCACAGGTTTTCCTCATGTCCATCAGCTAGTTATCTGTGGCATCCATAGTGTAAGGTGCCAGGCCACATGAGGTTTCATATTGCAACAGCTGGACTTTTGTGGGGCATGGTTGTGTCGTCCCCAATGAGATACAAGGAACCTGCTCTAGAAAGTATAGAAACTCTAGGTTTATAGGGAACTTGGTATCCCTATTTGCATACTCAATCTTCTGTACTATAATTATGTGTTTATATGTCTGGCTTACCAGGAGACTATGAGCTTCTTGAGGCCAGATATGTGTCATAATCATTTGCTGTTACAAACTGGTGCTTGCTGGGTGGGTAGGTGGGTGGTAGATGGGCGGTGGACGAGAGCCAGTATCATGCAATGATTAACAGCATGGGCTGTAGATAAGATTGTCTGAGATCAGATGATGGCACTATCACGTGTCTGTGTGACCTTGGGGAAGCTGACCTCTCTGTGTCTCTTCACCTGCAAAATGAATGTACTAAAAAGTATGTGCTTAGTCATAGGGTTTTAATGAGATTTTAATGAGTTGGTTTTAGAACAGCTTGGCACAAAGTAAGAGCCTTATAGTATTGGTTGTTGCTGCTGTTGTTCAGAGTTAATAGAAGAATAAATGAATTAATTTCATCCTAAACCTTCGGGGATTGTACCCATAAGTTAACTCACTGAAGTCCAGCAGGCTAGATTCCTGGGAACTAATCTGGCTGCAGCCTGTCTCCGCTCTTTAGAGGAGGGAGGATAGAAAAAGTCTTAGCTCACTCTGGGAAAAGTTGTAAACCTTTGTCCTTTGATGTTGCACTTTTGATATTTAGAAGTAAGAAAGCTATGAAATAAAATTTGCTTGTGGATCTGTTCCCCGTTACTACCACGCTACATTTTTTTCCTCATCTGTTTAAGTATTAACATTTTCTTTTCTTGATCAGTTATCATTATGACCACTGCAAGATCATGTTAGATAGATCATACATTTATTAATGTCTGAATGTGTTACTTTAACATTTCCAATTAGTTTTGACATTTCTGTACCCTGGCTACTGGTAACTATTTCTTCACTACTCTTCAGACCCATAGTCCTTTCTGTCCCTTCATATAACTTGGACAAGATATTACTTTGTGTGGGTTTTTTTTAATATCAATATAGAAAAAGTTTGCTTTTCATAGGTATGCTTGGAGAAAAAGCATAGGACTTGGCAAGAGTTTGCTTTCTTTCTAGTTAGATTATTGGAAAGGTATAAATTAATCATACCCCTTTTACCTGCATCTGGCCATTTCATAACATTTATGCACTTAAGGAATACCTCTCTGTAATAGGTACTAGCAACATGCAGGAGGAGACCTATGGGGCCATCTACCTTCTCTGGTTTAGATTCTACTTATAGTGTTGAGATAAAGGACCATAGAAACAACTTTTGGTGGATCTCCTGTGTGCTGGGTGCCTTTTGCCTTCTTCATCTTACTTGACATTATATCAACACTGTCATGACATGGTGTTATCCTCATGCACAGAGGCATTAACCAAAGCTTGGGTCTGTTATACAACTTGCCTCAAGTCACAGATACAGGTGTGTTTGAAACCAAAGTCTGTTTGGTTCTCAGACCCTTACCCAGGCTTTTAGAACCTCTACAGGAGTTTTCTTGGGGTTTTTGGTAATGGAGGTGCAAGGTTAACGATCACATTTGAGGTGTTAAAAAACACAATTAGTAAATGATTTAACTTTCAGCAATTATTTAAAAAAATTTATTTGAAAATCTGCAAATGGGCTGGGTTGTGGCTCAGTGGTAGAGCACTTGCCTAGCACATTTGAGGCACTGGGTTCAATCCTCAGCACCACATAAAAATAAAGGTGTTGTGTCCACCTACAGCTGAAAATGTATTTTAAAAAATCTGCAAACTGTATAAACCATTTTACTAAAGTTAATGTACTTCTATTAAAATAATTTTTAAGTGAAATCTATTCATTGAAACAAAACAAAACAAAAACTGTTGACATATGCACACTGAGTCATGTTAGCTTATATATTGAAGGGGGATGTCTAAATACAATATTAGATGCTGTTATTTTATCCAAATTTTACTCTAAATAAATATTTGTATGGAAAGATAATATTTGAAAACAACTAGTCTCCCATAAGTTGGTCCAAATCAGTGTTCTGATCTGTATAAAATAAAAGTAGAAGAATTGAGCAGAAAGCAATAAAAATGAAACTCTGGTGTTCAGGATATGGGTCAGGTCTGTTTCTGACATTTATCCCATTCACTCAAGTTTATGCTGTCATGGATCCAAAGTGGCATAATGAAATAAGATGGGCCCATCATTGCCCAGTACAGAAGCTGCCTATAAAATGTATAGATTGCAATTTAAATTTAATGACTTCTAGTAAATTATTTTTTAGCCATTGGTCATCTGACTAATTAGGGTCATATCCTTGGTTCTGCATGAACTCAGATGAAGTTCATTAGAATAGGTAGAACAGAGACTACTGTTCATATCTGCCAGATCAATACCTTGGAGGTTACCAGGATGTTAAGCTTCCCAGTACATCATTGGAGAAGGCTGATGTATGGATTGCATGGGAGAGAGCTGGGGGAGGTGGCATACGTCTGTAATCCCAGCTACTCAGGAAGCTGAGGCAAAATGATCCCAAGTTGGAAGCCAGCCTTGGCAATTTACTGAGACACTGTCTCATCAGGGAAAGAGCTGGTGATATAGCGGTAGAGCGCTTGCCTAGCATTTGCTAGTCACTGAGTTCAATCCCCAGTCCTGGACAGGGGGTCAATGAGTGATGAGAGGAATGGGAAATGGAATTAGGATATAGAAAGATCAGAAGAAGGAAGGAAGTTCAAGATCTTCTAGGTACCGGAAGTCAAGTAGGAAAACACTTATACCTGTCAATTCTTCTAAAACTCTTGTGATTTTTTTTTAATCCTGATAAAATACAACTTTTTAAGAGGTCTATGCAATTAAAGAAGGTATAAAAACAGAAAATTTTAAGAGGATTAAAAACACTAATAGAGTAGGTAAGCCATATAGAAAGAAATGGGGAGATTAAGTATCACAATTTATGATGGGGTCTGGATATAAATTCATGTTGAAACTGTTCTTGTTTAGCTATGTGGCCTTGAACAAAATTTCTCTGGGCCTGTTTCCATATTGATCAAATGAGAATATTAATTTTTAAATGGAGATACTGTAAATAAGTGCATTTCACCGGATTCCTGGCATAAAGGGAGTACTTAGCGAGAGTTTCCCGCTTCCTCTCCTACATTATGGACTCTCAAATGTAATTGCGAGACTATAGTCAAGAAGGAGGTAGTGGAACTGAGTAAGTTAAGGAATGTTCTGACAGTTTTCCTACCTCATAAGCATTCAGAACATTATTTGCAAAAATGATTTGCTGAATGAAATTTTACCACTAGTCCACCTTTCCCAAATAACCATTTGAGTCCTGCAGTTTGGCTCTTTGCAGACTTTCTAATCCTTAGAGAATTAAATCTGTCATTTTGAGAAATACTCCCGAAGACTCATATGTTAACTACATTTTCCATTCATTAACACTGTTATTAATTAGTTTCTCTGGGTGGCTAAATGATTGCCTAGGTAGATATTAAAGCTTAAGAACCACATGCACAGATGGAGGAAGTACAAATGATTCTTTTACTTTATTTTGCTGATTCAAGTACAAATATTTTAAAAAAGGGAAAAAAAAAAGCCAGGCATAGGCATCCAGTGACTCAGGAGGCTGAGGCAGGAGGGTCACAACTTCAAGGCCAGCCTCAGCAACTTAGTGAGACCCTGTCTCAAAATTTAAAAAATAAAATAAAAAAGAACTGGGAACATAACTCTGTGGTCAAACACCCCAGGGTTCAATCTCCAATGTTTAAAAAAAAGTGTAAGTATTGAAATATTTTTTGAACAAAAGTACTTGAGCTGAATGAAGAGTCTTTATAGCTTTGATTTGAGAAGAAACAAAATGTTTCTTTTGCAATATGTCTATAAGATATTACACACACACCCTAATAGATAATTCATGACCAACCAATTTATCATTCCCTCTAGGCAGAATGGCCACGACAGAGGTGTTGTGATAGCTTTGTGATAATTTGGGATTATTATGAATAATTGACCTCATGAACCCTTTTCCACCTTTTATACCAAGTTTGTGAACCCAAAGTGGCTCACTGGCTCTCCCCATTTGCCAGCAATTTTTCTTCTTCATATTTTCTCAGATGGTTACTTGCTAGGGCCACTAAATTTCTTCAGCCACATACAGCAAGTTACCCAGTACCTGACCAATTGGCCTGATTCCATAACTGCCACTTAGCTTCAACAGTGTATTTCTATATTTCCACTCCCCTTAAACCAATAAGAAAAACTAAGCCTGAAACTTGGATGTCTCTCCTTAGACATTTTCATCATAGACTCCATCTGATTTCTTTCTTTCTTTCTTTGGGTTATTTTTTGTTTTGTTTTGTTTTGTACCAGAATTGAACTCAGGGGCGCTTAACCACAGAGCCACATCTATAGCCCTTTCTGGATTTTATTTAAAAACAGTCTCTCATTGAGTTACTTAGGACCTCACTAAGTTGCTGAGGCTGGTTTTGAACTTGTGATCCTCTTCCCTCAGCCTCCTGAGCCCTTGGGATGACAGGTGTGCACCACTATGCCCAGCTTGATTTCTGTTTTTCAAAGGACAGTGAAGCAAAAGTATGGGAAGAATGTACTCATTCTTTTATTTATTGAGCTTTAAATCCTTGAACTTACCAGGTACTTCATTAGGTGCTTGAAGTAGATTACTGTATTGAATCCTCATGAAATGGCTATTATGGTCCCAATTTTCTGGGTTAGGGAAGTTATACTCTGAAAATGTGGATAGCTTTCCAAAGTCCCACAGTCATCCCTGTGCCTGTCTTATCACTTCACTCTTGTTGTTACCCTCAAGTCACCCCTGGAAGTACCATTTTCGCAGAATACTGAGCACCATGAGATAAATCATTCCTGGACCATGAAATACCATGCTGGGGTTTCTTCCCTGCTAGAAAATCCCTAGTAGAATCCTACTCATGATTTCTCTTTTTCTCCCAAAAGAACAGTATACAATGGAGTGTGGCAGGTAGGAGGGTGATATTTCTGGATGTAATAAATAAGTTACTTCATTTCAGATCACTTTCACTTCAAACATTTATTAGGAAATAATCCTATTAATGATTAAGAAATGTAAACATAATAAATTCCCCAAATGTTTTTATCTATGTATGGAGGGGGCCTGAGATTGCACCCAGGGGTGCTCTATCACTAAGCTATATCCTGGACCCTTTTTATTTTCACCTTGAGAAGGGTCCTGCTAAATTGCTGAGGCTGTCCTCAAACTTGCAATCCTCCTACTTCAGTCTCCTGAGTAGCTAAGATTACGGGTGTGTGCCACACGCCCAGCAAGTGTTTGTATTTTTAAAGATAAGTAGCAAAATCATTTTGTGTTGGCTGAATTTGTTGGTTTCTGAAATGCATCTATTCGCATGTTTGCTGAGGCCTTCTATTTCATACTCATCATTTTTATGAGAGAACTGTGGAAAAAGCTGGCTTTAAATAACTTACTCAGCTGGCCTCAAAAACAGTCAAATGTTTACAGCTTAGATTAGAAATTAAAATGCAATTTGTAGAAAGGTAAGAAATTAACACCAACATCAAAATCTACTTCAGATGACATTTTTTTCTAAAAATATTTGACTCACCATGGGCTTTGCCAGGATCTTTTCTTATTAGCATAGAAAAGACCCCACATGAACTGATCTTTGTTTACTCTTAACAATGAAAAAGGGTGAATGAAAAGTTTAAATTGAGGGAGGGGACTTGGCAAATATTAGAATTCTCAAAAATTTTTATTATTCAAAATTAGATATCTTATGGGTTTTGCTAGCAAGCCTCAGTTTGAAATTATAGCAAACCTGCCAACAAGAGCCAGTTCCATTTACAGTAAAATAATTGGTAGGTACTAAAGGTTATTGTCTGTTAATCTTTGAAAGGACCCTTTGAGTAAATTGGCATTATTTCCATTTTACCAAATAAATTCAATTTCCAAGTTTTATTTTTTTTATCAGTAACAGCAAAAGGTATAGGGTGAACTTGAACCCATAGCCATTGGACTCCAAGGTTTCTCCCCCACACTGCCCCTGCATTTCATTATTATGCTTGTAAATTGTCAAGCATATAAGATTCTGGTGCTTAGGGAAAGTGTGTACTTCCATTATTTTCTAATCAGTTGTTATATCATTTTTCATTTACCTTTCATCATTACTGGTACTGTTCATGCGTTCTACATATTCAATACTAGGTAAAGAGGGCTTTTAAAATAATGATGTGTGTGATTTGAGCTTTGTTTTTATCTTCAGATGGTACAAAGGGGTGTTAAGTACTATGTGTGTGATTTGAGCTTTGTTTTTATCTTCAGATGGTACTAAGGGGTGTTAAGTACAGCGATTTTGAATCAAGTACAAAAAGATCAGGGTTGTTGCTTACACCATGGATTTACAGTCTGAGGAAATAACATTTATCAAAACCATAACCTTGAATAATACATTTTGTTTTCTATTAGTAAATCCCCTAAATATCTAGTCATCTTATTCCCAGCCCCATGTCTGCCACCTGGATGGTCAGGACTCAAGGAGACACAGGACATGCTGGAAGAGACGCAGCTTCTGAGGTCACTGAATGTCTCCCTGGCTGCCTCCCTTCTTCTTTAAGGACCTGCTGTCCCTTAAGGCAGTGGCTGGCTCACTAAAACCTGACTCAATAACATGATGAGTAGACTTAGTTACTTCTGTCAACACTCAAAATACATTTGCCTGCCCTTAACAGGAAGATAACCATATTGATGTTTTAAAATGCTGAGTGTCATTAATTTCTTTACTTTGAGGCATGACCATTGTTAATGATCCCTGCTTTACTATGCCTCTTCAGTTGGAGTCATTCCCTGCTGTCTAAAAATAAATGGTTTCATTATGCACATTTATTCCATCTACATGTATTCCAAATAGAATTGATACATTAATACTGGGAATCCAAGCAAATGAAATTCACACATTCACTTGTCTTCATTACTGTAGAATTCATGATCCTGATAATCCGCCTCAATTCCAGTCTGTGGATTGTTTCAAAAGGTTTTGAATGTGCCTCATCTTATCTGAAATTGGATCTTTGAGAGTGACCAGGAATGTATTTAAAATGCATGTTTCCTCTGCTGACAGTGTTATGAACTGCCAGCCCTCCCTGGGCTTGACTTCCTGTCGTCACATGGGGGTAGGAATGGTAGCATGACTTCCTGCTCCTTTGTGTCTAAGTCCAGATCTTGGTCTTTCTCCCAGCTCCCCACTGAACAGCCTTGTCTTAAGTGGCCCCCGTTGTAATTTGACTTTACATAATATGTTTCAGTGGATTTTTCCATGGGATCAGATTAAAATTTCAGTGGATTTTTCTACGGGAGAAGATTAAAATACTTATCTACCCATCCATTTGGCCTCTGATGGGCATTATGCTTTTATTTGCTTTCTGACGGATTAGTCAGGATTTTGTTTGTGACAAAGGGCAAGCACTCTAATATTCATTTGGCATCCTTGGGTTTGACCTGCTTTCCTGGAGCTTCATTTCAGCTTTAGTGGAGCCTAACTTATTAGGCTGTTCTGTGTCTGCTCATACAACTTAATCTGCCGTAGTTTTGTTTTGTTTTTAAGTAAGTGCTGCTGGAGATCTCTGAAATAAGAGGAAAACTAATTTTTGGAGACTCCAAGGAACCAGGGAAAGGGCCTGGGTGGAGCTGTGGAGTTGGTGAGGCCTGGGTTTGATTCTTGACACTGTCGCTTCTTTTTGTGGAGTTGCAGTCATTTAACCTCTCTGAGCCTCTCTGCCTTCATCCATAACAATACCTACCACAAAGGGATGCGATGAAGACTCAATTAAATTGAACCCGAAGTGACCGGCACAATGCAGTGATTCAGCAAATGCTCATACCTCCCACTTCTTTTTCCCTGGTGGTGCACATTGGAAGAAATGAAAACTTGTTTCATGTGAAGTGTATTTAGTGAGACTTGTCAGTTAAAACGGGAAAGTATGTTTACTGAAATGAACTATGAGCAGGAGGTCAGTAAATAAGTAAACGATAAGTACACGGCTGCATTTATGTTGGAGTGTTTATTCCAAAAAGGACAGTTAAAATGAGAACCCTATTTCTATCAGGAGGAAATTCAGTCTTTGGAACAGAGGCTCAGGTTCTAGAGAGGTGCCCTGGCTTTCCATGCTTTCCCAGTAAGCCTCTAGTTTCTTCTGCAGAACCCAGCCTCTAGTGCAGGTGGATTTCTGCACTAGATCAGCTTGGTGGATTTCTGAATCAAGTTACGAGCCAGCCTTTATTTCTTAGGGCTTCATGGGTTTCCCTAGGCATTCCCACTGAAAGTCTCCCCCGGCATCTGCTGCTGGACTCCCAGCTAAAAACACTTAGACGGATATTGTCAGCAAAAGTTCTGTTCTAGTGACTCTCAGAAGACAGCTTTGGAGCCAGTATCTGATATGCAGTTTCCCAGGGACAATTAGAGAGAAGTAAGCAAACTGCTGACAGATGGGGTTTCTTGCTAAATATTAACTGTCAAGTGAAAGAAGACTTCTTCAAGAACTTTTGAGACTATTTAATACCTGTTGTGCTACTTTAACTCCCTACTTGATTATGTGTAATTTTTTTTATTGATTGCCCAAAACATTACAATGCTCTTGACATATCATATTTCATACATTTGATTCAAGTGGGTTATGAACTCCCATTTTTACCACATGTACAGATTATGTGTAATTTGCTAGAGCATTCTTTGTGTTCTCCTAACTTTTTTTTTTCTCACCATATAAGAAATAGATGTCCATTGTAGAAATAATATTAAGCACAGGGAGGAAAAAATCACCCAGAGGAACATAGGTGTAATTGTTTCAAATATATATTTTTAAATATTATTCTGTGCATATATTTGCTTAGCTGCTTCTTTTACTCTCTATTTTCCTCCCCAAAGATGAATGGAAATGAGATAGTAGTAATAGCTCTTCTTTGATAGCCTCATTTTCCCAACTAAATATATAGTGGGAACATGAAAATACCTATGTCCATTTTAATAAATATCTAACATTCTACTTTATGAATGTACCAAAATGTTTCCAGTTAATCTTATTTTTCTATATTTTGTTGATTTCAATTTTATGAAAATTGAAAAATTATGAAAAATATCACAAAGGACAATACCATATGCTCTTTTTTTCTAAACCATAGTGTGGTCATTTTATGCCACCTTGGTTATTCTGGTGATTTTTTTTTTTTTTTCTGGTGTTCAAGGTTCTCTATTTACAACCTCATTTCCCACAGATCTGCTAGTTGACATTAGTTCTAGTTCAGATTACTCTGTCACTATTACAGAGTGTACTCTTCTTTCCCATCTCTATCTTTGTGTTGCTCTGCCTGCCATTCCTTTCACCATTCTCTGTGTGCAAATAATTCAGAGAGTCAGGGCCCTTTTCTAATCCCACCTTCCTGAAACACGCATGTACACAGCTGATAGTAACCTCTTTCCATTATTTTACAACTGTTTGTATCGCTCAGGGATTGTACAACACTCTGTACAGAATTGCAATTTTCTGGGATGATATCTAGATGAAAAATATCATATTGTGAAATATCTTAATTCTGAAATCTGGGCAAGTCCCCTACGTTTGCAACTTGAGTCCCTTTCCTTGTGAATTTAACATGGAGGACCCCAACACAATGGTTCCAGAAGTCCTTGCCAGCTCCAGGGCTCCCTCATTCTCCTACCACACTCCACCTTACTTGGGCAGGACCACACTGATTCATAGAATGCCCTCTCAAGAGTCCCCTTGGATTGATCTGTCCTCTTGGGTGAATAAGTGGAAGTGGTATGGAGGTCTCCACCCACAGTGCTTGCTTTTTCTCCTACTTTCATTATCTCACCTGAGATCTTTTGAGTTCAGTGACTTTCAGTGGGAAAGAAGCTGCTGCATCATATCCACCTGGGTTAGTGTGACCTCCTGGCCTTCTTGGCCCAAGACTTAGTTTTCCTAGCATACGGGCCTTTGTGATAAAACTCGATAGCAAGGCCCTTCTCCCCAAAGATATACAATTGTTTGTCTTATCCAGGATGATACATTTTAGGATATCTATACTGTGTTTTTCCTATACCTGCATACTTATGATAGGGTTTAATATGTAAATTAGGTACAGGAAGAGATTAATGACTAATAATAAATTAGAATTTTAATAATATACTATGATAAATTTGCCAGCAAATCATCAAATAAGGGATACTTAAACAGAAGCACTGCAGTACTGCAACAGTTGATCTGATAACCAAGATGGTCCCTGTGACTAACAAGCAGGTGGCATATACAGTGTGGATACCTGAACAAAGGGATGACTTACATCTCTAGTGGGACAGCACAGGGCAGTGTGAGACCTCATCACACTACTCAGAACAGGGCACCATTTAAAACGTATGTGTTGTTTATTTCTGGAATTTTCCATTTAATATTTTTGGACAGTGGGCATCAGGTAACTGAAACCATGGAAAGTGGAACTGGGTAGGGCTGGGACCTACAGTGTTAGAAGTGGTGTGGAGGTATCAAATAGCAGAACAAGAGCTCTCTCAGCTTGGTTTGCTGTGAAGGTTTTGCCTTCTATCTGTAAGCGTGATGTCACTTTTCTCCCTCTAGAAGACTATTCCCCATTTTTAAAAATTTCTAGTGTGGACAGTGAGTATTATTTTTTCCTAAATATTCTGCCATCTCTTGATTGTTTATGCACAGAGAACCCTTTCACATGCCATGCCTTGGCTAGTACAGGAAAGTTTATAAAATTCAGTTTTCAGTAACAAATACTACTTTATTTGAGGCCAAATTTTTTGGCTTTGTTTTTGTGTCTCTGACTCTTCAGGTTCCCTGGATTGAGTGTCTTATTCACCTGGTCTTATTTTGATTTTTTTCTGGCCTTAACTTTTTTTTTTTTTTTTTTTTTAAGAGAGAGTGAGAGAGAGAGAGAGTGAAAGAATTTTTTAATATTTATTTTTTAGTTTTTTTGGCAGACATAACATCTTTGTTTGTATGTGGTGCTGAGGATCAAACCTGGGCTGCACACATGCCAGGTGAGCGGCGCTACCGCTTGAGCCACATCCCTAGCCCTCTGGCCTTAACTTTTCAAAACTGTATCCTCCTTTGGCCCTCTCTACCTTAGCCAAGGATAGGATGCTTAAACCTTCCATCTCACACACTCAGAGACCCCAGATCTGGCTGCCGTCTTCTGCCAGGCAATGCGATATTAGACAAAAATTACCACTGCTCAAGGTCAGCCTCAGAAACTTAGTGAGATCTTGTCTCAAACTAAAACGTAATGAGGACAGGGGACATACCTCAGTGGAAGGTAGGTTGTAGCTCCTGGGTTCAATCCTCAGCATGCATCTCAAAAGAAGCCCACCATTATCTTATTAGGAAATGTTTTGATGGGACCACTACTGAGTAACATAACTAAAGTGTTCTATGTGCCAGAGAATCGCATCTCATCCACACTTGCATGATTGAGACAACAAACATGATCTCAAATTGTGTTACTGTGAATACTGGGTTAAAAACATAGCATCTATGTATCTTGCTTCCATTTTTATACCAATCACTCAAATACTATTTAAGGTACTAGTAATGACTTTCATGGACTGCAGATTAAAATGTGTCGTCTAGTCACTTTGTTAGTAAATGAATTATTGCATTTCTTTTAAATGAAAAAAAAAAGCTACTAGAAATCTGAATTTGAACTTACAGGGTTTACATAAAGGAGAAATACATCATTTTGAAGGGCAGAGTTGTGTGGAAAATTCCCAATCCCTGGAGTCAAGGAATCTTAGAGGTGGAAGGGAACTTCGAGGTCACTGAGCCGGGGCTCTGCAGAACCTGCCTCTCCTTGACAGTAGCTCTATGAATTGTTTGTCAGTCTCTGCTTATGAATTGCCTTCGAGTGGAAATGTCCTACGTCTAAACATAGTCCCCATTGCAGAATGGTTCTAATTGTTAGAACATGCTCCCTTATTTTAAGACTAAATCTAGCACCCTGTTATGTCCACCCATATGCCAGCTATTTATATAGATGAAGATAGTGGTATGTAGGTGCTGCTGCCTTTCCAAACTAAACACTCCAATTTCTTTAGAAACTCTGCATAAGACATAGTCATGAGACCCCTTAATCCCCTCATAGCCATCATGTGATGCCTAGAATTGAAGAAGGATTTCGAATGTGGAATTTCGGTTCATGGTATACACAGCACATGATCAGCTGTTGTCATTATTGGTAAAAGGGTTCAAGGTCCCAGCTATTTTGAAGAGAAGGCATTTAATGAACCTACTCTGTCCGTTTTCTTGGGAACTTTGTTTCTATTTTGCATGTAAATATTTATCCTTCCTCTTTAACTTAGACTTATCTCTTGGTTGGCATTGACATTTATACATTTCACTGATCTGTGAATACATTAGAACATTTAAAAATAGCTAAGCATAGATTTTTAAAACTATGAAATTTTCATTCCTTCCAATACTTTATCTATCTCCTGTGTTTTCTTTAATATCTCCTATACCTTTATTCATCATACTTAAAAATTATTTTCCAAGTAATTATTAAGGACCAGTATTTGCCCTGCATGGGGTTTTTTCTTCTTTTTGCCACCCTCCTTTTTCTTTTCTTTTTGCCCCCTCTTCTTTTTTTCTGCTTTCTTTTCTTACCTTCTTTATCCTTAAAGTATTGGCTAGAATTCACCACAACAGGTAGACATGTTTCAATTTCAGTTGGATTCCAAAGAGGGAAGAACAAATTATATAATGCGTTAAAATGTATGGAAGTTTGATTATCATGTGTTTTAGACTAACCAATTTCGTAGGTAAAGAGTTGACTTCTTAGGCACTCATTTTTATGGACTGAATCCTGAGACACTGGCAAGTATGGAGAATTACTTTGACAGTGAATTAGCCAATAATAAGGGCATTAAAAGAGAAAAATTCTGAAATATTGCATTGCAGTGATGATAAAACATACACGTTATTTTGTTTCTACAGCATTTCAACAGTGCAGTTAAGCAGAGAAAACATGCTTTAAGTCCCTTGGGAAATGGTGACTTGGTAAAGGAGACAGTCAAGAGTAAATGAATTAAAAACAGTTTTATGGCTGACAGAGAAAGTCTAGAATGTTCAATGGAAGCCTTATAAAGAATCTGCGAGGACAGAGATGAGACAGAGTCATGTGGAGAATAAGACTGGTCCTGATGATCCAGAAGTATGGGCAGATATCATAGAGAACTCAGGTAGAAAAACTACAGGAAGGATGATTGGTTGACATGATGGCTCACTGAATGAAAGTGTGTGTTTGTGTGTGTGTGTGTGTGTGTGAGAGAGAGAGAGAGAGAGAGAGAGAGAGAGAGAGAGAGAGAATCCAAGGAGGATAGGTCACAGGTGACAGACGTGAGCGTCTGAGGCTGCTTATACCTTATAGTGAGGAGGGAATGCTGAGGATTTGGCTTTTGTGTGTTTGAGATATACTCCCCTTCCTTCTGCCTTCTCCTGGTGGTTCTTATATTTTTGTGTTTGTGTACCTCTGTCAACATATGTTTTTGCCAATAAGACATTAGCGTAAGTTGATTTTGAACTTGGACTTTTCAGTTTTCTCAAATGCCAACATTCTGGATTTGGAACACCAGAGAGAACAGAAATTCACTGAACTGATAAATTAGAAACCTGGAGAATAACTGTTGAATTATTTTGAGAAGTGCTGAAACCATTGATTTTTGTCTAAGCTATCATTTACAGGGCAAGAGAATATTAGACAAGCTTGTTTTAATACTTCTTGGATTTAGATTATGACAGTCTTCAAGACAGGAACTGTGATGCCCTGTTCATGTTCTCCATATACCATAAGAATTTGTTACATTTATGATAAGGGTTTTTTTTAACTGTGTCTTCCATTTTGAAAGCAATATATTTATGGTGGCAATCAAAAAACAAACTGAAAAGTAAAAAAATATCATCCACAATAAATTATGTGATCGATTTAATGCAATCAATTTCTCCACTTTTTCTAACAGTATTAGAAGCTTAATTTTTAGAAGTTTAGAGAAATGAAAAAGAAAGGAAATGTCTTGGAAAAACAATAGGAGAATAGATTTCCATTACAAATCTGTCTGTTAACAAAAATGGGCATGAATACCCATAAGATGTCTGAATGCTCTGAAAATTTGCCCAGCTGATTTGAAACCACACATGCCAGGTTTAACTTTCTGAAATGTGCTACTTTTATTGGAAGACTATTTCAAGTTTGAAGCTGGATTTTAAAGAGTCTAGCAAAAAAATATTAAAATGTATTCAGTTGACCTTTTTATAAAACACTGCTGGGGAAGCATACATAATGCTTTGACAAAAAATGTTGCCCTATCATTAAACATTAAAGCCGTATCAGCAAGGAATGCTGTTATACCAAAACTTGTGGAATTAATTTGTTTTTTGGTGGTTCTTATATTTTTGTGTACCTCTCTGCAATTTTAATTTCAGTAATTATAATTTTAATATCAGTATTTGCAGTTATTAGTTCTAGCAGAAATAGAGAAACGCATATCTAACCTGACTAAAATGTTTAGATTGGAGAGTCAAAATAGAAAAAAATGAGACAAAACTGTTGTAGTTCATTGTTTTTATAAAGATAAAAACCTATCTACTACTTAATGCAATAGATAGTTATGTTTAATAGGAAGTTCCCTGGATGGAACAGTTGTAAAATTCATAATGGTACTTGGCGATCTAAATGAAGCATTTTAATTACAATAATTGTGTCTTGATGTGTCTGTGTTTGAGGTCAGATTTCAACCATCATAAAATGAAGCATATTCTGTGGGAAGTAGCCTTTTTAGACTATTGTTTACTATAGTAGACAGCAGCTGGGACGTGTACTTTAGATATGAGGGAAGTCCCAAGGTCCCTCGTGTCAGCAGGGGAATGTAGCAGGAAAGCCTAGACCAGAATTTTTAACTTGAATTTGCAATTTAATGCAGAGCTTTTAATTGCATTCTCAGCAATATTTGCTTTCATCTCATAACAATCAACTGTTCATGGTAACATCCTAGTATAAAATGTGGCACTAGAAATCTCTCAAAAACACTTATTTTATTTGCCTCACAATTACATGTCCAGAAAATTCTAAAAGGACCTCTATGCTTAAAATCTTATTTTTCTTTTTAATGTTGAAAGGGGGTTCTTTTTTTAATGCATAATTTACTTTGCAGCCAAATGGACTGATCCAAAGTGTGTAGTTACTCAGTTTTGACAAATGCATACAATCATTCAACCCATCCTTCAACAGATATGGAAACTTTCATCCCCCTTAAAAGTTCCTTTGTTCCTTTGCCCTGTTGGTGTCTCTCCTCCACTTGAAGCAGTAGCCAGTGTGAGGATTTCCAGCACTGCTGTCAGAGCCTACTGTTAACTCTTAGAGGTTGTATGTCATACTGAAATCAAAGATCTTTAAAACTACATTTTCCTTTGAGGAGTTTTTGTCCCCCTAGGCCCTTAGAAAATCATTCAGAAGTACATGTGTAGACAAAGAATGGGCCATATAAAACTTTAGTGTATTGCTACTAAGACACATTGGGGTGGGATGTAGCCTAGTCTAGAGCACTCGCCTAGCATGAATAGAGCCCTGTGTTTGCTCCCCAGCTCCACAGGAAAAAGACACATTAGGGCAACCACAGTTTCTAATAGTTATTGAAGGTGGAGCAGGTCAGTTTCCAGCCTATGAAAAATATTTCAAGTCACTTTCTTGTTGTGTTTTAATTTGCTCCTATTTCAGTTTCCACTTAGAGTAAAAAATTGTCAGTAATCCTTTGTGATTGCATCTTACCTTTGTGTAGTATGTGTGGAATGGGGGAACAGTAAATGTAAAATTATTAAAAATGATCAATAAATGTCCCGGATGCAACCAAACAGCTCAGTACCCTGCTACTCTGTACTGAAAGAAGCAATGTTTGCCTTGATCTCCTATCACCCCACGTCTATGCCTTCTCCATGATCCTGTCCTGCTGCATAAAATGAGAGGCACTATCATTTGGATCACGGTGACCAGACAAAGAGCACTTCTGTTCTCTCTCCCTGAGAGAGAAAGAGGGAGGTAGGGGTGTGTGTGTGTGTGTGTGTGTGTGTGTGTGTGTGTGTGTGTGTGTGTGTGTGTGTGTGAGATATTCTACATTGCCCCCTAAAGATTTTGCCTTCCCTCCTAATGCATTCTTCTTAAAAAATATTAAGGTTGGAATAAGCTGAACAAGCAGAGAGGTATAAGATTCCACGATAGAAAGCTACTTCTATTTCATTATTGAAGTATATGAAGTATAGAATGAAATTGCACTGCTGTCATAATTTATTCTCTTTATTAAAATAGACAAGCATTAGACAAGCCATAAAATTCCCATCTGCATTCACAGCAGGCTCCCACCATCTGAAATAGAGATTCCCCCCACCCCACATACACTTTTTTTTTTATTTTAAAAACACCAAGGATTGGAACATTTTAATGTTGAGGGTCGACAGAATCATAATATTCAACTTCTAAAAGCAATGGATGTCCTCATCTGCTCTTTGGCTTGCTGCATCTGTTTTAAAGGGAAAGCTTGCTGTCTGTACTTAAATGTCACCAAGGACGCGGGAGTTGGGTCAGAAAGAACTGCAGTGCAGCAGAGAGGAATGAATGGACTCCCAGCTTGGTGATTCACTGCAGTTCTGCTTCTACCGCCTCCTGGCCTGATCACCTTGAGAAGGAAAACAAAAGGCATTTTTGCAGTGTGCAAATGGTCACTCCCGAGGCAGGGTATCCGTTGTCATTTGAGGCCATTTTTCTCCATTTCCTGAAGGGGCAAAACCTTTTAGTGCCGGGAAATTGTCATCCAAGGCATGTAAATGGACTAGAGGGTGAATCCACTCTTTTTCTCTTTAAAATGAATGCATCATTTTTAAAGACAAACACTTGCTTGACATTTTAGGCATAGAAAGCATGAAGTCCTATAAAGATGGTTTGAAAGGTAATGGTAAAGTCTCTTTTTTAGCAAACTGTTCCCTTGCTTGGAGAATATTCTGTTTCAATTTTTTATAAAGGCAGTGTGATGAAAAATTTAAGCAGACTCTTTTAGGATCAGGTCTTCTGTCAGATGTCACGCCAAGCTCCCATTTGGTAGGAAGGGTTATATAAGGCACTCTGTACTATCTGTCTAAGTAGACCTCCACCATCCAGGGTCCTGGAAGCTCCAAGCTTGCCTTTCTCTGAAGACTTCCTGTTTATGGTATTTCTGCCTTGGTTCACTTAATGTGATAGGACGTTTTAGTAATGTTAGTCTGTTGGAACAACACCAGGGAAGGGAGTGAGGGATGCCCTCAGGCTGGAGAGTCAAACAAAATGTTCATGCAGTGGTGCAATTAGGTAAATTTAGTAAGAATAAAAATGATATTGGAGGGGCTGGGGTTGTGACTGAGTGGTAGAGTACTCGCCTAGCATGCTTGAGGCACTGAGTTCAATCCTCAGCACCACCTAAATATAAAATAAAGATGTTGTGTTCACTTAAAACTAAAAAAAAATAAATATTTTTTAAAAAATGATATTAGAGCAGGTTTGATGACGAATAGGGTACCACAGTACTTTGAGAGGGACACCTAGGGACACTAAAGAGGGAAAGTGTAAAATAATAAAAGTTTTGATCTTAAAAGGGAAGTACAGATTTTACAAGGGACTTTCATATACATTATCATATTTGATCCTTGTAAGTCTGTGGAAAAGATATTCTCGTTTTCTCATAAGTTACAGCATTTGCTCAAGGTCAGTTAATTCGTGTCACCCGGAATCCTTAGTGTTTTTCTCCCTCCTTTCCTCCCTCCAATATGTCAAATGTGAAAATTCTGCCAGAGTACCATTTCAGGCCTGTCCCCATCACGGAAGCAGCAGGGGAAAGGCTCAGCCTGTCTAGCTGGCATCCCAGAGGGGATGCTGACAGCATTTCCTTTCCGTTTCTAGCAGGGTCATTAGTGCTAAGGTAAGAAGAGAGAAAGCAGCTGGTTTCTGACAAAGAATTTCCAAGTACAATGATTTAATACTTTGGTCCTAAAATGCGAGTTCCTTGCCCTTGACAGGAGAGGGCCAACTTCCAAAGATTAAGTATGTGTGAAGTTGTTTTAGCAAGTGTGTGTGTTGAAAATTTAATATTAGTAGTATGACCAATTAGTAGTATCATCAATTGTTACCACTGTCACCACTGGTTCCACCATAACATAGGTTATCTTGGTCAGCTCTGGAGTCAGATTCCTGGATTCCCTAGATGTCTCTCTGCTGCTCATGCATTGTGTGGATTTGTTGATTAACTTCTAGGTCTGTTTCCTCATCTACACAACATGGTCCCTCTCAGGTGGTTGGGAAATTTTCCTAAAGTGGTCAACTGTAAAGTGTTTGGAAGTGCTAAGTCAATCTCTGGTGCTTTCCTATGGTCTCATGGTTAAATCTTGGTTGAGAGATTCCTAAGTTTCTCAATATTGGTCAATAGAAAGTATTTCTTAACCATTAGGCAACCAAGAGAGAAATATACTCCTAACTATTGGTAACTGTTTGTAACCTCAGGATCATGTAGTTCAGTCTTTCCTTCTCAAAGCAGGTTGCCCCTTATTGTTCTAGAGTTGCTCTACAGCCAACATTTGAAAAAGGTGATAGGTATTATCTGATTTTGGTTAATAGATTTTAGAATGGAATTTGAGAGGTATCTTAAAACATGTAGATCCATCATTTCATAAGAATGAATCATGTTTTTTTTTTATTTCTCGCACATCATTTTGCAATGTGTGTTATTTTAAATGGGATGATACCCCTGTGACTAGAGAAAGTTAAGTCTTTTACAGAGAGCATTTTTCTGAGAAGCACTCCATTTTCCTTTTCTCCTTCTATTCTTCCCTTTTTAAAATAAATATTTTAGCATCTTTTTCAGGCAAGCTGCTGGAAAATAGTGGTAAATTAGACAATTCTTCACTCTCTTGATTTTAAAGTCTGTTTTCACACCTTGAAATTTATTACATATCCTCTACTTCACATGCAAATGCGCTGGTTATTTTGGCTTATTTGCTCTCAGAGAAAATCCACAAAATAGCTCCTGTAGGGGTGTTTGACTTTCACCCTTTGGAAGTGTAGACCATGTCTCTGTATTCTTTCTTTTCTTCTTTTTTTTTTTTTGTTATCTTCTTCAAAACATATTGTTACTTCCCATCTTTAGGTTGCCCACATTAGAAAACCTTATTTTTTTTAGTACCTTGGGAAACAGTTTACTATTGTTTTATTTTTCCAACAAATTATCTACATTCTTATCATTTACTCTTTCTTCTGACCTCTATGACACCTTTTTACAGCATATGGGATCACTTGAGCAGTCTGGACTAATCATACTTGTGGACTGTCAAATTGACCAAGATACTGATAGTCTAGATGCCATTTTCTCCTTTAGAAAAAGAAAAAGAAAAAAAAAAAAAAGAAACTCCCATTTTTTTTTCAGTGGGCTTGGAGATGCTTTGTCCATTAGCTTAAAACAAACAAACTAAGCTTTTCATATAAACAATGCTTCTATGAGGAAAAAGGTAGGACCTGACATGTACAGATTCCCTTTGCCTGCCCATACTGCCTTTTCCACTTATGCTTTTGATACCTACATTTCGTTTATGCTTTGGTTCTATGATTCACTTTAGGGTTTTGCTTGTTGATTTGGGTTCTGGTTCTTTTGAAGTTGCTGCATTTAAGGAAACCATGATGATCTACATTTGTTGTTGGGCAGTATCAATCTTGCTTTTTTCAATAGAAACATTACTGATAGGCCCTTTTAAGGCTTTCACACTCAGAAGGAATGTCTCCTGTCTGCTGAGCCAGGCCTCCCTACCTTGAAAAGGCCATATGGTGAGAGTATGGGATAGTTGTTTAAGCTGACCTTTGGAACCCTGCAGCAGTCTTCCCTGTTTTGCTGTCTTGGCCTCTTAGCCTCCTCTCATTTTCTTACCTCCATCCAGGTACCATCTTGGTTAGAGTGGTGGTGTGTTCAGTAGGAATGCCTTTGGCTACATTGGTATTGGTTCATGTGGCTAACAATGGACTGAACAGAGGGGTCTCTCTTTCCTAAGAAACATGCAGTCTGGAGGTAGAAAGGTGCTGGAGCCAGGTCAAAGGTTTTGTGATGTTGGCCTCTACTCCTTGGTTAACTGGCTCCATACCTCACATCTGTGTTCAAGACAGACAGAAGTAAAGAATCAAGCTCATCGATGCAGGGCTTTTATCAGAAAGAGAAAATGCCTTCCCAGAAGCCCCTAATCAACCTGTGCTTTTATCTCACTGGCCAGATCTGCATCTGATAGCCCCTTCCAGCTGCAAGAGAGGCTACAAAAATGAATAGGAAGCCATTGTTCTGTGCAGCTGGCAAAAGAAAGGGGGTGAGGAATATCTAGTGCATGAGCAGACAACAGGTCCGCCACTGTTCAAGGTGATCCACTCCATTCCACCCTCCCTCGGGTCTCGTGTCCCTCATAGGATTCCTTTTCAGAATTGTTCAGATAAAGTTCTCCACTATGAACCTACCTGGTCCTACAGCCATCGTCAACTAGACAGAGCACGCACCTGAGCAAAGACCACATGTCCAGGTAGAACATTGTGGAAGTACCTGAGAGAAAGTGCTCAGTGAATGTTTGCTGAAAGAATGAACAGATGTGTAGGATGTGTGGATCTTAACGTTGCCTGAGCCAGCTGCTGGAGGTGAAGGGAGAATGCTGAATGAGGAAATCTCCCTTCCACCTGACATCTCATTCTTGTCCATGGGCATTCCCCTGATGAAATGTGAAACCACAACCCTGACCACTTATATTCATTAAGATACAATGGGGAGTATTTTGCCAAAGCCCTGCTGGCTCACAGCAATATTCTAATGTGGGACAGTAATCTTTCTGCCTCCCTAAAAATTCTAGCCAAAGTTTTAAAGAGTTGTAGTCATTTGGTCATTGATGATATAAATCTGAGCTCAGCATAAAAGTTCTCTGAAATGAGCAAATGTCCTAAATATCTCTTCATAAGAATTATTCTTAGTTGTGCCTGTATAAACATATAATTTAAAATGCAGCCTATCATAGAATTTATCCTAAAAAGATAATTGAGCAAGTGTGCAAAGATTTATGGGCAAAGTTTTTTTTTTCCTCTGTAACATTTTTTTAAATATAACAGCTTCCTAAAAACAAAAAAGAAAGAAAAAGAAACATTCCAACTCTTTACTAGAAGTGGATAGTGTAACTGTCGAAGCACTAAAAATTATCACATAAGTCACTCAGAGATCATAAAAATGTTGCTGGGTGATCAGATAGGATATGTGAATAAGGCATGATCCCCTTATCAGTTTGCAAGGCTAGAATTATACACATAGTGATATGGATATGTATTTTTTGAAATGTTAGACAGTGGTTATCTCTTGATGGTGTTTTTTTTCCAGTTTAAGTTATACATTGTTTAATTTTTAAGCATTATATGCACATTTGTTTTACATTCAGAAGAATCATTTTAACAAAAATATGCTTTAAGTTAATAAAAAATAGTATGAGGCACCATGCTTGACTAGAAACAACCTTAGCTGACAAGAAACAAAGCAACCACCGGCATTAACAACTTTTTACTTTATGTCCACAAGAGTGGGAAAACAGGACAGAAAGAACTGTAAACCAGGAATGTACTGTCAATGACTGTGTTCAGAGCAAGCCTTGAAGTTTGTCTCTTCAGTTACCCCCATGCCTTATTCTACTTCAGTGAATAATAACCATGACACTTTCTTCCTACTGGATAAAATAAACTATGTGACATGCAAGTAGACTAATGCGTTTATGAAATATTTTCAACATCAAGGGCTAAAAAGTATTTTCTGAAAAGCCTTGAGTTTAACCCCCCAAAAAATTGAGTTCATAATTCTATCCCTGAAAAATTCCAATTACTAAAGCATTTACCATAGAAATCTGGAAGAAGTGATTTAAAAATTCCTCTTTGAAATTCCAAGATATCAATAAACCATGGACCAAGAGTGGTACAGTTATAATGTTGTTTGTCCTGCTTTTTTTTTTTTTTGTAAGTAGTTCAATTATTAGTAGCAAAATTCTGATCAACTCGTGGAAAATGTTTTAGAAAGCATAAGAGTAAATATTAGTGCTGTGGAATACAGAACAGCTCCTCAGGTGGTTGAGAAAGAATGGCCAGAAGAGATTTCACAACCCATAGTGTAGACTGACTGTATCCAGTGTCGCACATCTGTGCATGAGAGAAAGTAGAGTCCTTAAGCTAAAAAGTAAAAATTTACATTTGTGTAACTTCAGAAAAATAAAGCTATTTAGCCTTATGTTCTTTATTAATGGTTTAAGTAGATGTGGAATTTTTTCATTTTCACTGGTCTTTTCTAGAAATAACCACTGTTTATGAATCTCAACTTCCTTTTTCCTTTTATGGATAGATCATGGGTAGAAATCAAGAAAAATAATTCTGAGTTTCTCTTTTTAGATGAGGATTTTTCAATGTTAAAGGTTCAAGTTATTTTTTATCCAAAAGATTGCTTGTAGCATCTATAAATCTGGCGCCTGGCTCCTTGGATCTCCTGTTGTTAGAAAGGAAAAGAGCATTTTAAGTAGAAATCTTCATTTTTCTCCTTACATGGAGAGACAAGTTGCACACCTACTTTACTAAAAACAAAATGAAACAAATATTATACTCTAAGTTTTTTGGCCTTTTGATGGAGTGCTCTTGTTCATTCAGCTCCCTGAAACAAAACAATTGTTTTTGATAAAATTAGATCTGTACTTAATTCCTTAAGATATTAGTTAGAACAGATGAAGACAATGAGCCCAACAGAGTACTCATTTCTTCCCCTGCCCCTCTCTCTTCCTCTCTCTCCCTCTCCCCGACCCCCACACACTGCACATGTGTTGATTTGAATGGTGATTTTCAAGCTTTATAACTAGCTGGGTGCTATGGTGCACACCTGTAATCCCAGTGACTTTGAGGCTGAGGCAGGAGGATTGGAAGTTTAAAGCCAGCCTCAGTAACTTAGCAAGCCCTAGGGAATTCAGCAAAACCCTGTCTCAAAATAAAATATAAAAAGGGCTGGGGATGTGGCTTAGTGGTTAAGAGCCTCTGGGTTCAATCCCCAGTAACCCTCCCCACTACCCCCCCCCTCCAAAAAAAAGACCTTTATAACTGTCAGAATTATATCTTGGATCTGAATAAAACTGATTTTGGACTTTTTTCAAAGTCAGTTAATTTACTATTTCATTGTAGTACTTCAGATGTTTTCTAAAATTTTCAGTATTGGTAATTTTTTCAATGAATGTTGAAGTTGTGCATAACCCTTTAAACTTGGTCAAATTATATTTCTTGGCATTATGGTCAGAAATTTTTAAATTTCAAGTAACGTAGCTAAACTGTTTCAACTTTCACAGGCTGTGATTTAAATTAGTGTTGTTTTTAATGGAACCAATTGATAAGAACTTAGATCACATTATTGCAAGGGAAGCATATATCACAAGTTGGGATTAAGAATACAAATGAGGCTGGTTGCAATGGCCTGAGCCTTTAATCCCAACAAATTCAAGGCCAGCCTCAGCAATTTAGTGAGAGTTCGTTTCAAAATTAAGAATAAATAAGAGGACTGGGGATATAGGTTAGTGGTATAGCACCCCCAAATATTTAATCCCCAAGACTGCAAAATAAAAATTTAAAAGGCTAAATTTCAATAGGAACCAAGAATTCAGATGACAATGTTTTCAAGAGCCTTAAACTAATAGAATAGTAGTTAATTCAGGTGTTATTTGATGAGGTGCTATTCTCTCTTCCCCACATCTGGCTTTGGTGTGTCTATCAGCAGAGTGAAATTGTTCCAAGGCATCCATTCCCATCAGCACTTTGACTCAAGGTGGCCGTGTGCTCCAGCTAAAGAGGAGTGCTACTGAGGCTACTGCTGTCCCTGGGTCTCCACCAAATTCTGACAGGACAGCAGGTACCTGTAAAAAAAGCAAACTCCTTACTAACTGACGTCATTCCCCGCAACTCTGATATAGACCTGCAAGTAATCAGACATCAGCTCTTTCTTGACCCTTGTGTCAGACACTGTCCCAAGGATACCACAGTGAACAAGACAGCTTGAGAACTCCTAAGGATGGAGCTTCAATCTAGTGATGAGAATCAAACAGCAAATGTGGAAACAAGCCAATGATGGTTTGGGGTCCAACTAAGTGCTATGAAGAGGGTGCATTGGGCAAAGGTGGGTGAATATGACCAGGAGGTGCCGCTTTGCTTATGGTAGTTAGGGGAACCCTATCCAAAGACACGACAGTTGAGTTGTGATCTGAATTACTAAAAGGAAACTTTTCCAGAAATGTTTTTGTCACATATAGGCTGGAGTGTCCTAAATTCATGTTCTAGGAATGAAGTGAATTAAAGGAGGGGAGGGGAGGTGTAAATGTGTGCCCACTCCAGAGCTAACTGAGACTGCATCCACAGGACAGGTAGATGTGTAAGAAGGCATATTGCATCAGAGATACAAACCCGAACCTGGAGACGGCCTTTGAGTGTATTGAGTGAGTGTAAACCTGTGGAACTTGGTGAAAGAGTAACTGAGGAAGAAGAGAAAATGGCTGAGCGCAGAGCTCTGGGGAGCCTGAAATTTAGAGATCTATAAGACAAGAAGGAACCCAACAAGAGAGACTCAGCAACACAATGATTAGTTAGAAGGAAGACCAGATAAATCTGCCTAATTGTGTAGGGAAGACAGTGATTTGTGAAGGAAGAGGTGGCCAACCATGCAAAATGCTCTATGGTATTAAATAGAAAATGGACCGCTGACTTTGTAAGATGTAGGTTGCTGGTGGTTTTGCTAAGTGGATTTAAGAGAAAAGGGTGGTAAGTAAAGCAACATGTTGGGCGTTTTATGGTAAAGGGGGAAAAATAAGATCACAGCAGGACAAGTGGGACCAAGGGAGAGGTTTGTTTTTATTTGTTTTTAAAGTATGGAAAGAGGATGGGTAAGGCATCCTTGTGATGGGAAAAGGATTGTGGAAGTGAAGAAATTGACAATTCAAGAGAGGGGACAAGGCAGGAGATGAGTCCGTGGGCATGAGAAGCCCTGATGATTGGAGGGAAGCTGGTACTCACACGAAAGAGTTGGCCTTTGATAAAAGCAGGGACATTTCTTCCAATGTAGAAAGAGAGCACAGTATCTGGAACAGATTCAAGAGTTTGGTGAGAGTGGTAATCAGGAGATCTATCACATCTATTTCTCCATGAAGCATGGAAGCACCAGAAAATTAGGAATGAACAGGGCTTTGAAGATCAAAGAGAATTAGGCATGGAATCATTCTCATTTTGATGGGAAAGCAAGATCACTAAGGAAGATTCATGAAACCACCTAACACTATTGAGTACCCACTCAAGACTTTTAGTAATAGATTTCACATGCACCCAGCCAGTGAAATCAACTGATGATTTTTTTTTTTTTTTTTTTGGTGTTGTTCAGTTGGCTATATCCAAGTGCAACTAGATTTGTTTAAACATGGTCAGGGGATTTTTCCAAAAGGTTATGGTTGAAATGCAGAGTTTGAAGTATATGAAGGGAGCTATTGCAGTGCTAGATCACAGAGTAAAAGCTGATAAGGAGGGAACCAAAAACAAGAGAGGTTGGGCAATAGTGGAAAGGTAGGGGGATCTGTGGACTTTATGTGTGGTCTATGTTGAATAGAGTATTAGAACAACTGCACCAAGAGATGTAGGTGGTGGTTAATGGTTGAGACACTCCTGGCATCTGCTTTCAAGGTGATGCAATTGTTGGTCATAAGATGTGGCACATGATCATGGGAGTACATAGATGACATGGATGGGGAGAGAACATTGGAGCAAAGTCAAAGACATAAGGGCCAGAGCCTTGGAAATACCGGCTATGCAAATGCGGAAGCTGCCAAGAAAGCTGCAGGGTCTATGATGGAGAAAAGGAAGCTAAGTCCTGAGGTTCAGTCATCGGTTACTAAGGATAGTAACAAGGCTGTCTTTTGATGAACCAAACAAGAAAATCTAATGGGTGATGGTCTGATGCTTCAGAGGATCTGGGTTTTCAAAGGGAATGGAGAGGAAATTGTTTGGAAACTGCCAAAGGGGAGCAAGGACACAGGCGCCCGTGGCTAGACCTAAATATTGTGAAGTGTGAAAGGAAAACATTCTTCACCTACAAGGATTACAAAAGTGTCTTAAGGAGACAGTGATTTCCACTAGAAGAGCAACCAGAAAGTGCAGTCAGTATCTAAGAAACACGGACTACTGGTGGTAAGGTGTCCTGGATAGTAATAGGGAAGGTGAGACTGGTTGGTAATATAGAGTTCAGAGCATTTAGCTAGGGCCAATTCCTAAGTGTTTTGTTTCCCAGCCCCTAGGAATGGGTTCTGGACAGGACCTTCTCCAGGGAACTGCTTGTTAGCTTCCTGAGCCAAGGATGCCCATATATTAGGATGGCCATTCTCCTCAAGTCAGAGGTTGCCATGCTGGCAAGGGGAAAGCTCTGCGCATCTCATCTTTTCAGTGGCGATGGGACTGTCACTCACTATAGACATATGTATTTATGCACTGCATCCAGGTTAGAAATACATGCTCAGGAGAAGTACCCCTGAAGTGTCTATAAATTTTGTATATGTATGTCAGAATGCATTTTCCTGTGAAAAATTATGTTGTAATGGTGGAGGGTATCATTTTCTCAGAAAAGTGCATGAAAACTTTCACATGCACCTAGATGTCTAAAGAGAACAAGTCCTCACCATCTTTTCCACTGTTTCTGTTAGGAAAGAGCATTCTAGTCCATGATGCTCCCACATAAGCAACCCAGCACGTATTTCTGTCCTGCTTTATTAAATTTTATGAAGGCGGGGGGCTGTACCTGTACCTGTTTCATAGTGCCCACATTAAATTACCCCAAAAAACACTTTAAAATGTTTTGTTTTTCTTTCTCCCTCGTCTTTTTTGGGAGGGCAAGAAAGGAACCATGAGAAGATAGGAAGGAAAGAGAAATAAAAGAAGGAAGAGGAAAAAAAAAAAAGAAGGAAGAGGACCTTTACTGGCCTCTTTTCCAATTCTGCCTAAAATGTAGAACTTCCTCTAGTCATCAGAGGGCGAGATGGAACTGACTGCATTTAGGCACATTAAGAAAAGGAGCCTGGAGGGAGGTATGGGGAATGGTCCTTAAAGTACAGCTATAATCTGCGAACAAAGGAATAATACGCTATTACATGGAAGTGAAAGAGCACTTTAGGGTCTTTTATGAGCATGTAAGAAGGGGCATTCAGCCCTTCAGCCAGTTTATCCTATTCCTCGTTTTGAGCAATGCTTTCTGAGTTATCCTTGGCTTCAGATAACTCACAGTGATTAGAAGTGATGAAGCCACAGGAAAGGACCTTGCCCACTTCTCAGGCCGCACTGGGCCAGGTCTTATTCCCAAAACACTGGCAATGACAATCCACTCAAGAACTAGAGATGCTACGTTAAGCACTGAGAAAACAAGCTATTCAAGGAACAGGCCCAGAATCTAAACTTGGGTTAAAACGTGAGTGTACGCACCTGTTCATTTCCTCCCTTTGAACATCATTGAGGGCAACGTAAAGATGTTGACTTAATGATAAGATTTTTAAATTTATTTTAATTGAACTTTTTGGAAAGAGCAGTTGTTTTTGTTTATATACTCCTCAAACTTATAATGCTTTAAGAATGATGAAAAATACAAATGATAAAAACATTTACCAATCATGACCTAGGATGAAACAACACCTAGTATTAAAGGATTGATTATGACAATATTTCCACCTCATCTTTTGTCCTATGTGCTATTTTTAATACCTAAAGTATATTCTATAAACAATCTTTGTAAAATAAATTTATAATCTGTTCTTAGATTAAGCCAGAAAACACCAGATCTCGTAGTTCTAAAATTAAGTATGAAGATTTTAGGTTTCAGGGCTATTTCTTTAGCAGAAAAATGGAGTGTGGAATTTCCTTGGAGAATACAAAATCATCTATATCTAAAGAGCATTACAAAAGGAAAAGCATTTTTAACTTAAAAATGTACAATATAAATTTGTATCACAATAAGTTTCTACTGTTTATACCACCACACTTAAGGGGAGGCTCTTTTAAACTAGGATAAAGGCAAGGAATTAACATTAGGAACCCAACTTGCATTACAGTCCTTTCTCTTAATCAGTATCTAAGCAAGAGCCAAGAAGAACTGGGACAAGAGCTATTTTTATGTCATATGTTCTTTATTTCTGGGATTTGTGAGCGAAATGGTGCAATGAGTTTCCTGACGGCTGTTCTTAACTCGGGTTTATTTGGAAAATGTTGTTTAAAAAAAAAATAACATTGGTTCTAGTTATTTTGCATTAAGGATTTACCAAACAGTGTCAAATTCAGCATTCAACTGAGTGTGAAGGTAGCACCTGTCTTTTTATGGTCACAAAAGCAGTTTACTTCTGAGAAGAGTGTTTCAAGCATGGGAAGACATGATCCTATTATGTTCTTAATGACAGCCATAATTCCTAGAGAACCACTGAGTTATCTGGAAAGCGTGAAGTCCTCAGACTTAAAGGTCTCTCAGATCTGCTCTCGTGATTCTTCTAACAAATGCGTCATCTTCTTAGGGAAAGAGAGTAGTTTGAACCCTAAAGGTTTTTTTCACCATCATGGAACAATTCAAAGTATTCAAGTCAAGTACTGTAGAAGATAGGATGCAACTAAAATGAGCCGTTCATGAGATCCTGATAGAGGAGTACACTTCTCTGCAGGAGGCAACACTGCCCCATGACATCATGAACTGCACGTGGGGATGGAGATGCATAAGCCAAGCACAGCCCTTTGGTGCCTGGTCATAGGCCCAACACCAATGATAACAATGCATGTGGTTCTCCGAGCTCTGCCTGCTGACATCTACTGGGGAAAAATTAACTGACTGGGATCTCCCAGAGAATCCTAAGAAACAAGGCAAACGTTTATGGGGTGCAATGGTAAGCTTTTGAGACAGTGCTTATTTTAGAATTGGTCTTCATTCTAAATCCTTCCCCTGTGATCTTTGCATTCTTTCAGTGTTTGTTCACTGTTCCAGATTGCCCCTTCCCAGAATAACGCACCAGCACATGCAGAGTCAGAGATGTGGCCTCCCATAGTCGGCCTGGGCTGCTCAGCTTGAGAACATACTCACACCGAGCATCTCCAAGACAGAAAATGGAGTAGCCTGATTTTGTATTAATCAGTCAACAAAATTACTGATGAAAGGAAGACCATGTGGCTAGAAATCCTATAGATAGTAAATATCATGAGATTTTGGTAGAGATACTGGGCAAGGGTAATCAAGGAAATTTATACAAAGGAGCTTATAATAGTTACTGAAGTAGATGATACCCCATTTCTGAATTATTACCTTACGTGTCCTAAGAGATATGGGTCATGGACTTTAAGAATAGTAGATTTAAGATTCACATTTCCTTATTTTTTCATTCAATTTTCCATACTAATCTCTTTCTCTCCCTCCTCCCCCATCTGTCCATCCTTTTATCCCTCCTCCTTCCTCTACTGAGAAGGTCAGGTCAACCTACTCAAGTTCAATGCAAGCATGATTTAACTGCCTTGTGCTAGTATACACAGTGTAACCCACTACTTAACCATCCCTGTGTCTTAGAAATCTTATTTAAAATAGAAAAGTAAATCTTTCATACACGTATACTTTGCTAATAAATCCCACCCTCTCTTCTTTTGGAAATAAAAGTAAGGCAGGGAAGAGTGCATGTTGGAAGAGTTGGCCCAAGGTTCCTTCTTTAAGAACACTGTGGTAGGAGAGTCCTCACCTGTGCTCTTGGGCCTACCCTATTATCAACCTCTGTAAGACACCATTGTTCCCAGGCCAGGTAACCTACTTATACCCCGCTTACTAATTTCTAAGTCCCTCAGTTACTGAGAAATGAGAGATGAACTCTTTAGCTAGTGCCTTAGTCTGTTCAGTACTTGTGGGTGTGAAAGAGTGGGTGACCCCAAAGATGAAGCTTCAGGGAGGAGTTTATTGTCAGAAGTGAGATTTTTTTTTTTAACTTGGGCTATTTTTCAATTTGCTGCTTATTTTTTTTTTTAACTTGGGCTGTTTTTCAATTTGCTTCTTATTTTAATTCACAATTCAAATGAACAAAAGTTGCCCCTGTCCACCTATACATCACATTTAAAGCGGGAGGGTTTTTTGTTTGTTTATTTTAAATGCATTTCTGAGTACCTTTAATGCATTCTTATCTGAGCACTTTGTTTTATTTTTTTGATCCTTATTATTTTGAAAGGATGTATCTGAGGTTCCTCCCCAGGTGCTTGTTAAACTGTTCTGTGAGACCCTGATGGCGTGAGCAGCTGTCTTCTGCCCATCTGTGGCCAGTCCCCTCTAACTTCCCCATGACTCATCTTGATTCTTCCAGAAACTCAATCAAAGGTAGCTGCCTTTTTACCTTATTCTGCTGCGCAGTTTCTTCCTGAAGTCTAGGGCGATAAATAGAACTCAACACCTTGACATGGTCTGTGGTTTTAGGGTATTTTAGTAAGAGAACCTAGGCTGAAAAATGCAAATGAGTGGTCTTTAATTTCCCCTCTTCCAACATGGAACCTCCCAGTGCTCCTGCCCTAGGATGGAGCAGTTTATGACAGCACGGAGGTGAATAAATTTTACATTTGGCAGTTCTATGTCAAAGCAAGTCTCACAAACACAGCAGATGTACATGCTGGGTGACTGCCACTTGTGTGCCTCTGGGGAGTTATTTACTGATTATTGGCAGATTTGTGTTGGGGGATGGTGGAGGAAGGGAACCAAAGTCCTTCCCCTTCATTGTTTTCTTTTCTGAGGTATTGTCCCCAAAGAAAAACCTTCTTAGTCTGAATCCTTAAATGGTTTTTACACTTAAATGTTTGTGGTCCTGGTAACTGTTGGAAGCATTGCCTTGGAGGTTTTCCCCTGAGCTGGGAGAAGCAGGCCCCGCCCCTGTCATTGTTTAAATTCCAATTGTTTATAAAAGAAAAGCATTTGAGAAAATGAGTTTGTGCCCTCTGCATGGCATTGTCTGGTTTTGTAAAGGTCGACTGAGGGGATTTTCTCTGTGAAACCCATAAAGCAGCTTAAGTAATTGGAGCTAAATTATTCTCCCTGG
This sequence comes from Ictidomys tridecemlineatus, assembly GCF_052094955.1. Lineage (NCBI taxonomy): Eukaryota > Metazoa > Chordata > Mammalia > Rodentia > Sciuridae > Ictidomys > Ictidomys tridecemlineatus. Next base: position 60,160,914 of record NC_135477.1, read on the forward strand.
AGCAGGGCCAGGTCAATGACCCTTGTGAGTGTGGAAGGGCACAGGGAAATCAAAGGTGGGGCAGCAGGCTCTGCTCTCCTGTCCTCCTGCAGCTGGTGATTAAGGGGCAGCTGCCACTATGGAGACCCCACGGAATCCCCCTCTGCTTATCCCGCACTTGCATCCAGAGAACCTTCTTGATAGCAAGGCTCACCTTCCCACAGTGTGATGTTTCTCCTCTCCCGGTAACTCTAAGCCTCTGTCACTTTTACACTGGTGACAGTTGAATCGCAGCTTCCCACAACTTCTTCCTTTCCTATCAAGATCAAAGGTGGGGTTTAAGAGACTGTTGGCTGGATTTCTGAACTCTTTCCTGAAGAAAGAGAATCAACACAGGATTGGCTTGAGCAGCCTCTGGGACCTGCTTCATTTAGTCTGAAACAGACTTGAAATCTGTTCTACAAATTACCTGGTATCTTCCCATCTCCCCTCATTTGTAACATGCCAGGTGTTAGAAGACCCCATATTGCTTGTGCAGTGTGTACTGAGGAGCTATTCATGATCTGAAGGTTTTTGAGCACATTCATTTAAAGCCATAAATCCCTCCAGCCCTAACTTAATTCATTCCCTCCCCACCTCATACAATCCAGTGTCTTCATAAAGCCAGAACCTTACTCACCTGAACTTTATAATAAATAGCCCATTTTATTGCATTTTACAATATCACCAACTATTTACATATTATAGATATTTGTATACATCGTCTTTTCTACCCTACTATAGTGTTAATTCCTTAAAAAAATCAATGACAAAGCATTTTTCCATCCTTGACTCCTTACTATAACGCTTGCACATTGTATGTGCTGAATAAGTGGGGCCAGCACTATGGTTGCCAATGAATTTTTAAAATGTAAATAATAGATATGCAGCTATTAAGTGTGGAGTCTCAGCACCACTTTGCCCTTTTCCATTCGTTTCCAGGAAAATGTTTATTAACTAGACAGGGCCCTCACTTTATTTTTCTTCTCCTGCTGTTTTCTTCTCTTATTACGTTTTCTCCCTAAGTCTCTAATGACTTTTGGGAGATGTGGTTTGCCCTGAAAACTCGCTCAGAGGTTTCTTATTCTTCTCTAACTATTGTGCCTACTGAGGACAGAGAGGATGGGAATCCCTACTTCTCCCCTCATTCCAGCTCCCATTGTAGAGACTGATGCTATTTTCATACTCTTTTCACTGTTTCTTTGTATTTAGAAAGAATTAAAGTTCATGTGGGCTTTTAGCAGATTTTTGTGTCCAAAGATTTTTTGAGTCCATCTTTACAAGACACATTGATTGTAAACAAAGGAGGAGGACTGGGATTTTATGTTTCAGATTTTTTCTGTTTAAAGGGAAAAGCAATCCTAGATGCACTGAATATTTCATGAATTTGTTTACTGAGCTATTACCCTCCTTAGCATCAAACAATTACCCCTCACTAATCTTTGCTTAATGTGGTCATGAGAATTGAAATTTCTGAACATTTTCTTCAGTTTTGAATCGCTTGCCAGACCTATAACACACAAGGTCTTTGTACTCTTTCTCTGGTAATTGATGAAATCCAGCATTCAGCCTGTCTGCATACACATCTTACAGAATGAGATCTTTTTTTCCAACTTCTCTGGTTGAATTTGTCAGATCATAAGTTAAATGAAAGGCTGAGGTTCAAGTGGCAAATGAGAAGCCAAGTGTGAGAGCAAACAGCACCAAAAATGTTCTGCATGTCCCTTCTTAAAGCAACTGTTGTACAGCTGGGTTGTGGCGTGTTGGTGTTCTCCCCTCTCCTGTGGCTCTCAAGAGCCCATCTTGTTACCACCTGTTTAGTCCTGGGACAGGTCTTCTCCTGAGGAAGCTGAAACTGCAGTAGAGAGCTGTGACTGCATGGGAGAAAATGCACATTGCTTTAGCATCTTCTCTATCTTTTAAAGCTAGAGTCTACATCTTTCAGCAGATAGTGGATATTTTCCTTTTCCCTCACTGTAAGATGATGGAGAACTTGTCCTGTGCATGTCTCTGTACCAGCCAGGCACCGTGGGCCTGTATGGCCTGGATGAGACTACTGCGAATTTATTTCTTGTGTGGATTTTGAAATTGGTACATTTCTGTAAGGTGCACCCCTCCTATAAAACAGAAGTAGTGTCTCATGGGTGTAAAAACCGCTACTACTCCTGATACTTTACTGTATCAGGCACTTTAATAAACCCTTCAGATATATAACATCCCATTTAAATCTTTCAGCCCTCTGAAGTGGGTAATATGTCTTTATTTAGCAGCAAATATAACACTTCTATCTGGAAAACCAAAAAGTAAGGTTTAAAAAAAGAACAAACAGGAAGAAATGCAGGCAACTGTTAACAGAAGGCTGAAGCTCATGGAAATGAAATTACTAATCCTGAGTCACACAGTGAATGTGTTTCAGAGCTAAAGTTCAAACCCAAGTCAGTCTTGCCCCAGTCTGTGTCCTTGGTCACTACCTGCTACTTTCTCCTGGAGGTTGTTAAATGCCACTACTTCCTGAGACAGCCAGTCATGACTTTTTGGGCTTGTTTTGGGGGTTTTCTTTCATATGACAGATTAAACAGGAGTAGGAAAAATTAGGGACCAAGGCCCCAATTTCTGCCACTTCTGTTATCTGTTAAACTCCCTGTAGTCACCCAGATTCGGAATGGGCTGGCTGGGTGTCCGGACTTGTTAAGATTCAGACATGAGTTTGCTTGGGATGTAGCAGCCCAGACAAAAGGGAGAGGCCTCCTTTGGCCCCTCAAAGAAGCCTGTGATGAGCTTTCCTCACACTGTTGCTACTGAGGCTGCAAAGAAGGTGTAATTAACTCTAAGTCAGTGCAGGAAACAAAGCCCCTTTCCTGGCTGACCCTTCCTATGGTGGGCAAACCAGCAAAGCACAGTGGGGTAGTGATGGGGGGTATCTGAAGTTCAAGGTAACACCTGAAACCTCAGAGTCCATCTCACCCTTCAAGCTGAAAAGATGCTTTTCATGATGGAATGCTTAAGAAGGTTCTCAAAACTTGGCCCCTGGGTCAGCAGGATCAGCCTCCCCTAAGAACTTGATGGGAATATAAATTCTCAGAGGGCAAGTCTCAACAATCGTTGCTTTATACTGTGTCAGAATTTTTTTTGTTGTTCAAGTGTCACAACCACTGGTTTAGTATATGCTTTTTCTTCTTTTTTTTTTAAACATTACAAATATATCTAGTGACAGAGAAGCAACCAATCGTATCAACTCACCATCCAGAACTTAATCATTTATTTATTCATTTATCATTTCTTGACTGTCAAATACTTTGATGTTAATTTATTTTATCTTTATAATAATCATGTGGGAGAATCTTATCCTCTTTTTACAGTTGAAGAGAGGTGTAGAAATTTTAGGCTACTTGTCCAACATTACACAGCTCATATTTGTTTTGGGATTTGACCCAAGTTTCTGGCCATAAGTCTCTGGATATTAGGCAAGATATCCAATCCCAAAAAACTATCTCACAAACAGATACCCAAACAAAAATTAGTAATCCTACCAACGGTTTGCTCTCATGGTAATGAAACTAACCAGATCAACATAACAAGAGTTAAGCAAATTGGCATTCCCTCAGGAAAAAAAAAAATCACATAAACCCTGCTAGACTAGAGGTAAAGTGATTAAGGGTGATCTTGCTCTGTATGGTATATACTCATGGAACACTATGTAAATTGTTACATTTTATATTTTATATCCATGAGATTTCTGAACATCTGTTGATGTGTGGGTCATTCAGTAGACATGTATCAGGTAGTGTGTAGAGTACATTAGGCACTGGGTAGACTCTAAAAAAAAAAAATAGAGGTGGCCTCAAGTTATTTAAGAGACACTTGTATATGAAATGGTTAGAAAACAGACTATAGGGCCTAAGTGACATGATGTAATATTGATTGAGTTAAGGGTGAGATCAGTGAGGGTCAGAAGATCCATTCACTATAAACAATTCAATGCTCCAGTGTTTTCCAGGAGAATAAATCTGTATGATCAGTAAATTGAATTTATTTACTCTGGCCTAGGGCAAAAAACATGAGGCATAGCTTATGCTGTTTGTGTGTTTGTGTGTCTGCATGTATATTTTAAGTTGTGAGAGTGATTATGTACATGTAAAATTTCAACAGTAATTGCTAAATTGCCCCCAAATTTTATTTATATATATCTGTACACACACTCAGTTACATGCACACACATAAATACACATTCTCTGGCAATGTGTGATAGTCTCTTCCTCTTTATATTCTTCAACACTGTATGATGATTATGGATATTTTAGTAACTACAAATGTACTCGGAAAAATAATGTTTCATTATTTTGCATTCAGGATTTTTAAGTTTAGTTTTTTTTAAATATTTCTTTGGTTGTCAATAGACCTTTATTTATTTATATACACTGCTGAGAATCAAACCCAGTGCCTCACAAGTGCTAGGTAAATGCTCTGCCCCTGAGCCACAACCCCAGCCCTGTAAGTTTAATTTTATAAGTCTATTTTATGTTTACATCCTTCATTATTTTTCATTGAAGGATTTCCTTATTTGTAAGAATGTGTCATACCTATAGATTATAATCTTTTGTGTGAGTTACATATATTTCTTCCCTTTCTGCGTGTCATGTGAAAAGGCTACATTTTTGTATAAACAAAATTATCAACTCTATATTCTCTGAGGGGGGTGTTGCTTGTTTTCATTTTTATTTGTATTGGCTTTGGTACTGGGGGGGGAAGGGTGTTCTCACCACTAAGCTACATCCCCAGCTACCCTCTCTCATTTTATTTTTTATTTTTTTAATTGTAGATGGACATAATGTTTATTTTTATGCAGTGCTGAGGATCAAACCCAGTGCCTCACACATGGCAGGCAGGTGCTCTACCACCAAGCCACAACTCCAGCCCCTCCCATTTTATTTCGAGACAGTCATGTAAATAGCTGAAGCTAATCTCCAATTTAGAATCCTCCTGCCTCAGTCTCCTATAATCTCACTGGGATTATAGGTGTGAGCCACCATGCCTGGCTGGTTTTTGGATTTTCCACATACCTAAAAAAAAAGTAAGGAAGGGACATAGCTTCTTTTTTTTTTTCTTCAAATGAGCAACCACATATTGTAGACCCAATCATAAGGAATTATCCACCTTTTCCCCCACTGAGTTCAAATCTACCTCTGTGATCTACTGAACTCCCTAATTTGCTTGAATGACTGAATTATTTCAACAAGTTTTTGGATTTTCGGGTATCTTCCCTAGATCAGTCTATGCTCCTAGGATGAATCCCTAGTTAATAAGAGGCCACATGGGTCACACTTGTCAAAACATCTTCCCAGGAGCCCTAATGTAGTACCCTTTTCAGAAAAACTAAGATACAAAAAGTTTTAAATTGTATTTTTTTTGTCAAGAATATGTTTTATTACTTTTAATGATATTATCCAAGAATATAAGATCCACAAGGTCCTAAGAGAGGTAGATTCTTAATAAATAAATATAAAATGAATAAATGTGGGTAGCAAGTAACCTAAATGGCCAATGAAATAAATTTTTACTGAAAAGTAATTTATTTTAAAAGGAAAATACAGACATTAGGAATATGGTATGACAATTACACATCCCACCCCCCATGGAAAAAGCCTAGAATGAACAATATCAAAATAAGTTATGTTGTATGTAGGGTGATGTTTTTGTTTCTGCTTCCTTGTTTTCAAAATGTTAATGATAACTTCTTTCTTCTATCATAATAAAATTGCACCATGAATCTAATTTAATGCTTGATGCATAGGTACATGTATAGCATCCATAATTGTGTATTTTTTTTTCATGGTATTGGCTGCTGATTCAGTATTTTGAGCTTTGTGCAGCTAGAAGGGTAAAATGACATATACCTGCTAGCAGACTACTTTGTTGAATTCCTTCCTATACAAACATTAAAACTTCTGCTAGCCTTGTGAGCTATTTTATTTTCTAATTTTTAAACTTTTTTAGTTGTAGATGGACACAATATTTATTTTATTTTATGTGTTGCCAAGGATCAAACCCATTGCCTCACATATGGCAGTTTAAGGGATATGTCTATTTCCAATTTTTTGTGTGCACACAAAACATATTTCTTTGGATCCCTTCCATCTTTTCAAGTTAACCAAAATTTCACTTGAATTTACCAACCTAAATTAGATTGTTTGCACATATCTGAAGATTCTTTTATGGCCACAAAATAAGGAAAAATGAACTACCTCCCACAAGTGGCCATTTCTTAATTCTGTTTTCAACATTGTACATGAGAGGGGAGGGGAGGAGAAGGGAGGGGGAATAGGAAGGACAGCAGAATAAAATAGACACTAGTATTGCTGTATATATATATATATATATATATATATATATATATATATATATATCCGTATAACCAATGTGATCTTGCAACCTGTACACGTGGAAAAATGAGAATTCATACCCCATTTGAATTAAAATTATGATATGTCAAGATCATTGTATTGTTATGAGCAACAAATAATAAAAAAAATGCCTAGCATGCTTGCTCGCTTTCTCTAATATATATAATTTTCAAAATAGTTTGGAAGTTTTGTACTCAGTGCCAACAGCAAATGTGAAAGGTGTTTCCAGGAGTGTGTAGTGACAACATTTGGACTGACTGTGCATCCCAGGGGAGGGAGAATGCTTTTATTCTTTGCTGTGTCTTTGCAGTGCTTTGAACTGTTAATTTGTACCCCTCCATCTCCTGTGAAATCCAGGCACTCTTACAGCATCTCTGGCATCGGACAATCTGGCTTAACTACCCTCTTTCGTTTTATTCTTAAATTTTCTATACCCACAAGGAGTATCTTTCTAGATAATGTCTGTATTGCTTTTGGTAGGAAGTGAGGCTACAGACGTGATATTAGACTCTCGAGATCAGTTCACAATGACTTGCAATGTTTTCTTCCCATTTGTTACGTGTTGAATGTGGATTTGGGGAAGCAGGTGATTTAGGTAGAAATGGCAGTGATGGTCAGGCAAGTTCTGCTTTTATGGCACTGGTTTAATATTAAGTGGTTACCTTTACCTCAGACCCTTCACAGCTTCAGTCAGGAGCAACCACTCCCCAAACTGTAGTCCCAGGTCCAGAAATTTTTCAGAACTGATGCTGCCCTGGCATGAGGGTTTTCAAAACATGGGTCCTGGACCAGACATCTCAACATCATCTGTATTTAGATGTATTTAAACCAGATCAGTAGACTGAACCAGGATCATGGGGGTAGGCCCCGAAGTCTGTTTCAGTTAGCTCTTCCAATGATTGTGATAAATGTTCAGTCTCCACAACCCAGACTCCTACAAGAACAGAAACCTAACCCACAGCTGCCTTCTCAACACCATTCCCTTTCTTTATTTATAACTGCATAATACAAAAAAACCCAATTTTGAACTTTAGAGGAAAATACTCCTAGATCTGCCTCTCCTCCCACAAAAAGGAAACATTTTTGATCATTACTGTTTTAATATAGTGGTAGTTCTTCCCAGCTCTAAAATCGGTTCTTTATTAATCATCTGCAAGAAATGTTTATTGTACTTTTGTTGAGAGATGAGGGTTTAGCTTAGTTATACTCCCCTTTCCTGTTTCCTCCCAATCGTTCGTCGCTTACACAGCAGAGATTACTTCATACCTTTAAAATTCCAAAGTTCACCCACTGAACTTCATAGTATATGAAGTGAAGAAATGAACATTCAGCTTCCTCCCTTCCTGCCCTCTGTTCTTCCCTCCTTTTCTCTTTCAGATAAACAACTAATTTTAGATTGTCAACTGTGATAAATTGATAGTTGATGTGTACATTGCTCCTAAAAATTGGAATTACTGTTTACAATAGGGTGGTTCTATTAATATTATTTACTCCATATTATTATTAATATTGTTTATGGAAGATTGTAATTGATCTTTTTTGGGGGGGAGGGGGTTAAAAATTCTTTTTTTAATTTGTTGTGTTTGGTCTTTGACTCAATGCCTGGCCCACCATTCCGTGCTTGCCTAGACTCGGTCTGCAGCTTTACATGGTCCCATGACAGTATTACCTAAAATATTTTTCTGTAGATGCTAAGGGAAATGTGGCACAGTGAGTTCATGGAACATCAGGATGTACTTAAAACACATGACCACAGGACTCTTTGCTGGGAATTTCTTACATAGAACAGATCTTGGAAAATGTGCCCTCTGGGATTTGTGGCTGCTTGGATCCAGATGACCTCATTTCTGCCTAGATTCTGTATCCAGCCTATTATAACTTACCTGGTTCAATGTTCAGATTTACTAAGCCACTGCCTACTATGATTCTAGCCCCAACTTGTTGGACACACTTCTCAGCCTCTGTATTAACTACTGAAGCTCCAGCTGTGTGAGGTGGTCAAGGACTGCAGCACCACTTGCCTCTGTCACAGTACTCCTTCACTGATTGTCCTTTATCAGATAAGATTGTGATTGATAGTTTTTCTTAACCTGTTCTCCAAGTTATCATAGAAGCAGTGCAGTGACCTTAACCAGTCTGTCCCTCTGAAGGGGGATAGTTTCTTTCTTTCAGAAAAGCAGAGCCATCTAATAACAAAAGAAATTGACTCATTTAATGAGAATACCCCTGAAATACAGCCCCAATCCTTACTTTAGTTAAGCCATGATTCAATAGCTGAATTCTTATCTACTCAAAAAGGTTGTTTGTTTTTAACAGAACTGGTTTTGGAATACTGTAAAAAAGAACATTTCATTTCAGTTTGATTCATACTTCCTAAGAATATACATTTTCTCCTATATTTGCTGGTGGTCGAACCCGGAACCTTGCACATGCTAGGCAAGAGCTTTACACCTGAGTTACATCCTTAACCCAAATATACCTTTATTGAGGACAAAGTCTTGTTGTATTATGGCATTTTTCAAAATGTAGGCAAGCACAGGAAATGAACATAGAGTAGATGGTTAACAAAAATATTTATTAAGTTTTAAAGTATTAATCAATTTGACCTAATAAAAATGTTTTTCCTTTTGCCCTGCAAATTTGGTTCCTTCTCCTTCCCTACCCCCATCCGTTCTCATGAATGTGTCAGCCAGAAGGAAGCAGGTGTACATTCATCTTTTTGGAAGATACCTCCAGCTGAATTACCTTAGAGACACTCTGTTTTATAAAAATGTCCACGATATGCTAGAACTTAATGTTGTTAACACAAAACCTATGCTTCGTGTGGATTGATCTAATCGGGGACACTTATAACCAATCTAGATATTTTTAACCTAAGATTAGAACTTGCTGTTTCCTTGGATTCAGTTGTATTTTGTGTAGTCATTCATTCAAAAACTGATCACTCCGGGCCTACTCTGTTTAAAGCACTAAGCTATGCACACAACACATAAAGGAGTGAGGCCAGATGACTCCCCTGAGTGCCCACTCATTAACTGGGAAAATTTGACATGTACGGAAGCACACAAAGTCCAAAGCAAAGGTATGTCCTCTAACAGATGCACGAATACAGTTCTTCTAGTGGTCTCTGAAAGAAATAATATTTCAATTATTTTGGTGAAACTTCCGATACTATCCCTTCATATCAATGATGAATCATAACTGGTAGATTTGGGGAGGAACATAAGGACACAGAAAACCTGGTTTCTGCTCTCTTGGAAACTTGATCAGGAAACAGGCCATGAATGTAAGAATTTTGGTAATAGACGAAGTAACCAATATAAGTCAAAAGAGATGAGAGCTCTCACGAACCAGAACATGACTGATTACCAGATGAATAGATTTGCATTTTAAAAACTCTTCCCAATAGTTTCCATGGGTCTTTTCTACTTTTGCGGGAAATCAGAATGTTCCAGATGCTTAGTAATAAAAATGTAGAGCTGAGCTGCTCATGCCAAGGCTAAGGGGAAAAGAAAGATGAGAATTCTTCGGAGCAGCATGACTAAGGAGGATGTCTGATGACAGTGATTTCAAGCACATGCTACAAGGAAAGAGAAGCAGACACCATAGTATAACAGTTCAGAGTTTCTGCTGAATAGTAAAATAATCTTGGGTTTGCATCCCAGGCCTGCTACTTTGCTCTCTGTGAAAATGTGGTTATTTTCCTTAATCTCCCTAAACCTCAGTTTCTTATCAGTAAAATGGGAATAACAGAGTTTTGCAGGGTTGTGAGGATAAAATGAAATTTAGTAAAGTGCTTAGAACCGAGTTTATACAGATTAAGTGTTTGGTCTATTAAGTGTCTGCCCTGTGTTGCTTCCACTTTTACTAATTGCTTTATAGCCCCTTCACTAAGCTGTAAGAGGTATAGTAATGTCTTCACATAAGACTTTTTTGTTAGAATTGAGACAAACCATTATTACTACTTACCCAGGGCTCTAGCTTATGTATTGCATATTTCCAGGTGGGCATCAATCCTGCCTATATTCATTACAGATACATGTTGTCATTAGTACTTCTTGAGGAAGAAGCAGTTCTCTGCACTTTTGCACAAAGTAATCATATTTTTGATCAGTGAACTGGCAAACAGTAAGCTCATCACAAATAGCTAGTATTGTTGGTGACTACTATTTCTCTTCCCACTCTGGAATCCTGGTATTTTTACCCCTACTGCTACTCTTGCTCCCAACAGCCTCAGTCATGCCCTGGAAAAAGAACATTCTCTGAACAGGTCAGAAGGGCTACCCAGCCTTTATGACTTCGTTTAATATTTTTAAAAACTGTAAGATGAATATTATATCTATGGAAGAAAATATTCTTACTGAAGGCCTGTGGCCCTCATATGATCTAGTTAGAAAGGAAACCTATATCCAACTGTTAAAGTATACAGCCTACTCCAATGATATGTCCATCTTTGTTTTAAATGACAGGTAGAATTGACTCAAAGACCATATGATTGGACTATGGTCCCATAAGTATATGCACATGATGCACATAACCTCAGTGTTGCTGCTAAGGAATTCTGGTAACATGCAGGCAGTGATCATAAAATGGTCTTTGCTTTCCTAAGAGAAAAGTCGTGGGATTCTAAGAAGGCTCACTGATGTTTTATCTGTTAATGTTTCCATTTTATTCCACAATCCAGAAATGTTCTTAGCCTCTGAGTAGATTACATTTTCAAAGCAATGCGGAGGATTAAACTCCCACAGATGTTAATGGAAGCCATATAGCTAGGCAGCACTTTCAAAATGTACCACTTAATGTCTGAACCATTTAATCATGCTAGAAATTTTTTTTCTAGCAAATAAACACAAATCTATTTTGGTACTAACAAAGAAAAGCAATAAGCACACATTCTGTTTCACTCAGCTCTCAGGGTATACACTGTCTTTGGAAATTCACCAGATATCTGTAAAGCTTTTCCCTAGAATTGCTGGCTTCTAGACTCAAACACAGCTCTCATTTATTGAGATATGAACAACCAAACAAACCCTTCAAACAAGTACAATTTTTTCTGCATTAAACTTTTATGAAGAAAAACATTCTAGAAAAAGTTCAAAGAACAAGCCTGTAATCAGTCTTTATTTATAAAAGCAGCAATAAAGAATTTATCCAAAGATAAACTTACAGTTCTGTCCTCTCTACTGTAGAAATGACCATGTAGTACAATGGAAACTGGAGTAGCTCATAGACCCCACAAGGGCTGGGCACATGCAACATCATACACACACTTGTGTTTCCATTGCTTGGCCCATGTTATATCATGGGTGTCCCCTCATGTCATGGACACAAAACGATGATCACTAAAAAGAGTCTGCATTCTATCTAGTTTGAAAAATGATTTATGACATACTTTTCTTTCAGTATCAATTTAGCTGTGGTCCATAACTTGATAGAAATAAACATTCTGTTGGGAGTGCAGCTCACTGATAGAACACCTGCCTAGCATGTGCGAGAGTTCACGTTCAATCCCCAACCCTGCAAACAATTTTTTTTAAGTAAAAAGAGAAAAATGCACATTCTCAGGCCCCAATCCAGACCCACTGAAACAGAACTTTTGGAGGTGGGGCCTAGCAACCTGTTTTAAACAATTCCTCTTCATGATACACAGAGACACTGAAAGACCATCTAAGGTATTGAATTAACCAGTTTTCTACGTCTCCTGGTAGTTAGAGGTTTATTCTGGCCTACTGCCCACCCTTTATACTGGTTACCTCTTTAGTTGTACTTTTAATCAGCTGATGCTCTATTTCATGCTGTACAAGCCTCAGGGTACAGGAAGTAGGACCCCAGGACTCGAGAAGAAATTAGAGATGAATAGAGAAACAGAAACATGAGCACATGACTCTCAATACAGGTAAAAAAAGGTCAGGCCTGAGCCTTTTCATAAGAATTCTCAATAGCACTTCAAACATTTTTTAATTAGGGGTTGAGGTTAAAAAATAGGGCTGGATAAAATGAATATGGGAAGTCAAATATAAAATTATGAAATGGGATAAACTCAATGCTACTTCATTGCCCAGTTGAGTATAATCTGTTCTTAGCTAATACATCACCCCAAGAACATATGTTTGTGCAGTAGGTCTCAGAGCGATGCATGAGAATAATTGTTAACCTTGCGTCCATACCTCTGTGAAGGCAGGGAATACCAGGCTTTATTTATTTTTAATGTCTTGGGACATACTTAACATATTGGGGGGTTGACAGATTGCTATTGAACTGCCTCAGACCCCAAGTCAGATTTTGGGAGAGCTGCTCCTTTGCCAATTATGAGATAAGAGACACATCCCTGAGAGTGACTGGAAAATGAACAAAGACAACCAACTAGGGAAAAGCCAAAAGGATTGTGGGGTCAGAGGGGAAGGCCAGAATTTAACAGAGAAAATACTGAATGGGAGCCTGATAAGAGAGAACGCTGTGATTGGAAGGAGAAATCTAGGACTAAAAAAAAGAAAGAAAATGGTGGGAAAATGTGATGTTTGGGGGAAAACAAAAAGGATTGTATACAAAGAAGAGAACTGGGATTGAAGGATAAGAATAGAGAGTTCAGAAAACAGAATGGAGCAAGATGGGGGCGACAAGGAAAAGACGGGGTGGAAGAAATAAAATACCATGGGCAGTGGGAGAGAAAAAGCATAGAGGGAGGGTGAACATTTGATATTTTATTTGATCAGCTAGACTTGAGGACCTTAAGATTCATTGCTGTCATTGTTTTACCATCAAAGGAAAGTCCAACTCACACAATGCACCCATCTGTCAGCGTCCCCACAACTGCCCAGTGTTCTTTCCTGAGAGCCCCCGCTGCATAGTTGTGTCCTTGGCAACAGAGATTCTCTGGACCTGGGATTAGAGGCTTTCTCCTGATAAAAGGCCAGGAACTCCAGGGTCAGCTCTCCATGCAGGTACCATCCCGCAACTACCTGACCACAAAGAGACTGAAAAATACATAGCTCAATGGTCCAAGGAAGGGGTCTTTCTCTTTGTCTCAGCCCTAACACTTTTCTTTGCTAAATGCATGCTGCCTGTAACAGGGCTCTTGAGTCAAATCCCAGGGTGCTACTGGGCCTGACCTGTGGGGTCCAAAGCCTCAACTGATACCCGTAGAAATGCAACTACCTCTTCACCATTGCCTTAAGCAAAATGCATTTTAACTTCTTTTTTTTTTCTTAAGAGAGAGAGAGAGAGAATTTTAATATTTATTTTTTAGTTTTCGGTGGACACAACATCTTTGTTTTTTGTATGTGGTGCTGAGGATCCCGGGCTGCGCGCATTCCAGGCGAGCGCACTACCACTTGAGCCACATCCCCAGCCCAATTTTTAACTTCTTTATTAATAAACCATTGATACTTTTTCCCTGGAAGATTCATATTCACTTTAAAAAACATAGGTAAGCAAACAAATGAAATCCTCCCAATTCTACCAAACTAGAAAAATAGTTAATAGCATTTGATCATTGCTGTCCCCACCACCCCCTGCCATTTGTGTGTGTGTGTGTGTGTGTGCGCGCGCGCGTGCGCGCATGGGTTACCTAATGTCAGGAATATGTTCTAAGAAATGTATCATTAGGTGGTTTCATTATTGTGCGAACATCATAGACTGTACTTAATTAACTCATGGCTAGGGCATCTCTAGGCCATATAATCTTACAAAACACCATCACATATGAGTCTTGTCATTAACCAAGACATCATTGTATAGCACATGATGTTTGTGTTTATGTCCTAGCAAAAGGAAACTCATTCCTTCAGGCAAAATGCTTTGGTATGATGCACTCTCTTCCCTTATTAGTTTATGTTCTCTCTGTTGTGAGTGATCTATCACTGTGATACATTGGATTGATGGAAGCATCATGAGAAAAGTCTGGGTTTTCATCTTATTCCTCTTGCTCTTGAATTTTAAACTTCTTTTCAGGGTCTTTCACATCCCTCTGCAACTATACCCAACCTGCACCCAGCCTAAATAAAGCCATTGTTCCCCAGTATTCAAAATCCATCATTTTCTATAACCTCACTTTTTGCAAATATACTCCTTCTCACTCCTTCACCTGCTTTGGGGTGACACTTGATTGATCATAAAATGTGTTTAAGATAACTCTCAGTACTGTACCACTGATCATCAAACTTCAAAATCTAAAGAGAATCATCTGGGTTTTTTCTTACTGGGTTTTTCTGCCATCATTGGCACTTATCAATTATTGTTCCTTAAAATTCTCATCTTGTAACTTCTGTCACCCAACTTGGGTTTGCATTCTTTTTCTGCCACCCAGAGGTAGCTGTACAACTTTAGCTAAGTGTCTACACCTCTTGGTACTTTCTTCATTTTACTTGTAAACTGGGTGCAATAATACAGCTTACCGAGTAGGCTTGTTAAGAGGATTAAATAAGTTAAAATTTACAGATCCCTTTGACTACACCGGAAAAAAAAAAGATGCTGGTGATGTCCTCTCATATTTCACATAGGATAGTTTTAAATAAGGACTGATGGACTCATTACAATTCTGATCTGATCACTTGATCTGCAATTGCTCAAAATTCTAGGCTTCAAGAACTATCTTCATTGCCATTATTTATATAGCTTGGCACATTGCCCTTATTTGCTATTCTATAGCTATTTACAAGGGCTGGAATTCAGATGAGCTAACTTTCCTGACTTGCTTTGCCAAGCAGCAGAAATGGGTCAAGCCTGATTTGTTTCACTCACAGGGAATGTAATTTTGCAGATTGTCCACAATAGAATAATTTCAAATTAAACATTATTTTAAAAAAGAAAAAAAATGAAAACCCTTCTATTATGCAGGAATTGTTTACAGGTATGTGTGTGTGTGTGTGTGTGTGTGTGTGTGTGTGTGTGTGTACGCGCGCACGCGCGCACACACTTCATGTCCCAAAGCAGCACCATTTCTTTGAGAAAAACTTTATTTGAGTAGCCAATAAGATTAGTGCAAAGGAGCAAGTTTATCTTTAAGGTTTATTTGTGGCCTTCATTTCCCTCTATACCCACAACTGCACTCTCATTCCTGGCTGCTCAGGGACCTCTACTGCCAGCTTGGGAGATGTCCTGTACCCTGGATTACATTATTTTTCCTTAATAACCTACAAATATTCACCTTTTCTAATGCCCCTTTTTCTCAATGCAACATAAGAATCTGGGGACTGGTCAACTATGAAAACTTATCTTTAATAAAAATACAAATGACACCTTGAAATTGACATTAATGAAAATTTAATGTGACATTGGGCCAGTATTTCAAACCTTTAAAAAATCTGAATACTAGAGACTCCACCCTCTACCCCCAGATGTACAGTAACACCTAACAGGGACATTGTTTTTAAAGGTTTATAAATCTCCTGAATCTGGTCCATGGAGTTCAACTTAATAAATTAAAAACTCAAGTTTAGCTGAGTATTTCTATACCCATAAAACACAGGCATCTTTATCACTAGATTGGGACCATCCTTGGCTGCTGTTCTGAATTTTAGGATAAAGCATTTCCCATTTTCCTTAGTTAAGTCAGATAGATTTTATTGTCATAAAAGATTTCTGACATTCATCATCTTACATTAAAAAACTTGTTTCAAAGCTATACGAAGCCATTACTAGGTACATTGCTAGGTACGTTGCTAGACATCTTGAACTTCTCTAACTGGCATCATTTTATGAAACACTGGAGACAGGATTGCTAAGAATGGAAGTTTTAACAATGGCAGTAAATGTTTTATGAAATACAAGGGGAGGGAAGGACTAGAGTACATTTTTGGATGCTATTAACAGTCTGATTTTATAGGGAAATATTTTTTACCTATCAAATTAAATAAATTATAAAGATTACTTAATGTGGTCAAACCATAAATACATGAAGCCCATGTTGATTGTGTTAAGTATTGAAAAAATATCTTCCTTAGGTGACAAAGTACAGGATCAGTACTCAACATATCCAAAACTGCAAAAATTGTGAAGAGCTATGAAAAGTAACAGAAATTACCTAAATTGCTGTTACCTGAATTTTTAACCCTTTTATAATTTAATGTTAACTTCTCCCTATTAAAAATCCTGCCAGCCCTTAGCTAGTAGATAAAATGTAACTGAACAGTACACATATACATTACTAGTAGACAAGTAATAAAATGAAAAGAATAAATATAAGGAGAAATTAATATCCAAGATTAAGAATAGCAGACTATGTGTAATTTGGATGGCTCTTTCTGTAGAAAAGAAAATTTGATTTTGAAATCACTATATAAATTTGAGAACTTCTGATATAGATCTGTATGTTTCATTTTAAAGTTCTTTATTAGAATTAAAAGATTAAAGAGACTTTTTAAAAAATGTATGGGGTTGTATATTTTTTAGACTTCAACTCCTGAAAAGTATATAGATGTGCAGACATACTTTAAATAGATCCTACCAAATTGGCTTAAAATTTTTTCAGTGTTATAATGCTGAAATGGTGTAATTTATTCTTATTTCTATTAATCCTCCTAGCATATCTTTTCTCTTTGTGTTGTAATCCCTCTTCACAGTTCAATGATCTCTCTGATACTACCTTAAAACCCTGATTCTCAGAATGGTTAAAATTACACAGTAGGGCTGGGGATATAGCTCAGTTGATAGAGTGCTCATCTCACATGCACAAGGCCCTGGGTTTGAATCCCTAGCAGCAAAAAAAAAAAATATATATATATATATATATATATATATATATATATATAGTAATTTGGACTGATGCTCCAATAAAGCAATTATCAAAGTATACTGATGCCTTTATTAAATATGGTTTGGAATGTAGAATTGGGGACATTTTATTTATTTATTTAGGGACTTTCTGCACATCCGCCTGTGTTCCTTTTCTTCCCCCTTATTGGCTACTGCCAAGCAAATGTGGCAATGCTGACAGCTGCCTCTGTATAGTAACCTTGCCATCCCCTGTTCTCCCTCCATGTGTCCCTCTAGATGAGCCAACTGTGGGTGACTACAAAGAGTTACAACCAGTAGAAATTAGCAAATATGCTAAAAGTCAGAAAAATATGTGGTCGGTGCAAACATGAGACCAGTGGCACCAGCACCTCCATCCGCAGCCCTTGTAAAACTCATGCTTGCATTAGATGAATGTGGACTTGATTTATAGGGATCTTCTAAAGAGAAGTTGTGTCCCATTTTTCTTTCCACATTGTATTCAAATATTTTGCATATAACTAAGCTGCATGTTTTCAACAGGAAATGTCCTTTTGAATGAAGCCCTGAATTGCTTCTTTATACTTCTCTGGATTTAGAAACAGAACATTAAGGAAATATATCCATTTGCATGCATTTGTAATGGCAGAGAGAGGGGGCTGTCTTAATTAGTTTTAATCATGATGAGCATGGTAACTCACACTGTCCATTTATGCCGAGCTTAGCACAATGGAAAATGGGCTTTAAATTGTAGCAAATAGAAATTGAGTTACCCACATGGATATATTTCCTGATGTTGTGAGTTGTGCATATGAGTTACTAAGACACTAAACTATAGTTATTTAAAAAAAAAGAAAACAAATGTGATGCTACTTGAAGCAAAGGGAAAAATGAACCAGTTTCAATTGTCTATCTTTAAAGTGGTTTTCTCTGCAGTGCTAAGTTATACTTAATATTCATTTCTGAATAAAGTCAGATCTTTAATTCTAATTAGTTGTTATCTGTAATAAACCAGTTTGTCTTACGTGAAAATGTGAGCTCTTTTTTAAAAAAACAAAAATCTGGAAAAATTAAAATTAAATTGATTCATTAGGAAGTTTTAACTTGAGGACAGGCTAATGTGTTACCAAAATGACCCATCTGTTTGGGTTCACAGTGGAAGAGAGATGGGCAGAAATAGATTCTGAGCCACATGCATGACTGAAGAGTGACCATGAGCATGTTAGCTACACTGAGAGGCTTTTTTCTTCTTCACTTTTTTTTTTTTTAAGGATCAATTTATGGTGAGGTTTTCCTCTAAGTCATAGACATCTTAACCTTTTAAAAAGTTACAGAAGTAATCATCCACCTCATAGAAATTTTAAATAGTAATCTCTTAACATACCAACCAAACAGAAACACTGTTTTGCTTGGTATATTTAGTTCTAGTCTTTGGTTTGTGTGTGTAATACATGTAGATATATATTTACAAAAATAATTCCAGTTGTTTTTTTACCTACCATTGCATCATAAGCATTTTTATGAGACTAATTAGTATAATAAATGAATATCGGTTTTTAAGCACTGCTTCGAATCGCTCCTTATTATAAAGATGCAGGGAACATTTACTGGTAAATCTGTGCCCACATTTAATATTTTTTCAGAAATAACATTTGGAGCTCCCTCTTTGACTTGTTGTCTAGAATTGACACTGGTTTTATGAGCTTATTCTATAGGATCTATCTGTGGCCTTAGAGTGTCACTGAGACTTTCATTTCTTGCATGATTTCAATTGTTCTCTCTCAGAAGTGTCACCCCACAAAGACTTCAGTTTACTATCTTGAAAATATCTATTATAAGTGAATCAAGCCTAAATTTAAAGATGATTGCAGACCTTATTTTATAAAGAATTTTACAGAAAATAAAGGATTTTTTTCAGAAAAAAATGCCATTAAAATTAAAATTTAATTGGTAATCAACCCAAGTATATTTAAAATGTAGTCAAATTCACCAAACCCAGTTGACACACACCTTTCTGAAAATAAGTTAGACAAAACAATGATTTTCAAACCTGAGAGACTCCAGGTAACTTAGAAAAAGATGTCTTAGGATACAGTTCAGTAGGCCCACTGAATCAGAACACTCAGAGGGTGGTCTTAGGAGAATTGGTATTTTAAAAATCTGACAAGTTGATTTTTATGGGGAGCTATAGGGTCTCTGGTATCTTTTAGCCTTTATCTGTGATACTAAGATGTCACCAAGCAGAAGGAAGTTGTCACGGAGGAACCAGGAGTGTCTGTTAATTAGGGCCACACAACTTGAAACCTTTGCCTTTTCTAAGAAATCTACTCTCCCATATCTCTATTCTTTTATGGTTCATTAAAGGGGATAATAAGGGAAGGGGGACAAGAAGGAAATTTGGTCTAGAAGATTGTGTAACTCTTAAGGACTATTTCACTTTAGTGTAAAGGAGGAGAAAAGATTAGTAGAATGTGGGAGTCAGTACCAAAAAAAAAAAAAAAAAAGTTTTTGTATAAGGCAGTATTTACCAGCCATCCCACTTTTCTAAATTTATACACTAATATGTATTGTATCTATCTGCTTAGAAAGAAAAAAACAAAGCAAGCTGTCCTAACCTAAGAGAAAAATCTACGCCTCTCTTTGTCCATAGAGAGGACAACCAATGTCCCTAAATATATATTTATTAAACCCATTGCATGGCCTGAATATCAGCAGCCCCAGAACCTATTAATGAATAGACATGAAAGTGATAGTAAGCATTATTGGCATCTTAAACTCCACTGAAGCCACAGCATACTCAGTTGATGTGCCTCTTGTCTTTCTTCCATCCTGTCTCATGAATGTTTGTATGAAAGCTACATGCTCAGATAAAAATAAATGTGTGACTGGCCTCATCAAGACCAGGGCTTGTCTTGATGCTTATTTTTTATAAGAAGGGAAGGAAAGCAGCCAGGTACTGTCCACCTTCTCATTTAAATTGCTGAATAGCATCAGTAGGAGTGTCTGTGAGAGGGGAAGTGGCTCTGAAGTCGGGGGGGATTGTTGGAGAACACTTCTGGGGGAATCCTGTATGTGACTGAAAGGCAGGAAGGGGCATGATACTAGAAACCAGAGTGGGAATGTGCTTTCTCAAGCCCAAATACTCACACATGACAGGAAACAGAACAAAAACAAGAATGCAGAACCACATCAAGGTGAAGAAATGGCGATAAAGTAAGCTACAGGCTCCTACTGGAATGTTGCAAGGCAAACATCAGATTTTATTCTTGAGCTTGAGTGAAATCATATATAAAGGCCTTTGTAACACAGGAAGCCGACACCACCTTTGACTTTCTTAAGCAAAATGTAGAGGGAGCTTGTTGCTAACAGAATTAGAAAGCTAGGATCTATATACAAAACAGAATCTATGCAAGTTTATTGCTCGTGCTGCATGTCCAGAAATGTGAAAGTCCTTTCCTCATAGTTGGCTCCAGCTCTTACTTATGTTATGGTTATAATCCCCAGAGGGCCTCATCCTGGCCAGTCAGTTCTATAGCTGGGAAAAGAGATATGTAATTCCTACCTACAACCCATCTTCCAGAATTGGTCTTTTATCTCCTCCCAGCTACAGAGAAATGCAACGTTCCCACAAGGAAAGAAACGAAAATCATTTGTAGGTAAGCACCCAGAGACTCCATGATAAGCAAGAGGGAGGGCAAGTCTAAGTAAGAACTTTGTCTGGGATAGTCTTCTCAGGGCATATCTGCTGGAACGGATGAATCCAACCCATATGCAGACTCCTTGTCACGGTCTTTGAGATTGAAACATTCAGGGAATAAATGTTTGAAGAGTCCATTCTTGGTTCAAATGCCTACTGTTTAATCAATGTAAGCAAAGCACATTATCAGCAATATCAGGTCAGAGTTAAACCAAAAGGAAATCCAAGTTCTCTTAAAAGCATCCTAGAATATATACACAAGGTGTTTGTCAAAAGTCTCCTGGGAAGCTCCTCCTCTCAGTGTGCACTATGAAGTACCTATATGTGCACTTCAAGGCACTGGGAGAAAGCAGCAGGCACAGTAAAATTCCACACTGAATGAACTTACATTGTTAATGGTAGATAACCATGATTGGTGAACTATTTGGTTGTGAGAATATTCTAGAATTGTGGGGTCATGAAAAGATTATATGGCCTAGGCAGCTAAACAAAAATTTTTTAGAAGGCTTACAGGTCTTTGTGCTTTTCATTCCTGGAAGATTTCAAATTAAATCTGACTGACCATTTACTGTAAGTTTTGTAAAGGGATTGCGTACATTTTGCCAGAGTGGGAGACTAAGAACAATCTTCATAGGTTCCTTCCGGCTGGAAAGTTCAGTAAATGAATGAGGGCCCAATAAATTAAAACTGTCATTAAGAAACAGACACGAAATGAGAGAATTTGAGCCATATTAATTATCAGAGAGGACTCTCAAGTTCATCTGGAGGACTAGGTGAGCACTCCCGGCTTGTGACCATACTTAGCAGTCTCTGCTGCCACCTCTGTTCACCTGCTGTTGTACTCTGTCCTTGGTGGTCCTCACTAAGGCCATGCTCCCAACATGTCCACTAGACCCATATGCTCCTGCCAACTCCAGGGCATTACTCCAGTGTTTTCCACTTCTCTTTTTGCTATCATCATGTGTCTCTCCGTATTGAATAGTTCCCAGTAGTGTTCTCGCATTTAATTTTTCCTTTCTTTAAATAAATAAATCAATCACTCTGCTTATCCCCTTTCTCCAGCTAATATCTCATGTTGTTACCTGGGGCCACAGCCAGAGGCTTGGTTCTGGGGTCCCAACTGGCTGGATTGGATCACTGGCCCTCATCAGGAGGAGTAAGAGAAAAACAGTATAAAAGGACAAAAAAATATGCAGTTTGACCAAACTGGGAAGACGGTTATCTGCCTTCCTGAAACCTACAGAAATGTTAGGATTAAAGAGGGGAAGAAAGGAAGCAGGGGAGGAAGACAGATATGCAAGTATATCAGGCCCTATGGGTTGCAAATCTGGTTCTCTTGATCCTATTGGCATCCTCCTGGTGCCAGGGGCCAGGATCTTGGGGGACAGCTTCCGTTGAGCCTTCAGTCTCAGCATGAGATGATTGCCTGTAGGAAGCTAAGATGGAGAGAGCTTAAAGGGCTGGCTAGCAAGACATTGGCTGTTTCCCCACCACCCCCCCCCCCAATTTTAAAGAAGCAGACTTTATGCTGGGAAGATAGCTGTTACAATGTCTCTGTCCATTTTTGTGGCTACATTTTTCAGGGTTGTTTATCCTTTCTGCCCCAGGCCTCTCTTCCGCTTCTCTTTTCTGTTTCCTCCTCCATACACAAGTGTTCTTCCTGTGCACCCTACCAGGACTGCTCTTGCATGAATCCAACGACCTCCACAGCACAAAATGCTGTGATCAATTCTCTGCTCTCATCTTCCTTTGCCTGGTGGGAGCAGTTGACACATGATCACTTCTTTCTCTTTAAAATTTTTCACTCTAGGATGCTTTCCTGCTTTTCTTACGTTGCTAGCTGCTGATTCTCAGCTCTTCACTGATCCTTCATCTCTCCAAACTAGATGGCTGGTGTGCCCCAAGTTCAGTCACTAGATGACTTCCCTTGACCATTTTCTTTTCTGTTTTGGGCATCTCATTCTGTCTCCTGGCTTTAAAAACCTATCAATACATTGATAACTCCCAAATTCATATTTCCATTCCAGACATCTCCCCTGAACTCCAGGCATGTATATCAATAGCTTGCTAAAAATTTCCATTTGCATGTAGGATAAACAATGTTGTTGCCCTATGTTGCTTCAGAACTCAAAATTTCTGTGCTATTTGGCCTGACTGGTAATTACAAATGCTTACAGTTTTGCCAGAAATCTTTTTCTGGATTGTGGAGCCTCAGTCTGCTAGGCCTATGTATGGGCTGACTTAACCCGCATCAAGGGCCCCCTTCATTCAGTGGCTGATGGTATCTTGACTGTCTGGTATCTTTACTGTCTCAGTAAATGATTTCTTCTAGTTGTTTGTCAAAATCTTGAGACTTGTGTTGCTCTCAGATCTCGTAACCGATTAGTCAGCAGATCTACTTTCAAAATCTACCCCAAATTCAATCACTTGCTGTTTTATCCCATAGAATTTCACCCTTCTGACATAGTTCTAATATTCAACAAATTTAAAATTGTATCCAATTAAAAATAATTTCACAAGGAAAGAAATGTTCACTTGTTTCATTTACTCCTATGCCCTCGGTGCCTAGAAGACAGACTGGCATATACTAAGCACTCAAAAAAAAAAAAAATGTTCAAAAAACTGCATTGAACCTAAAAAAAAAAAAAAAATCTGGCTAATCAGAAAACTTTAGAGATGAAAGGACACAACATAGAATTCTTAAAGATGATGAATGTAATTTTTTCCAAACCAAACACCTTTGTTACTAAGATACTTGTACAACTAGGGGGGGAACCCTCAAGTGATTTCAGATAGCCATGGTTTATCACTATAGGACACCACAGTAAGATGCCATGTTACAATGGTGGGGAGATGAAATGACCCATGAATCATTTTAAAAGAAAATTTCTGCCTTTCACTCCCACTACTTTTACATGTTTGGCTTTAGAGGAGCACACCTATGCATATGGGTATTTTGAAGACAAATTTGTGATTGTCAGCAATACTTTAAAAAAGTGCATTACTCCCTGGATCAGTACATGGACTTTCTATGGGACCTTGATGATCAGCTGGGGGTGCCTGGGAGCAGGGTGCATAGAATTTAG
Source organism: Ictidomys tridecemlineatus (assembly GCF_052094955.1). Classification (NCBI taxonomy): domain Eukaryota; kingdom Metazoa; phylum Chordata; class Mammalia; order Rodentia; family Sciuridae; genus Ictidomys; species Ictidomys tridecemlineatus. The sequence goes on from NC_135477.1 coordinate 60,184,826, forward strand.
GTTCACAGGCTCTGAGGTGAGTCCCAGATTGTTTCACTGCTTATGAGACCATGGGCAAGGTTACCTAACATCTCCAAGTTCATTATCTCCACTTTCAAAATGGAAAAATGGCAGTGCTTTTCTAAAGAGGTCATTGTGATGATTAAATGGGTGAATACATGAAGAATTCCAAGCAGAGTAAGGCTGACTCAGTGTGAGATAGCCATCTTTGATTGGTCCATATAGGTGTCACTGTAAGTTCTGGGAACATCGTGAAGGAGCTGGATAGGAGGGTTTTGTCACTGCTAGTCTCCGAATCACTGCTACCTGAAGCCACTCTTACAAATGGACTGGGGGTGGGGGTGGGCAGGATTGTTTTCCATAGCTCAAGAACACCCTATTTGCTGTTGCACCCAACAAGTCTTTCTCTCAGCTCACACCATCCCATCCATATCAGATGAAGAGTGCCACCTCTATTTATTTTAACCATTCTCTGACTCCTTCAGATCTTGGTAACTATGGAGACTATTCTAATGATCTGCATACCTTGGGCCTTCAGATTTGGTGCTTGGAATCCAAGACCAGAGAGGGTGGAATGGAAAGCTCCTGATTATCACTCAATCTTGTATTTCTGGGCTTACAGCTACCCACACTGGGAAGATAATGGGGAAAGGTTAAGACAAAGTCATGCATATGGTTCCCAGCCAGTCCAAGAAGGAAGTAAAAGGAAGTAGGTTCCCTGCCTCTGCCACAAGGTAAATACAAGGCCAGCTCCTTCACTCTTCTAGGAAAACAAGTGGTTGGAACTAAGGAGAAACTGATTTTAAGGCCCTCAAAGGGAGAAAACCTTGCAAAGGTGGTTGTTCAATATGAAGAGAAGGCCTAGAAAGCTGAAGGGAAACTGATGTGCATTTCTCCAGGAATTCCTCTGGAGGACCAGTTTGAGAAACACAAGTCTAGAGCACTGTGGGAGTATTGGTGTAAATAGAAGTGAATATAGGAGAATATTTAAGTTTCAAGTAATTATAATCAGTAATGAACTGACACACGTGGTTTATGGACAAGATAGAAGTAGGATTTTTAGGTTAGTCAATATAATTTGAGGATTACTAGATTTTTGTAGCCAAGTAGAAAAAGATTTCTTTATAGCATAGCTGTCTCAAAAAACTTTGCCAAGTAATTACAAGTAGAATATGTCCCCCAAGAATGTAAGCTTCTTGGAGGTGAGTTTCGTTCACTATAAATCCTCAGCAATGAAGGCAGTGACAATAGGAAGTGATCATTAGGTACTCGTTGAATCATGAATAAATGGGCTCCATCACATATTGAAGACTTCAGCAAAGTATAAATACACTAAACATTGGGTGTAGAATAAGAGACACGTTGCATTATAACAGATTCTACTTTGCTATGTGATTGTTTCTGCTCCATCTTGTATTTGTTGTTGGGAGACTCTTAACAAGCAGAGGTTAGATATTAAAAGATGTAATTCTGGTCTGCATTCTAACCCGTCTACTGATTTAGGGAAAGGTTTTTAATCTCTGCCCATTAGTTTCCTATATTTAAAGGATAACTTCACCTGCACAGACTACTACACGTCTCAGACACTAGTGAGGATGAAATCCATGATTATCAGAAACTGTAACCTCCCCTTTGCAAAGGTTGACCTATGGCAACAGTCTACGTGTAGTGTTATTTCAAAGGCAGAAATTTACTATGCAAACCAGTAATACTTTGCAGTAATCATTTGTATTAAGAAGGCCAGCTTAGCTTTGCATAAGAAGCAAGAGCTCAAGCCCTGATTACCAAGTACATTAGGCTCTGTGAGGCGAGGTTGCTGATTAGTGAAGTGTTCTTTAGAATTTAGTGGCATTAAATGGATTCATATTTGAATCACACTGATCTTAAATGCCACTGGCACTCAGGGTAATGATCAGTGCTTTTTAGATTGACAGATGTTTTCTTCCATAAATGGCCCTGGTGTTTGGTAATTTTCTAAACCACATATTTAAATATCAGACCACTATTGGTATTGAGACAATATTTTGAAAGGGGACAGGGTAGGGAGTGGGAGGAATGACCCTTTCTTCTTGGTATTCTGGAGTACTAGCTCTTAATTTTTTGAGTAATGAAGGTCTCTTCCCTCCTCGCTGCCCTCATACACAAACACAAAAACAATATATGTTGTTTCCAGAGTTCAGAGATGTACTAAGGCCTGTGACATTGAGACTTTCTGGGCTGATACATTACAGTAGAGTTTTTCTTTGAGTCAATTTGTATGTTGACATTAAGGATGAACAGTAACTCAGCTTTGTTGGCATAGGCTTGTGGAACAAAATCAATCCTATCTACAGGCATTGATTTTTGAGAGTTCAATCTTGGAAACTCAAATTTTAAGAGGACACATTTTTAGGAGGATATAGTATAGATTATATCATTTAAGTGAAAATGCAAGGTAAATTATAAAGAAAGGTACTTATGAAATGTTCATAAAAATGAGTATTTAGTACATAATTTAAAAACTCATAGTTAAAGATGTGAAAAAGGTGCAGACAATCCAAAACTTTATTTTGCATACTATGCATGGTGGATGACACTTCTGTGAAACATTTGCATATTGCTTTTATAACTTTATGAAAATGTCACAATTTTTTCATGAGTTGGTGTCTGGGGCCATAACTACAGTTCATTACATGGCTGCTGCTGTTATTTGGGCAACTTTTCTGACTTCAGTTTACTCATTTGTCGGAAGGGGTAATAATATCTGCTCCATATTAGTCAGGTTTCCATCATTGAAACAAAATACCTGAGATGAATAACTTAAAAGCAAGATTTATTTTTGGCTTACTGTTCCAACTGTTTCAGTCCCTGATGACTTGGCTCTGTTGCTTTGGGCCTTTGGAGAATTAGAGCGTCATGGTGTGGAAGAGCAGGTCTTTTACTTCACAAGGGCAGAAAATCAAAGGAAGAGAGAAGGGCCTGGGCCCTAATGTCCCCTTCAAGAGCACACCCCCAATGACCTAACTTCCTTCCCGTAGTCCTCACTTCCTTAATCTTCCACCTCCTCAAAACAGTGCCATGGGCTACAAACCACACCTTCGTTACATAGCCTTTGGGGACATTATGCTCTATTAACTCAAACTTCCTTCATTCAGTGAACGGTATTTTGAATGGACCTATGAAAAAGTAAGTAATGTGATATGATAGAAGGTGATATTAAGTAATGGAAAAAATACGAAAACTAAGGAGGATGGGGATTCGAGGAAGTTAAAGATGTTTGGGTTGTACTCTGAGTAGGCAAAGTACATGGCACATAGCAAATAGGCAGTAAAGGAAAACATGTATATCTATAGATAGATGGAATTTGCCCTTGTTGCATGCAAATCCAAGTTCATATAATATGTAGGACATGGATAGACATATAAACTACACCTGTGATACATATAAGCCAGGTTTATTGTCTTTAATAGGAAAATTGTAAAAGCATTACAATTCCTCATTGACAATTACAGCTGACATGTGTTGAATGTCTATATATATTAATTAACCTCATTGTATGAAAGTATTTATTTAAACCAATTGGTTTATTCCTTATAAAAAACCTATGAGGTAAAACTATGATTATACTCACTTTAAAGATGAACAAACTGAGAGAGAAGAGGCTGAGTAACTTGCCCAAGGTTAAGAGAGTTGGGAAGGGGGAGAGTGAACTTGAAGCCCAAGTAGCCAGGTCCTAGCCTGAATTCTAACACATGGAACCAGGATTCCCTCTAGTTTTTTAAGAACCTCTAGTTTGCTAAGAAATCATAAGTCTAGCTTCTCTTATTCTGTTTCTGCTTACAGTGAACAGCTTCACAGGGTAAGAACCATGCTGCCCCAGAGCCTGCGTAGATGGCAGCCTGGAAGGATCCAAGTGTTCATAAGTCATGTCCTCCAGGCTTGCCATGCTGGACAGGATTCTCAAGTCCTCCCTGTCTCTCCACGGGAGCTGTGGAGTGGAGGAAACTTGGCTTCAGAAGGCATTTGATGCCTAGGGAAGCCTGGATCTCTAGAAATTCTGCTGTGCTGATTTGAGTAAGTTAGAAAACCAAAAGCATTTCTTGAATATTCCTTCTGGAATTAGTGTCTCTTAGCATAGAATGAAAGCCAGGAAGATTTCAAACACTCTCAAAATACAGCCATCAGGATGTACTAAATTTTCACATTATTGCTCATAATATCCACTGGTGGAATCTCACTGGAACCCTTGAATCCTTAACATGCTAGTTAGAAGGAGATTGGTGGAGCAGGGAGGCAAGCTCATTCTTAGCCCTGCAAAACTGCCATGGATTTCAAAGACTTAGGATGGAGGTGGGGGAGAGCAACAATATGTTATTTTTATCTTGAACTTTTCCAAATCTTGTGGGAAACAATTATACAAATGCAACTAAATCTCCAAATTAAAATTTACCCAATGTTCTCTCCAGAATGACAGGTGGATAGATTAGGCAACTTCCTAGGTCATTTCCATTTGCATTTTTACAAATGACTCATTTCTAACAGTAATTTTGGCAGAATCACAGTGATTCCGGAACCTGTGTTGACTTTTTAACTGGAAGTATTTGAATCATTGCAATCTTGGCCCTAACTCTAGGGTTTGGCATCAGATATCTTCTTGGGCTCTTAGAAAGGTGCTTGGGTTCACTGGGTTAAACTAGTGATTTGTTTGTATATTTCGCACATGCCAGTGAAGATTATATAGATTTTAAAACATCATAATACAATAAGACTTTTAAGAAGGATTTAAGTAAAAACATACTCTAAGAAATATAAAAAACAATATCAAATTAGGAGTCCATTCTGTTGATCAGAGGAAGAGTTCATGGGTGCTACTAATTTTTCCATGAATTCATATTTTGCTTCTCTTCTTCCTCCCCTTTCCTCCACCATTCTATACAATGCAAGGCCATTCCAGGGAACAAGAAAAGGGTAGATAATGGCAGAGGCTGCCTGTACCTTCCTTCGGCACCGTCTTTGCCTGAACACATCTTGTGTTCTCACCTAGTTTATTTTTTGCATAAAACGTTACCCATCCCTGGAAAGTGAGGCTCAGGTTTTCAGCCTTGAGTATGCTTTTTCAGTTTCATATTCATGTGATGGTTCCAAAGAAATATGCTTATTCCTTTTCCGGTGAGTCATGTATTACTCATTGAATACATATTCCCAGGATGTGCCTAATTTGCATTTCCTGCTGGCCCAGACCTGGCTCTATTTACATAACACAATTGAAAAATCACTATTTTAAGGGTTAGTTTGGTTAATTTCTTTGGAGATTAATGTTCAGCAGGTTCTCTCCAGTATTATACAATATTGTAGTAAAGAGACCTTGGACAATTGACTCGTAAAATGGGTTACAGCAAATTCTCACAGTATTATGAAAACTAATTGGGAGAATGAATATGGAGTGCTTAGTGCTGTGTCTCAGGTTTGGTTTTTGTTGTTGTTGTTTTTGGTGTTCATTTCATCTTACATATATAATGCTATACCCACATAGCATTATATGTTTCTGTCTCTGCTGAACATAGTAAGTGGGTATCATTCAGTGAAAAGTCGACAATTTGAAAACTTGAAAATTTTGGCTTTATAACTTGATTCTCTGAGAGAATCCTACTAATCAGAATTCTGCCACAGGAAATGTTATATATTCTATCGCTCAAAAAATAGTTGCTGAATGTCGGGCACTACTGTGGATATGAGGGATACTTCAGTAACCAAGTAAATTCTTATGTGAGAAGATATTACTCTACAGAAAAAGGTAGACAGTAAACTAATAAAGATATCTATTATATACCTATCGGACAGACATAAAGGACCAGTAAGAAGAAGAAAACTGAGTCAGGGACTAGAACAAGGGATATGGCTGGTGCAAAGGTTTTTGGTTTGGTTTTGTTTTTAATCAGCTAAGATATTCAGGGTAGATCTCTGACAAGACAACAGCTGAGATGCTGTGATCAATCAAAGGTGGTTTATAAATGTTGTTCAGTGTCATCTGTTAGACTATTCTTGGATTTCATTTGAGACTTGGTTTTGTTTTTTGTTTTGCAAAAACATTTCTGTAAATATCAAACATATTTAGGATAGCTGAGTTTAACAAAGTTGATTTAAAAGTGGAGGAAGGAATATATTATGGAGTTGCTGGTTGTTCCAAGAGGGCCAAGGTCAAAAAAAAAAGACCAATTGAAAATTGGAGAAAATAAAGCGATTGATGGCTAAAGTTCAGGAGGAAATGAATGGCCCTGGAGGTCAGGCAGAGATAAACCTTGGACAGCAGGAGGCCAGCCCTGCAGTCAAGACAAACTAGTGAGAAAGTCAAGTCAGCACTTGCTCCTTACTCTGCACAAAATGTTGCCACCTGAGTAAAGCAGGGCTCATTTTTCTTTCAGTCCCCATTATTTTTACAGTATTCTATTGACATGATTGTTGCACAGAAATACACTTATTCCTTTTCCTGTGGCTCATTTATTACTCAGAATTAACAGACTTCCTGTGACTGAAACTCTAGTCTCTTGAGGATCTCTCTCCAAAGGTAGTCTTGACCCTAACCAAGTTGCAGGTGAGATTCTTCCCGGGCCCCTGAGAGCTAAGGCCTTTACCAAAGAGAGCATGCTCTTTTAGACCAATATCAAACATCTCTCCCATACCAGGCTACACAAGATAGCACAGCTGTCTGAGATTGACCAGAGTTACCCTGCCTGACCTTCCCAGCGAAATCCCCAATGCTGTACCCTGGGAAGGATGCAGCCATGTTCAGGGGGGCCTTTTCAAGGCTCCAAATTGTAAAGCTGCAAAGTCTTCTCTCTCCCAAGACCAGGCTGGGTGACCAGAGCAACCTGCAGAAGGAAATGTCCAGCTCAAAGTTACAGCTTTAACGCAGATACAACCAGCTATTGCCACATAGAAACCAAGGCCGATTTGGCTTTTATGACATCTGATTTCTTTTTTCAGAGAAGACAGAAATCTGTACTTTTATATGAAACTTCTTTCTTTGTGATTATTGGCAATAAATTAAGACCATTTGCTTGGTTTTGTTTGTTTTTAAAGGTGTTCAACCAATGAACAAGAGAGACAAAAGCCCTTTTTTCAAGAACTAAAATCCTGTAGAACTGAAGGGAAGAAATAAACTGTGAATCAATAGATAAGAAATTGATCAAATAGTGCTCTACAGAAAATAAGGTGACGTGGAGTTATTATGACATGGTTGTTACTTCAGACCTACTTTAAGTGGTCAGGAAAGGCCTGTCTCTGGGAGTCAATATATATTCTGTGACCTCTTGATAAAAAAAAAAGAATCATCCATGAAACATGTAGAGGAAGAGAGCATTCCAGGCAGAGGAACAGCAAGTACAAAGGCCCCATGAATAAAATTACCTTTTAGAGGATAAAAAGGAAACCAGTATGTGTAGAGAATTAATTGGGGGTAGAGGAAAAATATACTAGGTAAGATCAGAGAAGGTGTTTAAGCAAAGATGCTTTTTTGAATTTTTTGATGCAAGTTAAATGTTCTTCCCCCCAACCCCCTCCATTGAAGTTTTTTTATAAAAAGGGTTTTCTTAAAAGACTAGGACCATTCTATCTTTTTTGTCCTCTGTACACTCGATTATGTAGTGAATATTTAATTAGTTGACTAAATGTGAAGAACTTATTATTTAGAGTAACAAAGTTAGGTTACACGTCAAGTGTGGTTTGATTTAGGAATATTCAGAACTGGCTACATCTAACTGCCTGGGGAGGCTGGAAGGAGCCTGTTCTTGGCCAACTGACTTCGGTAGAACCCATCTCAGGGCAAAGTTTCATTCCTTTCTTAATTCATCCATGTGCTGTTTTGATCACATATTGCGTTTGAGCCAGTAGCAACAGACTTCCATCTGGTTTAGGAATAAAGAAGCAGGCAGAGGGACATTTCCCCCAAGTCTGTGTAGTTAAACAACCGTCACCACAAGATGGCCTTTCTCTACCAAGTCTGACACATTGATAGGAGGAGTTCTTTTTATTCCTCTTTCCAATAACTGACTGCTGCTTCTCAATTCTCCATCCTTTGCCCAAGAGGTTGGAAGGCAGACTGGTATCTTTAGTGTTCTCTCCCTTTAAAAAAAAAAAAAAAAAAGCAAGTCATTTCTGCAGGGAGTGGACTGTCAAGTGCCTTACTCTCCCCTTGACCTTGAGATTTCCAGAGGACATTGCAGATAGGAGTAATGCTTGAAGATGCTTAGTTCTATCTCCTTTTTAAAATGGAGGAGCAGGATACTTTCATTAGAAAAGAGTTTTAATAAATTATCTTTTCTATATGTTGTGAACATTGGGAATTTTTTTCTGTTAGAATCAGATTATAGATCTGACTGGAGTATATGTTGGGACTCTTGAGACAAGAGTTGCTTCTTAGTAAGTTACTGTCAAGTTGATTTATTAATTTGTCCTCTTCCTGTCTCCTGAAATTATGTTAAAGCATTCATTTTTAGCTCCTTGTATTAAATGATTACTTACTCCTACCCTAGCTGTATCCAAATCAAGTATAACTTCTTCCAAAGAAGAATTTTCTGGATTAATAGTTATTCCATTCACTGAAAATAACCAGTTTTTTAAAATAAGAATTATCCATATTTAACATTTCAAACAATATGAGAGGAGTGTGTGTGTGTGTGTGTGTGTATGTGTGTGTGTTTCTTTCACATTAGACTTCAAATGAAATTGAGTTCTCTAATTTCTACCTGATAAAATGGAAGCTGCTTAAACACTTGATTCTGGGGTGACTGATTTTGCAGATTTCTCTATTTCCTTCTTTCTTACCTTTGGATTCTTCCTTTCTGATGCTTTAAATGGAGAAAATATTAAAATGGCATGATATATTTCTAAAACTGTTTTCCTTTAATTCACAAGTATTAAGCAGTATTAGTATTCAAAATACAGGCAAAACTACCTATTATAAATTATTCTGCCCTTCTTAGCTCCAGAGAAATGTGCGGGCGTCATATTTTCAGGACATTCTCCTGGTGTTATGCATTAATGCTAAAAAGCACAACCATGAGCCCATCATCTTTAAAGGTCTTGTTCTTACACTAATCAAACCCCAGAGTTCATTATAATCTCAAAATCCTCAAGTCTTGATTATGCACAAAAACAGTAACATAGTCAATTTCTTCCAAGAATATTATTCCTTTGGAGCCCCTCAGAAAAGGGAAGAAAGTGATCATGTCATAATCAGCTCTGAGTTATGCATGCTTCATATTCATATATTCAGGAGCATATGAAGTAATGAAGAAATGCCTCTGCCTCACCACATCCTTTCTGCAGGCTACACTGGACACAGGTTTGGTTATCTAGAAATAACCTGACTTTCCTAATGCTATTTGGGCTAATAAAACCCAGTATGTCTTTGCACCTTTTGTATTTCATTAGCTGTGAAGTATGCTGTGTCAAAATGCATATATAAGGAGTGCTGAAGCAAATTATCATTATACATCATTTGTTCTTTTATATATTTTTTTTCCTATTGCACCATTTGCAAAACGAAGGAGGGAGGGGGATGGTGCATTGAGTACATTTATTCTGACTCTCCTGCAAGATTTTGTGGGAATGTGGTAGTGAGGCTTGGGGAATAGAGATAATGTAGAGGAGGACAGGAAGAATAGCCCTCAAAGGAAAAGGTCCTGCAGATATCCAGTGCCAGAGGAGTCCTGGCTGCTTTCTGTTAGGTATAAACCAGACTTCCTGAAGGTTCAAAGAAGTGGTGCTTTTCACCTTAGAATCAGTCTTGTTAGGAAAATTAACCCCAGAGGTAGTTTGGTATAACCTCACCTAGACAGGCATCACTGAGTTTTGGACAGTGGAGGCTGAGGAGCTGAGGAGTAGAAAGAAAGGGCTGTTGGAAACAGCATCCATGACCACATTGCCCCCTGTCCACCCTCATTGAGTCCCAACCTTGCCGTCTGCCCAGAAACATCAAAACCAGATTCCCTCTGAAGTCAAGGGTCTCCTATCAATGTCTTTGGCCATTTATCTTGTGGGTTATCTCAGCTGATAAAGGAGGGTAAAATATCCCCCAAGGAAGTTTGTGGAACATGTTGAATATAGCCAATCCAGATTAGTTTGGTGTTTGAAAGCTCCCTTGTAGATTAAATCATTTACCCCATCAAAAGCTCAATGAGCTGCTTTTTCCATGTGTTCCTGTGAGTAATGCCCATGTCATGGCCTCAGTTTGAAACAAGGGGAAAAACAAGAAAGAGAGCACATTTTGTTCATGTTTTCAGGAATCACGATGCTGTTGTCACTTTATATGCCCCTTTTTAAAAAGCTTCATGTTTTTGAATATTGAACAAAGAAAACTATGTAGAATCCATGTCCCAATGCTCAAAATATTTTGTGTGACATACAAGTAAATATATATTTTAATATTTTAAAATATTGTGTGGAAAGAATGATTTTAATGTTTAATTTTTAATTTGTCTTATAAGGCCTAATGTTTGAATGGGCTCTCTTAGGGGTATGTGGGGTTTCTGGTATTTTTTTTTTTTTAAATCTTGGAATCAGCCTTTCAAAATTCCTGGCCTTTCATTTAAAAGTATATCATGAGAACATAACAACCATCCCCTAACTATAGATCAGTAGTCATAATACTTTCTCTGAAAAGGGCCAGATAGCAAGTCATACGGTATGGTTCATTGGCCCTAAGGTCTCTCACAGCTACTAACTCTGTTGTTATAGCATGAAATCAGCCCTGGACAATTCCCAAACACATGAACAAGGCTGTTACAGTAAAACTTTACCTATGAACACAGAAATTTGGCATATAATTTTCATGTGCCAAAATATTGTTCTTTTGATTCCCCCCCCCCCCAACCATTTAAAACTGTGACAGCTGCTTTTAATTTGCAGGCCATATAAAAACTGGTTACCGGTTAGATTTGGCCCACCAATTGTAATTTGCACAACACTAATTTCGACATTAGAAATTTCAAGAAAAGTGAACTTTAGGACTTGACGTTGGTCTATAGGAGGCTCATTCTCAAAAGGGACAAGGTGGTGTTTGGGGGCAGCACTCCCAGCAGGTGTCCACTGGGACTTGAGAGGATATGTGAAGAAGTAGGACTTCAGGAAGGATCTCAACATGGGCATTAATACCCACCTCTTGCCTGAAATGATTTCTGACATTGGAGATTATCCTTAAAGACCAATGATTTTGCAGAACTCAACTCTCCTCCATTCTTCTCTGCCTCCTCCTGCCTTTCTAGAACACGTATTACATAAACCATGGGGCGCCTCTGGCTAGAGGTTGGTGATATGAATCCACAGGCAGCCCATGAGCACCCGCAGCCTGGCAGCAGCATATATATATATATATATGAGTGGAGGACCCCACATGGGGCCAGCAGGTGAAAAGGGGAGATGCAGCTCACAGCATCCCCAGCACCAGCCCTTTTGTGCCACCTAGACCTCATCCTCTCCTTACATAGGTTACTTTCCTGGCCATTCAGAGCTGGGATGACTCTGAATTCAGAATGTCTTGATAAATCTACTCATGATAGAGTCTCAGTTTCCAACTAAGATTGGTGGGAAAGGCTATGACTTCAAAGCAGTCCCATGTTTTTGAATATCCATTTAGAAAAGTATTACTAGGATATCCTTTGGGCTGGCTGGTGGCTCTCTCTCAATCAGCCTGATGCAAGTTTTCATCCTTTAGTCTGAGCTTCCAAAAGCTAAATCCTTGAAGCCCTTATACTATAATTCTAAATGAGTATTTCTTCCTTTATTGAATAGTATCCATGTACTTTGAAAATTTAAAAAAAAAATGGGTCTTACTTCGAAAATTAAATCACTGTGTCAATACCTTAGGTCCTTCTGCTTGTTAAAGGAATCCCATTATGAATTCTAGGCACAGCAATATCATTAATGCACATTGTACCAACATGGGTATCGCTCTAGGCTTCTATTTCTTCTTTAAAATGATAGGGCTCAAATTAAATGATTGCTGAGATTATGTGATTTAATTGTCTGTTTCTCTTCTGTGTAAAAATGAAGTTGTAAATATTGGCTTTCCTTGAGACTAGGGCACACTTGATCTCATAAAGTAAGGTAGAAAATATTTGCATTGCATCCCACTGTAGAAAGTTCAGCTTTCTCTCAGCCCTCCCAGTCTCTCACATCATGGATGGTGCAGGCAGGGGACATTAGCTACTGTCCCTGCTTCTCCTTTGCAGCTGCAGTATCTGTGAGAGGCACCATGAGAGTTAGGGAAACAAAATGTCCTGGCCAGGGGGTGGGTTGGAAGACACAATTATGGGAATTATTGCTCTTCTTACTTAGTGTAATTACAGAGTACTTTTCTCTGAAGAGCTCCAGAGAAAGGTTGCTTCAGTCTGGCTTGTGTGTCCTGGGGAAGAGCAGGCTGGAGGGGAGGGGATAATTCAGTGACAGTGTAATGCTGAGTGTTCAAAAGACGAATACCTGCTGTTCTCTCTCCTCACTGATGATGGAAGATTAAGATCCGGTAGGAGCGGTCTCAATTAGATAGGAGGACTCGCGCCTTGCCAGTAAGCATGATTAGATTTCCAAGTATGTGAGTGATCTCAAAAGTGAACTCCTGAAGGGGAAGTCTCAGTTAATAGAAAGAATCGGGCATTTGGCCTAGGCCATCTAGGTACATGTCACTCTCAGATTCCATTGTGTATGCTAAGGACTGTCTGTTGGATCCACAAGCTTTGATCCCAGGGCCCCTGGTTTGAGAAAGCAGGCGGGTAACAGATTTGAAAGACAGGCATAGCAACCAAAAAAAATAAGTGGCAAATGTCATGAGAAAAAGGTCTGTGTCTTTAGGCAAGAAAGCTAGGCTTGGTGATGTGGAGGTTTGATGGAAGAAGAATTTTCCCTCCATCAGGTAGAGCCCTACCTGGGATATTGAGGATTTTTATGCATCTCTAAAGCATCAACCCCTGACACTTCTCACCTTTCCAGCTCCTTTCTCTACCCACTCCACCTCGGCAGCAGGCAGGTCAGATTATTCCTGTATTCCCGAGATGTCCCTGTCGGCACCTCACTGTGTGTCAGTTCCCAAATAGGCACAGAGCAAGCAGGGTAAGGCCTTTCCAGGGTTTCTCTGCCAGAACCTGGTTTCCAGCATGTGCATGGCTTAGCCAGGATGTGGTCATTATGTAAATGAATGAGGAAGGGGAGGAAAAGAGGATGTGTACTGCAGCAGTGAACAAGCTAGACCTGGAACTCCACATTGTGATGTGAATTCTCCAAATTTCCAAATGTTGGCAACTCATTCAAATATTTTTTTTCCATCTGTATTGAGATAAAATAAAAATGATAAAAAGGGTATATATTTATGGTGTATGACTTAGTGTTTCAATATGCACATGTCTATTGGGAAATAATCATCAGTCAAATAATTAACACATCCATCACCTTTCATAGTTCTCATTTTCTTCATGTGTTAAGAGCTTATGGCCAGGCCTGGTGTGGTGCATGCCTATAATCCCAGCAAGTTGGGAGGCTGAGGCAGGAGAATCCATAGTACCAAACAAACAAACTAACCTCTTAGTAAATCTCAAGTATACAAGATTGTTAGCTATATTCATGTTACTGTAAATACACAGGTTTCCAAAACGTCACTCATTTTGCATATCTAAAACTTTGTACCCTTTGACCAACATCTCCCATTCCTGCTCCTTCAGCTCCAGGAAAAGACTCTTCTATTTCTGTGAGTTCAACTTCTTTACATTTCAGATGTAAGTGATGTCATGCAGTATTCGTCTTCTGGCTTATTTCACATGGCATAATGTCTTCTGGATTCTTCCATATTGTCATACATGGCAGCACTTTATTTTTTATGGCCGAATAATCCATTGTGAATATATACCACATTTTATTTATCCATTCATCTGTTAACAGACCCTGAGGTTGTTTCCATAACTCGGCTGTTGTGAATAATGCTATGCTGAACATGAAAGTGCAAATAGCTCTTCAGGACACTGATTTGATTTCCTTTGGGTATATACCCAGTGGTGAGATTGCAGAATCATAAGGTAGTTCCGTGTTGAATTTTTGAGGAAATTCCATACTGTTTTCTGTAGTGTCTGTGCCAGTTTGCGTTCCCACCAACACTTGTTACCTTTTGTCTTTTCTGATGAAAGTCATTCTGTTAAGTGTAAGGTGACATCTCATGTTTTCACGTCCATTTCCCTGATGATTTATGATGCCCAGAACCTTTTAATACATCTCTTGACTATCTTCTGTCATCTTTTGAGAAATATCTATTCAGATCCTTTGCCCATTTTTTTAGTTGCTTTGTCTTTTTTATTCCATTATTGATTTGTATGAGTTCCTTATGTTAAGGATATTAACTACTTATTAGATAAATATAATATTTTCCTGTTCCATAGGCTGCCATTTCATTTGGTTGATTGTCTCATTTCCTGTCCATAAACTATTTAGTTTGTTGTAGTCTTTATTATTTTTGATTAATTTATTTTTGGTTTTGCAGTCTAAGTTTTTGATATCATATCCAAAAAAATTGTTGCCTAGGGCCATGTGAAAAAGTGATTTTATTTTTAACACTTTAGTCCATTTTGAGTTGGTTTTATGTATGGTGGGATATAGGTGTCCAATTTCATTTTCCTGCATGTGGCTATCCAATTTTCTCAGCCTCACTTATTGAAGAAACTATCCTTCCTTCACTCTGTGTTCTTGGCATGCTTATTGAAGATCAGTTATCTATAGACATATAGATTTATTTCTGGGCTGTTTTATTCCATCTCCTTACATGTCTATTTTTATGCCAATACCATATTGTTTTGATTATTGTAGTTTTGTAATGTTTTTGGAATCAAGTACTATGATGCCTCCAGCTGTATTCTTGTTAGTCAAGATTGCTCTGCTAATTTAGAAATATTTTAAATGGCATGGGGCACCTAGAAGTCATGTATTTGCTACTTTCTGCCAATGATAACCTTACCTTTAGAAAAATATAAAATGAGGTCCAAATCTCACTAACTGGTCAAAAATATCGAGATAAATTGCTTCACCACATAACTGAGAACTAAAATAACACATGTAAAGAAAGTAATGTGGTGCCTTGCATGCCTGGCAATGTTACAATAACTAGGATTCCATTATTATTATGTCAAACTACATGAACTTGCTAGTATACACATAGTTTCGACCTATGAAATTGGTAATTTTGCCAGGCACAGTGGCACACATCTGTAATTTCAGCCATTTGGGAAGCTGAAGCAAGAGGACTGTGAGTTTGAGGCCAGTATGAACAACATAGCAAGACTCCATCTTGCAAGAAAAATAAAAAAGAAGAAAAATGTAAATCTCATAGAATTTAATCTAATATTAGTATAAATCATATCTTATTAATAATAGTTAATAAGTACTAATGATTAAATATTTTGGTAAAATTAATTATTAACTATTCAATATTTTTAATCTTAAGACCTGTCTATCCACCCCTTAAACTTACACATATGAGCCCCCTTCCCTGCTCTGTTTTTTTGCCATAGTAGGTATATCTTTGAAAACTCAACTAATTTATCATGTTTTCTCGTGGGGGATGGGCGAGTTGGTGGGGTCATTTTGTTTGTTTGTTTTGAGCATTGGGGGTTGAACCCAGGAGCATTCTACTACTGTGCTAAACCACCAGCCCTTTTTTATTTTAAGATAGTCTCACTAAGTTCCCCAGGCTGTCCTCAAATTCACAATGCTCCTGCCTCAGCCTTATAGGCATGTGCCACCATGCCCAGCTTTTGTGGGGCTTGGGTTATAGACAGGAGTTTTGTATAGTGCTGGGGGAGTGGTTTGGTTTTTTATTTGGTTTTTGGTTTGTTTGTTTTTTTTTTGTTTGTTTGTTTTGTTTTTGTTGCTGGGAATGAAATCCAGGGCCTCATGCACGCTAAGCAAATGCTCTACCAATAAGCCATATCCCAGAGGATGTATTTGTAAAAGAATGATCATCAACTACCTCCATTTGCCCTTGTGCAGAAGGAAATTGAGTTTAGAAGGTAACCTTCCTTGACAATAAAGTATGCTTTCACACTCTGTGTGTTGTACACATGTGCATTCATAGCGACATATCCGTAAAGAAATTAAAGGTTTAAAAAGCCAAAGAGTGAACTGCAGGCCAGACTGGATTCCAGGGAGACAGGAAAAAATGGTGGCATTGTCTTTAGAAGGAATGTCACAGCAGCCTGCACGCAGAGGAAAGTGCTGATAAGCAGAATGACAAAAGCTGGTTTCATGAGTGATTCCAGGCAGCCAGGGGACACTCCCCAGCTGACTGCCCCGCTATTTTTGGTATTCCACATATCATGACTAAATACACAGAGCTTGACTGGAGGCCACAAATATGGTAAGTCTGTGGGGAATTCTGGGAGGTACTACATTGTTTGTAAGGTTGCCCACTCTGGTCTCTCCCTGCCCCACCCCTCCCATTTAAACAGTTACTTCTGACCAGTCCTAGTTCCTTACTAGGAGGTCGGGGAAACCTTTGCATTTCCCAAAGCAGATATTTTTAGATGTGATGCTCTGTCCAAAGTGTTAACTAATTGAGTTATCAGGTTTCATGCTTGGCCACAGAGAATGGCTGTGGAAGAAGGAGAGGGCTTCCCAGAACAAGTAAGCATTTATCGCTTCCAAATGAAATGCATTTTCCTTATACAAGAGCTGCTTAGCTGTGAATTGTTTTGTTTTGTTTTGTTTTTGTTTGGGGGGGGGGATGTTGCTGAGTAAGAGGAAACTAACTTGTAAAAATAATAATAATAATAATGAATCGCTTGAGTTAAATATGTGTAGGACAGTGGCTGACCTTTCTGTTTTGCTCAGATGTAGACTCTAGGTATGTTTCGCCTCTGTAATTTGGAGAGCATCCGGCTAAGGTCTGCCATAAGAGGGTGCTTAAGAAATTATGAAAAAGAATGGGTGATGAGGAATGCAGGGAGGGTCTGGTGAATCCAAGATTGTGAGAAGATTTAAGTGGTTGCATGTTACTTTAGAAACCTGAAGGCTTTCAAATCAAGCTTTCTCTGATATAGCAATTACAAGAATATGAAATTTTCTAGTTGGGGGAGAAGATATCATAGAGTAAAAATTTGTTTTTGAAACTTCTCAGTGTTAGATGTAGGACTTAATTTGAGATTAGAAAATATAATTTGATTTCTATTTCAATAGAATCATAAGTAAATATAAGCAAGCCCTCTCATTTGATAATTTAAAGAATTGGCACCATAAGCCATTTCCCCCTTTAGGGGGTGCTACTGAAAAAAGAGGTAAATGTTTGCTTTGTGTTTGTAAGATTTCAAAATATTGGATTCTGGGGGATTCACAAAATACTGTTCCAAATGTGGTGTTGTTGAGGATTTCGTGTGATTTCAAGTGCCCTTTCAGTTCATATCAGTTATCCAACCATAAGAACACATACATACTATGAATGGAAGGGACTATTTGCTATTAATATAATACATTAAATCCCCTTAACACAGGATGAACATTTTGTTAAAAATAAAAATTAGTGAAATAGTCATAATGATTAGAAGAGCACATTAGAAAAATAAGAACATTGGTGCTTGTTGAGGTAAGCAGACCTGCTAATGGTTTTGAGAAAAGAACTGCTATTGCACAGTATTAGGGGAAAAAAATTCACATTTTTTATCTTTATTTTAAGTGGATTTAGTTTTAATCTTTGCACTCTTACTCTTTTTGCTAAAATATCAACCTTTTATGAACTTTGTGAAACACAGCTGTATTACAGCTAATTTTTGAAATTTTTAACTTAAGAGAGAATTCCCAAACATTCTATGTGCCTCAAAGAAGGGCCTTTTCAGATAAAACTGTGAATCTTGTTCATGAATTTGGGGCCTTAGTGCTCATTGTAATTTACTAGTAATATAAGCATACTGACTGGGTCTGGTGGCATCTCCCTGTAATTTCAACTACTCAGGACGCTGAGGCAGAGGATTGTATGTTTGAGGAACATACAGCCTGGGAACTTAGACCTCATCTCAACATAAAAAGAGCCAAGGGCATAACTCAGTGCTTAAATGACCATGGTTTAATTCCCCAGTAATAACCCCTTTCCCTACTCCCTATAAAGCATATTGGCAAGTGGCTCCTAAAAATCATGTCACTCCAAAAAAAGAAAATCAACTTACTAATAAATTATGAGCTATGTTTTTGAATCTGGATTGTTTTCTGTTCCATTAGTTGTATAACTGAAAATGTTACATATCATCATAAATTACTTAGACTTAGCTTGAAGAATTACTAATTGCTCTGAAATGACTGAGCCAAGCGCAGATATAGCATATGTTAACAAACATACCTGGAAAGGCTCTGGCCTTTTATGAATTAACAGATCTGAGATCCAAAAGGAAAGCCCAAATAATAGTAGACCATCTCGTTTTTGCCTCCTGTCAGAATATATCAACTGAATGGTGAAAGCATTTGATTTCAGCCCATATGTGCAGCATTTTCTGTTTTGGTGGGCATGCTGTTTTAAAAATGTGTAATAAAATGACAGACTGAATTTGAAATTATCATGCCCTAAGCAGTAACTCTGGAAGGGTAGTGACCCGACACAGATCATAGAGAGAGAAGTCCCGTCACAATAGAGTCGCATGTACTATTGCCGAACTGGGTCTAGTTGGACAATGCATAAGAATTCTTTCTCTTCTGGCTTCATCTCTGACTTGAATGGAACACTGAACAGTTTATCTGCATGAGCTGAACTATGGATAAAATCCTTGCTAAAAGGGTATAGTAGATAACTACATTCTCACAAATAATCATCATTCTTCCTGCTTGCTCTGTTTAGCTTGTGGTTTCCATATGTTGTTTAGGATTTTTCTACAAAATTGTAGGGTCTGTGTTGGGGGAGAAATTTTAGTGATTTTACAACTTGTTAACATGAGACATTTGCCACACATACCTTCTAGAAAGTATCTGTGTACTTTTGCTAATGTTAGAAACAGCCTCTCCTAGGTTGCTTTTAATCAAGTCTGTATGCAAGAACTAGTTTTGATATAAAGTACTGATGAACAGTTAACTCTTAAGCTCAAACTCTTAAATAATACTCATTTTAAAACTTCTAAATTCTAATATTGAACAAAGCCAAAAAGGAATCCAATTTTAAAGTGCATTTTAGAGACAACTAATGATAAGATCATTCAGTAGCAACTGATATGAATTATTATTATTATCTTTTTTAAAGAGAGAGTGAGAGAGGAGAGAGAGAGAGAGAATTTTTAATATTTATTTTTTAGTTTTCGGCAGATACAGCATCCCCATTGGTATGTGGTGCTGAGGATCGAACCCGGGCCGCACACATGCCAGGCGAGCGCACCACCGCTTGGGCCACATCCCCAGCCCGATATGAATTATTTTTAATTCCTGTAAGGGAATTCTATAATATCAAATCAAGATTCTTGGTATTATTTTGTCTTCCAACTCTAATTTCTTCTATTTTGCCTATGGTTTTCAATAATTGATTTAGTAATAAATACATATTTAACTCCTAGAAGAATCTGTTTTATTAAATAATTTAGGAAATTAGGGGCAAATAGGATAATTTATTTAGTCACACTCAAAAAAGAAACCCCAAACTTGCCTTTTATGCTGCTTAAACTATAGTGATTCTTATTTCGAAATGAGAACTGTTAATTATACAGTAAGTCTAATAGTTTCTTATCACATTAAAGCAATATTGGCAAAATAAAAGATTTAAAAGTGTCAGGCCATGTATTTTTAAATGTTCTTTTTCTAATGTGAAGGCATTTTTATTCACAAAGTAAATATGTATTTTCCAACCCTTTATCCCAGTGCAATTATTTGTTTATTCATTTATTTTTACTGTGGTTTTCAGGATATGTTGCAAAAGCTATGTGTGTATTCTAATTGAACTGTTGATAATTATTATATAACATCAATTTCAATGTATATCAGGCAAATATTAGTTACTAATTTACCTGGTAAGCATAATAACTTATAAATTATTTTAGACTTTTATTTTACTCTTATATGAAACAAAGATATATGTAGACATGATAGCAAACATTTACAGGGAACAATGTTGGGATTTACATGCCATTTTTCTTCTTTAGTAATAAATGAATGATGGCAACCACTTTTAAAGGTAGAAGTCAATGTTAAACAGTTTCACAAAATCTGGATGCGCTTCAGTTTTATTCAGTTTTGAATTCATTATTTTAACTCAACATTGTTCTGATGTATTGACTATCATGTTTTTGTAATTCGGTGGTTTTATCATATTTGGAAAATGCAAGTTTAGGATCAATTATACTTTGAATATTTCTGATTTTTAAACATGGACTGTCTTACTCATCTTTCAGTCTCTAGACTGGTATATATTAAACACTCAGTAAACATTTGTTTGAATTTAAAACAAATCCTCTTACAAGTGTACAACTTCTCATTACTTTGGCCTTCTAGCTACCATTTATTCATACAAGAGACAATATTCAAATATTTTTAAATATTTTAAAGAAGGAAAAACACCAGTTAACTTTCCATTTCAGTGACCAAAATCAGACTGTTATTTCTAGTCTAGAAGTTCCCAGAGCAGAGGATTTGTATCTGTAGTTGTGTTGACACAACAATGACAAGTTGTCTGTGAAGATTTTCATGCTATCTTTCTGATCTGGCAGCACCACTTGCTATGAGATTTGTTGCTTATTCTTCATGTGTCATTTCCAAGAACTTTAAGTTGACATTCTGAGGGCATTGCTATCTGCTAGAAATGTGTAGTGTCCAAGTATTTGGAGTGTGCAGACGTGGACACCTGGAAACACTCTAGGATGAAGACTGAATCCAAGGAGCAAAAATAGCAATGAATATCAGAATATTTTGCAAAAATAGCAGCAATGCATCAATTTAGACTTTGCCTTTCTGCTCAGTTGTGGATTTTTCTTTAATTATTCTCTTATCAGGCTTTGGTATCATGAGGTCAATCTTAGAAAACTTTGCCATAGACCAGCCACTCTCAGAGTGCGACTCAAGAACTCCTGTGTGTTTAGTTTATGAGCTATAAGAATTGGGGAAATAAGATCAAGTTCATGGTTCAGTCCATATGTGGTCAGATATGTTCTCTTGACTCTTATGGTCATAATCATAGCCAAACAAGCTAGAATGTTAACTTTAAAAAATAATTTTTAAAAGATAATATTAACTGGGGACCAAATGTATGTTGGGCCCTCTGTTTTGCACATATTGCCTCTTTAATATCAATAGCCTTAGGGAGTTAAATCTTACTGCTCTTTTCCTTTTACAGGTGAGGAAATGACATAATGTATTGAGTAGCTTGCTTGTGGTAACAGTGTGAAGTGCAGAGGCAGGTTGTGAACTGAAGTATCCTGGGTTCAGAGTCTGAACTCTGAAATCATGGAATTGTGTTGACTTGCTGATAGATCTAGACTAACCCATCATTTTCCATCTCCAAACACTTGAAAACCACATGGCAGGTACCTCTAAACTAACACCTTCCTCTTCCTACATAAAGGGCAACTCCTTCAAAAGGAATCTTTGCTCTCAGTACATTTCATAGCATATTTTATCTGTAATAAGACTGTAATAGGGCTGGAAGTCCACTATCATACTGTAACTATTGATCCCATGGTTACCTTGACTTTGGGAGTAAGTCCACTCCTGTGTGTATGTTCATTTTGCATAATAAAAAAAAATCCTGATCTTTACTGTGAACTTCCACCTTTTAAAAGATCTGTTTCACGTTTATGTACTTTCTTGTTCTCTCTCTCGATCTCCCTTTTCATGTATTCATTGTAAAGCTGCTATTGTCTTCCATTCCAAAGCTTGTCCAGGAGGAATATAAATGTCACTTAAAGATTATGTAAGGTTCCCACATCAGCCTGTCTGTCCATTTGACTTCACTAGTGACCTGACCTTATTTTAAAGTAAGGTTCTTTTTTTTTAATGGTAATCATTCAAAACATTTTTATTCAGTAAAAACTTATTTAAGGCTGGGGGAGTAGCTGAGTGTTAGAACACTTTCCTAGCAAGCAAGAGGCCCTAGCAATTGGACCCCCTAGCAATGCAAAAACAAACAAGCCCCCCCCCAATTTTTCATTTAGCTGTATTTTCAGGAAGGACTTCTAAAATCTCTTTTTGATCCAAGATTGAACTAGAAATGAAGATTTTTAAACATACCCTGATCTGATCATTATACATTGTATAATGTATTGAATTATTATACTATACCTTTTAGATATATACAGTTGTCATATGTCAAAAGTTTTAACAGCAAAACAATAGCATTTTGGTTTATTTGTTTAAAAATTAATATGAAACCATTCTCCCTACAAGCCCCCCAAAAGGCGATAGTTTAATTTATCAACAGTTGCAGCCAGGCTCCAGCTGCACCAGCTGGCACACATTTTAGGATGATAAATTCAAGAACCCGTCCCCTCACTAGCTAACGCCTCCTCTCCCTCTGGTGCCGTAGGTCCCACCCTTCAATTCCTCTGGGCTTTTAAACTCCAGGCCTTTAATTATCTGACCAGGAAGTTGAAGTCCTATGTATTATAATTTCCTGGCTGATTTTCACCACATAGAGTATATTTATGCATTGCAAGAAAATATTTGTTTGCAACATTAACTCTATCCACACTCAAAATTAAATTATTTATTTCCTGATCTAAAATTTAAAAAAAAAAAAACTTGAGGAAATTTTCATCTCTTCAAGTAAATACTTTCTCTTTTCTCCTTTTACCTAGGCCAATTTTAGCTTATCACTACTTTCAGTTGCTATATTTAAGATGTGAATAGTTCCCTGGATTAAATATTTCAGGACTCATGCCAATACCTCCTACATAATAAGAATCCTTAAACACGAAGGCTTGACGTCCTTGCTCTGATTCATAACATACCAAATAAATGGAAAAGTCCCAAGCAGTTGTTGCATTTTATATAATCCACTGGGTATTATGCCAGAAGTTGCTGTTATGTATTTTCTAAGTGACAAATAGCAGTATCTTACTATGATAGGGTCTATTTCTAAGGGCCTCTACAGTTCACTTATTGTTGCTGTTTAGAAAAGCTATGAAATACTTTGGTTTTTGTTTTATAAACAGAGGCCCTCAAAGACTGTCAGATTTTAATGACATGTTGCTGTTCCACTTAATTTTATGTTTTAAGAGACACAGTTGTCATTTTTAGCTCTCTTCAAGTATGGGGAGTGAACCAGGTTTAAATACACATGAACAATAGTCAGGTGAAAGGCGATTGGACCAGTAGAATTGGTGGATCCCATTCAACCTAGAGGTTTGACAGAAATTCAGCCAAACCATTTTATTGATTTAAACTATTATTGACTAATTCATTTTTGCATCATGATGTTTTGGGACGAACATTAAATCCATAGAATCCAAATTCTCTGTTTAACAATTTCTCTACTTAAGCAAATGACATCTCTCTCCACTTGCTTCCTTTCTGTACAAAAGAGATGATATGGTGACTTCTATTTAAAATGTACCTCAGAAATAAGGTACATTTTGTTAAAAATAAAATTTCACATTTTTTTGTTCAGTAAAAACCAAGCTTTTTATTAAGGTTGAATCATTTGCTTGCCTGTTTACTAGTTCCCAGCTCCGCACACTGAGAGTATGTAGTAAATATGGTTGAGGTGAGTCAAAGGCATGTACACAATGCTGTGCATGGTACTACACCAGATTGTACCTGGAGGCATGCTATGATGTACCTACGGATCCTTCCAGGCTAGGAGAGCCTGATTGTTAAGTTAGCCACTTTTGCTGGTAAACTGGGAAGCATGGGTATACATCACATATTTCTAAGGTCACTTAAGAGGAAAGTAAAGAGAATTTCCTGAAAGATACGTTCATGTGGGAAATAATCAAGACAGATGAACTACATGAAGCATAGCAGGCATAGAATAAGAGATGGCCAATAACCAGAGTTTATTCATAGCAGACATAGAAAAAGAGATGGCCAAATCCCAGTAGCTATAGTTTTTTTTTTTCTTTCTGTTATTTAACACCAGCTTTCTGCCTGACAAACAGAAAAGGAGTTCAGATTTTGGGGAACCCATTACCCACCAAATTTAAATTTATTTTTCTATTTTAAGTACCAGCGATTGAAACCAGGGGCACTTAACCACTGAGCCACATCCCCACCCCTTTTTATATAGTTCATTTAGAGACAGGGTCTCACTAAGCTGCTGAGGCTGTCTTTGAACTCTCAATCCTCCTGCCTGAGCCTCTGAGCTGCTAGGATTATAGGCATGTGCCACTGTGCCCAGCACCAAATTTAAATTTATGGACTACAAGGCAACATTATCTGCTTTTTAAACTTTCAATTGCATTCTTATTTTAACTCATTGGGGAACATAATTTCCTGAAATAAATATGATTAAAATTTCTGAAAGGCCTAAATCTTCCTTTTATTAATATTCTGTATTTGTATATATTTCAAAAAGAAGGAAAATTCTCTAGGGTTGTATAGCTTCTGAATCACTGTGCACTGAGAATTCTGCTAAGGGGGCTGTTCTTTCCCAAGTAGTGTGCTACTGTTTCTCTTGTATTTCTTTATCCCAAAAGAGAGCCTGAAACATGTCCAAACCCAGCAGAGGTGTCAAACCAGTCTGATAATTAACATACCTGCTGAGCATACGTTTTAGAAAAGGTTTCTCCATCTGTGGCCACTTTCCAGGCTTATTTATAGACATCTTTACATTTCAGAATAATTAGATAAATAATTAATTTTCAAGTTAACATGTCCTTGCTATATGGTTACACCATTATGAAAGTAAAGACAAACTTCTCCTGTCCTAATATTTTCCCTTGAATGGAATAAAGTGAATGACTAATTTTGTTCTTTACAAATACCTTGGATAAATAGCTATACCTCTTTTCACATTTTGTGGTAGGTACCCTAGCCACACTCTTTGCTCATTTGGAAAATTAACCACTTACCATTAGCAGTAAGAACGAGTGAGTACACATTTTATAGTACCGTGGTACTTTTAGAGCAGAAGGGAACTTGCCTATCATCTAGTTATATCATTCTACAAATTCCTGACATTTATTGCATCCTGCCTAACACATGATACTCTGTATCTACAGCATCAATGCTTTGCAAGTTCCACAGCAGCATAAGGACAACATAAGTTCTAATTCAAATGGTCTGAAATTCTCTTATAGACTGGTACAAATCAAAACAAAATGTTACTATACTGAGTTTATATTATTAAGCCTTACAAGCTCTCTTCCTCTGATGCATGTAGGTTTTATGCCCCTTGAGAGTCAGGTGAAACTGGCTCTTTTTAACTTATTAGAAAATTGCAAATTCAAAAACTGTTTTGCTGTTGAACAGTATCAACTTTGTGCTGGAAAATACTGGAAATACCCACCACCTATACCCACTATTTCCCCTGTGGAAAGATCTCTCTCTTTCTAATCAGTGTCCAGGAAAATATTTAGGGGTCTGATTTCTGGGGTGAGAAAAAGCATCTCCGAGGGCCTGGCTTCTGGGTCTTCCTAGATAGACTGAAAAGAGAGTGGGTTTTATCAGCACACAGTATGGTAAATCTCTTAGAAACACTGCCTTTACAAAAACAAAAGGCTGCCGGCACTGTTTTTCTACCCATTCCCACTCCCCTCTATTTAGAGATAAAGATGGGAATGTGTTTTGCCTTTCAGCTTGAGAGGGGCCACTGTGCACAGACGCCCAGCAGGCTTGACATGTGGGACAGCAGAGGCCTTCCTGGCCCAGGTCCCAGTGCAGGATGCTAACCATGCCTAACATGTGTTAGGGGACGGTGACCTCATTTTCAGGGATGAACTGAGGTTACTACCAAGCTGCATCCTTGCAGACAAAGGCAGCCTTGTAACCATCAGAGGGAATCTGTGGAGACAGCACTTGCCTGCAGTTGGTTTTGATAGTGATGATGACAAATATAGATAGCCTTTGGAAGCATATTGATTACTGGTTAAATTACCACCCCCTTCTACTCCTCTTTTGACTGATTTATGGATAGAAAATTCTGGAAAATTTCCAGTTACTGGATAACAATTAAATCAAAAGGAATAAATCTGGTATAACCCAAGGTCTTCCCTAGCTAAAACCCATTCAAGTTTTTTTTTTTTTTTAAGTATTTGCCATGTGAAAGACACAAAGTTCCCCTTTAAGACCTCCATGTCCTACTCACAAAGACATACCTTTAAAAAAAAAAATGCTGACATACACCTCACTACCCCTTTGGGGGAAAAAAAAAGAGATGCCAACCTTCCTAAAGGCCCAGGGTTTTTACTGACAAGCCACAGATTGTAGCATGAATGTCACATTTGTTTTAGATTTTGCAATTGGTAACATTCTTTTGTAATTGGTGGGAAATTAAATCACTGTACAAGACAACTATAAAATATCAGCACACAATATCTTCAACGATAGTATCTGGAAACTCTGGGCACTGTGTGGATATCCCAGTGGATAGGCAGTGGTTCAGCTCTAGTCTGGTGGGGAAATCTCCATTTGTTGTTGCCTGTTCCCCTCTCATGTGCTTGGGCAAGGAACAGGTCCATGATCCAAGTCCCAAAGCCTACATCACAGAACCATGAGACTCTCAAATCGCTTGATTGGGTTTTGTTGGAAGTTCTTTTGTTTTGAGTAAACACGTGTCTTGGATTTTGAAAAGTTGTCTGCAACATATCTCCATTTATACTTCGAAACTGTATTTGGTGTCGGAAATCACTAAATAGAGGATTTGGGGATTTTGGTAAGCAGTCACTCCACCACACACACCGTAAGTCCCTTCATGCTTAAGAATTATTTGCAAATTTGTATTAGTTTATTTACCAACTATGACTACTCAGTGCTACTAAGAAAAGTCTTACTTCTCTAGTTTCTGACTATAAAAATGTTGCTTCACCAGGGCATAGAAGAGTAAGACAAGGAGTGGAGCAGAAAGCTAGAAAATCTTTGAAAGCCAAATTTTAAAATCTGGCTTTGGGTCTTTAATGTCTCTCTATGTGCAATGAAATGTCTGACAGCACACCTTCAGCACGTCTCACACCTCAGTCCTTTTCCATTTCACTGCTGTCCCCAAATCTCCATATCACATTAGCACACACAATAATCCTTTTAATATTTTTTAGTTGACAATCTTAGGTCTTTCTGGGTTATGATATGATATGTCAGTATGTATAGGGTGTAATGATGAAATCAGGGTCAGCGGCACATCTCTCATCTTAAACATGTATGTTTTTGTGATAAGAACACTAAGAATCCTCTCTTTTTATGAAATCTATATTATTGTTAGCTATTGTTATCCTTGTGCAAAAAGCACACCAGAACTTTATTCCTTGAACTATAATATTGTACCTACTAACCAGCGCTCTCTGACCCTCCCTCCCCAGCTTTTGGTAACCACTGTTGTACTCTGGAATTCTGTAAGATCAGCTTTTTTGGGTGCCATGTGAGTAAGATCACATGGTATTTGTAATTTTTTTTATCTAACATTACTCCTCCAGATTCATCCATGTTATCACAAGTAACACTTCATCTTTTTAAAGGCTGAATAGTATTTTACTGTTATATTTTCTTAATTCATTTCTCCAAGGTCCCTTACCCCAGCTTACACTTTAGAATCACCTGAGCTGCATTTATCAAAATGTCCTAACTTGGACCAGTTGAGCATCAGTCTGTGGAATGGGGACTCTCATACGTGTTTTAATTCTCCCCAGGAGATCCTTGAATCATGGAGGACTGACAACACTGACCTGCAGATCTCATCTCCATTTTCTCCCATGTGCACATATGCTGTCAACTGATTGGGATAAATGTAGCTTAAATGATGTCTTTGCGCTTATCAAAACTCCTCACTGCCTCCTAGTATCTTTATGGCACTGTTAAATCAGATGTATCTGGCATACCAAGCCTTCCCTGAACCTCTCAGTTTTTCCTTCCCAGAGGCATCTTCTATTCACCATTCCTCAAAACTTTCCATATTTATACCTCTACCCGCTTTTTCTTCCTTGTCTCCCCCTAACTAAGTGCCCTGCTGAAGTCTTGCCTCCTGGCTGTATAATCAGGATGCAGAAATGGTTCTTCCTGATAAGTTTCTATTAGTCACCAACTTCTGTCAGTGCTCTACTGTGAATTCTCATTATATGCGCCTGGCCTGGGTTTAAACTTTAGATTATTAAGGTCATTGAAAGCAATAGCTGCATTCCTCAAGGTGGAGACAAGGATCTCTAGAAGAGTTAATAGTGCAACTTCGTAAGACTATCGATAGCCAAGCAGACCAGAACAAATGCTTGTAGAGGTAGAGAGAGAACCGGTCAAGTCCAGTGTTTATCAAGAAAATTAGCAGATGCGATGTGGCCTTTGAGCTGGACCTAGGATTCAGTAGTGGAGTCTGTTGATGGGAGATTTCACTGGGGAGAAGGGGAGTAGTGAGGACCACTAGCAACAAGGATGTCCTCGGTAAAATCACCGTCCTGGGTAGTTGTGGGACCAGTCCAGAAATAATAAACTGTCTAAATCACCTTTAAGAGTAGTATCCCTGTCTTATTTCAGGCTGGAATGTGGATGGGTGGGGGGCAGGTTTAAAGGGCCTCAGAGGCTATGTCCTAGAAGTTGACTGAGTACCTGGTTTAAAAGTGGAAACATTTTTACAAATGAAATTTATCATTAAACACCAATATATAAAACAGAAGAAAGTCAATCTACTTAGGATGAAGCTGAAGATAGACTCATGTCACTGCTCACTGAGTGGTACTCACTTTGCACCCTGGTGTGCCCCAACTGCGGGGCTCTGTACAACCCAATTTGAAAACCAGTGGTGTTAAGGAAAAATCCTGAGTTTATGATCCTGGGTTTTAATCTTTGATTACTATTGAGCCGGATGACCTTGAGAAAGCAGCTTAACTTCTACAAACTTTAGTTTTCTGCCTCTGTAGTGAAGATTCCTATTTTGATTAAATATTTAAGAAAGAAATAATAACTATGCATATAATGATACATAGCACATTGTAATAATATATGTAAAATGCTTAGTAAGGCCCCCAACATACAGTGGATACTGAATAAATTTCAGCTATTCTCCTTGTCATGACTTTGTGGGAACCTCAGTAGCTACTCGGGAACTCCTGAACATTGTTCAGTGCTCTGAGCAGATTCAACTAAGCCAACTACAACCTCCTAGAGGTTTTTTTAAAAATGATCTGGGCATCATATAGCAGTTGCCTGAGCTGGCCAAGGTACAAGGTGAGCAAAGAAAAACTTAAAAAGAATAAGCATACTTTCAGCTATAGAGAAAGCTAAGGTATTCAGAAAAATTACAAGTCTTTAGGAGTGCATCTCTGAATTAGTCTTTAAAAATAAAGGGATTTGCAGACATCAAAGATGATGTGAAAGGAAGAACCAGTTTTACTTAGTGGCACAGATAGAACACAGGAGACAAAGTCTAGGTCATGCCCATGGTGTACAGTCTAAAAGAGACACTGAATCAAGCTGATTATTAAAGGTCATGGTTCCCAATAGCTAGGTAAACAGGAAATGAACTCATAGAAGATATACCAGAAACTTGCCTGACTCTGAGGCTATTGGAAAAAAAATCTCCCCTGAGAATTCATGACCACAGGAACTACTCATACTCTACCAGTTTGAGATCAAAATTTATCTGTGCAGTCTTTAAACCAAAAAAAAACAAAAAGCCCTCAAGCCAAGCATTTATTTTCAAAGTAACCTTGGATTGAGAGTGCCTGTAGGCAACTGGCAGGAGCAACCTCAAAAATCTTCTGGGACTACAGTAATATTAACCTAGGGGCTAAAGAATTGCCGAAGATTAATTTCTAAGGAATTTGTGTTTATTAGTAATCACAAATGACAGAAATGTACATTGGTGCAATCACTTCCTAAAGCAATCGGTAATTAAAGTTGAAAAGGCACATAGCCAATGACCCAGCTTTTAGGATCCTAGGTATATACCTTTAAAAACTTTTGCCTTCGTGTACCATTGTGCTATGGTGCCAAATATTAATGGCAACATCTTTCACTGTAGACTCAGAAACAGCGCAAAATCTATCAACTCTGCCGTGGATAAATAGTGTTATATCACATAATAGAATCTTCTACAGCAGCACTGATAAATTGACTGGAGTTACGTGTCAGCCGGGAAGACTCTAGGAAACACATTAGACAAAATAAGCATGTCACAGTTGGATTTATAATGTATGATTCCACTTATGTAGAGTACTGAGACCATCGACTACGTCATGTTTAGCTTAGGGACACGTGCAAGAATGTTAAGAATGATGCCAGAATGCTTAACTAGATCAGGGGATCCCTAGGGGAGTCGTTCAAGGAAGGGCTGGCTGGGAGTCCACAAAGCCACCTGTAACTTTGATACTTGCACTGACTGATAGGTATATGGGGGTTTCTTTCATGATTTTTCTTCATATATATCTTATGTACTCTTTTGTTTCTATGACGTGTGTTCTTGTTAGAAGGAAAATGGAGAACTGAAAGCCCTTGGGACTGTATAATGGGTAGGATGTATTTATGTAACTTTCTGGTTCAGAGAAAGAAACAAAAGTAGTAATTGGTCACAATAAAGGATGTATACCTGGGTAGCCTCAGTCATCCTGGGACCTTTAAATAGAAATAAAGAAATCTGTCCTTCACGTCTATTTTAGTAACCAGTTGCAGTGGCAGATACATTACACGTGTCAGGGAACTGTTGCTGTTGCTGTTGTTGAGGTGGGGGAGTTGTAGAACGTGGAAGTCGAAACGTATGGGGATAAGGATGAGCAGAGACTGGACTCCGAGTGTTGGGCTTGGAGAGAGTAGAGGAAGCCCTGCAAGCCATGAGATCAGCTTGAGAGAAAGCAGAGGAAGGAAAGAAATTTGAGTTCTAACTTTGAAAAGGCCCAGTATTCACTGATAGACTGAGGCTATGCAGAACCAAGTGAGTGAAGAAAGATAAGAGACGCTAAAAAGATGATGTTCAAGAAAAAGGAGGTGATCTACTCTCAGTTCAACCCTGTGAGCGGAGAGATTTAAATGCCAGAGGATTTGATGATTGGGATTTGGTTGGTGAGTTTGCACCAAGAGGCATTTATTGATTATGGAGAGAAACCATATTGCCAGAAATGCAAATAAGAATTAGAGTAGAAGGTCTAAAACTGTGAAGCCTAAACTAATCTTTCAAAAAGATTGATATTTAAAGGATAACCTAAAAATAAAATTCTTATTGTTTGTTATGGACTTGCTTGGTTGATCTCTTGACATAAGGTTGAAATTAGACAACTTATTTCATTTGACAGATGAGAAAAAGGTAACACTGTTAGTAATGCAGTCAGGATAGTAAAGTAGGTACAGTCCGTGAGTGCTTCGGTTCCTCATCAGTCTCCTACACTGAGAAGTAGAGGAGATCACTGCTTACAAATGATCTAGGTGCTGGGTAGAAAAATCAGAAGGTAGTTTTGGGTTTGGGTTGTTCTGTTTTCTCTTTTGGAGAGACCTAAATACATTGGTAGACAAAAGACAGGTCCCCAGAAGAGAAAAGGAACATGAAGCTTACTGGAAAAACCATCTGACCCTTCACGTGGTTCCCAGTGGTTGGAAAGTTTTAGGAGAAAGGTGGAGAACTGATAGGTCAAGTATAAATAGGCCCCAGAGATTGCCCTCTTACCTCTAGCTAGAGGCAAAGGATCCAAGCTCTGTTATACATTCACTGAGCCTCCAATCTACATTTTATTTAGGGATCTACTGTTGGTTTGATCTATAACTCATTATGAATTCAGTAAAGGAATTCTGGTCTGGGATAATATATCTGAAAGTACCTACCGTCAGTTCAGTGGTTGAACAGATAGACTGATGGAGAATGAATGAATGAACTAAGAGAATAGACCAAACATTTAGTGTTAAGTTCCATCTCTGCCATTCGCAAGCTACATGTTCCAAGAAAGTCACTCATCCTCTCTACAGTTCATTTTCTCACTTAGAAAATGGAGCTACTAACAGTTACCTACTTGTATAGTTTATTAGGTCTGCCATAATAAACCATCACGAATTAAATGGCTTAAAGCAACAGAATTTATTCTTTCACAACTCGGGGGCTTGAGTTGAAAATCAGAGTGTCAGGAGAATCATCTTCTCCCAAAGGCTGTTAATGTAGGTTTCTTCTGTGCCTATTCCAAGTTTCTGGTGACTCCAGATGGTCTCTGCTGATGGCAGCAAAATCCTAATCTCTTTCCTCTTCTTAATGTGACCTTCTCTCTGATATATCCACATGTCTTCTCTTCTTATAAGGACACCGGTAAATGGACTTATGCCCCATTCTAACACACTATGACCTCATAACTAAATCCATCTGCAAAGATCCTATTTTCAAATAAGATCATATTCTGAGATCCCAATGGACATAAATTTTAGGGGATACCATTCAACCCACTGTACTACTTCATAGAACTACTATAAGGCTAAGCATAAGGACTTATGCAATTAGACATAGTATATTAAATGATAATAACATAAACTAACATAAGTTCTTGCAATAGTGTCTAGCATATAGCAAGAGGTGTATGAAGTATTAAGTTACTATTTATTGGTATTTAGGGAATGCGTTTTCTTTCTAACCCCTGTATTTTACAGAATATCAATATTCCAGTTTAGGTAAAGATGCTAAGTTATTAAATTAATTCATAATAATGCTTGATTTTTGTCCCTGAAACTATTTTTTGAAAAACCATGAGATTTATATTTCTTCTTTGTGTAGTAAAATGGCTAATAAAACATAAAATTTTCTTTCTGTCTTTTTGATGGTGGTGGGGCTTGAACCCACGCTAAGCAAATACTACACTGTACTTCAGCTTTTTGTTTTCTCAATTCTCACATCAGATTTTGGTCTTTAAGGGAAAAACAGTGTTGACTAACCTCTTTCTTATCTTTGCAAGGACTAATACCGTAGGCAATGTCCTCCTCCATCTGATGTTTCACATGGGAAAGCCTAATTTCTCTTTGAAACTGATTTTCTTCCACAGTAATTTATCAACAGTCACATTTATGTATGTATGTGTGCATTTTTACAGTTCTGGTGATGGAACCCAGGGGCATTCTACCACTAATCTTTATCCCAATCCTTTTTTATGCATTATTTTGAGGCAGTCTCATTAAGTTGCTGAGGCTGGCCTTGAACTCACAAGAACGGAAGATGGCTACCTTGCTTGCAGGTGGTTGAGTAAAAGAAGGAACTTCTTGGTTCTTTTCCTGTGGGCTTTAATAATTTCATTTTCTAAATTGTCAAGTTTTCTTCAGGGCAGTCTTCATCTCCTTCATCTGCCTTTTGACTCTTTTTCTTCCTCTTTTTGCCCTTTTAAGTATAAAGTTACTGTTTAGAAATGGCGAGCATGTTAGTATATAACTATATATACTAAAGTGATGACAATTTTTGTCCTTTCTTATATTTCTTAATGTTCTGAGGCAATAAATTAACACAGAGAATTGTTTTAATAACAAAGCTTTTGAGTAAAATAGAAATAATAAACTTATCTACCAGAGGATCTATCACAAGAGCAGGATTTCTTAAATACAGATCCATGACTAGCTTAATACTCCTGAGCTATATGAAATGGGTGCAAGTTATATGTGCATATGTAGATTTGGTGGATATAGGCATAAATTGTCTTCCATTGGACACCAGCACTGTCCCCAATCTCCACAGACAAATCGGTGGATGCTCAAGTCTCTTATGTAAAATGCTATAATATTTGCATATGACCTGTGTATATTCTCCTTATATTTTAAATTCCTAGATTACATGTACCTAAACCAATATAAATGCTACATAAATAGTTATACTGTGTTGTTTGGGAAATAAAGACAAGTTTTTTAAGTGTGTCGATATTTAATATACACAATTTTTTTAGAAATGTTTTTTAAATATCCTGTTGATTGAATCCACAAATACACAACTGGGATGTGGAAGATCATGTATATAAAAGAAAATTCAATCCTATCTTTTTTATTCTCCAAAGAATTCAGATCTCAGGTAAAGAACCACTAAATTAAAAGTTTATCTCATCTGAATCTATTTATTTTGCTTTACAAATTTGGGTAGAAAAATTCTGAGGAAAATGGACAGTGCATAGAATTACCAAATCTTTCTAAATCTGGAATCAAGTCAAAGACTTTTTTCCTTGAATTATCTCACTTTTTTTTTTCAATAGCAGCTTCCTTAGTTGTTTTTATGTGCCTCAAGTCAGAGTTTGGGATGCTTAACTCACAGTTGTTATCTCTGGCAGTTGAATACCCAGGCTGATGTCATTTGTTCCCAGAACAGCATCTGAGCCCTTCTGGGCAAATTTACTGATAAGTCATTGAGCAGGCACAAAGATGGTGATGTTTTATGGTACAATGAGCCAGCCTTGCATAGATAATTTAATTCTAACTGAACTTATAGACAAAAAAACTGACCTCCTTGAAGTAGTAAACCTCTTTTTTAAAAAAATATTTGCTTATTTTTAGTTGTAGTTGGACACAATACTTTTATCGGAAACCTCTTTTAAGACTGCATTTTTTTCTTTAAATTCCTGGAAACTTTATATGATTCCTTCTTTGTCTGATTTGAAACTTTCTCTTATTGTCTTCATTTTTCTTAACTCTGCTCTGATTATATACATGCTTAACTCAAACTCCAATTTTATTTTGAGTAATATCTATGTGTGCTTGCAGCCCCCTGGCTCAGTGACTTCATCTATGATATATGATGTCCATCTCTGCATCATAGCAGATTCTCAACTTAAATACCTGCTGCAAATAATTTGATTACCAGTTATTTCCGGTGTGCTTGTTTGTTGATTCAGCCATTCACAAAACATCTATAGACACCTACATCTTCTAGTTACAAGAAAAACAAAAAGATGGATATCATACGTAGGTCGGGTCACTGCATTGTGCTACATGAAGGTGTGTGACAACCTAGAGATTTTAGCCTTTTTAAACTAGCAATCTTCATTTACTTAAATAAAGTAGTTCACAATTGGAGAAACCTTGCCCTTCATGAGACATTTGGCAATTCAAAGACATTTTTAGTTGTCACAAATAGGGAATATGACTATACTTGGCTGGTCAAGACCAAGGATGCTAGCAAGCACTGGATGATGAACAGAACTGCCCCCAACCCCAGCAAAAGAATTATTCAGATCAAAATGCCAATAGTGCTAAGATTGAGAAGCCTTGATTTGGCTCAAGAGGAAATGTTCATTAGTTCAAAGAGTTTACTGCCATAAAGGGGAGGGGTAGAGGAGACCCTGGAGGCAGTGGCTTCTCCTCTGAGGTGCTGAGCAGGTCAGTTCTTACTGATTGATTTACACCAGGATGAAAGACTTCTCCAAGAGACAGAATTTCCTTCATGTCAATTACATTTTCAGGGATGTGTTGGTGTTCTCCAAAGCTTGGCATCTTGATGTCTTTCCAGTTGCCTGCTTCTTAATCTGCCTCTGCTTGTTCTAAAGGGGTTTACAATTTAGAGTGGGAGGATGGGTATACCAAAACTATGCTTCTGTGATAAAACCAGAAGAGCTCAGTACAATTAAGGTGTTGGGAGCACTGAGCCATTAAGCCCTGCCCTGGGGGGTCTGGTAGATTTCACAGAGAAGTGGCATTTGAGCAGGGGCTTTGAAGGGGCATTCACCATATGGCTGCAGGAGGAAACTTTCCTCTTTGAAGCCATGCCCTATGTGATTGCATTTATAATCAGTGACAAATTATTTTGTCTGCTCTTTCAGGAGCCAAACTACTTTTGTACTGTTCTACATTGAGCAAGACTCCTTTACAAACTTTGCAGGACCAACTTTGCAGTTTTTTTCTCTCACTATCTTTTTTCTATTAAAGATTTTAATAGTAGTTGTGTTCAACTGTGCAATCTAAGTATTTGAGATTAGCAGTAATTCAGAGTTGCAAGCTGTCAACGAATGAATTACCTGTCTTGTTTTACTGTCTTTACATTTTGTTTGCTGTCCCAAATGGGGTTTTCTCCAGGCTGTGGTCTTAGCTAGCTTGAAAATCGGTACAAAAAGACACTTCACACTCCAAGTAGGCTGTTCTACATGCTTTTGAAATTCAATCTGCATTCTAAAACAAGGCTGAATCCTGTATGAATATACACCTGATGATCATCATCTACAAATTCCTTTATTATTTATTTATTTATTTATTTATTTTGGTGCCAAGGATTAAACCCAGGGGCACTTAACCACTGAGCCACATCCCCAGCCCTTTTTTATAATTTATTTAGACACAGGGTGTCACTGAATTGCTAAGCACCTGGACTTTGCTGAGGCTGGCTTTGAACTCATGATCCTCCAGCCTCAGCCTCCCGAGCTGCTGGGATTATAGTTGTGTACCACAACACCCAACTTCAAATTCTTGTTAAATACTATAACAACAGAAAAGGTGTTAATATCTTTGTGAAGTGACCAGTTGAATATTTGGCTGTGGTAGATTTAGAAAACTGAAATTGATGTTAAATTTCAGATACAGGAGAATTAGCAAGTGCTCTTTCTAATATGATTGCTTAGGATTCAGGCTTCCTCTTCACTCTCTGTAAATTGTACATTGATTGAAGTTGCCTAAATTTCCCTTCTCAATTCGGAATGATTTATAACATGAAAGAAGTGGTAATTTTGTACACTTCTGAAACTAACTTGTAAAGATCTTGCCATTTTCTTGGTGACTTTGCAGAAAAATTACTCTTTTTTTGTTAGAAACAGAACAGTTCGGTTGCTTTCATTTGAATTTAGACTACAAACCCCTGGTAGTTATAAATCTGCACTTTAGTTTCGTTTTTTCATCAAAATTTTTTTTTATTTTGTTTTTCATTTTAGTCTGATGCCAACGCAAGTTACTTAAGAGCAGCTCGAGCTGGACACCTAGAAAAGGCCCTTGACTACATAAAAAATGGAGTTGACATCAACATTTGCAATCAGGTCAGTTTGGGTCATTGTTGTTTATTTGTTTTATTCAAATTCTAAGTATTTAGACTTTAAACTGGTTAAAGCTTCCATTAAATATTAGGAAGATTTTCTCCTCTTGTTGTTTTTTTTTTTTCTGTTAAATTTTACCAGCTTGGTATTATCAAATTAGTCTCTGCTTGTCAGAAGTTCAGAAATGGTAGCATACATTCTTTAATAATTCCTGCAATTTTAGTAATAATAATGAAGCAACCCACCTAGTTTTCAAGTACTCCTGCTCCTAATTTAGGTTGCTCACTGCACATATGCAAGCAAATATCACTGAGATTATCCCCTTTTCTAGTACCGATCATTGAGTGCTCTATTTTCAACCCGCCCAGTAAAGCTTTCCTTTTGCTTTTTATCAGAATGGGTTGAATGCACTCCATCTTGCTTCCAAAGAAGGCCATGTGGAAGTTGTTTCTGAACTGCTACAGAGAGAAGCCAATGTGGATGCAGCCACCAAGGTCAGTATCAGTGGATGCTTTTTATGTCATTTGCCCATTTCAGTGAGGATTCTGTCCTCAATAAGAATGAGGGTACATTTCTTGTGAAATACTTGTCAGCTGTATTCCCTTGGGGAGCTTTAAACATAGGGAAATTAGAAAGGTGACAGAGTTCACATTGTCATGCTTTTCACTTTCCAGAAAGGAAACACAGCGTTACATATCGCATCTTTGGCTGGGCAAGCGGAGGTGGTCAAGGTCTTGGTCACAAATGGAGCCAATGTCAATGCACAATCTCAGGTAAACCTACAACTCTATTGCAAAGGAACTGTGCTATAATTTACAAATAATGTTCATTGGGTGAAGTGCTTGCTTGGTTCACATATCCTCTAAGAACATGATACTTAAGGGCTCTATTAAGTTCATATTTATCCTCATTTGTAATACGTGTGTGCTGAGAGGTAGAAATTTTTAACAGTGGTCTATTGATGGAACTCTATGACTAGTAGTCATACACAAATGCTTAGGGGATTTCTGAAATGCAAAATCTTATACTCTATGATGCTGGCCCAGGTTGGTCCAGTCACATTATTTATTATGAAAAATAATAGATAATGAAACTTATGAAAAATTGGGGTTTTTTTCTGAACTTGGAATTTCAGAATACATCAGTGCTTCTCCTAGTTGAGAAAGAGAAGAAACTGCTCAATTCTTCTTCATTAAGGCATCATTGCTGTTCTCTGAAACAGATTAAAAATTTAAAAATGGGCAGAAAAAACTTTAAAAAGTCTTCAAACTTTAAAGTGTTCAAAATATTTGTACTAAATAGAGGTCGTCCTATAACTCTCAAGAGTCTTACAATGAGGTTCTAAAATGAAAACTAATAGGTTATCATTTTAAACTGGGGTCTCAAGGAATTAACTTCACTTTACTGGTTTAAAAATATATGCTTCATTATTCAAGTATTCATAATTTACCTCCTACACAGTCCCTTAGAGGTTGTAAAGCAAACATCATGACCCAAGAATATCCACTGAGGACTTGGCCACTTTTAAAACTAGTCTTCATGCAAACATTTTTTTTCCATTTGAATGCCGATGTCTCTCTTTATCTGTCAAGATCTCCACCAGGGTGTTGGGTCTTGAAGAAATTTATTACAGAACAAAATTGCAAGTTTTGTCAAAGATACAGAGTTTTTTGAGGTCCTAGAGAAAGACATGATTCTTTGTCAATATTTGGCCATGCAACATGTGAAGAATTAGGTTTATTTCCTGTTAGATGTTTGATATGAGAATAATTTGAACATCAAAAGATTAAATGAAGAAAAATAATAAGTGAGATCTTTGTTCTCAGGTACTTCTGGAAAAAAAAGACGATTTGCTAATTATGCTGAGGAAATAAAAAGCAAATGAATAATGTGATAACATCATGTAATTTTGTTGGAAAAGTTATGCTTCTCCCGCCCCCCGCCCCACTAAAAAAAAAAAAAAAAAATCACTACTCATTTAGTCTGTTTATTCCAAGAACCTCATACATGACTGCAGTTATAAGCTGTGTTTTGTTGAATCACATAAACTTAGATTTACAATGTCTACTTTTATCTTTCAAGACTAAGTCTCAAGAAAACTTTTTATATCGTTGACAATGGACTTTGGATCTTCAGTTTAAGTGCACATGGTTTCATCCCCTTTTCTAGTACTGATTATCTTCACATAACAGGAATCTCTTCTGCTGTATGGGTCTGCAGCACTGCAGTGACTTCCTCTCCCATTTGCTACACCCAGAGCGGCAAGAGCTCTGTCACCATTCAACTTCAGAGCCATGGAAAAGGAAGTGCTTGCAGCTATATTTGCTCTAATTTCTTTCCAGTTACCTGTGGTTGGACCTTTGTCACATGGTCTATGCCAGGTGTTCTGACCTTCTGTAAGAATTCACTTCAACTATTAATAATTTTCTAGAAAGGGGTGACAGAAATCTGAACATTGGCAAGTGTTTTGAGAGAGAAAAACCAGTTGACTATAATAGAAGCATCATGCTTTTAAGCCAATTTTTTTTTTCCAAAATATTGCCACACATTTTCACTAAAAAAAATTTCTCGTTTTAGGCCCCAAGATAGTGGGAAACTCTTTATTCCATTTATTTTTTTTTTTTTGTATTCCCAAAAGAGGAAAAATAAACAACTTCCTTTTAAACATTACACGCATTCTTGACTGATTTTTTTAGAGCAGCTATAGTTTCAAACCTGCTCTGCAGTGTCTGGGAAAACTGCAGTTGAAATAAAATCCTAGGCAGTTTTTATTTCAATTTATGCACATTCCACACTGCTGAGACAGGGAGGGAGAAGGATGTAGCCTATGGGATTCCCTGACACACAGTGCATAGCAGAGGGTTTCCCCTTCCTCTGGGGTCCTGCCCTAGTGCATCTTCTGCATAGCCTTGCTCTGTGGTTAATTCAGGTAACGAGGTGACCATGCAGCAGAGTGGGTTTTCCCTGATAATTCCTCGTAGCAACTCTTCAGTAGAAACTTTTATAAAGAATAGCAAGCAATGGTGCCATGAAAGAAGATTACATTCCATTGAGGTGGCAGCACATAAAATGTCACGGGGATATTAATATTCACAAAAGAGAGTATCTTTCTCTAAGTGAAATTTTAACCTATTAGCAATGTGTAATGGCCAATAAGAAATAGTTGAGAGAGCCCCTTGCGTTCCCTGAGTATTAAAATTCTCCTTTAAAATAAAAATGACATTGGACAACATAGGAATTCACAGATTTTATTTAACTAATTTTTGCTGTTGCCTTGATCTTAGATCTTAAAAAGATCATTAACTCTTTTTGGGGTGTTGGGGTAATACTTGGGGTTGAACTCATGGGTACTCAACCACTGAGTCATATACTCAGCCCTATTTTATATTTTATTCAGAGACAGGATCTCACTGAGTTGCTTAGTTCCTTACTTTTGCTAAGGCTGGCTTTGAACTGGAGATCCTCCTGCCTCAGCCTCCCAAGCCACTGGGATTACAGGCAGGCACCACCACACCCAGCAAGATCATTAACTTTTACTTAATATTAATTAACATCCCAGAGATCACTTAACCATACCTTAAGAAAGAGGTTGGATTGGTTACTTACATTGTAATTATGAAGAATTTTTCTATTGTTAAATCCTTAATATGTTGCACTAAGTGTAACAGTGAACAGTGTTGAAAAATCTCAAACTGCTAAGTCACATGACATCCTTCACTCTTCTCCCTTTTGTCTTTATTCTGTAATATAAAATTGTGTTTATAAAGAGGCAATACCTTTTCAGATAGCATTTCGGCTATCAAAATATTCTAAAGGAAAAATTTTTTCATGATGGCATTAATGATGGCAAGACCCACTAAGTCACCCAGAGCTCCTTATGTGCCTTTTTGGTCTTTGCCTGTATGGCAGTGTTCCTGTGGTAGGAAAGTTAGATCCTAACAAAGTTAGACAAATGAATATGATCCAGATGAGGCTCCCTGACTTATGACCTTGTATTAAACCTCCAATCTGACTTTCACAAAAATTACAGCCATATATGAATCGGCAAAATCTTCACAATGCCCTTCTATCTTAATTAAAAACAGCACCTTATGATGCACAGAGGCCATAGAGAACTAGAATGGCTGGGAAAATTGCACAGATAAAATTTAAGACCTTAAATGAAACCAAAGGAGGGATCTTTATTTATTTATTTTGGTGGGTATTGTGCTGGATGCCTCCATGCTGTCTACCAAATTATAAGTCTGCTGATTTACATGCTTATTATAGCACCACTGTAAACATTCAGAGCAGAAGGTATTGAAGGTATTAGATAAAAATCAGACTTCAAATAGCATACTCATTGGATCTGAAGCTGCTCTGCCTTTTGAGAATTAAATCTATTGTTGCTCCAGAAAAGAAAATGTAAATCAGGCACCTTATGTTCCTTTTCTACCAGTTTTGTTTTGGAAATTTCCTAACTTAAGAAATTAATATGAAAATAATGGTGTACTTTTTTTTCTCTTAAGAAGGGAAGAATCTTTCTGAAATATGACCCTTCTCCCAATCCAGGTCCACTTCACTAAAAATCATTACAGCTATCAGCCATCCAATGACAACACACTGAATTACTGTAGATGCCTTAAGCCTTCTTGAGCTAAAGAGTGATGATAATGTTTTTATTCAATCTTCCCAAAGGATGCTTACAATTTTCTTCCTAGAATCATAACAGAGTGATATATGTATTTTCGTACCTTGTTGATCCTTTCTTGATAGATGAAATTGGTGACAATTTGTATTTAGATTCATGGAACAGAAATTAACTTAAGCAAATGTAAGGATGGACTTATTAGAATTAGATGGAGAACAACAAGAATAAAAGACTAAATAAGCTTTTAAAAAGTTTAAGGGACCTGATACTTGGGGTAGAGGGCAGTGGAGCCTGACCAAAACCAGAGTCAGATTTTCCCATTAATCTGGTTCCTGTAAGTCAGTGAGTAAAGAACAGCTGGGGAGAGTAGATTCTAAAGAGCAAAACAAAGGTATCCAGTACATGTCTCCCGCATAGTTACAGAAGGGCAAGCCTATCTGTCACCAAGTTCAACCAAGTCAAGCCACACTTACATGGCAGGGAAGAGTGATTTTTTCCAAAAGAAAATAAGGGTAACATTGTCAAATGAAGAGGAACTCGATGTGGGTAGGGTTAACCAAAACCATAGCAAAGTCAAATAAACACACACACCACAATCGCCTACTATAAAATTAAAATTTCAGTCATGAAGTCTCCCCCCATTTTTTTTTTTAATCACCGTAGACAGCAGAAATAGCACAAGACCATTCATGGTTACATATTGTATGATTCATTTATATGAAATGTACAGAATAGACAAAGCCACAGAGATGAAGTAGATGAGTGATGAGTAGCTGCCAGGGGGTGTGTAGGGTGCTAGTACTAGCAGGTAAGTGCTGAGGATGAGTCCTGGAGCAAGGGGCTGCGTCTTGACCAGGCTCCTGTCTGTCGAGGCCAGTTGCCCAGTGTTGTGAATATACTAAAACCCACTGAATTGTATACTCTATAAGGGTGAATCTTATAGATTGTGACTATCAAACAAATATTTTAAAAAATCAAAAAATGAACAAGAATGTGAACTTTCAGAAAATGTCTCACCTTCATGAAATAACCTTTGGATGGCAAGCCTTCATGAAAAATGGGGAAAGCCACCGTGGGAAACCGTTCATTACTGGGCTGTATCTTGCCGGGGCTCTTGCCTTTGTGATAATTCTTAATCCTAACTCTACACATCTCTTCTGCTATTATGAAAAAGGGCATGTGGAATGATTTAAAAGTTGTTTTTCTCAAGAATGGCTCGCTAGAAGACCCAGGTCTGTACGAATAGCATCCCCTTCAATCTTGCTTCCTGACTTGGGATTTTCTTCCTGGAACAGGAAATGCTTGGTTCTGGATGATGATCTCTGGACCAGGGGATGCGCACTGGGCTGGATGCCAGATGTGCCTGGGTAAACCAGTGTCTCTTAGGCAGCCCTGTACCACACCACCACAGCAGACCTTCCCCTCCTGCTGCTTAGAACCAACTGACATGACTTGACTTGTTGATACTTAGGTGTGAACTTTGGGAAGTTTTTCTTAAGAACTTTACTCCTAAAATTTGAAACTGCCCTCTGGAAATTTTGACTTTCAGAGAACTTGATGAAAGAAGACAAATGCTCAGTTATTCATTTGGCTGTAAGAAAAATCCACACTGGTTTTCACCTTTGTTTTCTTTTTCCATCCTTCCATTCCTATCTCCTTTATTCCTTCCTCCCTCTCTCCCTTTCTTCATATCGTTGCTTTAGTTTATTGCTAAAAGGACATTTAGTCAAGAATTAAATGACGTTTCATTTTGGTTAAGTAAGAAAATGAGAAAGATATAAGTATGGTGAAGGTAACCTAACTCTCTTTCAGTTTCCCTCATAGCTCTGGGAAAAGTGACAAAACACAACACACAACCCCCACAGAATGTTGCAGTTAGTCCATGCTTCATGTTTAAAGGCTGATGTAGCCTTCATGACAGAAACAATAGGCTCCAGAGATACTACCAGGCAGACTATTCCCCAGGAAGGAGCTAGCTGGCTGCTGTTATATTCCTCTGATTTTCTAATGTTGAGCTTGATAACCAGATAACTTGTTGCAACTGTGAGCAAACTGGAGTAAAATGAAGAGAGGTGCTCTCTGATGAGTATACAGGCCATGGTGGAGTTGTTTGGTCACTACCACTTTTATCTGTTCAAGGATATGGTTAGGGCATGGGACATTGAGCCCAGAGCTTCACACATAGTAGGCAAGCGTACTACCATTAAGCTAAAGTCCCAGGTGTTTTTATTTTGAGACAGGGTCTTGCTATCTTGCCCAGACTAGCCTCTACTTGGGATCCACCTGCTCAGCCACCCAAGTAGCTGGGATTACAGGCGTGTGCTGCCATGCCATCTTCAAGGATCTTCTTAATTTACTAATGCCCAGCTATAATTATGCCAAAAATGTGAGGTCACCAGAGGCTGAATTGTGGATTAGTAAGGTGATCGTACAATAATTGACATTTATAATGAGGCAACTCAACCTTTTGAATCACAAAGCTTGAATCCTATTTGGTAATATTTTAGTTTAAAATATATTTAGTTTCATGCTTTGAAATAGTATTATCTATATAATAATTTCATGAATAGTCATTTAAATAGAACTGTATTCTGTAATTAAATAAATGTCTTGGAT
This sequence comes from Ictidomys tridecemlineatus, assembly GCF_052094955.1. Classification (NCBI taxonomy): domain Eukaryota; kingdom Metazoa; phylum Chordata; class Mammalia; order Rodentia; family Sciuridae; genus Ictidomys; species Ictidomys tridecemlineatus. Next base: position 60,229,058 of record NC_135477.1, read on the forward strand.
ACAGTCTTAATAAGATAACATACTTTAGCATGGATTAAAAAAAATGTATTCAGGGGCTGGGTATGTGGCTCAAGCGGTAGCATGCTCACCTGGCATGCGTACGGCCTGGGTTCGATGCTCAGCACCACATACAAACAAAGATGTTGTGTCTGCCGAAAAATAAAAAAAAAATGTATTCAGAGAATTTGTAGTTTGAGAAATCTTTAATATTTTAAAATTTTATTGTAAAATATCAATTTATTAGGTGTAAAAAATCATTCTAGATTACAAATACAGGAAACATGTTTTTAATAAGAAACGTAAGATGTCATATGCACATTCATTTGCTTAGATCCAAATGCATAAGCACATTTCAGACAATCATACACATACAAACTGAATGTGTGTGTGTGCATGTATGCATGTGCTAAGTTTGAAGCCATTTGAGACTGAAATAAGTTTCATCCAAAGTTGAAACTGTTTCAGATGCTTTTTGCCTGAGTATATTACATCTTTATTTTTAAAAGATAACTAATGAATGGTAGCTTTAACAACCAGATGTATTTTTCTTCATATCCTCATAGCATGTAGTAAAATACTTTAAATCATGGTAAGTGATGAATAAGTGGTTGATGACTGAATGAATATACTTATTTCTCAGAAGTGTGTAAATTGCTATGAATTAGACTTAGCTATAGACTATTATCTATGATCTGCATTCCAATTATGAATTGCAAAGTATAATTATGAATTATACTTACATTATGAATTTTGAAAAAATTATGGTACTTAGGTTTTCTGATAAATATGAATATCTACATTAAAGAATTACAGAAATTACATGGGAGCACTTCTCAGAGCATATATACTCAGTATCATGAAAAACAGCCTGGTTCTAGAAATGAGATAACCATTCGTTTCTCATTTTGCAGAATGGTTTCACGCCATTGTATATGGCAGCCCAGGAAAACCACCTGGAAGTCGTCAAGTTTCTTCTTGACAATGGTGCCAGCCAAAGCCTAGCCACAGAGGTAAGACACTTCAGCTTCTATGGTTAAGTTCACATTTACTAGATATTCTGTAAATCTGGAGTTGAGAATTTGCCCCATTAGGATTTAAAAGACAGCTGTACATTAACACGTGGGTCCATGCATTTTTATAAAATATGTTGGAAAATATTTTTTAATCTTTAAAAATCTTCCATTGCATAGATACATGCTCTACATGCCTGATTGTACCCTAAACTTGAACCTTTATTTTACTGTTTTAATATATATTCTAGAGAACATTTTTCTGTCTCTTAGTGATATTACCTCAAATGCACCCATTGTTCTGAATTATTTTTATTAAATATCAGTTTTAAATCCGTTTTTTTCCAGATTCGAGTTAGTCTAATTATGATTGGATTTGCATATTCCTGAAATTAACTAGTTAGATTTAATTCATACTTCTCAATAAAACTACTATGTATTTTAAAGTATCAAAGTGTATTTAAGGAAAAGTTCTATAGTCTTAAATAGAAGAAGTACTTAAAAATTGAAAGTTAAGTCATTGATGCTGTCTTGGGTAATGTAGTTTGTTTTTTTGAGTGAGTTGCTAAAAATCGGTTGCTAATAATAAAGGACCAACCCATGAGTATTTTTTATTTCTAATAAAGCAGTATTCCAACAGATGCAGGATTATTTTACCATAATCCCACTTCTCTTACTTACATGCAGTATATTTCCTGAAGTACAAGAAAAATAGCAACAGAGGAATCACACATAATCTCATTTACTTTTTGAAATAAATACTTCCTGGGGAAATCACTAGATGAATAAAGAAATTGTGAATACATGAAAGTACTCTCACCCTCATTCATAGTCAAAGAAATATGAACTCATTAATCTGTCTAAAGACAGAGATCCAATCATTTAACCATTAAACAATAAAATAGGTTGAGAAAGGAAACCAGAATTTTCCTATAATATTGCTGAATTGATAATGGTTACAAAACTTTTGTAGTAACTATCAAAAATTAATATTTACATACCTTTTCACTTAGCAGCTCCATACTAAGAATTTATATTACAGATATATTAGAATGCAAAAATAATACTATAGAAGAATGTTCATTAGCATTAATTTGTAATAATAATTTTTAAAAAAACTAAACAGAACCTAAACATGCACAAGTGGGGATCCTGTTTAATAAATGTTGGTATACAATAAAATGCTATTTGGCTTGTTTAAAATGAGACAAGACGCTATCTACTAACATAAGAAAGTGGCTGCAGTATTTTGCCATTAGTAGTTTCCTGTAAGAATTAGGAGGGAGTCATCTCACTTTATACCCTTCAATACTGCTGGAGAATTATATTATGAGACTTTATTATTTTTACGATAATATTCATAAAACTACTTGAGAAATAACACTGGCTGGTATCAAAAGAACAAACATTTGCCAGGAGCTGTGTTGCATAGTAGGCTGACCAGAGACAATGAAAATGTCTATTTCCAAAGAGAAGAAAGGACTTGGAATGTTTTTACTATAAAGAAACGATCAATATTTGAGGAGATATCTTTACTTCGATTTGAACAATTGTACAACACATCCCTATATTGAAATATTACATGGTACCCCATAAACATATGCAATTTTTATGTATCAGTTAAAAATAAATAAATAGAATATTTGCTAGGCACAGAGCAGGGCCTCTGTTTACCCTCAGGAGTAGCTGTTCTGAGGACAGTACCTCAGGTAGGATGCACAGGTCCATGCAGGAAGAATGAGGGCAGGGCGTGCCTTGTTGGTTAAGACAAATTGATTTCTATTTTTGAATGGAGATACCAAATAATATAAATGTCCTAATGAAAGTGATTGCACAGTGCTCTTGTGGTTGTTGGGTAGTATTTTCCAACATCAAGTTTATATAGCTAAGTAGCTCTTCTTTCTTGCTTTATATTTTTGAACAGCCAAGGAAAAAATTGTGAATTATTAAGATTCAACAAAGTGTTGTACTGTTGAAAGCAACTTTTGGTTCATGTTCTTAAACAATCACATTTTATGAGAAAAAACATTAAGAACCACAAACTTGTTATTTAATTTCAGAGTTAGACATCTTAAATTCAAAGAAAAGGTCAAAAGTAGGGGTAGGGGGGAACCAACAAGTCTCCTAAAATAAACAGATTCTTTACTTCCATCCCCCTATTTAAAAACATATGGAACATTTTGCCTACAACTCATATTTTTTGTTTTAGAGAGAGTGAGAGAGGAGAGAGAGAGAGAATTTTTAATATTTATTTTTTAGTTCTCGGCGGACACAACATCTTTGTTGGTATGTGGTGCTGAGGTTCGAACCCGGGCCGCACGCATGCCAGGCGAGCACGCTACCGCTTGAGCCACATCCCCAGCCCCTACAACTCATTTTATTTATTTAGAGACAGGATTTCATTGATTTGCTTGGTACCTGGCTAAGTTGCTGAGGCTGGCTTTGAACTGGCAATCCTCCTGCCTCAGTTTTTTGATACTCTGGGATTATAGGCATGCACCCCCGTGCCTGGCTGTAAGATTTCTTTACCTAAATTCACTACTAAACTTGTAAAAAGGTTTGTTTTCTTTTGTGTTTTTGTGGTTTTCTGTACTGGGGATTATTTAACCCAGGGGCACATTAACACTGACCCACACTCCCAGCCCTTTTTATGTTTTCTATTTTGAGGAGTTGCACAGGGCCTCACTAAGTTTCTAAGACTGATCTTCAACTTTAATCCTCTTGCCTCAACTGCCTGTGTTGCTCAAATTATAGGCGTGCACCACTGCACCCAACTTGAGAAAAGTTGTTATGCATAGTTCATGATCCTCTAAAAAACCACTTTTGTTGATCTGCTATCTTGCAGAACTGTTTTTTTTGACTTTTTAAAATTTTTGGTTTTTGCTTTGATAAAATCATTAGAAATCTAATGCAATATAATGTGCAAGTTCCTGATTGAGTAGGCAGGGAGTACAATGTTCATATTTTTTAAACATATTTGAGAGTATGCTATTCCATTGTCTGTCTTTGAAAAGCAATCAAAACTTGGATATAAAGCAATTTTTAATGTATATAGCACCCTTTAAACATCTGTTTCTTTTGAGTCTATTATTTGATAAATATGTAACTACTACACATTAGAGATTAGGTATTTTTCTTTGTGCTTTCTATTTTTTTCTCTTTTCAGTAGCTCTTCTTTAGAAGCAAGTATAAGCCCAACTTACTGTGAATAGATTTGCATTAGCTTGTAAGTTAATTGCTAAGTTGTCCTATATTTTAAGTTTTTAAGATCCAAGAAGTACAAAACCACAAGTAACTTTAAAAAAGGTCCTAAAATAGATCCTGAAATAATAGATTCAATCTTTGGCAAAAGATGCATATATTTTTTAAAGTTTGTATTCTTTTTCAGTACTTTAATGTTATTATTTCTTAGTTTTATGATGAGAAATAAATGTTCTCTGTAAATACAAGTAAAATCTCTATTTTCTTGAGAGCTACTGTTACATCTCTATATAGAGAACATTTGGTTCCCTGCAGATGTTCAATCTACTGAATTTTTCCTCTTCTTGTGGATTATTGGCATAGAAAATAAAAATAACAATAAGAAATAAATCCTTTTATTCATATGATTGATATGATATTCTAAGTATAGTATGGCTTTTTTATTAGCCATCAAATTGGTGACATTTATACAGAAGTCTGTATTTACAGAACAATCAGGGGCAATTAAGGGATCCTTTAAATAGGAAGTTTTTAATAGGATTTTTAATTTACTGAAAGATATCTGCCAAATTTCTTTAAACATTTTTTTTAGTAAGCGTGCTATACAATTCATATCTCATATGTATAAAATCTTTGGCAAGCTAAGTTTTTTAACTCTATTTTTATATTGCTGTGTACTGCATATCAAATTTTACCCTATATATCTGCAGATCATAGTTATTCTCTAAGCAAAATATTTGCTTATTGAAATTCTGTAGTATACCTCTTACCCATCAAACTCTCCACAAGGCAGTGAAGGTCCACCCTTGAACAACCAGGGCATGAACCCTGTTCTTGGTAGTTTCTATCATATTTCTTTCCTGCTCATACTTTTAAGAATAACTGAACAAAGCAAACCACACTATTTAAGCTTGTATTTGAAACAAAATATAGAGCTTCTAATTTTAGCATTTAACACCTTAGAGCTGGTGTCTTTATGTCCTTAATTGGCTTATGCAGGAAACATATTCTTGTGAGTGATAATCAGCTCAGTTTGCAGTTTATTCTGTGGTACACAGGACTGTCCTTTATGAACAGCTCTGAATATATAAATGCATGTTGATGGTCGATGGAAATGCAGCCATTTTGTTTTGATGCAGAACAGAAGTAGACTGTTATTTTTACCCTTAGGCACTGTGCAGGTTTTTAAAGTGAGATGCAAAGTTAATTCTTCATATGCAATTTTCTTGCTTTTGCTCTCTCATATAAAAATGCATTTTTCAGGGCTGGAGACATAGCCCAGTTGTAGTATACTTGCCTACTATGCACCAAGCTCTGGGTTCAATTCCCAGCACTGGAAAAAAAAAAAAGAAATTTTTTCTTTCCTTTGTAAATGTAATAATATCACATAATGATAACATTCAATAGAAAGAAAAATGGTGATGTAAATTTCCCTTGAGAGAACAGTTTATTCATCCAAATGTTTTTGTATCAATATATGATACACACAGATATTTAACTATGTGAAATTGAGATCACATATTACTATTGCTTTGTGTACTACTTCTCTTATAAGAGTAAACTGTAAATGTTCATATCCTTATGTCCTTAAGTGTCTACTGGCTTTTTTATTAGCCATCAGACTGCAGAGAAAATGTCCTCCTAGTTAAGTAGGGATTTCCATTTTCTTCTTTTCCTTCTCCCCTTCCCACTATCCTCCTTCCCCTTCTCCTTCCTGTCTTCTTGAGTAGTAAAGAGGAACAGGTGGCCTTTAAACTGGATCTTAAAGCTTGAGCTTAGATAGGATTTGTACCCAGAGAAGAAAGAGGAGGGCATTTTAAGGAGGGGAAAATGCCATGAGGGATGCCAGGGTAGGAATTTGCCCATCCAGAATTAGTCTGAAAACTGGTGGGAAGGTTTTATGTGGGACAAGACTGGCCAGTGTAGTCCCTCAAGTGCTTTGTGCCAATGTTTTACACATTCTTTCAACTGAAGTGTGCAGTTTTGTGTTCAGTCAGATAAATAGTGGAGGCACTTGATTATTTTCCAACAAAGGAAAAAACGGAAGTGGTGATTTCAGAAGACCAACAAGATGTTAGCATGCAACTGACCAGGTTTCCTTCCTCCCCTTTACAAATGCTCTTGTATTGGAGTAGTCCTCTACTTATACTATAGGACCACAGAAATAAAAGAATCAGGAAAAGGAGAAAAATATGTTATATGCATTTAAGAATAATTCAAAATGAAACCCACTAATTTTTGCAACTATAATGCACTAATAAATAAAAGTAATAAGTAGTCTGTTTGCAAACTCTACAGTAAAAATGAATTTTAATTTTTGAGCTTACAATAATGAAAACATTGCAAAGTTAAAATTTGTGAGTCTTGGGATGTTCCACCCTGTGCTGCTTGTCCTATCAGCAACTCTAGATTACACAGAAATTAATAAAATAAATTAATGAAACGCTGTGAGATTGGTAGCTGTCTCATTTTTGTCAAGTCTCAGGGAAAAACAAAGGGAAGATGCAAAATGTAGAGTGTGCACTTACATCCAAATTTATTCTGAAGTCATGTTTTAGTAAAGCTCATGGACACACAGGTTAGGACAGTGGGTACCGGAGGCTTAGGGCTGGGGAGAGTGGGAAAATATTGAGCAAAGAGGACCAAGTCTCAAACAGGAAGAATGCAGTTTTCGGAGGGAAAGGTCTATGGCACAGATGGGAGAGTGTAGTTAGTAATAGCATATTGTACAATTCAAAGTTGCTAGGAAAATAAATTTCAAATGTTCTTATCACAAGGATAAAAGTAATTGAGGTGGTGGATATGTTAATTAAGATGATTTAATCATTCCACATCATATTCAAAAATCATATTTACCCCATAACTATATATAATTATGATTTTTCAATCCACAATACAATTTAACAAAAAAAATGTAGCTAAAGTTGAATTCTTAAAGATCAATGTGTTGTCTTTCCTTATTGGTGAAAGAAAGTAAGAGTCTTTCATGTGGACCTTTCTTAAAACAGCAATGACAATGGTTGATTAATTTATGTATACTGACAGGGCACCAGGCTTATGCTAGGCCACATGGTAAAGAACAGATAGGCACAAACCCCATCTATATCAGTAAAAAAATTTTTACATCATATTTAAATAAGCTTTTTGCAAAACTTTGCCTAGATTTAACCTGAAGTGCTCTGATTTTATTGAGATGATTTTATGTGTACTGAAATTATAATTTTTTTTCTTTTTATGTAGTACTTTTGTATATTTGCAAACTTTTTCCAATTAATCTGTAAGTGCTACTTTTCAACAGAGGGGGGAAAAAAAGTTTAGCAAGAAATTTTTGTGATCTTACGATTTTTGTTTTGGATAGATATAGAAGTCTTTCCAAATATATGTCTATTTGAATATAAAGTTAGCTTTTAATGAACCTCAACAAAAATTGATCTGGCTGCTTTCTTATTTAATTGGATCAAAAAGAAAATATTCACCCATCTTGATGCATCCATTTATTTGCAGGATGGCTTCACACCACTGGCCGTAGCTTTGCAACAAGGTCACGACCAAGTAGTTTCACTCCTCCTAGAAAATGACACGAAAGGCAAAGTGCGTCTTCCAGCTCTTCACATCGCAGCCCGAAAAGATGACACGAAAGCCGCCGCCCTGCTGCTGCAGAATGACAACAACGCAGATGTGGAGTCCAAGGTGAGGCTCAGGGACGCAGGCGTTTCTTGCAGCAATCCTGAGTCAGACCCACGGCCTTTAAGGATGCCTGGTCTCCCTCTTGGCAAACTCATGCCCAAAACTTACCTTCACTGAAAGGAATGAAAAAATGTGTGTCCAAGCCAGTCGAGCGAACGCACACCCTCCCTTAACGTAAAAAGCTAAAGGATGCTGCAGGTGCTGCCCCGTGCGTGCTAAAAGGGAGCCCCCCACAAAAGAAACCGCTGATGTGCCTGCCATTGATAGTTTCCTTCCTTTGAATACATATTGGGAATGTATTGAACACTGCAACTCAAATATCAGGGTGAAAAGTCACAAATTGCCAAGGACAGTGTGCCCCAGGAAGCCTCTGTTGATGTCTGAGATGACAGGCAGTAAACTGAGTGTAGATCAGCTGCGGAAAGCATGCCAGCCGCGAGAGCCACAGCTGGAAGTTCCCATTGTCTTGACATGTCTTACTTGAAAGTCTCTGTGAAGGAAATGTGGCAACTGGACTAGGTCGTCGCGTGGCGCCCTCCATTCAGTCTAGCTTTCTCTGTGCCTTTTGTGCTTCCATCATAGCTTTCATCATCATTCCTTAGCTGTCATGAGCTTTCGGCAATCCATGTCACCAATAGTGAACTAACCGTTCATTTTTTCCTCCTCTTTGCTTCCAAATGTGTTAACCTAGATGGTGGTGAATAGAACAACAGAGGTATATATATATATATATCTACATATATGTATGATCTATATCGCATCATCACTTACCCATTATGTAGTGCTGCTGCCTCATTTCCTTCCTTCCTTCCTTCCTTCCTTTGCATCGCCTTCTGTAGGCTAGATACCTGCTTTATTCCCTGCCCCGCAAAGGAGCATGTGCTAGAGCAGACGGTAGTTTGAGTACCAGGGCTTTCTGCAGCTGAACTTGGTGTTGGAAGGGAAGATTTAGGAATCCCTGGAACTTAAATGTGTTGCATGTGACCTGGAGACACTTTAGATGCTTATCAGCTATACCTGGAGCTGCAGACAACCCTGTCATTCTACTCCTCCAGAATTGATTCTTTAGGGTTCTGCATGACACTTACCCTCTCTGGTGTCAGCAAAGGGAAAGTTACCTCAGAAAGGTGACAATATGACCCACCTTCCACAAGAGTCAGACGGCTGGCATGGCTACGAAGCTTGCTCACACACTAGAAATGCATCTAGTTCCTCTAAGGTTTCAATCTTTGGGGACTAAGTGAATTGCTGCATGTTTAGCACTTTTAAGGAAGTAAAATGATCATGGTTTAGGAAAAAAAAATCAAGAAAACTGTGTTAGTGAATAGGCATTTGCTAACAAAGAGATCAACTTGTGGAATCTTTATAGAATACAGTCACCCATTATGCACAATCAATTGTGTGCTAGTACTGCTTCCCCCCAAATTGTTTGAGTCATTAAAATTGGCATTTACTATTGGGAATTTGAATTTATATTGAATATGTAAAACTAATTGAATTTGGATGAAGAGTTTCAATGATCAATTCTACCATAAGTAATGAAGCAGCTTTAAAATAGTAATGTTGTTCAAGCTTTCTATGAGCTAAAAAGTTATTTCTTATGATCCTTATTTTAACTTTTTGAAATGTTGGTTTCTATGTAGTTCAATTTACCAGATGAACGAAATCGATCCATTGCTACCCTGGGATTTTTTTCCCTGGCTGTTTCTTTGCCTGTGAGTGTGGGGTGTATTAGAAGCCCAGTGAGCAACTGGCACTGATGGAAACCTAGTTCAGAATAGAATGTGGATCTCAGCATATTTTGCTTCCTCATTTTTATTTGGGAAAGTTTATGATAGTAACATAGTCAGACAAAGAACTGGCAGGAATCGATTGAATGTCTGCTGTGTTTTCTTTACAGAGTGGCTTCACTCCGCTCCACATAGCTGCTCACTATGGAAATATCAATGTGGCCACGTTGCTGTTAAACCGAGCGGCTGCTGTGGACTTCACTGCAAGGGTAAGAGCACAGCGATGTGTAATGACTTTAAGCATTTGAAATGATTTTTAACTCTCCTTTTTCCAGCATAAGGAAGAGGTTGGGACAGTTGACCTCCAAGGGTTCTTCCAATCCGTGAAAACTGTGCCTCCTACTCACCCTAGTGCATTTTCTTGGTTATATAGGTGTGCCAGTTTCCTAGCAGGAAAACTAAATCAACATGGGGCTACCTGGGTGGGTGATGAGTAATAAGTGGATATATTGAATATGTGGTTCTAGTAATCATGGTGGGGAACTGCCAAGAGTTCCCCAAGTGGAAATTAATGAAACTGCTAAAAATTGTTCAGATGGTACCGAGACTGCTCTCGGGATCAGGGTCTCCACACTAAAGGTGGGAATGTGCTTTACAATATCCAGATGAGGCCCATACTTCCCACCCTTCAGAATCTTTTTGTCTCCTTTACACTTTTAAAATGAGTAACAAAATTCCCTAACCACTCAGGCTCTCATTGCGAAAGAACTAGAATGTCATGTACGCCACCCAACAGCAGCTTGGAGACCCGTACACAGTAATACTGCACTGAACTTTTAGGCCTGATCATCAGAAACATCACTGTCAGAAATAGAATTGAGGTTGGAAATAGGAAGGAGTCGCAGCTGAAAGTATGGACTCTGAATTCATACTCCAGAGTTCAAAGTTTGGCTTTAACTTCTGTGCGTCTATAAGTTTCATTTATAAGATGACTAATAGGAATTGTGAAATTTAATAATCATAATAAACTAATAACACCTCTCCCTCAAGTCACTGTGACAATTAAGAGGTAGTACGTGCAAAGCCCTGACCACAGTCCCTGACATACCATCAATAGCAGCAGCAGTATTATTCTGAACATAACCTCTGAAATATTACTTCTGCTGAAACTTTGTTAGAAGAGGAATGGGATGAGATAGCGGGTCAGGGCATAATGCCAGGACTAGAAGTAATAGTAATGGAAGTAATACCATTTTTGAAGTATTTACTGGGTAGGAGGTGCCAGGCCAAGCATTTTATCTCACTTTTCCTAATAGGAAGGGAAGTGTGATTTACAACTATTTTACAAAAGAGGAAACCAAGGCTTAGAGCTAAAAAGTAGCAGCTCCAGGATCAGAGAGCTAGGCAGTTTAGAAGAGGCAGGATTTCAGCCCCAAAGCTCTTAACTACTCCAGGATTCCATTTCCCTTAAGCAACTTAAAGGAGTCCATTATTCTTATAATTCACCAGTTCTATAAAAATTAATAAGAGCTCAGATTGCACTAATGTAAAGTCTATTTCCTGCGCCATTGTCATCACCTTGTTAACAGCCTCTATCAGTTTCAATGACTTGAGAGTGCCAGTTAGTTCTTTCCACACTAAAGCTTCGTTCTTAGTGTATTAACTACATCCTTGACGTGGCAGAGCCAGGACCCACTCTGACTCTTTGAAGGACAACGCTAAGCACTTCTTTAAGCCAAGTATAAACCAGATCTATCAATGTTAAAACTGGAGTTCATTTCATGATGCCTTCTTCTGGCTTTATTTCTATAATACACAGTAAAATTTAAAAAAAGAAAAGAAAAGAAAAACTCGTTAAGTCTCATCTTCTAATTAGGACATTTGGAAAATTCATGTCAGGGTAGTATCTGAGGTTGTCTTTGTGCCATTGTTCAGAAATGCTGCTGAAAATAAGTTTGGGGGAATGGTTAAGCAATTTAAAAGAACACAAATTATAGTATTTTCCAACTCCTTCAAGCAATTCCAGAGCATTCATTTACATTAGAACAATTTACATTAGAACAAATGGCGGTGGTAATTACAGAAGAAGCTCATTTATTGATTAAGGATCGTTGAAGACCTTAGACTCACATGGTTAACCTTGCCCAACTCGTCATGATTTAAAATAACCACGCTTGCTTTTGTTTAAAATAGGTTAAAATCCAGCCTTCTCACTGACTTAGAAAAGCATTTTTCTTGATCATTCCTAATTAATGAGGCCTTGTAGCCTTCCCTGCTGAAGGCTGTGGCAGAATTTCATTGTACTTACAGGAGACCTCAGCTGTCACTCACACCCAGCAACTTCTGCTTCTCTCAGCAGCAGGTAATGGATGACTTGTTTTGCCGCGCTGAGGAGAACTCTCTATTAAGAGCTTGTCTGTTTTAGGTTCCAACCCTGTTGTAACTTGGTTACTATTCATCCAGCACCTACACTTTAATACTATAGAGGCTACCTGCTTTCCAATCCCAGCAGGGTCTTTCTAGGTCACAGTTCTCTCAGGAGTGCAGATGTGAAAGAAAGAGGCCCTGGACCGAAGGTGGAATCAGATTCTATCTGCTCAGAATGATGAAGGGAAAATCATTAAGCCTTGTTTGCAAAGAACTGGCTGCAGACCGTAACCATAAATCACAGAACTAAATTTGGATAGTTCTAGGAGATGGTTAGAGTTAAATTTTAAAAAGACAACAGTAGCCGCATTTGTCTTTAGGGATTGTGATTCTATTTTCTGACCGGGGAAGAGTACACATTTGTTGAGACCAAAGAAGGAAGAGTCTCAAAATTGTGTGCAGCACTGTGGGCTGAGAGTGTGGCCCAGGGAATGGCTACCTGCTAGCAAAGAGAGCTGGCGAACAGGAACAAGGACAACACTTCTAGAGTCATTTCCAAAGCAGATAACAGGCAGAAACAAATGCAGTGTGACCAAAGGGCGCACACAGTAGAACAAATTGCTCTCTGTGATTCCTTGTAGTGCTCGCTAATTTATGCGTCAACAAAACGGATTCCGGCTAGTGGCAAATAAATACCCACAAAGAACAATTCCAGCAACTCATTTGTAGTGTGCTTCCCTGTTTTATTAACACTTTTCCTTAGATTTTTGTTATGTCCATTATGATTTCTACATTGTGATTTTGCTGCATATGTATATGATATCCCATCCAACACCTCCAGTATTTCCTTTGGATTATCCACGGAGAAGGCCTGTTCATCCTCCCGTGTCCACTGTGGGAGTTAATGCAGTGGCCCCCAAATGCCGCAGTGCAGTGTCAACATCCTCATTCTTTGAACTGAGTCTGCTGAGATGGCGTTGACACACTCTGAATACATGCTCGACCCTTGCTCTCTTAGCAAATCCTTCTTGCTCTGTTGGGGCAGAGAAAGTGACTGAGACACACCAGAGCTGCTACTGATTATCATTCCTGTAAGGAGCATTTGTGCACTGGAGGAACTAAAGGCCAAATTATATTATGTGGGTACCTGCAGAGCTCCTTTCATTGATTGAAGAAGATAGATGAATACTTGCTGGCTAAGAGTTTTTTCATCAAATATAATGGACTACCTGACCTAATCTTCACTCTTCCCACTGACCTTTCTCCTATAAATTATTATTCGACCTTCCATTTGAGAAGAAAATTGAATAAGCATCCTTTTATTAGTCTTGTTATTTAGTACTTCCTGGTTTGACCTCTGAAAGGATTAAGGATTTATGTTTCCAAAAGGATTTCAGGTGGTTTACAAATTATAATATACAAAATAAGTCTTGGAAGGATGAAACAGAGAAAGTGTTACCAAGGAGCTGGGAACAATCAGTAAATACAGCTTTATAATAAATGCAGGTTTTAAAAGTTTTGATACATGTTGTGGAAATGAAAACATGGATTATATGGTTTTCATTCTTTGCCAAAGGAAATGCTATTTCACATATAATGCTATATGTGAAATAGGGATTTTTAGCATATGAATCTATTGAGAATAGTTATATCTTTAATTATTATGCTACAAAAGTCTCAATTTATTGCTCCATATTGCCTGTAATGCTACATCCCCATCTGTGAAATTACCCTTCCCAGGAAAATTGAGAGACTCTGGCCAGCACTATGACGTTCAAATTGTGTAGGAGAACACTTGGCTTATGTGCCACAGATTCAAAGACTAGTTAGCATACACGTGGATGGCCTTTCCCAAATATCAGAAATTTAAACAAGGTTTTGACTGGAACTAGTCTATATTTGGAACTGAAATCATACAAAAGATGGCTTTAAGAGATTTTAATTTAGGGACAGTAGAAGAGCAGTATCTTTAGATAATACAACTACTTAACCTATTGGTGGAAAAATAAAAGTGTCCAATTTCTGTTCCGCACAAGGGGCTAGTACATGAGCACGTACATGAGCAAAACAATGTTCATGGATAAATATTACCTTAAGAATTTCTTTCTGAATTGAGTTCAACTTTCAGTATTTATAGAGCATTTACTATGAGCTAGACCTGAAGATTCAGACGTGCAAACAACTTACTCTACTATTAGCATCTATTGCTAGTATTCTAGTGGTCCTTGCTCTACTAATTTGTTCAGGCATCAAGGTGCTAAGCCACATAACATCGTCTTTCCCTTAATTTCCCAAAGCACAACTAAATAACTGAAACTTTTTTTAGTACTCAGGATGGAAACTAATGGCATTCTACTATTGAGCTACATTCCAAGCCCTTGCTATTTTTAAATTTTGAGATAGAGTCTTGCTAGGTTACCCAGTCTGGCCTTAAACTTAGATCTTCCTGCCTCAGCCTCTGAGCAGCGGGGGTTACAGGCAGGACTTTTCTAAAAACCTATAGATTGATGAGGAAGTTCAAACAAGAAAGGCAAAGCTAAAGGTTATGTTCTGAACATCCCCCAGGTCCGGACTGTAACTCCTTCCTTGATACCCCAAGTGATCATCCCGCCTCCCCAATCCCTCAGAGACCACTGTATTGCAATCTCTCTTTCACCAGTGGAAACACTTTTTACCATGACTGTCCTAGCCCGAGTCTGGCCTTTTAAACCACCTCTGGGTCCCAATGAGGAGGAAAAACTCTTTACTCCATAGCTATCTTTATTCAGTAGCCACTCACTATTGTGTCTTAATTTAAATTACATTTAAAATTTATGTCTTCATTATGAATATTTTGTGTTTCAATACCCAATACTTGGCAAGTGGCTACTCTATTAGATGGCACCGATAGGCAATGTTTCCATCATCAAAGAAAGTTATTTAGAACAAAGACACCATCTTTTATTGATATCATCTCTTTTTTTTGACACCATCTATCATGGGCCTACCTTTCCATCTATGCCATAATTATCTCTAAAAGTATCTTGCCTTTCAAGAAGATGGTTACTCTCTACCCCATATGTGGGCACCACAGTCTGTACTTGCACTCTCAGATCTTAAATATTATGTTATTTATGTGGTATCCTTCTTTTTGCATATTCCTTTTGCATGCTAAGCTCCTTGAAGACTGAGATGCCTTCTTCATCCACCATCTCCAGTTTTCCTTCTGTTTCACAGATGTTCACCTGATCCCTGGCTCTGTAGCTAGGACTTTTTAATAAGAGCTAGAAGCGTTCAACCTTTCAGGGAAGGACTTGCTAGCCACAGAGAACATGTTTCTTAGGGTCTAGATCTTTTTTTCAGGAGAGGTAGTTATTTATTCCAGAAAACCATTCCTCTCTGTTTTGTAAGAAAGATGGCCAGACCTTTGCTGTTGGTGCCAGACAGTCCTTTATCTTCGTGTCATGAAGTGGTACCCTTGACCTACCATTGGAGTCACCAGAATGTTCAGCAGTATTCCATTTGATCAGAGGGCTGAAGATGTGAAAACATCAAGAAACACTCCCTGTTAGAAAATAAGTGATTAGAAAATGGCTTTCCCTTCCTTTCTTCTGCAGGTAAAATTTAGAGTAATGATGATTTTTTTAAAAGTTATAATGAAGCATTTACTAAGTTCCTGGACATTTTACACGCAGCATCTCAACCATCCTAAGAAGGCCAAAGTAGAAATGTAATAAAATGTATTTATAACTCCCTCCCACATCCTGCTCTTCACCTCACTTGCAAGACTTTGAATTCCTCAAGGTCAGACCTGTGTCATCTTACACATTTTAGAATCCCTGGAGTATAACCCAGCAGTTGGCACTGTAGGGATTCAGTATATATTTATGAAGTTCAAGAATGCATAAACATCACTACCAGGTCTCCCTATCCGCTACTCCTGGGCACCGCCAGCCCCTGTGCAAACCAGTCTTTCTCAAGCTCTCGTCCTTTTTCTCAGACTATCAAAACTCTGGTTACTTCAAGCTAAACCTGCCTGAGGTTAGAAGCTGCTTCTGAAACGGAAATCAGCTTCCCTGAGGAAGAAGAAAAATCAGGAGAACCAAGTAGAATTTGAAGACAGTGCGCCAAACCCAAGTGTGGAATACCAGATACAGAGGGGCACGTGTGACCCACAGACTGGATATTTACCTATGTGGATGGCCATGGAAGACAAGCTAGAGCAAAGGGCTAGGGACCAAGGGATACTGTTGAAGCCTGTTCATTTCAGGCTGTGTTTGGTTCTTCATAGTCCAGAGCTTCTGCTTCAATCAAGATGACCACCAGAGAATAATTGAAAGTGTTCCTCCAGCTGAGAGAATGGCTGACTTTCATAATAGTTTTATAAGGGCAAAAGGCTTCTGGAGTCTCTACTTTGGGTGGTATAGTGGTACTTTTGCAAATACATTTATTTATTTATTTGGTACTGGGGTTTGAACTCAGGGCCATTTAACCACTGAGCTATGTCCCCAACCCATTACTATTTTTTATTTTGAAACAAGCTCTCACTAAGTTACTGGGGGTCTCACTGAGTTGCTGAGATTGTTCTTGATCCTCCTGTCTCATCCACCCTAATTGCTGGGATTGTAGGCATGCATCATCATGCCCAGAGCAAATACATTTAAAAACTATATTTCCCCTTATTTACAATTCATTTCTAAGTAAAATGAAAGAAAAAAATTGCTGTAACAATCCTTTCTTTTTATTTGCATATTTACCCTTATATAAACCAAACACAAACATTTCTTTGTACTGATGCATATTTCTAAAATAGTTAGCTTTGCATCCTTGTAGAGAGGTTCAACAGCATTAAAGATAGACTCATTTTTTTTAAATGCTAACATAAACTTCCTTTTGAATGAAAATGGGGATTTGAGGATGCTAACAAAGGAATACAAGTTATGGAAAAGTAGCCACATGTCTACTACAGTGACTATATTGCCACGGTGGTGACGTCTCCAGAGGAACAAAACCAGTAAGTTTTTGAAAGTATGCAGCAGAGAAGGGACATACAGATTTGCTCTTAGAAGCATGCCATGTCATCTCTATCCTCCTTTTCCACTTAATTGCCTAAATGTCACATCAAAGAATAACATCCTATATACATTTTTATTAAAAAATTTATTTTAAATCCATTTATACATTTGATCTTCATAATATCTTCCCATGTGGTTTGGGATCTATGTTGTTCCCCACCTGAAAAAGGGAAGTTTCTAAGTGGCAGCAGCGTGGATTGAGGAGACGATACATACTGGACCCCCCGGATGCTCCTCCTGGCTGCGTCACTATTTCTGATGTGGCTCAGGGCAAGACCCTTTACCACCTGGGCCTACAGTTTTCTGGAGAGCTGAGGAGATGCCTGTCAACCACAGGCCCTTCCCCTCTGCCCAACAACCTTGTCTGGTAGTTGGAGGCAAACTTTGACCTCCCTTCCTCACTCACAACCGAGAGTAGGTTCAGTGCAGAGACAAAGTAAACCTCATCAAAGTCAGACTGCTGGGGTCCCACAGTGGCCCTATAGCTTACCCCATGTGTTTTTAGACATGCTTCACTTTTATCCATAAAAAGGGTCCAATAATAGTAACTGGTGCATGTCATGGTAACTGAAGGAAGTACTCCCTATGAATCACTTAGCACATCGCTCCACCAACAACTCTAGGGCAGGAGCTCCAGACACACTTGTGGTTGTAGCTGTCACTGCTGTCATCAGCAGAGGACCCACTCATTGTATGGCACTTTAGAGCATCAAACAGATGACGTCATGAGAGGTCTCTGAAGTACTCCAGGAGAGAGTCAGACTTGATGCTTCCTAGAACGTTTGGGTCATTGTTTGCAGTGGCATTTATCAGCATAAGGCCAGCCTTTAAGAAATGATTATGAGAGCATTGTTTGAGACAGTAAGAACTCTAGTAGAGGGAAAAAAAAATCACAGAGATTGGAAAGTGTATATTTATTTCACTTTTGCTCTTGAACATGTGTCCTGCTTCCTGTGGTGCTGCTGTAGAATTATCGCTCTGAGAACATTTTTAAATGACCCGAATAAATCCTATTTTGAAAATCTGTGAAATAAAATTCTATTAAGGTAAGAGTGAGCAGCCCTCACTTTATTCATTTGCACTTTAAAAGAATTATTTATTAGCTGTAGAGTTTTCATTGCCTCCAGTGAGTGCTAATAGCACATGGGACCGCCGTGTCCTGGACTGACCTCTACTTAACATTCCAGCACATTTTCCACACTCATCGTCATTAGAAGGTACATTTGGATCCGCTTAGATGTGCCCTGCTCCCTTCCTTAAGCACGATAGGTTCTTCCATAGCAGTGAAATAAACATGGCTCATCTTCCTCTGGTGGCTTAATGAATATACAGGAGGGGACATCCCAAGGGAACAAATTAGAACTTTGCAAAACCAGAGTTGCAAAGGGTAAGCGCCCTTGGACACACGCATGATCATTTATTGGCTCACTTCCAGATTGAAGCAGGAGGTTCCAAGAAAGCATGTTCAAGTAGGGGATCATCATGAATATACACTGTTGGAAAAACAATTTGATAAAGTGCACTGTGATGGAAACACAGGGATTAGATTCAGTTCCCCAAGAAGATTGGAGCTGGGAGCATATTTCATTGGCAGAGCACATCCTCAGCATGGTGCAAGGCCTTGGGTTCAATGTCCAGCACCAAATAAAAAAAGAAAGAAAATCTGAAGCCCAGATGCAAGCATGAAATGAGGTCCCAGGTGGTGACTCCAGCCCCAGAGCAAATGCCAGGCTGGGCTGAGGGCATCACCCTTGAACCTGCAGGTGGAAGGGAATCAAAACTTTTCATGTAGAAGCGGAGTGATGGCAGTACTGTTTGATACAAATTCAGAGACACATGAAGGGGAGAAGAGTTGTAAGCTGTTAGACTCAAGTCACATGGGGGAAAAGACTGGGTGGGAAGGAGGGGTATCTCTGACCCTTAGGGTGCCCCTGCTGCCCTCCACATTGGCCTCTCGGGAGGCCTGTCAAGGCCACTGGTTCTTGATGGGGGAAGGGAGCCTCACTGTCCTTAGAACTTTTTGAAGTCGGCCTAGTCCTTTTTGCTTATCACTGTGGCTAGAACATGATAAGAGAACGCCAAAATGGCTGGGTCTCTCTCATCATGGGACAGTCCCATGCAAATAACAGCGTCCCAAAGTGCCAATGATGTCCTGCTGAGACATTCTAGAATAAACGTCTCTTTACAGATAAGAGTTGGAGTGGTGGGATGTCCCAGGATGGGGAGGAATGGCCTAGAAGTTCACGCTCAGTCTGAGGTTGCTCTTGGGGTATTGCCGAACACACCCCAGTGACGCACTATTTAGCTCTCCCTACTGAGACTTTGAAATGAGGTAGAAAAAGTTCAAACTAAGGTAATAGTTTTCCATTTTTCCTGAACACTGGGTACTATGGCACATTACTTCACTTGTTCCTCACAGTAATCTCATGAGGTGTGGGTATGATTTCTATTGTATACCAGGAAGCAAGAAGTTAAATGTCTCATGCAAAGTCATACAGCTCTGAAGTCATGTAGCTTAGGGGAGAGAAACATTTATGTAAAATAAGACGTAAAAGCAAATAAACTACACTGAGATTGTGGAGCTCATGATATCCTAACATCAGAGGCAATGTTCACTTGAGCTTTGGACTTCACCCAGAGCCATGCCCTGCAAAAGAAAAAATCTCCTAGGCTGGCCGGCAGACCATTTTCTGCCAGCTTCAGGATGGCAAGACAAATGAAAAACATTTCTGAGCCTTTGATAATCATGCTTTGAAATGAACTCTTGTTAGAAATTCAGTGACTTTGACAGACATATGATTTATGCTTTTGATAAGAAATATGAGGCAGGCTTATCTCTGCAGGGAGTGAGGCTCTATGAGTTTAAAAATTAAAAACATTCCTAATGGTTTTTAAATTTAGGCCTCTCATCCAGTTTTTCTCTTAGATTCTGACTCATAAAGTCTGCAGTGGGTACTTGCAGTCTGTGTTTTTAACAAGTTCCTTCAGCTATTCTTGCATTTCTTTCTTTCTTTCTTTCTTTCTTTTTTTTTTGACTGTTTTTGTTTTTGTTTTGTGTGTATGCTTTATTTGTGTTACTAGGAATTAAATCTGGGAGGCTCTACCACTGAGCTATGTCCGCAGCCCTTTTTACGTTTGTATTTTGAGACAGCTTATCACTAAGTTGCCTAGCCTGGCCTCAAACTTGTGATCCTCCTGCCTCAGCCTTCCAAATCCCTTGGATTGTAGCCATATGCCAACAATACTGACACAAGCAATTTTGATCAAGCAAAATGAGAAAATATTCACTAAGGCCATGCTATGAAAATCTTTGTCTATAAATTGCCCAAGTTGAGTGATGGGAGTCTTAAAAAATCATTTGCCTGTAACAATTGCTTTAATGTTTATAATCCCTTAATAGAAACTTGAATTTACATATTTTACATTTACAAAACAACTTCAATGTACACCACATCATTTGAAACCCACAGCAATAAACATTTTTACAGATGAACAAACTGAGATCCCCAAGGAATTATTTGTCCCAGATTCTACTGTGAGTAGAGTACAGAGATCTGATTCCAGGCCTTCCCAGTCACTTTTGTCTCCACGCATGTCTATTCGAGCTGGTCAATCACACTGGGCTGTTGGGAGACTTGGGTCCGGGCTCAGTGGGCAACAGCAGTATGTGGAAATAGGTTTTGACCACTGGTAGTAGCTGGGTCTTCACAGTCCCTGGAGGAGCATCTCTGGTCCTTAGGACAAATTCATATATAAGGCAGTTGACATCGTTGGTTTTGTTCTTTCCAAATTATGTTTCTTTAGGAACTTTAAAGACATTGTTTACATTTCTTGACATGTTCAGAACTTTGGCAAGCATTTAGTTTATCTGAAGATCAAACGAAGGCAAGGTTTCTGAGAAACTTAACAGTTTCAAGTTAGCTGATGCCTCAAGAGTCTACAGGAGATGGTTTACTTTCTGGAGGGGAAAGAAAATTATTTCATGCAGAAATTCAGGAAGTTCTGGATGTGTCAAAAGTGATATAGGAATGTGAAAAATTTCTAATTGTGAAGTCCCTTAATATTTTTGCTTTTAAGAATTTTTGGTGGTGGCATGTTGGAAAAAGGGGTGGGATTTTTTCAATTTAAGTTATAGTATTAGAAACATTATAGAAAATCTCATATCACTGAATCAATTCACTTCAAATAATTAAAAAATATGAAATGTTTTTTCTTAACACATAGAAAGCAGTTAAATATGACTGAGTTTTAAATGATTCTCAGTTCGGTTACTATGTCTCCTTCCTCATACATATTTCTTGCTGGGAAAGATATTTTTTTTTTATAGTAACACACACAGCAGGCAACTTTGGGATGAACAATAATAGCAACATTTTAATGAATGCAAAAGAAAGTCATGAGTTCTTACCTCAAATGACAGTGTTGAACTCACCACTCTTAGACATTGAATATTTTTATTGGTATTGAATATGTTTGTTTGGAAATAGTGGGGCGGCAGCAGTGTTTTATGTAGAGAAACTATGCTACTTGGATTCAGAGCTTGAACTAATGTCTGACAAAGTTAGGAAGATGCTATCTGGATATCTTTTCTCCTCTGTGACCCCTAGAAAGAGTCTGCACATCTTATGGAACCAGACAGCTCAGGGTCATATCTGCACTCTGGCATTTTCTAGCCAGCTTCACCTTGCCTGTGAATGTGAGTTAACAGTATCTGTTTCATGGGTTATTATAGAGAAAAGATAATGTATGTTTTCTAGGGCCTGCACAAAGTTGGTTGTTTTGTTCCATTGTGATTGTTTGTTCTCCTATAAAACAAATAGTTGCTTGGTCTCAATTAGCATCAATTTTATTTTTAGCAGAACTCTTCACAGAGTAAAAGGCACTTCTGTTTCACCCTTCAACACCTACCCCACAACATTCTTCATTATTTATGGATAATGGAGATCCTGCAATGTAGCCTAAAAAATGTTTGAAAAGCATCTATTGAATACCCATTAGGATGGCTACTGTCAAATAAAATAACTAGTGTTGACAAGATTATGAAGATTTTAGGAGAACTCTTGTACACTGTTGATGGGAATGTAAAATCATGCAGCCACAATGAAAAGTTTGATGTTTACCTGGAAGTAGTGTTTGACCACTTAACTTCTGGGTATACACCAGGAAAAAAAAAATCAGAGTCTACAGAGGTTTGTACATCTAGATACATAGCAGTATTATTCACAATAGCCCAAAGGTAGACACAACCTAAGTGATCAACAGTGAATGAAGAAACAGAATGTGATATTTACATGTCAGAATATTACTCGGCCTTTGAAAAGGAGGGAGATTTTGATTCATGCTATAACATAAAAGAATCCTAATGGTTTGCAATGGGCTGGAGAGGGGGGAAGAGGAATGGGTAATTACTTCACAGGTATAAAGTTTGATTTTCCAAGATGAAAAGAATTTTGAAGATTGTTTATACAACAGTGTGAATGTACTTATTGCTACTGAACTGTATACTTAATGGTTGAGATAGAAGTTTTAATTTATGTATGTTTTACCAAAAGCATACCTTGAAAACTACTAAACTAGATACCTACAAAGATCGAATCATCTGTAACATCTACAAAGGTAGAAGAGAAATTTGTATTTGAGGGAAGAGGTCCAAGACCAGCTCTGATTCCAGTCTTTCCATCTGGCAACAGCTGGGATTATATGTGTGAGCTGATGGTGGGGATGGGGAGCAAATGTTGAATATTTACTCTAAATAAGACCTGCCTTCCTGCACTGCTAAACACTTGAAAGAACCAGAGGAAAACCTGACTGTGCCTTATCTAAATTGTTGATGAGCGCCCCTATATATCTGAGTGGAAGCCTCTGACAGTATTCATGATGACTAGCCTCAGATTATCCTTAAAAGAAAATAAGTAAATCTCCTGAGTTTGGAGCAAAATAGATCCAACACTGAGAACCTGATTTCACAGCAAACATTAAATATCCAAGCATCTGCCACTGCCTGGGGAGCCCAACACTATCAGGTGTCTCATCAAATGGGATTTAGTGGGTGTCCCTGGAAGGAATGAGGTCAAGAAAGTGTCAGTGGAGTTGATATCTTCCTTCTCAGCAAGGCTGGTATGGACTTAATCTCCTTACCCAGAAGGCACAGAGAGAAAAGGTGTTGGAGGATAAGCAAGCAGTTAGCAAAACTAGAGAAGAGGTGAAAAAAAAAAAGCATTTTCATTATCTGTGAAAGAAATCCCATATTAGTTAATTGAAAATTCATAAAAAGGTAAATGGATATTTATTTAATAACAATAGACAGTATGAAGGAAATTTCCAAGTTTATTTTATACTTGTATTATCAACAATAGACCCTCTAAGTAGAATTTCTTTCAAACTATAAAGGCTGGAGTGTTTTCTTTTATATATATTCAATTATTAGAAATTTTTAGGGTTTATCTTTTAAATAGCAAATTCTTATCATTCAAAGCATCTTTGTTTGCATAGATGTTATGCATTTCTTAAGGCATGAAAATTTAGGCATTCTCATAGAAAAGAATTAAGTTCTGATACCACAACATGGATGATTCTTGAAAACAGTGTGCTAAGTGGAAGGAATTTGTCACAGAAGGCCACATAGTATATAGTTCCATCTAGGGGAGAATTTCAGACTAGGAAAAAGTTCAGACTACAGAGAAAGAGAGTAAATGTGTAGCTAAACAGGGGTTTAGGGTACTTAAAAATAAATTACTTCTTAATGTTATGGGATTTCTTTTAGGTATGATGAAAATGTTCTAAACCTAGATAATGGTGATTTGTACAACTAGTAAGTACACTAAAAATCACTGAAATAATTGAACACTTAAAAATGGTAAATCTTGTGGTACATCAATTATACCTCAACCAAGTTATTATAAAAATAGACTAATAAAGCATTCTTAGTAGAAAATAATGAAAATTTATGGAAAAATAGTTCAAACTCTAAAGGAAATTTTTTCTACATCGTATTAAAATCTATATGACTGCTGTGCCAGATGCAATGGTACATGCCTGTGATCCCAGCTACTCTGGAGACTGAGGCAAGAAGATCACAAATTCAAGGGGCAAAAAAGAAATTCCCATCCTGGGCAATAACTCAGCAAGACCTTGTCTTGAAATAAAAAGGGCTGTGAATGAAGCTCAGAGGTAGAGCACCCCTGGTTTCAACCCCTAAGTGTGCAAATCATCGCCATCCTCATCATTTACGAGACTTAGATATTACTTATCAAACATTTACTGATTACAAGCTCTGTGCCTGGGGATTAGCGGATACAAATCTCTTCCCTAGGAGATGAAGAGACTTTCAAAAGCTGTAGAGATGTCTGTGGATTGAGTGAAGATGGTGTAGTCTTTGCTTAAATATCTTTCATGTGCTTTCTCTATAAATTTGTTTGCTAATCATTTTCTGTTTCTGTTTACACTAGGAATGCTGCTAAATTATAAGAATAGAATGAGAGAACATAAAATTTTTAAAAATTGTTTTAAATACATATCCTCAACACATCAGAATCTTGATCTTCAGATCTCTTATTTTGTAACTTGACCGTTTTTTTATGAGTTGCTCAAAACATTACGATGATCTCGACATATCATACATTTGATTCAAGTGGGGTATTCTTTTTTTTTTTTTCCAGATTGCAGTATCACATTGGTTTTACAGCCACGTTTATACATACAGCCATATTAGTGTCTATTGTATTCTGCTACCTTTCCTATTCCCCCCTCCCCTCTCTTCCCCTCTCATCACCTCTCTCTACCCACTCTATGACACTTTTCTCTCTCTCTTTTTTCTTCCTCACACCATCTTATATGTAATTTTGCATAACAGTGGGAGGTCTCCTTCCATCTTCCATGCGATTCCCCTTCTCTCTCCCATTCCCATGCATCTCTCATCCCTATTTAATGGTAATCTTCTTCTCATGCTCTTCCTCCCTGCTCTGTTTTGAGTCGCCCCCCTTGTATCAAAGAAGACATTCGGCACTTGCTCCTTAGGGATTAACTAGCTTCACTCAGCATAATCTGCTCTAATGCCATCCATTTCCCTGCAAATGCAAAATGATTTTGTTATTTTTTAGTGCTGAGTAATATTCATTGTGTATAAATTCCACATTTTTTATCCATTCATCTATTGAAGGGCATCTGTGTTGGTTCCACAGTTTAGCTATTGTGAATTGTGCTGCTATGAACATTGATATAGCTGTGTCCCTATAATATACTCTTTTAAGGTCTTTTGGGAATAGTCTGAAAAGGGGAATAGCTGGGTCAAATGGTGGTTCCATTCCCAGCTTTCCGAGGAATCTCCATACTGCTTTCCAAATTGGCTGCACCAATTTGCAGTCCCACCAGCAATGCACAAGTGTACCCTTTTCCCCACATCCTCGCCAGGACTTATTATTGTTTGACTTCATAATGGCTGCCATTCTTACTGGAGTGAGATGGTATCTTAGAGTAGTTTTGATTTGCATTTCTCTGACTGCTAGAGATGGTGAGCATTTTTTCGTGTATCTATTGATTGATTGTATATCCTCCTCTGAGAAGTGTCTGTTCAGATCCTTGGCCCATTTGTTGATTGGGTTATTTGTTTTCTTGTTGTTTAATTTTTTGAGTTCTTCGTGTACTCTGAAGATTAAAGCTCTATCTGAAGTGTGAGGGGTAAATATTTGTTCCCAGGATGTAGGCTCCCTATTTACCTCTCTTATTGTTTCTCTTCCTGAGAAAAAAGCTTTTTAGTTTGAGTATGTTCCATCTTTTTTTTTTTTATACCATAGAAGTTACTAAGAGGCAAAAATTACTAAAGGTAGTAAGAATTAGTACAGAATACCAGATTCTCTCTCAACTTTTAATTATTTTAGAACTTATACTCTTTGAGAACATGAAATATATGAGACAGGACATAAACAAAATAGTTGTATTATTTAATTTTCATCTAGAAAATTTTGGAGTGGTATTTACACCTCCAGAACGTCACTAGAGATGGTCCAATGAGGTCCCAAAGATGGCGGCCTCAACTACGGATAGAAGGTTCTTGACAAATGCCATAGAAAATAATTTCTAGACATTTCAGATATTGAGGCACAGAGAGTCATTTGGGAAAACAAGCTCTGAACATTCAAGGGAAAAGGCAGGCCATCTTGAGAATAAGAAATGCTTTCAGGGTCTCAGGCTCTTTGCAGTGGTGAGGGTTGGGCATGGGAAGGTGATGTGGTGATCGCAGGATGTTTTATGGTGGGCTGGCTGTTCTCAAGACCCTTAGGTTGAGTCTTTTCCATTTTTTGATAAATAGATCACATTGGGACAGTACCTATATTATAGGTTTTGTATCTCCCTTTGTTCAATCTATTCTAAAACCCATGTATTAGTGGACGAATCAACAGTGCACAGAGAAATTTTCTTCAGTGGGTGAATTTCTAGCAACTTTAAAATTGCTAGTGAAGATTTGTATATTTCCTGGAAACTCAGGAGTGACAGGCGTGGGGAGCCAAAGGACAAGAAACTAACAGAAGGCTTTCAGATAATGGTTACAGTCTTTTTCTTTCTTTTGTCTCCTTTCTACCATTTTTTAATTATTTTCTATCCTATTATTCTACATCGGTCTAATCTACTTACTTTTTTATTTGATGATAATATCCCCTAGAGATTTTGAAAGAAAAGGAAAGATCAAACTGGCCTTTTTTAGATTTAAATTCAAAGGAAGGTCTGCCACTTAGCACCAGCAAGGTAGAAAATGACCCGACTTTCATTTGGGGAAGAGGCAGAAATGCTCTTGTTTTGCTAATTGTTTCAGAGAAGAACTTGAGAAAGAAAAAATGGCAAGCATTTCCCAGCAGCTAGGGTACAGTTGTTTATTCCAGGTCTCCATCCTCCGTAGCAGAGCAGCCACGTGTTTCTATCATGTTATGGCATTTATACCGTGTTAGATGCCATGTGTGTTGAACAGGCCTTTCCATTCCTTGCTGTTCCTCCTGAGCCACAGTCCTGCTGAGTCTTTCCAGGCTGAGCCTGTGCTGAGCCACAGCTTCTCCAACGTCTCTTGCACCCATAAGAACTGCCCCATTTAGCACCTTCCGGTTTCACTGACTTCACAGACTACTTTGGATCTGCATTTTTTTTTCTACCCAAACTGTTTCATAATGTCCTCATAAGATGCAGTTGTTTCATAATTTTTTTTAATGTCCACATGATAAAAAATAAGAACCGCTTCAGCCTAGCCTGGTGGAACACGCCTGTAACCCCAGCTACTCCAGAGGCTGAGGCAGGAGGATCCCAAGTAGTTGGCCAGCCTGGACAACTTAGCAAGATCCTGTCTCAAAATTTAAAAATAAATAAATAAAAAGGGCTCAGGGTATAGCTCAGTGGTAGAAAAACTTTTTTTAAAAAAAAAGTTTTATACCTAACAACTTTTATGTTTATTAAATGCCAAGCACCATTTTTAAAACACTATATTTATTAACTCATTTAATCCTCATGACAGTGTTATAAGCACTGTTATTAGTCTGAGTTTGCAAGTAAGAAATACATGATACTGAAAAATTATATAAATTTACCTGGGTTTTATAGCTAGTGTGGAACAGGCCTAGAATTTGAACCTAAGTAATTCAGCTCATAGCCATTATACCACCCTACAAAAATACTATCTTTCTTACCCCACTATTAGGTGCCTCCAAAAATTCTCTAATACTAAGAATTGGTCATATATCTATACTACTAGGAAGAGCAGGACTAGTCTAGTGGAGAAATCATAAACTTAAGTTCAGACAAACCATGACAACTTTGCAGCCTTTGGCAAATTAGTTTGATTTTTTTTTTTAGTCTTACTTTTATCATCTGTAAAATAAAGATAAAACAATTAAGTCTCTTTATAGAAATATTGTATGGGTTAAATGAGACAAAGATGTGGAATACCTGTGAATTTTCTCCTTCCTTTTCACATGATTTCTCTCATATCTCCTCTTGACAATCCTGTGATGGAGACAGTAGAGGTATTGTATCCATAGTACAGATGGGAAAATATGCTCATGTAAGATAAGGCACATTTCCTGGTGTAATTCAACAGGAAGGTGGGTGTGGAAGAGTGAGCACTGACACCTGGTATTCACTTTATCAGTGAAATATGCCTGCTACTAGGTCACGCTGGGAAATTGGGTTGAAATAAGGTTATAACCAGATTGGAATTTCTTCTTTGCCCCTAAACTCATTGTTAAAAATCTTCTACACATTTCTGAACCAGTTTTATAGTTTGTAAAGTACTGTACAAATCTTTTATTTTTAAAAGTCATCATCTTAAACAGGTGGTCTTATAAAATATAACATGATCTAATACAGCATGATACCAGATAGTATTTATTATTGGAGAAGAATGAATTGTGGGAGAATGTAATAAATTTGTACAAATCCTGAGAGAGCTTAGCTTGTTACTGAGGGATTCGCTTCTTTCTTTTTTCTCAAAGTAGAAGACAGTTGGGCATGGTGGCACATGCCCGTAGTCCCAGTAAGTATGAAGGCTGAGGCAGGAGGCTCGCAAGTTTGAAGCCAGCCTTAGCTCAGACCTTGTCTCAAAAAATAAAAAGGTCTGGGGATGTGTGTCAGTGGTTAAGCACCCCTAGGTTAATCCTAGTGCTCAAAACAAACCAAAAAAAAAAAAAAAAAAACCTTATTCTTCTAAATTGGAAATTTAACTGCTAACTTGAGTGATTATCGCCTTTGAGGATCCTAGGTTATAGATAAAAAGTGAATTAAGGTGGAAGAAGATGAGCACGGAAGAAAATAAAGTTGATGGGGGGATGGGCGTTGTCAATCCCACTGTGAGAATCCAGATTCACATGGGGAAATGGCAATCGGTTCCTGTTGTTTTGTTAAGCATGCAATTGGTCCAAAAGTTTCAGATAAAGTTGCTGTAATTTTGTTGAGTCAAAATTCTGAATATTTATTCAAGCCTTATTAGTGATTTCTATAAATAGTTTTATAGCCAGTTCCCTTCATTGCTGTTTGTAAGATGTATATGTTATGTATGGAATGCTCTTTTGTCTTTAGCTACCGAATTTTAAAAAACAATTGAAAAGAAAGTACTAGAAAAGAAAAGTGTTATGGTTAATTGTATTTATACTTTTAAGATTTTTACTGATTATGACACTGACTAGTGATGGAAAAGTTAAACAAGATGCTATTATACTGCTGATGAAAATAGTGGATTTTAAGGAAGAGCAAAGAATCTGGTGAAATGAAAGGGGAACTACCTGGGAATCAGGAAACCTGGAGTCTTGCCTAAGCTCCAAGCTCTGCAATACCAAGTACACTCCTTGATCTCTAAGCTCTTCCTCATTCAGTCACTGGACTGAATCAACTCAGAGGTCCTTTATTAGTTTAAAAACAACTGCCCAAATGCTAATGTACTCTATAACATTTTGAAAGTACATTTTTAAATGTAAGAAAAATTTTTATTGACCCAAGAAAAAATTATATTAATAAGCTAATTCACATAAAATGAGAGTAGTATCTGTGGGTTTTATACTAAATTCAGGTCAGGTCAGATCAAAATTCTAGATTGAATTTGTTTCACTCAAGTTTTAATTCGGGTTTCTTCTTGAAAATAATGTGTGGACCTTTAACCATATTGAAATTTCTGCATTAGTGGGAAAAACAGTAATATATTTTAGGGTGAGAATATCTCAAGGTTTATTGGTTTCCTTCCCAGTTCAAATATTAGAGAAGGTAATAAGTAGATAGAATGACTCTCTTGCTATCAGAGTGAATGCAGATGGTGGAACTGAGACAGGGGGAGAGTGGGCTGTATATTAGGCATTTTTTCACTATAAATTACACAAATGTCCATAGTGGAATTCTTTTAGGAAAGCATGAAGAAGTAAAAAATCATATGTAGTCCCAACATGGAGAGATAAATTTTGGGTGAATATCTCTATAGCCTTTTTACAATGGGCGTGTGTGTGTGTGTGTGAGTGTGTGTGTGTGTGTGTGTGTGTGTGTGTGTGTGTGTGTGTATGTAGATAGATAGATAGAGAGAGAGAACATTTAAAGATGTCACTTCTTTATTTTCTACATTGCACAATTTCTGCTGAGTCTTCTATACTTCTTATCTTTGTTCTCTGTATGAAGCATATTGTTTCTTCCCCCTTAACAACCCTCAAGATCTTTTTATTTATCTTTCATTTTCAGCAGTTTGATGAGTATCATGGTGGATTTTGGTTGTTGCTTATCTTGCTTGGTGTCCCCAAAGCTTCTCAGATTTTGGGTTTTTATTTCCTTCATTATCTTGAGAAAATGCTTGACATTAATAACTCTTCAAATATTTCCTTTGTCCAATCCCATTTCTTCTCCTTATGCCACTCCATTCAGCCACTTCATATTGTCCCACAGTCTTGGACCCTTGGCTCTTTCTTCCTCCCACTTTCTGTACTCCAGTTTGGAAGAACTTATGAATAGATGTATTTTTAGGTTCCCTGATTGTTCCCTGATTGTGTGAAGTCTACTCATGGGTCCATCAAAGGAATTCTTTATTTCTGATATTGTGGTTTTCTTATCAAGTGTTTCCATTTGCCTCTCTCTTGGGAATTCTTTGCTGACATTTTCTATCTTTCCATGGGTGTTGTTCACCCCATTAGATAGACCACTGGATACTATCTGTAATAGGAGAGATTTGGCTTATTTGGTACTTTTGCTGAAAATGGATGCTTTTTTTCCCCCTTCTGTTAGGCTGCAAATATTAGTTATGTAACCAGTTTAATGAGGGGTGAGCCAAGTCTGCATTTTTGTTTTTGAGTCTATGAGTCCTCAGAGGATGCTGCCATTTGCCTTGGGGTGAGGGCTGGGCTGTCTGAGAATTTCACTTAGTCTTAGAGCTCCTCCCTCAGTTTTCTCGGGACACCTGCAGCACAGAGAAGGTCTCTAGCACAACCCCAGCCCTTACCAGTTGACTGCTCTTGCCCAATACTCTGTGCTGGCTTCACTTGGCTCAGGGATCTTTTATTCTGGCTCAGTCTCAGCCTTAGGGAGTTTACCTGGCCTCAGGGCTGGATCCTTCTTTATACTCCTGCTCTTTCTACCCTGACTGTCAAACACTGCCTTGTATCTGTGATTACAGATTTGAAGGCTTTTCATATATAGTGCCAAATTGCAATCCAGCAAGTGTGTACAATTTTCACCAGCAAATCGGGACTCTTTTAAACAAGACTTTTTGTCTCTCGCATCATTGGACTCTTAGTATGTTGGGATTTTATAATTTGCTGTTTGCTTGGACAATGGAAATGTAGCAACTGGCCTCATATATAGTAGGGCATAAGGTACTTTTATTGATTAACAGAAGAATAAAAATATAAAAAGCTCTCTGAGTGACTCAGAGGTACCACTTTGCTCTTGATTTTTTCCTACTTGACAGAAGCAGTTACTACATGACTCGGGAATGAAAAAGTGTGCATATCAGTGAAAAGCTCCATTTGACAGAGAAGAAAAGCCACAGTCTTTAGATAGAGGCGTTCTGACCCCTAGCTGAAAATGCCACTGCTAGAGCATGTGGAAATCAGAATTCTGATCCTAATTCTGCCTGTGTCTAGCTGTTTCTTAATCTGCAAATTAAGGACCATTTCGATATCTCCTTCTTTTATTAAGTGGAGTTAAAGTTTTCCATATTATTCACTGGTTGTCATGAAGTTAAATTGAAGTTGTAAGTATGTAAGTCCTTTAAAGCACTTTTTTAAAAGCCTACAAAATATAAAGTAGTCCCCTAGGAAGGGTATAGAAAAACATGAAAATTAGGAATTCCAGGCAACTCTTTTTTTTTTTTCTTTTTGACATCTCTGTCTGAGAGAGAGTATATAAATCTGAAAGGAAGCAAGAGAAATAGTTAATGCTCTCACTAAAATTAGCCTGTTGTGATAAAGGTTAATTAAGTCCTTCTTAATCAGGTGAGAGTCCATTTTCCAAGGGACAATAGCAAGGAAGCCCCTCCTCATGGGGAAGAGATGAGGATTTGGGGTTACATCCCCCTAGTGCTCCTGTGGACTGTTTCCTGTGTTCCTAACCTGACACTCCACCTGCTGGCTCAGAGCTAGAGTTCACCCACTGTGCTGCTTGGGTCATTAGAGCCACACATATTTGAGCCCAGAACATGGAGACAAGTGAAACAGACCTAAAAGTCAACACACAATGTATTTCCTTCTGCTATCTTTCACACATACCAAACAAGACTCAGGACTAAACCTCACACAGTGCACACCCTGTAGCCTCGCTTCCTCTTTTGTAACCTGTCACACACAGTTGAAACTTTCAACCATAAGCTGGGGTCCCAGCAGGAGTCAGCCAGGGACTGCCTATACATCAAATCCAGCCCACGGAGTACAACCACTGCTGTTCCTTTATGGTTTTTTGTGTGTGGCCACTTTGTCCTACGGTGGCAAAGTTGAGCAGGCACATCAGATCAGACACTGCGGTCTGCAGAGCAGAGAATTTTGCCATCTGGCCCTTGGCTGAAAACATCAGCCTGCCCCTGTTCTAGAACAATGGCTTTAGTCCTCACCACTCCCCACCAGTGTTCCTAAGATAAATTGTTACACTCAGGCCTTTTTCTTCTTTTATTTAATGGATTCATCACTGATCTATATTTTGGCCTCTAAGAATCATCCTTAATTATTATGAAAATGACCCTCAAATTATATTTTAATATCTAAGGATAACGAGAGCTAAAGAATGTACAGTCTCTCTCTACTCATAAGGGAATGAATGGTTAAAAATATTGAACTAGAAATGTTTGCTGAAGATAGGGAGGGGAAAGGGCATGTACAACACCAGCACCCATGGGGATGCCGTCAGTCAAATGCAAGTGGTGGAAAACTTGACACAATAAGTTATCGAGTTACTTCAGGAACAAATGGACATGGGAGAGAGGTGGGACATGGGAGCTCTGGAGATTAAAAGAAACTTCAAGGACCTTTCGGTTCCAGGACCTTCTTATGGGGGGAGGTGGAGTTTAGTCAGTGGAAGACAATGGGAGAATTTGAAAATAAATGGGGGCTTGGGTGCTATTTTATTATTTTTACTTTCTTAGTCACAATGATTTATTGTGATTTTATTTTAAAGCATCCTCACCTAGCCAGATGCAGCAGTATATCCCTGTAGTCTCAGCTACTGTGGAGTGGTTGAGAAGAGGAGAGTAAGAGAGCAACCCCTGGACAAGGCAGAGGGTCCCCTGCCCCAAATATAAATAATAAATAGTACTGGAGATTGAACCTACAACCCCAGCCATTTTTATTTTTTTTCTTTTGAGACACGGTCTCAGTGGCTTAGGGCCTTGCCAAATTGCTGAGGGTGGCCTCCTGCCTCAGCCTCTCAAGTTTTTGGGGATTACAGGCCTGTGCCACCTTACCCAGCCTTTTCTTCTCTTTTAAGTTCATAAGGGAAGAAAAAAGTAGTGAGTATAAAAGAAATATGAGCAAAAAGGTTAATTGGTCAGAGGGAATGGTGCTGGGAACAGAACCAGGATCTTACCCATGCTAAGCAGGTACTCTGCCACAACAATGTTGCTGCCCCAAGGTTGATAATTTATTGAGCTTGGCTTGAGGAGCACCTCAAGTTCATCATGCTTTTCTCTCAAACTTTGCAATTTCTCATTATAAATTGTTTTTTTAAAATAATGTGTTTAACACAGAATTAGAAAAACAATTCTTAAATTCATTTGGAAGAATAAGCGACCCAGAATAGCCAAAGCAATACTAAAAGTAAAACCAAAGTGGGAGGCATCACAATACCTGATCTGAAATTATACTACAGAGCTATAATAATAAAACCATCGTGTTATTGGCATCAAAATAGACACAAAGACCAATGGAACAGAACAGAAGACACAAGACAAATCCAGGTACCTACTGCCATCTGATATTTGATAAAGGTACCAAAAATATACCTTAGAGAAAAGATAGACTTTTTTAAAAATGGTGCTGGGAAAACTGATAGCTATATATAGAAACACAAAACTAGACCCTATCACCTGGCATAAAACTCAAATTAAAATGGATCAAAGACTTAATCAGATCAGGAAGTTTACACTTGCTATAAGAAAACAAAGGGTCATCACTCCCTGATATGAAGTGCTGGCACTGACTTTCTTAACAAGATCTCCAAAGCACAATAAATAAAACCAGGAATCGATAAGTTGGATGCAATCAAAATAAAAAAGCTTCTGCACAGCAAAGAAAATGATTAAGAGCATGAGGAGAGACCCTACAGGAGAAAATCTTAGCCAGTTGTTCCTCCAATAGAAGATTTGAATCCAGAATATACAAAGAACTCAAAAAACTTAACACCAAAAAATAATAATAACCCAATCAATAAATGGACAAAAGAACTAAACAAAAGCTCCTTAAAAAAAGAAATACAAATGGCCAACCAGTATATGAAAAAATGTTTAGCATCTCTAGAAATCAGGGAATTGCAAATCG
The DNA here is from genome assembly GCF_052094955.1 of Ictidomys tridecemlineatus. Taxonomy (NCBI): domain Eukaryota; kingdom Metazoa; phylum Chordata; class Mammalia; order Rodentia; family Sciuridae; genus Ictidomys; species Ictidomys tridecemlineatus. Next base: position 60,263,575 of record NC_135477.1, read on the forward strand.
AAACTACAATTAGATTTCATCTCACTCCAGTCAAAATGACGATGATCAAGAATACAAACAATACTAAACACTGGTAAGGTTGTGTAGGGAAAGGCACACTTGTATGTTGTTAATGAGCTTGCAGACTAGTACAATCATTCTGGAAAGCAGTATGAACACTCCTTAAAAAAACAGGGATGGTTCCACCATATGCCCCAGATATCCCACTCCTTGTTTTTTGTTTTTTGTTTTTTAACCAAAAGATCTAAAGTCAGCATGCTACAGCAATATAGCCACCTCAGTATTTATAGCAGCACAATTCATAATAGCTGAATTTTAAAATCAACCCAGGTGCCCATCAATAGATGAATAGATTAAGAAATTGTGGTGTATAAATACAATGGAATTCCAATCTTCCATAAAGAATGAAATTATGGCATTTGCCAGTAAATGAATGGAAATAGGGAATATCGTGCTAAGTGAAATAAGCCAAACTCAGAAACTCAAAGGTTGAATGTTTTCTCTCAAGAAGGTCAGGCAATGCAGAATGAATTCTTTAAAAAATCATGTGCATATATAAATATACCACAGGAAACTTCACCCTTATGCATAGGTAGAGCCAATCAAATATAAATAAATAGACTAGCAAAGGGAAGCCTAGGAAAAAGAGAGGAAGGAAAATGGGAGAGGGGAAGGAGGATGGGAGGGAAAAGCAGGGAATCAGGAGCTGAATTGAATTCCATGCATGTATGAGTTTGTTGGTACGAACCCAGCTACTATGCATAACTACAAAGCCCTAATTTAAATAAAAAAGAAACATACTTAAAAAAATATTGTGTTTGAGTCTAAGCTTTTAAAAATGGAACCCTGATTCTGATAGCTATTTCTTTATCTGTAAAACAGGGATTAAGAGGGGCAGCAGTGTTAGGGGCAGCAAGGGAAGGGAGGAGAGGATAGGAAGGATAGTGGAATGAAACAGACATTATTACTTTATGTACACATGAGTGCATGACTAATGTGATTCTAAAACATGTACAATCAGAAAAATGAGAAATTATACCCCATTTATGTATGCTATACCAAATGTATTCTGTCCTGTATAACTAAAACAAATAAGAAATTATAGTAGAAAAAACAGGGATTACAATTCAGGTTGTATAGGGCATGTTGAGGACTATGAGAATTAAATGAGATAGTAAAAGACCTTAGGTAGCTCAGTGGCAGAGTACTTGTCTAGCATTTGTGAGGCCCTGGGTGGATCTCCAGCACTTCCCAAATAAAGTCAAATCTAGTACAATACCTGACAAACAGGAAGTGACCAATACTTGGTAACTATTAATAACCCAATCAATAAGTGGAGCTTGTATGTGTATCAAGCTCTCTTTCCCTGTGAGCCTAATTTATTTATGATATTTCTGACCTTTGCAAACAACAGATTTTAAATGGGTGTTACTGCTACACAAAAATAAGGAACAAAAATAGGGAATTTTTTTTCAGTACATACATACATTTCCTTGGTAGTTTGGAAATGGTCATAGTACCTGTAAGATACACTGAGGACAGAAATGTGATAGCCAACCATTGAAATCAAGGAGAACATTAAACTGGTCCCAGTGGCACATACTATTATTCCTGGGACTACAGAGGCTGAGGCAGGAGGATTGCAAGTTCAAGGCCAACCTGGGCAACCGGTGAGACTCCGTATCAAAATAAAAAGGACTGGCACTGGGGTCATAGTGCAGTGGTAGAGCACTTGCCTAGCATGTGTAAGGCACTGTGTTCAATTCTCAGCACCAAATATAAATAAATATTCGTTGACAACTAAAATACATATATATATATTTTTTAATAAATAAAAAGGGCTGAGGGTATAGCTGAATGGTAGGGAACCCTTTCATCACACACACACAAAAAAAAAATCAAGGAGAACCTAATTGAAATCTGTTGTAATAACTTGGCTCTTCCTTGAGGGTACTCTACAAAGAAAACATTTTAGCTCTCTGTGAGATTGCTAATAAAACCTTGCAAACACCCTCGGACACTATGTGCAAGGGATGTCAGGAAAGAACAGATATTCCAGTTTCAGGGGCTATTGTCCCTCTGTGACAACCTGAGGCTCCTACTGAGCCTGGGAAAGATTATGAGTCACATGACACTCCTTTAACTCAGTCTAGACCAACTTAGTCACTTGTCAGTCACCTGCTCGCTATCCAATATGCTTAGTATCACACAAACTTGTGGGAAAATACATTGACATAAAGGCATGGGATTTTGTAGCCTTTATGTTACCCGTTCACTTTTGGAAGCTCGTGAATGTTGTATTAAAAGAGGCATAAATACATGCTTTGTGGCTTTTTGTGCCCTAAAATTTAGTATATTTGGTGTAGAAGGTAGAAGCTGTATAAGTAACAGTTTGCACTTAGAGGAGAAAAAAAAGGGCAGACTTTTGGAGAAAAAAGTTATCATCTCATCCATCAATGAAATCAACACCAGTAATCGAAATAAATAAATATGGACCCCAACCACAGACTATCCCTTCTGAAAAAAATTGCTGTCAGAAACGTTGGGAAGTATAGTTTTATAATGTTTAAAAAGGAACAAGAATAATGTTGAGGGAAGTTTAGACAGCAGTATTTTATCTAAACTAAGGATATCAAAACTGTCTCTTTTTCTGTTCTTCCACAGAATGACATCACTCCCCTACATGTTGCATCAAAAAGAGGAAATGCAAATATGGTGAAACTGTTGCTTGATCGAGGAGCTAAAATCGATGCCAAAACCAGGGTAAGAGTGCTACTTATATGCATGCTCATACTTATTTCCAAGAGGTAGGAATATTTTTCCTACTGCATTTGTGTTGGTTAAACATTGGCTTTATTTTTAATTCCTTGTAGTCTCTTGGAAAATGCCAACCACATCTATTCTTCTTAAAATAGGGTGAATGTCCATCTTTATAAATCATTAATTATGTTTAACTAGTGTTTGTCTTTAATTACAGGAATAGGCTCTAAGGTCTAGAGTTTTCACTGAGTTAAATTTTCAAGAATTATATGACATGGCAAGCTGAACTATTTGATTAGTTTGAAGTTAATAGATGAATGAATTTTTAAATGCACTATTTATATATAATGGAATATTATTCAGCCTTAAAAATGGAAATCTTGTTACATGCTACAACGTGGATTAGTCTTGAGGACATTATGCTAAGTTATATAAATTGGTCATAAAAGGCAAAATACTGTATGATGTCACTTAATTGAGATATCTAAACTGTCAAAATCATGGAAATGGTCCACGGATACACACAGTGTTAGAGTGTATGCTTAGCATGCATGAAGCTCTAGGTTCCATCCCCAGCACCAGAAGAAGAAAAAACTCATGGAAATAGAAAATAGAAGAGTGCTTTCCAGAGGCTGGGGAAAGGGGAAATAAGGAGTTGTTTAACGGGTATGGAATTCAGATTAAAAAGCAAGATTAAAAAAAAAAAAAGTTCTAGTGACCTATCAGACAACAAAATAAGTATAATTAACACTACTGAAATAAATAGTTAAAAATGGCTAAGCGTGCTAGGCATGGTGGTGCACACTTGTAGTGCCAGAGATTTGGGGTGGTAAGGCAGGAGGATTACAAGTTTGAGGTCAGCTTCTGCAACTTAGTGGAAAAAAAAAAAAGTGGGGCCGGAATGTCCTGCAGTGGCAGAGCACCTATAGGTTTAGTACTCAGTCCCCCCCCCCAAAAAAAAAGTTGTGCTAAATTTAATATCAAGTATGTTTTAACACAATTAAATTTTTTAAATTTAAAAACCCATACATATGTATAACTTGATGTTTATGGTATATTGTGTAGGTTTTGTTGTGATTTGCTTGGTTTCAGGGTTTTTCTTGGGGTTGGGGGGGGGATTGTTGTTGTTTGTTTTGAATTGCTGGGGATTGATCCCAAGGCCTCATGTATGTTATGTACGTGAAGTATGTTGTTTATTTTGTCTGAGGCACCAGGGTTATGGTAAAGAACTGAAAATCTGGTTTGAAATCAGATTATGAGCTTGGCCGGTTGAACTAGGTAGGCTACTTAAACTTTCCACTTTTAATTTCTCTGTCTGAAGACGAATACAATTCATAGCCTTTTGAAAGATTGCTGCAGCAATCAAGGTCAAGTTTGTAAACTGTTCTATTATAAAGCAGGCCAGAAATAAATCCCAGTCATCACTCCTAGGTTGTCTCGGAGTTCCAATTAGTACTAAAACTCTAGCAAAGGGGTTTTCTTTTTCCACACTTCAAGTGGTTCTTACAAGATCTGAGCAAGAGCCAGTCTAATAAAAAGGTGGCCTCACCATAAGCACCCACTTATTTAAGGTTTTTGGATGGTTTCCCCGCCTTGTAATTGTAGCTGCTCTAATCCTGTGCTTCCCCCTTCCAAGAATCCTGATCTCCGTGTTTCTAAAACTAGCCTGGCAACCTCAATTTGATTCCTGTAGTGCTTGGATTTACTACTTCATTTATCATTCATTGCACTTATTCACCCATGACTACAGTGTCTACTGTAGACCAGATGTAGCAGGTGAGAGAGGAAGACAACACTTTTCCTGTCTTCATGAAGCTAATGGGCTAGTTTCTCTTCTGTACTCTGTCCCTAGTCCAGCCCAGCCATAGGTAGAAAGCAGGAGATCCAAACTTCTTTTTCCTGATGACTATTGAACTGGAAAACCATGCATGCACCTTACAAGATACAAGCTCTCTGGGCTGGGGATGTGGTTCAGTGGTACAGTGTCTGCCTGTCATGCAAGAAGCCCTGGGTTCAATCCCTAGTACCATAAATAAACACACACACACACACACACAAAAAAAAAAAAAAAAAAAAAAAAAAAAACAGTGCTTCCTGCTTTGTGTAGGTACTGATGAGTAAATAGGAAGTGGAGGGGAGCTACAAGCTTTCTAGAGAGGAAGAGTGAAGAAAAGTAAGGGTTGACTCCTAAAGTATTACCTCAGTAGAAGGTAAATTGAATAGAGATCTCACTGAACTGCCTTTTACATATTTCAATAAGAAGGACTCATCAGTATATAAAGAATGCTAGAATCATTGCTACAAATGGCAGGAGTCTAAGCGAAGGCTATTTAAAGGGCTTGTAAGGATTAAAAGGTAGAGTTGAATTGCTTTTACCATTTGATTACTGCACGGAGGTGCATTTATAAATGGGAGGGGGGATCACTCTGAAGGGAAATGAGGGAAGAAAGAGACAAGCAGAAAAGAGAAACTTGGAAGAGATGCCTGTATATCCAGCTGGGATTTTAGCTGGTTTGTGGATTGGAAATTACCTTATTTTCCCCCTCTAGATGCAGTCATCAATCATCAGAATAGCAAAATTATTTGTCATTTTGCATCATTGATCAAACACGTACATGCTGTATTTAATAAACTGGGAGGGAAAAAGGTATGTACAAAGTGCATATAGGGGGCATACAGGACCTGGGGATAAGCATAAAAATTAGGGATAAAAATGTCAGCTATAGGAAATAATGTGTAGAGGCACAATTTTCTATGCCATTTGGTTTCTATGTGGTGCTGCCTCCCTGAAGTGCTATGCTATGTTCAACAATGACATATAGACCCCTTTTACCTCCCATCTAGTTTTGACTTGGGTTTACTTTTCCTCAGTGTTAAACAGTGACATGGGGGTGCGAAGGAAAGTCTTAGGGAACCAGGGAACAGAAAAGCCTGTCATTCTTTTGGTATTGTCCTGTGTGGGGTGGGCTGAGGGAAGGGTGTCAGTTGTGTGCAGACTGAATTCCTGGCAGACTCAGTGGAAGAAAGCGTAGTGTCTGCCCAAAATATGTGAGCTATTCTGTGTTCTCCTCATCAGAGCTTCGATTCTCTCTTGCTGAAATGACAAAGTACTGATTGGGAGGGAGGGAGCTAAAAATGTCAGAAAGCCATGGGGACAGGCCCAAAACCAAGAAGTTGAATTTTCATCAATACAAGTTTTAATTACCCAATCTAGTAGTAGCTTTGGAGAAAGTAGTATTCTCCACTTATCCAGTGCCTACCAAGTACTTCCTATGGTTGTGGCTATCTTGTTGCATTCAAAAATCTGAACTGGTATACACCACTCCCCATGTTTAGACACAAATATCTCTTGACTTGACCTTGGAGTCTAGTGCTGGCATAGGCTGATCACCTAATAAAGGATTCAGTTTAAAAGACAGCTCTTACAGCATTTTTATTCCAGGAAGTAAACTTGAATTGTGATCAGGGTAATTTAGGTAGGACCTCAGCAAGATCTTACCAGCTGGAAAAGCAGAATGAGCATGAATTTTATATTACCCTAGTGCCTAATCTCTGCAGTCTTCATGTGTGTTGCCAGGGATTAAACCCAGGGCCTCACGCCACAGTGCCCTACCACTGAGCTACATCCCAGCCCCTAATCTCCTAAATCTTAAGTCTGACTGCAAGCGGTACAATTGTGGCCTAAGGAAAATTCCTTTCCTTCCCATGCAGAGAGGAAGTTGTTCCAATGATCTCACAAGCATCTCAGTGCTGGATATTGGAACTCAAAAGAATAATTAGGTCTAGGGCTGCAGCTCAGTTGCTCAGCACCTGCTTAGAATGCAAGAGGTCCTGAGTTAGATCCCCAACACTGCAAAAGTAATTGTTTCTCATGAAATTCAAGATGATTAAACATGAATCTTCCCTTAGAGCTTAGTTAGGATCTGATACATCAGTGATTTCATGTCTCTATTTAGCTCAATTCAAGAAAGCTTTTCTGATTTTCCAAGTCCCATAGTGCTGACTAGTATCAACTGGCATGTTAACACTCATAGCCAACTCGAGTATGTACAGTAGGTCTATAACAATGGTGAGAAGCATGCAGAGATAGAAATACATGTCAAGGCAGTCTTTAGTTGGTTCAATATGCAGCATTCTAATTTTAAAATGATTATAACATTTGTTTGTTTGTTTTTTCAACAAGATCTTAATGGCTTTGTTTCTTAATAGACTACAATGCTTTCTAAGGATGCCCTGCTATTTCTCTTCAAACTCTTACTATCTTCAAAGTTAGCATGAGTGCTTGGTACATGTTGAAGGAAGATGCTTTGCAACAGATGGTCTCTTGTCATTTTCATTTCTTTTGCATCAATTCCCAGCCCAGGCAGAGACTCAATATGGTCCCTATACCAGAGCCATTTTAAGAACTTAAATTCTCTCTTTTCACCAACTTCTCCACATCTAATCATAAAGGCAGCTGTGCTTGTGTTTACTGCTTCTGAGAAGTTGCAGAGTTTGAGGTAGAGTCAGTAAGAACTATGCTCTGGTTCCCAGAACACTGCTCCAGATATGCCCCTCCTGACTTCCAACCTTCCTAGCAATATACTGCTGCCCTCCACCTCAATCATCCTGTTACTACCACAGTGCATGAAAAGCTGTGCTTTGATACTAAGATGTATATATTTATCATAGTATCCTTAGCACTTAGCATACTTAAAGTACTTCCTGGCACATATTAGATGCTCAGCATTTGCTGAATATGTTGAAATAAGATACCGTCTTTAATAACAAACTTAACAAAGGGTCTTGATTTATTTGACTTTATACCGATACTGTGGTAATGTAATATTTTTCCCTGAAGTTAATGACAACCAGTTCACTTAGAAGAATAAATCTTTGTGCACAGGTAGATTAGGGGTCTCAGAACACCTCCAACCTGACAATTGTTAAATTCTTACTATTCTGGAAAAATGTCAGAGTAAACTTGAATATCCTATAATTTTAACTTATACTTTCCCTGAAATGCAACTCATTGTATTCCTCACATTTAATGCAAAGGAAAAAGAAACATTTCTATCTGTGTTTGCTTTCTTTGTTGTGAAGAAAATGTTAAATTTTCAAAGTAATGAAATAGTCTCTCTCAGAGAAAAAATTTAGGCTTTACTTCCCCTTATAGAGTTCTCAGATAGATTGTTGACATGAGCATTTGTCAGGGCAACAGACTGGGTTTCTATTAATCAAGGCTAACTTAATAATTATGCATGCCATACAAAAGTATATTGATATTTCTCAATTTTATGCACAAATATTAGAAATTAATTGAAATTATTTCTTTAGATTAAAGGAAGGACAAGTAATCATAAAATGCTCTTAGCTTTATAAACTTGAGAGCAACTCTTTGAAGGAAAAAATGTTTGACAGTTGCAAAGAGTTCTCAGAACATGGAGAAAGGGGCTTTCTTTTTTCTTCTCTCCCAGTGATTTTACACTATGTTAGAAAACTCATTCCCTTTCCAAATTGGGGAACTAAAAGTAGCGGGTAAATGTCACATGCCTGGTTCTTGAAGAATCTACAAAGCAAACTCAAGACAGTTATTACTTTGGCTAATTGCTTTGTGGTCACAAGTGCTGTCTTCAGAAGTTAATCTTCTCCCCTCACCACCCCTGTTTTCCCTTGATATATGTTGGTAGTGCTCACATCCATTTTCTTTTAAATACCTCGACACTAATTTGGCATACAAATACTGTGTCAATCTTTCTCCTCAAAAGAATGCAATAAATAAATATCATTGTTTTAATTTTGAACCTTAATTTGACTTTTCCAAGCATATATCATCTTTTAAGGGCTCTGCAAAAACATCTTGATTTAAAATCAAATTTTTGACATTTAAGATCATATTACACAATTTTTTCCTTTTCTTGAGTTTTTTTAAAGTCAATTGCTTTAACAAAAATATCAATCTATTTTGAGTTTTACAATATATGTAGAAATATTTGCTACTTAGAGCAAAAAATGAAAATAGTATAAATGGAATTATATTGCAGAATTTTCATACATGAAGTGATATAATATCAGTTTTATATATATATATATATATATATATAAAGTGTAATATAATATTAGCATAATATGATATTACTATATAATATTCAGATTATGATAAATTAAGAATATGGACTGTAACCCCTAGGGCAATCACCACCAAGAAAATAAAGCTAAAGTCAAAGGAGAAGTTAACTGATGTTATATATAATGATTCAATGATCACAGTATTAAATATTCAGCCCAAAGGAAGACAAGAGAGACAAAAACCACAAAAAAATAGGGTGAAAAAAATACAAAACAAATAGCATAAGGGCATCTTCTAGTTCAGAAAGAAAGTTGTCATTTTCTAAGCAGAGAGAAGACAGGAGAATTTTTCTTCCTTTTAGTTTAATTCTAAAGGTACAGAATGTGCAGCAATAGACTAAGGAAGAGAATTAGAAAGAGGTGTTTCTCTCCCCTATGTACAAATGGCAGAAATAAATTATTGATCTTAAAAGAATATCGAATGCTTGTATTTTTAGAGGTTGCTTGGCATAGTAGAAGAAATCCAATCCTTCAGACAGAGGTGAGCCTGAGCGTAAATTCTAATTCCAACCACTTACTTGCCATGTGACCTTGGATAGGTACATGAATCCCCTGGAGCAGCTTTGTCATCTATAAATGGAACTACTGATGCTTTTCTCATGGAGTTGTTGTCAGTATTAAATAAGATTCCAAATACAAAGTGCCTGTAACAGAGAACATTCAAAAATGTTATTACACCTCCTCTTAGGTTAATTCTATAACTGCCTAACAAAGTAAGGATGTAGTCAGAACTCTTGGTAAAAATACAATATGAATAGCTTTGCTAAAAGACTGTATGTAGGGCCCTTTAGTTAATATTTGGAAGTTATTATACCTCTTTTCTCCTGAGTACTGTCTATGTTTTCTTTCACTGTTTTCAGTTAAAGATTATATTAACTTTTTACATCCACAATATATTCACAGAATTCTCCTTACTTAAATTCATTTCCCTTCTCTAAAGTGAGTTTTTTGCCTAAGACGATGACATGGGAGGGATCTATAAGATACAAATCAAAATACGATACACTGGCTTCATATTCTCAGCTGTGATGCCTCAGTGTCCTGCTTCCTGCTTTTCAGAAAAATTAAACTTGAAAGAAAGTCTTCTTGGCCTTCATACGGGCAAGGTTTTGCTCTTAGGCTGACACAAGAGAGTATTCTGTTCAGCCAGTAAAGTGCAGTTCCCACCTTACTAATAAAATTACTGTCACTGAAATGAAATATGAGATCTGGACCAGCCAGTTTGCCTGCCTCAGAATTCTGCCCAAGGGAAATTCGTTCATTATATTAGTGCCTTAAAAAATCAAGAGAATTGAAAAAAAAATTACTAACCCCATGCAATTTCAATTCCCTCCTGTAATGTTACTATGGCAACTCGGCATCCCTCTCTCCTTCTCTCCGGTCCAACTGCTGCATATGTTGTGTTCTTGAAGCAGCCTCCCTCAGTCCCTCATGAATTGCCTTGACAAGCATCTTTCAACTGGAAGTTGATGCTGTTGTATGCAGTTAAAGACCTGCTTTTTGGTCCAGAACCCATTCTAAATGACATTGTGCATTAATTCTAAATTTCTGTGGGTTGGAAGCAATTAAGAATCCTTATTTTAGCCAGGCATAGTGGCACACTCTGTAAACCCAGCAACTCAGGAGGCAGAGGCAGGATTGCAAGTTTGAGGCCAACCTCAGCAACTTAGTGAAATGCTGTCTCAAGATTAAAAAAAAAAAAAAAAAAAAAAAAAAAGGGCCAAGGATGTAGCTCAGTGCAGTGTGTCCCTGAGTTCAGTCTCCAGTATCAAACAACAACAACAAAAGGTCCTTGTTTTGTTTTGAAGAAAACATTCTTCTAATTTTAGAGAAAGGGTATACCAGTTCACTGCTGTGTCGCCAAACATAATATCCACAATATCTCTTTTATTAAACTTATAGTATTCTGATTTAGGAAAACGGAAAAGCTTATTTCAAGCAAATCTGAGAGCTAAGAGACTGAGTCACATTCTTACATCTCATTCCAATTTGCAAGTCACTGATGTTAAAATTTTTATTTTTTGGAAAGATACTTTAATAGCACTTCTGAAGTAGACAAAATAAGTCTAATCTTAAAAAGGATAACAAAGAAACAAATTTTCAACCACCTAACTAGGAAACATTTTTTAAAGAGGAGCCAGAAAATGATTCATTCACTCTCTTCATTTACTTAGTAATTTTTATTAAGCAATTTTCATAGATGTGTTACAGAGTTACCTCCTCTGCAATATTCAATTATCCTTAAAATTGTTAACCTGGTCCTCAGGGATAGACCACTGTTTAAAATATATATATATATCCATGACACTTGTCAAAGAATGGTAAGGCAGACTTTATTCAGGGGTGGTTTCTATAACAGGGCTCTGGAGTAGAAAGAGACATCTGGCTCAATTCTGAATGCAGCAGGAAAAGGTGGGAATGTAGAGCTAAGGAGCAAGGTAAGAGTTAGGGTGAGGGAAATTACTAGGAGGAAACATCAAGAGTCAGAGAGATTCTGGCCAAACCTACTTGACAGGATTATTGCAGAAGCAGGCCAAGGTGATAAGATATTGAGTGTGGGAAAAAGAAATTCCATCAGATGTCAAGGATGGGGGATTTTCTTTAAATTAACCCAGCAACATTCTTGCTAAAACTGGACTAAGCAGAGACTAACATACAGAGGCTCTAAAGTCAGGGCCTAGTTAACAAGCAATATCAGAGGAGCCTGACTACATACGGTTAGTTCAAGGGGCCACAAGTCACTAAAAACCCCAGTTTAAAAAGTTGTAAGTTGTCAACATAGATACAGAAAATAACAGAAATCTTGAAGGTAGAAAAGTTACATTTGTCTTGGGGACAGGCTTCAAAGAAATGCTATCATGTATGACAGAAAGGCTGGATTTTAAAGAAAGTGGGGAGGACCCTGAGGTACATAAGACTTTGTGGGAAGGCTGAGGAACAAGAAAGTGAGATTCTTGCAGAAGCTGCAAAGCGTTTGATGGAGAAGTGATTTCAGATGGGGAAAGGGCAAGTTGAACCAAGTGAAGCAGGGAAGGATTTTAGAAGTCCTGGAATGCTAACCTCAAGAATTTAGACTTGCCTGAGGGGTGAATGACAGTTGCTGAAGATCTTTTTCAACTGAGGGTGCCATATCAGAACCATGCTGTAGGAAAGCAAAGGATGAGCTAGGCCAATTTCAAAGCCAATGAGTTTGGTTCAAGTTTTGTTTTTGTTTTTGTTTTTTTTTAACCAAAATAGAGATATGAAGTCAATCCTACTATCCTTCCTCATCTTTTTTTTTTAACTGCAATTTCAATTCATTCAATGACAGATAATTTTCAGTCTCACTGTGAGTCGGCTGGTTCTTGTCTCTGTCTTCATGATTATAAAAACCGTAATGCTCATTAAACTTTAACTCCAGGCACTGGTTTCCCCCTGACTTTTGAATGTCCCAGCAGGTAGGCCACCCCTACCTGTGCAGCTGGGCAGATGTGACATCTTTTATAGCTTTCTGATGAGGCATCTCTGCTGCTGAGATTTTGGCTATTTGAAGTGTCATACAATTTCAAAAAGTGCCAAATTAAATCTGTAGATGATCCAAAGGAGAAAGTGTTAAAAATATTGCAGGAAGATTATCATTGAAAGACCCGTGCTCAAGATAGTTCTTTGCAGTTCAGCTAGAGCTGATGACTTTGACCTTGGGGAGCTAACTGACTTCTCACTGAAGCAAGGTGATTAAAGGGAACAGTGGCTAGAACAATAGCACTTCTCAGCTCTTCCACTGATGAAAAATGTCACTTTTCCCCAGTGAGTCTTTAGATTTTCCCTGTTTATAATGAACTGGAGATCAGAGGCTGCAGCTGCAGATTACGCTAAAGGAAGGCTAAGGGTAGCTGAACCCCTTGAGTTTAGGGGTTTTGTCTTCATCACCCTCTTAAGACCTCCCTTGCTTGTCTTGGCCTAGTTAGTAGTAGCTCTAGTCTAGTTCTGCGGTTAGCCTTGGATGAGTAATTTTATCTCTTTAAACCTTAGAGTCATCATTTTTAAATGAAGATTATACCTTTCTTATAGGGATAATTGGGAGGAAAAAAAATGATATGATGTCTTGAATTTGCTTTGAAATAATATAAGAAAGGAAAAAAAGATCAGGATGAATCATGTTGACCATGAGGTGACAGTTGGTTTACTTTAGTCTAAAATATGTTTGAAATTTTCAAGATCAGAACTTTTTTTTAATTCGTTTATTCTAATTAGGTATATATGACAGCAGAATGCATTTTGATTCATTGAAAACAATTGCAGCACAACTTTTCATTTCTCTGGTTGTACATGATATAACATTGCTCCATATGTGCATACCTGTACCTAGTCATACATGTCCATCTCATTCCACCATATTTCCTGCTCCCATTCCCCCTCTTCACTTCTCTCTCCCCTTTCCCCAATCACAGTTCTTCCATTTCCCCCCCCCCACCTCCCCACCCCCCACCATTATGGATCAGCATCCATTTATCAGAGAGAACATTTGGTCTTTGGTTTGGGGGATTGGCTTACTTCACTTAGATATTCTCCAACTCCATCCATTTACCTGCAAATGCCATAATTTCATTCTCTTTTAATGTTGAGTAATATTCCATTGTGTGTATATACCACAGAGTTTTTTTTTAATCTATTCATCTATTGAAGGGCATCTAGATTGGTTCCAGAGAACTTTTTTTTTAAGATGAAATCAGCAAAAAAGTATATGTCTATAAGGAGGGATAGTATACTTCCAAAGGATTAAAGAGTTGATAGTTGAGATAGATTTTGCTCATAGATGGCCCAACATTTTATTTATTGTGTCGCATTTTGCTTTGAGGAAGCTAATTTTCAAGGATGAAGGAAGTGAGCTCAAATAACTATTTTTGTGTGGTCACACTTAAAAAATGTCTACACATATTCTGTCATCTCTTATTTCTTAGCGTCTACTTAAAAGAAAATGTAAGAAACAAATCTGATCTTCTAGTTCATAAAAGACAATCCTTGTACCTCAGTCTCTGGGAAATGTTTCTGTGGGGTGGAAGGAAGAGGCGATAATTGTATTTTCTCCTTCAGATGTTTTCAGGTTTTATATTACTAGGAAGATGTTGGACTTCATGATTTTTTAATATGTTCCCATGTTTTATTTTATTAGCAAAACACTTTTTCTACATGAAAGGCTGCTTTACTTTGGTTTATTTTAAGTGAACATAAAAGGCAGAATCGTTGAATGGGCTCAAAGAATGTTAAAATCAGGACATCCACTATTTGCAATTCAAATTTCATCTTTTAGAGAATGTTAATAATATGGAGATTCAGTTAGTAGTTTAGAAATAGGGTTGTACCTGCTTGCTTATAAATTGGAATAATTAGGCTTATTTTTCCATATCTACTCACCCAATCTGTAAAGTAATTTGAATGTACCCAGCTCAATTTTGATGTATTTTTAAATGTGATTATCCTTAGAGTAGGTCTTAAGTAATCTTCAGTTTGGGGAACACAAGCCAGGTGGGTTTGGAAACCCACCGAAGGGTTTGGAGCCACTTAAAGTGAATAACTCTTCACTTCTTCAACTCTATGCTGAGTTTCCTTCCCCCCCTTTCCTTAGCACTTAGTCCTCCCCTAGAACCCAAGGAGGCCATGCTGACTCTCAGCCACATGCCCAACAGTGCAAAAACCTCTGAGAAGGAAGGAGCAAGAAGGAGAAATCAGGGAGAAAAAAAGGGAAATTGCATGGAAATGGAGGGAGACCCTCATTGTTATACAAAATTACATATAAGAGGTTGTGAGGGGAATGGGATAATAAACATGGAGGGAAATGAATTACAGTAGATGGGGTAGAGAGAGAAGATGGGAGGGGAGGGGAGGGAGGATAGGAAAGGTAGCAGAATACAACAGTCACTAATAGGGCAGTATGTAAAAATGTGGATGTGTAACCGAGGTGATTCTGCAATCTGTATTTGGGGTAAAAATGGGAGTTCATGGGGCTGGGGATGTGGCTCAAGCGTTAGCGTGCTCGCCTGGTATGTGTGCGGCCCGGGTTCGATCCTCAGCACCACATACAAACAAAGATGTTGTGTCTGCCGAGAACTAAGAAAAAATAAATAAATATTTTTTAAAAATTCTCTCTCTCTCTCTCTCTGTCCCCCCCCTCTCTCTTAAAAAAAAATGGGAGTTCATAACCCACTTGATTCTAATGTATGAAATATGATATGTCAAGAGCTTTGTAATGTTGTGAACAACCAATAAAAAAAAGAAGGAGAAATCAAAATATTGGTGTCATGTGGAGAGCTACATTACATATAAGGGGGATTTAATGTGATTTATTTCTACATAGACACAGAATCATTTGGTAGACTTCATTTCCCACTGCTTCCCCATGACTCCCCCAGCTCCTCTTCATCCCCCCTGCCAGACTGGGTCAAGGGTGGAATATTTTCTCTCATCTGAGGAAGCTTGAGAGAGAGGGGAAAAATGGTGGATCTCATGAAATTAGAAGGGATACCAATGAAGTATTTTGTATATTTTGATCAATATGTTTGAATAATTGTATGATAATTTTAATCAGATTTAGATTTGATACTTAGAGACATATGATCTTAAGAAATCCTTAAATTATTTTTAAATTTAAATGTGTATACTTTCATGGTAGAGAAATATTATGTGGTAATCAATAAACACTCGAGGATAAAATTATATTAAGATAAAATTATATTGGGCTGGAGTTGTAGCTCAGTGATAAAGCGCTTGCTTGGCATGTGTGAGGCTGTAGGTTCAATCCTCAACACCACATATAAATAAGTAAATAAAATTAAAAGATCCATTGACAACTAAAAAATATTTAAAAAAATATATATTGGGGAAATGGTTAGAAATAGAAATGCGAGAAGAAAAAGGACCAGCATGAGTTTCCTTTTACAAATTTCTATTTTAAAAGTTTATTCATGTGTTTTTGAAATGGAGGTATCAAGTTACTCACAGTATTTAGATTTTATTGTATGTTTTAAAGAGTAGGGAAATAGTTATATATTTAAATGTCGGTCTTCTAAATTGTGAGAAATTATATGCTTTACAATTACTTGAACTTACAAAAAACTATTTCTCCACTTAAAAATGTGAAAGTATTTTATGAGATATGTGGAGTAAATGTCCACAGCATATTAGACACCATGCTGAGTCTTAAGAAATATACTGCATTTATAGAATTTACTACCAAATCTCATGAAGGTGTTACCTCTGTTCAACAGGATGGTCTGACACCACTGCACTGTGGGGCAAGAAGCGGCCATGAGCAGGTGGTGGAAATGCTGCTTGATCGAGCTGCCCCCATTCTTTCCAAGACCAAGGTAAGATCTTTTCAGGTTTCTGAACATTAAACTGTATTTAGCTTTGAATTCCTTTGCTGATTATTTAATCAAGCCTTTTGAATTTCATAGGGGAAAAATGGGTTCAATTTAACAATGAGAGTAGCACTGTTCATCAAATCTTGGGAGAAGTTTAAAATAAGTGTGGGTTTAT
Source organism: Ictidomys tridecemlineatus (assembly GCF_052094955.1). Classification (NCBI taxonomy): domain Eukaryota; kingdom Metazoa; phylum Chordata; class Mammalia; order Rodentia; family Sciuridae; genus Ictidomys; species Ictidomys tridecemlineatus. The sequence goes on from NC_135477.1 coordinate 60,279,958, forward strand.
GAAGCCTTTATGTGGAATGCACTAGTCTATGAAGTTGTTTTGTGTGTGTTGTTTTTGTTTTTTCAGAAATGCTTACTACTTGGTTTCACTCTATGAAATTTTCATAGTTCCGAAATGATTGCTTGATGGGTTAAGATAGACTACAAAGATCTACACTTTCCCAAATCGAGATGCTGGCTCTAGCCTCTCAGTTTATTTCTTTAGAGTGCACAGCTGACAAAAAGATAAGAATATCATTTAGCAGATATAGATGGGAAATTTGAGAAACCGTACATTGAGTGGGCCTTTGGGAAAGTTGACATATCTGAAAGGAACAAGATTGCCTGAAAAAAATTAATGTTTTACTATATGTCTTATAGGTTTTCTTGATGGTAAAACTTTATACAGTATTGGGTAGGGAAAGAATATATATAAATGATTATTGAGATACACAAACTTCCTGATAGTCACTACTATTTTAGATAATTAAACCAGTGGTTTGGGGAAGCTATATTAAGCTTTCTAAAACTCCTTAATTTCTGGGTCAGGGATATAGCTCAGTGGTAGTGTGCTTGCCTGGCATGCACGAGATCCAGGGTTTGGTCCCAGAATGACAAAATCATTAATTAGAAAGAGACAAGATCCTTAATTTCGAAACAGTATCAAAGCAACACAATCACATGTGATTCCCCTTTGCTCTCTGGTCATGTTTCCTCAACAATTCTAGGAAAACTAAACAGGGGTCAAGGTGGTCTGAAGAATTCTATCACTTATTTAAATGAAGGATTTAGATTGGTAAAAAAAAAAAATCGGGGGTATTATTCAATAGAATGAAGCAGCCACAAATTTTTCATTGTATATAATGATACCTAGGCTTCCTGCCCTCTCCCCACCCACCCCTGCCACAAGTATTTGGAATTGAACCTGGGCTTCAAGTACACCCAGTCCCTAATTCCTCAAATTTCCTTTTTTCCCATTTGCTTTGACTCTATTTTTTTTTCTGTTGGAAGATTCCCATAAATGTCTGTATCTGAAACACAGGTGTCAACTTCAAGTATTTGAGAAAGTCTTTGATTGTACACAGGGCTGATGATCAGGTGGTGGTGGGATGGAGATGTTCTCTAATGTCAGGATTAGATGTCCTTTCATTCGGGCAATTCCGGTCTTTGAGAGATAAATCTTCTAATCTTTTGCCCTGTGCACCTGTGTGAATGTCTTCTGAGTGAGGTAGAAGAAAAGACTTGTCAGTCTTCTTGTTCTTTATGTGTAATTGAAACATAATAATGATAACTAATATTTACATGACTGGCGCCCACCAGGCTCTGTGCTCACTGAATCCTCACAGTAACTCTGTGAGCATTGTTGCTCTGCATAGAAGAGGAGCATGGAACCCAAAGAGATGAAATAGCAGCTAGTAGCAAAGCAAGAATTTGAAACCAAAACGTCTGATTCCAGAAAACCATATCCCTAACACCTATATTGTCCTTCCTTTTCTGGAATCATCTGGTCTCACCCCAAATCCTCACCATTGCCCTCTGCTCTGCCTGAGGACTGAGTGTGAATCTTTCTCGATCACCTTCCGTTAAGTGGAAGGGGGTTATAATCTGATTTGCTGGGTTGGGAAGGGTCTGGAAACCTAACAGCTCCATATATAGACTTTGAACCAGTCCTGCTTTCAGCCCTAAGTCTCATCTTCTAAGGTGATACTGTTCCATATCCTTTTTTTTTTTTTTTTTTTTTTTTTTTTGAGGAGCTGAGAGGTAAATCAGCTGGTCTTTATTATACCCAGCAATGTACTGGAGCCAGATTGTGTTAGCCCATAAGGGCCAATTGTGCATATCTCTTCTGGATTCCACGTTTGGTAATCACATTGGCATCTTAAAATTGGTCAGAGCAGGGAGTCTGTACACCATGGAAATCGGAAAACAGTACACACTGGGGCTTTTCTTTTTCTAAAAGTTGTTGAACACTGGTCAGCATGCCACTGATTGTGTCACCCCACAACACCCAGATAGCAGCCTTCTCTCTTCTGCTAGATGAACTACAATGGTTAAATCCTCCTTTCATATTCAAAAATGTGTTATAGTTTCCTTTCCTGGTGTGTATGTGTGAATGTAAAAGCATGCAAGCATGTGCTTGCCTTTGTGGATTATACCCTCTAAATGACTTCACTACTCTTTGGTGGAGTTTGGGAGAGGAAATATATATCTGTGTTGAATCAAAAGTTACTTCCTACACTGAGGATAAATTCCTTACCACATTCTGCTCTGCTCCCTGCTTCACCCCGCTTCTTGCTCACCACCCCGCCTTCTTTTCTTCCTAGGATATACCAAGTTTGTTCTCATTAACTGCTTAGTTTCAGTTCCCTCCACTTGTCAGAGATCTCTTTGATCTCAGTATGTTCTCCAAACTGGGATGTCTTCTTCTCAGGCCTTTTTTTGACTTTCTACTCCTTCTATCCTCACCCCTTACCTAAGTAAGTATTATTTGACTGGATTTTATGTCCTTTGGGGCTGTCAGAAAATTATCTCTTAGTTTGTTTTCTTGCTCACTGGGTAGTTTTCTTCTGTATTATGAAAGTCGGGACTTGTCTAAGTTCAGTCCTATGCCCCTAAGTACCCAACATGTATTAGGCCTTTGATAAGTATTTGTTGGAAGAGTATTCAGTGAATGCATGCATTATGAGCTCTTTTTTTTTGTATTTTTTAAATTTATTTTTTATTTTTTTTAATTCATATATGACAGCAGAATATATTACAATTCTGATTACACATATAGAGCACAATTTTTCATTTCTCTGGTTGTATACAAAGTATATTCACACCAATTTGTGTCTTCTTACATGTACTTTGGAAAATAGTGATCATCATCATCATTTCTAATCCCATGCCCCCTCCCATCCCCTTCAACACCTATGCCCTATCTAGAGTTCATCTATTCCTTCCATGCTTCCTCTCCCTATCCCACTATGAATCAGCCTCCTTATATCAGAGAAAACATTCAGCATTTGTTTTTTGGGGATTGGCTAACTTCACTTAGCATTATCTTCTCTAATCCTATCCATTTACCTGAAAATGCCATGATTTTATTCTCTTTTATCGCCGAGTAGTATTCTATTGTGTATATATGCCACATTTTTTTTTATCCATTCATCTATTGAAGGGCATCTAGGTTGGTTCCTCAGTTTAGCTATTGTGAATTCTGCTGCTACAAACACTAATGTAGCTGGGTCCCTGTAGTATGTTGTTTTTAAGTTCTTTGAGTGTAGACCCAGAAGAGGGTGAAATGATGGTTCCATTCCCAATTTTAAAAGAAATCTCCATACTACTTTCCATATTGGCTACACCAATTTGCAGTCCCACCAGCAGCATATGAGTGTACCTTTTTCCCCCCACATCCTCGCCAACACTTATTGCCATTCTTTTATAGCTGCCATTCTGACTGGAGTGAGATGAAATCTTAGAGTGGTTTTGATTTGCATTTCTACAATTGCTAGCAATGATGAACATTTTTTCACACATTTGTTGATTGATTGTATGTCATTTTCTGAGAAATGTCTGTTTAGGTCCTTGGCCCGTTTATTGATTGGGTTATTTTTTTTTTTTTTTTGGTGTTTAACTTTTTTGAGTTTTTTACATACCCTAGATATTAGTGCTCTATCTGATATGTGAGGGATAAAGATTTACTCCCAAGATATAGGTTCTCTGTTCACTTCACAGATTGTTTCTTTTGCTGAGAAGAAATTTTAGTTTGAGTCCATCCCATTTACTGTTTCTTGATTTTTAATTTTTGCACCCAAAAAAGTCTTATTAAGGAAGTTGGGGCCCAATCCGACATGACGAAGATTAGGGCCTACTTTTTCTTCTGTCAGACGCAGGGTGTCTGGTTTTATTCCTAAGTCCTTGATGCATTATGAACTTTAAGGCCATCTTTCCTGTCCTTTCAGACTTTTCATGCTTAATTCCATCATCCTAGATCCATATTTTCAGATGCTATATGTGCTGTACCTATTTTCCTTTGGTCCTTCCCAAAGGACCCGTAAGTTTCCCACCCATTCATCATTATTTCGTATCATTAGAGTTTCTTTTTATCATCAACTCTGCCTCCCTCTTCTCCACTAAGTCATTTGCTCTCTCAGATTTTGTTTATTTCGTGTTTTCCTCCAGGACTGTATCAAAACATAAAGCAAGGGAATGTTTGGCCTCAATCAGCTAGTACATATGCTTGTGGGTGGCAGTGTCTCAAATGGGAAACTTTCCCAACCTTTGTTGCATCTTAGTTTCTACTTTGGTTCAAAATGTTTCAGGGGAATTTTTCAAACAGAAATATCCTGATTGACAGTACATAAATATTTATTAAGTATTTTTTGTATATTCAGAGCTCTCTGCTGGGCAATATGGAAAAATATAGTCATAAACCTGTTGCCGTCAAGAGATGTAAATGGTTGAAATATGTGGTAATGAGTAAATAATACCATGAGGGTAACTAAAGAAGGGATTATATATTGTTTCATATATTGAACTCCTTTTTATGTCATTCATTGATAAATTACGAGGAAATAAGTTGGCCCAGAGAAGTCGGAAACACTTGCTTCATTGTACACGTTCGACATATCATTACTTTCAAAACTCATCGATGACAAATGTTTTTGGGAGCTGAATTTGCTGTCGTTACATTTTTACCAAAAATTTGTTAGAGTTTAGTAATTAATAGAGCTTCTCTTGATAATTAGATTTTCTAGGAATTTCCCAGGCTCCAACTTTGCTGCCATACATATGTATTTATATTTGTATGTGTGTATTGGGGATTGAACAGAAGGCCTAGAATATTCTAAGCATGTACTCTGACACTGTGCTACATCCTCCACCCCATGCTAAAAGTTGGGGGGGGGAGTTGGGGGGGTTGTTAAAAGTGTTTTGTTTTCAAAAGCCAAATGTTTTCTCGGATAAGCAGATGCTGATCCATAGTGAGGCAGGGGGATAGGGAAGAATGAAGGAACTTTGGTTTGTGTAGAGGGGAATGATGGGAGGGTTAGGGTTGTGGGGAAGGGAAGGATGATAGAATGAGACAGACATTATTACCCTATATACACGTATGATTACACTACTGGAGTGACTCTGCAGCATGTGCTGCCAGCGAGATGATTCTACTGTAAAATAAATTTTTTTTATTTTTGTAAAATAAATTTTAAAATAAAAAGGTTTGGTTTACTTTTGACCCTATTCATGTATTCTTTGATCTCTTTACATGAATTTTCAACTCATTCATATTGTACATGATTAACTGTCATTAAACTCATTTGATTTAAACTAAGGCAAGCGTTAGTGAGCCAGCGCCTTGCCTTTCCTCTGTAGAGACACACGGGGGCACCAGATTTATAGAAATGGGAAACGTTTTCCTCTGTGTTGATATAAGGTGAAGTGTTTTGTTGTAGTCAGATTTTTTTTAAAAAAATTGAATCAATGCCATGTTCAGTATCAAGCATTAATAAACTACAAGGCAAGGTAAATACCAGTCCAGTGATTGCCAGTCTGTTCTTGCCTTTAATTTTTCCTTTTAGTCTTAAATAGGAATTCCTGTTCATTAAGACTGCAGTATGGACTGGGGTTGTGGCTAGCATGTGTGAGGCACTGAGTTTGATTCTCAGCACTGCATTAAAAATCTAATAAATATATTGTGTTCATCTACAACTAAAAGTATTTTTAAATGCAGTGAATTCTGGCCCCTAATAAAAATTTTACTACTACTAAATCAGGGAAAGAAATTATCCTTGACAATTCATTTTTGATTGATAGGAGAAGTGGGAGGACTAGTTTTTAAAGTAGCTGGAGTTCAAAATGGTATCAAAACCTTTTAAAAACAAGGTATTTCCATGTGAGAAACTAGAGTTTTCTTGTGTTCACAGTTGTGTTGGGAACATTTGTGTTTAAAAGGTAAAACAATAAACCTGAATTTATTTGTGTGTTCCAGAATGGGTTGTCTCCACTGCACATGGCCACGCAAGGAGATCATTTAAACTGCGTCCAACTTCTCCTCCAGCATAATGTACCTGTGGATGATGTCACCAATGACTATCTGACTGCTCTACACGTGGCTGCCCACTGTGGCCATTACAAAGTGGCCAAGGTTCTCTTGGATAAGAAAGCTAACCCCAATGCCAAAGCCCTGGTAAGTGGAACCCCCAGTGAGCCCAGCCTGAGCTGTCTTGCTGGCGATATGCTAGCTCACATGTGAAGAGATTGCTTTCACAGAGGCAAAAATGGATGGTGTTCTTTAAGTCAAGTATGCTTTTTGCCAATGTCTTCAAATGCCCTTCTTAGAATTTTGTAGAGCCTTCTATTTCTGACGTGAACAAAGCTGATGGAGTTAAATTGTTAACCCTTCAGGGTCATAATTGTGATTCTTTGATATAAATGCAACCCAAGAACTGCACAACTTATAAAAAGGTTGAAGTGCTCAGCCTTAACTTACGATAGGTAAAATTATAGTTGTGTGAGTTAAGAGATTTTTTTCCTGAGATCTAAAAGCATGAGGCAAAATGATTTAAAAAAATTAAAAGCACCTCTACATAAAAATTTATGAACCAAAATTTTATGTGGGCCTTAACAAAATGTTGCCTGTTTTCGTCTTTCTTTTGACAATCAAAATGCTGGTCTCATTTGCAGTCTTAACTCTGAAAATAATTTGCTCTTTTAACCTTTAAATGGGCTGTATTTTGATTTTCTCAACATGATAATGTGTGTTCTTTGCAAAGATGAACGGTCCCAACTTATTAAACTATTTAAATTTAGTTTAGAATAAGCACCCATGCATAGCGGGAGGAAAAAGTCACCCAATTTTAGGGAATACATGCAAAATGTATCAATTTTGTGGTAAAACCTGACATCCAGTCCACCCTTCAGGAAGGTCTCTGCTCCTTTCCAAATGGTGCAGTTGTCTAAATGGATCCATAGTGTCTCCAGAGCTCTCTGAGCTCTGAAATTCAGAGAGGCAGCAAAAAATGAAGAGCAGGAACTCTCCAAACCTTGGATGACTACATTGCCATTGTAATTCTAAAAGTGCTTATCCAGGTAGCACTTAACAACTCTTGACCTGCTCAGTGTGTCAAATGTGTCTGAATTCTCAGAAGGGAGGAAAAGAAATTAGCAATCATGACTCATTTTTCCATACAAGAAAAAAAGGTCTTAAAACAGGGTGTGGGCTGTCATTCTCATTTTCCTATGACTCTGAAGATTTCACAACATATGGAGGTTGTAACCAGTCATCCTGGCATGGACTATGACCAGAGAAATGGTCTCAGGAACCTCCCTGAAGGCACCTGCAATGACTTTGACCTAAGTGCTTATCATGGACTTGCTATTTGATAGTTCTCCATTAATGGCTGAAGTTGGTAGACAGTCTCGGTTATTGGGATGGATAATTTGATAGGTAGTTTGTTAAAAAGCAGATTATTTCATCAGATTCAATATTAAAGCAAATGGTTCAAGTAATGTTGAACTCTTCAATTTATACTTCCTTGGAGTAAGCACCTACTTGAATCTTAAAGCTTGAGAATAAACGGAAACATTTTAGACCTGGTCTTGTAGTTATACTAAAACACAGCAGGAAGTCAAAACAGGCAAAATGGAGAAGTTTGACTATAAGGATACACGTTTGAGTCGAGCTGTTTTTACGATGTGTTTGAAGTGAGATTGAAAAGGGATATTATTTAGAGGAGTGAATGCCAAAATAATAAGAAAGTGATAAGTATCTTGCCTTAGCTACCAAGAGATCGTGACCAACATTTACTTCCTCTTCACAACTATCAGGACATCTTAAGCTCCTAGAGGCCACTATACTACCTATGTTCCCAGAGAAAGATCAACATTCTGTTTAATTCCTCATAGTTTTTCTGTTTATTTTGACATTGTGGGGGGGGGGAAGGAGTACCAGGGATTAAACTCAGGGGCACTCAACGACTGAGCCACATCCTCAGCCCTACTTTGTATTTTATTTAGAGACAGAGTCTCACTGATTTGCTTAGCACAGTTGAACTCACAATCCTCCTACCTCAGCCTCCTGAGCCACTGGGATTACAGGCCTGGGCCACTGTGCTGGGCCTATTTTGACATCTTTACCATACAGCATTTTAACTGTATTGTAATATTTCACTGCACAAGATTAAAATGAGTTTCAGTGGAAAGTAATCAAACAGATTCATATTTGTCCCTTGCAGAATGGCTTTACCCCTCTTCATATTGCCTGCAAAAAGAATCGAATTAAAGTAATGGAACTCCTTCTGAAACATGGTGCATCCATCCAAGCTGTAACCGAGGTAAGAGGAGTGGGATTTCTGGGTTTCTTGAGGTGCTGAGAGAATAGGCAGAGTTCCAGTACCATCTGCAGGGACTAGCTAGTGCTGTTTGTGTGTCATTGCCACAGACCACATTCAAAACTCTTCAGGAAAAGGGCTGTCAGGCATTTGAAGAAGCAGACAGGAGTGTGGGTGGGTAGAAACAAATGTATTCCATGACTAGACATACAACTCAGAACACTGCGAGTGAGTGACACCATCACAGAAAGCTCAACATATGAAAACTTATAATGTAGCGCTTCTCTAGTGGAGGTGACTTTGTCCCCTAAGAACCACTTGGCAATGACTGGAGGTATTCTGAGTCGTTACAACTGGATAGTACTCCTGTTGCTCTTGAGCAGAGGCCAAGGATGCTGCTAAACATTTTGCAAGCTACAAGATATCCTCCTCCTACTATAAACAGTAATCTGGCTCAAAATGTCAGATGCACTAAAGTTGAGAAACCGTGTTTGACCATGATCAACCATGATCTGTGTGCTTTTGTACATCAAGGATTACTTTCTTGGCTGAAAAGCTCACAATTCATGAAACACAGAGTTGCCAAAGGTAGTGAAGGACTAGCTCTAGATTTCTTCACAAACAGACTCAGACACAACCCATCAGAATCAGAACTGAGCCTTCAGTATGGCAAACCCAATCTAGCCTTTTCCCCTCCAGACTTGTCCCACCCCTAACCCTACCCTCCACAGATCAGGGCCACCTTCTCCGGGAAACTTCCCTTTCACCTCTGGTCTGAACTAGGTGCTCCTTCTAGGGACAGTCACCCATCCTGCACGTCTTTCCATCAAAGCACTTATCCAGCTGTCTTGCTCTTGACCCAACTGGCCCTCTTTGGCCCCAGAAACTTCAGCCTCTCTGAAGGCAGGAAGAGTCATTCTGGTCTTTACATACCCACAGTGCCTGACCCACGCATAACGTTTGATTGAATGCTTGATGCTCGACATGAAGATTAAAGTCTAGTAATTGTTTCTTGGCTTCATGTTCTTACCTGTGAATGGAATATTTGCCTTTCATTTGTAACATTAGTAATTTTAAAATATTAAATGATTAAAATACTAAGGTCAATTTGATCTTTTATCAGATTTATGACTTCAAGTTAGGCAACCTATTGTTTTAAGTATAAAATAGCAAGTTTATTCTCAGTGCATGGGAACCCTTTTTAAAGATCAAAATAGATTCAGATAAAAGATTGACTGATGTTTTGAATAAATGTCCAGAGAGGCTGGCCAGTGATGGGAAGGTTCTGTTGCCACCCCGTGCTCCCTAAGAACTTAAAGGCTGTTCAGACACAGACATGGCCTGGTACAAGTTCTAAGGACTCCCCCTGCTGATGGAAAAAGGTGCAAACTGTAGCAGAATTCTCCTTTTCTTCAGTTCTCACTCTCTGAAATCTGGGCAGCCAGAATTACTCCTCTGCTTTTACTTCACTACGACTGCATAGAATTCCTTCCATGTTTTTGACAATTCTCAAATTTCTCTTGAGATTAGTTATCTCATTATCTTCCTTTTAAAAACAGGTAAGCTTTTTTTCTAGTCATCTAAATTTTTTAAAATCAAATTATAATGTTCATGATGTAAGCTTAATTAAGTTCTGAAAAATAAAAGTGGAACCATTTCATATAAAAAGCACAAGTAAATTGTAATATTTAACAAGATTATTGACTTGATATTTTAATCCTCTTTTTTGCTTATCCACTCTATTTCAAGCAGCTGTGGGCATATTTGATATAAAATACTCTGGAATCAATAAATGCTGCTTTATGCCAAATAGGGTTTTTTTTTTTTCTTTTAGAGGTATGGGCGGTGCCCATGCATAACTTGGAGATTTGAAGCAAACAAATAAAAAAAAGCACTTTGTTTAGTGACCATTGTGATATCTGCCTTAATTATTTTGCCTTAATTTATGATACTATAGAGTTAGCAAAGTAAATAACAAACTGTTAATGTTGATTTGCCTATTTATTAGAGGAATGGCTTTGTGTTAGGTACCCTGCCCTTTGACACATAATACTCAGTTTATTCTGAGTGCATGAGAATTCTCTTTAAACCCCAGAATAGGATTTGGAACAAGTTAATTTCTTACTAACGTGTACATAGTCATTCTGCACCCCTCAATATATATATATACTCATGTGGATAAAGAAGGGCTACTAACAAAAGAAAAAAATCCTTTAAGGTATTTCTCTCTCATTTTCTTTTCTTAGAACCATATCAAAAGTGTGAAAACTTTCTTTACTGGACATCACATAACCACAGAACTCACTCTAGCAAAGTGGTACTATGTGTTGACATATTTGCCTTAGAGAATCTTTGACATAATGGTAAATGTCCTGATATCTTCTAATCTGATCACTAAACTTGCTAAGACCAAGGGATGGATCAGAGGGTGGATAGAAGACAGGCTCACAGTCAAACTCTTTTAATGATAAACCAACAAATCAACATTTCTTTCCTTTTTCACTTAGTCGGGCCTTACCCCAATCCATGTTGCTGCCTTCATGGGACATGTAAATATCGTATCACAACTAATGCATCATGGAGCCTCACCAAACACCACCAATGTGGTAAGTATTCTTTTAACAAAGAAGGTTCAATTGTGAATATTTAAGAAACTGACATAGGTTGCTTTTATTTGCTCAAAATAATTGCTATTTAATTTGACCACTTAAAAAGATAGAATTTGAGAATTACCTTTGCTCTCCTTTACTTTGAAGATAAGATGCAGTCAGTTGCTAGTTGGCCACAAATTGTTATAATTTATGGACTATGTCCATTACCGTTACAAGTACATTATTACTGTACGTTATGTTTTTAAAAATAAAGTATTGGGGCTGGGGTTGTGGCTCAGCAGTAGAGCACTTGCCTAACACATGTGGGGCCCTGGGTTTGATCCTCAGCACCACATAAAATAAATAAATAAATAAAGGTATTGTGTCCAACTATACCTAAAAATAAATATTTAAAAAAATAAAAATAAAATAAAGTATTAGGCAAATTCTTCTATAACTGAAACCATAAAAAATGAGGTTAAAAAAAGCAATAAAATGTTGTGAAGGTGGTTCAGACACTATCATTTATATTAAGAAGTAATTGCAAGTAACTTCAAAGTAATCTCTATTAAATGTCCTCCATCTTATAGCAAACCTATGGAACTGAGATTTCAGGTTTTCCAGTGGCATTGTTTCCCCACAGTAAGCTTTGCTGCCAAACCCAAGAGACTTACTTCAGAGTAAATATCAGAGCAGTAACTTACCACCCTTGATGTGCATGTGGAATTTGGTATTGTTTTATAGAATTTCATACATGATATTATCAAAGTGTTAGCACACTGGACCACAACTATTAGAACACTCATTGGACTCATGAACACTAAAGAAGTAAAAGTAAATAATATCTGGATCAGAAGGGATAAGCCATGAAGTCTTGCATACTCACCTTGAGAACAGCCTTACCTATAGGACTATTTATATTCTAGAATTTCCACTAGCCACCTCCACAGATAGAAACAGACCAGTTTCTCAATTGAAATATAGTCTACTAAATCTGGAGTTATGAGTGAGTTATTTTTTCCTTCCCAAATAGAACACAGGGTAATAAACTAAACAACATCCTTAATATCTTTCCCATAATCCAGTAATAAGTTTCCTGTGAAATATGTCTTCCTCTGTCCTTCCATACAGATAGAGGACCCATTATACAAAGCTTAATTTATAAAAACAAAATATTAATAGGCATCACTTGTGTGAAAAATAAAATTTTTATTTTTATTATTTTTACATGTTTTCTGTCTCATTTTCATTTTTATTAAATAAACAAATAATCTGAATGAAATCTGTTTAGTGAAAAATGTGAGGAAGGGATGGTCCACTGACAAAGAAATGGTCCCTTCGGGTAATGCCAAGGACTAAGTTTACTGTTCACATAAAGCGGAGGATGCAAAGGAACCAGAGATGAGCCTTGTCTGGGTTGGGGCATGTTTTTTTGGTGCCCATGTTTTAGTCAGCTTTTTTGTTGCTATGACCAAAAAGATCTGGTGAGCAATTTTATGAGGAAAACTTTTGGGTGCTAACAGTTTCAGAGGTATCAGTCCATAGAGGACTTCCTCTGTTGCTCTAGGTCTCAGTAAGGCTCAGGACATTACAATAAGGAAGAAGAGAAAGTGTTCCACTTGTCAGTGACAAAATATATACCCCAAAGGCAAGCCCCCAATGCCCACTTCTTCCGGCTACACCTTACCTGCCTACAATTACCACCCAGTTAATCCCTATTAATGGATTAATGCACTGATTTGATTACAGCGCTCATGACTCAATCATCTCACCTCTAAACTTTCTTGCATTGTCACACAGATTTGGGGAGATAACCTAATATCTAAACCATAACACCATGCAATGTTTTGTTTTTAATTCTGATTTTGTAATCAGCATTAAGAATTGAGAAGTTTACCCAGATATCCAGACTGCCAATCAACTTTTTGACAGCACAAGGTGTCAAAAAACTCTTCAGGTTGGCATCTTGAAGAGTTACAACAGCAATCTGCAGCTGCAAGGTGGTGGCTGCCCCTTTTAGGGAATGTGTGGAACTCTCTTGTTAAGTTCTCCCCACCTGTTTTGCTTCCTTGACTTACTATTCTACTTGGCCCCACTGAACATTCACCTTTTCAACCCTACTAAGGCCATTTTGTAGATTACATTTCTGATACTGTCAGTGACAAGATTTCCTAGGGTTACACCAAAGTCTCTACCATCATGGATCAGTTTCCTATGAAATTTTTATGTATTTGATATCCTAGCTTTTCAATAAGAAAGTGTTTAAAATAGTAATTTTTTTAAAAGGGTCATCCTAAACTTTATGCCAAATAAAACAAGCCACTCCTCTTCAGAGCTTCAGTTAATTTATTTTGGCTCATGTTCCCAGAGAGGAGAAACAGCATTGCATATGGCAGCTCGGTCCGGCCAAGCTGAAGTTGTGCGGTATCTGGTACAAGACGGAGCTCAGGTGGAAGCTAAAGCTAAGGTATGTGCCATACATGGAACCATTTGCTATTGAGGAAAAAAATTTTGGATTTTAACAAAACTTTTAGACACATACATGTTATCTTTCAATACCATTTTAAAATAATGAACAACCTCTAGTAACAAAAGTTTCTGCCCAAGTAATATTGTAAAAAAAAAAAAAATCCCTTCCCTCCATATTTGTTCATTCAGTTATTTAATATAATTATGTTAAATAAAAATATTATGCCAGAAACTGTCCTTGGGACACTTTCTAGTCCCTAACAGATCCAGACTTGGTCCAGAGTTTTTCACACTACATGAAGAAGGGCTTATGTGCAAAGATTCCAGAATAAGCACAACTTGAAGCATGGTTAAGCTATTTTGGTTGATTCATATGTCAGCTGGTACAAAAGGAAAACAGATGATTTTATTTTTTCTCTGTAAATCGTGACACTGTAATACCTGAGACCCAGATTAGAGCGACTTCAGAGATCTACCTTTACATGTACGAAGAATGTCAGGGTTGATTTTGGATGCTTCCTAGTCTCCCTGGTGTTTAGCCTCCAGTAGAAACCCACTTGTAAGTTTTATGATAGACAGTTGGTCTGATTATCAGAATGGCAGTTCAGGTCAAAATCTTAACAAGTACATAAAAACCTTACCATTAAATTTTTAATTATAATATATAAATGTTCATTTATTGCCACTTGTATAAAGTGCAAGTGCATAGATTCAGGTTAATTAGTAATTTGAGTATACAGTATTTTCAGACTTTTATAATTTTCCCCCTGTATTCAGCTATCTCACTCATAGCTAATTTAGCCAGAAATTTTTAATGAACTTATATCAAGGCCATGAAACTTTCAGCTTATTCCTAGGGAAAAATAAAGCGTTTCCTTTCATACTCATATTTTACCTATTACATATTGCTTAAATATGTAATTAAGTAGGTGCTCAGTAGGTATACAAATATAATACAAGTATAGGACAATCTAGTAAAATAATTAGTACCTGTATAGTGGTGTGGGAGTAAGCCACTGGCTCTTTGTGAACATGAAATCCACAGTTAATTGCAAAGGTTGTTAAAAAAAAAAAAAAATCTTGTCTAGTGTACCATGGGCCAGTTTGTGGATCCCATTCATGATCTGGAAACAGATCAGCAGGCTCTTCCTGTAAAGAGGCTGATAGTAAATATTTTAGGCTTTGCAGGGTCTGTCACAGCTTCACAATACTGCCATTGTAGTGCAAAAGCAGTGGCAGACATCTGTGAATGGACATGACTGTGTTCCAATAAAACTCTATTTACAAAAAATACGTGGCAGCCAGATTTGGCACCCTTCATTTTAATTTGCTAACCTCTGATAGAGGGTTTTAGTTATTTCTCTAAATTAGTTAAATGGAATGACTAAGAGAAGCTGTAATCTACCATAGATTATAAGAAACTTCATATTCAAGAGTTTGTTACATATTAAACATCTTGTCTAGGGAATGATTTCATAGACATATTTATACATATTTTATACATAATTTATACATATTATTTCATTAAGGAGGAAGTATGTTTAATTGTCAAGGGCCTGTTCTTAACCAGAATGCTTGGGCTTGAATCTTGGTCCACAATTTAGTAACTATGTAACATTGGGCAAGTTAATTAACAGCCATGTGCCACGTTTTCTCATTTAAAGTCCTCATATAGAAAGTGGGAACAATGTTTGTTCCAATTCATAGGATTTTTGTGAAGATTAATGAAGTAATGTAGGTAAAGTAGTTTAAACAAAGCTGGAAAACAGTAGGTGCTCAGTAGGTATTTGGTGATTGTAATGGCAGTAATAGAAGGAAAAATTTTTCCTTGGTGCCTTTTTCTGTTTTCAATATTCCTCTTCTTCTTTGGGGGCATTCCTCTAACTTCTCTTATGCATTCTAGTCAAAGGGGTAATGTAGCCCTTTGACCTTGTCACTCATCCAAAACAGTGGCCTATATTCTACACTCTGTACCTTCCTGGCTTAAAATATTTACCTAAACTTGTATCACATTTCAGTAGGGAATTTCTTTTTGGAGGACTGTCACAGGGCATCTTTGGGCAAATTAGGAAGAAGTGGTACTTGGGGATAAGGCCCTAAGGGCAAAGCACTTGGTAAGCACTTTATACCTTTGGATGGATTGTAACAATGTGGCCCTCCATTCTGGGCATATGCACACCAGAAGCATGGCTTGGTACCAGAGTATCAGCTTCCATCATCCCTCCTGGCAAAACCTTGGCTCCTAGACACCTGCACAGGCTGATACTCCCCTTTCCCTTTGCTTTTATCAATGAGAAGGCAAGCACCAATAAAATCATTCATTCCATGAATGCATAATAACCAGTACAGATACGTGAGTTTTACTAGAATCTCAGGTATATGAGTTTTACTAGAATCCATTCTCTTATCTTCCAAAAAAGGAATCACTAGAGGTTGAAAATTGATACTCTATAGCATGTTGTAATGGTGATAATCTATAGATAGACCCACCTTTCAGTTTTCATGTTAATAGATCCACCATCCCCACATTTCTAAACCTTGTAGAAAAGGATAAATGAGATTCCTATTAACATTGAATCAAAGAGTTTAATGTGCCTCCACCATCAAGCAGCTAATGTTCCCTGAATTTTTCATATGGCACCATTGTTTTCTGAGTTCATCAGTCTCATATTTCTACCTTGCCGTTTAGGATGACCAAACCCCACT
The DNA here is from genome assembly GCF_052094955.1 of Ictidomys tridecemlineatus. Classification (NCBI taxonomy): domain Eukaryota; kingdom Metazoa; phylum Chordata; class Mammalia; order Rodentia; family Sciuridae; genus Ictidomys; species Ictidomys tridecemlineatus. The sequence goes on from NC_135477.1 coordinate 60,296,014, forward strand.
CCACATTTCAGCCCGACTGGGGAAAGCAGACATAGTGCAACAGCTATTGCAGCAAGGAGCATCTCCTAACGCAGCCACAACTTCTGGGTACACCCCCCTCCATCTTTCAGCCCGAGAGGGGCATGAAGATGTAGCCGCATTCCTTTTGGATCATGGAGCATCTTTATCTATAACAACAAAGGTAGGAAAATAAGTCTCAGAATCCTGCTGGGTCCCCCAAAGTACATCCTCCTCAAGGTTCCCTGCATGTAATAGGTACAGAACTCCACAACAGCATCTATACTTGGATCCCAGGGTAGTCATAACATGGCCAGTAAAACCCTGGTGTGCAGGAGGATAGTTCTTTGTATTTGGGGAAGGTTTTTATTTTGGTCTTGAATTTCCCACTATGTGACCTTGTAATAAATATTACTGATATGTAGAATCAGAGATTTCTTGCAAGTTATGTGATTAACTTAAATTGTAGTTTGAAAACATAGTTACCAATTTCTTGTACTGAGCCAAAGTACTGAAACCCCATATCAAACCCTATATCAGTTGATGGATGCTTTTAAAAAAAACTTTCAAATCAAGATTTTTTTTAATTTGTTGTTTCTATTCTTTTTGTTTCATTGTTGTTATGTTTGATTTTAAAAAAAAAGAACCTCTTGATATCAACTGGGCTACAGTTGTTGTACATGTACAGAGCACAAAATTGGAGCTCATTTTTCTTGTGATACTACATAAACTTAGCAAGTGTAATAGCAAGATGAATGGTCTATGGTGTGTGTGAAAAAAACTTGCAATAGGTGCTGCAGTATTTGATTTGGATGCAGATAAGGATTAATGTGAAATCAATGTAGAAGATAATTACAAATACTTAGAAAACCATCTGAATAAATGATAACTACCTCAAACTTTATCTCCCATGATTCTTTTGGCCTCTTAAATAGAGTTAAGATGCAAGTTCCTGGATCTCATTTCATATGTGAAACAGAATAATGGGTGATGGATTTGGGGTGCCCCTGACCTTCCACCATACCAGCTGCCCATTGGCTCTTGTTTGCTGCAGTCTCATGGGTCATATATGTTGATAACCCTCCAATTCCTGATGCATGCTCCAGACCCACCCTAATGGTGCATGCTAACTGACTGGTTGATCGATAGATGGAAGAATAGAAGAGCAACACAAATTATGAGCATCCAGTGTCATTACTCAGCTCATCTATAGAGCAAATGTGAAAGATTTCCGTTGCCTACTCCTAAAGAGTGGAGCATGATAAGGACATTATGTGTATTCATAGAGCAAGTTCCCAATCAGGTGATGTGAGATTACAAGAGGCTCAGACTTGGGGTGGATTTTCCCAAACCCTCCAACTTGGATCTGGGTCCCCATAAAACTATTCTTCCCACAATGTAAAGCCCCAAAATGGCCATAGAATAACTCCAGATTCAGCTCCCCACCTTCTTCCTGATGAGACCTGATTAGTTCCAAAATTAGTGGAATGTTATGGTTTAGTCAGCAGAGGAAGAAAGATTCTCTTGTTGGGTGTTCCTCTTCTCCCAGGTACTTGTCTAATAACCTTGATTCTTACATAGAGATTTAACGTCGTCATCACTAGAATACTTTTTCAGTTACAGAAAAACAATGGCCTATGTCATTTCTGTTGTTTTTTTTTTCCTTTTTTAGAAAGGATTTACTCCTCTTCATGTGGCAGCAAAATATGGGAAGCTTGAAGTAGCCAATCTCCTGTTACAAAAAAGTGCATCTCCAGATGCTGCTGGGAAGGTATGAGGTCAACATCAACTTGTACCAGAACACTTCCATTGATAACAAAAAAGCACTTGCCAATATTCCCCAATAGCCAACTAGATGACAACTAAATTATATTTAAGTCCCAGTAGGATGAAGAATTCTTGGGAAATGGGTGAATGTTTGGTCCAAGTATTATGGAAGTGGAATATAAACTACAACCTATGTTATACCCACTCTAATCCTATTTCCTAAATGTAGACCTGGACTCTCCTATTAATACACTTTTGACCCTGGTTGTTGTTTCTGCACGTGTTTTCAGAGCGGACTAACTCCACTGCATGTAGCTGCACATTATGATAATCAGAAGGTGGCCCTTCTGCTTTTGGACCAAGGAGCCTCACCTCATGCAGCAGCAAAGGTACCTGTAACTCACACCATGAAGAGGACGATACACAGTATCTATCTGTGTGCACATTGAGTTTCATTCACTCTCACCATAGCACCCTCCTCATTTGGAAATCACTTAAAAAATCATAGAAATAGAAGCTCCTATGGAATCGGGGCCTTCGGCTATTTAGTCAACTAATGTAGTAGATGCTCAACAAATATTTACGTGTCAGTTGATTTCCCTTGGAAATCCAGAACATCCTGAAGCCTGGGGAAGAAAAGAAGTTGGAGTTTTTAGCCAGATTAAAAACATAAGCACAGCCTGAGGTGACACAGTAAGAAAGTTCCAATTTGTCAAAATTATAAAATACATACTCTGTTTTTCTAGCAATAAAACATTGCTATCAGGTTGCTTGTGTTTCACGAAAGGAGTTGGAAGGTTTTGCATGTGTGTTTTTATTATCACTAGAAGGAATCCTCATTATTGTTAGGGCATTTTGAAGAGTAGACATCTTAGATTTGTGATAAAAAAGAATATAGTGTATGTAGCCACTTTATTATTCTGGTATTCTGATTTGAGAGGCTAATCATAAAGCAGAGTTTATTTAAAGATGAATTAATAGAGTGCTACTGGATTAGTATATTCCGCATTATTGAGCAGATGATTATGATCAGAGAATGCTTAAATAATGCAAACCATATTTTATCTTTAATTTTTATAGCTTTTTTATTGGTACATTATAATTATACATAATAGTGGTATTCATTGTTACATATTCATACATGCATACAACATAATTTGGTTAATTTCATTCCCAGAACCTCCCCCTTTTCTTCCCCTCCACAAACAACATTTTAAATATTACCTATTACTACATCCTGTTGGTTGAAACCCCTTTAATGATCCTAGTGCTTTTTGCCTCTTTGTTTTACCATTTCATTTTGGAGGAATTTCTGTACTCTCCCTTAAATTTAATGTTTAGATCAAATCAATTGTATACACAGATAACTAACCTGTTCTAGGTTACTTTAGATACTTTAAGAAAGTTCTAGTGACTTTCTCCATATGGAAAATATGAGTGTTTCTCCTCAGAACATTTTTCGTGCTTTTTTTTTTTTTTTTTTTTGCTATTTAAACATTAAGCCACATCCCCAGCTCTTTTTATTTTTTTTATTGTGAGACAGGGTCTAAGTTGCTCAGTGTCTCACTAAGTTGCTGAGGTTGGCTCTGAACTTTCAATCCTCCTGCCTCAGCCTCTTGTCCCACTGGGATTATAGGCATGTGCCACCACACCAGGTTTCCTTCATTCTTAAATCATTTTCTGCCTCATCCCCTCCAGAACCATACCCACTGAAATAAATTCAAAGCAAACCTCCTGAAACCTGATTTTTGTCTATATGTGACCCCTACCATATATTCTGACCTTGGCAAATATTTGGTCTGTTGTGAAAAAAGTTTATCAAGCCCTGCTAAGCCTTAATAAAACTTTATCTTGAAAAGTTAAAAAAAAAAAAAAAACATTATTCACAGGGCCAAGAGATGGAAAGAGCCCAAGTGTCCATCAGTGTATGAATAAATAAAAATGTGGGCCATGTATATGTAAACCCACACATGTGAGTATGTGCACATACACAGAATGGAATATTATTCAGTCTCAGGACAAATATTATATGATTTTACTTTTGTGGTACATAGAATAGTCACATTTAGAGACAGCAGTAGAATAGTGGTTGTCAGAGATAGGTGGAAGGAGGAAATGAAAGTTAGATTAAATGAATACCGAGTTTCAGTTTAGAAAAATGGAGAAGTTCTGCAAATGGGTAGTGATGATAGTTGGAAAACAGTTTGAAGGTGCGTATCAGCACCAATCAGTACACATAAAAATGCTTCAAGTGTGAAATTGTTATATATATTTTACTATAATTTTTTAAAACATTTTTTGAGATGCTTGGGATCAAGTACAAGGCCTTGCACATGTAAGAAGCTCTCTACCACTGAGCCACATCCAAAGCCTTACCATAATTTTAAAGAATGTAATGGTTGTCCATTTAATTTCAATATCCCAGTGCAAGCAGGCTCCTTGCCTTGTAAGTAACCTCAGAGTTTTGAAAGGTAACAAGTAACTATTACTCACATGGAAGTAATGTTGGTACAACTAGTGCCAAGCAGTTTATAGCTGACAAAAGTTATGTGTGACAAAATGAATCCAATCCATCTTTCTGTCCACGAATAACTCTTACACAGGTTAATAGTTGGTATCATTTGTAATTGATTGCAGCTTTACATTTGTCAGATAAAATTTGGTATTCATGGTTCCATATTTGCAAAACGTCTTCTGACAAAGAGTTAAAGAGCAGTTCTTTAAATAACTCCTTATAACATTCCATTAGCCTCAGGCATATATTTTACAGTCAATTAAACACAGGCTTTTAAATGGGACATTGATTCTCTTTCCTATTGCACAGTTGCCTTGCAAGAGCCTGTGTAATGCCATCTCTGGCACACATCCAACCATCCCCATCTTCTAAGGCAGTGGTACTGGTCAGGGACTTATTCTAGACTTTGATCCTGAGCAAAGGTAGTCAGTCGTATCAGGGATTGGCTTTGTCTGCTAGGAAGTAAACAAAACTTTAAAACAAAACAAAACAAAACCTCCCAATCCCATTATTTTAATAATGAGGAGGAGCCTGATGAGGCTCCATATTTCTCAGAGTCAGGAGGTAGGCAAGGCAGCTGTTGATGCTGGTTTAGTTGTTGGTTCAGGCAAATTCCTCCAGTTTTTGTTTTGTTTTGTTTGGGGTCCTTTCTTTTAGAGGTGGCTAGAGCACAGGCTGCCAGCAGCAAGGCAACAGGCAGAAAGAAAGTCAGCACAGCAGGGCTTTCTCAGAAACTCCACCCACCCCTTCCCTACATCTCATTGGTCACTTCTATTTGCATGGGAAGCTGGGAAATGTAGTTTGTTAGCTGGATTCCCTGCCAGATGTTCCTTCGCTAAAGGGAGGAGAATGAAAGGAGACTAGGCAGTCTTTACTCCAGGGAAGCTCTTTTTGGCAGTGATGAGAAGTGAGGGACAAAGCCTCAAGAGAGCATGATTACCATGTGGGTGTCTCCTCTTCCTTAGATCACATCCTCTGTCTTTTAGAGCATCCAATACATTCTTACTTTTCTTCCCTTCTTTAAAATTGCCAATGTGTTTTCTTACTCCCATATATTCTATAAATATGATGTGATTTAGGTAAAATAAAGTAGATGGGCTGCTGTAATCCAGCCAATTTTAGCCAGCTCAGTTTCGTGAGACAGGAAACTGTGCTGGAAAGAATATTGGCTTGAGTTCAGGCATAACCTGGACACTAATTATGGAAGAGATAGTGAGCTTTATTGTTATTTGTCAGATTTCTATTAGATAAAATATGCAAAATGTCTGTGGATATAGGTAAGAATATTTATGAAAAATATTGGAAAAAATACATAAATACTATGTATTACTTTGATGATTTAAAATTACATTTGTTTTAATTGTGAGATGCAAAGGTACACATGACAAGTCTTTTGTCTCCTACATCAAGAGGAAAGAAATAGAGACTAAGATTATTCTGTAATTGAATCTCTTCCTATTTTACTTATCCAGTTAATGCATCTTCTTCATTTAGTGTGGCAAGTAAAACCATTTTACTTTCCGTAAAATAGAAAGAATTTAGATAATTTAGGAAGAAAATTTACAGGTCTCAGAGAAACTTCATTATTTGAAAATATTTCTTTAGTCATTCTAAGATAATTTCCCATTCTAAAACAATGCCATGAATCATTTTTCCCTTGTTCTGTACCTTCCTTTGTGTCTCAGGTAAGGAACTCAGGATAAAATCCTAAGCAATAGTAAGGAACTTATCTGGAACTGGCATACATTACAGAAATACCAGAGCACCCCTTTATAATAGGTCCTGGTCCTAGGACTTTTTAGTAATGGAGAAGACTGTCATATCTGAAAGGATATGCCTTTCCTCAGTTAGGTATTGAAAAGTGACTAACCTGAAGGCTGTGTCTGTCATAAAATCAAAAAGAAATAAGATTCTGGATAAGAAGCTTCTGTCTTGACCTTGCCTTTACCTCTCTAATTTGCTTTATGAATCTTCTACGTTGTGGAGGATGGTGAAACGGCTTACCCCTCCTATTTCTCATTGTGTTGTTGGCTTCACTCCAAATCTCTGCATTGGACTCTGCAGGCAAACTGGTCTCTGAAGGGTGTGTCTGAGCAGAGGGCCAAATGCTTCCCAGGGCAGCTGGGGTTTACAGATGGCAAGAGGTCAGACTAAAAATAGGGATACAAAGTGTTCTTCTACACTGGCTTATCCAGTTTGGCAGAGGCTGGTTTCAGAAGAGTCTAGCAGTAACATTTCCACTTTCCATTTCCATTTTATATGGTCAGATTCAAGTTCATATCGAAATGTAATCTTGCATTTCCCTTAAATGACTGTGAACTAGGGCAAAGAACCCAGAGCTTTCTCGGGTCAGGAGCCTTTAGAGTTTCCTGAGGTGTGGCTAATTAACAATTTATCAAAAGAATTGTGGTTGACGGTAGCGGAGTATCAGGGCTCAGCCAAGAGAAGGAAGCCATAATGTTCAGAAAGCTATTATACACTTGATTCAAATTCTGAAGATTACTTTCTTCGTTTAATCAATATGTACCAGTTATTGTGGGCCTCTGGAGGTACAGTCAGGTCCAAAACAATATGTGCCCATCACAGATTTATATTTTAGGAAATATAGGCTCATACATAAACAAAAGAATGCCATTGAATGTCCCCAAGACTAATTATAGTCAAGTTGAGGGCCTGATTATTGGGGTTTGGACAGTGGAAAAATATAGAAGACTTCATTGAGGGCATGGCCTTTGTGCTTCACTTTCAACCGAGAGATACTGGCCTCATGGGCATGTTGGGGAAAAGTATTCTTGATAGAGTAAGGTAAGGCAGAAAACATGAGAATGCATTTGGTTAAAGACCTGCAGGATGACCAGTCTGACTAAAACAGAGCATAGAGTCTGGAGTTTTGTGAAAGAGGAAATCAGATAGGGAAACAAGTAAATTGTAGCATCTTGACTACCTTGAAAATATCAAATTGCCACCTGTAACCAATACACGGTGTCTTATTCCTTTTGGTGCTACTATAAAAGGATACCTGAGACTGGGAATTTTATAAAGAAAAGATTTATGTTTTACAGTTCTAGAGGCTGGAAAGGCAAAAGTAGAGGGATCCATGCCGGGTGAGGAGCCTTCTTGCTGTTTCATCTTGTGGCAGAAAGCAAAAGCGCAAGATAGAAACAAACTGAACTCGTTCTATTATCAAACACCCACTTCTGGAGAAAACAGTATAAAGCCATTCATGGGAGCAGAGCCCTTGTGACCTAATCACTACTTACTGGTCCCACTTCTCAACATTGTTGCATTGAGAATTTAATTTCTAATACATGAATTTTGGAGAGTGTATTCAAATTATACTAGGTGGCCATTTAAGGAAAGGATTTTGGGAATGAAATTTTGAATGGCTCTCAGCATGCCTCAATGATATCATATTGTTTGTTGTTTCCCAGTAGGGATGCATCCTATTCCTAATTGAAATAAAGTAAGCAAGCTGCAAACAGTGGCACACACCAGTAATCCCAGCAACTTGTGAGGCTGAAGCAGGAGGATCACAAGTTTGAGGCCAGCCTCAGACACAGTCAAATAAAAAATAAAAATTGCTGGTGATGTGGCTCAGTGATAGAGTACCCAGGTTCAATCCCTAGTGCCAAATAAATAAAGTAAGTAAGTATTGAGCACTTTCTAACCTAACTACCTATCAGAGGGAAATCTGTATTCCTTTTGAAAACCCACAGTACCCTCTTTTGATAAACTGTCTATATAATGTTATCCCTTCTTAGGAACAGAGGAGACAGGAGAGTGCTACATTACTGACACCACTTGATTTGATAGTATTTGCTTACTTAATTGTAAATTTTTAAAGCAGTCAAAACCACTAGAAAAGGGAAGTATGCTATTTGAAAATGCATTTTTATCTTGTTACTGGGAATGTGACCAAGTGGTTCTTGTTGACAGAATGGTTATACGCCGCTGCACATTGCTGCCAAAAAGAACCAGATGGACATAGCGACGACTCTGCTGGAATATGGTGCTGATGCCAACGCAGTTACCCGGCAAGGAATTGCTTCTGTCCATCTCGCAGCTCAGGAAGGACACGTGGACATGGTATCGCTGCTCCTCAGTAGAAATGCAAATGTGAACCTGAGCAATAAGGTAACCTTTCTCTTGCCCTACAAATCATGCAATACAGAATTTCACTCCTCAGAAAAGACGTTAAATGTTTGCGAAAAATCTGGGTCAAACAAAATGTGTGAGGTGTGATATTGCACAGAGATGTTTACTAAAGTGTTATTTACCATAGCAAAAACTTGAAAACAGTCTATTTAAATAATAGAATGGCAAATAAACAATCATTTAATTTTAGTATATATGTACATGGCTCTACAATAGGAAGAACCATAAAAATAAGGTCCACAAAGTTTTTGTAATAATATGAGAAGTTTTGGGTCTGTTAATTCAAAGTGGAATGTTGTTACCTCATTAGAACATTGCAAATAAGGAATTGGAAATTGTAGCTTGTTGCTTTATTCCGCAAACATTTGAGGGGCTTTTTTTTCCTTGACTGTCTCAGTTTTAAGTCTTAAGTTAGAGAAATTGGAAACATTGCTGTCTTTAGTAAGTTCATTTTAATAAAAGAAATTCAAAGTAGCTATTTTAGTGAATACATAGGAAGTCCTTATCTTATAAGTCTAGTGTTTGTTTAAAAATTGGCTGGTTCCATAGTTTGGCTGTTGTGTTCAACACCTTTTAAGAAGAAAAAGAATTATCTCCACTTGGGAAAAAGGTCACTCTGTGCTAACCTGAATTTTTCCAACACTATAATTTAACAAATTCTCAGGGCTGGGGTTGTGGCTCAGTGGTAGAGTGCTTGCCTAGCATGCATGAGACACTGGGTTCCATCCTTGGAACCATATAAATATGTAAAAATAAAGATGTTGTGTCCACCTAAAACTTAAGAATAAATATTTGAAAAAAATTAACAAATTCTATAAGCCAAAATTCATACATAGGTGACCAGAGAAAACCTTTTTTAGTTTTAGCAACTTGAAAAATCCTTTTTGATTTTCTGATTATTGAACAATCACATTCTTTAATTTTGTTCTAGTGTAGGGATTTGATTTTCTAACATTTTCCTTTTGGAAATGTTCCTTTTAGGAATGTATGTCTCAAAATAATGGGAATCACAAACCAATTTCAAAGTCATGATCATTAGGATTAGTTTGTGGTTTTGAATTTTGTAAGTTTTATATACCAATTTATAGATCAGCCTTATAATATTTTGCTGCACAATTCAACTTGTCTTGATGACAAGGTGTTGCCTTTCTCAAATTGAAGTACATTCATTTACTAGATTTTATTTTTTTCCTGTGAGCCCAGAATATTGCATTTTATTCATCCTACCAGATATAATCAATCATCTAGCATCTTATCACTTTAAAAGTGGCTATTTTTAGTAGATTTCATATCAAACTAGTATAACTGGCTTTTTGCTTTAAAATCCTTCAATCAACTGGCCTTATATTCACCCTAAAGTCATACGTTGTTTTTAGGCTGAAAAGATTTTAGGGGGGAAATTATTCATGTTTCATTTAGTAGACTAGAAAGTAGCAACAGAATTCTGAAGATCAAAAGACATGGATAGTAAATCATGAGAAATGAATAAACCTGGAGAATTCTGTCTGCCTTCTTGAATAAAAGATGCATAAGCAGAGGTGTGCTAAGGAGAGTTTAGAAAATCAATGGGCTTCTCACTAGCTTGTTGGACAAACTTCATGATTCCTAGACTGTGCATACCAAAAGACGATGTTTGAAAATCTGCATCCTTTGTCAGTTGTAATTTTCTATATAAAGTACAGGTTGGCTATTCCTAGCCAAAATGCTTGGGACCAAAGGTGATTTAAATTTCAAATTTTTTCCGAGTTGGAATATTTTCTCATATATAATTATAATGAGGTATCTTGAGGATAGGACCAAAGTCTAAATACAAAATTCAGTTGTGTTTCATGTGTACTTTATACACATAGTCAATCTTATAGAATGTTTTTAATAATTGTGTAAATGGAACAAAGTTGGCGTATGAAAGCTGCAGGGCCTATTCCCTTGGGAATACCAAATCAACTGTGTTGCACATCTACATTTTTACTGACCAGTCCCGTGAAGTCTGAGTGGAATTTTCCACGTGTCATGTTGTGTTCTGCCAGTACTCTTAATGAGAGTTTTGGATTCGGGAGCATGTAGGATTTTTGGATTAGGGATGTTCAGCCTGTATTCAGTCTTCCCGGATATGAAAACAGAAAAGCGGCATGAGTTTATCGTTGGATAAGGAGCCCTCTGACAGTTTTTTCTGTTAGTTTTCCCTGAGCTGTCAGTTTTTTAAGCATCAATTCATTACTGTACCGTCCACTCCTCTTACCCCTACCCTTCCCACCTAACACTAGACTTTACTTCATTGCTAAAATATAACCATTAAAAGAAAGATTTAGATTTTATGAAAATTTATTGTCAAGACCATTTATTAATTTTACTTATTTCCTTCCTGACTCGTAACAAGCAGTCTCCCAGCGGTTTTAAGGAAAAGAGATCTTGAATGCCAAGTTATCACTGAAGTGCTAATGTTTAATTTGACTCAGTTTTGCTGTTTCCTATTTTCCCATTCCGATTTTACTAACCACAAATACCTGTATCTTTATATAACCAAAAGAATATTAAAGTTGTTGCTGTTCTAAGTTGTCATTTTCTCTCTTATAAATAAATGCCATTTTTAAAATGAGCAGTGATAGAAACTCCATAAAAGATTAACAGGTGACTTCAGAATGGGAGCAGACTATTATAACCTTCATGCTATTTTTATTAATCTTTTTAACCAAAACCATTAAGATAAAAATAAATGTCTAGTGTTTTGCCAAAAGAGGCTTGATTGTTCCTGCGATTTAATAGATGAATGCTGGAATGGATGCGGGATCCCAAACCGTGGTTCCATAAAGATGAAAAGTACATTCTTTTTTTTTTTTTTTTATTGATTGTTCAAAACGTTACAGAGCTCAAGACATATCATCTTTCATACATTCGACTCAATTGGGTTTTGAACTCCCCAAATACATAATACAGACTCACTTCTGTTACATACTCACATTTTTACATAATGGCATATTAGTGACTGTTGTATTCTGCTACCTTTCCTATCCCCTACTATCCCCCTTCCCCTCCCCTCCCCTCCCATCTTCCCTCTCTACCTCCTCTGCTGTTGTTCAATTCTCTCCCCTTTTTTTCCCCCCACCCCCTTGCCCCTCATAACCTCTTATAATTTTGTGTATCACTGAAGGTCTCCTACCATTTCCATATGTTTTCCCTTCTCTCTTCCTTTCTCTCCCCCCATTCGTCTTAGTTTACTGTTAGTCGAAAAGTACATTCTTGACTCAACAAGCTAACAGTGGCTTGAGGAAGACAGACCAAAAGAAAAAAAAAATAATGTAGAATTATAATGTCCTTAATAGGAGTGAGCATATAGAAATTGTTCCTATAAATATAAGAATTTGGTCATTTAGTGACATGGGAGAAAGACAAAGTTGGGCTTGTCTCTGTGGTCAAAGCAGAGATTGGTCACCCCATGTGAGCAGCATGAATACAGGCAGGAGAACGTAGGGCATGTGGCCGTCTTGGCTGAGAAGCACTCAGGAAGGTATATTCAAAGTTTTGAAGGGTGTGAAACTTAGAATAGATGACCATGCCACTTTTACAAAATGTTATGGCTGAAAATAATATTACCACTAAAGTAGAACATGGAACATTGTTCTATGATGATGTCAGTGTTTGGGTGGTGCCCATTTTGGCCTCAGTGTATTTTTCTTGGATTTCAAGTGAATACATGGGTCCTCCTTTCCTATTCCCCCCTATTCAGTCGTGTGAGCATCCTCCAAAGTTCCATAAACATCATTAAAAAGTCACAAGCAAATGACTGAGTCCGACAATTTTCTGATGGAATAGTGACTCCTGAATAAATAATGTTGTGCATCTAGAGGGCTCTGTATTACTTCCAGAAGCTGCTTTTGATTCACTTCTTCCCCCTGACGGGTAGGACAGGCTGAAGTTTTCATTGCCTAGATGCAAAAGGGGGAAAAGAAGGTCCCAGACTCAAGAGGTTAACATTGGTGTCTATAATATATGAAAGAAAGCAATCTGAAAGCACTTATATCAACTTCTTTCTCTCAAATATTGTTCGTGGAAAAAAAAAAAAAACCTTTACAATTACAGAGGTTTTTAAAAAAAACCAGAATACAATATAGTCTTAGCAATTTTTTTCCTTGGTCATCAGAACAACCATGTAATCTGCAGATTCCCTGGTAGGGTCAGTTTCAAATACTCAGTCTCATTAAATCCATATGTCATCTAAATGACCTGGGAATCCTTATTATCCACCATTCCCATTACATTTCCCAGATGATCTTTCCTACCCAGAAGCAGCATACCAAAAATATTCATCAGGTCTTGGCTAATAATAGAGAAGAAATATCATCGTCGCATGTCAACCTTTGTTATTTTGATAATTTTTGCCAAGCTAAGTACTATTGGTAATGAATTAAAACTCCTGCATAATTTTATTTTTGAAAAGTTTCTAACATTTGGAGATGAACACAATGTGTGTGTGGGAAAAAGGGCACAATGTCTGGGATTTGCTTTTAAATACTGCTACAGAGAAATGAGAAGAAAGGTAGAATGAATGAAGAAAATGTAGGGAAATATTGATCCATGCTGAGTCTGTGATGAGTATGCAAATCTGACTCCATCGCTGGGCTTGTGGGTGTGCGTGGACTCTTGTATGAAGCCTACAGACAACAGTGCTGCCGCAGGGCTCATGCGGCATGGTGTATGAGTTTACTCTATACATGTTTTTGAATATGGGAATTGTAGGCTTCCTATTCTAGAATTTACAAGCTGATTCTCAAACATGGCCCTGTGTACTGCCTTCCTTCCTGTGAGATGACTGTGCGCTTGGATTCTTTTGCAGAGCGGTCTCACCCCACTCCATTTGGCTGCTCAAGAAGACAGAGTGAATGTGGCCGAGGTCCTTGTAAACCAAGGAGCACATGTGGATGCCCAGACAAAGGTACAGCCTCTCTCCTTTTCCTAGGCCAAGAGAATATGTCCATTCAACAAGATAGTGACTTCAGTATGGAAGCCACCACATTGAATAGGAGGAAAAGCACTTTCAATCTTTTTTTTTTTTTTTTTGGTATCAGAAATTGAACTCAGAGCACTTAACCACTGAGCCACATCCCCTGCCCCTTTTAACTTTTTATTTTGAGACAGCATCTCACTCAGTTGCTTAGGACTTTGCTAAATTGCTGAGACTGGCTTTGAACTTGTGATCCTCCTGCCTCAGCCTCCTGAGCTGCTGGGATTATAGGCATGTGCCACCCCACCCAGCTCAATCAGATCTTTTATACATAGTATTTCAAATGTACATTTATGCAAGGAATACCAAAGTCTCTGGTTATAGTATCTCGGACCCTTTTGTCTTTAATGGCCTGTTGTATTCTATGTTAGCTGCATGTTGGTGTCCCTGTGTTAACACTAGTGAGCCTTGTGACTTCACAGCTATCCTTCCGAGGCAGCTAAATGTGAACAAAGTTTGTATCTTTCTTAGGTTTTGTGACACACAAATAGAAAATCTTGTCATTTAATTTGTTTATCACGATTTATGAAAAATAGTAAATTAAGGCTCATTGTATTACTCACTTGCCAAATTCCTTATGTCTGTGTAGTTATGTGTGTGCTCTCTTGCACGTTTGCATGTTTTCTTTCTGACAAAATAACTCCTTTAAAAAAAAAAATCCTGAGTAATCTCATATAATGTCACAGTTCAAACACAGATAAGAAAATGGATGTTTTGTGTTACCATTAAAGACATGACTTTAAATTAATCTCGCTTCTCTGAACATTTTCTTAAGATGCTTAGTTTTGTTACCTCTTCATATCAGATTTGTTTTATCTACTTCAAAATGTAATTCTTTCTTTCTTTTCGGGCATGGTGGCATGTTCCTGTAATCCCAGCAATTTGGGAGGCCGAAGGAGGAGGATCACAGGTTTGAGCCGCCCCACCCCTTAGCAACTTAGTGAGACATTGTCTCAAAAATAAAGAATACAAAAATGGCTAGGGATGTAGCTCAGTGGTAAAGTGCCCCTAAGTTCAATCCCCAGTACCAAAATTTTATGTGTGTGTGTATATATATATACACACACACACACACACACACACACACATTTCTTAATATGTTGCATGTTTGACACAAATAGAATGCTTATTAAATATTGTAAATAAGATCATTTTTCTGTATAGAGAGGTTCTGAGTTGTGTGGGCATTTTGAAGACGTCAATAATACAAAAGTACCACGAAGAATGAACCAAGTAAAAAGGTATTGCAGACATCAAAATTGGACTAATTTAGCTTGTTTTCTTTATTTTTCTTGAATATTTTCATCAAGAAAGAATTCTCTACATTAGAAATTTGCAGCTTTATGGTAAATGTATTTATGTATTAATTCTTTAATTCTGTATTGTTTTATTCACACACAGAACACACACACAGAGAGACTTAAATTATTGTTACCTCTCCCTTTACAGATGTGAAATTATCAGAGTCAAGGTCAAGTTGTTCAATGTTTTTGTGCCCTGGCCTAACCAAGGGGTGTAGCCAAAGTCGGTCAGAAAGCCTGTGAGGTGGGGTGGGGACAGCCCTGCACGCCTTCTGTTCTGAGTTGGTAGACAAAAGGTGGCTGCCAGGGTTTCCTTCTAAGCCACCCAATCTGGGTCACGGTTGGTCATCATTTTTGTTCTTGGTATGATGTTTTGAAGCATGTATCTTTCACTGCCCTTTACAAACTGCCTCACTCGAGAAAGCGCCTGTCTCTTACAAAAACCTTTTCCTTTCCTTTTTTCCCTTTTTCTCTCGGGAAAGATCACAGACATGAAAAGGAAGCGAGTCCCGTGCTTAGAGCAGAGCAGAAGGGCGTCGAGTTGGGGTTCTTGCACTTGCTGTTTGACTTTGTGGATAGAATTGATGATATTTTATAAGCTTTCAAATTTCACTGGTAAAGAAGACATCTCCCACCAGCCTGCAGGCAGGATAGAGAGCATTCAGTTCATGAAATAATAACAGTGAAGATATCAGGGTTTTTCTCTTGTGAGAAAAAGATGAGAAAGTCCTGGTCACAGCCCTTGCAGCACTCCCACGTGGTTTGCTGACCTTTTATACTCATCCCCCCCCCCCTTTGCTTTTAAAGTTCAGCAAGTCAGTTCAGACCGAATTGTGCTGCCACCCACAGAGTGTTAGAGTCAGTGTTGTTTGGCTGAGATGAGACCATGGCTTTCCTTGTCTTTTTGTCCTGGTGATTGAATCCAGGGGCACTTTGTCACTACGTTGCTTAGGGCCTCACTAAGTTGCTGAGGCTGACCTCAAACTTGGGATCCTCCTGCCTCAGCCTCCTGAGTTGCTGGTACTACAGGCCTGTGCCTCTGTGCTCAGCTTTATTTCTCTTGACTTTTAAAGCTATAATATCCTAAAGTTTTTTATGTACACCACCCCTGAAAGATGTTGATTTCGTTGTTTAAAAAACATGAAAAGTTTTGAGAGCTTATTTGAGTACATTTTGCATTCATTTTTAGAGCTCCTGTGAATTGCCAAATTCTTACCTCAGTGTTTGTTAACCCCCGGCCCTTACAGAATTCATAGTCTAGAAAGGGAGACACATAGTAATAATAAAAATAATATAATAATGATGAAAATTACTACCTATTTTCTCTGTGCCAGCCATTAGTCCGAGTCCTTTATATGTATCACTTTGTTTAATCCTTATAATTACACTATGGGATTGCTAAAGTTTGAGTCCCTGTCTTATAGATGAGGAAACAGAGGCACAAAATCATGAATTATTTATACAAGCTAATTGGTACAAAGCCTGATTTCAGGGAGATATGTAAAATTTTAGAAAATAGATAGTAAACTGAGTTTTTGAAATCGGGTAGATTTGGAGAACACAGGATAACTACATAGCTGGTTCAGTATCACAGGAACATGAGAAAAAAATTAGGGGTTAAGTCCTAGGCAAAGGATGAAGGCAAGGGATGGAGGCAGTTAATGCACCAGGATAAGCAGTTCAGCTTTTATTCTGTTGTGCTAGGAAGCCGCTAAAGGTTTCAAACAGAGTGGTGATGAGATCAGCAGTCTGGTTTACAAAGATCCTGGGCAACAATGCTAGGAATAAGCTGATGAAAGAGCTGAGAACAGGGCTAGTCCTGCTGGAGCTGAGGTCAAGTGAAGAAAGCCTCAGTTAAGAGACAAATGGAAAGTTGACCAACACGAACAGTATTTTGGAAACCCTAAGACAGACAAATAGTAAAACTTGGGGACTGAGCAATAGTGAGACACTCAGGGCGAATCTCATGAACTGACTAGTGATACTGGGTGATCCCTAGTACTACTTCACCAGACAGGGAATACAGCAGGAGAAGCCAGCTGGGGAAAGAGGAATGAGCTCAGAATTGGATTAGGTTGAACTGTAGACTACGTAGGGTCATCTGGGTAGAAAAACCCAACAAGTGACTAAAATATCAATCACAGGAATGATGGCCAGACTGAAGACCCAGACTCAGGGACCATCAGCTAAAACCAGACAGCTGAAGTTGTAGGTGTAGATGTGATCACTGAGCAAACCAAAGACAAAGCCCTGGGTCAGCGGCATTGGGTAGAAGAGGAGGAAGAGAGGCTGTCATGGGGTAAACCAGGAAAGACAGGATATCAATGCCCAGTTATATAAGACATCAAGCTGAGTGTTTTGGGTAGGAAAAGGATGAATCCTATGCATGGTATTGGCATCAAGAGTATCAAGAGGGCTGGGGATGTGGCTCAAGCGGTAGCGCACTCGCCTGGTATGCGTGCGGCCCGGGTTCGATCCTCAGCTCCACATACAAACAAAGATGTTGTGTCCACCAATAACTAAAAAAAAATAATAAATATTTTTAAAAAAAAAAAAAAGAGTATCAAGAATGAAGAGTTTTTGGTTGGTTGGTTAATTGATTTTGTTCCTGGGATTGAATCCAGGGGTGTTCAACCACTGAACTACATCCCCAGCGCCACCCCCCTCCCATTTTTTTTTTTTTTTTGTTTTGAGATTAGATCTTTCTAAGTTGCTGAGGGCCTCACTAAGTTGCTGAGGCTAGCTATGAACTTGTGATTCTCCTGCCTCAGCCTCCTGAGTCGCAGGGATTATAGACATGCGCCACTGCACCCAGCTAGGAAGCAGTCTGACTGCAGTGGTTGAGTTGGTGAGATGAGGAAGGATGAGAAGGAATGGTGAATGAAAAAGGAGCCCCCTCCCGCACCAAGAAGCTTAATTATAGGAGGATAGAGATGTAGAAAAGAGAAGCATTTGAAAGGAGTGCTTTTTGTTCCAAATACTGGGAATGTGTATATAGGTCCATAAGCGAAAAGGAAAGTGCCAAGAGACAAAAAAAAAAAAAAAAAAAAAAAAGTTAACAGAATTATATGGGTATCAGAAGTGGGACGGGCAGGTTAGACATGACAGTTTGCTTATTTTTTTTCTTATCATTATGAAAATATTATTCCACAGTATTTAATAATTCTAAGATCTCATAGTTCCCCCACCCCAGTTTATTTCACACTCAGTTTTGAGGTGAATAATAAAGGAAAAAAAATCATAGGAGAAAATTTATTAGGCTGTTTGAGAATTTCAGTTATACTTCCTTTAGGAAATGAAGTATTGAGAGTTGATTTAGAGAGGGTTTGTTTTCTAAAGAAAAAAACTCCTCTTCGTTACTAAATGCACTTATCTAATCTCAGTTACACTGAACTAAAATTATGAACTTTATAAAAAATTTTAGTCTTCTGTGGATCTGTATCTGTCACATTATCGATGTATGTATGTGTATAAGCATGTGTGTGTGCAAATTTTTTTCCATACTATATATCACATTTAAGGCTCTGTGCATACTAGGCAAGTGCCCTGCCATTGAGTCACACCCCAGTGCCCTCAAGTAATATTTAATGTAAAGTGATAAGAGAAAAATATCCCTTTAAACAGCATCAGGACTTAAAATTATATTAAAATACCACATTTTTAAAAACTGGATAGTATTTGTAATTGTGGGGTGCGTGGTCACCCAGGAAGATGACGCCAAGTGCAAGAAAGTCAGGCAAAGCACCGACTCCTAGAGACTGACCCACAGGTTTTAGGAGAGGAAGGAGAAAGAGGTTGCCCACTCCCTCTCTCAAGTCTCGAGTTGGGGCAGAGAGAGTTCCTAATTATTACTAAATAAGATATTGTAATAAGATAATATAGATTGGAAATATCAGCCAGAATGTTCCATCTGAACCTGTTTTCTGTTGCTACACAATACAACCATCCCATTCAACAAGAAGACACCGTCTTTCCTCTGGATCTTTTCCTGTTTCCTTTCTTTTGATCATTTATTATATGCCACCTGCTAGTTGAGGCAGGAGATGATCATAGCTAATGCCATGTGCCAAATACTGTGTCTGTCAGCATATTAAGACAATACTATAAGATTGCTGATGTTATCAGATTCCATTTGACAGTGCATGAGCCAACACAGAGAGGTGCAATGACTCACCCAAAGTCACATAGTCAATAAGTGGCAAAGCTGGACTCCAAGCATGTGCTCTGCCTCCATAGTCCACACAGCCGTAGCGCTGCTCCACTCCTTCATTTCACTGGTTGAAGCTGCAGCCTGATCAGTAATAGATGTCAACATCCACCACTTGGTAATCAATAGAGGGGAAAGTGAAAGAAAATTATTAAAGACTCTGAGGTGCATTTTGCAGGGTTTTATATATCCCTACTCAGGTTTGCCCAAAAAAGAAAAGGTTTTATTTCAGAGTATAATGATATCATAAGTGAGGTAGCACTGGACAAAGAGGCAAAATTGCTCAAGAAAGGCTGGGTGCAGTGGCCCATGCCTGTAATCCTAGTGACTTGGGAGGTTGAGGTAGGAGGATCGCAAGTTCAAAGCCAGCCTCAGCAACGGCAAGGCACTAAGTAACTCAACAAGACCCTGTCTCTAAATAAAATACAACGATAGGGCTGGGGATGTGGCTCAGTAGTTAAGTGCTCCTGAGTTCAATCCCTGGTATAAAAAAAAAAAATTCTCAAGAAAGAACAGTTGATCTTTTCCAACATTTATTACTGCTAGGTGGAAAGGATTTCTCAAATCACATCTCTCCCGGTGTATCCATACAAGGTACCATCTTATATGGGAATGGCAACCCCTACCCACAGTGAATCCAAGTGCAAGTTGAATCTTCTTGACCAGGCACACACATCTTTAATAAAATGCTCCTTTAGTGTTTATGGAATAGTAAAAAGATTAGTCTACCAGAGCACAGTGAACAAGGGAAAGAATAGAAAATGAGATCAAAGATTATATAGAAGGGGACAGGGGAGGCAGGGGAGACCTAAATCAGGTAAGTCCTAATAGTATAATGGCAGGGTTTTACCAAGAGTAAGATAGGAAGCTTTAAGAATAAGTACAAGCTATTTGTTGGAATATTTAAAGTGATTCAATTCTCCACAAATCTAATGCATTTAACACACCAGCCTTTGGAAATGGTAACATGTTACTTAAGCAAGTAGTCTAAAAACTTGAAGAGCTCTTAAATATTTAGATTTTTCAAATATTATCAATATTGTTTTGACCTCTTTACCTAACACTGAACTTGAGAATAAAGTTACTTCAGTTAAACTAATTGTACTAAGAAATGATTGCACAAACTACATTCAAATCTCCCTTACCAAGCAGCATTCTGGTCATAGGTGCACCATCTGATTCCTCAGTTCCAAGAAAGAAGAACCCTGCAAAGTAGGCAAACAATTCTGATCACCAAAAAAGGGATATCCTCAGTCATGCATGAAGTGGCTTTGGGGTGATAAGCCCGTCTCACACTATGTGGTTCTGGTGCACTTGCTGGGGAGAGTCTGGGCAGCATGAGTGCACTCACAGGTTGGTTTGGGGATGGGGTTTGATCAGAGGCAGGTCTACAGGGCAGTACATCCCTGGTAAGTCACCCTCACCTTTGGCTTTGGCTATGGCTGTGGTCTGGGCATCCCCTTTTCAAATTTAAAGTGACCCATTTGTGGGGCCACCATAAAGGCACATGCCATCATATGTGAGATTTAGACTCATGAAAATATGAACCTTTCTCCTTCGATCACTGCTTAGAAATGTGGCAATAAAAGGTTCATGTTCTGTCTTTCCGTGAGCTGGTGCTTCCTGTGTCATGAACAGAGATTGAACAGGGTCCCTGAAATTGGGCAGTGGTCTCTCTTACAATGATTGTCACCATCTAGAAAAGGATCCAGAATATCCTTATTTTTTTTTTCAAATAATGATATAGATTTTCTTTGCACACACACACAGGGAGGGAGAGAATGAAAGAATGAACTTATAACCCTTCTCCCCCTCCACCCCATCCTGGCTTACTCATCTGAGAAAAGACGGTTGCTTTGTCTAAATCGGTGATTTTCACACTGTGAAACTCAAGTGAGGACACGGGGAAACTTGAACTAGAGCAGATTCACCTAGATCAAGTTCAGACTTCTGCAGCTACCAGCACTCAGAGCAGTCTCTTCCTTGGTAGTGTTTCTGTGACTCTGTCTCCATCATGCCTTCTGAACATCCTCAACCTTGCCTTATCATTTAGACTTTTTTCCCCCTAGACTTTAAACATTTAGAGGGTAGTCTAGGGTGCCCATAAAACACTCTCTGACTCTCGCCAGGCAGTCAGTGGATTAGCCTGTCTTGAACAGTTATTACGAGACTAAAATGAACTAATACAAGTGAGAACTCTGGGGAAAACTAAGTAACTATTTTTATGTGAAGTGGTATTGTTATTTTTAATTACAACTAGCTCTGGGAATGATCAAGTGTAATTTTTTTATAGAGAGATGAGAAAACATTTTTTTCCGCTAAAAAAAAAAGGCTAAATAATAATTTTGCTTCTATTTAGGATAGCTGTTGCTAAAAGTGTACTTATGCTGTTTCTTTTTGGAAAAAAAATATATATATATATAATTACAGATGGGCTACACACCGCTACATGTGGGCTGCCACTACGGAAACATCAAGATTGTTAATTTCCTTCTCCAGCATTCTGCAAAAGTCAATGCCAAAACAAAGGTAAGCTCCCTTCTCCCTCCTTTCCACCAAAGTTGTTTATTTTGTATCTGAGAAAGTAAGAGTCATTTATTCCATCTTTCTTCCACAGAATGGGTATACACCATTACATCAAGCAGCTCAACAGGGACATACACATATAATAAATGTCTTGCTTCAGAACAATGCCTCCCCCAATGAACTCACTGTGGTAAGCTTCACGCCCGTGTAAGGGAAGAAGGAGGAGATAGTGCGACCTGGACTCTTCTATATTTTTCATTGAATACACATGTTGCCTTTTCTATTGATAGGCATAAACAGCATTCAGAAGAATAATGGGAAAAGGGCAATACTCATATCGCTGTGAACTATTCAGAGAGAGATCTAATTAGTGTTTCACACTTTAAAACTATTAATTGTGTTGCCATCAAATATAGGAAGTACATATGTAAGGAAAAAAAAATGGGTCTGTTTCATTGATTGCTTACTGAGGACCTTGCTCTTGGATTCCATGTGTAGCTGCCCAGACTTGGCCAATGAGTAGAAACAGGTTAGGTGGGTTTTGTGTAAGGTATGTCTCTAACAAAAGCAAACAATGGATAGGTCTGATAAGACACTCACCTTCACATTTTGTGTAGGCAAAACGTGTGGAAGGAGTCTCGTTAATTCTTTGTCTGTGTTCTCCCATTGCCAGAATGGGAATACCGCCCTTGCCATTGCCCGGCGCCTTGGGTACATCTCTGTGGTTGACACCCTGAAGGTAGTGACAGAAGAGACCATGACCACGACTGTAAGTAATGGATACAGAGCCTTGTTCCCCTGGAAGCCAGATCTCAGGCTAGAATTTTATTGGGCTTTTCTAAGATGAACTTTCATTGTACCATTCAGACTAAGTGCCATGTTTCAAATTGTTATCATT
This sequence comes from Ictidomys tridecemlineatus, assembly GCF_052094955.1. Taxonomy (NCBI): domain Eukaryota; kingdom Metazoa; phylum Chordata; class Mammalia; order Rodentia; family Sciuridae; genus Ictidomys; species Ictidomys tridecemlineatus. Next base: position 60,318,379 of record NC_135477.1, read on the forward strand.
GTTGGTAGTCAGGATACTGAAACTCTCATTCCTGATATGAACAAAACTTTGAAATGTTGAAAATACCTTTTTAAAAGTTGCACGACACCAGGCTTGATGGCACATGCCTGTAAGCCTCGCCACATGGGAGGCTGAGGCAGGAGGATCAGAGGTTTGAAGCCGGCTTCAGCAACTTTGTGAGACCAGAAGCAACATAGTAAGATCCTGTCTCAAAATAAAGAAGTCTGGGGATGTAGCTCAGTGGTAAAGCACTATTGGGTTCAGTCCCCAATACCAAAATAGAAGTTTCCTAAAGGGCTGAGATGTCGCTTAATATGCAAATAATACATGGTTACATATTGTTTTTAAAAATCGTATATTTTTTAAACAATTACAGTTAGGATCAAAATTGGTTTTGATCACCATTCTCTCTATACTTTGTCCACTTCAGCTTTTATAGGAAACAATAATACAATGTTTTGTTAAATTTTAAAGTAACTCTTCAGCAGGAGATTCTATTGCATCAGATACACTTTAATAAGCTGCAGCCTCTAGGATAAATCTTTTCACTTTAACCCCATCTGGAACCTCTGAACTGCATTAGGATTTGATAACTTTGGAACCAAGGGCAGATACTACTCCATGTCCGAAGCCTATTTGAGTTATTCCTGACTCTGACTTAACATGTAGCCTTGAGATGAAGGCTGTACAATGTAATTTGAGGATTCTGGAACATTTCTGGTTATCAGTTCAGTCTCCTTTTCCTTTCTATCACCTCCCAACTTGAAGGGAAGTATAGTTGGTTCATCCAAATCATTTTGTGTACATGGTGCTTTATATTAAAAAAGCCATAGCCTAGGAGTGTCTGTAGCTACTGTAGATTGAGTGATTTGGCAATGTACAGGCTTTAGAAATTAAAAAATAAGCCTGTTGCTCATAAGAGAGAAATTGTACAGTTTGCAAGAAGGAAAACAGTTATTTTAAAGGACTTACAGCAGGGGTTATCAACCAGGATACATTTCCAACTTCAAGATGTAGTTTATCTAAGCAATAAATTCCCATATGTTGATTCATATACTTCTTGAGTATTTCATCTTCTTCTAACATGTTATTAAACTCTCAAGTAAAAGAGTTTAAACAAACAATGTTTATTAGCCTTAATTTTATAGATATTCCATGTAGCTCTCTGTAGGATGGGGAAGGAGGGAGGAGGAAGACAAGCTATTTAACAATGACCAAGTGTCACTATGCTATATAAGATTTAAAGTCATTTCAATAAATATGTCTGCTAGTTCAGTATGAGAGAATTGAAAGTAGTAAAAATTGTTCAAAATGCAAATCTTATTCTATTAAATTACTTACCCACTAACAAAATACAAAATGTTTCTTTAAAATAATAAAGAACAAAAGCATTAAGAGAATGTAGAGTTATAGATGAAGTAAAGCTATAGCTTTAGAAAATCTTCTGAAAGGTAGAGAAAGGTCTCAAGACTCAGGTTGCCCTCAGAAGCTGTAACATGTAGAGAGGAGTGCCATTCCACTTTGTGTCATCAGGAGACTTGGTTGGTAAATTTCTGTGAGAGAAAGACACTGTGCATGCTAACAGGAAAGGTCCAATTTGCCTAAGGAAGAAAACAAGGCTTCCACCAGAGGAACTGCTCACATTGATTAGAAAGGCCATCACAGTCTTTAAGGCTTAGCCCAGCACTGCGGTATTTGAGACTTTATCTTATAAACTAAGACACCACCTTATCAGACCAGCTTTAGCACTTACATGTCAACTAACTTACAGCTGATGCAGTCTAGGTTAGTGTCTTTAATCTTAAACTAGTAAACATAGACTGACCTCCACCACAGGCGTCATCTTCCTGCAGCTACATACTAGCTCCTTGGGGTCATTGCCTCTTATAAGAATAGTTGAGTCTTTCCAAGCCTTGAAAACAACAATGCCTCATCCAGGAGAATAACATATGATGTGGCAGTTCTGAGAAAGATGCTTTAGTAAATGAGGTCACAATCATGACAGCATAACAGACTGAATGGAGAGAAACTGAACTTTAGAAAATGTGATTCCTATCTTTTTTGTTTTTTTGGAGGGAACAATTACAAGGATTGAACTCAGGGGTACTTGACCACTGAGCCACGTCCCCAGTCCTATTTTGTATTTTATTTGGAGGCAGGCCCTCACTGAGTTACCTAGTGCCTCACTTTTGCTGAGGCTGGCTTTGAACTCATGATCCTCCTGCCTCAGCCTTCTGAGCTGCTGGATTACAGGTGTGTGCCATCACACCCAGCTTCCTATCTGTTTTTAATTGCATTATTTAAAATGTTTTTTCCAGAAGCTAAAGCTGAATACCTTTTGCATATGAATATCAGTTGCTAATATAATTCTTTAATAAAAGGAATCAGAGCTCCTTGGAGACCTGGATGAGTCTAGAACTAGAAAAGGAAATATACAGAATGGGCCTAGAACATCTTATAGTGCCCTCAAGTAGGGAATAGTCTCCCACTACCACCCCAAATAAATGAACAGCAAATACACACACACTGTGTTTGGGATATATCACAGGGACAAATGAATCAACTGCAAGTTCCCAGTAGTCAAAGGTAGAATAATTTGAGCAAAAATAAATAAATCAAATAGTATTGGGGTTTAGGGCAAAGTGTAAAACAAATATCCTTAAGTCCATACTCATATAAATAAATGAAACAAATGGAAAGAAGACACAAATTTCTTAGGCAGAAGAATTCCAAGTAATTTATCAGAGTACTTCACTCTCAAGGAAGTGTAGAACATAATTCCCCACTGCTTACATATGGGCTGAGCATTGTGATTTAACACCACACACACACACACACACACACACACACACACACACACACACACAGAGGCAGGAAAACAAAGTCACTTTACAGTAGAGAAACCTGACTAACGCTGCCTCAGCGAGATGATCAAGGTCAACATCAAGTCATAAATCCTGTCAGTGGTACGTACCTTTGATGTGTGATTAAAAACTGGCGCTTCACCTCTGCGATTTTCCTCCCCAAAACTTCTAGCCCCACTCAAATCATAAAAGAAAATGCAAGACAAACCCCAGTTGGGTGATAATTACATAAAATACCTAACCAATATAACTCCAGGCTATCATGGTCATCAAAACCACAGAAAGTCTGAGAAACTGTTACAGCCCAAAGAAGCCCAAAGAGACACAACAACTAAATATAATGTGTGCTATCCTGGATGAGATCCTGGGATAGAAAAAGGACAGTAGGTAAAAAAAATAAAGGAAATATGAATAAAATACAAACTTTAATGTATTAATACTGTTTCATTATTTGTGACAAATATATCATCCAAATACAAGATTTTAATGATCAGGGAAACTTGGTGTGGGGTAGATGAGAACTCTCTTTACTATCTACATAATTTTTCTGTAAATCTACAACTATTGTAAATTAGAACTTTTTTAACCCTTTATTTTAGTGTTATCCACTGGAAGAGGCACCAAATAATGTCTTGTTTCAGCATAATAACTGGGCTGGCAGTATAAATTACATTTAGCAATTATCCCTAAGAAATAATATATTCCCTTTCTTATTTTTAATGTGACTTTTAAAAAATTTAAATGCATGTCTTTGTAACTCTTACCCATTAGCTTTTCATATTCTCGAAATTAAAAGGCAACTTATTTTTAAATAAATTTGAAAATTTTCAACAAGTAATGCTGATGGGGTTTTGGGGGTGGAAATGATCTATAAATACGAAGTTGTCAGAGAACGAAGAGTCATTAAGGCCCCTGTTCTGTAATGTGCTGTTTGTTCTTTAAAATAAACACCACCACCCCCAACCCTGATGGAAGGCCCCCACCGCCTACCCAAGACTCAGTGCCAAACCTGCACATCAAGATGCATGGCCATAGTAGAAAAGCCTCCCCAGAGGCCTGGGATCTGGCTTATTTGAGGCTTCCACCACCCTCTAGCCTGATCCCAGGCTGCCAGGGCTCTCTTAACTGACCCACATTTCCAGCCATCTGCTCAGCAGCAGTGTCTACTAAGGCACCTTCAAAAACACCAATCTGTTCTTTAAAATTTTTTGAAGTTAAAATGATCCTGAAAGTACATTAGTTCCCCTTTTTCAGGCACATACTTGTAAAAATTATGTAATTTATGCAATTTGAATTATTTGATGTATCTCAGGAATTAAAAGTACACATAAGAGGAGAAGACAAAGTAAGTGGGAATCTTGGTGTTACCGCTGTTGACAGGTGACAAGTCCTTGCTTTCCCATTGTTGAAGAATAACACCAGAGAAGCACACCAAGGTGAGGTCAGAGTAGAAATTAGAAGTTTATTAAAGGACAGCAGAAAAGATTTCTCCCGGAGGAAGAAGGGGACCCAAGAGGTGGAATCCGTGGAAGTGCAGTTGTTTCCCCTTTTTATAGTTTTCAGTGATGGAATGTAGGTTGGAAGGCCCGAGGGGTGGGACACAGGTGGGCCAAAGAAGTAATCTGGGCAGGAAGGACTTCATTAACACTTCTTTGGGATGGGCAATCTCCAAATCTGCTGGGGCTGTTCATTAACATTTCTTTGGGATGGACTTTGGGCCTAGGGCTTTTCTTGGGACTTCATTAATATTTCAAGAGTTGCTCAACTTTTCCAGAAATTCATTCTCAACATGGCCTCCATTTTAGATTTCACTGGATATTAGACCCAATTTACCTAACGACACTGACTGCCTAATTTTAAATCTGGCTTCATTGGCACCATTAATAAAGACATTTCTTGCTATTATTTTGGCTTATCTTCAGCCAAGACCTTTAGTGGTTGTTAGTCAACTTTTCATGGTTGTGAGAAAATCAACTTGAAAGGAGGAAATTTTCATTTTGACTCAGTGTTTGCAAGGTTTCAGCTACATGGTGGCCTGGTCCCATTGCCTTGGGCTGTTGCAATAAAAAACATGGCAGGGAGCACCTGGTAAAGCAAAGCTGCTCACCTCGTGGTGGCCAGAAAGCAGAGGGAGAGACCCAGAAGGGAAGAGGCCTGGGACAAATTATACCCTTCAAGGTCCTGCCTTCAGTGGTCTACTTTCTCCAACAAGGCTCTACCTAGTTGGCCCTAACATTGATGTATTCATCCATCAGTGAGGTCAAAATCCTAATGAATGAATGAGTTCCCCAAGTCTTCCAATTTAAACACTGTTGCATTGGGGACCATGCCTTGAGTGCTTGAACTTTGGGGGGACATTAAGTATCCAAACCAGCCTAGGTATGATGGAACATGTCTGTAATCCCAGCTACTCAGGAACCAAAGGAGCAGGAGGATCACAAGTTTGAGACCAACCTGGGCACCTGAGTGAGACTCTGTCTCAATATTAAAAAGAAAAAAAATTTAAAAAGGCTAGAGATGAAGTTCAAACGTAGAATATCCCAGAGTTCAATTTCTGGTAAAAAAAAAAAAAAGGATAAAAAAGATCCAAACCATAAGTTACAATGGCACATTCCTCAGACCATGCAAAAGAACAACAAAGTGGATACCTTAAAATGCTCACACTAAAGTGACTGATTTTTTTTTTTTGTTACTAGACGATCACAGAGAAGCACAAAATGAATGTTCCAGAAACGATGAATGAAGTTCTTGATATGTCTGATGATGAAGGTATGAAAATGTCCTTTGAGTTCATATTAATTATGACTAACTGTGTTTTTGTTGGTTCTTGGAAAAAGTTCATTGCAAAAGTGGGGAAATTTTGAAATGTTTTGTTGTTGTATCAGGAATATGTATTTTTCATACACTTATATTGTTCGCTTAAATCATGCAGTTCGTAAAGCCAACGCCCCTGAAATGCTCAGTGATGGCGAATATATCTCAGATGTTGAAGAAGGTATTTGCAAATTTTTACTGTGATGAAACCTAACTACCAGCTTTATCTTTCATTTCTTATCTTTGAAATGTAACACTTCCTTGAGTTACTAACTTTTCAAATCCTCTTGAGATTATTAATTTGTATATTTATTTAAAGAATGCATATTTAGTACTCGTCTTAAGTCTCACTCTTTGAACCCATTTTCCAACTTTAAAACAGAAAACTGTCACTAATTATCTGGATTATTTTCTATTTGTTTCTGTCAAGCAGAAAACTGATGTTTGTATTGTTTTCATCTGAAATCTAAAAAGGGAAAATTGATTAATATTTATAGTTAAAATATTTTATAAAATAAGAAGAGGTGTCCTTACAGGTAAGTTATCAAATGCCGTTCTAAGATTTATTCTAAGTTTTGCTGTAAAAATTCCTTTTGATATTGAGCCAATAGTGAAAACTCAACCTGAACAAAAGTATTTCCAAGATATAAACGTTTAGCAATGATTTGATTAAGAGACCAAAATATGATTGTAGCTATACTTTATGTGTTTAAAGAATCCATTTGTGCCTTAATTAAAACACCATGCTTGGGGCTGGGGAAGTGGCTCAAGCCGTAGCGCGCTCACCTGGCATACGTGTGGCCCCGGTTCAATCCTCAGCACCACATACAAACAAAGATGTTGTGTCTGCTGAAAACTAAAAAATAGATATTAAAAAATTCTCTCTCTCTCTCTCTCCCCTCTCTCTCCTTTCTCTTTAAAAAAAAAAAAAACACCATGCTTTTGATCAGGTCAGAGATATATATAAATACATGAATACATGGCATGTCTACAAGATCTGTTGGAAAACTAGCATTTTTATAAGTGAATAAACATTGTAGGGATGGCAAATTTGGAGTTTCACAAAAATAATTGAAATGTTTACTGTTGTAGAATCTATATTATATTTAAGTTTCTTTCTTGAATCATTTAACTCTCTATGTACCCTTCTCACAGCACTTTTCCGTAGAATCCATCTTAGTGTTGCTGGTCTTTTTTTTTTTCCCTACCTACTTTAATTTTTTGGTTCCTTTGATTTACACAAATTTCACTGGAAACCTAAATAGTGGAAAAACCTGCCTGATCCCAGGTCATTTTAACTTTTTCAGTATTCAAGGATTGCTTATAACAAGTGCATTATGGCTGGGGACTGTGCACCCAGGAGAGCTAATGCTCTGTGATCTTCAGGGACCTGAGAGGACCTGCCTTGTTGTTCATAAATGTTTTGATAAATTTATAGGTTTTTAAAATTCATTTCCTTTCTTTTTCTCTAAAGCATTAGATAAATGTTCATCTCCCTTCTATCTCCAAGTAGATCATCTTTGTATCTGCATTAGGACTTTTAGAGTAATATGTCTAGCTGTCATACAGTGTACTGTCGAGCAACATTTCTGAGTAATAAATATTTTGGGTGCAGAAGATAAAACAGATTATATTCTTACAAGGAGATATATATGTGTATATATATGTGTGTGTGTGTGTGTGTGTGTGTGTGTATATACCCACGCACACACAAATATACAACATGTCAAAAGTTTGCTTTCAAATGAAATAATTGTGAAATATGACAAACAGACATAAAAAATGTATTGGTCTTTTAACAAAATATCCAAAGTTAGCCACACTGATGAGAGGCCAAGTTTGAATGGACTATATAACAGTCTTATATATGTAGACAACTGATAGAATAACTTCAAAATGAGATTCATTTTGAATCTCTAAATTTGAAGAAAATAGATCCAGCTATTTAACTAGAAATCACAATCATTTCCTTTCTCTCAACTTGCAAATTTGAAATTCAGAAATTTTAATTATATTTGTTTCACAGAGAAATTTTAAATTAAAGATTGAATTTAAAAATTCTTTTATTTCTTGTTTCATGGGTGTTTCCATGGACTATTGAAGTCAAGTTGATTTCACCATGTCATAGATTTTGATGTTGAAAGAATTTCTTAAAGGTCACTCAACCTGAACAAACATCTAGTGCTAGAACCTTTTTATTTGCTTAGAAGCTCTTTTTGCCTAAATGCCTCACAGGATGGAATTTCCCTGATTCTCAAAATGCCTAGTCAACTTTGAACAACCGCTGTCTTCAAAAATTCTCCATTTTATTGACCTTCCTATGGCTTCTAATAATTGATTCGGGCTTTGATATATTTGACTAAGTTCATGAGGGAACTGGGCCCTAAATGCTATTTAGAAATAAAAACTACATTTCCCATGTAACAGTTATTTAAAATAGGTTTCTTTTTCTTTTTTTCCCCCTCAGGCTTTTTTGTTCTTCCTCTGGGCACTTCATCTCCATTTCCTTCTGCTGTTCCCCTCCCCTCACCTACCTGGTCCCCTGTGTGCATTTCAACTTGTATATATCGATCTACAATTTAGGTGGTATTGAGCACAGTATTCTAGATGTAGCCTAATCAATTCAGAGTAGTGGGGCTACTACTTTCTCTATGGAAGATATTAAAAACCAATTATTGAAGACTAAGATTTTGGGGGAGTTAAAATAGACATTTAATTCAACTCACTGTTAGCTAAGATTCCTTACCTGAACTCTGCCAAGTCACATTTGCCTAGTCATGTGTTTATGTTGTTCTCGGATGCATAAATTAGCACTTCTATATTATTGCAAATCCCCAAACCAATCATTTTGAAATTTTTGATTCTAAAAAGACTCCTACAACTTTAATGACAGTTTTGACTTCTGACTCATTTGCCTGATGGTCTCGCCAGAGCTTTGTCATTTTAGTGGGATTTATTGCTGCCAGGTAGAGTAAGCCCTTATGCATCTGTGGCAAATGTTATCTCCATGAAACCACAGGCATGCTGTGAATAAATCTATCTAAAGAACTAGTGAGAGATCACCACATTGGTATCCCAGGATGCTGAGGTTTAACAGAAGCTTTTGGAAGCAAGTAAAAATAATAAGCAACATATAGTACTAGCTTATATTGAGAAAGAAGAATGAGTTTGTAATATGGAAAAATAAAATTTTAATCTTAACCTATAAAAATAGAGTGATTATCAAGAGATCAATGCCAAGACTGGTCTCTTTTCCTTTTTCTTCTTGGCTTTCTCCTTGTTCTTCTTTCTTCCTTTGTTCTACTAATGTTCAAATTAATTTCTCAAGAAAAACAAAACAAAAACAAAAACAAAAAAACAGAAGAAACCTAAGGAAAACCAGCCTCCACAATGTTATCATTTAACATTGAACAATGAGGCAGAGATACAGAGTAGAACAAAGGTTGCAGGGTCAGCGCTGAAGCCAAGCAGGTGGAGCAAAGACACAAAAGAACTTTATCTAGGTGTATTGTTAGCTCACAGGTATGCAGATGGGGGCACGTGGAGTCCTCTGAGGGACAGGCAGGTTTATAGGTCCTCAATGTTCTACTGTCTTTTGTCTCAGTATTTATTACATACACATTACCTTAATATACATACAGAAGCAATATCTTGATTCCAGTGCCAGTTAGATTCTTATGTTTTGCAATGCAATTTGCAATCTAAAAAGAAAAGAAATATGAAAGGAAGAAGAAGGGAGAAAGGAGAGAATACATGTAAGGACAATAGGGTAGGGAGAGACAGAAAGAGAGAAAGAAAATTGAGATTAAGGGCCAAGTTCTTCTAGTTTGGGTTGCCCTCCTAGGGGATTTCAAAGTGGCTTTGGCTCAACTTTGATCTTAAATTGCAAATCCCTGTAAAGTGTCTTTTGTAAATTGAAGTAAGTGTGTGTGTGTGTGTGTGTGTGTGTGTGGTGTGTATAATTTTAGCTTGCAGAATTCTAGTGGGATGGGGTATAATTACAGATTTAAAGAACTAGAGTAGATGGGACATAACGAGAAGTGCAATTAAGCCAGGCAAGTAAAAACCAAACAGGCAGCTCTATGAAATGTAACTCTACCAGGCAGGTTTATGAGACATCAGCCAAGGGAGACCAACCCTTGGCTGGGAAGAATCATCTAATTCTTAGCTACTGAAAAAAATTGATAGGGTTGCAAAATCTCTTTCAGGATCAAATCCACACACTGAATAGTAAAAGAAGAAAGTTAAAAGGCCAAGTGTAAGTGTGGTAGGAATACGTTTGATATAAATGATAAGCTGTGAAATTCAGTGGATAGTGGAGTGAGGGTGAGGAAGGGCATGCTCAGCTCAGCTTTGTGCCCAGGGGAAGTCATAATAATGAAGATCTGCCGATTTCCAAGAACTGAAGGGGCAGGTTGGGCTCCTGTGAGCCCAATCCTGCCATTACACTGGTGAGGAAGCAGAGCCACAAGGTTAGTGGCAAAGCTGGTCACGAGGACAGATCTGACACTGTGGTTTTAGATCGTTTCTTTCATGGTTGGTCTAACTTGTTCTGTGTTCTTATATACGGAACCCAAGAGCTCCTTGGTTTTTAGCTGCAGAAAGGCAGTATATTTAAGGTGGTTTGAGAAAAATCTGAATTTGAGTTTCAGTTTGACTTTCTGTGGCTGCAAGGCTTTGAAAATATTCCTAACAAATCTAGACCTTTCTTTGCAAATGTGGAATAAAAATAAACAGTACATTCAAATGACACCTCAGGACTGGAGGAGGTTTTTGGTTTTTTTCCTTTTTGGTAAATACAAAGTGCCATCCAATTATAAGGTGTGTGTACTTAAACATGTTTTTAAACCTCGTATTATCTCTGGATAAATGTCCCAGAGTGCTAAAGAGTAAAAAGAAAAAAAAAAAAATCTTTAACCTTTTTTACAGCTTCATGAAATTGGCTCTGTGGTTGAAGAAAGTTAAACAAGTTGCTTTCTTAAAAGGCTTCTCTTTGAATCTTTGAGAGAATCACAGTAGCACGTAATATATGGCAAACATTTGCCATGGGACAGCTCTGTTCCCAGGCTCTTGGAGAGACTAGTGTTCCTTTAAAAACACTTTGGGAATTGCTCTATTCTGGTCAAGTAGAAAGAACCTAAGTTATTCAAGTAAATCTACTTTTTAGTCTATACCATTTGTACAATGAACAGTTAATGGCTGTAGAATGTCCTAAAATAAATACTAGCATAAGGAGATTGCAAAAATTTGCCACTTTTTGATTATGTATCTATTAGCTCCACCATTTAGAATCTGAGTGTCTTTGTAGCCTTAAGCCGCCATCTCTCTCCATATCTTACTGTTCTCATTTGTAAAACAGATATCTACTGCATTGATTCTGGCAAAAGACAAATACTGTAGTTAGCATAGTGAGTTTAATAAATGGAACATGTGCTGGGCGCAGTGGTACAAGCCTGTATTCCTAGCAACTTGGGAGGCTGAGGCAGGAGGATCACAAGTTTGAGGTCAGCCTGACTTAGCAAGACCTTCTCTCAAAACAAAAATGACTGGGGGTATGGTTCAATGGTAAATAGACCCTGGATTCAATCCCAAGTACCTCTTGCTACAAAAAAAGGGGTAGGGGATAAATATGCACCTAAATAAGGAACACATTCATATTCTTGGAAATGAAACTCTGTCACAAGATAATAATAATAATTTTTTTTTTCAAGAATTTAATGAGGAAGGGGGGATAGTAGAGAATAGGACTGACAGACTGACAGCAGAATACATCAGACACTAGAAAGGCAATATGTGAATCAATGGAAGGGTAACTGATGTGATACAGCAATCTGTATATGGGGTAAAGTTGGGAGTTCATAACCCACTTGAATCAAACTGTGAAATATGATGTATCAAGAACTGTGTAATGTTTTGAATGACCAACAATAAAAAAAAAAAAAAGAATTTAATGAAACTACCAAAATGGGCTTTCCTCTGACTGGCTAAAAGAAGTATGCAATTCAAAGTAGAAATTCAAGTTCAATAAATATAAACATAATTTTGGATAGATTTTAGGAACTCAAATGATTTTGGTAAATGCATCAGCATATTCTCAATTAGGAGAGAATAAATAGGATTTGGTATGATCCAATACTCAAAACAGAAACAGGAATTGCTTTGGGAAGTGTGAAATGGAATCTTAAGAAAACCGCCAGAAAAAATAAATACTCCTTAGAACCTTTTGCCAAAAACCTAGACTATCCTGCTACCCAAATCTGCTAATCATCCTAATAAGTAAATAGGACTATTATGTTATTAGCTAAACAGGTCTGGAAAGAGGCCATAAAGATTAGCTTCCCTCAGGTGTACCAAAAATTCAGGTGTGTATGTGTCTGTGTCTGTGTGCGGTGGTTTTGTTTTTTGTGGTCCTGGGAACTGAATCCAGGAAATTGTTTACCACTGACCTATATCCCAGCCCTTTTTATTTTTATTTTGAGACAGGCTCTTGCTAGGTTGCCCTGGCTGGCCTCAAATTTGCTGTCTCCTACCTTAGCCTCCCAAGTCACTGGGTTTACAGGCATGTGCCACTGTGCCTCGACACTGTGGGGTGTTTTGTTTTTGCAGTGCTGGAGATTGAGCCCAGGGCTTTTGCACATGCTAGGCAAGCATTCCACCATTGAGCTTCACCCTGAGTACCAGGAGTGGTGGTGATATTGTCATTGCTAGTTTTAGCAGCAACGGAAATTGTTCTTCACACCAGGTCCGGTGGCACATGCCTATAATCCCAATGACTCAGGAGGCTGAGGCAGGAGGATCATAAGTTCAAAGCCAGCAATTTAGCAAGACCTTGTCTCCGAATAAAATATTTTTAAAAGGGCTGGGGATATGGCTCAGTGATTAAGTGCCCCTGGTTTCAATCCCTAGTACCCCCCCAAAAAAAATGTTCTTCACCTTAAATTTTATCATTCTAGGACTAACTTTTAAACACGTCACTTTGCTTTTTGTCTGATATTTCTCTGTTTATAATTGGTCCTACATAGTTGCATGCATCTGGCAATGATGAAGTCATAATGGTAACTTTTTGAAATGCCAGAAGGAAAGACCAAATTTCATTCTCTAGTAAATACAAGAATTGAGTATGATGCTTGGCACATGACAGAGCTTCAGTACATGTGTGGTTGGGTGTTTAGAAGGAAAGGGAGACCCAAAGGAAAGATATGGTACTTGTTTCTAAGACTAGGGTAGAGGATGTACCTGCCATATTCCTTCTTTCCATTAAACCCTTTTGTCACTGAGAGTTTTATAATGATTCTCCCCAGGTGCATTTGTATCTTAAAAATGGTTAATGGACATAAAAGAATTTCCAGCTAAAGAAAATGATCTGTTTACTGTGACAGGGCTTTACTCTAAAACAAAGTCTATTGTGTCTTTGATATCCTCTCTTTGCCATTGGAGTTGTTTAGAGATTTTCACCCATACTCTCCACTTCTCTAATTATGCACATTTCCAGTTAGATTCTCAGATAATTCATCAAGCCCTAAACATACCCTTCCAAGAAAGTGTTTCTTTCTACCCTTCCCCATCTGGTAATGGCTTCCCCAACCCAGACAGAGCCCATGAGTTACATGACCTCTCCCTCTTCTTACCACTCATATCCAGTCCAGCAAGTCACATCTGTTCTACTTCCAGAATATATCTCAAATCCCTCTTTTCCTGTCCATCTCCATTGACACCACCCTAATCCAATACACCAACATTTGTCTCAGGGGATAGGCAGAGGCTTCCTTTATTGTCTCTAGTTGTCTCAGAGACCCAGCTTTCTGCATAGTATCCACAGCAGTCCTTTAAAAGTATCAGTTGGATCCTATTATTCCATTCCCCAGCTTAAAACCCTCCAAAGCTTTATAGTTATACTTTTAAGATTCCCTCATGCTCTTGCATATAATTTTAGTTCATTCATTTCCATTACGGCCTATTGTGCTGTAATAAATTTACTCACTTCTACTGTTGTGGGTTGACTCCAGTTTGAGACTGTTGGAAACAAACCCTTCTTAAATGTCTCCTGGTGCACATGAACATACACTTTTGTAGGGTTTAAATCTATGAGTATAATTACAGGGTATAGGTTACACAAAGACAAGAGAATTCATCACAATCAGGGATCAATAAACTAGGATTATAAGATTAGATATGGAGATTTAAAAACAGAAAAGAACTTTATTCTCTTTTATTGCTGAGTAATATTCCATTGTGTATATGCCACATTTTTTTTAAATCCATTCCTCTACTGAAGGTCATCTAGATTGGTTCCACACTTTAGCTATTGTGAAGTCTGCTGCTATAAAGATTGATGTGGCTGTGTCCCTGTAGTATGCTGTTTTTAAGTCCTTTAGGTATAGACGGAGGAGAGGGATTGCTGGGTCAAATGGTGGTTCCATTCCCAGTTTTCCAAGGAATCTCCATACTGCTTTCCATATTGGCTGTACCAATTTGCAGTCCCACCAGCAATGTATGAGTGTGCCTTTTTTCCCACATCCTCACCAACACTTATTGTTGTTTGCCTTCATAATAGCTGCCATTCAGACTGGAGTGAGATGAAATCTTAGAGTGGTTTTGATTTGCATTTCTCTAATTGCTAGAGATGATGAACATTTTTTCATATATTTGTTAATTGATTTGTATATCCTCTTCTGAGAAGTATCTGTTCAGGTCCTTAGCCCATTTATTGATTGGGTTGTTTTTTTAGTGCTTAGCTTTTTGAGTTCTTTATATACCCTAGAGATTAGTGCTCTATCTGATGTGTGAGGGGGTAAATGGATGGAGTTAGAGAAGATAATACTAAGTGAATTCAGCAATCCCAAAAAAAGACAAATGCAGAATGTTTTCTCTGATATAAGGTGACTGACTCATAGTGGTAGGGAGGGGGAGCAGGGGAGGAATAAGACAAACTCTAGATAGGGCAGAGGGGTGGGAGGGGAAAAGAGGGGGCAGAGGGTTAGCAATGAAGGTGGAATGGGATGGACATCATCATCCAAAGTACATATATGAAGACACGAATTGGGGTCAACATACTTTATATACAAACAGAGGTATGAAAAATTGTAATGCATTCCACTGTCATATATTTAAAAAGTAAAATCAATTAAAAAAATAAAAAAACAGAAAAGGAAAATAATATTATAAAGAAAGTGATTGCCATAAGGAGACAGGAGAGGCCTGTGATGGGGATGGGGATGGGGATGCTTCTGGGGTGCTGATGGTTTTCTATTTCTTGATCTGGATGGTGTTTATTTTGTTTAAATGTACATTTACATTTTACATATTTGTGTTGGTATATCTCATGATAAAATTAGCCTGTTCTCAAATAATACAAATACACCCTAAAATAATACAAACATATACCAAGAGGGAAAAAAAAAAGAAGAAAAACAAAAAGCCCTCCCAAATGCTTCACATTGTACTCAGAATAATCTCAGTCTCTTTCCATGATCAACAAATCCCTTGTGATATGGACCCTGGCTATCTCCATTTTCCTCTCAGTCACACTTTTTGATTCCTTCTTAGTATTCATCTTTTATTAATCATTAATTTCAGGGGGAGGAGCAGACTTGTTCTGTAAAGGGCAAGTGATAAATATTTTCAAATTTTCAGGCATATGTTCTCTCTCACATTCACTCAGCTCTGCCATTATAACACAAAAAGCAGCCAGAGAGTCTACCTGGACACACGGGCATGGCTGTGTGACAATAAAATTATTTCCGAAAATAGGCAAAGGACTGCATTTGGCTCAGAAACTTTCGTTTTCCAAGTTTTTCATTAATTTTGTTCATTTTCTTTCAAACTAGTCTGAGAACTCCCTAGGAGTAGAGCTATGCTGGTCACTGTTACAGCTCTTAGGACATGCACATATATGCCCTCATCCATGAATGAATGCATCCACCGGCCTCCGTCTATATACTTACATGAGGCTCTGCCCCTGTCCAGGATTCCACATAAATGAACACTTTCAGCATCATAAACAAGGTGCTTGCTCATTTATTGAGCTTGTAATGTGCTAGGCATTAAGCTATAAACATTTCATGCATTGTGTCATTCACCCTCACAGTGAGCCTGAATTAGGGCCATTGCTATTTTCATTTTATAGATGTGGAAAATAAGTTTCCACAAAGTGGAACTTTGATCAAGGTCACACAGATGATCAGTGCTGGGGCTGATATTGACAGCCTTTGCACTTCACTTCTGCTCTAACATGGATGTTGTTTGGTAACTTGGATGAATGCCCAACAGCTGTTGAGTTATTTCAGTTTTAAATGAGATCATTCATAAAGTGTTTAGCCTAGAATTTGGCATATGGTAACACTCAGTAAATATTAGTTACTTGGTACCTTATCTTGGTTAATTTTCTCAAAGTACTTGAGAATATTATTAGTACTATTATTAATCCTATTACTCCTAATTTACATTGAGTCCTAATTGAAAGCCCTAATTTAAGGTGTTATTAGTTCTGATTCACATTAAGGAATCAGGCTGAAAGAGTTTACGTATTTGTTTGAGTTCCCATAGTCAAGGAAACTAGAATTTGAGTTTAGGCTTTTTGCTTAGACCTGCTTCATGAGATGCATAAGCAAAGAACAGATCATGTGATAAGGAAATTCAAAAGAAAGGGAGATGACTAAAGGCCTCCAGAAGAAGCTTGAAAAGCATTTTAAAGAATGGATAAATTTGGACAAGCAGAAATTGCAGGGAGAGGTGGAGAAGGGTGGGGATGTTACAAAGTTCAGAAATCTTTTGGGTCAGTAGCAGAGACAGGAAACCACAGGCCTCCACAGGAGCTCAGCAGTGGGTGTGGTGACACCAAGCACTGGCCTAGGTGAAGTCCCCTAGGGCAGGATACAGGGAAGAAAAGCAGCTGTTCTGGAATACTCTGGGCACACTGACATTTAAGAAGAGGAACATGGAAGGATATGGAGAGGCAGGGGGGAGGGATGGTGAGTCAGGAAATTAGAAGAGTAGGTTCCAGTGGAGGCCAGGGAAGATGCTTCCAAGAGAGAAGCTTCCGTGGAATGTGCCAATCAAATGAACACATGCAGTATAGGAACCTTTGATAACCTTATCAGTGGCCACACTCACCCATGACAATAGGACAACATGGATAGAGACACAGGCAGAGCACATAGACCTTGTATGGGCAAGGAAGGTCAGACCAGAAATACATTTGTTGTTGTTGTTCTAGCTGAAACAACAAAGAGCTAAACAACCTGTGGAATGTTTAAGAGATGGCAGGGAGTTAAGTGTCCTAGTGTCCTTATTTACTTTAGTCAACAGACTGGTTTTCTTCCCCCCATATTACAAGGTGTAATTCTGAATGTGCCATTTCCCTTTGAAATAATTTCTGCTTCTGTCTATCCACCTGAAAAGTCTGACCTGCCTCATGTGAAAGTAGATCCTCATCCACTTTTCATCCCTCCTGTTCATATTAGTATCCTTACTACCGAGAGGCGAAAGGTAAACCCAGGGAATGTCAGAAGTGAGAATGAATGGGCAAGAGGGAAGGGTGGTGGGCAGACAGCTGGCAGCAGTGGAGGGGATCCTGATCACCTGGGCCAGAACCCCAATGAGGACGAGAACTGGGAGGAGACCCCACATGTCTGCCTTGGATGTGTACGTCCTTGGGGTATTGGTTAGAAACAAAACCCACCAATAAATAGGTGTTTATTGCCTGGCTTTAGTCATGGACATTTGGGTATAAGAAAAGAGGTCAAGTCCTTGCCTACAAAATATACACTTTGGCAGGGCGCGGTGGTGTATGCCTATGATCCCCGCTAGGCAGGCTGAGGCAGGAGGATCACAAGTTTAAGGCCCTCAGCAACTTAGTGAGAACTTATCTCAAATTTTTTAAAAGGGGCTGGAGATGTAGCTCAGAGATAAAGTATCCTGGTTTGATCCCTAGCACGGAAAGAAAAACAAATCTATCTGTCTGTCTCTCTTTTCCCCCAACTCCTCCCTCCCTTCCTCCTTCCCTCCCTCTTTGGGCAGAGCACCCCTGGTACCTTTTTGGGGGGGTGGGGAGGGTGGGGGAGATACTCAATATTGAATTCAGGTAGACTTAACTACTGAGCTACATTCCCACTTTCGTTTTTTAATTTTAAGACAGGGTCTTGATAAGTTTCTGAGGCCAGCCTCAAATTTGCAATCCTCCTGCCTTAGCTGGAATTACAGGACTATACGACCACACCTAGCTTCGGATACTTCTTTGAAAGTACAAGGGTAGAGTGAACAAGTTCCTGTACTGTACACAGTTTTATATACCTAGCTCATGAACAGCTGAGACAATGAGGTCTTGGTTTGGGTTGAAGCTAGATGATGAACTAAAGAAGGAATAAACAGAAGAAACCCATTGCCATGACACTGCTGCCTTGAATTTGGCTTCCTCATTTATCTGCTTGTTAGAACCAACATTTTAGTGCCTAATTTCACAGGACTGGTTTGTGGCCAGTCGTTATTCATTATCGATTCTTCTTTACAAATGGCCTGGATTTTCAGTAATGGGAGCAGGGTAGATAATCTTGTCCTCCTTTCAACCTCTACTCTGTCCTTAGGTGCTTAAATGACCCAGTCAGGGGAATGTCTAATCCCACTTAGCTGACTAGAGTGAATTTCTACATCAGGGTTAAGAAGTAGTGATAAGAATATGAAAACAAATTGTAGTGTCTGTCTTAGCATTTATCTTTTCCTAGGTCTTTCCTGAATCCTTTTTCTTTTCTGGGATGGGTTTGTTTATTAACCCAACCAAGATCACAGGGGACATTTTTCATTGCTACATCTGGAAAAGTTCCAGCACTGAGTCACGCATGCTTACTTTAGAAACTAGCCAGGATTAAGGAGCAGTAAACTGCCATACAGTTTACATCCAGTATACATACAGTATACATCCAGCCTCAATGAGCAGAATAATGTTTAAGGAATGAAATTGAGTTTGCACTTTAAAAAAAAAATTAATCTGACTAGAATCATTAGTTCCGTGGGATGACAGCGGTATGTCCTTTGAGAGGTGTGCAAATTTTGCCATTCAAATCCCATTCTTTTTTGGCCACCTACAAAGCCAGGGTCTAATGAGCATTGAGAGCTGCGGGAAGGAAAGAAAACTGAAGCCGTGGTCCCACAGGGGTCCATGAAACTTAAAAGATAACATGATTCTTCAGCCTCCTACAAGTCAGTTATCATACTTGTGGCTCATTTAATCTTTTTCTAAACTTACCCATAGTTATCACCTATTTTGAGAAGAAATGCAGAATAGTATTATATATCAGTCTTAATTTTATTTTGAAAGAACAAGGATTGCTGCAAGGAGATGATGGGAAATGAAGGGTTAAAGTGAGGTCCCCTCCTCTTCTCATTCCTGAGGAGGGGAAAGGCCAGTCAAGCACCCAGCAGGAGGGCAACTGCCATATTCTTTAGCTTGAGCCTGAGGCTGTCAGCTTTTCTCTGAGCCTGCAATCACGCCACAAGGTCCCTGAGTAGTGAGCTGGGCTGCAGCTCCCCAGGGTCTTCCAGCCTGATGCAGAAGTCCCTGGAACACAAGGGACCTCTTGAAATTGATAGCACAGCTCCATCCTCCACCCTCCACACACCACCTCCTACCTTTTATCACCTCTCAAAATCTTCACAGTAACCTAACCTTAGTTACCTAGGCTCCTGCTCCAAACTGCAAAACAAAAGGAGAAATACAGATCTGGAATCTAAGGAACTTTCTCTTTGACTTTAGGGTAGAATTCGACTTTTAGAATTAAATTTGAATGGATCAGGGCACTAATCCTACTGTATTCCTCTTCCTTCCTACTTCTATTTCCTTGCTTTTTTTTTTGAGACTGAAAATACCAGAAGATCAAGGGAAAAGTCCTGTGAGCAAAGATAGTCATTTGGATGCTCTGAGTTGAAAATTTATTGTCTAAATGTAGGATGAAAGAGATAAATCTTTCTACTGAGCTTTTGATTTAATGGAAAAAGTTCCTCTTAGAAGTTATCTATATTTTTGTGTCCCTTATTTGAACTTTCAGCAAGTAAAAACATGTTAGATCTTATTTCTCATTATTAACTCCTTTTAAGGGGCTAATACCACACAGGGCTGCTGTAAAGATGGAAAGAAATAGCTTATATGAGGCATTTACACCAATGACTGGAGTAGAACCCAGTAAATGCCCTTCCTCTTTTTGTGTCAGATGGATGCAACTGTCCTGCTTCCTGTTTGAGGATTAGAATTAGGGCAGGATAGCATGAGAGGACGGGGAAGAGTGTGAAACTTCAGTTTTAAAAAAGGGTAAGTCAACAAAATGATTGCATTTCCATCCCCTGATGGCCATATGCTGTGGTCACTGGGATGGCAGTTGTCCCTCTATAATCCAGTTCCAAGGGCCCTAAAGAAATGGTCCAAGCAGCTCACTTCCTACAGCTCATTTACTTGCCTCTCACTTCAATGGAGCCACTGGCTTGCTGTTCTCAGAACATCCCATTCCTTCCCTTTTTTGCTGTGTCCTCTTCTGGGAATGGCCAACTTCCCATTTTCACTCTCTCTACCTAGCTTAGCTCGCACACCCTCCATCAGCCTCCATCCAATCTACTTGATCAAGCAGTCCATGGAGCATCTGAAATAGTCTGTGGTTTCTCCTGCTGCTCTTCTGCCATGGTGGTGTGGTGGTTAAGGATTGGTTTCTGCAACCTGACTGGGTGAGTTCCAACCTAGACTCTGCCCCTGACTTAACATGAATTTTTTTGTTTTTTTCCTTTTTTTTTTTTAAGAGCATTTATTTATGTATTTGATACTAGGGAATGAACCCAGGGGAGCTTTACCACTGAGCTTCATCCGCAGTCCCTTTTATTTTTGTTTGGAGACAAGATCTTGCTAAGATGCTGAGGGTCTCACCCAGTTTGAGTCTGGCCTTGGACTTTCAATCCTCCTGCTTTGGCCTCCTGAGTTGCTGGGCTTACAGGTGTACACCACCATATCCTGCCAACATCCAAGTTTTAAAGAATCAGTTAATCTCTTTGAATATGTTTCCTCTTTGTCTATAAAAGGGGACTGAGAGTAACATAGGGTTGGGAATCAAATGAGTACATTAAAACATGCTTGGTCTGTCACTCAGCACTAAACAAATACTACTAGTATAATGTTTGTTATCATGTGTGGCCTATTCTTTACTGGAGACTAAGTGCCTCAAAGGCAATAGTTGGCTGTACTGTCTGAATATTTAAATTGGTTTGCAGACCAGCAACACGGCAGTTCCCTCAGAGTTGATTACATGTGCCAAAACTAAAGGGCCTTCCCAAGGCCTGTGGAGTTGTCATCTGCGGTTTAACAAGTATCCTAGCTGATATAAATAATGTGTATGTATTGGAATTTAGTTACTGAATTCCGTGGCTGAAGCTTGTATTTTAATTATTCTGTTAATTCCCACCTGCAAAACAGATAATCCTGACAGTCAATACTACCATTAGGTAACTCTCATGTACTTGTAAAATTCCTTTAAACTAGTGATTCTCAAAGTGTGGTCCCTAGTCCTGCAGCCAAATGACTTGGGAATTTGTTAGAAATGCAAATTTTCAGGTGATTCTGGTGCACACCACAGTTTGAGAACTACTGCTTTAGTACACAGGGAAGCTACCAGAAATTGCACATAAACAACATGCATCTCCTTCTCCTTGTCTTGTTACTTCATTTTTTCTATTCCATCTCTTACAGAAGCAAGTAAGGTGGAATATCATAAAGTCTTGCATTTCCTCTCCATGTTTACTAGACATCCACTGGTACTCTTGCATATTTTAAGCTCTTTCTGACAGGCTTATGTATGACATAATACTGTTTCTGGTGGCCAGAACACACAGCCTATATGATTTATCTGCAGTCCCTGTATTTTGTTTTGTTAATTTTATTCATTTTTTGAATAGGTGATAGATGCACATGGTACAAAATCCCCAAGGTACGAGAGTGTACAGTGAAAAGTAAGTCTCCTTTCCCCTCCCTCCAGTAATATAGTTCTTCTTCAGAGGCAATCGCTGGTCTTTCAATCATCCCACACATTTGTTGAGCACCTACTATACACTAGGCGCTATTCTGGGCACTGGATATATATTCAAAACTTGCAAAATCCCTTGCTCCCCAAAACCCTAGTATTGTTCGATAGCCAGCACACTTCAGTAGTTAAACATAGGGATCTAGAGTCAAGTCGACTGATTTTGAATCCTATCTTCTCCACTTTCCCCCCACCACCAGTACTAAGGATTTAACCCAAGGCGCTCTACCACTGAGCTACATCCCCAGCCTTCCCTATGTCTGTGAAAACTGGTATTTTAATAATTTTGTGACAGGGACTCATTAAGTTGCCTAGGCTGTCCTTGATCTTGTGATCCTCCTACCTCAGCCTCCTGAGTAGCGGATCTTGGATTATTTATCCCATCATTGCAAACTAGGTTTTCTTGATCTTGAAGTGAAGATAACAGTTCTATTTTATAAGGTTATGAGTATTAGATAACACATATGTTTATGTGTGTTTATATGCTCCCCCACATTTATATGAAGCACCAAGAACAGTGCCCAGAACATAGTAAATGCTCAACAAATATTGGTGTTAATTATAATGATGTGATTGATCTCTTTCTCCTTTCCTATGGTACAGACTAGAAATGGTTAAATGATTTATTTTCTCAGTAATCTTCATTTCCTTTCTTTGCTATATAATCAAAAATCTATTTTTTTAAAGAATAACAGTAAAATTAAGTTGTGTGAGTTTGATTATTTACTATTTCTGTATAGGACTGTTTACTGAGTCCCTATTAAGAAACCAACTAATAAATCACTAGAGTATAGAGGTTGTTTTATTATTCTTTCCAATCTACCTTTTAAAAACCTCATGTAATGTGAAGGTTTTGTACTATAATTTTACCTTTTTAATATCACAAAATACATATTTGGGGAAGATTCTGCATTTCACAGGACAAGAATTAAGTACTTCTGAGCAAAATTTCTAATTATGTAGTGTGTTATATTAAGGAACTTTATGAATGAAGTCTCCAACCAGCTGGGAAAACACCTTTCATTCCTAGAAAAGCAAAGCAACCAATTTTTTTTTTTTTTTTGCTTTTTGCTTTCTTTTTTTTTCCCCCTCAGGGGGGATGGTCTTAAGGTAGAAAAAGATTAGAAGCAAATTACATGCAGAAAGAAGGTAGGAGGGGAGAAAGAAAAAAGAACAACTCCTAGGGAAAAAAAAAAAACACTTATAAATATTAGGCTAAGAACTATTTCTTTATTTGTCCTAAAAAAGGATCATTAGAGGGTATAGTGAAGATTGCCAGGAAGTTGGATAAAGTGTTTTATGTCACTTACTGGACCATTTACATGAAATCTAAAAAGAAATGAGGGTAGACCTATTTGGTTCACAGCCCTTGATAATCATTTGGTTTATTTTTTCTTTCTCTCCTTTGTTCTTGATTTTATTTTGTATTGTTTTCCTATAGACAAAGTTTACAGGTCTATAAATGGTTTGTTACAGTACAGGAAATCTTTTCTCCTAGCCTAAACACGAAATAACAGAGGAGTAGAAAAAGGGGGAGAGCTGAGAAATTGAAGTAAATGCCTCCATTGGGATTTTTACTATTGCTTAATGATGGGCTCAAGGTAGGTTTGAGGACTTCCGCGTTCTCTTTAAAGCATTTTCTATGTTCTGGTATATTATTGACATAAATGGATTAACAATAGGGACATCAGGCTCAATGAAAGTTTTGAAAGGCATGAAGTCAATACTAAATAGATGAGACCTTCTCTAAGGCATTGGCCACTGTACTTCTCCTGGTCTTTGTCTATACTAATCATATAATGTGCTGGAAACCTAACTCTGATTTATTAGGGATGCATTAGGCAACTAGTGTGTGACCTCTTTGGCTTACCTTTGGACCTTGTCATTTCTCATTTCTCTGTTTTGGTCACCTATTACAAAGTAATAACCCATTTCTAAACTAAGCATTAAATTTAATATTGTCGGATGGTTCTGTGAGATAACTGGGCTCAGCTGGACTCTTGAGATCTTTCAGGAGATTGCAGTCAGATTGCAACAGAGGCAGGAGTAACCAAGTATCCAAGATGCTGACTTTATTCAGAACTCTGGCACCTCTGCTAGGATGGCTAGAAAAGCTGAGGACTGGTTGGTTCTCTGTCCAAGAAATTTCTCCATGTTCCTGTCTCAAGCTTGTTTATAACATAGTAATATCATGGTAATCAGATTTCTTGCATTGAGCCGGCTTCCACTGGACAAGTGTTCTAAGATTCAGAGAGGACCTGTAAGGTCATAAGAAATCATTTTCCCTGAATTTTATTTTTCAAAACTCTAGCCACCCCAGATTCAAGTAAGGTCTATATGCAAGGGCATGGGAAGAAACAAACATGGGTCACTGCAGGTAGGTGTAGAAGGACATCTTTAAAGGCTACCAATACCCTATTTGTCAAAAGGTAGTCAGACTTAACCTGTAACACAACTGATATTCCACTGCTCCAAACACATCTAGGAAACAGAAACCTACCTAGATACTTCTTGGATGATGAACATATGTGGCTCTTGATAACATACATATTTTTAACTAAACATTTCTTACATTGAATGAGTGTCATTTATAGAATTACATTGTCTGGCTTATACACACTTGTACCTGTTAGAAGATAGCACTAACCAAAATATTTTGGGGTTATATAGTGGATTAGAGACAGTTAACAAGTCACTCAGTACAATTCATCTCAATCCTTTCTAATCTATGGAATAGTAGTGTCATAGTATACAATAATTATAGAGTGTTTTGCTTATTGAAAGGAGTAAATTATTATTATTTATTACTATTAATATTTGTGGTACCGGGAATTGAAGCTGGGGTGCTTTACCACTGAGCCATATCCCCAGCCCTTTTAATTTTTTAAGACAGGGTCTTGCTAAATTGCCAAACTGGCTTTGAACTTGCAATCCTCCTGCCTCAAGCCTGCGGAGTTGCTGTGCTTACAGGTGTGTACCACCATGCCTGGCAATTTTATTGTCAGTGTTCAATCATTCATTCATTCTATCAGCAAGTATTTTTGAATACCTATGATGAGACATGAGACAGGCCCAGTATTAGTTGATTGAGTGAAGGGACAGTTTGCTGCTGTGGTCAGATTTTTCCTTTACCCGTAGAAATAGAAGCAGCTTAAATGCTAATTATATGAATTCATGTGTTCAGCTATTTGGGCACTGGAGAAAGCTGTGTTATAGAACAATAGTCACAGTATTGATTAGGCCTGACCTTTGTGCATTATTTAATTCCCCAGAAAATCACAGTAGGGGCAGCCATCTTATTCTAGTTTTGTAGAGTTGGAAACTCTGACTCAGAGTAGTTACATGACATTTCAAAGGTCACCCAGTCAATAAGTGGTGGAACTTGGATTTGAACCCGGAGCACTGACTGTGAAAAACTGCATTAAAATAATACTTTTGCGTTAATCTTTACATTCCGCATTTTTTAATACTTTATTTTTATGTGGTGCTGAGGATCCAACCCATATCTCACACATGCTAGACAAGCACTTTACCACTGAGCCACAACCCCAGCCCCATTCCATACTTTTAAAAGAAATATTTTCACTGTTCTAAAATGGAAAGTGCCTGATTATTTACTATAATCAGGCTGTTTGTATTAATGTTTGGCCAAATATATTGATGGTTCTCACTGTCACCCCATCCAGGGCTGCTTTTGGTTTCATAGTGACCATTCTGAAATCTAAGAAAGATGGGTAAAGAATAATGGAAACAACTTTCATTGAAACTTTACTGTATGTCAGTCATTACCTTTAATTTGCAAAGAATGCTAAACTACTATGGCTTGAAGATTTACAAAATAAAAATAAAACAAACGAACCTCTTATTAGCCATCATGAATTCCAAAACTATGAGGGTTCTTCAAATATGCCTGGACCTGGAAAAAAGATGATTCCTAGTCTCCAGAATCTCACCAGGCAACAGGAGGAGTCAACAGGTGTTTCCCCTGGCAGTACACTCTAACAAGGCCCAACCACACTTAAAATGATGAGAGGAGAAGGGAGGGAAGAGGAAGAGGCAGAGACTGGAGAAATTAGCTGGAGAAGAGGGCAAGAGATTTCATCCAGAAAGTACACCCTGTGTAAAGGTTCAAAGTCTGAGTTTAAGGAATTCTAGGGACTGAAATAATGCTATAACAGGCATGCAGGGTGGGTGTGTCGGGGTGACCAGAGTCAAGGCTGGCCACGGGCTCGGAGGTTTGAATGAATGACAGTCATTGAAAAAGGCTTTGCTAAGTAGTTTGGTTTATTTTTTAGATGTGAAAAACCAGATTAATGATCAGACATGACTCCTCTTAAACTGTGGCTTCCCTCCCTCTTTACAGAGATTGGAAATTATTCTTCTGCTTGGGAATGGTTTTCAATATGTACCAGGCATTATAAAGGGCTTCCCTTCTATTTCTGTATATTTACATTTGATTACAATCAGCCTGATCAGATAAAAGCGGCAGCTGTCATATTTTAATATTGTGAGTCATCCATTTGTTCATTTACACATTTACCCAGGAAAAACAAATTTGTTTGCCACTGCATCAGCTCTACAGATTCAAATTGCTGTACATTTAGGTAACATTCCAAGGGGAGTACATGCATTATTATAAACCATTGCCATAGGCAGCTTACTTCAAGACAGTTTCAAAACCCTTACTTTCCAGTCTAATTCTCCAGCTAGGTGAGTAGGGGCAGAAATGGCCTCTCCAGTGTACCCAAATGAAGAATGCAGAAACCCTGCTAATTTTTTCCTCATTGTCAGCATAAACAGGGTGGAGCCGCCTAGAAGGGAGGCCTTAAGTTCCAGCAAAGAGACAAAGTAACAGCAAAGTGGCAGCCACACCTCTTGGGCACTGCCTCCTACCAAGGGGTGACAGTGACCTCTCCAGCCAACAGGACCCTCCCAAGGGATTGGCTCCCTCTAGCAGGACCTCTCAAGGAGGGAGAACCAGTAAGAGCCTCTAGTATTAAAGAGTTGAATTTGCATCAGAAATGGAGCAGAGCACCCATCTGCTTTCCCCAGCACGTCTGGCTTCTGCTCTCTTCTTCAAACTCCTGATTTAAAAAAAAAATACGGTGAGCAAAAGTGTGTTCTTCAGCGCGTCTTTGAGAGCTCTGCAAAAGCTGCTTCCGCGCCACAGTTTCACAATCTCAACTCAAGGGCAGGCCCTCCCTCTCTCCTTTTCTCCCCTCCTTCCACCTGACAGGGACCATAAATAACTGAGGCTCCTGGTGTTCCCAGCTAGGAACAAAGTTGAAAGTTTGCCTGGAGCTCCTGGCCACTCCCCACCAGGGCAACTTCTTTGTTTTCTTCTAATGTTTTTGCTCTCTACCTGAGTTGGCTGTTGCTTCATTCATATCTGAGAAGAGTCACCTCCTAATTAAATGCAGCACCTCGCGCTTTCTCCCAGCCTTTCCAGCGGTCTCAGTTACCCAGTTAGCCACTGAGCGCTGGTATCAAATTACGGAAAATCTACACCGGAGCAGTCCTCATATTTACATACAAATAACTCATGGGCTTGCATTTATGTCACCATTCGGTCCTGCTAGAGGCTTGCCAGAAGAGTTCTTAATCCAATCAGAAGGCGCTTTAAAAGGATGTCTGCGGAGGGATCAAAAGGATCTTAATCTCAATTAAGTGTCGCCAGATTTTTTTTTTTTCTGTCTGAAATTTTGAAAATCTTTGCACTCTGAGGAGCGGGAAAAAGATGTGTGATTCCTCAGTTGCCTACAAGGAGACCGAGATGCTGAGGGGAACTCGGCAGCCGTGGTGAAGAGAGTGGATCCAACCCAGGGATTGGTTTGCTTGGGCTGGTTTGGAGGTTGATTCTAAATCACTGCCTAAGAAATTCCTGGAAACATCAGGAAAACATTTGGTCAGCCCAGCTTGGTGGAGAAATGGCTTTACCACAGAGTAAGAACTTTTTCTTTAAGTCGTACTTGGGATGGGCTGGTTTTGTTTCAGATGCAATGAATATGCAACTCGCCCAGCTGTAAATTGTTCCTTAAAATAATCTCTTGGTACTGGATAGCAGTAGAAAGTTGATCTGTTTAGTTTTTTTACATTTGCAAAAACAGTAGTTGACAGTGTATTTTTAGACCTGATAGGTAGTTTAAAAGCTGAGCTCTGGTGGTTTCCTGAATTTAAATGAATGGAAATTGTAAAGGGTGCTGAATGGAGTGGGAAAATAAGGCTGTGGCGGATGAATCACTTACCTTTGAGAAAACACAACATGCACACTTGGGGAATCTCCTTGGGCTAGCCAACTTTGTGTCCAGAAAGGGAAAAAGGGTCTTAAAGAGAGTTTGCCTTGCCTGTAAATAGAAGGAACTTTTTCACAGCCTTAGCTACATTTTGAGAAGGATGGGAAACATCCCAGAGGGCAAAGACAATTGAAAAACCTGCCCTGTCACTCTTGGAATGTGGTTTTCTGTGTGAGGTCACGTAAGCCATGTGTAGCTAGTAAAACTATTTTATGTGATTAACTCTTTTAAGAACAATTTATATGGTCCTCCTTTCAAACTACTGGATCCTCCCCCCCCCCCCCCATTTTATCTCCGTAGAAGGCAGAGTGGCTTTCCAAGTGGATTTCAAGCCCTGGGACAGCTTGTTTGTTAATTTGATAGGTTTAGAAACAGTTCAAAATTAATGTGTTCCAAAGTCCCCCAAATGAGCAGTTATAGCACACATAAATAACTTGCTAGTTACATAAGCCCCAAACTGAAATCCTGTGTGTGAGAGAACCTTTTTTTTTTTTTTAAAAAAAAAGTCTGTTCCCTTCCCACAAAAATTTTAAAAGCAGTAATGAGATAGCTCTCATTTTCCAATTCATGTCCGTTCAAACAAGCTGCCCTCATCAAGGGTGAACTGAGGAAAATTCTGACGCAAAAGATCCACCTTTCTGGGCAGCTGGGGCTCAAAAAGGTGGAGGATGGAGTTAGGGGTAATGTTTGTAAATTGGTACTTAACACTTGGAGATGGATACATTACTTAAATTTACTCTTGAAATTGTATACTAACCTCTACCTGTGCTTTTCTTCTTCCTAAATGGCAGTTACAAAAATTATCCAGGGGCTAGGGGAAGATGGAAATGAGATAAGATGTGGGTTGTTTTTTGTTTTTTGTTTTTCCCCCACAGCTGATATATACTCAAAAGGGAGCCTTCTGATTTTGTTTTGCTCTGTACATCTGCAGGTGAAGATGCGATGACAGGGGACACAGACAAATATCTTGGGCCCCAGGACCTTAAGGAATTGGGTGATGATTCCCTGCCTGCAGAGGGTTACATGGGCTTTAGTCTTGGAGCCCGTTCTGCCAGGTACTTGATTGTTGCTGTTTTTCATAGTTAAGTTAAAACAACCATGATTTGCCATAAACCCACATCATTTTCATTTTCCACATGATCCCAGAATGTACTCTTTGGATGAGGGTGTGAACTTGGTGAAATTTTCTCAAATACACATGCTCTGCTGTTTTCCTTTGTGGTTTCTCAGTCCTTAATTTCATGTGATTGGACATGTTAATTGTTTGTTCATCCGTTCCCACGTTTTGTAGTCATGCTTCAAGCATAGTAACAAATGAGCTCACTGATAGGAGAGAACCAATCCAGGTCAAATGTTTCAAAATTAAATTTTATTCCATATTGAAATAAAATCTTAATTGCCAATAAGCAAGAAATATGTATATAGGTTGTTTATACTTCTTTGTGACTACAAGAATCAATTTATGATTGAGTCTTCAAAGACGGCATCCTTGAAAAAAAGTATATTTATTGAAATTATCAGGTATAGACAATCTCTTCCCAACTATTTCATTAGTTTGTTTGTAAAGGGACATGTTAGTATAGCAATGACTTACCAGAAGTCACAGACAGGAATAGTGGTAAATTCAGTTCTTACAACTGAAGCATAAAACTTTTGTATGTGGAAAACCTTGACTCAAACTTTTCTTACACTGTTTGAAAGAAACAGGACCTTGTCCTGAATTTGGAGACTTCTTTTCCCCTGGTGTGGATTAACAGCCTGTTTGCTGACAGTCAAGTTATTTTAAAGCTAATAATTAAACCTTCCAAGCCAGAGCCCTAAGGACATTTTCCTATAGTTTAAGAATCTGTTGTAAAAAGTTTCATTGTCTAATAGTAAATGGCACTTCCCACAAAGTAAACCTTGGAGTTTATTCTCAGTGTGGTTGGTGTGGCCAGTGCAGATATTGAATTGATTTTCTTCGAGCTAGTCTTTTTAAAATAGAATTTTGAACTCATATAACTTAGTAGAACTTTGTCTCTGTAAATATATATTTAAAAGGCCTTAAACTCAATTGTAACAGGTGTCATTAACAAGAAGAAAAGCAGCTTTAAAAATATATACTATTTTAGATAATCACCTAGAGCAACAAGTTACAGTTGAAAAATATGCAGAATCATAAAGGATCTCAGGATTCTTTGTATCTTGTTCTGTAGCTTTTATAATGCAATAATTAGGAGCCTTCTCTTCCTCACATTTTGTGAATCAATCACTAGTATGTAGAAAGTTATAGCAACTGACATCCAGTGAAATATGAAACCAGAATATTGTCTCCTATAATTTTTTTCTGAAGGTAATTCCAGGCCTTTCCACTTCTAATTTTGATTGCACCATTATTCGTTGCTATTATATGTAAGTCATTTTTATTTTTGACATTGGCAACTCATGTTATGCTCAGAGGCAAATATTTTTTTAAAGAACGTTAAGCATAATTAAGCAAAGTATTCTGAGTGTAACATTTTAAAAGGAATACATTAAATGTGTAACTCATTCAACCATAACATTTTTTTTCTTTTTCCCCCTGTCTGATTTTTTGCATTCTATTTCTCCTGTTTTTTTTTTTTTTTTCTAAAAATACTTTTAAAATAGTCCCAAGATAAGGTAAGATGACATGGCGCTTTTATGGTGTTTCTCTGCCCTCCCTGGCTCATTTTCTCATTTTTATTTTCTTCATTGTTGTGCTGTGTTGTGCTGTGATGTGCTGCGATGTGCCTTTTTTTTCTGCTCAGCTTTAGACAATCAGTTTTGTGACTCTGAGAAAATTAGCAAGAAAGTAAGCGCCTACAAAGAAATAAGTGACCGACCGAATACTTAAGGAATTTTTCTCCCTTAACAAATTTTGTGTAGTGCATGAAGTAACTGGAAAAGTTTTGTTAAATTTAAAGAAAAAGTCTTGATTTGAAAAGCTATTTGTTTGCTGGTTGCTGTTTTATTTGAGTTATGCTAGATACACTAGTATAATTTTAGAATTCCAAGGCATGTTTTTCTAACACTTCCCATATTTAACACTTAGGGAATACTGATGGCTACAAATAATATTGTCGACCTTAGTTTAAAACTAATGCTTTCCAGACCCCTAAGAAATAATCAATAATTTTAATACTCCAAATTACTTCATTGTATTAAGGATTCAGAGTGAAGCTTCGTGGATTTAATGGGTTCCATCTGTGTAATGTAAGTTGGTCGGGAATGATCAGGAATCGGAACTTTAGATGTCCTGTTGAATGGAGACTACTTTTAGGACTTCCTGTTCCCAGTTCTGTGCTCTGTTCTGCAGTTGCCACTCATATAATAAACTAAATGGAGGAAAGAATGTTGAAAAACTATCAACAAATCTTAGATATACTTAAAAACTGGAATTAAAATGAATTTGTGATCTCTTTTAAAACTTATAGTATTTGTATACGTTATATAATAAAACTGTTTCCGGTGTCACCATTGTTAATATATCATGCAGTGGAAATTATAATTTGAAGAAAGAGTGTCCAATGCAGAGAGCACAACTTCTAGTGCTTCTAAATCATATCAGTGAGTAAGATGGAACATTACCATGAGTTCATAGAAAGTGCACTAATAATGCAGCCACTAGCCTCATGTGGCTGTTTAAATTCAGATTAGTTAAAAATCCATGTTCAGCCATACTAGCCACTCTTATGTGCTCAATAGCCACATGTGACCAATGGCTAATGATACTAGACCACACAGATTTAGCACATCTCTAACATAACACAAAATTCAATTGGACATTGTTGAGTTAGGAATAATTCCTACATTTCCGAAGCTTCTTTTGTATTTGAAAGAAGTTAAGAGACTGGAGACAGGAGTAACAGAAAGAAAGAGTTGCAACTGAAACAAAGGAAAGGAAGAGCTATGGGTGACATGACGTGACTGCGTACAGAGAGCCTAGCCGTCCAAGTGGTTAGTGTCATGTGGTTTACTGGACAACTGCTCCTCTGAGGGATAATGCTTATTCAGTGCATATTTGCTGAAAACACTAAATAATGACTGTGGAACAATGATATTTTTGAATAGGGGATCAGTCTAAGATTCTCATCACCACTAAGGCTCTAATCCTAGAATGTACCTAGCCATTTGTGTAAGCACGTAGAACAATGCTTATAATATCTCAGAGGTCTCTGTTTCAGGTAATCTTTAGAATAGTAGGCAGTGAGGAAAAGAAATCATTTCATGCAAAGCGAGAAATCATTCCTTATTTACCTCTTATTTGCTCTTTCCCCTGTCATTCACAAGGCAAGGACAGAGCCAATGTTTGGCTGATTCAGCTGGTAAAGATACAATAAACAATATTTAGATCCACAGTTTATTAATTATACAGGTAGCGAAAAGAAGAAATTTTCCCATAGTTTTGTCTCTACATGAATATGGACACCAAAACCAAGGGGGCTAGATGTCTAGTTTGGGGATACCCCATTGCTAAAGAGACAGTTCTAGACTTCAGCTAAGCAGTTTTGTGTTCTGCAATGCTATTCTAAGAAGGACAAGACAGGAAGCCTCAGGCCTCATTAGAAAGATGAGGTAATGAAAAACTGTCTTATTAGAGCCTGCCAGGTAAGACAGGGAGGTAAGTGGGAGATGACCTCAGTTCCTCTTAAACCCCCATCCTCCCTGTTCCTGAAGGATCACAAGGCATTAATCCAAGATCCAGATTAATTGTAATCCCAATCTTGGCATGATTTATGTGGATATATGCAAAGTCACCAACATGACAAGACAGCTGTGCTCTAGTGCCTTACTTTACAGATCAGTGTGGTGAGTGGTACTTCAGGGCATTAGAGGGAGCTGCACTCTGGGAAGTTCAGAGATTACGTGGAAGGCTTGAGAAAGATTTGGAAGGAGAGCAATAAAAGGAATGAGGAAAAAAAAGAGTCAAGCCAAGGGGGAAAATAAAGTATTTGCAGGAAGGATAGACTAATCATGCAGGGAAATTAAGTGTTTCCTCCAGGCCAGAAAGATGATAAAGATGTTAGACAGGTATATTAATAACACTCTTCCTTCTTGATGTTTTCCATGAGTAGCAACTACAAACCAGAGCTCTCCCATATATGGTTCCCAAAGACTTTATAAATAGATGAATTCACAGCAGACATAATTCCAGTCAATAGTGCAAGGTAAGCAGACATGAACCAGAAAGACAGGAAACTCTAAAATGCAGTCTAATCCTAAAAAAAACAACTGTCAATTACCCAGAGGTTCTTCTAAGTGTTCTGTTGGTTCAGCTGCATGGTGAAACATCCAAAGTTTTCATGCATTTCATCTTCTCACAGAGTTAATACCAATTGGCCTAATTTTAAACAAAACCTGATCATGAGTTTGTGTATGGTAGACATTGACTCAAACATAATTTTGTTTTTAATGATGTCCCTTCAAGGAAAGCATTTGTCGATATTTTTAGCCATCTTGCTTGTTCCTAAAGTTGCATGCATTAATTTTCTTTTATTCATCTCATCATCATCTACCACTGTTGAATGGTTAACTGTAAATACAACAGCCTCCGCTCCTTCAGTTCGGATAGGTCTTACACCTTGAACAGAAGCTCGTATGCACGGGACAGCATGATGATTGAAGAACTACTTGTGCCATCCAAAGAGCAGGTATGCTGTCTTCTTAAAATATTCTTTGTTTTTTAAACTTACATTTGTATGACTGAATCAAGCCAATTTCTCTAACCAAAACCATATTTTTCTGTATGTTCGACTTTTTGTAAACCTCCTGGTATTAGCCAGTTGAAGAAGAGAATCAGTTGTACAGTCAGAAATAACATATCTTTTCTGCAGGTGAGTCCCTCAGATTCCACTGAGGGGAACTCAAAGACCAAAACGTACAGATACTTTCTCATCTTTAAGGCAAATCTATTTTAAATTTTTTTGAGAGACAGTTGATAATAATTGTTAGCCAGAGTTGCTAAAATTATTCACATGAAGGTTTTATTTTGTTGTACAAACTATGTATATATGTTAGGACTGTTTTTAATAAATACTTAAAGATTAGATTTGTCATGTTTTTGAACCCTTAGTTTCAAACTTGCCTGTGTTGGACCTTCTCAAGATGGATGTTTTGCTTTCTCCCAGAATCTCTGCTGAGATTCTTTGGGTGTTTATGCAATTTCTTCTTCTCATACTTATGGTTAAATACATACTAGGTTGATATAAGAAGTTCCAGCAACATAGTTTTATTGGATTTGAACTCAGGATGATTCTAAAATAATTTCTAGATATCCACAATACCTGGTTTTAAATGTGCACACTCATCTGATGATGAGTGAAACTATTTGGATCATGAAACTAATTTTAAGATGGTTTATAATATTTCAGCACGGTAAATAATTGGTGAAATCATGTGAGACTTATTTATTCACTGCACAACCAAGGTTAATAGAAGCTGATGAGCAAGTGATAGTCATTTATGCCCAAGGTAGAAGTTGAGCAATGAGTAGCTTTGACTTTTAGAACTCCTACATGTCTGGAGATGCTGATGCCAGACATACAGGTGTGCATTGTATTTCACAGGGACCAATGAATATTACTTTGTACTCTCTAGAACATCTTATCAAGCAGACCTTAAAGAGGTGAATACAGAGGCTATTCAGTAATTGGTCAGACAAAAACCAGAAACTTTTGTAAAATGATTATAGGTGCTATAATATATCATGGGTTTAAGTGGGTGTCTCAAACAATGAAGCTAAACTCTTGGATACAAGGCATTGCCAGTTACTAGCAGAGATTCTCTGAAAAACTTTCATCTTGGTTGGTTATTCTAGTCCGATAACCTGCTCTGTTCATAATCCCAACTGAAATGAGATGTTAGTAGATATGTGATGACACAATTGTTAAAATACTTATTATTCTCCATGCTCTAAGAAAGAAAAGCTTTTAATGCTTATAAAATTGCAGGTGGAAGCAAACTCCTTGGGTATTAGTGACAGTTTGCTCTTATCTAAAATCTGTACTGGAGGATCCTGATCAAATGTGATTATGGTTGATATTCCTGCATGTAGGGCCTGAAGTTGGGACCACCACATCACCATTACCATGACCTCACCGTTATCATCTCTACCATCACCAGCACCACCACTGCTTTCACCATAGTTATCCTCCTCCAACTTCTGAACATCAACATTAGGATAAAATATAAATATCTGTCACAAGGCTAGAAATGGGCTTCTGAGGATTCTCACACCATTGCCCATGAACTTTTACTAAGATGCGCTTACTCAGGTAGAATGGAGGGACAGCATTTACTCAGAACTAAAGATTTGTGGAAAATACAAGACAAGGAGAACTTCTGAGGCAATACTGATGTTTTTTGACTCAGTTTTTTGCTGCTTCAATTATAGAAATATCTGAGTGGACATCATAAATGCGTCTGTAGACCAGACAGTAGAGGAAAGCACAGGACTTTGTTTACTTTTAAAAGAAAAATTCAAGTTCATAGCTATAGAAACAGGAAGTTGTTTTCTTGGCCACAGCATGCCTCTCCATGGATTGATCGGCCTCCTTTGTAGACCCTGCATGTTTAGTGAGCATGTGACATTTTTTTCAGGACAACGCAAATTCATGACAAATTGATAAGAGATTTGGGGGGGAAAAAAGAAGATACAGTCCTAAACACATTTTAGGGCCACCTGGGAATGTTTGAAAGTGTAATGGATACACACACATCAATCTATACACACCACTGGGAAATTGTTAACTTACCTTTACCAACTTATATAATTCTATATCAACTTATATACTGAAGTTTTCAGGAATGATGAAATTATTAAGTCAGCTATTTATTTTAAATGGCTCATTGAGAGAAAAAGAAAGCGCATACACATATTACAAATATGGCGAGATGTTAATTGTTGAATAGTTGAATCTAGGTGTAGGGATGTTGGATACTGTTTTCTTCCCTTATTTTTTTCCCCTTCTCTGTTTGTGGTACTGGGGATTGAATCCAGGGGCATTCTATCACTGAGCTACATTAGTACCCATTTTTAATTTTTGTGACAAGATCTGGCTAAGTTACCTGGGTTTGAGATCCTCCTGCCTCAGTCGCCCGAGTTACTTAGATTACAGGCATGTGCTTCTGTGTCCAGCAATTCTTCACGGTTTTTTTTCCCCCAAGTTTTTGTACAAACACCTTAAAAATAAAAACTCGAGGAAAAACAAATTCTGAAAGATATGTGTTAACTTTGGTTGCTAGTGTCTTGCTTATGTGGAGGATAGGGAAAAGGCTAATTTTTAGAAAGGCTGTAAGAAAGGAGAATTTTGTTATACTGTGCAGAACCAATAAAAAGCATTTACTTTAGAAGTGCCTTGAAACACTTTCAATTAGAACTAAATGACAAAAAATTATTAATCTACATCTTTCATGCCTCTAACTGAATTTATACATTTCAAAATGTTGTTTCTTCAGAGTAGTAATTTTGTTGAAAAGCAAGAAAAAAGTCTTAAATATTTGGGATTCTTAAAGCAATGATATATGACTGTCAGATTGAAAACTACCCAATCATTGCCTAATTGCTTTGACAAGTAAAGGTGGAAAATGAATTAAAAATTAACTCTCTATGTGCTTTTCTTTTTTTCAACAAGAAGATACTTGCTTCTTCATTATTTTGTTGACTTAACCATTTTACACATTAACTATAGTTACAGTGCAGTTGAAACCCAGGATAATTAGTATAGGACTATCACACTGTTCCTAGGATCCTGTGTTGGGTAAAGGGAGAAGGTAAATATATTCCCATTCCCGTGGGGCCTTTCATAACTAGTCTGTAAAACACTTCATTCATCACTGGATATGTGAGAATAGAGTCTTTTTTTTTTTTTTAATTGTGATATTGGGTTATCCATGAACTCTCTACCATTTTACCTTTCCTTTGCCTGTTAATCCAGAGTCACCTGGAGATAGGTTTCGAGATGTGCCTTTGTTGGAACCACTAGCTGCAGCAACTCTGACTGGAAGCTTTATGTACAGTGCTCCCTCTGTATCCTCTGTACCCCAACCAACAGTAATTCAAACTTATTCAGAGAAAAATGCATTGTACTGTATGTGTATATTCATATAATATTCACATATTCATATAATATATTCATATATATATTCATATAATATGCTGGAGGAGATGCACATGTCATGTCAAATCCTCTACCAATTTATATACAAGACTTTCATGTCTACAGAATTGGGTATTTGTAGAGGGGTGGGTCTTAGAGCTCCTTCCCAGCAATACCAAGGGATGACCATATTGGTTATTCGGCACCTAATGTATTTGTTTTATGAGCTCA
Source organism: Ictidomys tridecemlineatus (assembly GCF_052094955.1). Lineage (NCBI taxonomy): Eukaryota > Metazoa > Chordata > Mammalia > Rodentia > Sciuridae > Ictidomys > Ictidomys tridecemlineatus. The sequence continues at coordinate 60,355,728 of NC_135477.1, forward strand.
GCTATTTGTATGTCAGGTTGTTTTAGGGCAATCTATGTGCTTGGAAACATTTCTTTCCAAATAGGAATTAATAAAGAAAAAGGATAAGTCTAAACTGAAGCCTTGTTGTCTAGGATGACTGTGGTATATTGGTGCTTTCATTTCTTCTGACATAGTTATTGAAAGCGACTGTCTGGGTGGCTTATGTAATCACTGTGTATAGTCCAGATTACCCGGGCCTCATTACAGAAATGGAGTGTGTTGATGAGATGCCTTAAGTGTCAGGAGCTGTAATGGCAAGGATGCTTAGACAGTGGTGAAAACAGCAAATTTTGAGCTCTTCCTATGGACCAGGAGCTATCCTGTTTTACCAGTATTAACTTGTTTATATTTCACAACAACCCTATGAGATGATTCTTTGTTCCATTAAAGAGAGGAAGAAATAGAAGTCAGAGAACGTATATAATTCACATCAGGGAACACAGCTTGCAAGTAGCAGAGTTCTTGACCATGTGGTTCCAGGTTGCCTCCTTTTTGAACATTGTATGGTCTTTATTACTCAGGGTGAGAAAAAGCCAGTAAAGAGCCCAAGGATTTACTGTCTGTCCTCCAAGGTCTTACATTTGCTAGTTTTCTTAATATGGATGCAGTACCACTATCTTGGTCCATTTTTTAGCATGAAGGATTATATTTAGACACATGAGTTCTTCACTATGCTTATTTCTAATTCTAATAAATTATTATTTAATGTGCTTCTTTAAGAACTGACAGACTATAATGTAATCAACAACAGATTATGAAAAGTACAAAGAGCTTGGAATCATGGCATGTAAGGCATAGTGAGAAGAGTAGAAATATTTGACCTTGATGGAGAAAGCATGATAATAGTTTACACATATTTACCAGGTCAATCAATTAATTTTACTTTGTTTGAATGACCTAGAAGTAATTGTAAGACCAGAGGATGTATACTGTAGACATAAACATTCGATTCAGTAGGATTTCTGATACAGTTACTCACAGCTAGGAGAAAAGCAGAAGATACTTCTGAGGGTGGGTTCCCTTTCCTACATACTCCTGACTGGCTTTCTGCATATACTTCTTTTTTTGGCAGTAGCAGTTAGGATCTGATGGTCTAATCACTAATCATCCCCAGCTGGTGTTCAGTCAGTGTAATTTAAAAGGGGTAGAAATTCTTCCTCTCCTCCATGGATGCGGCCTAAACCTGACCATTCATGGTACCCCTTTCTCTGGAGTACAGTGATTACTTTAGAGTATAAAGGAAAGTTTGGCCAATCTAGTGAGAAACTCAAATTTGAGACTTTTGAGAAAGAAGCATTAAGGAAGCTGAAGCTATAAGGATGACATAAGCTCAAAGCTGCTGGGAGAGCTATGGCTGGGTTCAGCCATGCCTTAAGTTAGCACCACCCAGACTTTCTTGCCAGCAATTTCAGTCTTCCCCCACCCACCAGTTTAAGTCCAGTTTTTGTCCTCCCTAATATGCTAGCCAAAGGTGGTGGTCAAATCTGGCATAAACAACCCCTCATCAATGGCAAAATAGAAATTCTTCTAGCATCTTAAAGTGGCATACAACCTTAAGGTTCTATTGTATATTTTCTCTCTAGAAATAAATCTAATTAACAAAATAAAAAGCTATAATTTAAGAGAATAGCTATAAACTTTGATATTTCCAAGCCCCCCCCCAAAAAAAAATTTTAGGAAGGATTCTCTTGCCCATTAATCATTATAAATTAAAGGCCTTCTATTTTCCTACAGTTCTGTTGCTTTACTGGCAGCACATCTAAAAAGATAAATATGGCGTCTGCTTGGCTCTGCTGCCTCCCTCTGAAGAGACTTTCCTTTCACAGACTTTTCCCACATGGTTTCTACCGAAGGGACAAATGGCAGACCTTCAAATAGTGACCGATTTAGAAAGTTTAACTCGTTGCACAGTTGTGTTTGCTGTTTGAATGTTGACTGTGGGGATGATTCTGTTAGTGGTCTAGGAGATCTCACAATAGCCACCATACACATGCGGGCAGCTGCCGTGTCTTTCACCATGTAACTCTTTTCATTTATCTCACAGCCTGGGATTCTGGTTCCTTTAAATGAGACTTGATCTTTTTTGAAGCTAAGGATGATTTCATATAAGTAAGTCACATAATGTGCTAGGCACTACTTGATATATTACCAAGTAGTTTGCAAATTGGCGGCTTCTTCAGTTTGTGGAAACTTGAAAAATTGCTTTTTCAAGAACCTAGGCGTTTTCAGCTATTTCAGTAATAGAAAAGGGAGGAGAATACCTAATCCAAAAGTCTGGCTGTGCTCCTAGTCAGGTTTTCCTCTGCTTCTCACCCTATTACACTCCTCCACCCCTGGTAGTACATTCATTTTCCTATTTCTTTACTTAGGCTAATTCAAGGGAAGCTGAGAAATGTGCATGGTGGCATAAGGTAGCCATCCTCAGATTAAAGATTTGCTAGAGATAGTCCCCAGGAAGATAAGCACCTTTGACTAGTGACATTTAATATGCTGCTTTCTCTCTTCCAAGTGCTTTGCCAGCATTACTCAGGTGATCCATTCAACACCTTGGGAAGATTGGTCAGCAAGATTACAAGCTGTTTTTTTTTTTTTTTTTTTTTTTTTTTTTTTAAGATAGGTTGGTGTTTTGAATTACTCAAGGTAGTATAATATATGTAGATGCTTTAAGCTGGAGGTTGACATACTCAGTTTCTGTACTGACCTTGATTCACCTTCTTTTGTTGAAGTTCATAGCTCAATTATACAGAAATGAATTAGATTTAGAAATCCCAAAGAACCAAACACTTTGCTGTTCACTATAGTTTATGTGGTCGTCTCGAATTATAAGTCTTAAAGGCAGTGATTGATTTTAGGGAAATAAATACTTTGAGGGGGAGGAAGACCAGTTTTCCTCATTAGAGGAAGCCTTTAATTTTTATTTTGTTGCTTGAATCGAGTTTTATTTTATAGAATCCATTCCTTACAGGAATGTTTCAAAGGAGTTGTGCTGGATGTCGAAACCTGCCTGCTATATTTTTGGGTAGCAGTTTGCCATTTCAGTCAATATCCATGATAGATCACAATATTTGTAGTATTAGTGCAGTGCCTTCCACAGCGTCTTACTAAATGGGCCATCTCCTTTCATGCTTCCTGCCACCATGTTAGGATTGCCCCTTTACAAACAGGAAGAATGGAACCAAGAGAAGTATCTAATTGTTCAGTGTTGCACAGCTATTAGCAGGGAGAGCTGAGAATAGAACTTTAGTCTCCCAGATGCTTCAGCCAGATCTCCTGCTGATTATTAGGCAAGAGAGCCACTCTATTATGCAGAGTGTGACAGATCTTAGTAAAGCATACCAGCTGCAGGAAGAGTCCTTCTTCAGACAACTGTTTCATACACCAACAGCATTGCCATTACTATTTTTAATTCCAGAGAGTTGCTTTGACTGTCCCTCTGGTCTGAAAAGGTATACTATCCTAAACATGTACATAAAGGGATACCGTGTTTATTAATGTAAGAAATAAATCATCTTGCTGGACTATTCAGCTTAGTGGGACAGTGCTTGTCTAGTGTGCACAAGGCCCTGGGTTTGATCCCTAGCACCACATCCCTTCCCCAAAAGGCAATTATTAAAATGTAGGAGTATTAGATTATTATTATCTGTTTGTATTTGCATAATAATGTAGAATTTCAAATCATGTTCACATTACTTGAATTACTCCATTATCACAGTGAATAGGTGCAGTTAATGTTATCTACTCATTACCCTAGTGCAAAAATGGAAGTTTTTAACTTGCTATTCGCTGGGCTAAGAGGTCCCACAGCCTGAGTCAAACCTACCATCTCTTATTCTTTATGTAGGGAAACTGACACCCACAGGGTGGAGTTATCCTTGACAAGCCTTTGCTTTCTTGGGCTTCCAGACTGGTTATGTCATCTAGCTGTCACTCGGCTCACTTGGGTTTATGGTTTTCCAGATTAGTTGCACCAAGGCTTGCTTGTGACCTGTTGTTGTGAGGTTATTGGATTCTGTTAGCCATCAGCCTGTCAAGGCCACTGGTTGATTTGCAGGACCACCTTTGGCTGGCTCCCATAGGTGGCAGAGTTGAAGACAAGAAGGTTACAGATTCAGTCCTGAACTATAACTGGTGTCATCCCACACTGAGGGTTGACAGCAGCCTGGAGAGCTTCCTAATATTGGAGCTAACTAGATTTTCTTTTCTTTTTTTTTTTTTTCCTTTAAAAACACTTTCCTGCTCCTGCCTCATTCTTCTGAGCCTAGACATTTATTTCCAGACCTGGGCATTTGGGTGTGCCCTTGTTTCTAAGGCCAGCGTGTACTTGCTCTCCTCTTTCCTCTGATGAATAGGGCTAGTGAGAAACTATTTTTGGAAAGTATTAAGCTCTTGGAGACAGTGATATCATCATTAGTCAGGCTTTGGACTCTATTGAATAATATGTATTTTGGTTTTAATAGTATCCTTAACATCACTTCCAAGATGGAAAATGATGTGCATATTCATATTACTTTTGACATGGACATATTAGTAAATCAGTGTGACCTTTTCTTCAAGATAGTGCGCTAGGTATTGACTCTGTGTTGCCAAGTTTTGAAGTCTCTCTGAATCTCAAATTTCCTCTTTTGTAAAATGAGCATAATATTTCACCCAGGTCTAATAGGACTTAAAGAACAAATGAATGGTAAAGACCTAGCCCAGTCCTTGTCACTGAGTTGATGCCAGTAAGTTGTGGTAGTACTCTTCAAGAAGGAATTTAAACATTTTTTGAATCAAGAAGTAAGACCTTGGTTTTTATAAGATGTCTGAATGCACCCTGTAAGTTTGCTGTCATCATCCTGTGTACATAACTGTAAAGGCCCAATGTTGTGGGTTTTGCTTTGCTGTTTCCCCCACAAATTATCATAACAAAGAAGCTAGTGTAAAGGTAAGTCCCTTGAAAAGTATAAAAGGCATTACATATATAAAGCAATCTTATTAGAATTTCATACCAACACTGGCAGTAGTATCAGACTTTTGATGTACATATTCATGAAATGTGCATATCAACCAATCCCCAATTGAGAAAGAGGAAACCGAGACTAGGAAAGGTAGAGCAATATCCTAAGAATCACAAAATCAGCAAGTAATGTTTGGGGCGTCTCTGAAGGCACTGTCAATAAGTAAAGATAAATATAGATCAAGGGCAATGTGTCTCCTTTATATTCATGATGAAAGCCAGCTTGAAAGTCATATAGCTTCTGAACCAAGTGGACCTGCTAACTCCTCAGCTAGGTGGACTCCCTACCCAGAGCCAGTCCGGAGCAGGTATTCTTCTCACAGAGGTGGGCTTTGGGGAGTGGAATAGGCTGCCTATTCTCTGGGACCATACTGAGGCCCATGAGAATGGAAGAAAGAGGAGAGTGAGCTTTCCTAGCTACCCTTCCCAGTCTATCACTCAGATAAATTACAACACATTTCCAGGTCTAGTGCATATGAAGGGGTAAGGGAGAGACCCACAGTTATATCTGTGTGTTGCCTTTCCACAGTGGAAAACTCAGGAGTCTTTCTCCATCAATAGGTGGCAAAGGCAACTCCAAAATCCAAGCCTTTGGCTCATCTTAAAGCCAAGCTCTTCCATTAAATGTTAGGAACACTCCTCTTTGCTGAAGGAAACTTAAGAGCCAGGTCTAGTTCATTTGTAACCATCATCATTGGCAGTGTCTTCTTTATCATTTTAAATGTCTATTTGTTCAATAATGAAATAGAGATAAAGCTTTTCTTTGGTTTACTGTGTCATGCACAGTAACATGTCAGGACATCTTCAAATTGTCAAAATGACACTTGAAATTTCACCTTTAAGTAAGTACTCGACATATAGTTGGAAAAGACCTACCAATTCAACATCTATTTATAAAACCGTAGGTTCAGTTGTATTGCCATATTTTATTTTAGATGGATGTACAGTAGTAGGAATATGTTTTAGTTACTTGTGTGTAACTTATTCAGGTTTAATTAGGGCTACTCATAGGCCTGAGAAAGCTTATAAACAAGAAAGGAAGAAGAAAAAAAAAGGAAGCAAAACTCAGAAGAGAAATTTACTGTGGCACCTAAAAATGTATTTAAATGTTACTGTTAGGATACATAAGTGAGATATTTAGCTCCTTGTTTTGTCTCAAGTATGGCATCTGTTCACTTGTGTGTGACAAAGTTTCAGTGAGTCACAAAGAGTTCCAAGAGTAAAGGAGTTAAGGAAAGTCTAAGTGAGAGAGAATTCCGGTGTGCTGGCATACTCCAGCCTTGATAAATATTACATGGTGGCGATAACTTTTTGTGATATAATTCATTTTTTAAATAATTAATGTCACCAGTGCATGTTTCTAAGAGTGCCAAAGATAAATAATTTACTGTAAGTACCAAAGAGGGGTGATATTATTTATTTATCAGACTTAAAATGGTCTGTTGTGGGAAATAACTTCAGGGCCTTAAATGTAAGAACCATAGTTTGTCCCCACCACGGCTACCACCAAAAAAATTAAAACTTTGTATTCAGTGTTTTATCTCCTTCTGAAGGATAGTTGGTTCTGAAAGATAGGGGTCTCCAAAAATCATTATAAAGAATTGGTAAATAAGGCCAGGATAGAACTAACAGCTTACCTTTAACTTATAGAAAATGGAACTATTGGCCATGGTTTATTGATCTTTTGGGGTTAGGGTATCAGGTCTATGGACTCATAACTCAATTGCATACCCACACACCCTGGAAGTATCTTCTCTTGTTGAACGGAGAAAGATGTTCCTTGTTGACTTTTGCATTTTCCTAGGACCTAGATAGTGACTTGCATATGAGTGTTCTACAAGTTATTTTTTCAATTTGATTTCAAGGCTTTTTTTTTTTTTTTTAAAAAATCTGTGTAATTCACAGTAGGTTCTTAAATTTAGGTTTAATATTATCAAAGTTATGCAGGTAAATAAGATCTCATCATTCTGTGGGACATACTTGTTATGAAAAAACTATTCCAATATACAACTATAGTCCCCAGTTTTTCTTCTCCAGAGACAGTAATCTTTTGGGCCTCCATGTCTTTGAATTATCATGTTATAGTACTTCCTGTTGAACTTTTGAGGAGTTATTGACTTTTCAAATAGAAGATGAAGCTCTTTTTTTTTCCAATCTCTCCACCACTGTGCACACTTTCCATCTTCTCATTTCCCCCAAATAGTTGCATTTTTATTTTGGTTCTATCTGTACTTAGTGTTTATGTTGTTATGCATATGTAAATGTTCTTCACATATGTGACATATATCATGACTGCATTTATTTTCCCTAGAATTGGAGCGCAATCTGTAAGCCTTCCCCCAGTGCAAATTTTTTCTCAATATATTCATATCCACTAGGTAGTCTATTAATCTCTACTTAACTCATCTTAGAGCTGTCTCACTGGACGAGCCCCTTGAAAGCCCATTGCACATCCTTTTTGGGTCTTCATCACTATGAAAATTCCCTTTATTTCTTCTGATGCTGGGTTCCGTGTTGCTGATGTTGTCCTTCATTTTGGAGTAAATCTTCCAATATTTCGATTAGAGAGAGAGAGAAATTTAGAAGAATTTATACATCTAAAAGTATTTTACTATTTGCATACTTGGTTTGACTACTTGGGAGAATTCCTCTTACAAAGAACTGTAACGTGGAATTCCATTGTCTTTACCGTCAGTTTTTTCTGTTAAAAGATTGATGGAAATCTACCATCTGTGATCATTTTTGTCTCTAGGTTCTGAAATGTCATGCTCATGTGCCATCCTGAGGTCTATATTCATCTGTAGCACTGGTTGCTCAGTGGCTCCTTTCACTCTGGGAACTCAGGTCTTTAGTTTTGGGAAAGTTTCTTGAAATTTTTCCTTGATGAATTCTCTTCTATTTCACTATTTTCTTTCTAGAACTTTTTTTTTTTGGGGGGGGTGGAGGGGTGGGGCTGTTGCCTTTTTGATTTTTCACTTGTATTTTCTCTCCTCTTTTTATTTTTAAAAAAATTTCCCCTAGTTTTTATTTCAATTTCAATGCTGTCATTTTACTTTCTGAGAGCTCTTTTTTTTCCCTCTAGTTTTTTTTAAAGCATTCTCTTATTTCATAGGTATAAAAAAGATCTCATCTCTCACTTGATAATTATGAAAAAATTCAAGTTTTCTTAAAAATTTTGAGTGTTCTTGAAAAGCATCCGTTTCTTCCAGTTTGTTTATCTTGTTTGTTGGCTTATTTTGTTTTTCATATTAGCTTTTCCCAGCTGTCTAGTGGTTCTTGGCTGGCTACTCTCTAACAGGCTCATGGAAAGCTCTGTGTGTGGTGTACAACTCTTCAGTCATGATGTCTACTGAAGTCAAAAGCCTGTGACCTTTCACTGACTGAGAGATTCCGGTAGGCAGATCAGAATCCTCCAAGATTTCCCTTTTCTTCCTAGAACCTCTCTGTTCTTGTCTGTTTGGGAGGCCAGGAAAGAAAGAAGGATGAGAAATCTGAATATTCCATATATAAACTATCAGTTAATCCTCATTGTCAGTAAAATGCATGTAAACTTCTAGTCTTCTGTCTCTGGTCTCTATGCCATGAGTCTTCTGCAAGGGTTGTTGCTGGTGGTGGGTGGGGTTAATCAATCAATGGTGGGGCTCATGCAGGACAAATCACTTTTTAAAAAGAACTTGAACCAATCTTTCTGCTGATGTCTTTTCTCTCATTTTCCTTACCATCCCTCCCCCTCCCCCGGCCACCCCAATGTTTATTTTAAAATACTTGACTGTCATTTTACTAGAGTGTTAACAAGGAAGCAATCTTTAGCAGGATAAAAACTGAGACTTCTTTATTTTTGGTCTGTGGAATGTTATCTTTCATCAGATTTGGAGCATTCATTTTTTTCAAGTATAGCTTCTGCCTTATTTTCTTCTTAGATGCTTCTGAGAGTACGGTCACACTTGTTTTTAAACTTTTCACTGTTTCAATGTCTCACACTATTTTCTGTATTTTTATTCTTTTTGTGTACTTTTTCCATTTATGGTTTCAATGTACTAGCCCTGTTTTTTGTTGTGTCTAAGTCAAGAACTGACATTTTATACGAAACTGAACAGATGCATGTGCAGTTCATTTTTATGTGTATTTCGGTGTTCTGTTGGGTGTTCTGTTGAATCTTTTGTCTTCATATATTTTCTCTTTCCCCTTGTTTTGTCTTTTTATTGATGCATTATAATTACATATGATAGTAGAATGCATTTGTACATATTTGCATATGCACATAATATAACAATGTAATTTTTTCAATTTCATTCCCTGTCCTTTTCCTCCCCTCATTGCTTTCCCCTGGTTCCCTCCTTCTATTCTACTAGTTTTCATTCTATTTTCATGAGATTCCCACTACTACCACCCTTTTTTGCTTCTTTTCTGTCTGTTTTTCCCTCTAGCCTTCACATGAGAAACAAAAAACAACATACCACTGTTTACTTGTTGAGTCCAGGTTTTTTCACTTAATATACTCAAGTTTCATCCATTTTCCTGAAAATGTCATAATTTCTTCTTTATGGCTGAAGAAAACTCCATTGTGTGTACTACGTTTTCTGTATCCATTCATCTGCTGACAGGCTAGTTCCATAGTTTGTCTAGTGTGAACTGTGCCTCTGTAAACATGGGTATGCACGTATCACTATACCACACTGACTTTAATTCTTGGGGATAAATATGATCAGTGGTATTGTTGGGTCATAGTGTGGCTCCATTCCTACCTTTTGAGGGCCTTCCTGATTTCCATTGTACTAATTTACAATCCCATCAACAGTATAAAAGTGTTCCATTTTCCCCAGCATTAACTAGTTGTTTGTATTTTTGAGGGATGCCATTCTAAATCTTAGTGTAGTTTTTTTGGTTTGTATTCCCCCAGTTGCTAAAGATGTTGAATTTTTTTTCCTATATTTGTTAGTCATTTGTATTTCTTCTTTTGAGAAGTGTCTTTTTAGTTTATTTGCCCATTTACTGATTGGGTTTTTGTTTTTTTGAGCTCTTTACATATTTAGGATATTAATCCTCTGTCAGAAAAGTAGCTAGCCAAGGTTTTTTCCCATTTTGTAAGTTCTGTCTTTATGCTCATATTCCCTTTGCTATTTAATTTGATGCCATCCCACTTAATTGTTTCTTGTGCTTTAGGAGTTTTATTTAGGAGTTTATTAGTGAAATTGACCAAATTGACCAAATTAAGGAGGTTGCTACCTGTGTGTTGGCGTGTTGACCCTGTTTTCTTCTTCCTAGCTCTTTGATCTATTTTGAATTGATGTTTGTGCAGGCTGAGACAAGGATCTAGTTTCATTCTTCTACGCATTCCTCCCGTTTTGTTAAATATGGGAGTCAGAGATAAAGTTCTTGTTAGCTTACCTCAAAATCTAGATGACCTTTGAGTCTTCATAGTGTCTATCTGGGCTTGTTTTTGTTTTTGTTCATGTGCTCTGGCCATACTTGGAAAATTTTCATTTTATGCTGGATTTGTGTTTGAAAAATTGTGGACACACCCAATGGTGATATATTCCTCCAGAGATGGTTCACCCTCCCCCAACTAGGACAACAGAGAAGCAGATGACCATTTAATCCAATCAAGATTTTGGTGAAATGAGGCTGGTTTGCAATCCTGGAAAAGTTCCTACTACTTCTGGTTTGTCCTGTCCCTGCAGAGTACTTGCTTGAAATTCTGGTATGATCTTCAAGTCCACTTCCCATTAGCAAGTTCTAAACACTTTAATCATTTTCTTATGAAACTGCTGAAAAGTTCCATTATACTTTATAGGGATTTTTCTGGTTAGATTTTCAGCTTTCTGTTCTGTGTGGCCCCAGAATTCCACAAATATCTAATGGAAAACTGTAGCGTGCTTGAAGCAACCCATATCTTTACCAACTCCTCTCTGGTTTTTCCACTCCTCAGCAGTGTTCCCTATGAAACAAAGCCCAAGTTCTTCCTGTGCTAGTAACTGACAAGTGTCAACTTAAAAATAACAAAATCTCAGCTCAACTTTTCATGAGTATAGTTCCTCTGAGAAGTTTCACCTTCTCAGAGTATAGTTCCTTTAGTTCTCAGTGCCTCGGCTGCCCTTTACTGCTTTCAGACTTCTATATTTACCTGGTTTACTTAGGGAAGCACTGAATGGCTGCTAGCAGCTCTGTCCCACTTGGAATTAAAAGTCATCAAGATTGAAATTTTTTATTTTTGAGAATGGGGAAAAGATTTTACAGTTGATATAGGATTAATCTGAACCTGAGTTAAAGTACGTAAAATCATTGCTATTAGTTCCATGACACTCCTTTTACCATGCACATTACTCAGGTACTCTCTTGAAATATTGAAATAATATAGTGTATCAGTAGACTTTACTTTTTAATGTTCTTGCACTCAGACTATATATCTACCTATATGAGAAAATTCACAAATTCTTATTTTGAATGTTAGTCTATCCACATTTATAAAGAAATACAGATATACTTGTGTACAAAACACCAATGTCTTTTCTGTCTTTATGGGATGTTATGTGTGACACTGATAGACTATATTGTTTTATTTTTCAGCATCTAACATTCACAAGGGAATTTGATTCAGATTCTCTTAGACATTACAGCTGGGCTGCTGACACCTTGGACAATGTAAATCTTGTCTCAAGTCCTGTTCATTCTGGGTAAGGAACCTAAATGTCATTTTTCTTTCTCCTATCAAATTAACATTGCATTTATTATTTAAAATTATAAATTAACCCTGACAACTTTCATATACATGAATATATTCATATATAAAATATATACTCAGTATATGTGACATGCAATTATAAATCATTTAATAATTTTTAGCAAATCTGTATATCTATTTTTATTGTTTAAAGTACAGTGTTAGAAAAATATTACATTAAATTAATTAGATGATTGGTGCAGCAAAAGTTCTTTTACATCTTTAATTTTCCTTTTCAATAAACATAATTTTAACAATCATTCTTCTTCATTTTATTTTACTAGCCAAATGAATTTTTCCCTAGGTATTCTTTTAAATAAAAATTAAATTCTGAGTATTTATGTTAATTTATCTGATTGTGTTTGTGCTTTGCATCTAATGATAGAAGAATTTCAGATAGGCACTTTGGCACATGCCTGTAATCCCAAGTACTCAGGAGACTGAGTCAAGAGAATCACAAGTTGGAGGCTAGCCTGGGCAACTTAGCCAGATCCTGTTTCAAAATATAAAAATAAAAGGAGCTGGGGATGTAGCTCAGTGATAGAGTGCCTGCATATGTGAGACTCAAGAGTTCAATCCCCAGTGCTGGAAAAAAAAAAAAAAAAGGAATTTCAATCAAACATTAATTGTTTTGCGCTCTGGTAGTCTCATCTGTGTATGTGTGTCTATGTGTAATACAGACCTTTTACTTGACGAATGATTTTGACATTGATTGACAAGTGATTTTCCTTTAAAAAGTGTAAGCTTGAAAGTTTCCAATTGTAAAATTTTCCTTTTACATTCTTGAAGCAAAAATGTAATTGAAATATATAAAATTATTAATTGAAAATTAATTTTAAAAGATAGTAAAGAAATTCACTTTTAGAAAGTGAACAAAGAAATATCTGTGTACCAGAAATGCTGAATAAAAACCACATCAAAGAAATCCCTCATTGCTGTCTCTCTGGCAGGTAGAATTTAAGGCAGGAGGCTAATAGGTGACCTGCTTTGATAAGTGAATCAATAAATAAGAGCATTTTTAGATTTTGGGTTCTTTACCAGTAGGTAATTCAAATGGAATGATTGCCATTGATATAAATAGAGTAAAATTAATTTGTTAAAATCGTGACTATTTCATAGTATTTTTGTCTTTAAGACTGGCAGTGAGACTTTTTGTTGTGATCAAAGACAAGAGATGATTTAGAATTAAATAAGTTACTGGAAGCAAAGTATTTTCTGCTGCTTCTAGTTAAAATAACTTTTAACAGCTAAAATTTACCTAGCTCTTTTTATGTACCTGGCCTTAAACTAAGTCTTTTACATGTATTATCTAATTTAATTCTTACTTGAACCTTTAGATGACACTAAAGATTTATTCATTGTCTCCATTTTGTAGATGATAAGTCAGAGGGAAAGAAATATATGATAGGTTAAAATATCAATTTAGAATTTTGTCTTTTGTAATTCTGAGAAAGGAATCCATGCAATGTCATTTGAATAAAAGTAATTTATGTGAAATTGTTTTTAAAACTACAAATTCCATGTGATATTTGAATCATTAACATTGTATTTTGAATTATTATAATTCAGAAAAATTTTGAATTATTATGGTAATATTAATTTTAAACTTCCTAAAATATTCATATGGTTTATATTAGATGTATGGTAGGTGGGCCCAAAATTGTAAAAAACCCCACAAGAAAAATCAGATTTGAGAAATAAAATATGAAGCTCTTGCCATACCTGCAGTAGACATGTCCATTTTTTTTTTAATCGGGGTTGATGAATTGCCACCATAGAGCTATCATCACTTTGCAATCTCCACATACAAAAGAAATATTCTAAAGTTTAATTTAGTAAACTGAGAAGTTGAGGAAATATGAAAAAATCAGAAGTGAACTTTCCCATACATTGGAGATGATGAAGAATTTGAATATGCAGATTATTTCCTCTTTCCCTTGAAATTTCATTGAGGACAGAAGACTTGTACAATAAAGTAAAATAACAGTGTGGACTTACTTGAATAGGAGGAAAGAGAGATGTTGTACACTTGAAAATATTTCACTATTGCCAGGTCTGTAGAGTAATTTATTCAGCCATTTAAGGCAAAATACTTTTCCAGGTTGTCCCACAAATGCCGAATGCCATGGTTTCATTTCCTGATGATTTTTGTTTTTCTTTGCTTGTCATTGACATTTTCTGTTGCTTGCTTCTAATTATCTCAAATTAATTTCCCCATTTGCTTTCTAAATTATTTTGCAGCTATTCTTCTCCACTTCCTCAGTATGATTCAAGGTGATAATTGTGTCCTTTATGTGAACCATCCTTTCTGTATTTTTAATATATGTGAATTTTTCTCACAGTTAGATTGTGTCAGTCTCTGTAGTGTATCAGCATCTGTCATCCTGCTGTTCTCAGAACTAGAAACATTCATGTTAGTTTTAGGATCATGTGTAGAATTCATGCTATAGTTTAAATGTTATTAAGATACAAATATTATTAAACATCACATTAATTTGTTTTTCTTTGTTGGTATAAATTATGTTGCATGACTTTTTCAGCACATTATTTAAGGAATGAGTTTGGAAAACAAATCACAATGTTAGTGATCTATATTCTGCCTAACACATATTCTTACCTTTCTTCAGTCTGTTGGCCTATGAAGTTAAAAACCTTAGAACAGGAAATGATTATTAAGAGTAGCAACCAAGCACTGTGTGCTTCGGAGAACACAGAGAGAGAGATTCTTCTAGTTTCTCATTAAAATCATTTTAGCCATATTTTGTCCATTTGATTCCGATATTCTTTGTACCTAGTTGATGTTTTTAAACTAAACTTGATACCCTTACTGTACCTTCAGAGTGCTCAGCTGCAATCACTATAGATCCACATCTATCCATCCATTAATGTTAATAACCAAGTCACAACTAGGCAGTTTCTAGGCACACATAACAAAATAGTTTTGCACTTGCAAAATAAATATTCTATAAACATATGTGTTTACTGTGTGCTAGAACTATGCACAGCTCTACAAGTCAAGCAGGGAACAAGATAGCCCTGATCTGAATCACTTGTCTATATTGTTGAGACTCAGCTGTTACTAGAGCAACAAACATTCTCCTCTCAGTGGAAATTCTATGGAGATTTGTACTAATACAACTGAATTTTCAAACTCAAAGTTTGTCTTGCATCTTTTTATTTTGAACTTTTTTGTCTTGAACCATTTTTAATCCATTTTGTTTCTATTGGTTCCAATGAAAATATTCTACTACTAAGCAGATAAAAATCAGACTTTTGTCATAGACTTCTTTATACTGTTGTCATATTACATTAATTATTGAATAAAAAATAGTTTCATATATGTATTATACATATACATACATATTATTGTGTGTGTCTAGGAAAAAGAAAGCACCCTGGAGCAATTTCCAGTGAGCCTCATATCATTTAGCATTGGAAATAATTCTTGTAGGCACTTGAACAAGTGAAAAAATATCTTTTCTTTTGAATGGAGAGGAGTCTTTTCCCCTCTTCCCTTGAATATCAGTGGTCCCGGTCTCTGAAAACAGACTATTATCAAACATACAGTTAATTCAGAGTGAAATAATTAAATCCATAAATAAGCAAAAAGGATATGAAGGTACATCCACCTAAAGATGAGCAGAGTTGGTTCTGGAAATCTGCTTGGTTGAAAAATGATCCCCATCCTGTTGCTCTTCTCTCTATGGGGATTATAGGCTAATTTGTTTTGTTGAAGAGGTAGGTCATCCTTTCCAAGGTCAAGAGCCAACCTTCTTCAGAAAAGAGCCCATAAGGAGTTAAGCTCTATTTGCAGGATGTTAGCACTGTGTTTAGATGAAAATGTCATAAAGAATTTTGATGGATGGGATTATTTTTTTCTCCAAAAAAGCTGTAAGAATTCAGACAGCTTTCTCATTATCAATATTTGGTGCTGTTCTAGTAATAAGTATATTTCCCATATGAAAGTTAGAATGCAAGAAGTATATATTTGTGTTCCCCTGTCTGATATGCACTGTTCCATATGATGGACTTACTGAATTATGTTCATCAGAGTAGAACTCTGGAACAACAATAGATGGGCTCATACATGATAGGAATCAGGGATTCCAATATACTCTTATTCATATCTGACACAGTTTCTTTATATTGCCATACTTACATAAATAAATATTTTCCTTACTAACTTTAAAGACCAAATGACAGAATTATATAATTTAGAGGCATTTTCTTAAAAGACTATATTCTACTTTTTGTATTACTGCATACAATGTCTAAATATAGATTATTTTACATAGATTATTTTATAATTCCATTTTTATACTAGAATTATTTAATCCCTTTCCATCAAAATTGTCTTAGCAAATCTAGTCATCTGCTTTTATTTTTATATTCTGTTTCATCTTAGTAAAAACTAGAGTGTTGGTATGGTTAAATATTCCTGTACTTTATGAGTTGTACATGTTAGATATACTGTGGAGTTTCATCTTCCTTGTAGTGGGGAGAGAGATTAAATAGTTAACATATGGCAGAAACCACTTATAGTTTAAAATAACCTTGAATGTACGTTAAACTACCCACAAAGATCACAGACAGTGTTGGTTTTTTTTTTTTTTTAATCATGGCTGCATTTTTAATAGCTAGTTTTTATCCCAACTTTGAGAGATTCTCTATTCCCTCAATGAGAGCATCTCAGAAAGTGGTCAGTTTCTGGGAGGCCATGTTCCACCAAATGTAAGTTATATTTCAGCTTTTTGCCCAGTGCACAAGTTTAATGCATGTTTGATGTGACTCCACTGTATTTGCTTCCAATTTATCTTGAGAGAAATCAATAGCTACATTGTCTGTCACTTTGAACTGTAACCTTTAATTTGAAAACCCACTCTGGAGATGATTCAAGTCTGTCCTCTGGTCTTCTTCCTACAGGTTTCTGGTTAGCTTTATGGTGGATGCAAGAGGTGGTTCCATGAGAGGAAGTCGGCACCACGGGATGAGAATCATCATTCCTCCACGCAAGTGTACAGCCCCCACCCGAATCACCTGCCGTTTGGTAAAGAGACATAAACTGGCCAACCCACCCCCCATGGTGGAAGGAGAGGGATTAGCCAGTAGGCTGGTAGAAATGGGTCCTGCAGGGGCACAATTTTTAGGGTAAGTTTTGCTGATTTTAATCTTAGCCCTCTTACCACATTTTTAATTTTCTTTACCCTTGTTAACTTAAGGAGTTAACTATTAAAATGACTTAGTTGGACCTGATTGAGGATACTTTTTGTGTAGTGTCAAAGGTCACAAAGCTGTGTGATTCTGTGAGAGGCTATTAGGCTGGTACTTTCTTAACTCAGTTTGCTGGTCAAGGCTTTTACTAACCGAGAAGCATGTTCTCTGCTCAGCGAGTGCACGGAACCCCATCGGCCCCCCGTGCAAGTCAAGGCACGATTCCTAGAAAAACATACAGATGCTGGAATTCTATCACTTCCTTAAATAAGTGTCTACTCTGGGGATGTCTTTTTAAAGATAATTTTTAGGGACACAGTCCATTGTGATATGGTACTTTATAAAAAGGAAAAATAAATTGAATTCGTTCTCTGAGGTGGCACTTGGGTGCAAATCAGGCAGGCTCTGTCGTGACTGACAGTTTGTTCATAATTTCCCCTTCTCGTTTCTCTTCCTGCTGCATGGATGTTATTCAGTAAACTGCATCTTCCTACCAATCCTCCCCCTGTAAATGAGGGTGAGAGCTTGGTTAGCCGAATCCTGCAGCTTGGGCCTCAAGGAACAAAATTTATTGGGTAGGATCTTTATAGACAAGATACAGAATGTCTACAATTATTTTTTCCATTTTCAATTTTTTTCTGTCACACTCATGGTCTTATTCTTGTCTTAAGTTTATTTTTATTTTTTAAGTTTTTTAATGCTTTCAGTTGATGTGTGTCACTGAAAGAAAAAAAAAATCATAGTGGCTTGACTTAATGTAGCACCGCTACCTATCTTGTGCTTTTCAAGCATGTGGAATTCACTGCAAGCATTCTGCTTTCATAACCTTGTGCTTCTATAAACCTTTCTTTAATTTGAAATGTTTCTTCTGAATATGCTTTTTAAGCTAGACTCACAGTCTTCAAAAGTTTAGCCCAGTGTAAGAGAAGGTATTTGCAGGCTTTGAATCAACATTTGCTATCAATGATATATATGTATGTGTGTATATTTGTCTCTATGTGTATAATTAGATCTTTATTTCTTTTTTTAAAAAGTACTTACGAGTACTCTGTAATCTTTATGGGCTTAGAAAAGAAAAACTCATCAATAAGTAAAATGATTTTGAGAAGTATTGGGAATACATGATATTTAAAGACATAGAATTAGGTAGCAAACAATATTCTGTTGTTGAATTGTTTTGTTTTGTCTTGTTTAAGCTGAAATGTGTTGATGTTTGTTGTTTGTTTCGCTTGTCTGGTTGTTGTATTTGCCTTGGCAGTCTGCATGAAGAGACCTGTTATGAAAAGTTATGCTTGGCTTTCACCTTGGTCAAAGGCCCTGTTCATACCTTCTCTCCAGTACTGTTGAATGTCAAACGCAAAGCCACATTCCTTCAATATTGACAGAGACAGTATCTGACACATTAACCTGCAAAGATTGTATCTTGTTCTCAAAAGAATAAACAAATAAAATTTAATGTGCAATAGTAAGATATTAAAAATTGTGGTAAATATCTTAATAGTTCTTGAAATTATTAGCACTGTTAGGAATAGTTGTTTTCGTTTCTGCCTATTAAAGAATAGAGGCTAATATTAATAAATTATATTTAAAATCTTAATTGAATTATGACTATTTTGCTAAAAGTAAAATTATAATTATCCCCATTTTAAATGAATATTTCTATAAAAACAAATCAAATATTCATATTTTCATTATTTGATCTTTTCAACTACTATCCCTTTTTATTCTCTCCTTATTTAAAACCATATCTCCTATTATTACATGGACATGAACACATAGGTTAAGAGACGAGGTTACATACAACCTCTGTAGGAGAATAATGATACTGTCTACTTAAATGTCATAAAATAAAGCTGCACAATCCAACTACATAAACTGTGTGTGATTGTGGTCTGCTTATTTCCATCCATCTTTTTTAGTATTTATCCCATTTTAAAATTTAACAAAATTATTTCCCATGGCTTGATTGGCTATCTTCAATTTGCAGCCATTCTTTTTACATCCCTTTGCAAAAGGACACTGTCAAAAATTATTAAGTCCTTATGTGACAATTTCAAACCAACAAGTGCTTTTCCAGGAAGTTTGCAGTATTCCTATACAGTTTATGTTAGAGCCAGGAAATGAAGCTTCCCACTCCCTATTCACAAATTCAAAATATGAGAAACTACACAGACCATGAGGGTCTTGGAAACTGACTGCTGGAGCAAGTAGATTGCTCTATGGATTGTTTTATTGCTAAGGGAAAAATATAGTGGTGATCTCTCAAATTAGGAAATTGACAGAACTTCTTTTTTAAAGAAATGACTGTGTCCTTTTAAATCGCTAGCATTTTGTATAATATACCTTCTTGTGTTTAAAAAAAAATGGAACAACTTTCTTTCTTATGGCCTATTTTAATCTTTAAATTCCTTGATTCAAATTTCCTATGTATATGGTGCTGAATATTTTCCCCTATTAAGTTTAATGCCTAACATATGGTAGGCCTTCAAGAATTGTTTGTGAGTGAATGAATGATGGCATGTTATGAGGCTTCTAATATATTATTATTGAACAAGCAAATGATTCTGCAGCTTTGAACTCATTCCCAACCTGAGTGGCACCTCTGATTTTCAATCAAACATTGTTGATGAAACATTTTTGAGTATGATACTATAAATATATTTAATTTGATACCAAAATAATGTGGATTTTTTTTCCAGCCCTGTCATAGTGGAAATTCCTCACTTTGGGTCCATGAGGGGCAAAGAGAGAGAACTCATTGTTCTTCGAAGTGAAAATGGTGAAACATGGAAGGAACATCAATTTGACAGTAAAAACGAAGATTTAACCGAATTGCTTAATGGCATGGATGAAGGTAATAATGATGACTCCGTTTTTCTGTCAGTATTTGCAGGCAGAAACAGGGAATTATTGGATTGAATGAAACAGTACCTGAGCTTCTCTTTGTTGTATTTTAAGCTGGGATCCAAGTTCCTCAGCATTTGTGATTTTCAGTATCTGTGGCATAAAGTTCCATTTAATTTAACAACTGTTCTCCTCCCCACCTCGACACACACACTACAGATGTGCAATATTCTGGTGATTCTTTTAGTTTTTAATCAAATGTATCAAACTTTTCAAATCCCAAGAAAGTTTTCTAAGTCAAAAGGGATAAGGTGAGATGAAATAATAATGAAAGGCATGTGAAGCATGTAGAGTATTTTCAAGAAAATAAGTTCACATTTTATTTTTGGAATTATTATTTCCAGACTCTTTCAGTTCATTCAGTTTTTTACCAGTGTATTTCAATATTCTTCCTGAATTTTTAATATTGCTTAGGCCATACAAGTTTAAAAAATAAGTTTTAAGATAATTATTGGAGTCTGAGGTGTTTTGGTGTCTTATTCTTTGACCTAGTAAGAATGGCAAAACAAATCTTATTTTAGGATGTCTGATGCTTAGAATCATAGAAGTTTTTCTTAGTAGACATTGATAGTAGACTGGTTTTGAGAGTAGTTATTTGACAGAGATTTCCTTAAATAATGTGAGAGGGAGGGGAAACCAAGCTCATGAAATCTGATGCTATAGACAAAAATATCAGAGCTAATCTTTTTACTTTGTATTTATTTCCTAATCACTGCAAATTCAGCCATTGTTTTAAATTATAGCTTTAGTGGAGATTTAATTCACATCCTGTAAAATTCATATTTATTAATTCACTGAGTTTTAGAATGTATCTAACAGGGTTTGTTGCAGGTTCAGAGTGTAGACAAAGGAGCTAGACAAACTTAGTATTTGAAGGATGGCTTGGACAAGTCACTTAATCCCTGTGTGCTTTTTTCTTGGGTAAAACAGAGGAAACCCTCCTTGCTTTATAGAATTACTATTAAAAATAATAAATATTTATGTGAAGTGCTCTTATTTCAGAAATAGTCCTTTTTACACAGCGAGCCCTTGATGAATTTCAGTTACTATCACCGTTATATTCATTCTACAAGGGATAAAAAATGTCATGCCAAAAGTTTTGTATAAGATATGGTCACTACCAACCATGAATGTTAAAGATGTTTTATAGCTAGGTAGATAGAAACTAATAATTGGAGAAATCCAGCATTCATGAGGCACTGGTAACTGCCTTTATATATGAAAAGTTTAAAAAGAAAATATAGCATTATAAACTCAGTCGTTTTACTCCTACTTTACAGGGAAAGGGACTAAAATTCAGAGAAGTCAAGTAATTATCTAAGATTAACTTACTAAATAGAAGCACTGGGGATGAAATCTAGTTCTGTATTTTTAAGAGTTTTAACTGTATCCCACTTATTTTAGAAATGTGTCACCCTGTGAAGAAGAAAACAAACCCACAGTGGAAAATTGCTACAGACTTCCAAGTTTGGTCCAGATTAGATTGGGTCTAGATTAGAATCAGGTACATTTAATACATATATGCTACTTAAGGAATATACATATACTAATATTTATAGTACATGCTATCTATAAATTCAAGTAATTTCTTAAGAATGGGAACATTCAGTGGGGATTAAAATTTCTAATTAGTATTACCTGAACTTGTTCTAAAGCATGACAGATAGTCATTCTCTTACATGACATGAAGAGAAACACAGTCAAAAGTTTTTAAAAGAATAAATGCTTAGAATGAATTAGCATTTGTGGAAGTGCTGAAAGAATTTTTAACCTGATGATTCAGGTTAAAAAATGGAGAGATTCAGAGGAATGGATTTTCTATAGATGATAGTCATCCTTTTAAAGAAAACAAAGTATGAAAAATGTTTTTAAGGATCCAGTATTTCTTAAATACTAAAGTGGTTTTGAAAATGTGTTGTCTACTACAAAAAAACTTTTCTTTTAATGGATAGCTACTTGATACTGTAAGTTCCTTGAAGGCAAGATATACACCTTCCTCCTCTTGTCACCAGAGTCAAGCACAGAGGTAGTAGACAGAAAGATATTCAGTATAAGCCATCTGGAGGAAAGGTCTCTCTAGTCTGTTTCCTCTACCCCAGTCTTCATTAATATTAATCTCCTGGAGAAAAAAAAATAGCAGAATACTTGAATTTGAAAAAAAAAATTAAAAGCTGATACTATTCTCAAAGAACACTGACTATTCTAAGATAATGCTACCCAATAGAACTTAATGATGATGGAAATGTACTACACCTGTGCTGTCCAAATAAGTAATCTCTAGTCATACATGATTCTTGAGCACTTAAAATGTAAATCATGCAACTGAGGAAGATAATTTTTTGTTTTTGATTCATTTAAGATAGCCACATGGCCAGTGGCAACCTCATTGGACTGCATTTTTAGCAAGAATACTGAATACTCTAATAATACCTTCTTCATTTTTGAGCATATGTTATATATAGTATGACTTATCAGGCAAAAGTCAATTTTTTTTCAAATTTTTAGGTTTCTTTTGGGAGGGGGTATGCTTTTATTATTTCACACATCACATAATGTGTTTTGTTTTTAATAAGTCAGTTTTCAAATAGGATTAAGTTCTGTCTTTGCTTAGACAAAATGGTGTCCCAAACACAGCTATGCCAATGGTTAAAGAAACAGTGATATAATTCTCTGCCCTGGATTTTGTGTGTTATCCTGGAAATGGCAGATTGAGTTTCTTTGCTACATTTTTAAAGACCAGATATAATTTGATTCTATTTTAGATAATTAAAAGGAATTATAAATACTTCCAGGTTTAAAGAATCAAGCCCTACAGACTATGAAAGCAAAAATGAGAACTAAATTTTCAAGGCACAGTGGTTTTTATGTGTATTAAATTTAAAAGTAATAATAAGGAATAATAACACATTTTATAACTGAAGCTTTGTTCGATTTTGTACCAAATTCAAGTCTTAAGTTCCACACTCCTATCCCCACAGATATGTCATTCTTATCAGAACATCCCCCCCCAAAAAAACCAAGCAAAAATAGAAATCAATCTATCTGTTTAAAAGAAGTTAACCTGTTATTTTCCTGGATCGTCCAGCTAGTCAAACCTCTAGTGGGCCAGAAGCATAAGTGCCACAGAGAAGGTTGTGTGTTTTGTGTTCTTATCTCTCCACTCTGGGCCTCTCTCCTTTTTGCTCCTGGATTACTGTTCACAAGAGAAAAGCCGTGCATGAAATAAACCAGTGACCAGATCCCTCAAGATTTCCTTAAGGAAAAGAAAAGTAAATTGGCGTATGATTATTTTATTTAACTTATTAATTTCCATAGTTCATAACAGTTAGGCTTCATGCCATATATATATACATACATATGATCCGTGATAATGTGTATCTTATTATGTTTCCTTTTTAAACTTCCGTTTGCATACATGAATTCTGTATGCTACTTAATAACCAGTCTACATGCTAATTATCAGTCCCATTGTACTCTCTGGTCTGAAAATTTTAATACCCAAGTCTTTAAAAATTATCTTAGGCTGAGCACAGTAGAGCACACCTGTAATCCCAGTGACTCAGGAGGGTGAGGCAGGAGAATCACAAGGTCAATGCACTTCAGCAATTTAGCAAGACCCTCAGAAACTTATGAAGACTCTGTCTCAAAATAAAAAACAAAAAGGACTGGATGTAGCTCTGGTGAAGTAGTCCTGGGTTCTCGATGCCCATTACCAAAATAATAAAAAATAAAAATCATCTTAGCCATTATTTTGATCACTGATTTTTACTAAACAACAAAATTGTAAAGTTTGGATATGTTCTATGGTGTTTTAAAATGTACAAAGCCTTTCCATGTACTTAAATTTAATTATAAAACAACTTCAGGAAAAGCCAGGAAGAAGAAAATTTGCTCATCTTAGTAATGTGATTGGGACCATGATCTGTGGAAGTTACATAGATCAGAATTCCCATTCTGTCTCTACCACTTATTAGTTAAGTGACCCTAACCAAGTGCTCACTCTCTCTACAACTTAGTTTAAGTGTGTGCAGGGAGGATGCCTCAGAGTGAATTAATGGGCAGCAGGGGAGCTACTCTATGTTAAATTCATACCACCTTCCCTGATGCTTGAACATTGCTTGCCCAGTGTTCAGTCACAGTCAAAGAGACCATGTTAAGTTGTGTAAGGAGAGCAAGTGGAGTCTGACATCCTGCCTCTCTGACTTACCACTCCATTGCTTTGGCACTGGCCCAAGAACAAATGGGCACTCTTTTCAAATTTGTTCAGTGCTGCTATTTGCTTGCCAAGCTGTCTACTTGCATCATGTGGGCACCCTTTCCCATATTGCACGAGGACACCATGGGCTAGACATAACACCCCACCCTCACCATCCAGTCAGGAAATAGTAAATAGGTGGACCTAAACTTCCAAAATTTGGGCTTCTGTTTCCACACCCACTTGTCTTTCTACTGCACTCCTTTGCCCTCCTGTATGCTCTCAAATGAAGGATGCCTAGAGAAGTGCTTTGTGTAGAACAAAACTGTCACAAAAATGTCAACTGGTATTTAAGCTTTTCATTATTAATAATGATACCCTCTCAGTTCTTGTCTGACTTAAAAAGATATAGCATATGTTCAGGAAAAACTTTAGCTGCAAAATAGTAGAGAAATAAGACCTACTTCTAGCACTCTTAAGCAAGCCCAGGGATAAAGTCATCTGGTTATGTTAATGAAGCAGGTGTGTAGCAAAGTTCTCTTGAAGTAAGAAGGCTAGATTAACATAGAGGGCATTTGGTCTGGGTGCAAAGAACCTGCCCTTACCACTAAGGTATCATGTTTCAAGAGCAACTTTTCTTTTTGGCAGCAGATAGAGAGATCTGTTTATGCTCTTATCAATTAGTGTATTCTTGGCACAGAAAAAGACTGCAAAACAGAAAACAAACATTTACCACCTCAAATAGTACACCAGATTTAATCTACTTTTTGAGTTTAGTGAAAACCTTATTTTAATTAAACTCTCAGAACTGAATTAAACATGTTAAAATTGTGCTTCCAAAGTCAGATCTCAAAGAGTATTTTAGTCTGTGGTTATGTTGGACCTGGAAACATTTATTAGTAGGTGGATCCTTCCTCTTTAGAGGTCCTTAACATATGAATTAAGACCTTGAGAAATGTTCTGATCTGGCACTTTCCAGTATAGTAGCCAGTATATGCCTGTGGCTGCAGAGCCATTAGAATGGCCCAGTAGTGATTGAAATGGGCTGCAAATATAAAATATACCAGATACATGATCCCTACCCTCTTCAATATGTATCTCACTAATAATTGACAGGGTTTGTACATTGAAATGATAATATTTTAGATATATTGGCCTAAATAAAATGTCATTAAAATTAATTTCACTGGGGCTAGAGATATAGCTTAGTGGTAGAGCCCTTGCCTACCATGTGCAAGAACCTGGGGTTTAATCCTTAGCAAAATTATAATAATTAGAATATTAATTATTATTATTTTATCAGATCCATTTAATTATCTATTTACTTTTGCAGTGCTGGGAATCAAACACAGGACCTCACACATGCTAAGCAAGTGCTCTCCACTGAGCTAACCCTCAACCTCCTATTTATCTATCTATTTATTTATTTATTTTTTTGGTACTGGGGATAGCGCTTTACCACTGAGTTATGTCCTCAGCCCTTTTTATTTTTTATTTTGAGATGGAGTCTCATTAAGTTGCTGAGACTGGTCTTGAATTTGCAACCTTCCTGCCACCATGGCCAAATCCTTTTTATTTTAAAGGTGTGGCTATAATAACACTTAACATTACATACTTGGCTTGCATTATATTTCTGTTACATAGTGCTGCTCTAGATGTTGTATGCACTTTGTTTTATATAACTATTAGGTTTTAAAAACAATTATTTCTTCCTAAATATCTGTGCCATCAATTTAAAATCCCAGTCCAGATGGCATACACTTGTAATCCCTGAAGCTCACGAGACTGAAGCAGGAGGATCACAAGTTTAAAGATTCTGCAACTTAGTAAGACCCTGTCTCCAAATAAAATTTTAAAAATGGGCTGGGGATGTGGCTTAGTGATTAAGTGCCCTTGGGTTCAGTCCCCGGTTCCAAAGAAGAAAAGAAAAATAAAATCCCAATTATTGTAGTGGAATAAAATGGTGAAGCTCCTCAAACAATTTTATAAAGCAAGAATAATAATTTCTCACTTGTTCTTAATTTTCAGATGAGAGCAAATGAAGTTCCTAAGATCATATATTTTATAGTAAATAATAATACTGTTGTTTTCCTTTAAATTGAAGTGGAAAGGGAAATTGGTACCTATTATGTAACAGAAAATAAATTTTCCAAATTTATATCTTTATCAGCAAACTTAGATTTCTCAATTTAAGATTTCCACTTTGATTCATGTCATTTTAAATTGTCTCTAATTTTTTCACGTTTTTATTGGTTCATTATGTTTTTCATTTATCAACCTTTAGACAAACAGTAATCTTAAAAATGTCAAGTCATTGTAGTTAAAAACAGAATAGTGAAAATGTGACTTTAATTGTACACAGCACCATCTGGTGGAGAAATCTTATAGAAACAGTTTTGTAAAAATCACACACAAAATAAATTGTTAACCAAATCAGGATTGGGTACAAAAACTAAAAATAAATAGAATTTTAACATGAAGTACTGAAAACAAGTCATAGCAAAATATTGGCCTATTTGCAGTCTATGGCCATAAAACTGGCATTTTAAGTCAGTATCACATTATAAAATGAAACTGTACCAGAATAGTCTCCCAAACCAGTTACCTATGTAGGAAATGAAAATTGGACCAAAGCAAATGAGCATTAAGCAGTTATGCCAAGTTTTATATGTGTCTTTATGTATGGATGTCAGTTAGATGTCAAACATTAATGGGTCAGAACAGGGAATTAGACACCCTGTTCATATGTCAGGCACAGCAGTACTGTTAGCCATTTGAGAGGCTGGGAACCTACCTTCTCTACCTTGTGTGTTGATGTGAATAGAGGCCAGTGTGCCAGATGCAGAGATCTGAGCCCTTGGAATAAATCAGTTATTCAGCATGTATAGTTATCCCCATATGCTACACGTGCCGAATAATTGATTTATTTATTTAAACTTATTCTAATTTGTTATACATGACAGCAGAATGCATTTCAGTTTATAGTACACATATAGAACACAATATTTCATTTCTCTGGTTGCACACAAAGTAGAGTCACACCATTCGTGTCTTCATACATGTACTTTTATGGTGTTTATCTTTAAGACATTATATATGGCCAGCATGGTGGCACATTAACTATAATCCCAGCACCTCAGGAGGCTGAGGCAAGAGGGTCTCAATTTCAAGGCCAACGTCTACAATTTAGCAAGACCTTATCTCAAAAAATGAAAAGGGTTGGGAATAATAGCCTAGTGGTAGAGCACCCCTAGGTTCAATCCCCAATACACTTCCGAAAAAGGACATATGTATGATGTACTATTTTATATATGCATTGACTATGTATCCTGGATTTTGAAGATAGAATTATATTGTTTCCCCATGGATGATGTAGCCTTGTTCTAAACAAAGGACTGAAAAGTGACATAATGGAGTTTTGGTACTTCTTTATGTTTACTCTGAGGAAGAAGGATCAGGTTATATCATTTGAAGCTTTTTCCCTGTACCATCTTGGGTGAATGTGTTACAGAATTTGCATGTTTAGAAGGACTGGACTTTCATCTCAACAGGATGAATGTAATTTTCTAAATATATCAGTGAATATATTACAGGCACATAATGTTCAACACATTCTACAACTAGAGTTGAATATTGTAAATTTATTTTTTTTTAAATTTCTTTTATTTTCTTCCTTTCTTCCAGTTTATCTGATATTTTCTGCAATTAGTAAAATTTATTTTAAAAATTAAATGAAACTGAAATTATAGCAATTCAGATTTATATTCTATAAAGAATATAAATAATTTTTTAAAAAATCCAAATGGCATATGATCTACTAGAACTACTAGAGACTGGCTCTCTGGCCCTCCAAAACTGTGTGACCTTAGAATATATAACCTTTCTAATTCATTATGTGAACACAATTGTGCAAAGGAGGCTTTCTGACATTTACTTAAGTATATCTATCCCAGAGGACATGTCTTATCCTTATCTTATAGGTAAGAAGGACTCAGAGAAGTTAAGTAAGTTGGCCAAAGTTCATGTGTACTCTTCATAGAGCTGGATTTAAACTAGGGTACCCGTTTATAATGGCTTTCCACAGATTCCTAATAGCTAGTTTTCCCTTTTTAATTCTAACATTATGAGCCTTTTTTTTCCTACCTCACAATATCAAATACTCCATTCTTAGAAGAATAAGCTAAAGAGTGCATTTACCTGACCAGAAATTATCCCTAGATATAGATATCATCTTTAGTGAAGCTTCTGACGTCATTTGTATTCTGTCTATAAATCATTCACACTCTGACCGAGCCACATATAACCATTCAAACCTAATTTGAAACAGAAAAGAGAGTTTGTCCCCATTTGATAACATTTAATTACACTCACATAAGAAGCAGAACTACTCAGCATGATCATTTGAAAGCTTTAAGAGTAACTTTTAGTTTGCATAGGATTTCATTCTATTACTCATGTTTGTATTATGGTCTCCATAGCCATTTATATTCACAAAGCATTTTATGATCCTCAATTACAGAAGATGCTGTCCCACCTTTTTCAAATAAACTAAATGAATTACTGTTGATCACTAATGAGGCAAGAAGGCTTTATAACACTAGTGCTGCTGTAATCAGGGCTTTGAGCCAGTTAGAAGTCATGTCATCTTTTTACTCAAGGTATTTGCTAATCTCTTTATTACTCATTCATTGATCAGTCACCACCCATGTGCCCAGTAGTCTCTAAAGACACTGTGTTAAGTAATGTTTAAAGTCCATCTTTCTGACTTCATCTCTATACCTCCTTTTTTAAGACCGCATTGTTAATCTGAGCTCTAAAACTAATCAAATCAGTTTGGTTATGCCACTTAACCAGGAAGTAAACCTTCTTAAACTTCAGATACCTATGTTGCCAAAATGCTGTTGTGAACAAGATAATAATTGGCCATGCCCAAAGTAGATATTCAGTAATCCAAACTACCTGTTTTAGTACTCCCCTCTCTTTTCCCTTGAATCCTTTTTTTTTTTCTTCCCACGTGTGTGTGAAAACTTTCCTAGTAACAGATTAAAACAAGAGACAGGGAGAGGGATTTCGAGTTACCTTAAAGATAAGAAGCACTTATGTTTAAACTTAGGCTTATGTTTCATTGTTTATCTTACAGCAATTTAGGTCATTTTCTTCTTTAATATCCCAGCGATGGAGTAGTTTAGTATTTTCTTTTAAAAACCAAAACCACTTAAAAGTAATGGATATTTCATTGCCACTTAAGATACCCTTCTCATACTGAACCATCCTTGAGCTATTTTTCATAGAATTCTCTTCTATTTTTAATAATTTGTTTCTGGCTGAGCCTGCTGGCTTAGGAGTCTGAGGCAGGAGGATTGCAAATTCAAGGCCAGCCTCTGCAACTTATCGAGAACTTGTCTCAAAAATAGATAGATAGATAAATGATTGATGATGTAGCTCAGTGGTAAAGCATCCCTGGCTTGAATCTCCAGTACCAAAATAATAATTTGGGTTCTGAACTTTTAAGGCCAGGTACAAGATGAGAGTCCATGAAAACCTCACTTCCCATTGTGTCAAGTCATTAAAGTTTCCTTAAGTTAGTGTGAAAAATAGATTTCCATGTTCTTCCCCCAAGTCAGAATCTCCACTTGGGAAGTGTAGGGATCTATGATTTGACAGTTAGTACTTGCATTTCTACTATCTAGTCAGGTTAGGACATACTGTGTAAGGTGTTAGGGACTCTGTGTAAATATGATACAAGTGTCACATTAAGCTACAGATTATTTTGTTAAGCTTTTCTCTGTGTGTAAAGGATGAGAGCAAAACAGAGATTCTTGGTAATATATTTCTGCTTTTCTGACCTAAGTAACAGTCTACTTAAATATCTCAATACAAAAAAAATCCAATCCTAGAAAGAATACAGGTATTGTTCACTTTTAGATTATCAGACTTCATTGCTATTTGTCTGAAAATCTGACTTCTCTGAAATACTTTTTATGTTTGCAACACAAAATTTTCAGAGGAATTTATATTCTCATTAATTTTTAATTCATTGAAACATTCATTAATTTGAATTATAAACACATAAACATAATAAACTTCACTGTAGACTGAAAAGTAGAAAGATTAGATCCACTTTTTCATGCACAGTCTTTTGTAAAAACTATGAAACACCAACCAGTTTCTGCTACGACATATATTACAGAGTACAACTTAAGGAATTACACTGAATCTTACTAATTCCCAGTTGATTTCTTTCTTCATTGGATACCAGCTGAGCACCTACCAGAGACAGAATCCTCAGCATCAAACAGCATGTAATGTTGTGTTTTCTTTGCATTTTATGAATATAAGCCCTAATTTATAATACATACTGATAACTTCCTTAGAATCAAAAGCCTTAAGAGAATGTGCCCATGATGCTGGGTATCATGACCACAAGTCAGAGTGTCACACTAGCCGAGTGCTGAGAACCTGTCCTTCATTCCCAACTGAAGCCTTCTCCAGCCAGCTGTCTCTTTAGTTATCTGTTTTCAAACTTTCAGCTAAGGTCATTTAGGTCACTCTATTTCAGTTTCCTTTCCCTCCCCCATCCCCAGGACTGAACCCAGGAAGTTCTATCACTGAACTACATAATCAGTTCACCCCCTTCCCCATTTTTTTTTTTTTTTTGAGATGGGGCCTTATTAAGTTGCCAAGGCTGCCTTTGAACTTATACTCCTCCCGCCTCAGCTCCTGAGTTGCTAGGATTTATAGGTATGTGTTGCCACCATGCCTGGCCAGTTTTCTTTTTGTTAAAGCAAAAAAAAAAAAAAAAACAGAAAAAGTAAAATGTTTATACTGTATTTAGTTATTTATTATGTTTATACATCTTTAATATTTGTGTTAAACATATAATAATTCATGAGTATATATTCTTTATAATTCACAATTTTTCTCTTCCATCTCCATTTCCCCTACCTTTTTACATGAACCATGTAAAGATGTAATTAGTCAATTTTATGAGATCATATTTTTGGCAATTTTTAATGTGTTTGGAGATTTGCATATTAAAACCTTAATTAGACCCTCTTACCTCATTCTGTTTAATACTGCACAGTATTTCACGGTATGAATATATCATAATTAATTTCTGTCCTGTTGCTGATCAGTAACATCATGTCACAGACTTTCAGGTGAAAATTCTAGTAGTGACTTTATTAACTGATTTTCACCTTCACCTCTTTCATCCTCATACTTATTTACTCTCTACATCATTTAATTTTCTAAATTATGCACTTTCCTAGAATCTAATAGCCTAGTCTTTAACTGTAACTCTTAAAGGAATTATGCCTCTTTTTATAAACCAATACTGAAGTAATTCTTTTTTAATATTCTTTACACTTCTAAGACTTTTATTCTCAGGGGAAAAGTTACAATATTTTAAGCACACAAACAGAATATAACCTGGTTTAAAGGAACCAGAGAAGATATTGTTCTCCATTTCATCAGTCTGAGGCCAGGAAATCTAAATATTAAAAAAGGCCATATGTATGATCCTATTTCAGGAAAAGTGTATGGGGGCCCTTATTGTTCCCACTTGCCTACTTTACTGCCATAAACTGCCACATTGGGTGTACTTTTAAATCAAGGCTTATCTTCCAAATACTTGTTAATGTATACATTGGAGGTCCACTACCATGTGTGTTTTAATGGTTACAGAAGATTTTTTAAAAGCTTTAAAATAGAGCGGGCACAATGAAGGTGATCCCCTGCAAATCCTAAAAGATGTCAGAAGTGAAGTGTGGAGATTTTCCTGGGACTTCTCTGTTTTATATGGTTAGAAATCACCTGCTCCATTGACCACTCACCCGCAGCATCTGAAATGTATGTGCTCACTTTAGACTTGGGGGTCTTTAATATCTTAATGTCAGTGGTGACACAGTGTGAGGTGTGGCCAGGCTGCTTTCATTATCCAAACTGGTAGCCCTTCCTAGTGCATTGCTATTATCGTTTCTAGGAGCAATATAGCTATTTCTGTCTTACCTCCTCACAAATATATGCACCCATATCCACAACACACACACAGCCAAGAAGTGCACAATACTGCCAGTCCACCCAAAGGATGCTTCACTTCCCCAGTGGTTCCAGACTGGTCCTGAGCAAGTTTCACATTCTCAGGATTCACAGCTTATTACATGCAGAGTTAGGAATTCTGTCCTGATTGAAAGATGCAATTTCACGCAGTCTCCTTAAACTGCTTGCACTATAAGGATTCCAGAGTCATTTTGAAAGAAGCATAATGACATTTTGGTGCCTTAAAGAAAAAAATACTTGCTTAAGCTGATGATATGCTGCCCAGCAATTTAAACAGATTATCAAAACTTTCTCAGATGCAGCAGAAAGTATGAATTCTGGGAATACACTCTCTTGCATAAGCCAAATAATGGAGTGGGAAAGATATTTGCTTTATGTGGAAAACTCTTTCCTATCAATTATTGCATAGATGAAAACTCACCTAGAATATTCTCCTGAGCAAACTCTGATTCCTTCCTGTTTTTCTATACTAAACTTTTTGTATGGTTTTTTGGTAATTTTAAAAATTGGCATAATACACGTAATGGGATTCATTGTAATATATTCATGCATGCATAGCACATAATTTGGTCTAACTCTTCTATTTTCCTTCACTAAGATCTCTCCAGTGTTTAGGGTTGCAGAGGAAAAGGAGATACTATAGGAAACAAAAAGCAAACTTTCAGTTCCATTTTTTATCTGGGTTAAACTACATTTTTTCCTAGTTGACAATTAATTTTATCTTTCTATCTTGAAGTTCAGAGTTTGATCTGTAAAATGAGAAGACATCATTGATCCAATCATGTCTTTTGCCTTTCTAGAAAATTTAGTTTGAAATTAGCCATGATCTCAGCCAAAGGTATTTGATAAAGGAGGCAGAAATATAACAGTTAAGGGACAATAGAATGTGTGCTGCATGTATCAGAAATATGAAGAGAATACTATATGAAGTAGTAAACACAAAAACCAAAATCAATCCCCCCATCACCTGAGGTTTGGGAATTTTTCCCTTTATTTTGTTAAAAAGTAACAACTTCAGCTATGTAAACCTTAGGAGACTTTAGAGAAGCCAATGATAGCTGTTAATGATGAACTCCTATCCAAGCACACTACTCTGCCTTTCAACCCTGCAACCTTCCACTGATGCTGGTGAGGGTCTCTTTTCCCTAGGATTCTAGCTGTCTGCTAACCCAAACAGTTCCCAGTGGAAAAGACTAGGACTCAGAACAACATTTTTTAAATAAGCCATTTTTTGCTTTCTGATTTCAAGTTTAAGTATCATTCATTATAGCTAAACCTACCAGAATTCTGTATAAAATTTGGCTGTACTTTGGGAGATGGGCTAGAGTCTGGGGAAAGAGTAGAAAAAAGATGGTTAGGAGGTGGCTTGAGTAGTGTACGCAAGCTGAAATAAGGGCCTGAACAATCAAACGTGTGGGGCAGGAGAATGAGCCATTTTCAAAATATCAACAATTGGACTTTGACCATTAGATGCAAAGTGTGAAGAAAAGTGAGTAAAAGTTTTAGATGGAAGGACTGGGCAAACTATTTGTCCCTTTCCAGAGTTGGACCTACAGGGGGAGAGGCAGGTTTGGAAATAAACAGAAAGAAAGGTGTCCACTTGTGGATGGATGGATCTTGATGCCTATCAGTGGCAGACAGAAATAGATGTTGATGATACTAATCATTTGGATAATTTAAAAACATTTGAAAGAGAGTTTCAAAGGAAGTTCTAGAGTTTTTCAGACATACATAGTTCTTTTTTTTTTCTTTTGCCAATCCTCACTGGAGATTTATTGGGAAAAGCTAAAAGGAACCACTCATAAGACATAAATTTTAAAATCAAAGTAAAATTTCCCCCATTAAAGCTTATCATTAGCTTTCAGCTGTGAACTGATAACCAAAAAACAAATTAGTTTTAAGCTTCTTTAAGTGGCCTGTGTATATACATTCATGTATATATTTAATTTGTACCAAAAACTGCTTTACAAATGGTAATTCCTGTGAAGTAGATGATGATGAAGTTCCAGGTAATTCTAGCATGTTTCCTAATGTACTGGTCCTGGAGTCTGATCATCCGAAAGAGCTGTCCTTGTCTGCAGGAGCATCTAAATTCACTGGATTGGAAAAGGAGAACAGACAATTTCTTATAGATAGTTCACAGGTCTGATCCATCCTGGGCCAGCATCAACCGTGCCCCCCGCCCCCTCCCGGGCCAGCTGGGGGGAAGGGGTGACCCTCATTACACTTGGGGCCGTAGTGCAGCGGTAGGGAGAGGGAGGAGCCACTTGCTGCACCCCACTCCCCCCGCATCTCTTCAGAGAAGGCAGCGAGCTGCGATCTGCCCAGGCCTATTCTTCCTCCTCCTATTCCCACACATAGTTCTTATTCACTTTCATGTAAGGCCTTACTTTTTTTGTGACTCATTCCTGCTTCTGTCAGCTGTTGTAAATAATCACAAAATGAGCAATCTCTTCAAGAGTAGAAATTTACCTGCATGTGGTTATTATCAGTTTTCGAAGATGTTTGTTTCTCCTCAATAGAAAAATATGTTTCTGCGAATACCATATATCAATACCTTTATAATATTTTTGTAAAGCTTGGTATTATGGTCACTATAGTTTTCTATCATAAAAAAAATGTTTCTACTACTGAACAGAAAGCCATCAAAGTTGTGAAATAAGCTAGTACTACATGATCTCACTGTAAGGTGGCATCTCAAAAGGTTAATTTCATACAAGTTGAAAATAACATGGTAGTGACTACAGGTGGGGAAGATTAGGAGAGGGTTGAGAAAAGTTTGATCAATGGACACTGTGTTAACAGAGAGGAATAAGAAGTTCCTGTGTCAGCAACTCAGGAGGCCAAGGCAGGAGGATCACAAGTTTGAGGCCAGTCTCGGCAACTTAACAAGACTCTATCTCAAAAAATAAAAGATTTTTAAAAAGGCTAGGGATGTATCTCAGTGGTAGAGCACCCATGGGTTCAATCCCCAGTACCAAAATAAATAAATTCATTAAAAAACAAAATTTCTGGCTTGCTATTATACAGTAGGGTGACTGTGGATAACAGAAGTGTACTATACATTTTGAAAAGCTAGAAGAAACATTTTGAAAGCTTTTACCATAAGGAAATGATAAATGTTGGAGGAGATGGATATATTTAACCTGACTTAGACATATCACAATGTACATATGAATTGAAATATCATATGGTAACCCACTGGCATGTATGATTTTTAATGTTTAAAAATAAAATAAAAATTATCTGAAAGTTTCTCTCAAGGTATTCTGTAGTTATATTTATTCTTATAGTTTTTTTTCATTTATTCTCTTCTCAGAACTCGACAGCCCAGAAGAGTTAGGGAAAAAGCGCATCTGCAGGATCATCACTAAGGATTTTCCCCAGTATTTTGCAGTTGTTTCACGGATTAAGCAGGAAAGCAACCAGATTGGTCCTGAAGGTGGCATTCTGAGTAGCACTACGGTACCCCTTGTCCAAGCATCTTTTCCAGAGGGTGCTTTAACAAAAAGAATTCGTGTGGGCCTCCAGGTACTGTTCACAAAGTACTGTTTCTTTACAAGCACTGTTTTCCCCAGCTCATGTAGAGAACACGTGAGAGTGTTTTGCTCTGAAAATGGTCATCATAACATCCTTAACGATACTGCCAATTAGGCCATTTTGGGAATCATTAACCTATTTCAGATGAAAATCATTAAGTGTAAAGTTAGCTTAGTAACTGGTTAAATAAGGTTATATATTTTTAGAGTTTTTCTGTTCAAAAGTCTCAGTTTCTGATGAAAAATAATTTTTTCTTGGGTCTGAGAATGTGAAATAACATACGAAAACTTGGTTTATAATATGCCACATCATAAAAATCAGTTACAGTGAAACTTGCAAGCTTTAGTTTGGGGTTTAAGTAAATCATAAATGTTGGGTTTCCTCCAACCCAGTTGGAACTTGTTTTGGTTTGGAAAGCTGACTGGAAATCTTGGCAAGAATGATCTTTCTTATATTTTTTCATTTCAGTTAGGTTAGACCTTAACTAGTCCGCTTTTTCCTCATTAAATAAGGAAAATGAACTGAAAAGAACTTAATTTGTGTTGATAAAATAGTAATTAATAGTTTAACTGAAAGTTCATGCTCTTCTTGTGAGACTGACTCTCCTGCCCAAGGAAGTTTGTTGTACTCTTAAGTCCTGGGAATGCCTTTAGTAAATACTTGGAATCCGGGATCACCTTATATTTCAGTCATATGAAGTTTCCTTCACCTGTTTCCTGTATTGAATTATTTTGCCAAATTAGCAAAGAATCCAAAAGAAATGAGGTAGGCTTAGTAGACTAGCATTCAGATCTTTGAAACTTTGAATGCTGTTTTGTTTCTGACCTCTGAAAGCCTTGGTTTTTAAGTGAGTACAAGTTGACTTTGTGAGATTTTTATGGAATGTCCTGCATAGGTTTAAAGTATATGGAGCTAAATATTTGTTGTCCTGGAATTTGAAGTAGACTAACAAGCTTCTCTGCTCTGATTTGAGTCTCTCCTTTTTCTGTAAGCCAGTGCTGTCTGCATTCTACTGAGGAAACAGGCTGGCTGGTTCCTGCCACTGTGTTTGGTTCTTTTGTCATTTCATGCCTTGAAATAGCAAGATAGGATTTAAAAAAAAAAAAAAAAGATATTGTTTTTGTTGTTGTCAGATTGGTTTTTTCTTTCTCACTTCAAAAGTAACCTTGATGGAAAAAGAAAAAAAAAAAGTGAATTTTCATTTAAGGTCCTTTATGTCTAGGCCCAGCCCGTTCCAGAGGAAATTGTGAAAAAGATCCTTGGAAACAAAGCAA
The DNA here is from genome assembly GCF_052094955.1 of Ictidomys tridecemlineatus. Lineage (NCBI taxonomy): Eukaryota > Metazoa > Chordata > Mammalia > Rodentia > Sciuridae > Ictidomys > Ictidomys tridecemlineatus. The sequence goes on from NC_135477.1 coordinate 60,392,651, forward strand.
CATTTAGCCCAATTGTCACTGTGGAACCAAGAAGAAGGAAATTCCATAAACCAATCACAATGACCATTCCAGTGCCCCCGCCCTCAGGAGAAGGTGTATCTAATGGATACAAGGGGGACACAACACCCAATCTGCGCCTTCTCTGTAGCATTACAGGTTTGGCTTAGTCGCTGCTATACTTCCTATTGATTTGCAATAAGTCTGTACAAAGACATAAAACCTTTGAAATATCCACGCCAGTATTTTTTTTCCCTTGTCTATCACCTCATCTCTGTTATCACTGGAAAAATTTAAGATGCTGGTCTCATGAATCATTTAAAATTTAGGGATATTCTCATCTCTGCTATTAAGTTAACATTAGAAATAGAGCCCTTGCTGGATTACTGAGGTATTCCTGATTCTATTGGAGCATCTAGGTAATTTCTCAGTAACCCAAACAGAGGGAGTAGAACTAGCAACACCCTTTAGGCTACCAGGAAATTGGATAGACTTTTGGGAAATACAGATTCCACGGAGCACTATCAGTAGGGAAGTGTTGAGTACATAATTATTCTCACCTACTCCATTCACCAGTGCTATCCAATAAAATAAATACAAGGCTTAGGAGAACACATTTTGTGATAAGTACCTAGAATCCCAGTCCTCAATTCATCCTTTGATTATCTCAGTCTGATTTTTAACTTCAAGTGCAAGTCTAAGATCATTAACAATATGTTTGGTTTTGGTTTTTGAGGAGTAACTTTAATGACAGATTTTTTCCTTTTACCCTGGAAAAGTAAATGGTTCAGCCGGGTCCAAAATGAGCTGGTTCTTAACTTTCTTGATAGTTCTTAACAGTTTTGTTTTTAAGCATATATTATCTATCTGAAACTACACATCATTACACTTATAAAATACACTATAAATTGTGGATTTCCCAAGTTTAAACCATCCATTGCTATCCAGACAAACACAAAAGTAATTTAAAAAAAAAATTACAATATGGGAGCTGGTCACTGTGGCACATCCCTGGAATCACAGCTACTTGGGAGGAGTCTGAGGTGGGAAGATCACTTGAGCGCAGGAGTTCAAGACCAGCCTGGGCAACATAGAAAGACCCTCATTACAAAATATGTCAACATTTAAGGAGATAATAATGAGCTGGTAAAATGTAAAAGGAGAAGAGAAGGAAAATCTATCTTTAGTACACACCACTGAATTGAAAGTGTCAAAATCATGACAGTTGCTGTAACAGGAAGAACAGGAGGATGATGAGAAGTTTACAAGCTGCATCTCCGATAGTAAAGTCACCATCTCTGCTGCTCTTCTCAGGGGGCACCTCGCCTGCTCAGTGGGAAGACATCACAGGAACCACTCCTTTGACATTTATAAAGGACTGTGTTTCTTTTACAACCAATGTTTCAGCCAGGTATGGAAAGATTCTAATAAGCATTAAAAAAATTGGTTCTATATCCTTTTGGGAAACAAATATGCTGCTTTCAAAACTATGTGCTTTGTTCTGTTTTGTTTTGTTTTAATGGGGGAGAAAATCCTTAATATTTACTTAGCACAGTTATTATGAGTAATAAACAAAGCTTTTGCATTTGAAAAGGACAGTAAAAACCTTTGCTATTTAAATAAACAAGTTGTTAGTAGTTTGGTTTATTTCCTTTATATACCTACTTTGTTTTTATTTATTTTGGTGCTATAGAGCAAACCCAAAGATTTGCACATGCTAAGTATGTGCTCTGCCACTGAATTGAATTCCTAGCACCTGAGTTTTCAAATTGTGTGGGTTTTGCGTTTTTTTTTTTTTTTTTTTAAGATGTAGCTTTTAAATCACTTCATTTTCATAATTCTGTTTTTGTTTTTCTTAGATTTTGGCTTGCAGACTGCCATCAAGTTTTAGAAACTGTTGGGTTAGCCACACAGTTATACAGAGAATTAATATGTGTTCCATATATGGCCAAGTTTGTTGTTTTTGCCAAAATGAATGATCCTGTAGAATCCTCCCTGCGATGCTTCTGCATGACAGATGACAAAGTGGACAAAACTTTAGAGCAGCAAGAGAATTTTGAGGAAGTTGCAAGAAGCAAAGACATTGAGGTACCTTATTTACAATAAAAATTCATTTAATTACATTTTCCAGATACAGGCTTTTATTTTGAGGTTATAATAGCACTATAAATCTCAAGTACATTCTTTGTATTTTAAAATTTTGCCAAAGATTCACTCTCAAATTATTTTAAGAGTCTATGGGGTTATCAATTAATTAGACTATAGTACTAATGAATCTAAGTTATGGTCTCTATTTTCCTGTGGCTACTTGAATTTTATTTTTTTCATGGTCACTGTCTATACACATTATCATGATTTTCCTTTTTCAAACACATAAGTATTCATGAGTCAAAAAAATTCAAACTAGATCACTTAGTAAGTGACCTAAGGTAATTTTCTCAAATATGTTTAAAATTGCCAGAAGTTAAACACAGAACTGTGTTTTGTACATGTTAATGATAGCAATTGTTGAATTGTAAGCCCACAGAATTATTTTTATGGCAAATAACAACATAGAAGTATTTCCTGATAGAGACAAATGTGACAAACATGTCTTTTGTGTGTATTTGTATGGTGCTGGGGATTAAATTCAGGGCTTCACACAAGGTAGTCAAGTGGTCTACCAATGAGCAACATCCCCAGCCCACATGTAAGACTTTTAATTAATGTTATATGACTTTAAATATCAAAATTTTCCTAACTCAAATTAATGTTTTATATTTATTTTACTTTTTCAAAAGGTTCTGGAAGGAAAACCTATTTATGTTGATTGTTATGGAAATCTGGCTCCACTGACCAAAGGAGGACAGCAACTTGTATTTAACTTTTATGCTTTCAAAGAAAATAGACTGCCATTTTCCATCAAGGTAAATCATCTTTAACAGACTCTTAAAAAAATAAATAAAAAGAAAAGGCAGCCAAGCATGGTGGCACAGGCCTATAACTCAGTGGCTCAGAAGGCTGAGGCAGGAGGATTGCAAGTTCAAAGCCAATCTCAACAATTTAGTGAGGCCCCATCTCAAAATAAAAAGAGCTGGGGATGTCACTCAGTGGTTAAGCACCTTTGGGTTCAACCCCTGAGACCAAAACAAATAAATAAAAGGGAGAAAAAAAAAAGCTTAATGATTTATTTAGTGTGAAATATCCCACCAATGTAAACTCATAAGAACATATCAGATTTTGTTCTATTTTTACCAGAATATACTTTCCAGCCAGTGAAGTTTTATAATTAATAAAAACAATCTACAATAAAATGTAGATGATTTTATTATAGATTTAAAATTTTTAAATGTCTAGCTAAAGTTCAGTGATCAAATAAAGAATGAAATCTAGATTCAGTATTCAAGTTTCGTTTCCATTTCTAAGGAGAAATGGAAGCCCAGAGACATTCTTCAGACAACAAGATAGGACAGTTGTTTTATTACTGTTATTTGCTGTTATTGTTATGTGTTGCAAAAACTAAAGATCTGAAAAAATGTTAGGAAGAAAATTCATGAACTATTAAGATAAGACAAGCAGACAATCCTTAGGCTAGGAACTAGGCCCCTAAGTCATGCCAGGTTCAAATGGGACCAGTCTGGTTGACATGTAATTGTTACCATCTTTTCCCTTTACCTTTCCTGCCTCTAAAAGGGCTTCATGAAACAAACATGTTTCATCTTATATAGACAGGAATCCTCAGAAAAGTCTGTAACTGTCACCTACCAAAATTCTTCTAGATTAGAGACACCAGCCAAGAGCCCTGTGGTCGTCTGTCTTTTCTGAAAGAACCAAAGACAACAAAAGGACTGCCTCAAACAGCTGTTTGCAACTTAAATATTACTCTGCCAGCGCATAAAAAGGTATCTTTTAATACTGGTTCATTTTTACTTTCCCTGGTCTTGAAGAATTGGGCCCTTGGTATGCACTTAAGGAATGCTTTGTAACACAATTAAAGCTCTTGAAACTCAAGTTTTATTAGTCTCCTTGTGTAGATTGAGTCTTGTTACTGTGGTGTCAAATTTTTATAGTGTGTATGATGGAGTCCTCTGTTGATCGCTTCTGCTGGTAGTTCATAGATTTTTTTTTATGCTTTCAAATACTGTCACACATTAATTTGCCATGGATGTATAGTTCTTGATATTTTTTGTTGGCTTCTTTTGATTTGCTTTGCTTTCTAAACCAGCTTGCATTTTGTGCTCCCTACTCAGTCCTTTTCATATCCTGATATTCTTTTCCCTGCTGTCCATTATAATATTCCTTGTCTCTGCAATGCATCTTGGGACCAAAAGGAGACAGAGTCAGATCAAGATGATGAGGTAATATGAATACTTCTGCTTTTATTCTATCAGAGGTAGAATAGATGTTAAGTATGTATAAAGGAAGTTGCAGAGGGCTGAAGTGTGGGCAATGTATGAATTATTTTTGTATAGGTCTTAAGTGAGGTAAAGAGTGTATTTTTCTTAAAAAGGAGTTCACTCTTCCTCCAGGTATGCAAAGACTATTTCAATATATTCCACAGCATTATAATCCAATTTATGATTATAAAATAAAAACTAAAGCTATTTAAACATTTTAAAATGTGACAGATTGGGACAGATTGCCATGTATAAATTTTTTAAAACTCTCATGTGTATATTTTACCATCTATAGTCCTACTGCACACTATTACAAGTTTTAAATCAAGATCATGATTAATAGATGAAGTTTTACTATACCAAATCAGCTTATGTTTTTTGTAATATGAAATATTTTGTCACTGGTTTTTGGTAGACATTTGCTGTTCTAGCTAAAGAAATTTATTTTGGTCCTTTTCAAAGAGTAGAGTTGTTCAATTAAATTGTAAGAGAAATTTTCATAAGTTACCACCTAATGTTTATATAAATTAAATGATAATTGGATTTTTAAAACCTACACATCAATCATAGAGTCAGCAGCCTCAGGACTCAGTAATATTATTGCTAATAAAAACCATTCACCTGTTTTTAATCTCCTCATCTATACTTTATGCCTATTAACATACAGAAACCACAGTAGTAATTGGAATAATCAACTTTGTGTGCGTTTTTTCCTTGAATGTACTCACATAGTGAGTGTACTTTGTGATGTATGTGCTTTCAATATGAATGAATTGGGGAACACTTACTGCTCAGCCTCTGTAATGCTTGTCTTTTATTTGTAGTTCCCTGTAGTCTGCTGTGTTGGTGCTCTTATATTTGCTAAATCATGGCTACTGGGTTGAGATACTGGGATGGGGTGTTAAAATCCCAGTACGAAATTAACATTGTTCAAGAGGAAAATGCATAAGAAGAAAATTAAGGATAAACATATCAACATGCCATGCTACAAAATGTTTCAAAATTGAGAAAATGTCACAGGGAAGTTGGAAACAGAGTCTCTCTTTTTTCTTTTCTTTTTCAGACGGAGAAAGCAGATCGACGACAGAGTTTTGCATCTTTAGCTTTGCGTAAGCGCTACAGCTACTTGACTGAGCCTGGAATGAGTGAGTTTTCTAACATATTTACTAATCTATGTGAATTTTTATAAGAAGAGACATTTTTTCTATACAAACTAAATTTTGGTGTCATTTGAAAACCAATAACTAAGAAAAATTGCCTGCAGGAAAACCTTATCATGAAATCTAACACTCTGTACATAATTGAAGATACAAGGTACCAACACCCCTAGTTCATAGCTTCAAAAGGTTTTTTTTTTAAACCATTTACTATTTTAAAAATTAGAGACATCTATTTTTTATTTTACTTTGACAACTATTAACTGTGGTAGGAGATTAATAGCATTGTTACTTTATATCTATGATCAAAAGAGAAAATGTTTAATCCTATATTTTGGGGATGACAGAAAGAATGGCAAAGTTACTTTGGTTTTTATCTCATTTTTCTTAATATAGATAGATTGTTGTATATTTGTCCCAATTCTTTCCTTTCCATTTTGCGAGAATTATATTTTCTTACTTCCTTGAGGTAGGACTTTTTCACTGATTTCTTGTCTCCCTCCCTCTGTCCTGTATTAAATATCAGTTCTAAGGCTGGTCTTCAGACCAACCGGTTAAACCCTCTTGTCTCAGTGATGGTTCCAGTTCCTTGTTAAATGGCTTGCAAGCAAGGTATAGATGCCATCATATTCATTCTCTCTGCCTCTTCTTCCTTCTTCCTTGTAATTATTATATATGGTAGTCACCATAGCCTTCTAGATAACCCCTTCTTCCCAGGGAACTGAGAGCACAGGGAGTAAGTATGTATTTGATTAATGGTAGAGTGTTGCCACTTTAACCTCAGAGAGCTTTATTTTGAAGAGAATTTATACAAAAACATTTTCTCATTGGTCAACCATCCCTAGCTTTCCCCGCATTGATTCACAGTTAACTTGAGTTCATGGAGGTTTAGAAATTTGCTAGTAAGAGCCACAATTTTGTTTTTTGCCCACCTTTCCTGAATTCGTGTTGCTGTGGACCAACATAACATAGGCAGCAGGAAACTACTCCTCTATTCAGTTTAGATGGTTGAGGTCCAGACTACTAGGAAAGCTAATATTCAGATACAAAATGGGTATAGTTTGAAAGAAATGAAACCCTCCCATGATCAGGAACATTCCCTCAGTTCTGAGTTTTTTCCTCTAGCAGAAAGATCCAAATGCTTCCAAAAGTATCAGGGCTGAAATTAACTTCTGTTGTGTTAGAGAGCAGGGAAAGGGTGTAGATGTAGCTAGCTGGTTTTTCAATATGGTGAAAATATACTGGATATGAGTTTTCTTTGGAATAGCATTTTGCCCTGGAGACCCTCATTGGGTGGTGGTTTTGGATACCACCACCCCTTTCCCCCACCCAGGCAGTATTCTTAAGCTTTGGACAGGTTTGATGGACCAGCTGCTTAAGGTCCATGGCACCTTAAGTGAGTTTCCATTTTATTCTGGTCCTTAAGGTATTTAGGGTTTTTTGAGGTATATTTGAATTTTAAGATCATGAATATGCTCAATTTTAAATTTTTCTCACTTATGAAAGTGTTGCTACTTTTTTTGTTAAAATTTCATTTAGATATGTGCAGTCTGCTATCCTTGACTTCTGATAAAAGGAAATAGTTTTCTCTTATGATCAGACACACAAAGGTGGTGAAATGGAAAAGAATAAGAAGGGACCTAAAGGAAACTAAGGAAATACCAAGCCCCCTGAGTTGGTGTTAGAACTCCAAGCGAAGGCCACTTTTCCCTCATTTACCCTGGCCCTTCCAAGCCCATTCTCTGTGTCCCAAGAAGATTCTAGTGTAGTTCACTGCCTAACATCCAGAATTTTCCTTGGTCATAAAGGGTATCAGAAGTGTATGTCATTAAAACATATAAAATGTGTAACTGACTGACTGGCAAGCTGGTTGTTCTTGGCAAAGTATATAAAACCACAGACATGATTCAAAATACTAGTCTGCTGGAGCCAGCATTCAGCAGTAAGCAAGGCACTTCACCAGTTTCTTGTAGTTACAAAAGTAAATTCTTAAGACATAGACATGAGCCCAAATCTCTCAATTGAAGAGAACCTTCAAATCATCATTCATTTGCAATGTGGCATTTCCCAAAAGAGTTACGCAATATAATTTGGGAATTATGGCTAGGAAGGATAATAAATAGGTGAGTTTTCCATAGTTCCACTTTCTTTGGAATAATATGTCAGCCTAGAAGAGAACATTTTCTGAATATTTGACTTTAAATGTACACTAGGAATGAAAATCTTCACCCTTGTGGGAGTAGCTGCTAATCCAAGGACTGGATTGTAGCAGTGGCACGGGCACAGCACGAAGAGGAGCATAAAAGATGAAGCAGATTCTCATTTACTCTTCAAGTTCACTGTTGTTCTGAACCATTGCTTTCTTGGAGCAAGATTGTATACAACTTTGACGTTGAACAGTAGCCCTTGGCAGGCATTCCAAATCTCTGTGATCAGATCGGTTTGTTTGTTAGAACTGTAGAAGTAGAGAGGACTGAGATTGTGCTTGCTGTCCCTAGTGAGTGTGCTTACCTCATCTGTGTGCTTCTTGCCCCACTGAGATAAGAACGCTAGTATTGCCTCCATCTTTTCTAGTGGTAGGTCTGATTCCTGGCTGCTCCCATGTTTGGGGCTACCCATGAATATTCTGGAAAGGTACCAGAATCCATACCTTTGTAATTGATAAGCATATATGTATATACCTATGTACCATATTTCACTGCAGGTACTTAAATGTGGGGTATTAAAAATATGACTGCTTTAGATTTTCCCATGATACCTTTTGAGAATTAAAAGTAGAATAGATTGTGAAAAAACTGAGATAATGTATGTGCTTTTATTCATAATTTAGACTGCTACAGACATGGATATATTTAGTTACCGATGTATTTTATAATGTGAGGATTTTATTTTCCTAAAATCTCAAAAGGTACCAAGGCTTCACATCTCATGGAAAAAGTGTACTCTTCTTTCTTAATACTCTCATGAAAGTATTTTTAAAGGTTATATTTTGTGCATAATATGGCATACAAATTGTATTACTTCATTGGCTTGTTTGCCATGATATATTGCGCATGATAAAATGTTTTCAGTTGCTTTGCTTGCTTATGGTAACCATGAACCATATTTTCTAGTTTTTTTCTCCTTTGTATGTGTATACATGCATTTTTAAATCATTTCATATTACATTTTCTTTTTTCCTCTCATCAAAAGGAATATACTGCATGAAAAGATAAATGCAAACATTCCTTTTCTTTGTTTTTGTTTTTTTGTTTAAAATTCTGACTCAGAAAATTTCTTGCTCTTATTGGCTTTTTATGGGTGTAAAGCGTAACCGAATTGTGCATGGAAGATACAGATTTAAAATCCAGTGGCTTCACAGTTTGCACATCAGATGCCTGTCTCTTTAATAGTTATTTTGGATTCTGCATGAAATAGGCTTGAGTGGTTTCCTAAAAAAGAGTTTCAGAAATTTAATGCATAGATTGACACATTGAAATGCTTCTAAATAGGTGCAATCTGTAACATGGAAAGGCTCTAGGAGAGGGAATATTAGAAATTATTAAAACAAGAGTCATATGGTTGCACAAAACAAACATACCTATACAGGCAAAACGGAACGGCTACTGCTATTTCAAAACCAGCACATAAGAAAGTCAATAGGAAGTAAGGGAACAGTGTTCCATTGTGGTTATTTTTCTCATCATTAATTCTTTCCTCATGTTTTCTGTTTTTTCATTGTTGGCCTATTTGGTTGCGATGTGCTTTTCCTGTCTTTCATTTCACATTGCTGTTTTTTATTTCTTTAGTTGTTTTTTTTTTTAACTTTGCATTAGTTATGTCTGTAGAAATTTATTTTTCCTCTTTTAGTTAATTGTTCCTTTTGCCTCATCCCTTCTAAATCATGCAAACAATTGTACTTGCTTTTGTAATATTTCAAAGTTTACTGACCAATTTTTTTCTCTGGTCTCTCTGTTTCTCAACCATTTTTGTTGATTTTTGTGTTTGATTTCATTTTAAAATTTAAGAAACAGTTGAACGGAGTGCAGGAGCAACAAGATCCCTCCCCACCACTTACTCATACAAGCCATTCTTTTCTACAAGACCTTACCAGTCCTGGACAACAACTCCGAATACAGTGCCCGGGCCAACCAAGTCAGGCTTCACTTCCTTATCAAGTTCTTCCTCTAATACGCCATCCGCTTCTCCATTAAAATCAATATGGTCCGTTTCAACTCCTTCTCCAATCAAATCCACGTTAGGCGCATCAACGACATCTTCAGTTAAATCTATTAGTGACGTGGCATCTCCAATTAGATCATTTCGGACAATGTCTTCGCCAATAAAAACGGTGGTGTCACAGTCTCCATATAATATGCAAGTTGCCTCTGGTACCCTGGTTAGAGCTCCCGCAGTCACGGAGGCTATGCCCTTAAAGGGGTTGGCATCCAGTTCTACGTTTTCCTCTCGAAGCTCTCCCGTGACTACAGCAGGGTCTCTTTTGGAGAGGTCATCAATTACTATGACACCCCCTGCCTCCCCCAAATCAAACATTAATATGTATTCCTCAAGTTTACCATTTAAGTCAATTATTACATCAGCGGCACCACTAATATCTTCACCTTTAAAGTCAGTGGTGTCTCCAGCTAAATCAGCAGTTGATGTCATTTCGTCAGCTAAAGTTACGATGGCATCATCTCTCTCATCACCCCTGAAGCAGATGTCTGGACATGCAGAGGTAGCGTTAGTCAATGGATCTATTTCTCCTTTGAAATATCCATCATCTTCAACTTTAATTAATGGATGCAAAGCCACTGCCACGTTACAGGACAAAATTTCTACAGCTACAAACTCTGTAAGCTCTGTGGTGAATGCAGCCACTGACACAGTTGAGAAAGTGTTTTCTACCACAGCAGCAATGCCCTTTTCCCCACTCAGGTCATATGTTTCTGCAGCACCATCAGCTTTTCAGTCTCTAAGAACTCCTTCCGCAAGTGCACTCTACACATCTCTTGGGTCATCAATATCTGCAACTACCTCATCTGTAACTTCATCAATTATAACAGTGCCAGTATACTCTGTAGTCAATGTTTTGCCTGAACCAGCATTAAAGAAACTTCCAGACTCTAATTCACTTACAAAATCAGCAGCAGCCTTGCTGTCACCCATTAAAACATTGACTACGGAGACACGCCCCCAGCCCCATTTCAATCGGACTGCATCTCCAGTTAAGACATCTTTGTTCCTTGCACCTTCTGCCCTTAAGCTGTCTACACCATCTTCTTTATCTTCCAGTCAGGAGATACTAAAAGACGTGGCTGAAATGAAGGAGGACCTAATGCGGATGACCGCAATACTACAGACAGATGTGCCTGAGGAGAAGCCATTCCAACCTGAACTTCCCAAGGAAGGGAGAATTGATGATGAAGAACCCTTCAAAATTGTTGAAAAAGTCAAAGAAGACTTAGTGAAAGTTAGTGAAATCCTTAAAAAAGATGTATGTGTAGAAAACAAAGGATCACCCAAATCACCAAAGAGTGACAAGGGACACTCTCCCGAAGATGACTGGATAGAATTTAGTTCTGAAGAAATAAGAGAAGCAAGACAACAGGCTGCTGCGAGCCATTCTCCATCTCTGCCAGAGAGAGTGCAAGTGAAAGCAAAGGCTGCCTCTGAGAAGGATTATAACTTGACCAAAGTTATTGATTACCTAACAAATGATATTGGGAGTAGTTCACTGACAAATTTAAAGTACAAGTTTGAGGATGCAAAGAAGGATGGTGAGGAGAGACAGAAAAGAATTTTAAAACCAGGAATTGCTTTGCAGGAACACAAACTCAAAATGCCGCCAGCCTCCATGAGGCCTTCCACCTCTGAGAAGGAATTATGTAAAATGGCAGACTCCTTTTTTGGAACAGATACTATTTTAGAGTCTCCAGATGACTTTTCTCAACATGACCAAGATAAAAGTCCCTTGTCGGACAGTGGCTTTGAAACAAGAAGTGAAAAAACACCTTCAGCCCCACAAAGCGCCGAAAGCACTGGTCCCAAGCCACTTTTTCATGAAGTCCCCATCCCTCCTGTCATTACAGAAACAAGAACTGAAGTTGTTCATGTCATCAGGAGCTACGAGCCCTCCTCTGGGGATGTTCCCCAGTCCCAACCAGAGGAACCAGTGTCACCTAAACCTTCTCCTACATTTATGGAATTAGAACCAAAGCCTACCACCTCTAGTATTAAAGAAAAAGTGAAGGCATTTCAAATGAAAGCCAGCAGTGAAGAAGATGACCACAGTCGGGTTTTGAGCAAAGGCATGCGTGTGAAAGAGGAGACTCACATAACCACAACCACCAGAATGGTTTATCATTCCCCACCAGGCAGTGAAGGTGCCTCTGAAAGAATTGAAGAAACCATGTCGGTCCACGACATCATGAAGGCCTTTCAGTCCGGGCGGGATCCTTCCAAAGAACTGGCAGGGCTGTTTGAACATAAGTCGTCAGTGTCTCCAGATGTTCACAAGTCTGCTGCTGAAACGTCAGCCCAGCATGCAGAGAAGGACAACCAAATGAAACCCAAACTGGAGCGTATAATAGAAGTCCACATCGAAAAAGGTAACCAAGCTGAGCCCACTGAAGTCATTATTAGAGAAACCAAAAAGCATCCAGAAAAGGAAATGTATGTGTATCAGAAAGACTTATCCCGGGGAGATATTAACCTAAAAGATTTTCTACCAGAAAAACACGATGCTTTTCCTTGTCCAGAGGAACAGGGTCAGCAAGAAGAAGAAGAACTTACTGCGGAAGAGTCATTGCCTTCTTATCTGGAGTCTTCCAGAGTAAACACTCCTGTGTCCCAAGAAGAAGATAGCCGCCCTAGTTCTGCTCAACTCGTATCCGATGACTCTTATAAAACATTGAAGCTTTTGAGTCAACACTCCATAGAATACCATGACGATGAGTTGTCAGAGCTAAGAGGGGAGTCTTACAGGTTTGCTGAGAAAATGCTTCTGTCAGAAAAGCTAGATGTGTCTCATTCTGATACTGAGGAATCGGTTACAGACCATGCAGGAACCCCTAGCTCAGAGTTACAGGGGTCTGATAAGCGGTCCAGAGAAAAAGTAGCCACTGCCCCCAAAAAAGAAATTCTCTCCAAAATCTATAAAGATGTGTCTGAAAATGGTGTAGGTAAAGTGTCTAAAGATGAGCATTTTGATAAAGTGACAGTATTGCACTATTCTGGCGATGTTAGTAGTCCAAAACATGCCATGTGGATGCGCTTTACTGAGGACAGATTAGACAGAGGTAGAGAAAAGTTGATATATGAAGATAGGGTGGACAGGACTGTAAAGGAGGCTGAAGAAAAGCTGACAGAAGTATCACAGTTTTTTCGTGACAAAACTGAGAAACTAAATGATGAACTGCAGTCCCCAGAGAAAAAGCCACGCCCCAAAAATGGCAAAGAATGCTCTTCTCAAAGCTCTACCAGTAGCAGCCCTGAGAAAGCACTAACAGAACTGTTAGCATCCAATGATGAGTGGGTTAAGGCAAGGCAGCATGGCCCTGACGGACAAGGCTCCCCCAAGGCCGATGAGAGGACAGCATCCAGTTTGCCCAGCAGCCCGGAGAAGAGAGTTGTGTCTGAACAGAGTGAGGATGGCAAGTCCACCGTGGAGGCCAAAGGAAGTGTCCCACAGAGCAAAGCACCAGAAGGGCCCCAGTCTGGATTTCAACTCAAACAATCTAAACTCAGTTCCATTAGATTAAAATTTGAACAAGGTACACATGCAAAAAGTAAGGACATATCTCAAGAAGACAAAAAGCCAGATGGCCAATCCAGAATCCCAGTTAAAAAAGTACAGGAGAGCAAGCTACCTGTCTACCAAGTGTTTGCTAGAGAAAAACAGCAGAAGGCCGTAGACCTCTCAGAGGAAAGCGTGTCTGTCCAAAAAGATTTGATGGTCCTAAAAGCTAAAGATGAGCATGTCCAAAGCAACGAGATTATTGTAAATGATTCTGGCTCTGATGACGTGAAAAAACAGAGAACTGAAATGTCAAGTAAAGCAATGCCTGACTATTTTTCTGAGGAACAGGCTAAAGACTTGGCATGTCATGTAACCTCAGATTTAGCAACTAAGGGACCATGGGACAAAAAGGTCTTTAGAACATGGGAAAGTTCTGGAGCCACTAACAATAAGTCACAGAAAGAAAAACTTTCGCATGTACTTGTTCATGATGTAAGAGAGAATCACATTGGTCACCCCGAGAGTAAAAGTGTTGATCAAAAGAATGAATGTCTGTCTGTGACTGAGAGAGAACACAAATTGTTAACAAATGGCTCTCTCTCAGAAATTAAAGAAATGACTGTAAAATCTCCCTCCAAGAAAGTTTTATACAGGGAGTATGTTGTTAAAGAAGGGGAACATCCGGGTGGAGCTTTCGATCAACCTCCCAGGAGAAGCGAGAGCTCATCAATGTCACACATTCCAGTCAGAGTGGCTGATGAGAGGAGAGTGCTGTCTCCTAATATTCCTGATGGGTTTTGTGAGCAGTCGACATTTCCAAAACATGAACTATCACAAAAAGTGTCCCAGTCAACTATGAGTAAAGAGACAGTTGAGACACAGCACTTTAATTCTATAGAAGATGAAAAAGTTACCTATTCAGAAATCAGCAAGGTTTCCAAACATCAGAGTTACGTAGGCTTATGCCCGCCTCTTGATGAAACTGAGACTTCCCCCACCAAATCTCCTGATTCTTTAGAGTTTAGCCCAGGAAAGGAATCTCCATCTAGTGATGTATTTGACCACAGTCCCATTGATGTATTGGAAAAACTTGCACCACTAGCCCAGACAGAGGGAGGGAAAGAGATAAAAACTTTACCTGTCTATGTCAGTTTTGTACAAGTGGGGAAGCAATATGAAAAGGAGATACAACAGGGGGGTGTAAAAAAAATCATAAGTCAGGAATGTAAGACAGTCCAAGAAACCAGAGGGACCTTTTATACAACCAGACAGCAAAAGCAGCCTCCTTCTCCCCAAGGTAGTCCAGAAGATGATACTCTAGAGCAAGTGTCCTTTCTAGATAGCTCTGGGAAAAGCCCTTTAACCCCAGAAACACCCAGTTCAGAGGAAGTAAGTTATGAGTTTACGTCTAAGACCCCAGACTCATTAATAGCTTATATACCAGGCAAACCCAGCCCAATTCCGGAGGTTTCTGAGGAATCAGAGGAGGAGGAGCAGGCCAAATCAACCTCCCTGAAGCCCACTACGGTGGAAGAAACAGTGGTCGAGCGTGAAATACCTAAAGGTGTGAGCAGAGACTCTAGCCCAAGACTCAAAAATAACAGAGTTGCCTATATTGAATTCCCCCCTCCTCCACCGCTGGATGCGGACCAGATGGAGTCAGATAAGAAGCATCATTATCTTCCCGAAAGGGAGGGTGACATGATTGAAGTCAATCTGCAAGATGAGCATGACAAATACCAGCTGGCTGAACCAGTCATCAGAGTGCAGCCACCCTCACCGGTTCCTCCCGGGGCAGATGCCACTGACTCGAGCGATGATGAATCTATTTATCAGCCTGTCCCTGTTAAAAAATATACTTTCAAATTAAAGGAGGTAGATGATGAACAAAAGGAAGTGACAAAATCCAAAGCTTCTGCTGAAAAGGCTTCCACCCAGAAAGAACTGGAAAGTAACGGATCTGGAAAAGATAATGAATTTGGCCTTGGCCTTGACTCCCCTCAGAATGAAACTGCCCAGAATGGGAACAATGACCAGTCCATCACTGAGTGCTCTATCGCCACCACGGCAGAGTTTTCTCATGACACAGATGCCACAGAGATTGACTCTCTGGATGGCTATGATCTGCAAGATGAAGATGACGGTCTGACAGAGAGTGATTCGAAACTCCCAAGTCAAACTATGGAGATCAAAAAAGATGTCTGGAATACAGAGGGCATTCTGAAGCCAGCAGATCGCTCTTTTAGCCAAAGCAAACTTGAAGTTATTGAGGAGGAGGGAAAGGTGGGACCAGATGAAGATAAGCCATCCTCCAAAAGTTCTTCATCTGAAAGGACTCCTGATAAGACTGATCAGAAGTCGGGGGCCCAGTTTTTCACACTGGAAGGCCGACATCCTGACAGATCAGTGTTTCCTGATACTTATTTCAGTTACAAAGTAGATGAAGAATTTGCCACTCCTTTCAAAACAGTAGCTACCAAAGGTCTAGATTTTGACCCTTGGTCTAATAACCGAGGGGATGATGAAGTTTTTGATGGTAAATCACGGGAAGATGAAACTAAGCCATTTGGTCTGGCGGTGGAAGACCGCTCTCCAGCAACAACCCCTGACACTACGCCAGCCAGAACGCCAACTGATGAAAGTACCCCAACTAGTGAGCCTAACCCTTTCCCATTCCATGAAGGAAAAATGTTTGAGATGACTCGCAGTGGTGCAATTGACATGAGCAAGAGGGATTTTGTTGAAGAGAGGCTCCAATTTTTCCAGATTGGTGAGCATACTTCTGAAGGGAAGTCAGGGGACCAGGGGGAAGGGGATAAAAGTATGGTCACTGACACCCCACAGCCACAGTCAGGGGACACCACTGTAGAAACCAATCTAGAGAGAAATGTAGAGGCACCTCCAGTTGAACCTAACCCCAGCAGCCCGACCAGCGGCGAGTGTGAGGAAGGCACATCCAGTGGTGGATCCCTGGAGAGATCAGCAGCAGACAGTAACACCTCTAAAGTTGACCCCAAGTCACGTACGCCTATAAAAATGGGAATTTCTGCATCTACCATGACCATGAAGAAAGAAGGCTCTGGAGAAGTGACAGATAAGCTAGAAGCTGTGATGACCAGTTTTCAGGGATTAGAAAATGAAATTACAGTGATTTCAAATACAGCCAGTAGCCAGATGGGCATTAGGCCTCAAGAAAAACATGATTTTCAAAAAGATAACTTTAATAACAACAACAATTTGGATTCTTCCACTATGCAGACAGATAACATTACAAGTCATGTAGTTCTGACAGAACATTTTGCACCCACTTGTACCACAGAGAAAGCTAATCCAGTGAAAGGCTCCTCAGGAAAAAAGACAGGGGTACTACAAGGACATTGTGCCAGAGATAAGCAGAAAGTTCTTGGAGAGCAGCAAAAGACAAAAGAATCGATAGGGATTAGGCGAAAATCCAAACTTCCCATAAAGGCCACTTCACCAAAAGATATCTTCCCACCAAACCATATGCCAAACAGTAAAACAAGTAAAATGAAGCAGGTTAGTCCATCCGAGAAAACCAAAACCCTTACTGCTACTTCATGTGTAGATGTGAAATCCAGAATTCCAGTAAAAAACACACACAGGGAAAATCTAGTTTCAGTCAGAAAAGCATGTACCACACAAAAGCAAGGGCAGCCAGAGAAAGGCAAGGCCAAACAGCTTCCATCCAAGTTGCCAGTAAAGGTAAGATCCACCTGTGTCACCACCGCCACCACCACCAACACCACCACCTCCACCACCACCACAGTTAAAGTTAGGAAAAGTCAGCTTCAGGAAGTATGTAAACATTCCATTGAATATTTTAAGGGCATTAGTGGCGAGACCTTAAAGCTTGTGGACCGCCTCTCTGAAGAAGACAAAAAGATGCAGTCGGAGTTGTCCGATGAGGAAGACAGTACCTCAAGAAACACGTCGTTGTCCGAGACTTCCCGGGGTGGCCAGCCTTCAGTTACAACGAAGTCTGCTAGAGATAAGAAAACAGAGGCAGCACCTTTAAAATCAAAGAGTGAAAAGGCCGGCAGTGAGAAAAGGAGCAGTAGGAGGACTGGTGAGAATGAAGGCAGTCAGGTTTTTCGAGCACTCTTTGCTCACAGCCTGGAGAACCAGCATAGTTTGTAAACACTTTCCAACTCGTAGACCCTAGTGCATGAACTGTCGTGATTGCCTGTGGAGTGACTTAACCGTAGTTTCTCATTCTGTCATTGTCATCTGTATGTGCTGTCTTATATACTCTTCTTTCTTCCTTTTAATCAAACTACACTGTAGACAGCTAGGGAAGCATGCTGAAGATACTGGTGTCATTCAAGATGAACAACTTTTTTTTTTTTTTTTTAAATGTGCTAATGGATATGATTCTGTCAAAGTAAAAGCACAGATACTGAAATACCATTGTGTTTTCACCAACACGACAATTCTATAACTGTTGTAAAGTAGCTAGCTTGTCAGCATGTTCGACCCCATTACATTGAGCATCCATGTAGTTTGACATTTGGCCTGATACAGGTGAAAAACAAGTGAGCCATGTAAAAAGAAGTGTTCATGTAGGTGATTAGGACACATCTAAGTGTACAGTGTTAGCGTTAGTCTCTCTGTAAAATCTGACTGCTGCTAAAAGCAATGTTCCAGTATCGTATCTTTCTCGATGATTATTTTAATTAAGAAATTGTAAATCGTAGGTCCACAGAGTCCATGTGAACGGACAGATATCAGGATGGCAATAGTAGCCGATCACCTGGGACTTAGTTGGACTGGTAAGTGTGTATACACCTGAATGAAACAAAGTACAGTTTCTTAATTTCCTTGTTTTATTCACATGCAGTTTATTATGTATTTGTTAAAAAGAAACAAACACCTCAGTAAAAAAAAATTTATCCATAATTCTGTCTGTCCAGGGATAATTATTGATAGTACTTTGTACACTATTTTTCCAAGGAATAGAAACATAAATCTTATTTTACCTTACATTTAAATGTTTTTCTTCACAGTGCCATTTCTGGTATTTTATCCGATAGCTACTTTCCTTTATGCCTTCTGATAAATTTGTTAATACATATGACTTAAGTAACACAAAATCTTTAACATAGCATTTTGGGAACAGCTTTCTTAGGTTAACAGTTAAATTAACCCATGCCTATATTTCACTAATTTTAGTCATTCGTGAGTCATCTTTACAAAAGGTACTAGGCATTGAACCAAGGGCCTCACATCTGCCACTGATCTGTATATCTCCAGCCTGTTTTTAAAGAGATTGAGAAAGGATCTTGCTAAGTTTCCCAGGCTGGCCTCAGACTTGGATTCTCCTAAGCTTGCACCACCACACTCGATAAACTTCACAATTTTTATGATGTATATATAAAATTTACAGGTTTATTTACCTGATGCGTCTAAGTGGATTCACTTTTTTTTTAATTAATATTATGCACAATGATCTCATAGTTATTCTAAGGGGGAAACGTAACTACTAATTTCTAATTATTAGTTGATGCATGCAATAATCCTTAGAGCTAAGTAATATTATTATACACTCTCAATAGATTAAGAAACTGAGTCTTTTTTTTTTAATATTCTTTAGTTGTCAATGGGCCTTTATTTCACTTATTTATATGTGGTGCTGAGAATCGAACCCAGT
This sequence comes from Ictidomys tridecemlineatus, assembly GCF_052094955.1. Classification (NCBI taxonomy): domain Eukaryota; kingdom Metazoa; phylum Chordata; class Mammalia; order Rodentia; family Sciuridae; genus Ictidomys; species Ictidomys tridecemlineatus. The sequence continues at coordinate 60,411,569 of NC_135477.1, forward strand.
GCCTCACCCATGCTAGGCAAGTGCTCTACCACTGAGCCAAACTCAGCCCCTAAGTGGATTCACTTTTATGCTGAAAGATTTATTTAAAATGAAAACTTTATATTACTTCCATAGTAGGGAATGGGATTATTTGCATGTAACATCTGTATAAACAAGGAAACAGGAGTGACAAAGTTTAAATTTAGATTTTTTTTTTTTTTTTTTTTTTTGGCCATGATGGGGATTGAACCTCGGGCCTTGGGCCTGCAAAGCATAAGATCTACCACTGAGATACATCCCTAGACCACTTTAAAATTAAAAAAAAAAAAAAATTAAAAAGATAAAAATTTAAAGGATTTAAGTAAGTAGACTCAGTTCACAAGAGTTGAGTTCTGTAAAACCATTAATAATTAGCATGTCCAAAAGGAATATTTGACTTCATTTTGCTTCAATAAAGACAAGATGAGGTTGTTTGTCAGGTGGGCCATTCTGCTTTGTAGTTTCTATCTTTATAAGGTCCCTAAAATCCTGCCTCACCTGAATCTGAGAAATTTTAAGTTTTATAGGTTATTTTTTTTTAATGCACAGCCAAAAGACGTAATAGTTAAAATGTTATTGACATAAAGTAATCTTGCATATTATCAGTGTCATATGCCCCATACAACTATTTATTAAAAGGGAGAATGTGAAACTAGATAATTTTAACAAGTTTATTTTACACACACACTTTAAAGGCCCCCTATCCCATTTCCCCACTCTCACTCTCCCACAAACTATCTACTCTCCTCTCTTCAGCCACCTCGATCCTATTCTAAGATATGTTGCTGATGACCAGGATCCTAGTAGAGCTCTGAAAAGGGAGGTGGTCTGTGTGATCTTTTTTTATATATTTTATTTATTTTTAGCTGTAGATGGACACAATATCTTTATTTTATTTTTATGTGGTGCTGAGGATAGAACCCGGGGCCTCGCATGTGGTAGGCAAACACTCTACCACTGAGCCACCACCCCAGCCCAGTCTTTGTGATCTTTTACAGATGGTTGAGAATAGTAATCTATTATGTTTAACTATTTGCTAACAAATATTATGAAAATAATATTTGTGTTTTAACATTGAACATTAACCTGAAAAGATATTGGGGCAAATGTTGATTTTATGGTAGCACATGCCCATAACTATTAGATTTCCTTTAAACCAGTGTAGTCCTTAGTTTTTCAAAGTAAGTTTGTGGAGAAGATATGGCAGTATCAGAAAAGATAGATAAAAAGCAATAAAACTAAAATTCTCAGTGTCAAGAATGTCTTTGCTCTTCATAAAGTCTCCAAAAACAGCTACAGTTTGGTACTGAGGGCTTGTTGGGCAGTAGGAGTACTATCACTTAAAAAACTTTAAAAATTATAATTAGCTTCCCTAATTGGAATTACTACAAGCTTAATAAAGTTCAGAAAAATTAAGACTTATTAAGAGAACAAATTTAAATCTGTACTTTGAATCCACCATTAATAATCCACTTTTTTATTTAAAATAGTTAAATTTTATAGTTTTCTACTAAGTAAATATATTCTCTGATCTTGGCTTTAATGTATAACTAGTATATTCAAAAGATACACCTTATGAGTATCTTTTTCTGTTAGTCACAATATACTAATGAATCAGGAATCAATGTATTCTTTTTTGTTTTAAAATGGAATATAAAAAATTATCTGTATATTATATGTATTACAGGTAAAATTTCCTCTATGGAGATTTATACAAACAGGTTTATTTCTAACTGCAGGCTATGGTCACAGCAGTTTGCAAGCCTACCTTACATTAACTTTTGTCCTTTTGTTTTCGTGTGGATTGTTTTCAATTTTTCAAGAGTTCAACTCTGCAAAGAATAGTCAGGTATAAAAGTCATTTTACACAAACCCTAATATATTTTCAGGATAAATTTCTAGAAGTGAATCACTTGATCAAAGGATAAGGGCTCTTTTGAGTTTGTGAATTCATTTTAACAAGTTGCTAGATATATTTCTTATCAAGAATAGAATATTGATCAATCTCTTTCCATGTGAGCATTTTTTTCTATTTCTTTTTAATAATCATTTCAGGTAATGCATACTTGGTAAGTATTTTTTAAGATACACACAAGTATACCATGAAAAGTAAATTTTCTAAGTTCCCATTCTCCAAAGCAGCCACTACTACTCAGAATGTATATGTCTTCTCAAAAGACACACTCTGCATTTCCAGGATTGAGGGTATGAATATATATATGGACAGAAAGCTCTCTCCCTTTTATTTTTCAAACCAGTATCTGCCTGTAAGATAAAATTTTCTGGAGTCATCATTTAACCTCCTTAGCAGAAGCAGAGTTCTTGAAACTTGAGGGCATTATAGAGTGGAATATTATGTGGGTCAAAGGTGCACTTCAAGAAGATTGCTTGAGGCAACCTTACTGCTAGCTCTTGTGCCATATGTATAAACTGTATACACAACCTATCTTGTATGCAATTTGTTCAAATGGCAGATAATTGGCTGAATTAAAAGAATCAAGCAACATCCTCTTTGTAAAAAACAGACTCTTTCTAAAATGATCTCTACAGTGTATTTGAATATAAATAATTACCAAAAGAAAGCTAAGTTACAGCCTGACTATAATCACTAGTTTCCTGTGAAATCAAGTATCTGAAGATTAATGCCCAAGGCTGTATGTGGGCTTTTCTGTGAATTTCCTTTTTCTTGCTAGCAATTGAATATTACTTTGATAAAATGTATATAATAAAAGTAGAATATGCAGTCTTAATAACTCTTTCTTTTTACAGAACTGGCAAGGGAACTGAATTTTTCGGTGGATGAAATCAATCAAATACGTGTGGAAAATCCAAATTCTTTAATTTCTCAAAGCTTCATGTTATTAAAAAAATGGGTCACCAGAGATGGAAAAAATGCAACAAGTACGCTAAAATTATATTATTTTAACTTTCAAAAATGCATATATTCAATATTTTAGATAAGCCTGCTGTTAGTTCATGCAAATGCTCTGTTTTCTGCAATATAGAAAAATGAGTGATTAAAAAAACCTAAGACTTTTGAAGTTATACTTGCTTAATTTAGTGCTGATACCGTAAAGCGCTTTGGAAAGCAAGTGGTGGGAAACTGTTTGCATTTTATCTGTTCTGTCTATGACCATCCAAAAAAAAATTATGGGTTCTATATCATGAGAATATTATCTGAAACACTCTGAAGTTATTGCTGTGGCCAGAGGCAGATGTGCAGGGAAGTGCGGAGAGGAGGATAGAATCTTAGGTGATCAAGTACTTGTATTCTGTGCGGCAACAGAGAATTCCCTAATACTGTTGGATCTCAAGGGGTGCACAGGGTGCCGTAGTTTGGCATGTGCTAACCCACAACAATATAGAATATGTTATTGTGGGTTTCCCTGTGTCGACTTGATTTTCAGAACTCATTAAAATGCTAAGCATTAAACATGAGGGTGACCTATTTTGACATTCTGAAAGGAAAAGGGACTTGTTTGAAGTTAGATCCCTTTATACCTAAGAGAAGTCCAGCTATTTTAAGGCCCATCCATTCTGTTACAGTGGAATGAATGCTGTTGCCTTCACACACAGCTTTACAAAGTGATTCTTAAGATCCTGACTTTCCTGTAGCAGCAAGCCCTCTAAGCCCTCTGGATGATATTGCAGAGCTTGAGTAAGAAGCTGAAATGCCAGGAGGTCTGCGAAAGCCATGCATTTGTATGGATACTGTGCTGACTCAAAGCAAATAATTTCATTGTTGTTTTTTCTTTTCCCCTCCTTTTCAGCTGATGCCTTAACTTCGGTCTTGACAAAAATTAATCGAATAGATATAGTGACTCTACTAGAAGGACCAATATTTGATTATGGAAATATTTCAGGCACCAGAAGTTTTGCAGATGAAAACAATGTTTTCCATGATCCTGTTGATGGTAATTGAATTTAGTGTTCATATTTATTTAATCATTTGATAAAATTGAAAATATAGTCAGACAAGGCATTCACTTAAAACCAATTAAATTGTGATTTGCTTGATTTAATTTCTGATTTTATACCATTTTCTCTGTCAGAGGCTGCAAATAAGCATTATGACAAAAGAGCAAACTAGGTAAATATGTTATATACAGAACAAATAATGAGGTTTGAAAGTATAAGTTAACTGAAAGAGTGTTATTTTAAAAATGTATGTGAAAAACAGAAGAAAGTAATACCTCAAAAATACATTGTTTTTAATTTTAATTTTTATATTAATCTAAAAAACTAGTGATCTTTTATTCATATATAGGTAAAATACATTATGCTCCAACTTTTACCAAAAAAGCAAAGTATTAAGTCTAGTTTAAGCATACAGAACAAACTATTAAGATAAAATGTAAATTACTGTTCTGGGAACAAATATTTAAGCATGTACTGGAAAAGTCTAATGTACCAAAGTGTTATTTACTTAGCATTATTTTAACTTCAATGCTGCCATTAATACTTTCGGGAAAAAACCCTACTTGATATATTGTATAAAAAAGAGGATCATTTCTAATACAATGAGCATAGCTATCACTAATTAATTTTTCACATTAGCTAATGTAATTTGTCATCTTATTATATAAATTAATACTTTTCTGAAAAAGTCTCAAGAAAATCATAATTTACGTGTTTTCCAAGATAGTCACGTGTTACCTTCATGAATGGAAATTTTTTCCTACAGTGAATTTTGAGTAGAAAATGTTGATGGTGTGGAGATAAGAAAAGAATCCAGTAATATTTTTATACTGTTCCAAGTTCTGAAAAATATGGTTATTTTCATTTTTCAAATTGGCAAAGTTAGAATAACAAAGATCATTAACTTCTAATTCTGCATATATTATATGGAAGAAAAAGCTCAAGTTCTTAGAAATTTTTGCTTAGTAAAGTTAAAATCAAGAGAATATTTAAAGCATATCTGTAGTACATGATTTAAACACAGTGAATAATAAAATCAAAAGTGTTGGGGTTTTTTTTTTTGAGCTTATAAGTTACATAAAATCTTGGGGGCAGGTTCTCTCCAAAGCTTTGTCTTGTATTTGAGACATTATATATTGCTAATCAAACTATTTTTGTGCTGTACAAATATAAATTATTGTTATAGCAAACTGATTTATTGACAAGTTTTAGCTTATAAACCATTCTAATATTCTTTTGGGGGGGAAACTAATAAAAGTTTCTATAATAAAAAGATCACCAAAATACAACGTAAATGTTGTGTTCTTAGCAGCTTCATTTAACTCAATATTTTAATATCAATATTTTAATTTAATATTAAAATATTATTTATTTTAATATTTTAAAATAAACTCACAAGGGCTTTTTGTTATTATGACTTAATATTTTGTATTCCTTATTTTTAAAATTCTTAAGGAAATTCCAAAATGAAATAAATTTCACTTGTGCAAATTATAAACTGTAGCTAATTATAAGACTCTGGTTTATAGGTGACCATAAATGAAAAAGGTCCACTTGTAGCAATTTCAATTTATAATAGCTAAGTCTATACTTAACCTTGGACAAATAGGGAAGCTGCTCATATGTAACACTTTTTTAAATGTGATAGGTAATGAATTACAAAATTTGGTTTCTTGTGGCTTGCTGTATTTTGTCCACCACAATATGGATTTGGGGAAATTTTTGTAGACAAATAATTCAGAAAATTATTCCTGTCTCTCCTCTTAGTGAATTTTTGTGAAACTTCCTTTCCTCACCATGACCAGACCATTGTTGACTTTTCTCTCTGCTAAGGCAGAAAAAGACTTCTGTAGTCCATACAGTAATGTTTAAAATGAGATTAGCTCCTTCCTTCCCTTTTACAAGCAGGTTAATTAATAAACTACACATATCGTAGCATTGTTGTGAATTTTCTGAGTGCTCTTGGCAAATGATTTTCCTTCTGTTTTGTGTCATTTTTTTTCCTTTTAATTCGTGGTTCTAAGTGGACTCCATCACCAACTTCACCAAGACCTTCATATATTCCACAGTCCTTTCATTTCTGTTACATTATGACACTTGAAAACTGTACATGAAGTCTTTTCTACTGTCTTTTTACATCCTTTTCCTAACAACTTTAGGTTTTTACTCAGTGCTACTGCTCCAAAATCTAATAATTATTTCTTTCCAAAGATTAAATTCATTTCTTTCCTATAAATTTCATACAAAACAGTAATTAAGAATTGGGTTGTGTTGCTCATATGTACAATTTTTTAAATAAGTTATAATTTGATTTGATTAAATTTAATTAATTTACTTGGTTTCTTGTGGTTTGCTGTATTCAGTCCACCACATTATGAATTTTGCATGCTAAAACTAGAAAGATAATAAATTTGGCCATGAAATGTGTTTTATATAATGATAACTAACTTCTTACTCAATTAGCCTGGATATTTAAGTTACTGTATTTAAATTACCAAAATTGATAGCATAATTGATAGTATTTTATTTTACTATAGTTTACACTAGTCTTATTTCATTGTATTACACTTAACTGAACTAAACCAATAAATTATCAACATTATTCTGTGATTCATCGTGCATTTTCATACCTGATATAATTTTAATCATTCCATGTGTTTTGTTTGATGTATTTTCTAATTCATTCCAGTCAGTCCAAATGTACTGTCTTCCATAGGTTATCCTTCCCTTCAAGTGGAACTGGAAACCCCCACAGGGTTGCACTACACACCACCCACCCCTTTCCAGCAAGATGATTATTTTAGTGATATCTCTAGCATAGAGTCTCCCTTTAGAACCCCCAGTAGACTGAGTGATGGGCTAGTGCCTTCTCAGGGAAGCGTAGAACATTCAGCAGATGGACCTCCAGTTGTAACTGCAGAAGACACTTCCTTAGAAGACAGCAAAATGGAAGACTCAGTGCCTTTTACAGGAATGCCTGAAGCAGTGGATGTAGATGAGAGCCAGTTGGAGGATGTGTATCTGAGTGAGTATCCTCAATACCTCGGAAATTTGGCTGGGGTCCCAAAAGATGTTAAACCAGCAGAGCCATTGAAACAGACTAGAAAAGTAGGCATACGCTCTGAGCAGCAGGAGAAAGGAAAATCTGGTCCTGATGAGGAGATGACAGAAGAAAAACTCAAATCTCTATTTGAGGACATTCAACTTGAAGAAGGAGTAGAGTCTGAGGAGATGACAGAAGAAAAAGTACAGGCTATTCTTAAACGTGTTCAGCAAGCAGAACTGGAAATGTCTTCAATTACAGGTTGGCAGAATGAGACATCAAGTGGAAACCTAGAGTCCCCTGCTCAAGCTCGAAGAATAACTGGTGGGTTACTAGATCGACTGGATGACAGGTATGGCTCTATTTCAGGAAAAGCAAGCTGAATTGCAGGGACCTCTGAATGCTTTGTTTTAAATAGATGCTTTTTTAGCAATGATTCTAAATTACCAGTCAAGTTCTGGAATATTACTTTAAAAGTTGGTGCATGATTTTAATCTAGATAGGAAAAGTGAGTTTAAATTCAAATGTAATTCTCAGAACAATTGATAGTCTGAAGTAATAAGTAAAAATGTTACATCCCAAAGGTTTATATGTTGTTTTTACTCTAGAAGACTGTACTTTTGGGGCTGGGGATGTAACTCAGTGGTGTACCACATGTCTAGCACATGTGAGGCCCCAGTACCATAAAGAGAGGCAGAGAACTATACATTTCTAGTATTTACTTGTATTATTCTTTTCATATAGCCAGTAATTAATGTTTAAGACACTTTAATAAATGAAAGTCCAAATCTTTTAAGAATATAAATATTTCTTGTTTCTGAGCTACAAATATAATGCTCAAAATACAAAAGATTGAAATACAGCCAGGCACAGTGACATATGCCTGTAGTCCCATCAATGTAGGAGGCTGAGACAGGAGGACTGCAAGTTTGAGGCCATCCTGGGTAACTTAGTGAGAAGGTGTCTCAAAAGGAAAAGGGCTGAGTATGTAATTGAGTAGTACAGTGCCCTGTAGTTTATTCCCCAGTACAAATCATAGTAATAATCAATACGTTCCCATTATCTAGCAATAACATCATTAAAATTTTGGTGAAAATGCTAGAGGCATAGCTAGAAGCATGTAGATCACATGCTTAATATACACAAGGGCCAACACCAATCACCGACACCAAAAAAGAAAAAAAAAATAATGGATTCCCTATCTTCTATGTACATTTTAGAAAGTGCAGAGAAGAAATGGTATCTTTCCTGCCATAGTAATAAAAACTTAACATTTTATGTCCTTCCAGTTTTCTATACATAACTCTCTACTTCAAAAATATTGCCATATCTCTCATTTGTTATTTATAACCAAAATAATTCCCTAAACATGAATCTGGCTTATTTTTATACTTACCCTGATCTAGAATGATAAGAAGTCTAGAGATCCTCAGACATTTGGTCAAATCCCACCACTACTAGGTACACATTTTGTGACTGGATGAATTTCTGATCTCTAACAATATTACTTTGCTCATCTTTAAACTACTACTTCCCTCAAAAAGAAAGCATGTATCATACCTACAACATGACTAGAGCAAATAGTAATCTTTTAGTAATGGTGGCATTATTTTTATTGACCCACATGTCAGACTAAAATATTTTTACTTCAGTGGCAGCTAGTAAAAGCCTTAGGTTGGATTCAAGAAACTGATATTATTTTATAAACATGTGAAATATTTCCATATTGCTGATAAATCTCTTGCTCAGTAAAAATTCCGAAAGAGGGACTTTATAAAATTTGTAAAGAGAAGTTTATGAACTCCTTTTGCAAAATGAAGTCATCAATAAATTCTCTATATAGGCTACCAAAGAATCTACTACAAAGAAGACAAATACTGGTAACTTTGATGTCTGTGTTCAGATGTAGCTATATAATAATTTGTAATTGCATATTAGAAAACGGATTTAGATATAGGAAAATGTGTTCATTATTATTAACTGGCTAACATCCTTTATTTAATATAGGCTCTACCAGTGAATTATATTGAAAAATTACTGAGTCATCTTGCTCCATAAAAGAAAATGATAGTGACTTCTGGTATAATCATATGTAGGGAAATTTAGTTGATAAATATAATTTTCTATTCCCCTATGCACATTGCTTAAGTCATAAAAGTAAATATCCTATACTACTTCAAAGTCTGCTGAGATTGTTGTTACACTAAAATGGGGTGTGCTATTTTAAAGTCCTTTAAAAAAAATGTTCTGCTAACCAGATTTTGATTTAAAGTAGGTGCACACATTTTATACATATTTTACTTATACATAAAATACTGCACTAGTCATTGCCTTCTATAGACATGAAAAACAGTATACAAATTACAAAACAGTGAATATAGTTTATACTAAAGCTAGCATAGAACTAGTGTACATTAATATACTGAAACGAGTAAAAAAACTTGAAGTCTATTTAAAGGGAGGTAAGTCTTGGGGAAAAAAACCCAGTACTCACAGGAAGTAGAAACAAAGGGAGTGCACCAACACTGATCACCAATAAGGTCAAGGGTGGAGAAAGATGAGTTTCAGGGAAAGCTGTTATGATTGAATAAGTGTGATGGCTGGATTCATAACTGAAAACAAAGAACTAAAATTTGGGGTTCTGTGATGCTAGAGTTTCAAGAATCGTTTGTCCTTTGTCAGGAAGTTTTGTGTTTTGGTTTTTGACTGTGATATGATAGGAATTTGAAATAACCTTCCCTTTTAATTACTGGTATTGGAATTCTTAAGTATATCCACAAACAATTTAAGATGTAGAATTTAAGTAGCTCTTGAATTACAATTAAAACCTGGCATGGGCCAGTCATGGTGGCAAATGCCTGTCAACCCAGCAACTCGGGAAGCTGAGGCAGGAGGATTTCAAGTTCAAGCCCAGACTCCACAATTTAATGAGGCCCTAAGCAAATAACAAAACCCTGTCTCAAGACAAAAAATAAAAAGAGTAGAGATGTAGTTAAACGCCCTAGGTTTAATCCCAGGTTTAATAAACAAAAAAGCTGGCATGAGTAGTCAGTTGTGATATAGGAAATGCCTAGAACCTATGCATACTTCCTCATACACCCACCTAGGAAAGTCCCTCAGTTTAGATTCAGTCACCAGATTTTTCATGTCTTCAGGAATACTTAAGAATGGCTGTTAAAACTTTGGAGCTTCTAAAGTCGTATGTTGCCATTGTAAATTTGCACGTTTTATCTTTTGCAGCCCTGATCAGTGCAGAGATTCCATTACCTCATATCTCAAAGGAGAACCTGGAAAATTTGAAGCTAATGGAACCCATGCAGAAGTCACATCTGAAGCAAAGACAAAATCTTACTTTCCAGAATCCCAAAATGATTTAGGAAAACAGAGTGCTAAGGAAACTCTGAAACCAAAAGTACACGGATCTGGTCGTGCTGAGGAACCAACATCACCACTAGCAGCATATCAGAAATCTCTGGAAGAAACCAGCAAGCTTGTAATAGAAGAGCCTAAACCCTGTGTGCCTGTCAGTATAAAAAAGATGAGTAGGACTTCTGCTGATGGCAAGCCAAGGCTTAACCTCCATGAAGAAGAGGGATCTAGTGGGTCTGAGCCAAAGGTATGTCCTCTGGTCATCCAGAATGTCATCATAAAAATTAAAAGTATTGATGTTTTGCTTCTTTTGATTACTCCCACAGCACAGGACTTAAGATTCTATTTCTAAATTGTAAAAAGTTGTAGCAAAAATGGTGGAAGTAAAGGAAATGCTGAGTAAAACATGCCATTTGATCAGACCTTCATTCATTGGGTAGGGAAAAAAATAAGCATCTCTAGCCCTTTTCAGGAGACATTAAGTAACTAGCTTGAGGTCCAATACTATATGAGGTTTAGGTTTTCCAACTCCAAACCCAGTGTTCTCTCTTTCAGAAGGATAATTCTGATCTTTTTGATTTTGGGGCATAATTTAAAGAGTATACAGCATCATAACCATCTAAGAGTTCTATAAGTTCTTTTGTCTGAAAGCATTTTGAAAATTGAAGAGATACAATTACCAGGTGGGTTGGCAGCAGTTAGAAATTTATAGTTATCAACTTAAAAATGTTTTAATTACTAGAAAAAAAGAAGAATCATCTTTCTGTGATAGAATTATAAACGTGCTCTTTATATTGATATGTTTTTGTGGTATCACCTAATAGATTTTTAAAAATTCTTTGAGGCCGACCATTTTTTGATATTAAAATATTTAAGCTGAAATTGCGACTCCAAGATAGACATAAGAAAATACAAATGAGATATTTTTCCTACTTTTCATGCTCTCGATTTTTGTGTATTTTGGTCACCTATGCAACAGATACATAAACACTTAGAAAAGACTTTTTTTTTTTTTTTGTCAAACAGTGAATTCACGATTTGAGTTTTAGAAAAACTTCAGCATATTCTCTCAGTCACTCTCTGTGAATTTATCAACAAATCATATCCTTTTCTTTCTGTAAACTTATCTTTTGGTTATTTTTCTGCTTGTTATAAGCTTTATGGTTTGAGTATTTCTCCAGCTTTTTACTTCTTTCTTGATAAGTATAGTTTAGAATCTTGATTTTTCTCTTTGAATTAACTCAGTATATTTAAGCAGAATGAATTTGGATAGACTATTCCCTTTTAAGATGTGCCTACAAAATATAGGGAGAAGCAATAACTGGTTTTTACCTGTAAAGACATATTCTGCAAAAGCCTATTAAAAATCAATAACTGGTTTTTACCTGTAAAGACAATTCTGCAAGTTACTGTATGATATAAATAAGCACTGATACGTGTATACGTGTGCACTCCTCTTGGCCATTGGAAAACCATACTAGCGTTAGCATAAAAGGAGGTTGAAAGTGGAAACTCAGCTGGATTCATTAGTAATCGAAACAAATTTTTATTAGAAAATGCTTTCAAGATTGCTTATAAATTAATCTGTATCTTTGATACTGGTTCAGTCTTACTCTAATGATTAAACACTAGATATCATAAATAATCCATAATGAAGTTAAAGCTTTTGGGAGATATGATGAACACCTTTGGATTTCTTGTGAGGTCACTCATATGTCTTTCACAGATCTATCACAGTATGTAGCAACCAACTAGGTTATCTGATATATGATCTCAGAAAACAGTCCCCTTTTTATCCCCTAAAAAATCAGGTCAAAAGTCCGGGTGCTGCTCTTACACGGATGACTGCTTGCTGTTACAAGGTAAAAGTCTACTATTTTCTCCCTCTTTTTATACAGCAACACATTTTCAGGAATACTGAGAAAATTCCATTTGTACTACTAAACTATCCCCCTTTACCAATTCCTAGGGAAATCTCTTAAAGGAATTCTTTAAAATCCTACTACTGTCTTCTATTTACCTTAAGCCTACCAGACTACAGCAAAAAAGTAGAAACTGAAACTTGACCAAATGGCCACTTTGTCTTTAGGTTGTCTTTATGTAAGGGCTTGCTTGGTCTCGGGATTCTTGAAAGGACTATTATCTAACTGACAACTAGGTGTGTTGTTGGTATTTCCAATAATATATGTTCTTCTGCTTTTAATTTACTCAAGTGAAACCTTCTTCCCAAAATAAGATTCTTTTCTGTGAATAATTCAAAATCATTTTTTACTTTTGCCTCATCCAAATTCTAGAACACTGATGAGCAGTTCTCTCCTTTCATGAGTATGAATTCCTCTTAACTTTTTTTTCCTGCCTTTTTAAGCCACTGAAGACCTGCATTCATAATACAGTAGTTAGATCTAAGTCTCCCAAATTTACTGTTCTTGCTGAAATTTTAAAAATATAATAGGGAACTTGGCTTTCCAATTCTTCATTACTTACAAGGATACTAGCTGCTATTTCCTCTGGAAAACATTATTCAATGGAATATTTTGTTCAGGTGAAACGCCCTATAAAATCAATGTTGCTATTAATTTAACATACTTGTCAAGTTTATCTTTGGTGGGAAATAAAGGGGCTTACTTTATTATCTATGCAACTAACATTTCATAAGTTATTTTATCTAACACCTATACTTGCTGTTGCAATTTTGTGTTTTTTTCCCCAGTGTTTTTACACACATTCTCACTTTTCCAATAGATATTAACTCTTATCTCTAGATTTGAGGTAATTACCAGAATTCCACCATTACAATTTAGAAATTCAATAAATACTCTTTACCATGGCCCTTATTCAAAAATCAAAAAATATTTTCCCCTTTGAATTATGAACTATTTGCCACTTTAGTTTTTCCTGATTCCTACCCTTATTGCCTAAAATTTTGTGCAATTACTACATTCTTATCTACCCCATATTCTTTGAGTGTTCTCAGTTCTAATTTCATATCAGATCGTTAAGCTGTCAATCCTTCATTCAATTGCATAAAATTAGTATCAGCTGTATTGATAATATTCTGCTGATACAAATTTGTGTGTCACATTATGCTGATGTAAATTTCAAAATAGTTGTTGATAAAGATGTCAAATTTGACCAAAATTTCATTTGAGTCAGAATGACTTGGTAGACTGAGTGAACTGTGACCCAGAATATAAGGTAATACATTCAAGGCAAAGTGTATATTTAAAACTAGTTGAAAAAGGAATATAAGTTTCTACAAACTGATAGTTTTTAATTTCAGAAGCCAAAAGGCTCTATAATTATTTTTAATAAATTATAATTTAATTATCTTGCTCTTTACCTATAGTATATGTCCATATATATATACACACACATATACAAACTTGGAATCCTGCTCAAAATTTTTCTTCGTATTCTTACAAACATATATAATAATATTCCTTAGTAGGGGAAGAACAGCAAGTAAATAATTCTTTCTTGATTTCCCTTCTCAGCAGTGTCTTTTATTTTAAATGTGATGGTAAAATTATACTAAAAATGCATTTATCAGGACTTGAGAGACAGTGAGAGTGATTCAAGCTCAGAGGAGGAACGGAGAGTCACTACCCGAGTTATTCGCCGGCGTTTTATTATTAAGGTATCCCGCAGCCAGATCATTATGGGCCACTGCCATATTACTAGAAATCTCTTTCATGTGGTTTTGAAAATTCAGCATGCTTGGTAACTAAATGACTCTGTGTATGTTTCTTTGCATACTTGAAAGTTTACAAAAATTTTAAAAAGGAAATCCATGTTGCATGGAAGTGAATATTTTATATAGACCTGTTTGACATGTGAGAGTTGCAATTTTATCTGAGAATTCTTGGGTTTGTATCCTCCTTTTCTTGGAGAAGTGTTATATGTGTCAACAAAGATTCTATCTTGGTGAGGGTGTAGTTCATATCAAATGAAATGTTCACTGAAGCCTCAGCCAAAGGTGGCAAGATAAAAATTTTCATTATCTTTCTTTAAGTGCAAATCAGTCTTCATTCTGAGAATTTTAGGTTATAGTCTGGCATGAATATATGTGGCACAACACAAGTAAAGCAAAAATTTCTGAAATAGGTTTTTTAAATTTAGTTTAATTATTCATTTTAGATTGAACCCAAGTCCTCATGCATGCAAGGCAAGCACACTATCACTGAGCTATACACCGAGTCCTGAATGTATTTTTAACTGTACTATCATGCACCAAAAAGCTGCACTTTTAAGTATAGAAAACAACTTTTTGTTAGAAAAGTATAATTCCACTCTACTACAGCACAATTAAAAACATTATGAATATTTGATGCACCAATCTTACACATGATCAAGTCCATGAGGATGCTCCTTGCAGTGTGTCACTTGTCCATTACTTTGTCTTTAGATAGACCTTTCTTGAGGTTAGAATAATTGAGTGCAGAGGACCAAGAAGTCAGTTTCAAGGCACAGAAGAACACTGAATGTCATCCAGATAACTTGAGGCTTCTTTGTTAGTAGCTCTATAGAGAAAGAGAAATGTCTGTTGCAAAGAGTTTACCAAACTTATTCAAGTCCAAAAGTGTCAGGAAACTCGAGAGTAGAGAAGACAGAGAGTAGACATTTTGCATACCCAAAATGTCTTAATCCTGCTGCTTTTTACTTTGTACTTAGATCAGATGAAAGAAGACAGTATAACTTTTTTAAGACTTTGGAAACAGAAGTTTGAGCTGTCCCCCATATCAACTGTGAGATCAGTAGGGTTCCCTTAATAAACCAACTATGGCTTCTTTGGAAATATTACTTATTGCTGTCTAGCATATTTATAAGGATTCAGCCTGCTTAGTAAAATCCTATTGGCTTCATAGAGTAGAGGTGTTCAATCCTTCTCAAATACCCGCTTCTTGATGTTGGTGCAATTTTAGATTAAATGAGTGAAATCATCAGAGAATAGGTTTTATAACTGGGGAGAGCATTATATAACAAATCATAAACAAGCTTTGAGAAATGCCTTTTACATGTGATAAGAAATCAAAGGCTTAGAATAACTACAATTATCATTCAAAATTATGGGCCTAACAAAAAAAGGACTTTGTTACATATATAGAATCCTTTCCAGTTAATATTTTTCTGTTCTGATTTTTGGAGCAGTTGAAAAGAGGAAAGCAACAGATGTGATTCTTTACTCCATATGGTGTTATCTTTCTAAATAAGGTAAGAGAGCTTAAGGACTACAAGTAGTATGTGGTAAATACGACATCAGAATCACATCTGTCACAAACATGAAATGTTAGGACCTAAAGGTGTCATCAAGACTGAAATTATTCTTTTTTCCTTGATCACAGTACTGGATACTGGAGATGAATTGATTTACTCAAAATCACGTAGCTGAGCGGCAGTAGCTCTGGGACCAGATCCCTCACCCTATAGTGAAGTGATTTTCCCACAACACTACAGTTCTCTCCCAGAACAACAACAAAAAAAGGAATACCTTTTACTAAACTATCAGGCGATTGGCTATTCAAACATTTCCAGTAGCACATAAGAGGGCAGTGTTAGACTGTCATTGGTGAAGACTATTTGGTGGGGCTAGAACTTAACCTACTTCATGGATGCTATCTGTCCCTTCACTGAACCAGCACAGTTACACTCATGGCCACAGTAATCCTACTAGCATCTCGGCACTGAACTGTCTTTTGGGTTATGCCATGCCTCCTTGAGCTAGCCTTGTTTGGAAGTATCCCCCAAAGAAACAGCATGTGTGCTAAGGATTCCATTGCCACAATCTGGGCAAGTCTTGGTATTCAATTTGTACCGTCATCCCACTTATTGTACAATTTTTACTTTCATAGCAAATATGTTTTAAAAAGTCCACCTATTTTCAGAACCCTAGGAAAGAGTTAACAAATTCTATTATGGACCTTGAAATCTCATCAGTATATTCATTTATTTCTATATAATTTGATAATTCCATAGTGATTTCAAATGCTTAAAAGCAATTTAAGTTTTAGCCTATCTTGTGAGCTTGTTTTTTTAATTTGCTTAGCAGAAGCAGTGATTGTCAAGATAAAACTTTAAACCAACTTACAACCAAACTATTACAAAGTTTGACAAGATTCAAATATCTGAATTTTTATTTTAATTTTCAACATTTTTATTGGCTTTCTAAATAAGAGTTTATGTACTTTGAACTGCTTGATTTTGGGAAAAAGATATGTAAAGTTCTATCTATCCATACCGTTTCTCAGAGGTAGCCACTGTACATACGCTTCAGATTGTTTTTACATACCTAAGCCTAAGTGTGTGTGTGTGTATATATGTATATATATACACACACACAATTATAGGTATACAAACTAAGGTAATGGATTCATAATACTTAGTGACCTGCTTTTTGTAAAATGTCATTCCCCCATATCTATTTTAAAATAAAATTATATTTTTCCCTAATATATGAAACCAACCATAGAAAATATCAGTAATACTCCCATAAAATACTTAATCCTGATCATAGTGCATTTAGATATGAGACTTCTACATTTTTCCAATTTTCTTCTCTTTTGTAAGTTACTTGAAGCAAGATTAAGGATGAGCCAAACCTGTACCACATGAGGCAGAATGAGTCATATGTTGCATCCATGATCTATAAGAATATAAAATCACTTTCCAATAATAAAAAAATGAGAATATTGTTAGCAAAACAAGAGTGTTTTACTCTTCATTCTGTTACCTTTCTACTGGTTCTGACTTGAAGCAATCAGAATTTCCCTCACCATTGGAACTGATAAAACGATCAGGGCCACTATCATTCTCATGCCAGTAACCCTGAAAGAGCTAGAATGCAGCAATATCCCTTTCACAAGAAGTTTAAACAACAGGTCAGTAGTTCCCTGGAATATAAGTTCCCACTTAAGATATTTATCCTTGTTCTCCAAAACCATAAGAGGCACAAATCTGAAGTTGAACACTAGTAAAGAAGGTAATGTAATTTTTTAAAATATATGACAGCGGATTGAGTCACAATTCTTATTACACATATAGAACACAATTTTTTTCATACCTCTGTTTGTATATAAAGTATGTTCACACCAATTCATGTCTTCATACATGTACTTTAGATAATGATGTTCATAACATTCCACCATACTCCCACTCCCTACTCCACTATGAGTCAGCCACCTTATATCAGAGAAAACATTCAACATTTGTTTTGGGGGGATTGGCTAACTTCACTTAGCATTATCTTCTCCAGCTGCATCCATTTACCTGCAAATGTCATTGTTTTATTGCTGAGTAAAATTCCATTGTGTATATATGCCACATTTTTAAAATTCTTTCATCTACTGAAGGGCATCTAGTTTGGTTCCACAGTTTAGCTATTATGAATTGTGCTGCTGTAAACCTTGATGTGGCTGTGTCCCTATAGTATGCTGTTTTTAAGTCCTTTGGGTATAGACCGAGGAGAGGAATAGCTGGGTCAAATGGTGGTTCCATCAAGTTTTCCAAGGAATCTCCATACTTCTTTCCATATTGGCTGCACCAATTTGCAGTCCCACCAGCAATGTATGAGTGTGCCTTCCGCCCCCCGCCTATCCTCACCAACACTTATTGTTTGTTTTCATAATAGCTGCCATTCTGATTAGAGTGAGATGGTATCTTAGTTTTGATTTGTATTTCTCTAATTGCTAGAGATGAAGAACATTTTTTCATATATTTGTTGATTGAATATCCTCTTTTGAGAAGTGTCTGTTCATGTCCTTGGCCCATTTATTGATTGGGTTACTTGTGTTTTTGGTATTTAGATTTTTGAGTTCTTTATATACCCTAGAGATTAGTGCTCTATCTGATGTGTGAGGGGTAAAAATTTGCTCCCAAGATGTAGGCTCTCTATTCACCTCACAGATTGTTTCTTTTGCTGAGAAGAAAATTTTTAGTTTGAGTCCATCCCATTTATTGATTCTTGCTTTTAATTCTTGCACTATAGGAATCTTATTAAGGAAGTTGGGGCCTAATCCCACATGATGAAGATTAGGGCCTACTTTTTCTTCTATTAGACACAGAGTCTCTGATTTAATTCCTAGATCCTTGATCCACTTTGAGTTTTGTGTATGGTGAGAGATAGGGATTTAATTTCATTTTGTTGCATATGGATTTCCAGTTTTCCCAGCACCATTTGTTGAAGAGGCTATTTTTTTCTCCAATGCATGTTTTTGGCACCTTTGTCTAATATAAGATAATTGTAATTTTGTGGGTTAGTCTGTGTGTCCTCTATTCTGTACCATTGGTCTACCACTCTGTTTTGGTTTCAATAGCATGCTGTTTTTGTTACTATTGCTCTATAATATAGTTTAAGTTCTGGTATAGTGATGCCACCTACTTCACTCATCCTGCTAAGGATTGCTTTAGATATTCTGGTTCTCTTATTTTTCCAGATGAATTTCATGATTGCTTTTTCTATTTCTATGAGGAATGCCATTGAGATTTTGATTGGAATTGCATTAAATCTGTATAGTACTTTTGGTAGTATGGTCATTTTGATAATATTAATTCTGCCTATCCAAGAGCAAGGTAGATCTTTCCATCTTCTAAGGTCTTATTTGATTTCTTTCCTTAGGGTTCTGTAGTTTTCGTTGTATAGATCTTTCATTGATTCCCAAGGTTTTTTTTTGTTTTGTTTTTTTTTTTTTTTTTTTTTGAGGCTACTGTAAATGGGATAGTCTTCCTAATTTCCCTCTCAGAGGATTTGTCACTGATATACAGAAATGCCTTTAATTTATGGGTGTTGATTTCATAACCTGCTACTTTGCTCAATTTATTTACTAGTTCTAGAAGTTTTAAAAAAAAGAAGGTAATGTTATTATAGATACAGTCCAAGTGATCTTCTCCATGCAGTTTGTCTTTTTATATAATCATAGCACTCATGAAGCAATATTAAGGAACTATCAGACTCCATCAAACTGCTTATGAACAGGTGAACATGAGCCCAGCCTGGGATTTGAGAATTTATTCCATTTTAACTTACCAGAGAAAGAGCTTTAAGAGTTTACCTCTTCTAAATCCAAACAGTTACTAACCAAAATCAGTACCAAAGGAATTTAATATTATAATTTTCCCCGTACTTTGGACAGTCATTGCATAAGACCCCTTCACTTCATAGTAGTACTTTTGAACTGTGTCTTCATGAGACATATTTCCTCACTTATCTTAAGACCTATGAAAATCTCATTCTAAATTAGAACTTTGGGGACATAGCTCAGTGGTAGAGTGTTTGCCTAGCAAGCATAAAGCCCTGGGTTCAATCCCCAGCACTGTCAAAAATAAAAATAAGACTTTCTCTGTATCCTGATTTTTTTTCATAGTCTTTCACAAAATGTATATATACCCTTAAGAAGTCAGTTTTTAAACTATCAAGGGTGATAAATATCATGCCCCAACTAAGACACTCTCTTAAATTAGACAAAACTTAATCTACAAAATCTCTAGATAAAAAAATATATATATATATTTATATATATATATTAACTAAAGAAGAAACACTGCACTCTGAGATGATCAAGTCAGAGCTGTAATCCACTAAAACTTTTCAATAAAGGCTTTTGGCGTTTCTGTGTGCGCGATTGCATTCTACAATTATATATTTCCAGATTCTTCCTTTTTGGCATTTTGTTGTTGTCTGTCCTATACATGCTTGAATAGATGTTTGAGGCTTAATGCTTGAAGGTTGTTGGCTGCAAAATAACCATCAGTGTAGCCAGTCTTTCCCTGTCATGTTGGAGTAGCAAGTAGAATTTGCTACTGCCTTTTCTCAAATTCCAGAGCATGTGTGTGGTTTTTGGAGTGGTGTGGAGATCTCTCCTAGTATGTTGCTAACCTGTATACCACATCCTTTAGGGAGAGGAAGCAAAAAACATTCCTGGTGAATCTGTCACAGAAGAACAATTCACTGATGAAGAAGGCAACCTCATCACCAGAAAAGTAATTAATCATCAATGAGTTTTATGCTTCTCTTGGAATTTAAATTTTCTGCATTAAAATCACATGATTTTCATACTATAAGGTCACCTCTTGAAACAGAAAAATCTCTATTGTTCACTATTGCTTCCTGCAGATCACTCGGAAAGTAATAAGACGAATTATCCCACAAGAGAGAAAACAGGATGAAGTGGTAATGCAGAATCTGCCAAGGAAAAAGTAGATGATAAAAGCTTTGTGCACTCGATAAAAAAGCTGCTAACGGACTGGCATCTGCAGTGTGGCAGCTTGAAGCATTTGCTGCTTTTGATATATGCATTTGACCAGGGTCAAATTAAAAGGCTTTTCTTCCTAACATTCTTTAATGTTATATATATTTTTTACTATCTTCCTTCACAAAGATGAGTTCATTTTTTGGTGACAGAATATGCTAGTTTGAAAGAGGAAGATGAAACCTTTTGCCATCTACAAACCCTCCTTGGGAGTAGCCAAGCCCTAACCAGGACTGACCTTCAACTGAGTGCCTGCCTGGGAAATGAATGGAGTACACTCCAAAGGACAGGAGTTGAATAGCTGGGTGGCAAAAGCTCAGTTCACAATCCTGATATCAGATCCATAGATTTTCTCTTTCCAAAATATTCTACGGGGAAATCTGAATTACATTTTTGCCTATAAAGAGGTTCCCCTCTTTCCAATGTGCCAGTTACAAAACCAGACTCAACACTGAGCAGTGCAGTTCACCCAATAAAGCCCCATCTCTCAAAGAAAACATCGTTATTTTTCATTTGTTTCCCACATTTTTACCCTTTCTTATTTATTTTTGTATTTTTAATTGTAGATTGACACAGTACCTTTAATTTTTTATATGGTGCTGAGGTTCAAACCCAGTGTCTCATGTATGCTAGGCAAGCGCTCTACTACTGAACTACCACTCCATCTCTACCCTTTCTTATTTAGTAGATTATGTTTACATAAGAAAAAAGTGAATTTCTCAGGACTACATGAGAAGAAAATCAAAGGATATTTTCTGTTACATATAGGATAAAAAGTAGTATTTGTGCAAAAGCCTCACTCTCAAGAGAAATGTGTTCCTGGGGTTCAGTGAAGAAAGATCTTGTTTTATGGAAAATCAGTGCCTTCTTGGTCTAGGAACAAGGGGACCGTCTTGGTAATTCTACAGATCTCAGAAGAAGAACAGACCCTCAGATCTATAGCATTTCCATGTTATTTAGTTCTTGATTAGTGGTTTACTGAGAAATTTATTTCTCATTATATCAGATAACTTAAGTTCAGCTGGCTTAAAAAATCACAAATTGTGATTTTTTTTAATTGGGGTTTGGTTGTCTCGTGAGCTTTAATAACAATTTCTTGTAGATTTTTTTTTAAATGTATCACTAACCTGAATTATTGTGAAGTACAGTTATCTCATATTTATCTTTATGATGCTTTTGCTTGCTTCCATGATGCTAAGCTGTGTGGTTAAGCCAAAGAGATTGTATGTCTTTTTGGACTTGAAGTAACACAGTGCTTTAAACAGTTTCATTTATCCTAATCCAGCTTCCAAAGACCAGAGTGGAAACTATAACAAACTCTTTCACCACAAAATCTTAACGTGTACATTCCTTTTAAAGCAGGGAGAAGGTTATAAGGTGAAGATGAAGAAAGAAATACGGCATGTGGAAAAGAAGAGCCACTCCTAACAGTGAACGGTCAGTCAAGGTGTGAAGTGTGCTCCTATCCAAGAGAGAGGGACTTGAATTCCGCTGAAGCTTCTAAATTTCCCTAAAAAAAGTGATTCAGATCTTCCCCTTCATCCGTTTCACTGAATTTCAACTTGGAAAAATCCAATGAGTTGTTCACTTTCTTTTTATGTTTTTGGAGGCATACACACACACACACGCTTCACTCTAATTATAGTCCATAAATTCTCTCCTTGAAAATTAGGCAGGAATTTAAATATAAATGATGTCTGCAAAAGTAAATAGTAATTTTTGAGTCTCCTGTTCTGCAAGAGCAGAAGCTCACTATGAAATGCAGTAGGCATATATAATCTAACAGGAAAATTATTCAGCAACAAATAATTCTCACAAATGTACTCTTCAGAGTTGTATTAATTAGGCTTTCAACCAAAAGTATATCCTCAGATGCTAAAATTGTGAAAGATAGTACCAAGTCAAAATAAGTCAAGTTCTTGTTTTATATTAAAAACAAAAAAATATGTAGTTAATTAAATGGAACGCTGTTTTGTTTTGAGTACTGGGGCTTAAATTCAAGGCCTCATGCTGGCTAGGCATGTTCTTTACCACTGAGCTATATCCCCCAGTACTTTTTTGAGACAGGGTCTTGCAAAGTTATCAAGGTTCTCACTAAATACCTAAGCTGGCCTTGAGCTTGTGATTCTCCTGCCTTAGCATCCCAAATCACTGGGATTATAGGCAGGTGACACTGCACTCAGCTTTTTTTTTTTTTTTTTTAAATGTTAATAAGTGAACTTTCTTTAAATTTTCTAGACTTTACAACTGACATCACTTTTCTTTAATATTGTTTTTCTGAATTTTTACAATGACCTGTTTCTACTTGGCTACAATTAGTAAGGCCATTTGGGGGCTGGGCATGGTTGCACACACTTACAATCCCAGCTAGTGAGGAGGCTGAGGCAAGAGGAGTATAAGCTCAAGGTGAGCCTGGCAAGTGAGATCCTGTCTCAAAATAAGAAGAGCTGGGGATGTAGCTTAGTAGTACAGCACTTGTCTGGCTCTGGGTTCAATCCCAGACCCTGGGTTCAATCCCCAATAGTGGGAAAAAAAAATTAAAAGGGGCATTTGAGGTGAAAAAACAATTTTAAAAAGTTCCCTATGACTCTGAAAGGAAAGCAGAATCATGTCTTTAGGGCCATTCACTTTTATCTTCTAAGCCCCATGGACAGTTTTTTACTTTCATGTATTTGCTGTTTTGTACCTACTGAAAATACTGGTATTTGGTGTGCTCAGGTAAGGAACTGAGAAATAATCTAGTTTTGGTATGCCTAAATTTATATGTGAGGATACTAAGACCCTCCTAAATTCTTAGTTCCCCCCCTTCATATTTTATCATTTTTTATTCACTCTTATTTCACCTCCTATGAGGTTTTCTACCCGAGCACAGAATTCACTGGTAAGCAACACTTAACATGGTATTAACCCTAACTGATCCATTTGGGAGATTTAATGGTAACCAAACTTAACTAATCAATCACATCAGTTTTGATGGCATTGAGTGGAAAAAAATGGCAGAAATAGGATGGAAACCCTAATAATCTGCTTTCAGTGCCCGTATTCTCAACGTTTATTAGGGCCTTCACCTGGGTCTGAGTGGTGACAGGGAAACTTTCCTTGAGAATGTCACATGTGGGCTGTTTTAATGGATGAATAGGATTATTTGTCTCTTTAAGGATTCTGATCTTCACCCTAAATCTAAAAGTCTTAAGGCAAGGGTGGAATATAAACCCAATTTCTTTTCTTTATTACTCACTCCAGATGCAAGTTAGAAATGAACTGGAGGGAGCAATAATGGATGAGTGTGACATCTGTTGAGAGACTCTTGCACATGCACATGCTAGCCTTTGGACATTACTGGCTATTTATTTGATGAGAAGGGTGATAAATAAAATTCAGGATGACATCAGTGTAGCAATGTCTAATAAGAGCCCATCTATCATGTATTATTGAACTGGTAAAAGACTAATTTGTATAATAGATTTCTAAAATACTGAGTTTGGTATCTTGAATCAAACAACTCTAAGTGCTAAATGAAATAAAAGAAGGTTCAGTCCATTTCAGTACAACCCTGAGAGTTTAGCAACTTGTTCAGTCATATACACAGATTCCAAGTGGGAAAGAATCAGAAAGATCACTAATACCAACTGAGCCATTTTTCTACAGTGACATATACCTAGGATTTGTGAATAAATAATGCCAAAAGAATATATTGATGGTACTAAGCTTTTTAAATTAAATTTAAATTTCTACATCAACATGTTAATATAGAAACTACTTGGTTACTTAATATACAAGCAGTTTTATGATTATAAATAATCACTATGTAAAGAGGTTGTTAGACTTGGGCATGGTGGTGCATGCAATCCTAGTTACTCAAGAGACTAAGAGAGGAGGATCTCAAATTTGAGGTCAGCCTCAGCATCTTGGCAAGACCCTCAGCAACTAAGAAAAACCCATCTCAAAATAAAATTTTAAAATGAGAGCTGGGTATAGCTCAGTCGTAGAGTATTTGTCCAGTATGTGTGAGGCGCTGGGTTTGATCTCCAGTATTACAAAGTTGTCATGTTCACTTGCCTTCAAGAAACAGATATTCCAGTAGATTATTCATATGAATGTGAAAATAATTTCAATAGAAAGCAAATAACATGTCAGATGGAATGAACAGTCATGTGGCAGATGGCCTAATTCTACTTTCCAGGGTGATTTTTACCTTCCATTACGTGAACTTAGAAATTGAGTTCCAGAATATTGCCTGGAATTCCCGGACATTGAATGTAATACTCTGGAAAAAAATCAATTTGCAAATATATTTAAGTCTTTACAGTCCTGCTGGCTGCTTTCCTTTTAAAATAAAACAACTAAGCAAGTGGAATGCTGCCCAGTTTCACTGAATCTCTGACAGAATCTCAGAAATTTTTATTTCACATTCTAGAGCCAGTTGACTTCCCAGCTATCTAAACCCCACACCTGCTTTTCTTTAATATGGAGTCACAGCCATCCTGGTTTGTTTGTTGTTGTTAGTACTGGAGGTTGAACTCAGGGGCACTTAACCCCTAAGCCATATCCCCATCCCTATTTTGCATTTTATTTAGAGACAGGGTCTCAGTGAGTTGCCTAGCACCTCACCATTGCTGAGGCTGGCTTTGATCCTCCTCTCTCAACCTCTGAAGCAGCTTGGATTATAGGCATCTGCCACCGTGCCCAGCTCATCCCGTTTTTAATGGCAAAGATTTCTATATAGTGTAAGTTTATTTATAGATTACAAAGTAATCTTTTTGTGTAATCCTTTAAATAAATGTTTAGGCAGGCCAGGCCAATTTTGCTTGCAACCCTTTACAGATGAGAATAATAAAGCTCAGAAGTCAGGTGATATGTTATACAGCTTAGGACTGGTAGAGACAGGACTTGAATGCAAGATTATTGATACTCAATCCATTACTCTGTCATACTGAGCTTCTAAAAATGTTTATGCATAAAAATTGATTTCCTGTTAAATGACTATTGTATGGCAGGCACTAGGAAAAATCTTTACATACATTACCTCATATAATTACTAAAAAAAATGCCATTGGGTTTTTTGAAGTAAAAAAAAAAAATTTGGAAAAGTTAAATGACTTACCCAAGATCCCACCACTAAGAATGAACTCATCTAAAACCTAAGTTCTTAAATAGAACTCACATTAATAGAGACTTAAATACAAAATTTAAGTCAAATACATGTACAAAGGAGCTTACAGTAAATTTTTTCATACTCTACACAAGGAAAATACTCTTTGTCCTTTTTTTTTTTTTTAAAAAAAAGCATGGTTTCATTTTTAATGTATCCATAATCTCCAGATTTTTACTTCAGATAACATTAAAGGGCCAATTAGTGAGGTTGGAGCAAGGGAACATCCTCAGATCAAAGCCATGACAAAGACTTACATTGACAAATAGCTACATTCCAAACCCCCTTTGATAAAATTCTGAGGCTCTCACTCAACACATGGAAGCCAAGAGAATCTCAGCTTGATAGTGCAGTCCCTCATCTGAGGTCAAAAAGTTGACTAATTCATTCCTTCAAAGACCATCTACCTGGCTCAGAGTAGAAGAGCTAGATATACAACAGTTACAAAACCTCCATGGTCTCTGCCTTTCTAGATTTCCTCGTCTACAAATGTGAAAGAGATGGGACAAATAATTAAGCTCCAATGAAATAATCAAGATCCAATGAAAAAAAATGTATACACAGATTTGGGAGTTACGAAAATCTCTCTGAAGTCATGACATTTAAGAACTCCTCGGTGATGGCAACTAGGAAAAGAATGATGAGAACTAACAAGGATACAGCATGTAGGGGGCACTGAGGTTTAAAAAAAAAAAAAAAAAAGTATGCCACATTTGAGGAAATCATTGTACCAAAACCTTGAGAGAGAGGGTGAGGCAGACACAAGATAAATTTTGAAATGCAGAATCCCTTAGAGCCCTGTAGGTTAAAGGAAATGATGGCACTCCATTCTAAGATCAATCTAAGTGAGATCCTGACCTATTTTTTTTCTTTTTTCTTTTCTTTCTTTCTTTTTTTTTTTTAAGAGCATACTGTGTTAGAGAATGGATAAGAGAATAAATTAAGGTGACCTGTTAGGAAGTTATTGCTATAGCTTGGTTAAGCTATAATGTGGACGTGGGCTAGATTTGAGCAGTAGTTTCAGGAAGATCTATAGAACTTGTAGATTAACTATGGGGTAGGGTTAATTCTAGAAGAACTCCCAGGTTTGTGGCATAAGCAACTGGATAATACAGAAAGCAGAAGTGGAAGAGAAATGGATTTTTTTTAATTTATTTTTTAGTTACTGGAACTCAATATCTTTATTTTATTTATTTATTTATATGTGGTGCTGAGGATCGAACACAGGGCCTCACACATGCTAGGAGAGCTCTCTACCACTGAGCCACGACCCCAGCCCCGAGAAATGGATTTTAAGAAGAGCATTAGGCATACAGGCTTGAACTCATTTGAGTTTGAAGTGACCATATCCAAGTATTTAGATAAGTCTAGAGCTCTAGGGAAAAGATGGGACTCAACATATAATGTTGGATTCTGAAGAAATGGGTTTTGAACACTAAAGAACAGATATGGTTACCTATAGAAAAAGCTGAAGTGAGCAGAAAAGGAGCTAAGGAGCAAGTCCTAAAGGACATTTTCAGGGAAGTTTAAAAGGTCAAAGAAGAAGTTAGTGGGGAAAAAAAGAATTTGAACTCAAGGCCCACAGTTGAGAAGGAAGAGGGCCTGAACTAGAATAAGACAATGGAAAGGAGAAGGCAGATTTGAGGAATATTTTAGCTAACAATCAGATTAATTCTACATAGGGAGTGAAGGTGATGACATCAGGGTTTCTAGCTTACATGTAATTATTAACAAAAAGATTGAACCTAAGACCACAAAAACAAATTTAGGATTAAGGAAGCCCAGGTGAGGAACTAGCCTTTATAAATGCTGCATTTTGGTACCCTCATTATTAATGATTTCAAACAAGTCTGTCTGAGCTAGAGATCTTAATGTGGCCACCTTTGGTTAGGTGTTAGAAATAAAGTGGCCTGAGTGGATGGAACTACCAAGTAGTTTACTAGTTATGTGTGCTTGGGCAAGTTACTTCTGTGTCTTAATTTCTTTACCTCTATTCATCCAAGTTGAGTAGACAAGAGGCTTGAAATTAAGCCCTAATGAATAGCAATAACCCTCTTCCCAATAGAAGGATAATAGTAATTTATCTCAGAGTTGGTTTTAGAACTAAATTGAGTTAATACATGTAAATTAATAATAGTAGCTGCTAAGGCCACAGTAAGCAAGAGATATTCTTATTAGTATGAAGTAATAAGAAAACCAAGAAGAGAACCTTGGATGGCCTGAGTGATGGAGGCTGGGGGACTGAGCAGTAGCCTGGGACACTATTATAAAACATGGGAGAAGTCAGAACAGCAGTATTACTGAAATCCTTATGAGATGGATGAGGATTTACTTTCAACTGTTTATTTTCAATTATTCCTTACACTGTTTCTCATAGTAACACTGGGAAATTATTAAAAAGGGATGAGAATATCTGTTTTACTAATGAATGAGAGAAAATCCCTGAGACTGCAGTTAATGGTAGGTCTGGATTTTAACCCTCATATCCAGAATCTGCCTCCAAGAAGGCAAAGCCATAATCTGAATTGCTTCACTCCAAATTCAGAATCCTGCCCTTTCCTCCAGCTTATTTTCCCAGAATTCATTTGCAATAGATGTGTTTTTATTTTTCTTATTAAAAAAAAAATCTCATTAACCAAAGGCCTTGGCTTCAGGGTGGTAAAAGCAAGGTCCTAGAGTTAGGTAGCCTGACTGCCAATTCTGACTCTGCCACTTGCTGTATTTCGTGGAGCTTCTTGTTAACCTCTGTCTCTCTATTTTCTTATCTGTACAATGGAGAAAATAATAATCCCTTTTGGTTATTAGGATGAAATGAGTTAACCTCTTTGGAACAATACCTGGCACACAATAAACATAAAAATTTTAGGTCAGTATTTGTCCATTATTTTCCTTTATTCCTGCTGGCCCCTACAACTTCAGGTTTTTTTTTTTTAACCACAAGTCACTAGAAAAGAACAAACTCAAAAATGCCCCATCTATTGGTATTAGTTGAAGAAAAAAAAAATCTGCATGAATTGGAAATTACTTTAAAACTAAACTGTAGTTTATTATAATTGTAGTTAGAATTATTGTTTAGAAAAAATATTCTTGCCCATATGACTAGAGACAGAAGAAGGGAAGGAAGAGGCAGCTGGACATGGGGAGAAGGGAAGAACTAGAGCAAAGAAATCTGTCCACCGTGGGCTGTGAGGAAGGTATATCAGAAGGGCTTTCCTCAAGCTATGACAATTCTCACACTAAATGAGAGGTGACAAAGATCACAAGGGTCTGTCCTTCCATAGAGAGAACATTTGAAACAAACTTGAAGCATACAGAAAGATCTGATGATTAGAAAAGGTGGGGATGCAGGTGAATACAAATTGTGAGCTAAAAAAAAAAAGTTTGAAAACAATGAAGTTGATACTGGGCGTGTAGTTAGGATGAAATGCAGAATGTCTGGGCTTAGCCTTGACCTATGAGATAAAGTCTACATTTGAAGATCACCACAGGTGATTAATCTGCATATTAAATTTTGAGAAGCACTTCTCCAGGGCACATCACTAGCTCTCAAATTTAGTAGAACACTGGAATCACTTGAAGAATTTTAAAATAATTGTGTACTTGGCCTAATCATAAGAAATTCTGGAGAAACCCATATGGAATGTGGGCTAGACATTAGGATTTAAATTTTCCCAGATAATTCTTTTGTTCAGTTTTTAAAACCACTAGAAATTATGAAACAAGACAGTATGAATTAGTGAGCATTTTAAAAAACTGTATGGGGATAGGCTTCAGAGAGCTTCAGATGCTGCTAAAGATATAGCACTTCTTTAGACTAGATGTTGGGAACTAAAAACTGCCTACAAAGGAAGGTTTGGTTCCTTTATACACATGACTTGAAGATGTGAAGTATAATATTTGAGAATTGTCAATTACCATGAAGAAACATTTACCTGCTGTTTTTTCTGTATTTTAAAATGTTTCTTTAAAAAAAAATCACTGTGAAATTACATGAATGATTGGTTTTCTGAGTTAGTTTCTCCTGCCTTTGGAGGTAAAAGGTATACCAAACCCACAAGTTGCTAAATCAAACCTGTCTATCTCATATCCATTATCTAAACCCAGCAAGGGGAGACGATTCAGAATCCTGTTTCTGAAATGCCATTGATGACTCCTGCCTTCACACTGACCCTTCAGTTGGTGTTTTTAATCACAGTTTATACAAAGTGTCTATTTATAAAAAAGTCACTTATCCAAGGTTCTAATCTTTTTGTACAACACTGAACTTGGTAAAAGATTTTTGTCCAGTTCCACATCTCAATACCCTGTGTGGTTGGGACCCACAAACTAATTGCATGATTGAGAACAAGAGATTTTTAAGGGTAACTTCAACTTTTTTAACTATCACCCAGAACATACTAAGTTTAAATGGACATAAGAGGTCTTTTAAAGTCTTAGAAACTATTTCTAGAAAAATAAAGTTTGCTCATACTGATGTAGAAGAGAAAGACCTTAATATGAAATTAATCTGGAAAGTTGGATTAATTTATTAGAAGAAATGAAGAAAACAAGAAAGTTCTCAGGTTAGAGAGATTTTACATCTATATAAATTTACTAAAAATTATCAAACTATTTATAATAGATGAAGTATACTTTATAAATTATGTACCAATTAAGGTATAAAATGTGGGGGGAAGTTTAACCAGAGAAAACTGCTGACAAGTCTCCATTATAATGAAATGGAGAGAGCCCTGTGGTAGTAACATCATCGGTTCATCTAAGAAGCCTGGTGCCTGGAAGATTAGGACTAAGTGGTAGAAACAGAGGTGCGAAAATCTTTATCTTCTTACTTGGATTTGCCCACTCTCCGTAATGTGATCTACCAAAATGAGTCACTTTCCTTCTCTAGAACTTCTGCAGAGTCATGGGAGAGGGGGAGGTGTTGAAATCACCCAAGAAGGAATGATACTTTGGTATTCTTGGCTCCAAGCAGTAGTGACCTGGGGCATGGAGCTCAGTAGCACTTTTAAAACAAGAAAAGGAAGTCCAGACCCACAGTGGGAAGATGAGGAAGTACTGTTCTAATGTATTTACATATGTGTCCTAGGTGATCCATCTAAAGAGAAACTTGTCTGGGGTAAGTCAACAACCTCAAAGTGGCTGGTAATACTCTCAGGCCCCCAAGAGAAGCAAAATTCTAAAGGTTCTTCTGAATCTGTGAAGAATAGTTTATTGTGTATATGGGAGTGAACAGGGTTATTCTTAAAATTGTTCTTACTCAGGATTTCTGTAGAGGCAGTCTTGTTCTCAGGCAAGTCTTCAAGTTTTTCAGTTATTTTTCACTGAGCCAGGAAAAATGACTATATATAGGAAGAACTTTGTTTCATGGAAAAAGATTCATACAAATAACAGTACTGCACCGAAGTATGGAAACCTCGCTGGGCACAATGGTGCATGCTTTTAATTCTACGTACTGAGGAAGCTGAGGCAGGAGGATTTTAAGTCCAAGGCCAACCTGGGCAACTTAGCAGGACCTTGTCTTAAAATAAAAAATGGGCTGGGATGTAGCTCAGTGCTTTCCTAGCACATGTGAGGCCCTGGGTTCAATCCTTGGTACAGGGACGGGGAAGTGAAAACCTCTGCCAAGAATGTTGATTTATTTTGACACATTAAGACCGGCCATAAAACATTGATGCTTTATGCAGGAATTCCAGTAAGACAAGACATTCTCAGTGGAGTCTCCACATAAAGTGCAAATGAAATTATCCCATCATAACTAATGCAGGCAAAGATGGGAACTGTATTCTTTGCAAAGGTAGAAATTAGTCTTTAATTTCCATGTGGAAAATATGAACTAATGAAATTGTTTCCCCTTTTTGAAAGATTAGTTGGATTTTAGGGGGTGAGGAATATATAAATCTACAAAAATGATGGAGATACTCCATATGCCTATCTCTTGGTGCCCAGACCTCATACGTTTTGATGTTTTTGGAGACATCAATGATCACCTCTCATCCACATCATTTTGGCTTTTGACTAAGTAGCCTGAGCTTCAGAGTCAGAACAAGGAGAGGGTCTTTCCAACACATTCTTAAAAATCACAACTACATAAGTAATTTTCTATGAAGATCAGGGGGCAAGGTTATTGCCTTCCAAGAGCTTTCTAGAACACCCTGCGGCCTTATCCTTTGAGGCATTTAGCAGGTAGCGTAACCACCCCTTTAGAAAAGAATGGGCCCTGGTTCTCTAACGTTTTCTACTGAATAGTAAGGAAGGCAAGTTTTGTTTGTTTTTAAAGGAAAGAAAGCTAAACTCACTAACGAATATCTGTCTCTTTCTCCACAGGATCATGTGTTTTTACTGCCAGGTAAAGAAATTCATGGAAGAAATATCAGAGGAAGTAAAAAATTTGCGGAGAAGGGTGTGTGTGTTTGCTGCTTCCACACATTAATGGCATGATTTTTTTATGCAAAAAGAAAACCAGAAAAAGAAAACAACTCATTTTAATTTAGCATGAGCCAATTTACAGAGCATGGAAATTCACTTTCATTTCCGGGATTGGCGCGTGTGCAATTAGCAATGCAGTGATACAAGAAGCCATGCTGTTAACAGTTTATCTCAAGTAATTTGGTGTCATTTACAAAAGGAAGAAATTCCTGCCGCCAGAAGAGACAGAAGGAGATGTAATGATCAAATCAAGTAGAAACACTAAAATTACTAAATCCACAACAGCTCGCCTTATTTTTCTTGGACCCAAACTGTCAGGGTATAAACACTATTTGTTTCTTTTTTAAAACATCAATAGTTTTGCTGTAAATAATAACACTGTAAAAATTCTAACAGATAGAATAAATGTTGATAAGGCACTGCCTCTTAGAACACAAACAGAATATTGCAAATGCATTTAACATAATAGGAGTCTCAAGTGACTTCACCCTAGAAGAGGAGGGAGGGATTCTGGGTGGGGGGGACTCTTCACCAACTCTTGTATATTAGCAATTATAATGTTTGTATATGCAAAACTGCTAGCTTGATTTTAAAAAGAAAAGCAAATCTTTAAAATCTGCTGCAAATTTAAATAATTCCCAAAATGAGGAATTCTGTAGTTCTGTGAAAAAATTTTTCTTCAGAATACTAATATTTTGATGCATGTGTATCACCTTATTTTGATTAAATCTTTTCCAATTTTGCAAACACTACAGTATACTGCAACACAGAAGATTTTATCTGTAAACACAAAGCCCTTCATCTAATATTTGTTGCTATTGCCAATTTTTCAATGAAATGACCTAAAAATAGAAAAAAAAAAAAAAAAGAACCTATGCAGTAGTTGCTTTAGGGGGTGGGGGGATGCTGTTAGTGCTTAAAAGGGGGAAATGCTTGCCGCTATAGAGGTGGACGGTGCTCATAAGAGGCCCCAGCTGGGGGGATTTAAAACGGACTGAACAGAAATCCTTAGCTAGTAGAATGGCAGCACGCTATAAAATTATTCCTGTATCGTGTACCAGCCATGAAATGTAGAAAACTTTCAGTAAGCCAATCATTTGTAACCATTCTAGCAGTGTCATATTAGGTTAATAAGGCTGCTGTGTTTAAAAGGGCATCTTTATTTGGGTTTTGGTGAAATTCTTTAATTTGTTGATGATTTCACATAAAATCAGCATTCACTGACACATAACTTTAATGACATATGTATGAAAAACCAGACACTGGATGACCTAGTCAATTATTTAAAGATAAAATAAATTGTGTTAAAACTCTTCACCTATCTGTGCTCTACAGTGTTCTTGTGTTCTCTGGCAAAAAGTAGTTATCTAAACCCTTGTCAACTGAATCCTGGCCACACCAATATACCTGTCCTATTTGCAGCTCTGTGGTCTTTACAGAGATGGTCTCCAACATTCAATTCTGCTCCGCAGACTTCCAGCTTATCTAAATACTGTGCATTTTGTGAAGGAACTAAGAATTAAAGATTAAATGACAAGTAATCTATTTGGGCTGCCTCCCAAAAGTGAGAAATTGGGTCAACTACAGACAACATGTCACAAAGTTGTAAACTGGCACATACAACCAGGAACCACCCTATCTACAGTGGCTTTTAGCCCATAAAGCAATTATTTTGTTTTTTAATTAATATTTGTTGCCAGTTCTAAGTTGGGAGGTTTCTCCTGATAACCCAAATTCCTAACTTCTCATGAAAAGCAAGATTTAGCAAGAATATTCAGAAGACCACTTATTGGGTCAAGTTGTCCCGACCCTCTCCAACCAGGTGTGTGGTATAAAGGTACTACATTCCCAAACCTAGCCTCACTTATTATATTTGTGGCTCCTAACTAATCTGAACATTGCTGGAGTTTTCAACCCACTCATTCCATGATTCTAAATTCTACAGGACCACGGGCCAGAGGCTGTTTTTAACTTACTCTAGCCCAGAGCCTGGCATGTAGTATTCATATTAACAGTAACCAATCATCAGTAAATTTGAGTGCTCACTATATGCCCTTTTCCATTCTAATTAAGTACATTCCAGTTATTAGCCCTCAGAATCATTTTATGAATTAGGTACTGTTTTTGATAATAGTAGTCCTCATAAGTAAAATGAGTACTTAGAGCCATTCAGCAATATCATATGTTGCCTGTCAAAGATGATCACCAAATGGAATGAATTCTTCCCAAAATGGATTCAATATCAACATAGAAGCATAGAGAAACTATTTTGTATTAAGAATGGAGCTAGACTACATTTGCATGGTGTTTCAAATAAACAAAACATGTCCTACCCTTCTGCCAAATCATCTTAGGATAGGCAAACTGACAACCCTGAAAGGTTAAAAACAAAACAACTTGTACCAAAACCTCTGCAAAACCTGGGTCCAAATACAGGTGTCTTCTACCTTTTCAGTGAAGAATTAATGATTGAAGGTGATTATCCTGAACTAGAAACTTGACATGTGCCTAAGTATTATGTGGTTATGTTTATATACCTAAAAATGATTTGAGATGTGTGATCAAGAGCTTAAGATCAAGAAAAAGTTCTTAAATTTACTCAGAAGTATCCAAAATAATAGGATTTTATTTGCATATATGTATATATATAATTTATATGTGTATACATGGACTGAATGGGGCATATGTTATATATTCCTAATAATAGTATTTGGCCTGCCAGCTTATAAAAATGTATTCAGGTTTTTTCTTTGACATTGCTGTAAAAAGGGAAAAAAAAGGACTGTGATTGATAAATGCCTGATATTTGCTGTTTTTCCATTTTCTATTCCTACCAAAATTACTGAGTTTGTTAAAGTATTACTATTGTTTTGCCAAATTATGGTACATACACTGTACAGGATCATTTCATCACAGGATCTACTTCACTGAACAGCCTAAGCAGCCAGCCTTTCCTCTGTAAATAAGGACTGCTTATCCTGCTTCATCTTGATGTTCCACCATGTTCATTTTAGTATTATCTTGGGGTACCATAAAGATTGAAGTTTTTCTCCATGGCAAATAAACAAAAAGAGTTGTTTGCTTGCCTTTGTTATTATGAGCATCAGCTGATGTTTGGTTGAACAACAAGGATATGTGAGAAGTCCAGAAGTAAATCACAGTAATGATAACTCATCCCAAAGTATCTGATGAAGCCAACAATCCCAAACTGATTTCTTATCTGGGTGAGTCTTGGTATTCTTGATTTGTTGAAGAGACCCTTATATTATTAAAAGGTATACAATTTCCTAATCATATGTTGCTTCTCTGTCATGAATTGATGATCAAATAATCTAGAAGTAAATATTTCCAAGATTGAGATTTGAACCAAATTTACAAGAGCCTTTTTTTTTTTAATTATAGTGGCAAAAGGCAGTGAGTGGTGTCACTTCTTCACTAAACAAAAACTAGAATAGATTTTAATGAGCATCCTTAGTAATAGGTCTGATAGCTTTTATTTCTTTAACAGGACTAAATGCTATATTTCAAAATAGGAAAAGCAGCATCTAGACTCAGAAGTAAATTTTGTGCCAAGTCTATCTTTAATGTGTGCTTACATCCAACTGAAATGAGCCTATGTTTGTCAAGTTGATGGAGGCTTTGTGCCGAGCACCAAATCAACCTAATTAAGGTTGATGACAATAAAAAACTAGAAGAATGGGTAGGTCTCTGTAAAATTGACAGAGGGCTAACTCTGTAAAGTGCATCTTGCAGTTGTGTGTAGTGGTTAAAGACTATGACAAAGAATTTCAGGCCAAGGATGTCATCTAAGAGTACTTCAAATTCAAGAAATAAGCAAATAAAAATTTTTGCTTCTCATGCACATGTACACACACAGAGAAAATAAAATTTAGCATTATATCTCAGAAATTAGCTCTTTCCCTGTTTGATTTCCCCCGACATCCTTGATTACCATTTCTCTTATGCCATTTAACTCAAGCAATGGCATATATCTGAGATCTGTGTGGAATTATAGACTTTCTAGCTTTTGAAAAGACTTGTGAGGTACGCCGGTCCCCACACTAGATTGTACACTCTCAGACACTTGTTTTGTCCTCTGCTACATCCATAGTGCAATACAGTAGTCCCCCGCTCCTGTCTGCAGTTTTGCTTTCCCAGTTTCAGTTACTCATGATCCACCCTGCTCTGAAATATTATAATGTATTATTATAAATGTTCTTTTATTACTTATTAATCCCTTACAGTACCTATTTTACAAATTAAACTTTATCATAAGCATTGATGAATAGGAAAAAATATAGAATGTATAAGGCTTAGTACTATTCATGGTTTGGGGAATCCACTGGGGGTCTTGAAGGAGCATATCCCCAATTGGTTAGAAAGGACTATTGTATCTAGAATCGTGCCTGAAACTTTATAGGTACTTGAAAAAATGTGTGATGAGTCCATAAATAAATGAATCTACAAACATCCAAAGACAAGGAACAGGATTAGGAAATGTTACCCTATATACCATTTTCTTTATAGACTCAACCAAATTGGAAAACATGGCTTCAATTCTAATGATTCATTCACCAAGGCCTAACTTGTGTCATCATTCCTCACTAGCCCATTTTAGATATATAACCCCCATTTAGCCAAGAAGTCCTAAATAATTGGGTTGAAAGTATAAGTGCCTTATGAGCAAATGGCACACAAGTCATGTTCCTAAAGTGGGCATCCTTTGCATGTGGAGTCCCATCTTTATCAACCAACCATTGAGAAACTAGACAAGAATGTGGAACCTCCACATTATCTCTGTAAACGTCAACTTAGTAAGAGCAAACTGAAAACAACTAAGATATTTCTGGGTTGCTAAGGACCAGAGAGTTCAGAAATTACATCCTGGAGTCCCTTGGGACTCCTCTGGCCTACAGAGATGTTTTCGATTGAAGTACACAGAGTTGAAAAAATAATGAACATGCCAAGGGTGGTGGCTCATACATTTAATCCTAGCTATTCTGGAGGCTGGTTCAGGAGGATAACAAGTTTGAGTCCAGTCTCAGCAATTTAGAAAAGCCTGGTTTCAAAAAATAAACACACACATCTTAAAGAGTTGGAGATGTATCTCAATAATAGAGCCCCCTGAATTCAATCCCTTGAACAGCAAAATTTTATTTTTCAATCAGGAGAGTGTTTTAGGTGAAAATTTGGATTTCGAGTTCTCTTTAAATTCTGAAGATGTAACAATGCTGTTTTCTGAAATTGTTTATGGCAACTATCACTTAAAGGCAAAGCTACAACAGCCACCTTTGAACAGCCATGTGTTTGTCTACCCTAGTTCCCTCTTCCTCCTTTCCCCAGTACTCCCGAACCCAACTATTCTATTCATTTATACTCCCAGTCTATTTGATGTGATTGAAGGAAAAAGATAGAAAATTGATGCCATTCTGCTTAGAATTTGTTTTAGCAAGCTAAATATCTACCTTATTTCTCTCCCATCTCTCTCAATGCCAATAGAAGATGGAATAACTAACTGAGAAAAGAAAGATGAATCATGTGGTTCCCCAAATGCATTTCTCCCTCCCTTCATCCCATTCCTCAGAAGGTATTCAGTGCCTACCACTTTTCAGATGCTGTCTTAGGCAAGAGATACATCAGTTCCCACAACCTTCAAAATGGCAAGAATACAAACGGCCTCTGTGTGAAATCTAAATCTAGGACTCTTCAGAAAGGGAATCCCTAGAACGACTGGAGGAAACAAACTACTATAGCACATCATATGTGATGCACTTTATGTGATGCAAGCTGATCTTACCACCAGAGATTCTGGATTTAGGTGAAACCAATTGAAAATTTGAATTCATGCACAATGTTCTCCTTCCATCCATCAAGTCCCACAAAGCTCAGACCTCTCCGCAAAGTTTCCCCTGCTGATGCTAACCCACATTGGTAGCTCAGGTAAATTAAATGAATTCTCCACAACTCAACACTCTATTCCACATCCCAGATAGTTTCTCTGGTAGTTTCCTTGCTCTTTAAGAAGAAGGCCTATTTTCCAGTCCCAAAAGCAGAGCTTGGTAGAGTAATAATATTCAGTTTTGCATGCCTAGTCTCTACTTGTTCTCAATAGTAAAGCCTCACCAGACATCTATTATGCTGTAATGCATACTTGACAGCTCATTTGGGGCACACTTTACCGCCTGGTAGTCATGCTTGGTGCACTGAAAAACAGAGCTAGAGCTCCCACAGACTGTCTTGCTAACACTGGTACAGTGGTTATTATGCCTTCCCCAGGAATAATCTGAAGCAAGAAGTACAGGGTATCTAAGGAAAAAAAATGAAACATTAACCCATTTAAAGATGTGGCTCTCAAAAACAAACTGTCACAGTGGCAACAGTTGTGGCACAATGAGCTTTAGAGCAGCTCTCCTGCTTCTGGCTATGCTTAAATTGAATTCTCAAGTTCCAGAGGGCAGAGTGGTCACACTTCTGTGTATGGAGATCACACAAATCATCCAAAACAAAAGAGTCTGTAGGCCACACTATACATAAAT
This sequence comes from Ictidomys tridecemlineatus, assembly GCF_052094955.1. Taxonomy (NCBI): domain Eukaryota; kingdom Metazoa; phylum Chordata; class Mammalia; order Rodentia; family Sciuridae; genus Ictidomys; species Ictidomys tridecemlineatus. The sequence continues at coordinate 60,450,272 of NC_135477.1, forward strand.
ATCAAGAGCCTCTTCCTAAGGGTGGATTACACATCCAGTTCTCTTGCTTTCTCCTTTGCCAAAGAACTTGCTTAGGACAAGGAAGTGAGGGCAGATAGAGTTGGTTGCTTTATTCATGCTCTTTTTCCTCCTACTTCAACACCAGTTATATTCTAAAGGTATTGCCCCATGACATGAAGCTGAGGTGAAAGATGATGTGGAAGAGAACCACATTCATCCCACAGTGAACATGCAATGTGAGCAAGAAATAAATCATTCCTATAAGCCACAAGGATGTTTCAGTTGTAACTGTGATATAACCTCTCTCCCAGTTAATATGCCTGTCAGGTATAAAACATTAAGGCATGATGGGTATTGGGGAAGTACATTCTCTTTCTAATGGGGCTGCCTTGTGGCATAATACAAACTACTTCTGCAAGATTTCCAAGTTTTTAAAATGTTGGTAACTATTTAAATTCTTCCCCCAATAATATTTTTGGGCCAAATAAAATATGCCTATGGGTCTCCAGTTTTCAAGCTCTGCTACCAGCTCTTGGAATTTTCAGAGTGCACATTTATGAATCATGCTATACAAATTTATTGATGTGAAGTTTTTAATCTACACTGTGAAGCTCATATGTATAAGCAAGTCAGTCAGTTCCTAAGAACATCTGCTGGATGTACTTCAGCACAACATGGTTATTCTCTTTGCACCATTGCAAACTCTGAAACTCTAAAGGAGTCGCTTAGATTTACTCACATTTTATTGTATTTTACTAAAGACAGGATGTCTATTTTCATATCTCATCCAACTCCTGTGTGCCTCTATAACCACACTGCATGACATCTTATACCTGTCTCTCACTACAATAGACCGGTGATAATGTCCATGGGCTGGTCTAAGAAAATCGTGTTATCTGTAGTGAGATAAGAAACCTGAATCAGAATTAAATCAACACTGTTACCAAGCAGTTCAGGTAACTTTTTTATAAAAAATAGTAAGGCTTTCTTGAGAAGAAAGTGGCACACAAATTTACAATGGAATACCAAAGGGTGGTATACAGATTAGCAATCTGGTACCAATACTTTCTCTTGTTACAGATTAGTGTTCTGTATAACACAGCTCTAGCTACACTAGTTTCCCTTCTGTTACTTAAGAATAAGTCCCTTGTCAGCTTATCCCATCCCATTTGTACCTTCTATCCCTTCTACCAGAGAGACTCATCTCAATCTCAAATGTCAACTTTTCAGGTGTTCCGTGGATACCTTCTCCAATATATCTTTACCCCTCCCAAACACACACACACAAACACACACACACACACACACACACAATTACACACACACACAATTACACTCTATGATATCCCATTTTTATTTCCTTCATAGCATTTATCACTATAATCATCTTGTTCATTTATATGCTTATTTTCATCCTTCTTATTCATTGCAATATCTGCAGCATTTAGTATAGGGCTTAGAATAATAATCACTCAAACATATGTTGAATAAATAAATGAGGGATGGAATAAAGCAAAAAATAAGTATGGTTTAGGATAAGTATAGTGAAAGTCAAGGAAAACCAGACACATCTTTAGTGACTCACTGTAAAGTATCAAAAAGACTTCAGTTTGCCTTTGAGGGTTGCTAAGCATCCACCCCCAATGAAGACTTGCTGAGAAGTGCTTTATAATTCAACTCCCCCTCCACAGCATTTCATGAGAGCTTTGTTACCAACTGTCAGGTATTATCGTGGTATTTTTCCATCTTGTACCAAGGACATGTGATGGAAAGGTTGTTAAAGTCATCTGGTATGTGTCATAGCATCAGATCTTCAAACGCCTCTCTTAATTGCCCATGCACAACAGAGTCCCTGCTAAATTGGTGCTAGAAAAATAAGCCATCTTTCTAGATGAATGAAAACCTTACGGGTGGATCAGGAACAGAAAACATCTACTCAAGTAGCCAGAGTGTCTACATTGTATAATAGTTGCAAAATTTCTTACCCTGGGAAGGGGGACCAACCCATAATTGCAATTTATACTCTTCCAGCTTCACAAAGCTAAAAAATCAAATCCTGTGGAACCTGGAACACAGCATTATAAAGGGAAAGAGAACAGAAACTTAAAAGCATATGTCACAACCAAAAAGCTGTAACAAACAATTATGGTGCAGAAACAGGCCCAGAATTGTCAACTCATATTTTTTCATAAGAAGCTGAAAATTTGCACACAGGGAAGAAACGGGTATATATCAAATTCCACTCAAGTGCTATTTAGTTCACACTTTGTTCAAGGAACCATCCTAAATATTTATATATGTCCAAGATACATCTAGTTATTGAAAATAAGAAACTAGAACTGGGACCTATGAGCTCAAAAGCACCCCCACTTTTGTCACTAGAGCTTGAACCCAGGGGTTCTTAACCACTGAGCTGCATCTCCAGCCCATTAAGGGCTTTGCTAAATTGCTAAGGCTACCTTTGAACTTGCAATCCTCCTGCCTCAGCCTCCCGAGCTGCTGGGATTACGAGCATAATTCCGTCATTTTTTTTTTTTTTTATTGTGGTAAAATAGGCATAACAATTTCAACCATTTTAAAGTATAAACCAGTAACATTAAATACATTCACAATGTTGTGCAACCATCATCATTATCTATTTCCAGGGTAATTTCATCATCCCAAATGGAAACTCTAATTATTAAACTGTTCCCCATTATTCCCTGCTCCTGGCCTCACAACTTCTATTTTACTTCTGCCTACAAATTCGCTATAGGTGGAATCATACAATGTCAGTCCTTTGGTGTTTGGAGTATTTCATTTAATATAATGTTTTCAAGGTTCATCTATATAGTGTAGCATGTAACAAATTCATTCCTAGCCAGGCATGGTGGCACACATCCCTATGATCCCAGCTACTTGGGATGAGGAGGCGGGAAGATGGCAAGTTTCAGCCCAGCCCAGGAAATTTAATGAAGCTTTGTCTTGAAATAAAAAACCCAAAGAGGGCTGAGACTTGAGCAATGAGTTGGATTTTCCTATGTGGAGGAAAGAGGCTGAGGCAAAAGGAACAAAGCCTAGAAGAATACATTCCAAGAAGCATGAACAATATATATATATATATATTTTTTTGGTCACAACTGGAGAAGAAAGAATAGGAGGAAAGAATGGAAGAGAAGAATATTTAGGGTTGGTCAAGAAGATCAAACCCTGCTTTAAGCAGCCAACCTGTTGATCATATCTTAAGTTTTTCCACCTCAGCTTATTTGAGAACAGTAGGTACTCAAACAAATGCAAGACTGTTTAATATACTGGAATCACCATACAAGATTCTAAGGATTGGAAAGCCAAGACTATACTCAAAATGTGTTTGAGTTACCTAGGAATATACCTGGCCATCAGGACTTCTTTTGGGTCATATACCCTAGGAACCAATTTTTACATAACATTAACAAAGCAATTTCTTAACATTCCTTCAAATAAGTCGAGCATGCTTTTAGCTAAGAGCATTTTATAACCATTCCCATAAAGATTTTTTTAAGACCTTGAACAAGCCATTTGTGCAATTTAAAAGCTAATCAAGATCAAATGCAGACCAAGAAACAACTGCTTCTGGGACCAGAACTGCTGAGTGACCGACACAAGGGAAGCAACACGAGCAAAATGGGACCCAGAGAAGTGACGCTTTTGTTGTCCCACAGTCAGCTTGTGGCAGAATCTACAACTTGCATCTTATACCACAATTTACTGCCTCCAAGTTGGTTGATAGATCAACCTGAAAAGTTAGTCTAAAAAGGCATCCGCTCCAGTGGGGTTCCTATGAGGCTTTCCTTATGACCGAAGGGGGGGTGGGACAGGACACCAAAATATTCTCACAAGAATTTGGGGGGCCTTATTTAAAAAAAAATGCTTGAAACATTTAACCTTTTTGTTCATTCTCTCTTGTCTCTTCCCACCTCTTTGGGCCACTGGACCCTTCTCCCACCTATACTTTTACTACTGAGATAGACCCAAAACTCCTTGAGTGATCTCATCTCTTCTCAGACTTTAGTAAATACTGTTTTGATTGTTTTCAGATCATTATCTCCTCCTAGTTCTCTGTCCTGAGCTTAAAAATTCACATATCAGCAGTCTGCTAGCCTCTCTGCTCAACACCTCAAACTCCTCATGTCCAGAAGTGAACATCTGCCCATCCCTTCAAAGAAAGTCAGCTCAGGTGTCATTCTGTGTGAATAACATCTTCATTCATCCCTTGCCCAGATCAGACACCAGAAGAACATCAACTACTACCACTTCCTCAAAAATCATCCACTTAAAAAGAAAACAAATAGCCCCTTCATTGGTCTGCTCAACTATCTCCATTCACACAACCACTGCCTTAGACCCCCACTCTTCATCTAGATAACTGCAACCACCTCTTAACTGGAATTCCCTCCTCTAACCCTTGAAGACAGCATGATAGCTCCTTAAAAATCTCTCAGATCATGTTATTCCCCTATATAGAACCCTATTACTTGCCTTCAGACTAAAGAACAAGCTTCTTTCAAGGTCAAATAAAGATTCACTGTGAGAACTTGGACAAGTTACTTAACATCTTTGAACTTCAGTTTCCTTAACTATAAAAATTGAGTTGAACAGAGTGGAGGTTTCACTAATCCTGATCTTCTGGGTGGGAGGAAGGGAAACAACTCCATGGGGATAACAATCAACACTGAGGAGCCCAGTGTAATGCTTGCTCTGCACAGCCGTCAAGATTCTGTATGGGCCTACTCAGCCAAAAATGAAAGTAGTTTTCAAAACAGGCCCAGTGTTTAGACATTAAGGAGAGTTTCATGTGCATACTTGCTTTTCTGTAGTTTGCATCATGTTGTACTAGTTGTATGACCTAAGGTAATTTACTTAACCTTTATGTTTCTTCATTTGGCAAATAGAGGTGATAGTTTTACCAACCACAGACAGTGTAAATGAGATCATCTACATAAAGCACTTCAAAAAGTCTGACACATAGTAAGCACTCCATAAATGTTACCTACTTTTTATTATTTTCGTAGTGGTAGATTACACTTGGATGTAAAACAAAGGAAAATGCCTTTCTGGGGTCTCATGGCTTACAAGTAGTAATGCAGGTAAAAGGCTTGTGACATAAACTTCCATGGTCTAGGATGCAACTTTCTGCTGCAGAGGTCAAGGAATACCCTCTCTGGGATTCTGCACTTCAGTCCCACCGCTATTTCCTTCTGGTACCTCAGGCTTCAGTAGCCTTCTCTCTCCCACCCTCACCCCTGGACAAATGGTCTCAATACCCAGCCCAGAGATAAGAAGTAAGCAACCTGTCCAAGAACTCTAAAATATCCTGTCCTCAATATGCAGTCTTATACCTCTCTAAAGCTAACCATTGACTCCTCCAATGCAGAAAGTTACCTCTCAACACAATAATCTCTAACCTCATTCTTGCTTATCCAAATCCACGTCCTCAGCTCCAGGGGAAAAAAAATTATTTTTGTTGTTCAGATGAATAAACTATTTCTGCCTGGGGTGGGAAGTGGGGGGTGAATCATGGGAAAATTCTATCTATGAGTTAAGCTCAAAGTTATACTAGCAGATTAAAATAAAGAGCTTTTGGTTCTTGATCTCTTCATCATTCCAAATTAAAGTTCAAAGCTTACCAAGTCATAAACAAAGAATGAATTTCCTAAAAAAAAGTAAAAAAAAGGATTTTAGAATGTAGCCTCATCTGAAAGAGACGCAGGCTGGCTAGACAAGAATCCAAACCAGGAACATGCCGAGTTACAGGTACGTGTAAGAGACCATGCCACTCTAAACATTTGTGATTTCATATGTCAAAGGTAAGGCTGGCAACCATATGCCAGAGGCTTTTGAAAGTAAGCTAGAGGCAAAACAGTTTGGCAACCAGGCAGTTGATAGAAGGTGAATCAGGCAAGGCACAGTGTGGTGTGCCTTGAATCCCAGAATTTGACCTAGGTTCAAATTTTGACTCTGATCTTAATCCCAGTAGCTCAGGAGGCTGAGGCAGGAGAATTGCAAGTTCAAAGCCAGCCTCAGCAATTTAACAAGGCCCAGCAAGTTAGCAAGGATCTGTCTCACAAACTAAAAAATAAAAAGGGCTGGGGACTTAGCTCAATGCTAAAGTATAAAGTACCCCTGGGTTCAATCTCCAGTACAAAAAAAAAAAAAAAAAAAGGCAGTGGTAGGGGAGAAAAAGAAAGGGAAAAGAAAGGGAAAATGTGAATCAAGGAAATTCAAATAAGGATTGTTGTCAAATGCTTTTCCTGATGCTTGGGCCCATTTCTACTACACCACCTACAAATGAGGCAGTGTTCACTCTGGGAACATCTTAATTAAAGGCACCAATCACCCAAGACACAAATCCTTTGCAAAGTGCCAAGTACCTCAATAACATAGCAATACCATCAAAAAAAAAAAATCATCCTATCAACAGTGTAGGGTGGCTGTGAGTCATCATAAATAACTGGAAGCCTGTTTTACAAATGTCTATTATCATGGCCAAGGGACTAGCAATTTTAATTTTAGTGCTTTGTTGCCTTGTTATCTTGTAACCAATAGAAAAAAAGAAGAAACATTACTTTTTTTTCCAAATTTCTTTAGTTTTTCTGTTTTGTTTTTGTTTTTTTGTTTTTGTTTTTTGTTTTTTCTGTTTAAAAACAGTTTGACATGATATAAGTACTGGTTAAGAAAGGTTGTCCAAGTATCATGAAATTCTCTGGAAGACATCAAGCAAGTAGAAACAGGATGAACAAGTGGAATGGTCTCAGGCTTCTCAGTGTGACAAACCTGGGTTCAAATTCTGACTCTGATCTTAGGTATTTTACCACATGTAGATGGAATACTAACCCCCACCCTACATGGCAACTTGAGAATTCAAGATAATGTATGAAAAAATTCTTGTCCAGTAACTAGTACATAACTGGTGTTCACTGTGCTGGTTATTCTCATTTTATTTGCAAACAAAATTTTGAATACGAATTAAATTATTATGGCCCTGACAGGTTGAACACCATGCAGATATAGAAAAAGAATCATTTTAAAGGTTCTTTGCGCTGTGGCAAAAATGCAGTATGGTGGGTACAAATAAAAGGCATATAAGAGGAAAAGAGAGCAAATGGATTATAAATCAAAAACAATCTCTAAACATGTTTCACTATAATTGCTCTAAAGACATGTTTCACATTGCTTATGGGGAAATGAAATGGTGAAAAAAATAAAAATAAAGGCTTAAAATTCACATTGTAGACATATAAAACTGAAAATGTCTGCCTTTACCTCTTCCACCAAAGGGTGGGGAGTAAAGCCTGTTTGTCTTAGATAATACATAATGCTTCAGATAGTTCATTATTAAGTACATTTTATTGACTTCTAAAATGAGCTCTGTGGGTTGGTATTAGCTAAGAAGTATGTTTATTTCCTGTACTATAGCAGAGAGAGTGATTTTAAGTACATTTGTATCCCTCTATTTGTTGAAAATCCCAAATGTCCTGTTGTCATGGAAATGTATTCTGTAAGCATCACATTAGGCTTGTTTGCACTCTGTGCAGAGATTTCCAGTAGGTCACACCTGCCAATCCCCTGAAGAAGGAAGCTGATTATTCAGGATTTAGAGACAGTACAAGCATCTAGCATAATTAACCCAGTGGCTTGGACTGGAATGTAGCTGAAAGGAGGTACTGATGGCTAATGACAGAAAGAGAAAAGGAGAAGAATAAAATCAAAGAGTGAGGAGGGCTTGGGTAAGAAGTAAAAGAGACTGCACTGTTTTCTCTCTATACTTTTCTAATACAGGTAAGAAATGTTTGCCAGTACTTGGTTGAAAACAAAAGAAACTCACCTGGCCAACATGAACAGGAAGGGAGTTTACAGAAAGAATGCCAAGCAGCTCACAGGATCCTGGGAGAGGCTGGAGCTTTGGAAAACAGGCACAAATCAATAGCAGCTGGAGGGTGGAATTAGAGGCTGGGTCATGGCACCAAACCCTGCAACTACCAAGAACATTCAATGGCATTACTAGGGGGCAGTGGTCTGGACTCCAAATTATCCTTGCTTTTTTGTGACACTCAGTCTAGACACAAAAAACCTTAGGTGGGAAGATATGACATGGTAAGGTCAGGTTGTGTCCTAGTGGCCAGGGGCAAGAGGATCTAGCCTTTCCAACTTCTACAGTTGGAGGTAGAACTCTCACATCCTACAAGACTCACCAAAAACAAGGCTGGAATGTTCAGTAGTCCCCAAAGTGCAAAGGTATCCCAATAGCTGGGCATAGTGGCACATGCCTCTCATCCCAGAAACTCAGGAGGCTGAAGCAGGAGTAAATTCAAGGTCAACCTTGGCAACTAAGCAAGAGCCTGTCTCAAATATTTTTTAAAAAGGACTGGGGACATAGTCAATGTAAAGTACCTCTGGGTTCAATCTCTAATACACAACCCCCCACCAAAAAAAAGCAAATATCTCACAGAACATAGTGTTTATGGTTCTTCAGAAAAAAATATACACACTAATAAAAAAAGACACAGATTCAATGGATTGTTAAAACAAAACAATGAAACCTAGAGGTCATAGAAAAAGGCCAAAAAGACCTTAGTAGGCTAGAGCAGAAGAGCCTTAGAAGAAAACATTTTTTCCTATTATTTCTGTTATCCTTTTTCCTCCCACATTCTTATTCCTATGTTCCTCCCCACATCTGTTTGGATGTATTTTCTCCAACTCTCAGTGTGAAAAGGTATTTTTTAAAAAAGGTATTCTCAACTCATAGATTTTCAAGAACATGTTCTTCAGCGTTTCCAGGTCAGTTTTCTTGTGGTTTACATATAAAAGTTTACTTGTATACAACGTTGAAAATTCTCATGATACTGGCCAGGGCACTAAAGCAAAATGCCCCAGTCTGTTCCAGAAGTAAAAAGGGACTGAAGCCAATGCTGTGACACTCAGTCTAGAGAACCTTAGCCTCAGTCATCCAAAATCCGTATTCTAGTCCAAGGCTTTTCCTCTCAGGAAAATGACCACAGGAAACACACCTGATCCTCCATCTCAGTACTCAAAGTAGCTGGAGTAACAAAAGACTAGTTAAAGGGCTTCTGGACAAGCCTGTAATTCATTCAGCCATTCAGCCATCTACTTATTCTGTGAGTACTTACTGTGTGATAAATATAGTCAATAAGATACAAAAGTTACTTCCCTCAAGAAGCTTACAAATGTATAGGAAGGTAACAAACTGTGTGAAGCAGCAATTTACTTGTGCTGGGTGGTGGAGCCTATTGCTCAGGGCAAGTCCTACCAAATGCTTTCAGGTTGGTGAGGGGAGAGGGAGGCATAACTGTAAATAAGGAATTGAAATACAGGGCACTGTATGCAATAAAGTATGGACAAATAAGCACAAGAATTAGAAAGTAGTGTGTTCTTTTCAGAGTGGGATGACAGAGGTGTTAAAGAGAGTTTCCAAGAGCACATGATGCCTGAAAAGGATTTTGAAAAAGCAAAGAAGATCCCCAGGCAAAGAAGTGGGAGAAGGGCATCTCAGGAAAAGTATGAATATAAATGTGTGTAGGATGGAAATTTTCAGTGTAAGATGGGATCTACAGGGTCTATAATGTGATAGAAGTCCAAAGAGAAGCAGGGAAGAAATGAGGCTAGAGTTTGCTAGCCACCCCTTTATGTTAAAAACACTAGCAAAACTAGGGATAACAGGAACATATCTCAACATCATAAAGGTTGTCTATGCTAAATCTCAGGTCAACATCATTCTAAATGGAGAAAAATTGAAGGCATTCTCTCTAAAAACTGGAACAAGACAGGGATGCCCTCTTTCGCCACTTCTATTTAACATAGTTCTTGAAACACTAGCCAGAGATATTAGACAAAGGAAATCAAAGGGATGTTTATAGGAAAAGAAGAATTTAAATTAGCACTATTTGCTGATGATATGATTCTATACTTAGAAGACTCAAAAAACTCCACCAGAAAACTTCTAGAACTAGTAAGTGAATTCATCAAAGTAGCAGGATATGAAATCAACACCCATAAATCAAAGGTATTTCTATATATCAGTGACAAAGCCTCTGAGAAGGAAATGAGGAAAACTACCCCATTCACAATAACCTCAAAAAAATAAATAAAATACTTGGGAATCAATGAAAGAGGTGAAAGATCTTTTCCATGAAAACTACAGAACCCTAAAGAAAACTACAGAACCTTAAGAAGATGGAAAGGTCTACCTTGCTCTCAGACAGGCAGAATTAATATTATCAAAGTGACCATACTTTACAGATTTAATGCAATTCTGATCAAAATCCCAATGGCATTCCTCATAGAAATAGAAAAAGCAATCATGAAATTCATCTGGAAAAATAAGACTCCGAATAGCTAAAGCAATCCTTAGCAGGAAGAGAGAAGCAAGTGGCATCACTATACCAGAACTTAAACTATATTATAGAGCAATAATAACAAAACAGCATGGTATTGGCACCAAAACAGACTGGTACACCAATGGTACAGAATAGAGGACACCAAGACTAACCCACAAAATTACAATTATCTTATATTAGACAAAGGTGCCAAAAACGTGCATTGGAGAAAAGATAGTATCTTCAACAAATGGTGCTGGAAAAACTGGAAATCCATATGCAACAAAAGAAATTAAACCCCTCTCTCTCATCATGCTTAAAACTTAACACAAAATGGATCAAGGACCTAGGAATTAAACCAGAGACTCTGTGCCTAATAGAAGAAAAAGTAGGTCCTAATCTTCATCATGTGAGATTAGGCCCCAACTTCCTTAATAAGACTCCTATAGTGCAAGAATTAAAACCAAGAATCAATAAATGGAATGGACTTAAACTAAAAAGTTTCTTCTCAGCAAAACAAACAATCTGTGATGTGAACAGAGAGCCTACATCCTGGAAGCAAATTTTTACCCCTCATACAGATAGAGCACTAATCTCTAGGGTATATAAAGAACTCAAAAAGCTAATTGAAAAAATAACCCAATCAACAAATGGGCCAAGGACATGAACAGACACTTCTCAGAAGAGGATATATAATCAATCAACAAATATATGAAAAAATGTTTATCATCTCTAGCAATTAGAGAAATGCAAATCAAAACTACTCTAAGATATCATCTCACTCCAGTCAAAATGGCAGCTATTATGAAGACAGACAACAATAAGTGTTGGCGAGGATGTAGGGGAAAAGATACACTCATACATTGCTGGTGTGACTGCAAATTGGTGCAGCCAATATGGAAAGCAGAATGGAGATTCCTTGGAAAACTTGGAATGGAACCACCATTTGACCCAGCTCTCTCTCTCCTTAGACTATACAAAAAGGATTTAAAAAACAGCAAACTACAGGGACACAGCCACTTCGATGTTTACAGCAGTACAATTCACAAAGCTAAACTGTGGAGCCAACCTAGATGCCCTTCAGTGGATGAATGGATTAAAAAATGTGGCATATATACACAATGGAATTTTACTCAGCAATAAAAGAGAATAAAATCATGGCATTTGCAGGTAAATAGATGATGTTGGAGAAAATAATGCTAAGTGAAGTTAGCCAATTCCAAAACAACAAATGCCGAATGTTTTCTCTGATATAAGGAGGCTGACTCATAGTGGGGTAGGAAGGGGAAACATGGGAGGAATAGATGAATTCTAGATAGGGAAGAGGGGAGGGAGGGAAAGGGAGGGGCAGGGGATTAGCAAGGATGGTGGAATGAGATTAACATAATTATTCAAAGTACATGTATGAAGACTCGAAAGGGTGTCAACATACTTTATATACAACCAGAGATATGAAAAATTGTGGTATATATGTATAGTAAGAATTGTAATGTAAAAAAAGTACATGTATAAAGACATGAATTGGCATGAACATACTTTATATATAAAGATACGAAAAATTGTGCTGTATATGAGTAATAAGAATTGTAATGCATTCCACTGTCATGTATTTAAAAAAAATAAAATCAATTAAAAAAAGAGCATGCTAGGGCTAATAATGGCAGAGCTATTACAGGTAAGTGGGGAACAACAGAAGGGATTCAATCAGGGAACTAAGAGGATCTGGATCAATTTGCCATCATACAAAGCACAGTTCATATGGTGACTATTTGAAGACCCTGAATGAGGCGAAAAAAATGGTGACCATTAGGTTTATGATGAGAAGAGGCCACTGGCTTGGTCAATAAGCCCTGGTGCCACATTCATAGCAAGAACAGGGATAAAGATGATCACCTGTAACACATCAACACAGCAGAAGCAAAAAAAGCAGATGTCAATCTTTAAGATAAGATCCAGACCCTAAAGACAGTCGAGTATTGAAATACCTATGCATAAAATGTTAAGTCAAAGAATGAAGCTCCTAAGTTGAACTTATGAAGCTAAATATTTTCTGCTTGGTATTGAGAAGATTTAGATGGTCATGACTGCCTGTCAATGGCCAAGTACCTTCTAGAACCATACTGATGACTATCAGTGCCATCATATGTTTGTAGGCAATAATGAGAAGTAAGGAATCCTTTACATCTCCAACTCAAATTAATGAGCAGGAGTTCAACAAAAATATCTGATCAGTTCTGGTTCTCACAAGACTTTTAGTATGGTACTAGGAAATTATTAAATGAATGAATAAATGGCATTCTATTATACTAAAGAAAGATTGGTTGACATGTATTCAAATTTAATTTGAGGGGAAAAAACTAACGCTGAATTTCCTGGATTTTAGTTTAAAAAATGTATGGTTTGGGGCTGGGGATGTGGCTCAAGCGGAAGCGCACTCGCTTGTCATGCATGTGGCCCGGGTTCGATCATCAGCACCACATACAAAGATGTTGTGTCCGCCAAAAACTAAAAAAAAAAATATTAAAATTCTCTCTCTCACTCTCTTTAAAAAAAATGTATGGATTTTGGAATATAAAATACCTGTGTCTGACTCTAAATCTGAGTTTTAGAAAGATGAATGTTCAAATAAAATTATAGAATTCAGAGATAAGTATCCTAAAATAAAATAAAATCTTACTGTTAAAAAAAATCTGTAGGGGAGCTGGGGTTGTGGCTCAGTGGTAGAGCACTTGCCTAGCATGAGTGAGGCACTGGGTTCGAGCCTCAGCACTACATAAAAAATAAAGGTATTGTGTTCACCAACAACTAAAAAATATGTTTTTCAAAATTTCAGTTGGACTTACTGTCACCTAAAAGACAGTCACAATTACATAACTCATTTTCTATTTTTAAAAGAAAAAATTAAGCTAGCATAATCAAACATATGTATTTATTTAATTGGAAAAGATAAATCTAATAAAATATTCATGGATCTGTGAAGAGTTGAGGAATTGGGTGGTCAGGGGTCCTAAACATGCTGACATCTTATATGTGTGAAGGCAACTGGGAAAAGAAGGAAGGTTAATTTTTGAGATTTTTAAAGTGGTATGTTAAGAAGGGTTAAGACTATAGAAGAGGATAAGCACACTTTGAAACCTCATCAATTATTGAAAGCTACGACTATCTCTAATTGAAGTACAAAACAGAACTAAAATTTTTTTTAAAAAAATCTGAACTTCAACACTTATACAAATTAAGCATTCTTCTAGGGGGGCTGGGAGAATTGACTCTGTGGCCCTTGGTGGCATCCTGACAATCATTACTCCATCAGGCACTGTGTTCTTTCCATCCCTCCACAAAGCACCAAGCCTTCAGTTGAAGGAATTTGCTTTGTTTTACTGATTGCAGGGCCCTTGCAGTTTACAGCAGCTGGAGCCAGTCCAAGCAGCCTGCTGAATGGGGATGGGCTGTGTATTTCATTTTTATATACCAAATGGCTTCTCAATAATTTATCATCTGTGTGATGGAAAAAAAGCAACCATAAAATGTAATTGTAAATCTCTACCTTCCAGGATCAAGGAAAGAACTAAAGAGAGCTAAAAGGGAAATGACAACAGTTTTGTGACCTAAAGTGTGCATTTTCCAAAATTAAATGCTGAGCCTGTTTCTTGAATTAAATATTCCTAAAGGTGTTGAATTTGAAACAAAGGGAAAATGATGGGGGAGGAGGGCTGCAGAAGAACAGAACACATCTGGCCAGCCTATTGAGTGACATCTTCCTGGGTTAGCCTTTGATAAGGTCCCCTGTGAGGCATTTTATCTGCTGCTATTTCCTGCTAACATGCAGAACCACATCATTTTATAACATCATGTTTGAGTACCTCATCCCAGAAAAGGTCCTACAATGAAGAAAAATAAATCATACAGGTGAAGAGAAGGAAGGTGCTTACATCACTAAGAAATGTAAGAAAGAAACCTTCATAAAAACAAGTTTCTTTTTTAAGAAAAAGAAATTAAATTTAACACTGAATGAATTTCACCAGAATCTATTTCTGGAATCACTTCCATTTACACATTTCTGGCCCTGGTTTTGCCCCAAAAAGATATTTTCATTTCAAGATGCTCTCTTTCCCTTTTTGGCAAAACTTTGACTTTAGATTCCCAGACATATCCCCAGAATAGTAGGTCAGTAGAGCTCTCACCTCTGAGCAGCCTTCTTAGTGCTCCTTGCAAATGCACTGCACTGAATAACCAAGCTGAAAACCTGTTCCCCTTCCTGTCTTGTTAATGTCTTAGTCAAAGCCTGTGCACAACGGTGGTTGTTAAATTCACAAAAATCACAATAGCTAAAATTACATAGAACTAACTATAGTGCCAAGTACTGTTCTAAGCACTCTAATTCACAAAACAACTGTTAGGTGCTATTTTTACCCACTTTTACAGATTAGGAGATTGATGCAAAGAAAGCTTAAGTAACTTTACCATGACCACACGGTTATATAGTTTAACTGCTATGTAAATTCTCGTAATAACCCAGTGGAGTACTGATAATTTCTCCTGGATTTTTTTATAAGGACTATGAGCTGCAAAGGTGTCAAACAAATAACCCAGGTTCACACAACCCAAGTAGAATCAAATCCAGGCTAATTAGTGTTCTTTCTCCATGATTCTCTATAGGCCAACATACAACTTTAGTACCATTTAATTCTTCATGAAACATCTTACTTTGATTCTTTTTGACTTAGAAGACAAAAAGACCAGACAGAAAATAAAGCATCTAGAAATAAAAAGCTCCCAGGACATTCTCTACATTTCTTGTTCTCTTCATGTGTGAAAAACTAATACAGAAGACTAATGCACTTGATTGCTTCAAGCTTCACTGGCAAGAACAAACAAGTTTGTAGAGTCATATACACTCAATTCCAATAACACAGAAAAGCAGTTGAAAATACCTGTCAATGTCCTGGCAAGAACAAAGGAATTCTAGCTTACTTAAATTCAGTTACTGGAAAGAAATACTGGCACTTTATTTCTAATAAATGAACCATTTACCTTGGCAAACACTGGAGTAGAAGAACTTGCTTTCTAGAACAGTGTCATCTGCAAGAAATGCATTCATCTTTGCATAATAAGGACATTTGCACTGACTTCAAGTGTTTATAATCTTAGAGAGGAAATAGAAGGTCTTCATCAGTTTTTAGGCTTAGAGTTAGAATTAAGCCAGGGCTGGAACGAAGAACTTTCTCTTGGCAGTTCTTTGTGACACAATCAAATTTTGCTGTCGGCACCCCTCCAGGTTTTACCTACTTGTCCTGTCTCCAGGTATGTTCCTAGGTCTTATGTATTGTCCTTGGGATGTTCACAATAAGATCAACTCTACAACTATCAATAGTGTCTCCATGCAAAGTTCTCTCTTGTACAACAGACTCCTTTTATTTTCTTAAATAGACGTCTTTCTGACCAGAGAGGTATGAACTGGAAGAGTGAAAGAGACTCAAAATCCTCCCCCTTATTCACCTTCTCTGCATTTTGTAATGGGACTCCCTTGCCCAGGTAGGGATTACACAGCCCAGCATTCCTTCTACCTCACCATGGTCATGAGACTAAGTACTTGCCAATTAAAATGTTAACATGAGGGCTGGGGATGTGGCTTAAGCTGTAGCGCGCTCGCCTGGCATGTGTCCACTGAAAACTAAAAAATAAATATTAAGAAAAAAAATTTTATAAAAAGATGTTAACATGAGTGATACCTGCAACATCTTAAAACCAACTTCTTTTCTTCAAGTGTAACTACTTTACTTGGCCTCCACTCCTTTTTTCCTTTCCCTTGGGTGCTGGTAAGCCAACTTCTAATATGTGGATGAGAGTAAAAACTCCAGGGAATGGTAGAGAAAAAAACAAACAGAAGAAACTTAGGTGCCTGGTTGCCTTCATAGAACAAAATTACCTACAAACCCTAGACCTATCATTGTGAGAGAAATAAAGTTCAATCTTACTCAGGCCTCTGTTATTTTCATTTTGTAAAGTGGACAAACCAATTTCCAAACCAGTATGGTCAAGAAGGAAAAGAAACAAGCAAGACAGCCTCCCCAGAAAGTAGATACACACATACACATACACATACACACACACACACACACACACACACACACACACACACACACACACCCTCCTCTGAGCAATTCCTCATCTAAGAAAGGAAATACCTCTCTTTTACTGTTAAATGACGTATGCAATAGATTAAGCAGACCTTAGCAATAGAAGCTTGAAAACAATATTAACACCTTCTCACTTGAAACTTCAAATAAACATCAAATACTTTTTCCTCCCACATATACAAGTAATCACCAAGTCCAAAAACATCTTTATTTTCCATCCTTTTAATTCTCACAGCTACTATAGATTATCCCTTATCTAAAAATGCTTAGGGCCAGAAGTGTTTGAGATTTCAGAAAATATCATATCTTAGGCATAAGATATAAGGGATATCATCTTAAAGATATCTTAGGGATAGAATACAAGTCTAAACACAAAATTCATTTATGTGTTTTAAATATTCACCTTATACACAGAGTGAAGGTAATTGTTATGTAAAATTTTTAATGTCTTGTGTTTTAGCTGTGCCCATCACATGAGGCAAGATGTGGAATCTTCTAATCGAGGCATCATGTTGATGCTCAAAAAATTTCATGTTTTGGAATATCTGGGGATTTCTGGATTAGGGATGTTCAGACTCAGGATGAATCAAAAAAGGAGACTCCCCCCCTCACCCCACCCCATTAACTAGTTACCAATATAAAAGCTAGAAATCTCCAAATGCCATTTTCCAATTAGGAAATCTTTAGAGAAATGAGCAATTCCAAGCCTGAATTATCTACCCCAAGTTTAGGTAGGAAATAAAAAAAGATGAGCTGAGACATCTTGTCATACAATATAATAAAGAAGTTGTCAGACTACTTAAAGTGTAGCAAATGACTCAGGGAGTGAAACTGAAAAGGTTCTGACAGATCAAAAGGGATACAATTTATTCATCAACAAGAATCAGTACAATGGATTGAAAAATATCAAAAGTATTTAAATCTCCAGAGTTTGAAATTCTAATAAAAACAATTGATGTTACAATTTGGTTCTGGAATTTCCCACAAAGACTCTTAAAGGCTTGGTCCCCAACACAGGAGTGTTAATCACTTTCCAAGTGATAACTTCTTGGAAACCGATTGGATCATAACAGCTGTGATCTCAGTGGATTAATCTATTGATGGATTCATAACTCAATGGGTGGCAGAAAATATAGGAGATAGGACCTATAGGAAGTAGGTCACTGGGGTCATTCTCTGAAGGGTGTATCTTGTCCATGGCTCCTTCCTCTTTCTCTCTGCTTCCCAACTACCAAGAGATAATAGTTTTCCTCTGCTATGCCCTTCTACAATAATGTTCTGCCTTGTTTCAGGTCCACAGTAATGGAGCTAGTCAATCATGGACTAAAATCTCTAAAACCATGAACCAAAATATATATTTCTTCTTCTAAGTCGTTTTTCCAGGTATTTTTTCACAGTGACAAAAAGCTGACTAACACAATTGATAACCATGGGCAATCACTGTGAACTAACTCATTTTGAGAACTTATAAGGGAAAGCATTTATTCTGCCTTTTCTAAAGAAAATGTACAGCTATAAAACCAAATAATACATGAGGGAAATTTTCTCTTTATACAAATATTCTAGCTAATGAGTAAATATCTTAACATATACATACAAATATATATACAAGAAAAATCAGTATAAAAGAAAAATTACTATTCTGCAACTTCTAAAAACTATTTGAATCAGATTGTAAATATGAATACTAATAGTATAGAAAGAAGATCAGATATTATATCCATGGTATATGAAGAACACAACACCACTTATATGAAGTAGGTTTGTTAAAAATTGAACTATAATCTAATCAAGATTCTATAATGCCACTACCAATTTTATAGAAAATACAGAGGAAAGGCAAAAATATTGAATGATACCTCAGGAAGATAATCAACAAAATCCAGACTCAGATTCTGGGAAATTTTATAGGATGGGCAATCTTAGTTTTATTAAACATTATTAGGAAAAAATGCAAGACAGCCATGGAGACCAGTCTTCCAACACTAAACAGCATTAGAATTTAAAGCACAGACTTTATGCAAGTCTTAACTGATAGACAAGTTCTTTTGTCATTTCTTAGTCATTTGCATGAGGAAATTAACTTATTTTTTCCATGCTGGGGAATCAAATGCAGGATCTTGTGTATTATACACAAGCATTCTACCACTGAGCCTAACTTAACCCTAAATGAGTTGGCTTAGGTTTCTCTCACCTGCAAAATGGTAACTCAAATAGTGTATGTTTCATAGGGTTGTGAGAACCAAGATAATACGTAAAATATTTGGTTCACTACCTAGCTTATGATACACCTACCAGAAAGTTATTTATCTTCATCATTAGAAAATGTATGCTGAATGACTAAATGAGTAATCTATTAAAAATATTGAATATAAACTATTCTTAACTGATAATGTTGGCCATGTTAGTTATTCATCATTTATTGGACACTGGATCTGGAGCAAAAGGTAAAAATAAATCTATCTTCACATTTTTACCTTTTCCGAAAAAGATGCTAATCTTAACCCCAAGGAATACCAACTAACCAAATGCCATGGCCCATTAAACAGCATGCTACAGAGAAATTTTATTAAAGACAGTCACCAAATGTTTTTTTACTTTATGCAGAACCTGGTTGAGGGTGGATAATGCTCACTGTCATGACTGTAATTCTGAAACGATTTAATAATGCAGAGTAAACAAACTGTCATTTCAGAATTACTAACTTTATAATACACTGACAACTCTTTCCTGGCTCTCTTCTGCTCTTGCTATTCTACCTCTTCATCTTTTTTATCCCTAAGGTTCCTTTTCTTTCTACACACCTCCCAAGAATCAAAATCCTATAAAACATTCTTTATGAATGATGAAGGGAATAAAATCAACAAACTTGCTAGAACGTTAAGAGAACAAATACTTTGTCATTAGAGACAACTGACCTACTTAAAATGACTAGATGCAAGTGACTAATGCAGAACAGGCAGTTCCCACCTTATGAACACTCAGCTTACAGAGGACCTAGACATACACTGCAGCCCCACTCCTGCAGGTTGCTGTTACCATAGGAACCACCAGACAAAAAGGAGGGGGACTGAAACTTTTAGAGAATCAGGGGGTTCTGAATAAAACAAAGAATAAAAACAAGAATACCTCATCTTCCACAGCATGTCTCAAATTTGTTCACTGAACTATGTTTTACCACTTGAAATTCCAATTATGAAGAGCTGTAGTTTCTAAGGTTTATTAATTTATTTATTCAAATGAAACTACTACTTCTAATGGGGATTTTTGCAATTATACTCTATTTGGGGGGGGGCAATTTTCCATTAAAGCTATAAGAAATTCTTAGTATCAGTATGTTCGTTTTAAAATCAGGAACAGAAAGGTAACCCTGACTTTCAACCATGGTGGGTAGTCAGCATGTTCAGCAGAGGATATTCACTTCTAAGAAAAATTCACAGCCACCAAGTATGCAAAACTCCAACTACCCCTGGCACATGTAGAATAACAGATGAGAAGCCAGTGGAGTTGAAGGACACAGCAACCCTAAGTATCAACAGTCTTCTTGGATGTTGGCCACATCAGAAGCTTTTGTCATGAAAACCTAGTGAGGAATTGATGAGGGTGTACAACACAGTGAATTTGTGATTTTATAGAACAGAGAAAACAATCACTTTGGGGAATACATCTGAACCAGTCATACAGAGCTACTTAGGAGAAGCTGAGGGGACTTTAAATGTTTCAGAAAGAAAAATCTGCTGAAACAAGATATATTCTTCCATAACATAGTATTGAGGCCTAGTTTTTCCTGAGTTGCTGTGGACTAAAAAATAGGCACGAATTTTTAAAATTTCACATTAGGGTATAGCTGTATGTAAATTACTTTTTAAATAATGTTTCCAAAAATATTTAAATATTTATCGCTTCTGAAATCTGCTTGAATTTTTTGAAAAAATTTTTTTAGTTGTCAATAGATATTATTTTATTTATTTATATGTAGTGCTGAGAATCGAACCCAGGGCCTCACATGTGCTAGGCAAGTGCTCTACCACTGAGCCACAACCCCAGCCTGAAGCTTGAATTTTTAACACCCTTTTATATTAAAAAATATCCCATGATCATTAAAAAGTTAAAATAATACAGAGATTTTCAAACAAAAATCACAATCCATTCCCACCCCAGACATACCCTGTGGGGAGCTATGCATATACTTTCAGGCAATATTTACAAACAATACACATATATACACATACATGAACATATGTATAAATTTCACACAGAGAAAGGAGATCATACTATGTCTAGTATTCTATTATTTTTTATTTTCCATATACTTTCATATTGAACTCTTTCCACATTAACAATGTTTATTTTAACCTTTTTCAAGGCTGTCTAGTAATTTATTCTACAGATAATATTTAACTAGTCTTCTATTAGTGAACAATAACAACTCCATTAGGGTGGGGTTTTTATTGTTATTTTTTAGTTGTAGTTGGATATAATACCTTTATTTTATTTATTTTTATGTAGTGCTGAGGATTGAACCCAGCACCTCACACATTCTAGGCGAGTGCTCTATCACTGATCCTCAAACCCAGACCCCTTTAGAGTGCTTTTAATATTTCAATCTTGCACAATGCAACAATGAACATACTTGTGTATATTTTCACACATTTGTACGAAACGAAACGTTTTGGTTAGGTAAATTTTCAGAAGTGGAATTGATTACTGTATCAACACCAATACTCATTAAAATGTTCATTGTGTTCAGCCTGCTGAAGCCCTGAGAAGTAAACAGGCAGCACTGGTTACCTTCCAGGCTCAGGGAAGCAGCTAGGCACCCTATCCTGTGCAAGTCAGCCAATAGAGGCCCAACAAGGTCACCATGCAGTGCTCAGACACAGCAGGCACCCCACCCGATGAGCACACACTCATCTGGGGCTATGCCAACCTCATGCAGCCCTTGAAAATGGACAAGATGCCAGCCTTTGCTGCCACATCAGTCATGCCTTGCCCTAATGGGCCTGCCCCCACATGACCTATAGAATCTGATGTGTTCCTACACTCACAGCCTGGAACACCATCACTAGCTATCAATGAAGTTGTTCTACCTAAGGGAGCTGCAACCCAGCTGGCAGTGATGTTGCGCAATCCCTGCTCCAAGACACCCATAGACAGCACTTACATCGATTACAGCTGAAATTACATGGACACCAAAGGCTTACACCTGGAACCAAAGCCAGGGCACCCTATCCCACCGACACCCTGGAGACATTTATAAAAGAGGAAACTGACTCACCAGAGGCACAAATATCAGTGTAGTGACACAAGAAGCCTGAAACAACAAGGTAACATGACCCAGACCCTGACAAATCATGGTATTTCATATGGTTTATCAAAAAAGTGACACACCCAAAGAAAAGCGTATTTTAAACGTAACCAGAGTTCTCTGATATTTCACATATGGACACCAAGAAAGTGTATTCTATGGGGGTCTCTAAAGATAATGGCACAAATCTGGGGCCCTCTATAACAAAGATTGTCCCCTAGAGGAAGATCAGTTAGAGTTGGAGAGGAGCCACCAACAGAAAAAGAAGCACATCTGAAAGATGAAGAGTCACAGAAAACCTTGATGTACTTTGAGTTCCCAGATGTACTTATTAGTTATGTAAGGCAATAGTGTCCCTTTATGGTTAATGTAATCCAAACTGTTTGTTCCTCACACACAAAGGTTACAACTATGTGTGACCAATGGTTTATTTTCTGGCTCGATTCCCTCCTGCTTTGCTTCTCAATTTGGACCTTTCTGTCTTAGAGGCCAGTCTCCCAAGGCAGCCCCCATAGGAATATTAGGCAGTGTTCCTCAGATCAACTTCACTCTCTGGAGGTGGCCAACAAGGGGAAAAAAAAGACTCATCTAAATGCTATCCTACCAGTAAGGATTCTGGTTTCACAGCACTAAAAAAGGATGCAAATCTGTCACTTTATACTCTTCATAAAAGATGAAACTGTAAGCAGAGGATAAAAGAGAAAAACCTGGATATTTTCTTTAAAAGGCTTTATGAAGAAGAGGAAATCACATTTATGAACCAATATTATCCCAAAATATCCCCTCAGTTTGTCTGCATTTTATGTATCTACCTTTCCTGTTCCAAGGTTTGAACCTTTCTTTGGTGAGGGAGTCACCCTGAGTATTTGAACTCAGGGACACTTGGCCATTGAGCCAAATCCCCAGCTATATATATTTTTTTAATTTAGAGAGTTGCTTAGCACCTTGCTTTTGCTGAAGCTGACTTTGAACTCGAGAGCCTCCTGCCTCAGCCTCCCAAGCCACTGGGATTACAGGGGTGTGCCACCACACCCAGCTGAACCTTTCTTTAAAACAAGTATCCAAGCTCTAAGGCTCCAGAGTACTATGTTTAGAAAGCAGTAATAGGCTGAGGTGGTCTATGTGGCCCTGGATGTAGGTTCTAGAACACTCTTTAACACTAGGACTCTGCCAAATGTTAAGAGCAGCTCTGGGTCAGACTTAGAACAATGATGACCAAAATGATAGACACATGTAAACAGTTGTGGTCAGACTGTGGTGACAAATAGTCCTAAAATAGATTGGATGCAGACTTGATAAATGAGCAAGGACTTGAAAACAGTTTCAGAAAAAAATATGGTGTCTTCATAATAGGAATGAAATGGTGGCATATATCTACTGATATGGTGATTGTATTCCAAACGTCATACCCTAAACTCTTAGTTTTAAACTAGCCATAATTTTTTGCATCTAAATACATATAACAGGTGGTTGGGGGGGCACAATTTTTAAGAATACTGTTTCTAGTGCAATCAACCTAGAACTTAGATTATTGAGTGGTAACATATGAAGAGCATCTTGATGTTCAATCTTTTATTCACAAAACTGAGTTTCTATCAGGTACTGAAAGTTCAGTGGTAAATAAGAACAACTAAGGTCCTTGTCCTTTGCAAACATTTTCAGAAGTTGGATAAGAATGACTAACAATTAAAGTAAGTATAATAAAGTAATAAATATAACAGAAACTGACGTTAAGTCTCTGAGACACATGAGGACCAAAAATGAGCAATGACAAAGTTCAACGTGGAAGAGGCTGGGATACCCTAAACAAAACATGGTTCTTTGCCCTTTATAGCATTTGCTATCTCTAACAGCATTCTTTCCATTCTCTTTCCTCCTCTCCCTTCTTCCTCGGGTCTCTAGCAGTCTAGAGTTGCCACAATGTCCCTACCCTACAAGTACACACAGGGGCATTCATATATTCCCTTTTCCTGATGATTCCCAGACTTCACTTAGTATTAATAGATTAGAAACATACACTTTGAAGAAACTGCTTGCCATAGATATTCCTAGCAGCCAACAAGGAGACTTGGTTATTGGAACAGCAGCTTGACTTCCCTCCCCCATCACCTTTTTAATCTCTGATATTATAATAAGCAAAAAAACTCTGCAAACAGCAGAGTCTAGCTGATTTTTAGCACACACAGAAAGCTTAAGTAAGAAGCTGCAGTTACCACATGTTTTTAAACTGGGGTACTTTTCTACATTACTGCAATTTATATTTATCCCCCCCCCACACACACACACACACACACACACTTCAAAATTGCTGACTATTTCTTTCCACTGACAGTGTAGAATTGTCCCTGCTGAGGTTAGAAATAATCTAACTGTAGTTTCCAATACAATTCTTACCAATTCAGAAGACATTAGATAAATCCTACTGTAGGACATGCATCCAAAGGCTGCTTTCTGAAATCCTGTGGGAAAAGGTCCAAGAATCCCAGCAATGGAGATTACACCAGCAAAATACATTCACCTGGGATGGTACTAGGGAAACAAGTTCTGAGCTCTGACCTCTATCTATTCCCAGCCGAGTGCTTAGTTAGCATGGGCAGACATAACTTTGATTTCCAGAATGGCCTCCTTGACTTAAGTGAAAACTAGGAGTCATGCTGTAGTTCTGCAACTCTGCCCCAAGGCACATGTTTCAATTTTTCATTTTGGCAAAACTTTGAATGCAATCAAGTCAGGGGGTAAGGCTCTAATATGCCGTAGAACCTTGTTGGATCTTCCTGGCCAAAGCTTAAAAAATTGGCCCCACGAGGGATAATTTAACCTGAAAAAGGAAGCAAATGAATGTTTTTTCTATTATTATTATTTGTAGTTATAAATGGACAGCATGCCTTTATTTTGCTTATTTTTGTATGCAATGCTAACGATTGAACCCAGTGCCTCACCCAATGCTCGGCAAGCACTCTGCCACTGAGCCACAGCAGCAGCCCCTGGGTTTTGTTTTTAAATGCTATGCAAAGAATTATAGTTGAAGTTTATCATATTAATTACCTAGATTTCTTGTTAAAAGATTCATTCAGTTCTCTTAGGTTCTTATTTACTTAGACAGGGTTTTGAGACCTACACATTGACTTGGTGGTTTTTTTTGCTTTGTTTTGTTTTTGTTGCTTAACATTAAATTTGGAAAGGCACTCAGAGGTACTAATGTGCAAACTTAAGAACCAAAGAGTAGTATGATTGCATCTTTTTCTTTTTACTTGGGTATCTGGATCTATAAATATATATATATACAAAAATGGTCTGAAAAAATATACACCAAAATATTAGTAGGGGCTAATTTTTCTTAAGGTTTCAAATGTGTATTATTTATTCAATATACCATATTTTAGGGGATACACAGTGCTTTAACTTGGCATCACTTACAAGTTGCTTTTGAAACAAGTATCACACCAGCTGGCATGATTACTGATCTCTCCATTTCTTTGCAGTGACTCTGCCAACAGGGGACAGGTTTAATTCTATTCCAACTTGTGTCAGTGCATGTCATATAGAAAGTGGCTGTTTGCCAATACAACATTTACTGGATGTGTCATGACCATCAGGTGGCTTTGCTATGCCATTGTTTGCTGAATGTTTAGAATGTGAAGACAGTATGGTGAATTTTTGGACAAAGGAAAGATTGTGAAGCTGAAGATAAAACTGTGGCAACTGCAGTTCTGTTTTGAGGCAAATTAGCTCCAGGTAGTGGTTATTTCTAAGTGTCAGAATTATGTGTGATTTTTTAAAATTTTTTTTATTTCTGCTTTTCTCTGTTCCTATATTTACCAGGACAATACAGCCATTATGTTTTTTAAAGTTATTTAACACTTAACCCTTTCAAAATACATTAATTATCTGCTAATCTTCTGAAGAGGACACAACTGGAAGACATCTTAGCAAATGCAGCATGACTCAGCTTAAGTGTTATCCCAAATCAACTCAGAAGCACCTGTTTTCAAAGTTCTCTGAGCAAAACACAAATAAAAGGCTTTTCATATCCATACCACACCACGTCCTGATTTATCCCTCAATGCAAATTTGTAAAACCAACTGCCTACTCAACATCTCACTTGGATGTATCAAAAATATCTGGAAGTTAAGAGATCCCAAGCTAAAGATTTTGTCTCTTCTATGCCAACTCCCCTCCCACAGCTTCCTTTTCCCCTTCTAAATCAAGTTCTATCCATTTGCTCAGCTAGTAAATTGAGAAGCACCCTAGACTATTCCTTTTCTCTGAAACTCCACATTCAAATTGTCAACAGGACCACTTTTTTTCTACCTTAAACTAAATCCGGAGAGTTCCTGTCAGCCCTTGAATACAGGTTCTCTCTACACATCTATCTTATGATTTGTGCTGTTGGTGAGCCTGGATAACTTATGAAGAACAGAAAATACATTTGGGCACAGTGGCACACTTTTATAATCCCAGGAGCTAGAGGGGCTGACTGAGCAAGAGGATCGCAAATTCAAGTTCAGCCTCAGCAACTTAGCAAAGCCTCAAGTAACTGATCAAGACTCTCTCATAATGAAAAGTGCTGGGAATGTGGCTCAGTGGTTAAAATCCCAAGTACAAAACAAAACAAAACAAAAAACAAAAACAAAAAAAAACATTAGAAATTAATGTTCTCACAGTTCTAGAGGCTGGGAAGTCCATGATCAAGGCAATAGCATCTGGTGAGGGCCTTCTTGCTATGTCCTTTCATAACGGAGGCAGAAAGACACAAGAAGACACACTCCCTCAAGCTGGTTTATAAGGGTGCCTACTCCCATTCCCTAGGGAGGAGCCCTTGTGAACTAATCAGAAAGACTCAGGTGTTGCCAATGTGATTGTGTTAAGCACAGACTCTTAACACAATACATTGGCAACACCTAAGTTTTGGAAGGAACATGCAAATCATAGCAACATCCTTAAAAAAAAAAAGGATTAGAAAGTACAATTAAATCTTATGTGATCCATGCTTTCAACTTTTAACACGTTCAAATTACTTGTAAGTAAAGTTAAAAACAAAAAATAAAATAGTGCTTCCACTGACACTACAGGCCTATGAGTAAGAAAGAAAGTAGAGCAACTTTTGGATACTATGTGGAAAAGAAGCAAAGGAAAAAGAAAAGCAGTAAAATTAGAAACAGACAAAAGTCACCCTCTGAAAAGGCACTCTGACATGTAGTACTGAAATGCTGAAAACAAATCTGGCACTGACTACAGGAAAGGGGCTTGAAAGGAAGAGACCAGAGTGACAGCCTTGGAGAATCACTGCTTCTGAGGGAAACAGAGAGGTAAATGTAGTAGTAGTGGCCCTCAGATGTTTGCCTTGGAGGGAAAGAAGAAGGTGAGAAAATTAATGATTCTATAGACACAAAAGAGAGCCATGAGACATACCAAATCTTCCCCTCCTCCACAACAACATCAGTAAGAAAATTCACTAAATAACTGTATTTTATTATGCTGTCTTACCTAAACACTGATAACTAGGAACCCTCTGAAGAAATACTTAGACCACTTCTATACAAAGCTGCTATAAGAAGACCAAAGGAGTGGAGAAATTATTCATTTCAGCTAATGAAATGTATTTCCCATACCTAACCCTGAAGCAAAGTCAAACTGTAATACAACATTGCAAACTGCATAAAATATCCTTAAACAAATATTTGGAGACATGGGAAGCCAAATAGAATCAAAATTCAAAATGCAAGAAAAAATAGTAAAAAAGAAATAGAAAAGCAATAAGAGTTGAGTGAAACAGGAAAGTGTTTTTCTTTTTTTTTAAAGACATATATCCCAGAAACAAATAATACATGATATCTAAGAACAGATTCAAATGAAAATTTAATTAAATTAAGAGACACAGAAGAAAAGTAAAAAAAAAAAAAGCCCACTTATGGGATTAAAATATGATTAAAAAAGAAAAAGGGGGTGTAGTTAAAATGGAAATACAGGCAAGGAATGTCCAACATACAAATGATTTCAAATCCTGAAGACAAAATAAAAATAATGAAACAGAACTATATTTAAAACTATAATGAGGGGCTGAGGTTGCGTCTCAATGGTAGAGTGCTTGCCTGATATGTGTGAGGCACTGGGTTTGATTCTCAGCACCACATATAAATGAATAAATTAAATAAAGGTCCATCAACAACTAAAAAAAATTTTAAACTATAATGAAAGCTTCAAAAATAAGAAAAATCCTAAATGTATAAAATGAAATGTCCCACAATGGACCTAGGAAAATTGACATAAAATGATCAATAGTAAAAATCATAATGGTGAAGAAGCATTTCCAAGAAAGTCAAAGAAAAAAGGAGCATATCAAAGATTTTTATATCCAGACAAGCTGTCCTTCAAGTATCAAAATAAAGACACATGGTTTTAAACATATAAGAACTCAAGAATACTTTGCCCATGCTGGGATCTGTGGCACACACAGGTAATTTCAGCTACTCAAAAGGCTGAGGCAGGAGGATCCCAAGTTCAAGGTAGGCCTTAGCAGTTTAGCAAGACACTGTCTTAAAGTAAAAAATGAAAAGGGCTGGAGAGGTAGTGCAATGATAGTGCTAATCCCCAATAACACACAAAAAACAAACAAACAAAAGAACACCCGTGAATTTTTCTTCTGGAATATACCTGGTACATATGCCAAATCTGGCCACTTACCAGTTGCTTTTGTGTGTGTGTATGTGTGTGTGTGTGAACTGATAATGGCTTTTGCATTTTTAAGTATTCATATTTAAAATAGTACTATCTAATAGCCTCTGTTTTGTCTCTTGATCTAAAATATTTACTATTAGTCCTTTCAAAAGAAAATATTTGTTGAACCCTATACAACAAGATGAACTTGATCCAACCAAAAGATGACTAAATATTGTCTAATATTTATAAATTATAAGCACAAAGATAAATAGAGGAACAAAAATGAAAAACTTTCTAAATATCAAATGAAATCTAAAGAGTTATACCACAAAGTTACACCACATGGAAAAAGAAACACAATATAACTAATATAATTAGCAACTATAATATGATACAGTCAAACCTAAGTTATCTGTAACATCAATAAGTGTGAATTAATTATTCCATCAATAAATGTGTATATAATTATTTTAATTTTAAAGAGCCATTTTCAGATTGGCTCAGAAATAAGTGTGAATTAATTATTCCATCAGTAAATGTGAATATAATTATTTTAATTTTAAAGAGCCATTTTCAGATTGGCTCAGAAAACAAAACCCAACTCCAGACTGCACACAAGAGATACATTTAGGGCTGTGGATGTGCTAAGTGGTAGAGTGCTTGTCTAGCACTCATCAGACCCTGAGGTCAGTCCTTAGCACTGCCCACCCCCCAAAAAAAGATCACTTATAAAGAAGATTATTGGGATACCTTGATAAAATTGAAATATATACTACAGATTAAATAAAAATACTGTATCAGTTTAAGATTTCTTGAATTTGTAACTGTACTGTGGATACTTTTTCTGAAAAATATACACTAAAGAAAATATGAGGGGGTCTGGGGATGTGGCTCAAGTGGTAATGTGCTCACCTGGCATGCACAGGGTGCTGGGTTCGATCCTCAATACCACATAAAGATAAAATAAAGATGTTGTGTCCATTGAAAACTGAAAAATAAATAAATTCTCTCTCTCTCTCTCTCTCTCTCTCTCTCAAAAAAAAAAAAAAAAGAAAGAAAGAAAGAAAGAAAGAAAGAAAGAAAGAAAGAAAATATGAGGGGCTGGGGTTGTAGCTCAATGGCAGAGCACTTGCCTAGCATGTGTGAGGCACTGGGTTCCATCCTCAGCACCACATATAAATAAATAAAAATAAAGGTATATCAACAACAAAAAAATACTTTAAAAAAAGGAAAACATTGAGATAAAGAGGCATAAGGTATGCAATTTATGACCAGATTGTCCACAAAATATTGACAGAAATCTACACATAGTATGTACAATTAATACATGTATATAAAAATTAAATAAAAATATAGAACTGGATATAAAATTTATATGAATATAGACACAGATACGGAAACAATGTGTGTTCACACATACACAAACAGAGGTAAGGTATTGGTTGAGGCAGGGTCAGAGAAAGTGCTTGCTTGACATTGTGGCAAAATTTCAAAAGCCAGTGAAACTGAATAGAGTAGATTAGAGTTCTTTTTACTATTCTTGCAACTATTTTATAAGCTTGAAACTATTCAAGATTACAAGGTAAAATAAATAAATCCTGAGTCCTGATTCGTCCACTTCTCATCCCATATGTCATCATCACCCAAGTCCAAGTCACCAGTTTCCTTCGCCTAGACTACTTCAGTGGCCTCCTAACTGGTCTTTGCTCCAACTATCAATTTCCACAAAGCCGTTAGAGTCATCTTTTAAAATCATAAATCCAACCATGTTATTCTCATGGTCAAAATACTCCAATTATGCTTAAAATCCAAATCCTTACCATCTAGCCCTATACCATCTAGCCCCTGTCTCCATTTCTCACCTCATCAGCTACCACTCTCCAGAGTGATTACACTCATCTTGCCACATTATCCTTACAGCTACTCAAAAACATTAAGTTTGTTTCAGTTGTTGAGTATTTGTACTCATCATTGCCCCATCTCCCTGTCAGAGGACTGTTCTCTCCCTTCATTCCAGTCTCTGAGAAATGGCCTTCCCTGATCTCATTAACTAAAAAAGCTGTCCTATCACCCTCTAAATTTTCTCCCTGCTTTAGTTTTCTTCATAGCACTTTTGGACATGTTTCATCATATCATTATAATTGAGCAATAAATTATAAGATCATATTGGTAAATTATAAGAAAAAAAATTGTAGTTAGAAATGGAAGTTTTATTGGTGCTAAGGATTGAAACCAGTGTCTCACACCTGCTAGGCAAGCACTCTGCCACTGAGCTACAGCCCCAGCCCCAAGAAAAAATTTTAATGCTATAATATTTTAGTGATAGGTTAACCTTGTAATTCGACTGTCTTTGGTCTAAACAATTTTACATAGACAATCTCAGGTTTTAGAATGTCAAGTACCTTATGAAGAAAACTGAAAAAAAATTCCTACTCTTATGAATCCTATATTCAAACAAGAGAGTCAGACAATAAGCTAAACAAACATACAAAGTACACAGTGTGGGGGCTGGAGCTGTGGCTCAGTGGCAGAGTGCTGAGGCACTGGGTTCGATCCTTAGCACCGCATACAAAAATAATCAAATAAAATAAAGGCACGCCATACATCGGCAACTACAAAATTTTTTTTTTAAATGCACAGTATGGTAGATAGTAACATATATTATAGAGAAAAGTGACAGGAATCAACAAAATTAGATTAGGAGGTGGAAGTCAGTTTTAAAGAGCATGATCAAAGAAGGATCTACCAAGAGGGAGGCATTTAAACTGAGAGCAGGTGAGAAAGAGGCCTGGAGCTATCTGAGTACTGCAAACCAGGAAGCATGACAAATACAATTCTTGAGACAGGAATGTGTGTGCAAGGCAGAACAAGTAGGCTAGTGAGGCCTGAGAGGAAACAGCAAAAGAGAGAAAATTAAAGGCAAAGTCAAAGAGGAGGAGAAGGAGGTAGACGGGGCAAGATGGTTATGACAGTTGGGGGCAGGATTCGAAGACCATTGTGAGAACTTTGACCTTTAAGTAAGATGGACCAATGGATAATTTTAAGCACTTATTGGGCTTGTGTTTTAACAGCACTGTGCCCACTGATCATTTGACAGACTGCAGAGAAGCAAGACAGGAAGTAGTGATACAATTCAGAGGATTTTAAATAATACAGGAGAGAGAAAACTGTGGACCAGGCTGTGGCAGCAAAGGAGGTAATAAGAAGTGATGAACTCTGTTGGGCCAATAGGATTTACGATGGATTGAATGGATATTGGGTATGTAAAAGAAAGAGAAGCATCAATGATGATCCAAGACTTCTGACCTAAGCACCTGGTAAGATGGAATAGTCATTCATAAGATGATGGTACCCATAGGAGAAGCAAGTTTTGGAGACTATTAGGATTATAAAAAGCATTTGGCAAAAGCAGACTTTGATTATATAAAACAGGACCTTAATGAGTCAAGTAAATTACATATCCTCTGCATTACTGGTGGCCTTCAGGGTGGAACATCTAGGGCTATTCCTTTAACTGAGCAGCCTCTTCCCTCTATCCCAGTAAGCCACATAAATATGATCATTTTCAGTCTGTATGTGATGTGGAAAATAAACAAATAATAAAAAGGGAGAAGTTGTTTGGCTGACCAGCTCATTAACTTAACACAGGTACATGATCTTTGCAGACAGGTTGACTTGCAAGTTTGAGGTACGTGGGTATGTTTGCCTGCATGTACACGTACATGCGTACTACTACATTATCCATTCAGCTGGACTTTTTGGATTTGGAAATAAATTGATCTAAAAGTGTTGTGTTTTCCCCCATGCTTTCCAGTAAAAAGCAGTCTGTAACTAGGCTCTACATTTAATAAGAATCAGCATTGTCCTCATTAATTGTATTGTTTCTGTAGCATCATATATTTATCTATCATTTGTCTCTGCCATTAAACTGTAAACTGCACTGCATGAAGTCAGAGATCCTGGCTGTATCACTTACAACTTATCTTCAGCACTGAGATTTGCTGAGTGAATGATACCAAGAAGCCTAACACATTATATCTGCTCTTGAAGAACTTGTTCTGACAAGGGACTCATGTCTATTGATTATCTTCACCAAGTAGCTTAAAAAAAATGGGTGCATTACAATTATACATAATAGATTATACATAATAGTGGTATTCATTATGCCACATTTGTATATGCACATAACATAATTTGATCAATTTCATTTCCTAATACCTTCCTTTTCCCTCCCTTGCTTCCTCCCCTGGTCCACTTGCTATACTCATTTCCCTTCTGTTAACACTATTAGTGCATTAAACTTATATATATACACATACATATATACATATATGTAGATTCATTGTGGTAATTCATATTAGCTTCTTTAACAGTTCTTTGAGACTGTTCTAATAAGATTATTGTGCTTGTCCATTTGGGTGCACTCATCTTCTCTATTCTCACCTCAAAACCTAGTTTATGCTTCAAGACTTTCCAGGGTTTCCTCACTCCAATTCAAGGTAGCACTCCATTTTCTGAATTTCCTTGCATTTTTGCCCATTTAAAATATTATGTATACTGTTTATGTTGGTCTCTTTTGTAATATTTTTAGCTTCTTGATGTTTTCAGCTTCTCATAACCATGTCTTACAGTTTCTTATACCAGTTTGTCTTCTGCAGAACTGAGTGTTAATCTCAAAGCAGGTGCCCTGAAAATTGTTCTATTGAACTGAGTTTAATTAAACCTGAAGAACAGGACTCCACTAAGAAGAAGCAATTTATATTTGACTCCAACAGAGGTCAGCAATGTAAATGATTGTTAAGGGTGATGCAAGCTTTTTTCCCTTTGGCCCTGTTTGCTAGTCTTTCCCCTTCTTTCTCTGGAGGGGAAAACCAGCAGGGATGGCTCTGCTGAGTCATCAGGGTGTGGCTTCAGGTATGACAGACATAAACAGCACCTAGCCAGAGTTAAGAGCTTTAGGAGAGAAAAATTCCTAGAGTTTAACAATACTCTAGAATCATTTAATGAACAAGAACTAATTAGAAAAAATGCTAAAGAGTACACTACAAGTTTGAGTTTCCAGATTTGGCCATGGTTTTGTCTCAAGGCATGTTTCTCTGGTCTTGCTGAGTATTACACATATGGATAAGATACCAACAGTGCCGACATCCATCTTTATCAATGGTGTCTTTCCTGTGGGGCTGACATCCTCATTTCTGTTTATAGGAACATACTGCATCTTGCATCTTTATTCTGCTACTCTCCTCTTCCTCTTACACTCTCTCCCCTATATATATCTTCTTTCTTTCCTTAAAGTGGCTTATTTTTCTCGGAGAAAACCCCACCATAAAAGACAAAAATTTTAAGACTGATTTCCAGATGGTATTTCCAGCACCATAGGAGAAGCAGGTTTCCCAGATATAACTCTTTAGAACTATAGACAGTATATGCCAGGGTATATGAAAACATGAACAAACATACATTTTCTTTCTTTATTTTTTTCTCCTTCTTTTTCTTTTTTAATTTCAAAGAATTCCATCACACATGGAGCATTTAGGCCCAGTCAATAAATACGAGTTGTGATAATTCACTCCATAATTGTCCAGAACCTGCCTTTTCTATTCCAGTCTATTCCAGTTCT
Organism: Ictidomys tridecemlineatus; assembly: GCF_052094955.1. Lineage (NCBI taxonomy): Eukaryota > Metazoa > Chordata > Mammalia > Rodentia > Sciuridae > Ictidomys > Ictidomys tridecemlineatus. Next base: position 60,484,350 of record NC_135477.1, read on the forward strand.
CCAGGTCTGATACTGTGGGACTTCTTACTGACTAGTGTTTCCACCCAAGTGATAAACTCTCTTATCCTTTGAACCTTGATCTTTTCTACTATTCACTCTTAGCTCTTCCTTAAACTACCTTGATGGCTCTTTTTATTGAGAATACTTGTGTGGTGGGAAGATGCACACTACGGTAGAAAACTATGAAGGAGACAGTATCCCCGTTCAGCTGACAGCTGTTGCACTGACAGGCCCACTTGGCCCCTGAAGGGGCCCTATTCAAATTTCTTCAATTACCTATATGCTAGGTGTGAAGTGATCATATTTCAAAGACTAAAAGCCAGGAAGATAACACAAGATACTATATCAACTTTACTAGGTATGTTTATATACCACACAGTGTTTGTCCTTTGCTTCTAGCATTTTCAGTCCTTTTGAGACAATGCTGGTCTACTTGAGCTAAAAATGCACATGACAGAGCTCCTGTTATGACAGCCTGGATCATTTTGCTAGCTGTCACAGACTGATGGTAACGCTGTAGGCATCTCTTCCAAATACCATTCCTTCTAAGTACCAGTTAACTTCTCTAATAAACATTAAAGTGTGTCTTGGTTCTCCACACATCTTTTTCCATACTTGTCTCCCCTCTAGTATAAACCTTTTTTTATCCCAGAGATATAAAAGCCCAAGATTTCTTCCCCTTCCCTTGATTAAAAATAAATAAACAAAACAACAAAAAACTCTTAAATCATCTAATAAGCCTATTTTCACAAAAGTACAAAAAGTGTGACAATTTGAAGAAATAAATCACAAGTGCGATATTTGAACATCAGGTACATATTTAGGAGAGGTCTTAGTGGTAGCCCTTCACCTCAAATTTACAGAGTTTTTTAATTCAGTCTGTATAAGGTCAGTACTGTTGGTTGAGAGTATTAACTATATATTGGCTACTGATTCATTGTTTTAGACTAGGTGTACCATGGACAATAAGAGAGACAGAAAATCTGTATCTGTTTGTAGTTAATAGATAGACCAAAATTAATTTTGTATCTGTGTAATAAAAAAGGAATCAAGAAGAGTTTTTTAAAATGTGACATTATCAAGCAAAGCAGCCGTTCCAGTGGTGCCTGGCCACAGTTGCCAGAGGATCTGCAGCTTGAGCTGTGGCCATGTGGGTGGGTGTTAAAGAGCCCATATGGTATGATGTTCATTTCCTGCATTCCAGGCAAACAGCAGGTGGACTGTCTTCCGACAGTCTTTTTTAACAAGCAAAGCAACTAAAAAATCCAGAGTCTGGCAGGCAGTGCAAATCCATGGGGAAAGTGGAAAGGCACTGAGAGGCAAGTTGGCTTGTCGTATGATAATCATGATAATACTATAATGGGGCAATAGTTGAAAATATTAAATGTGTTTGTATTTAGAATTAATTCTAGTACTTAACTGACATGCAACTCTCTTACCAAGGGTCACATAGATTTTTTGTCATACAGGGATTTTACCTTTCTGTCATAAAGCTGAATAATGAAGAGGAGTGGTATAAGGGAAGTCCTTGTAAACAAGAAAGTGAGAGAGAAAGCCTGTCCCTTCATTACCTATAAATCATGGATAAGGAAGGACAGAAAGGGAAAGAAAGCCAGCTATTCAACATGTGACATGTGAATTGACTTTGGCCTGGGGAACAGAAGATTATTAACTAGTTTGAATAAGTAGCCAAAGCAGAAGGAATTTTGCTCCACTCCCAGTTTGGAATCATGAAATAAACCCTCCTTACAGAGGACTCTGCCAGCATCTGAAGCTGGGAGGAATACTAGACTTGGAAAGGCCTGGAATTGGGAAAAGGTCTGCACAATAAGGATTTCCATTGACAAGAGGAGATGTCAGGTCACCAATAGATAGCAATGGATGCCACTGTTCACCAAAAGCCCAAACAGAACTATTCTTCCTGCAATGGATGCCAGCGCAGAGACTAAACCTCAGTGAGACAAATTAAAATGACAGGTAAACATCACCTGTCTCCAACAGACCTCATATGCTTTTTCCCTACATAGAGAAATTGTCTTTGAAAAAAATGTATATATATGGGGGAGAAGGCAATACCCTCATTATGAAGATGGGCTGATGAACTTCATACTATTTCCATGAAAGTCTTTTTTTTTTTTTTTTTTTTTTTAAATTTTTGCAGTGGTGGTGATCAGACCTAGGGCCTCAGTACATACTAAGCAAGTGTTCTGCCACTGAGCTACACTCCCAGTGCTTCTGAAAAGGTGACTCACCGGAGACGGAGATTTTATTAGAGGGCTGCCCAAAGGGGAAAAAAAGGAGAGGCACAGAGCAGAGAGAAAGAGAGCAGAGACAGGAGAGAAAGAAGAGGAAGAGGGCAGAGAGGAAGAGGGCAGAGCGCATGAGCTTGCAAGTTTAGGCTTAAGAAGGGTTGCATAGGCGACGTGGCGGGTGCTGATTGGCTGGGTGACTCAGGAACTGCTAGCTGAAACTGTGTCCCAAGGGGACTGGTGGAGAAAACCTTTGAATTTGGTGCTCTTCAGCTTGGCATCCTTCAGAGGGGAGAGGGAGAGATAAGGGATTCCGTGATGTTCTTGGGAAAAGGAAACTTAACTTCAGCAGGGAGTCTCCCACACATCCAAAAGCTTCAAAGTCTTTTAAAACCAGAATTTTGCGGGACATGATGGGGCATGATGGCACATGCAGCCCAAAGGCTCAGGAGGCTGAGGCAAGTTCAAAATCAGCCTCAGCAACTTAGCAAGGACCTAGGCAACTTTGCAAGACTCTATCTAAAAAAAAAAAAAAAAAAAAAAAAAAAAAAAATTAGACAAGTACACTGGCACATCCCTATAATCCCAGTGGCTCAGGATGCTGAGACAGGAGGATCTCAAGTTCAAAGCCAGCCTCAGCAATTTAGTGAGGCCCTAAGCAACTCAGCGAGACCCTGTCTCTAAATAAAATACAAAAAAGATCTGGGAATGTGGCTTAGTGGTTGAGTGCCCCTGGGTTAAATCCCCATTGTCAAAAAATAAAAATTATGGGCTGGGGATGTAGCTTGGTTGGTAGAGTACTTGCCTTGCATGCACAAAGCCCTAGGTTTGATCCCCAGCACCAGAAAATAAATAATTAAATAAATAGATAGATAGATACAATAAAAGATACAAAAATGGGGCTAAGGATGAGGCTCAGTAGTTAAGTGCCCCTGGATATAATCCTGATACCAAAAATAATTAAATAAATAAATAATAAAACCAGAACGTAATATGGCTTCTTCCAGGATCATGAGCCACCAACTGCTACCTAGCAGGGGGGTTGTGAAAAAGATCTATTATAAGAAGTACAGAAACTATGTTTCTTTGCACATCTTAGTGGAGTGGGCAAATTTGCTGTCCTGGTATAGCTAACATTTTTGGGATGTTAACATGTCAGGTAATTTACAGAATGTTAAATAAATCTTCTGTAAATAAATGTAAAGAATGTAAATAAATCTCTTTATTTAATCCTCATTATGAAGTAGAAGAAGTATTATCGTCCTATAATAGTTGAAAAAATTGAAACAGTAAGATTAAGTAACTTACTCAAGGTCAGTGATAGGATGAGAATTTGAACTAAAGCACTCTGACATACTCTATATGTTCTCAAAATTTTCATATTTCACAAAGGTTCCTGTATAGGTCTCTATTACTCAGCCAAGAATAATTTTGAAATTATACTGCTTAATAATAATAGGAGTTTACTAGGCAGTATGATGATTGTGAACCTATTTATATAAATTGTGTGTGTATTTTTATATAGAGAAAGTTATCTGGAGTGATACCAAGAGATTGAGAATTGTTGGCCTTGGGTAATAGGATTTGGATTTTTAAATTTTTCTTCATTCTTTTCTATTTAATTACAATTTAATATGATCATAGATTCACTTTATAAGCATAATAATATAATTAGGTTTGTATTGGCAGAATTGGTTTCACTGAAATAATAATCCAAAAATCTCAGTGGCTTAATACATGCAATTTTATTTTTTTTCTACTGCAAGTCAGACAGCTTTCTTTTGAGTTGTAACTTGCAATTCAGTCTACTTCTATCTTATAGACCCACAATTTCAACTCTTGGTTTTGAAGATCACAAAGGCAGACAATGAAAGAGAATGAAGAATCTACTGTTGAATGCTTTCAGTGGCCCTGAACCAGTTACATGGCCCCAACAAACTGTAAAGAATGAGAAGTGGAATATAAGAAGGAATGAACTGAGTACAAGCATTAAAAGGAAAATTCCATAAACCAATTAAATTTAGTAGTTACCTGAATAAAATAAAACAAAAATGATTTGCAAATCATGCAGCTTCCACAAGCAGAGGAGGTTCCAAACTACCACCAAGAACATGATCAAACCACATTTACAGAAAAACAAAAATGAACCATACAAACCAACTTACTTGGTTATAGTCTAGATTATATAGTCTTGGTTATAGTCTATAATCAGTCAATTAACTACAGATTAACTAGTTGTTCACAGCCTGACTAATTAACTGGATTTAAGACCTTCTGCAACCAGTCAATGCTCAATTTCTATGATTAAGATCTATATTGGTTTGGTCTACCAGGCCCAATGCAGAGACTAGTCCAGATCCATAACCTACAAAACCCTATTTAACTTAGGTAAACACAAGCAATCTCTACCACAACATGATTTCCATTTTGAAGACCATTTTAAAAAGGCAAGACCTTCGTATTCATATACCACTTTAAACACTGATTATGGGAGTTTGAGTGAATTATTCAACCTTTTTGTGTCTCAGTTTCCTTGTCTGCCCAATAATAATAAAGTTGCTATGATGATTAAATGAGATTACTTGCTAACAAATCAGTGGATTGTTAATGACTGATAATTCCTCCTATTCCTGTATGCCAGCCCATTTGCAATGGGACTTTCCTGCTCCTCCCATCAGAAAATAGAGTTTTTCCCCATCCTTGGATCTGGGTTGTACCTGTTACTTGCTTTGACTGATGGAATATGGTGGAAGTGATATGTGGAACTTCCAAGCCTCAAATGCAAGCAGCCTTAAATTCTGACCTGAAATATCTATGTGACTAAGCCTACTGGTTGGGCCTACTGGAAGAAGAAAGATCAAACGGAAGACTAACAAAGCTCTAAATGAGGTTCCCTAGAACCCAAATCCCCACTAGCTAATAGCCACTATCAATAGCCAGATATATGAAAGGACAGATTATGTCATCATTGTTGACAGATAATTGCAGCAACATGCATGATTCCAGGCAAGAAAAGCAGAAACACCAAAATAGTTAAGTACAACCCAAAATTCTGACTTGGATCTGTGAGCAAATACAGTAAAACGGTATTAAGCCTGGTGTCTGGCTTAGCTCTGTCATACTGCTTAGCAGTGTCTGGCACATAGTCAATACTTTAAAAATGTCAAGCAGTGTTATCATTATTATCTTCATCTAATTTAAAATTCAAAATATTTTTTAACAGACAGAACAGGAATTTCTAATCTCATTTCATAAGTAAGGAAATGAAAGGCCAGAGATGGCAAATGGTTGACTTGATGTCACTTGAGGAAGCAAGTGAGCATAAAGACTTGAATCTGTTCAGAACTATTCTACCAAAATAAATCCCTTCATTAGTAGGAACAAGGAGCTACAATACAATATTTCCTCCAACAGTTTTCAAATTACTAATTTCCCATTTGAATAATGTTTAATCAGCCTCCTAGTGCCCAAGTCTTTCCTGTTAATGGCCTTTAGTACCTGCAGTGTCACTTAACTTGTCAACTTGAGAAAAGTAGCAAAGCAATCATTTCTTTTAAATAACAAAGAAAATAGTTTCATTGGTGGAATCTTGGAAAGAGATCTTCTCTTTGTAATTTAGCCTTTCTCTTTCCCCCCTAAGTCTCTATGTTCTTCTTACTAGTAACTCCCCCCCCCAAAAAAAAAAATCTGTGGTGAGAATGAAATGACAAGGGTCTTTGAAATTCTCTCAACTCTTGAACACAGTGAATGTGAATGAAAGATCTCAGAAAGAGTTTTCAAAAAGCTTGTTGCTCAATCACCAGCCTTCAGGAGGAGCTGTGAATTGAATGTGACCTGTGATAAGGTCACCAGAAATGACTGTAGCACTCAAGGAAAGCACATGTTAGTAATGATGTGCTGCTGAGACTCAAAGCTGAGTTTTAACCCCAACTTCAGCCCTGACTCACCACAAGACTCTTTGATTTCCTGATGGATCTTTCATGAGGACATACCATACTTACTAAGCCCTCCTTGACCCAACAGAACCTGACTGAAGATGACAAAGACAGCCAAGGGATTTAGTATTTCAGTCAGGCTCTTTCATGTGTCAGTACCTTTAAAGTACAGAGAGGTGACCGTGAAATGGTTAAATCCCTGGCTTTTGTAGTCACTGAGAAATGTCTTATAGAAACCATCAAAGAGCTAAAGATTTCTGTGCAGAGAAGTCATTTAAAGTCAGAGATAAATTCATTCATTCATTCATCTCCTCATTCATTTTTTTCTCTCAAGAAACATTTAGGAAGCTCCTACTATTTGCCAATAACTCAACAGAGCTCTGGGGAAACAGAGACACATACAATGTGGCCTGTAGGTTTTGACCTGGAACAATTCCCCAGCACCCTTCTGATAACAAAAAGCCTTCCACAGAGTTAGACAATCACCTACAGAAAGGCTAAATTAAAATCTGTATATTAAATGGTAAGACCTGTAGCCTCTTCCTGTAGATTGCTCATGATTCCTTCCCACATTCCTTCCTGCCATCAGCCCAGCAGAAAAGACAAGAAGAAATACTAACATTCCTAACACAAATAGATAACACTAAAGAAATATCCATGAGTCACTCTTCAATAGCCAAGGATCACCAGACTTATGAGGTAAATCTCCAACAAAAAAATCAAAAGTCTGACTCCCCCCCTCCCCCACCCCATCCCCCACACCAGAGAATGAACCCAGGGGCACTTTACCATTGAGCCCTTTTTATTTTAATAGCCATTCTAGTGGTTGTGAAGTGGTATCTCACTGTGGTTTTGATGCATTTCCCTAATGACTAATGATGTTCAGAATATTTTGGTGTTTACTGATTATTCTCACTATCTTCTGTCGACAAGCACTTACTGAAATATATTGCCCATTTTCTTTTTTTAATATTTTTTTAAGGTGGAAAAAATATCTTTATTTACTTATTTATTTTTTATTTCTATGTGGTGCTGAGGATCAAACCTAGTGCCTCATGCATGCTGGGCAAGCACTCCACCATTGAGCCACAACCCCAGGCCCCATTTTCTTTTCTTTTCTTTCTTTTTTTGATACTGGGATTGAATTCACGGGTGCTTTACCATTGAGTTTCATCTCCAGCCCTTTTTACTTTTTTTTTAATTGATTTTTTAAATTATATAAATTATTAATTTAAATTATACATGACAATATAATTCATTTTTATATAATTGTACAAGCATGGAATATATCTTTTTCTAGTTAGGACCCCATCCTTATGATCTACATAATGGTGGTATTCACTATGATGTATTTATATAAGTACACAGGAAAATTATTTTGAATTCATTCTACTGTTTTCTTTTCTTATGCCCTCTCCCTCCCTTCATTTCCCTTTGTTTAATCTATTGAATAATACTCGATTCTTCCCCTTTCCTCTCTTATTTTGTGATAGCTTCCCCATATCAGTGAAAACATTTGACATTTGGTTTTTTGGGATTGGCTCATCTCACTTAGCATGATGGTCTCCAGATCCATCCATTTACCAGCAAATGTCATAACTGCATTCTTCTTTATGGCTCAGAAATATTCCACTGTGTGTATATGTATATATATACATTATATATATATCACTATTTCTTTATGAATTCATCTGTCAAAGGGCATCTAGGTTGGTTCCAAAGCTTAGCTATTGTGTACCGAGCTGCTATGAACATTGATGTGGCTGTGTCAGTGTAGTATGCTGATTTTAAGTCTTTTAGATGTAAACTGAGGAGTGGGATAGTTGGGTCAAATGGTGGTTCCATTGCTAGTTTTTTTGAGTAATCTCCATATGCTTTCCAGAGTGGTTGCACCAATTTGCTGTTCCACAAGAAATGTTTGAGTGTTCTTTTTCCCCCACATCCTCACCAACATTTATTACTACTTGTATTCTTGATGATTGCCATTCTGACTGCAGTGACATGAAATCTCAGGGTAGTTTTAATTTGCATTTCTTGAATTGCTAGACATGTTGAACATTTTTTCATATTTTTTTGACCATTCATATTTCTTCTGAAAAGTGTCTCTTCAGTTACTTTGCCCATCTATTGATTGGGTTGGTTTTTTGTTGTTGGTGGTGTTGTTGTTGTTGCTAAGTTTTTTGAGTTTTTTATATATCCTGGAATTTAATGCTCTATCTGAAGTGCAGGTGGCAAAGATTTTCACCCATTCTGTAGGCTCTCTCTTCACATTCATGATTGTTTCCTTTACTGTGAAGAAGCTTTTAGTTTGATGCCATCCCCCCTTACTTATTATAGATTTTACTTCTTGCACTTTAGGAGTCTGGTTAAGGAAGTTAGTTCCTGAGCCAATATGTTGGAATATTGCAAATTTTCTGATTTAATTTCTAGGTCTTTGTTCCACTTTGAGTTGAATTATGTTCAGGGTGAAAGACAGGGGTTAAATTTCATTCTAATACATAAGGATTTGCAGTTTACCCAATACCATTTATGGAATTTTTTCTAATATATGTTTTTGGCAGCTTCACTTTTTATTTTGAGACAGGCTTACTTAGGGCCTCACTAAGTTGCTAAGGCTGGCTTCGAACTTGCAATTCTCCTGCATTAGGCTCCCCAGCTGCTGGGATTACAGCATGAGCCACTGGCCCATTCTCTTTTTTAAAAAATTTATATTTATGATATTTCTTTTAGTTGTATGTAATAGAAACAACCTCTACCCGCCTGAAATGAAAGAACAGAATTTAATATGAGGATGGTATGGGGGAAAGACATGTATGGCATCCAAGAGCAGCAATAGCTTATATCTGTGATTCCAGCTACTCAGGAGGCTGAGGCAATAGAATCACAAATTCAAGTCCAGTCCAGGAAACTTGGTGACACCCCCCTGTCTGAAAATGAAAAAGTAAAAAGACCCGGGGATGTAATTCCATAGTAGAGCGCTTACCAACCAGGTGTAAGGCCTTGGGTTTAATTCCCGGTATTAAAAAAAAAACAAAAACCAAAAAACAAAAAAAAACTCTTCTAGAGAGACTATCTTTTGTTAGCCTAAGTTCTAAACTAAGACATGAGCCACAGATCTGGAATAACCCTTTATCTTTACAGGGAGCTCACAGGTAAAAATATTTTCATAGTAATACTAAAATATTATTTGACTTTTTTATTGTGCTGACTGTGTGCACTGATGGTCCAAAATAATGACGAGTAAAAACTGCTTATTCTTTAGCACAAATCAAGGTGTTTGCCCAAATTGTACTAGAACACATTGTATTCTTCACCACTATAACAGTTCACTACAATAACAAAAACATAGTTTTAATTTAAGAATTTCCTAAACGAATCAGCAAAATATTATTGTCATTTAATTTTTGAAAACATTTTATTAAATCTTTTTATAATTTTTTTAGTTGTAGATGGACATAATACCTTTATTTATTTTTATGTGGTGCTGAGGATCAAACCCCGTGCCTTCACATGTGCTAAGCCAGTACTCTACCACTGAGCTACAGCCCCAGCCCATTATTAAATCTTAAATGTTCTTACCACCAAAAAAAAAAAAAAATGTGATGTAAAGTAGCTGATGTATTAATTACTTGATTGTGATAACTGATATGCATTTTACAGTGTAGATGTATATCAAAACATTGTGCTATACACTGTATGTACAATTTCTGTCAATTATATGCCAATAAAGCTAGACAAATAATACATAAATTTAAAATTATGTTTTATTCAATATGAACCCTTCAAATGTCCATCATTTTCATGTGATGAAGTAGAAAATAAAGTACCTCTGCTCTTTCAAGGGAGAGTACTTTCTGTGATCTTTTTTTTAAAATATCAATTTGGCTTGAAAAAGAAAACTGATAAAATACAGTTATTTAAAATTCATTATTTTTAATTTTTTAAATTTTTAATCCATCTCATTCTTTTTTTAACTTTTTAAAAAAATTTATATATGACAGTGGAATGCATTATAATTCTTATTACACATATGAAGCACAACTTTTCATATCTCTGGTTGTATACAAAATATAGTCACACCAATTCATCTCTTCATACTTGTATTTTGGATAATAATGATCATCACATTCCACCATCATTTCTAATCTCATTCCCCCTCCCTTCCCCTCCAACCCCTCTGCCCTATCTAGAGTTTGTCTATTTCTCCCATGCTCCCTCTCCCTATCCTACTATGAATCAGCCTCTTTATATCAAAGAAAACATTCGGCATTTGGTTTTTTGGGATTTGCTAACTTCACTTAGCAATATCTTCTAAAACGCCATCCATTTACCTGCAAATTCCATGATTTTATTCTATTTTACTGCTGAGTAATATTCCATTGTGTATATTCACCACATTTTATTTAATCCATTCATCCATTGAAGGGATTCAAGGTTGGCTCCACAGTTCAGCTATTGTGAATTGTGCCGCTGTAAACATTGATGTGGCTGTGTCCCTGTAATAGGCTGTTTTGAAGTCCTTTGGATATAAACTGAGGAGAGGGATAGCTAGGTCAAATGGTGGTTCCATTTCCAATTTTCCAAGAAATCTCCATACTTCTTTCCATATTGGATGCAACAATTTGCAGTCCCACCAGCAATGTATGAGTGTACCTTTTTCCCCACATCCTTGCCAACACTTATTTTTGTTTGCCTTCATAATAGCTGCCATTCTGACTGGAGTGAGATGAAATCTTAGGGTGGTTTTGATTTGTATTTCTCTAATTGCTAGTGATGATGAACCTTTTTTCTTATATTTGTTGATTGGTTGTATATTATCTTCTGAGAAGTGTCTTTTCAGGTCCCTGGCCCATTTATTGACTGAGTTATTTGGTTTTTCAATGCTTAGCTTTTTGAGTTCTTTATATACCCTATAGAATAGTGCTCTATCTGATGTGAGGGGTAAAAATTTGCTCCAAGATGTAGGCTCTCTATTCACCTCACAGATTGTTTCTTTTTCTAAGAAATTTTTTAGTTTGAGTCCATCCCATTTATTGATTCTTGACTTTAATTCTTATGCCACAGGGAAGTTGGGGCCTAATCCCACATGATGGAGATTAGGGCCTACTTTTTCTTCTATTAGGCACAGAGTCTCTGGTTTTATTCCTAAGTCCTTGATCCATTTTGAGTTGAGTTTTGTGTATGGTGAGAGATAGGGGTTTAATTTCATTTTGTTGCATATGGATTTCCTGTTTTCCCAGCACCATTTGTTGAAGAGGCTATTTTTTCTCCAATGCATGTTTTTGGCACCTTTGTCTAATATAAGATAACTGCAATTATGTGGGTTAGTCTCTGTATCCTCTATTCTGTTCCATTGGTGTACCAGTCTGTTTTGGTGCCAATACCATCCTGTTTTTGTTACTAAAGCTCTGTAGCATAGTTTAAGGTCGTATAGTGATGCCACCTACTTCACTCTTCCTGCTAAGAATTGCTTTAGTTATTCTGAGTCTCTTATTTTTCCAAATGAATTTCATAATTGCTTTTTTCTATTTCTATGAGGAATGTCATTGGAATTTTGATCAGAATTGCATTAAATCTGTATAGTGCTTTTGGTAGTATGATCATTTTGATAATATTTATTCTGCCTATCCAAGAGTAAGGTAGATCTTTCCATCTTCTAAGGTCTTCTTTGATTTTTTTCTTTAGAGCTTTGTAAATTTCATTATATAGATCTTTCACTTCTCTCACTGATTCCCAAGTATTTTATTTTATTTTATTTTATTTTATTTTTTGAGGCTATTGTAAATGAGGTAATTTTCCTCATTTCCCTTTCTGAGGATTTATTATTGATATACAAAAATGCCTTTGATTTATGGGTGTTGATTTTATATCCTGCTACTTTGCTGAATTCATTTACTAGTTCTAGAAGTTTTCTGGTGGAAATTTTAGGGTCTTCTAGGTATAGAATCATATCATCAGCAAATAGTGTCCGTTTGAGTTCTTCTTTTCCTATGTGTATCCCTTTAATTTCTTTCGTCTAATTGCTCTGGCCAGTGTTTCAAGAATTATGTTAAGTAGAAGTGGTGAAAGAGGGCATCCTTGTCTTGTTCCAGTTTTTAGAGGGAATGCCTTCAATTTTTCTCCATTTAGAATGATGTTGGCCTGGGGCTTAGCATAGATAGATTTTATGATGTTGAGATATGTTCCTGCTATCCCTAATTTTTCTAGTGTTTTGAATATGAAGGGGCGCTGTATTTTGTCAAATGCTTTTTCTGCATCTATTGAGATGATCATAGGATTATTATCTTTAAGTCTATCAATGTGATGAATTACATTTATTGATTTCCTTATGTTGAATCAACCTCGAATCCCTGGGATGAATCCCACTTGATCATGGTGCATGATCTTTTTGATATGTTTTTGTATTCAATTTTCCAGAATTTTATTGGGAATTTTTGCATCTATGTTCATTAGAAATATTGGTTTGAAGTTTTCTTTTTTTGATGTGTCTTTGCCTGGTTTTAGAATCAGGGTGATACTGGCCTCATAGGATGAGTTTGGAAGTGCTACCTCTTTTTCTATTTCCTGAAATAAATTGAAGAATATTGGTATTAGTTCTTCTCTAAAGGTCTTATAGAATTTGGCTGTGTATCCATCCGGACCTGGGCTTTTCTTGGTTGGTAGACTTTTGTGGCATCTGCTATTTAATCACTTGAAATTGATCAGTTTAAATTCTGTATATCATCCTGATTCAATTTGGGCAAATTATATGACTCTAGAAATTTGTCAATGCCTTTGATGTTTTCTGTTTTACTGGAGTACAAGTTTTCAAAATAATTTCTAATTATCTTCTATATTTTTTATTATCTGTTTTGATATTTTCTTTTTCATCATATATGTTAGTGATTTGAGTTTTCCATCTCCTTCTCTTCGTTAGCATGGCTAAGGGCCTCTCAATTTTATTTATTTTTTCAAAGAACTAACATTTTGTTCTGTCAATTTTTCAATTGTTTCTTTTGTTTCAATTTCATTGGTTTCAACTGATTTTAATTATTTCCTGTCTTCTGCTGCTTTTGGTGTTGATTTGTTCTTCTTTTTCTAGGGCTTTGAGATTTAATGTTAAGTCACTTATTTGTTGACTTTTTCTTCTTTTAAGGAATGAACTCCTTGCAATGAACTTTCCTCTTACAACTGTTTTCATAGTGTCTTAGAGATTTCAATATGTTGTGTCTGTGTTCTCATTTGCCTCTAAAAATTTTTAAATCTCCTCTTTGATGTCTTCTGCAACCCATTGTTCATTCAGTAGCATATTATTTAGTCTTCAAGTGTTGGAGTGGATTTTATTTCTTATTTTATCATTGATTTCTAATTTCATTCCATTATGATCTGATAGAATGCAGGGTAGTAGTATCTCTACATTTTTATATTTGCTAAAATTTGTTTTGTGACGGTCTATTTTAGAGAAGGATACATGTGCTCCTGAGAAGACAGTGTATTCTCTCATTGCAGGATGAAATATTCTATATATGTCAGTTAAGTCTAAGTTATTAATTGTATTATTGAGTTCTATTGTTTCTTTGTTCAGTGTTTGCTTGCTTTCAAGCAAGTGATTTCTATCTAGTGATGGAAGAGGTGTGTTAAAGTCACCCAAAGTTATTGTGTTATGGTCTATTTGACTCTTGAACTTGAGAAGAGTTTGTTTGATGAACATAGATGCTCTATTGTTTGAGGTGTATATATTTATAATTGTTAAGTGTTGTTGGTGTATGGTTCCCCTGAGCAGTATGTAGTGTTCTTCTTTATGTTTTTTGATTGACTTTAGTTTGAAGTCTACTCTATTTGATATGAGGATGGAAACCCCTGCTTGCTTCTGCAGTCCATGTGAGTGGTATGGTTTTTTCCAACCCTTCACCTTCAGTCTGTGGATGTCTTTTCCTATGAGATGAGTCTCTTGGAGGCAGCATATTGTTGTTGTTGTTGTTTTTAATCCAATCTGATAGTCTATGTCTTTTGATTGCTGAGTGTAAGCCTTTAACATTCAGGGTTATTATTGAGACATAATTTGTATTCCCAGTGATTTTTGTTTATTTTTGGTATTTAATGTGACTTGCCTTCTCTTCTGATTAGATTTTCCTTTAGCGTAACCCCTTCCTCTGATGGGATACAAATTGGTCTCCCCCTAAATGTGATCTTATTCCTCTCTCTTACAGCTTTTAAGATTCTATCCCTATTCTGTATGCTAGGTATTTTAATTATAATGTGCCCTGGTGTAGAACTGTTGTAATTTTGTACATTTGGTGTCCTGTAAGCCTCTTTTATTTGGTTTTCAGATTCATCTTTCATGCTTAGGAAATATTCTGATATTATCTCATTGAAGAGATTGTGCATTCCTTTGGTTTGAAACTCTATGCCTTCCTCTATCTCTGTAACTCTTAGATCTGGTCTTTTGATGCTGTCCCATAATTCTTGGATGTTCGGTTCATGGTTTCTTACCATCTTCACTGTGTGATCAACTTTATTTTCCAAATTGTATACTTTGTCTTCATTATCTGACATTCTTTTTTCCAAGTGATCTAATCTGTTGGTTATGCTTTTCTATTGTTTTTTATTGTATTTATTATATCCTTCATTTCAAAGATCTGTTTTGTTTTTTGTTTTTCAGAGTCTCTCTCTCTTGAAGTAATCTTTTGCTACCTGTATTTGCTCTCTTATCTCATTGCTGAAATTTTTGCCTCTATTTGCTCATTTAGGTCATTCTTTAATTCACAGATCAGTTTTAATTATGAACCTTCTGAACTCCTTCTCTGACATTTCATCAACTTCGCTGTCCATGGGTTCTGTTATTATAGTGTCCTGGTTTGTTTGGGGCACTTTCCTCACTTGTTTTTTCATGGTGTCTATGTGTCTTCCTTTCTTGCAGTGTGGATCTGAGATATTAGTTTCTTCCCTATATTCTTGCAGTACCCATGCAGATTGTCTGTACCTCACCTTGATGTTGAGCTTCCAGACCCTGCTGGTGTCTCTCAATGTATACTGCATCCTGGACCTGGGTCCTGTGCAAGTCGGCATGGGTGGATCTGGGCCTCTGGGCTTAACCTCAGCTAGAGTCTGCTGTTTGGAAAGGGCGGTCCTGAGCCAGAAGCTAGACTCTGACCTGGGTCTGTCCTGCAGGGGGAGGGGTGGAGCCTGGGTCCCACACAAGATGGATCTGGGCCAAGGGGCTTGACCTCCTGCCCTGATTTCCTTATTTTGCAGACATTTTCTTAAAATATCAAAAGTAACCCTGGAATTTCAAATAAAACAACTGAAATATTTTCTATCTAGTATTTGAGCTTTCAATCTAAATTTGAATATTGACAACTTTTAATGTGAGCTTTGAAAACTTCTGGAGTTTAAAGACACTTGTTAATAAATATAACCATTGAGACAAATGGTTATATTTATTAAAAAAGTAATAAGTTTGCTAGTATGAAATGATATGCTTTAACTCTGGGAAGTAATATTTTACAAATCTTCTTGGGTGTCATGTATATTAGATACATCACTGTTAACGCAATAATGAATGGTTATGTATTAGGTGCTTGCTTATTGAGATCAGCATCAAAAACTTGTTTTACAAGGATATCATAACACTTTTATTCATTTTGTGTGTTACCAATATTTTTTCACTCAAAATTATGACTGTGTGATTCATCCATGTAGTTGTATAAGAAGTACATTTTCTTCAGTCTTCTCAATCTGGTGTTATTTTTCACAACCATACTCCTGTCAACATTTAAGTGAAGACTTCTCAACTCTTTAGGCGATTATACTCCCTTTGTGGTCTCACAGCATTTTGTATATATGTAGTTAAAAAAAGAGATAGGCTGGCTTCAGTGTAATAAGTGCTCTTGTTTAAAGCTAGACAGCTAGGGAATGGTACTCGTAGCCTAGGGCCTAATACATCTCATTTATTATATTAGGGTTCTCCAGAGAAAATAGGATGAAGATTATACAGAGAAAGAAAGATACAGAACAGCTAATATTGTAGTTTCAGCCCAAATGTCAGCACACTCAAAACGAGGAAAAGTGATGTTTCAGTTCAAAGCAGACACCAGCTTAAGAAGTCAGACAGGTAAGTCCCTTCTTATTCAGCCTTTTTGTTCTAGTCTGACTTTTCACTTAATGGATAAGACTCAATCAAATTAAAGAAGGCAATGTGTTTTACTCAGTCTGCTGATTCAAATGCTAAACTCATTCAAAACACCCTCACAGAAATATCCAGATAATGTTTGACCAGACACCTGAGTACCCATGGCCCAAAGATACATTAAATTTGCCATCATTTATTCATGTCTTTTGAATGAATTGGTCTTTGCCATCAGGATCTCAGGAGGGAAACAGACATGTAAAGATAATATTTATAAAGCAGAATAAAAGGGCTAATGAGGCCAAATGTTTTCTCTAATAAGTGGATTCTGATCTATAAAGGGGGTGGATGAGCATGGGAGGAATGGAGGAACTTTGCATAGGGTGAAGGGGAAGGAGGGGAAGGGAGGGAGCATGGGGGTAGGAAAGATGGTGGAATGAGATGGACATCATTACCCTAGGTACATGTATGAAGACATGAATGATGTGACTCTACTTTGTGTACAACCAGAGAAATGAAAATTTGTGCTCCATTGTGTACTATGAACTGAAATGCACTCTGCTGTCATGTATAACAAATTAGAACAAATAATTTTTTTTTAAAAAAAGGGCTAGTGAGGGATACAGTAGACTACATACTCCCCTTATCCATGGTTTTGCTTTCCTTGGCTTCAGTTATCCATGATCAACTATATCTGAAAATATTAAGTGGAAAATTTCAGAAATTAACAAGTTACAAGTTTTAAACAACTTTTACTGGAGTGTGTTGTTATAATTGTTCTATTTTATTATTAGTTATTGTCACTAATCTCTTACTGTCCCTGACTTATAAAGTAAGCTTTATTATGAGTGTGGAGATATATATATATATATATATATATATATATATATATATAGTCAAGGTTTCAGGCATTCACTGAAAGTCTTGGAATGTATCCCTTGCAGATAATGGGGATTATTATACATACAATTCAAGTTTCACATCATCTAAGAATTAACTTCCTAAAATTGTTTAAGTAAGAAAAGATTTGAATAATCAGGGCAGGATCTTTAGGGGATGCAGTCTTAGCATAGAAAGCTCTTGCCTGTTTTAGATTCTAATCACATTTGGAAAGCAAAGTCTTTAGCTAAAGAAGATTCCTGAGACTGGTGCTCAGACAATGAAATGCACAGCATGCTCCCCAGCCTGAAGGAAATTAAAAAACATTTTCCAGTTCTGGAATACCCACTGTTTTTATCCTCAGGGATCAATTTTGGTTCCTAATTAGTTACCATGGAGACCCATCTAAGTATTATATTTTTTTCTTAGTGATACTCAAGAAAATACAGATACCTATTCAGAGAATATCCTAATATATGGCTTTACACCAAAATAGATGATTACGTTCTTTATAGAAAACAAAAAGCAATAGCGTTTGTTAAAGAATGTGGAGGCCAATCGGTTCCAAAAATACAAATCTTGATAAAAAATTATAATCACTATTTACATAGTATTTCACTTTTCTGATTTCTAAGTGAAATGTTTCTTTTTAGAAAAATAGGAAAATGCATGAAAACCCCCAAAAGAAACTTAAAATCACACAGCCATTTATTTCCTTTTATGGTTAGAAAGAATATAAAGTAAAACATACAAGCCTTTTCCTCTCCACTTTTAATCTTACTACCCACATCACAATTTCCTTTAACAATTTGGTCCTCATTGGTCCTGGCAATTTCTCAACTATCGTTATTTATTTTGAGATGGCATTTTGCTGTTGCCCAGGCTGGCCTCAAAATCCCAAACTCAAGGGAGCCTCCTGCCTTAGCCTCCCAAATGCTGGGATTACAGGTATATGCCATGCATCAGCCCACTTATTCATTTATTGATACAGCAAATATTTACTGAGTGATCACTTTGGGCCAAGCACTGTTCTAGACATGGGAATTTCACTGGTCAATGAAACCAATGAGATCCCTAGTCTCATGGATGTTATACTCCAGTGAGAGAAAATGGAAAATAAACTAGTAGACAATTAAAAAAACAGAAAAATACTAGCTAGTTATAAATGTTGTACAGAAAATAAGGCAGTTATATTGTGCCTGAGACCAAGCTGTGAAGTTCTATTAGCCCGGTGAAGACTGGAAGAAGATATCATAGGTACAGAGCTGGGGATGTAGTTCAATGGTAGAGCACTTGCCTAGTATGTGCAAGGCCCTGGGTTCAACCCCCTACCCCAACTCCCACCCACACAAATGCAGGTACAGGAATCAATAGAATAAAGGCACTGAAGCAGATACAGAGAGAAGGCCAGTGGAGTTGTACAGATGGTGGAAATGGCAAGAGAGTGAGAGAGCTATAAGGCTTAGGGGGTGGTAAGTGTGGGAGAAACCATGAAGAGTTTTGAAAAGGAGAATGTTGAAAAACTCTGGCTTGTAACTGTAAGAGGCTACTGAAGAGTTAACAGAGGAGTGATATGTTCTCCCTTACAGTTTAAAATACAATGTAAATTTTGGTTTCACTGAGGAAAAGAGATTTAGAGCAGAGACTCCCAATATGTGGTCCCTAGATATCCCAAGGAGTCCAAGGAGAGAATTCAGGGAGTTTATATCCTTGAATGGGAGAAAATTACCTGGTCCAGGCCCTCAGAGAAGGGAAAAATCCCAACATTATTCTATTGTGGCAACCCTACAATTTCTCTTCGCAAATATCAAAATGATCGGTTCCAAGAGGGCAACTGTCATAGAATTCCCACCTTTTGGTAGTGAGGCTCTTCCTTTTTCTATTTTTTCCTTTAAGATCATGTTTAAATCTAAATTCTATTGGAAGCCTACTAATATAAAGAGGTTATTCAAAGAAAAACCTAGTCTTATGAAAGGTAACTAGATTGAGAATGACTCTAGGGACAGGGTAGAAGAGTCAGTCTCTACAGCCTGAACCCAGCCAGTCCACATCCTACACGACCCTACCTCAGATTTTGGCTGTATGTTGCCAACTACAAGAGGGAAGAAGATAGGTGGGGCGAAGAACAGGTCTAATAAGCATATCTGGAGAGAAAGAAAAAGCAAATGCTTCTTGAAACTGCTTACCAATACTTCCCAAATATGAGTATTTGTTAGAATTACAAATTGCTGTGCTCTACCCTAGAAATACTGGTTCACTATTTCTAAAGGCAAGGCCCATAAATTACTGCTGGTGATTACAGAGATCAGCCAACTTAGAAAACACTATAAATATTTGTTGGGAAAAACTTAGACAACCCATGGAGCATCATTCTCACCAAATCCAGAATGAGAAAGCAGAATGTGATGCCCTGATCTGACATGTGGTTTTGGCTCAAATAATTGTGGTTATCTTCACTGGCAGATTATTAAAATGGTGACTAGCATATTAATACACTAAACAATTTATATTCAATAACACTGCTGAAATTACTGAGAAAGAGAGTGACTTAATTTATCTTCCATTGTACCCTTCAAGATATAAAATTATTTCTTTTCACAGTTCCAGAACAAATGGACTCTTGAGTGTGGCTGAGGACCATACAATTTATTAAATGATACTTAGAAGCCATCATAAAAGTGATTAATATATGTGCACTAAAAGTTCTGGGCACATTAATTTTTATCTAATCTATTGTTTCTACATTCAGAGGTCTAATGTGTGTGTGTGTGTGTGTGTGTGTGTGCAAATGAACTTTTTGTAAAAGGAAGATTTGGTTTTTTAATAGAATCACAAATATGAAAGAATTATATAACTCATGACCTTAAAATGCTACCTATACCCTGCTAGTTACAAATTCATATCTCTAGCCTTGACCTCTCCTCTGAGCATCAGATTCTTATAGCCTATTTACTTGACACCTACACTTACTTTAATATGCAAATAAAACTAAAAACTGAACTTTTGACCTTCTTGCATCCCTTATTCTTTCCTATCCCAGTTAATGTCAACTCCTTTCTTTTCTACTTGCTCAGTCAGCCTTGATTCTTGTCTTTCCCACTCCACATACAAATCCATCAACCAATTCTTTTTACTTCTTAAAAATATATCAAAAGCTGGGAGTGGGGGTGCATGCCTATAATCCCAACTACTTGGGAGTCTGAAATAGAAGGATTGCAAGTTTGAGGCCAGCAAAGACCTCAAAATAAAAAAGCTGTGGCCAATCCAGTAGAGCAAGGGCATCAAGAGGGATGGAAGAGAGGAACATGGGGAAGTACTGGGGACAAAAATCTATCAAATTATGCTATGTCCATGCACAATATACCACAATGAATCCCACTTATATATACCTTTATAATGATAATACACTAACTAAAATAAAAATAATAACAAAAGGGAGCTCAGAGTAGAGCAAGTAGGTCAGGGAAAATAAAAGGAAGGTACTAAAGAAGGAGCTTGAGCAAATTGTGTGCACATTCTAATATGGCATAACGAATCCTACTATTCTGTATAATTATAATGCACAAATACTTTAAAAAAATAATTACCTCTAAAAAAAGAGCTGTGAATGTAGCTCAGTGATGCAATGACCCAGGGTTCAACCCCTAGTACGTGTGTGTGCATCAAAACTCAATCCACTTCTCAAAACCTTCACTGTAACCACCCCATATCACCTGTATCTCTCCCCTGAATGACTGCAGATTTCTAAACTGGTCCCCTTTACTTAGACTTGCCCCTTTTCCATCTACTTTTAACACAACAACTGAAGGATTCTTGTTTAGTTTTTATTGTGGAAATTTTCAGATTAAAAGAAAGAATAGTGTGATAAAATCCCTGTACCTACTCATCATTCAGCTTCAACAGTTATTGATAAATGGTCATTTTCTGTTTGGCCTATATCCCCATTCCCTTTCTTCCCACCCTGACGCAGAGCAAACTGGAAAACACTCAATGGCTGACTGTCTTAACTCATTCAAAATGAAATCCAAAACCCTTCAGTGAGATGCAAATGCTCCATCTTGCTTAATCACTCCCAGAACATTACCTACTGGTTTCTCAAACTTATTAGGACCTCAGGACCTGTGCACTTGTTTCCCTGGAATGCACACTCCTGTACCCTCTAGATATTTTCCTGACATCCATGTTCCCTCTCTTCCCACAGGTCTTTACCTGCAGTTTCCTAAAACTTGATTTTACTGACTGCCTACACACGGGCAAGTTCAAATATTCCTCTGCCCTTTGAGTCTTGCATAAATTGTCTGTTGAGTCATGGTTTAAAAGTCTGTACTCTTCCAACTCCTTGGCTACTTATCCCTCTGTACACATGTGAATTTTCATACGAATTGCTACCTAATCAGATGCAACTATCCTTTGAACTCTAGAACATCCTCTGGACTGAGTCATATGTTTCCCATTGCATCTAGGCCAACTGGCTACCAACATATTTATTACAACGTAAGAATACCTTTCAATGCTACCTGAGGTCAAAACACTCACTTGTATACCAGGGTAAGGACTTTGAAGAGTTCAATATTCTTTATTATTAAAATTTACTTTAGGGGCTGGGTCTGTGGCTCAGTGGTAGAGCGCTCTCCTGGCACATGCGAGGCTGGGTTCGATCCTCAACACCACATAAAAATAAATAAATAAAATAAAGATATTATGTCCAACTATAACTAAATATATATATTTAGTTATAGTTGGACATAATATCTTTATTTTGGACCTCCTGCGTGTTAGACAAGTGCTTCTACCACTCAGCAGCATCCCCAGCCACCGCCTACACTCATCGTATTCTCCAAGGCCCATCTCTTGACAGCGGCCCTTCCTACACATGACCTAAGCCCACCTTTGGGCAACCTGAATGCTTTCCTAAGGATTTGTAGTCAAGCAGTTCCCTCAACTAGGTAGCTTAGGCTGGTGCACCTGTGGTTCAAAATATCATGAATGCCACTCCCAAACAGGAGTCTTGGTATTCTTAACCCATAACTTGTAAAAAATTCTTGTGATCAAGTATGATCTTTTTTTTTTTTTTTCAAGTATGATCTTTAAAAAAACCATGAATTAGGGGCTGGGGTTGTAGCTCAGTGATAGAGTACTTGCCTCGCATGTGTGAGGCACTGGGTTCAATTCTCAGCACTGCATATAAACAAGTAAACAAAGGTCCATCAATAACTAATAAAATATTTTAAAAAAACATGAATCACCACATTTTCAATAATGAGTTAACATTTTTTGGAGGATGGGAAGAAGCAAGCACAGTGGTAAATTATTTACATGCATTGTGTCATTAAATTTTTAACAGAATTTTATCAATAAATCAGGCACCTTCAGCCCTTTCTAAGGAAGTATTTAAGTTAATAAGAGCTTTGACTTCTGAAATACTGACAATGGTCTTAGCAAAAAAAACAAAAACAAAACAAAAAACACAAAAAACTCATTAATTTGCTTAATCTGTATGTGAGAGGGTTTCAACAGTCATATAACAAGTAGTATTGTGGTACTATTGATTTGAGTACAGAGGAGAGAATACTTAACTATTTAAACAGGTACACCTAAAGAAATGGATAATACTGAACACTTCCTTTGGGTTAGTCAGCCAGACTAAATGCTTTATATATTTAATCAATCACATTTAATACTCACTACTGCTTTGTAGAGATATGACTGTGTTTTAAAATGAGGAAGCTAAGACACACATTCATTAAATAACTTTTCCATGGGGCTGGGGATGTGGCTCAGGCAGTAGCGCGCTCGCCTGGCATGCGTGCGGCCCGGGTTCGATCCTCAGCACCACATACAAACAAAGATGTTGTGTCTGCCAAGAACTGAAAAATAAATAAATAAATAAATAAATAAATAAATAACTGACTTACTTTTCCATAATCACACAGCTAGTAAGCAATGGAGATGGGACCTGAACTCCATCTGATTTCTGTCAGTGCACTGATGTTCAACTGCCACAAATACTGACTCAACAGCAACCTGACTGGAGTATTCCAACCTTATATATTTGCTTGCTTGCTTATTGATTGATTGATTGATTGATTTTTGCCATACTGTGAATTGAATCCAGGGGCACTCTACAACTGAGCTACATCCCCAACCCTTTTTATTTTTATTTTGTGACAGGGTCTTGCTAAGTTGCTGAGACTGGTCTCAAACTTGTGATGCTACAACCTCAGCCTCCCAAGTAGCTGGGATTACAGGCATGTGCCACCATGCCCAGCACATTATCCATTTTAATTAATAATTTGGATGAAGATGTAGATGGCATGCTGATTAAAATGAAGCATGATCCAAACCAAGGAACGTGTTAAGGGACAGAGTCTGGATTCAAAAATTATTTCTGGAGCTGGAGTTGTAGCTCAACGGTAGAGTGCTTGCCTACCATGTGTGAAGTACTGGGTTTGATCCTAAGCACCACATAAAAATAAATAAAATAAAGGTACAAAAATGCAATGACATTTAAAAAATTTATTTCTGATTTGTTTGGTGCCAGAACAGATAAGAACTACAATTTGCAATTTAGCACAGGGCTTCTCAGCCTCAATATTATTAACATTTTGAGTGGCATAATTATTTTTTGCAAGGAGCTGTCCAGTGGATCCCTGACCTCTGACCACTAGATGCTAGTAACAGCCCCCAGTTGTGAAAACTAAATAAAAAGTCTCCAGACATTGCCAGATGTCACCTGGGAGGTAAAATTGCTTCTAGTTGAGGACAACTGAACTCGTCTTCTTCCACATATTGTTTTTATTTAATTCCCATAATTGTGGTAAGAGGTGGACAGAGTTGAAGTTGAAACCAAAGTTATCTGATTCCAAGTGGCATGCTCTTATCTAGATGAAATTAACTTGAGATGAATCTAAATTCCTGCACTTAGAGCCAAAAAAAAAAAAAAAAAAACCCACAGTGAAAACCCATGAAAAAATTATGCAAGCACATGTGGCAGAAAGCACTTAGGTCTTTATATGAGTATGGGACAAAAAACAGTATTTATTTTGGTCTTATGCTTTTTCATATTCTGCTGTGAACACTAGCTCAACCTTCACAAGCCGCCCCATGATACAGCATTAGTATCCCTCTTTTAGAGTTGAGGGATGTGAAGTTTGAAGATAAAGTAGCATAACACGGTAATAGAGGTAAAGTAACAGTGCTATAACTTGAATTCAAGTCAGTACTTTTAACTCTTAAATAATACTATACTTCTCACAAAACAGAAATAAATCATCACTGTTCTGTGGCTGTGAAAAAAATACTAGGACATATAAAGAGAGGTTAGAGTCCTTTTCTGAGTTGATGGTTAGGGCATACAGAACACACAGATGAAATTGCACAGGCTCTTACCAACATGATCAGATTGGTTTGGAATTGCAGTCCACAGCTCATAAAAGGCTAAAGTCTTCCAGAAGAGTTCTGCAGATTCCATTATCTCCTGGACTGTGTTGTGCACAATCTGTTTTGTCTTTTCCACTGAATCAGCTCAAATGAGAAACTGAGTACTTTTTTTTTTTTTTTGAGTACCTTTTGTTGGTTCACAAAACTTACAGCCTAGCTGGGAGAGGTAGTGTGTGCTTGAATCCCAGCTATTCAGTAGTCCAAAGCAGGAGGATCAAATGTTTGAAGCCAGCCGGAGCAACCTAGCAAGACCATGTCTCAAGATAAAATAAAAAGGGTTTGCAATGTGGCTCGGTACAATATTTGCCCACCATGTGTGAGGCCTTGGATTGAATCCCTAGTACGGTTAATACACACACACATACATATACCCACACACACAACTGTGCAACTTGACCCAAGCCTTCCAGGATATAGCAAACTTGACAAAAGCCTGTAACAGAATAAATATGGCAGCAGATTATCAAATCCCATATTAGGTGATCTGTACTAAAACCTCTTCAAGCAGGAAGACATCAGGAGCTTTCCTTGGGTATGCTTCTTTTCCCTGCTCTAGGCCCCCTCCCCTCCCTTTTTATATTACAAATTATCCTTCTATGATGGGAAACAATCAGCTGTTCCCAACATTTAAAAGAGTTTATTTTTCCAATGAAAAGTCTTTGTTGCATTTGGAATGACAACTCTGTTCTTCCATAGTGGCTGCACCAGTGTTTTCAATAAAGAGCAATTTTGCCCCCCAGGGCACATTAGTAGAAAATTTTGGTTGTCACAGTGCGGGAGGAGTGGAGTGGTACTCCTGGCTCCTAGTGCTTAAAAACCAGGATGCCCCCTACAGGAATTATTTAATTAAAATGACAATAAGTTTAAAGGTTAAGGAACTCTGAACCATTGATAAATAGAATTTTCTCCAGTGGAAATACAAAACTGATTAATAGAAGATCTTGAAATTGTACAAAAGGAGGAATGGCTGAAGAGAATTGCCTTCGAAAATTTGGACAGTCAAGGGACAAACCAGACCACACGATAGAGTAGTAATTACAGAGTAGTAAATTTCATTTGGATTTGCAAGACTACCCTAACAAGGCAGTCTGAAAATGAAATGGGCTTCTCTACTCTCTCTATTCTGTGGGAACCAACTAGGTGATCCTTTGTTGAGGGCATTATGGAGAGTTAAGTAGAACCATATGAAATTTCTTTCTTTCTTTCTTTCTTTCTTTCTTTCTTTCTTTCTTTCTTTCTTTCTTTCTTTCTTTCCTTTTGACTAACAAACAGTTACTTGTCTATAATTTTATAGGAGTCAAACTATGTTATGTTGTTGGGTATTCAACAAGCTGCAGTGACAGCTAAGGGATTCAACTCAAAACTTGTCAGGATTCTCAGTATTTAACAAGCTACACAAGGTTCCATAGTGTGATAGTAGGAGCAAATGTGACTCCATTTTGTTTTTCATCCTGTAAAACAACCATGCCAAGTAGAAGAGTCATGACTGGAGCAAGATGTTCTTTTCCTTTTGCTATAGAAACCTTTAAGTACACGGAACTACCTAATGGGGTATTGTTTCTGTAACTAGGGTAACGGGGCTCTGTTTCTGTAACTGGGGTGACTGGGCTAACTGTGATTGGTTAGGCTTCCCTCCACTTGACTGCACTGTCCTGCTTCTGTAACCTGGCTTGCTTGCATTGGCTAGACCCCCCCCCCAACATCCCTTTTGCAGTTTTCAGGCTTTTAAGGAGCGCCCTTGCAATTGTTTGGGGCTGATCAGGGGAACAGCTTTATGTTCTGGTCAGCCACCACCGGTGTGCTTCAATAAAGGTTTGATTCGATTATACGTGAGTGGTCTGGAAGTCAGTTTATGAAACCCTGGGACAAAGCTTTAACTATAACATCTGGGGGCTCGTCTGGGATCCGTTTCTTCCCTACCCTCACGCCAAATTTGCCTCCAACAACAGGCCTTTGGACCTCGGCCTGGAGTAGAGGGTAGCTCCTGAGAGACGTTCCTCAGCCTCACTCCGAGGACGACTCCAATCCGTCCTAGGACGCTCTGAAAAGCCTCCTGCCGCCTGTCAGTTCTGGGGAGTCGACTCTTCTCTGGGGGAAAAGGTCAGATTGGACTTAGTCGCTTACACCTTCCCCAGGACAGGACAAGACGTTGTCACTGTCTCCCTGGAGGTCTCCCTGTGAGACCTCATCTGTCTGTATCTGGGGCCCACTGGAGGCCTCCCTGGGAGGCCTCATCTGTTTGGGGGCAGGACGAGACGTGGTCTCTGCCCCATTAGAGGTCTCCCTGTGCGATCTCTGCAATTGTTGCTTGTCCAGTGTCTGTTCTGCTGTTTGTCATTTCTCCAGTGTCTTCTGCTGTTGGTCATCTGTCCAGTGTCAGTTCGCAGGCCGTTTGTTCTGTTTGTGGGGTCTCTGCCCCAATAGAGGTCTCCCTGCGTGATCTCAGCGATTGTTGTTTGTCCTGTGTCTGTTCTGCTGTTTGTCGTTTCTCCAGCATCTTCTTGCTGTTTGTCATTTGTCCTGTGTCTGTTCGCCGGCCATTTGTCTTGTGTTTATCTGAGTGTTGTTCCTGGGGCCTTTTCTTGTTCTCATAACCACTCTTCTTTCATCAGGACTCCTTCATTCCACCGACATCAGAGACAAGGAAACTCATCAGAGATCTCCACCTGTACCCTTTTAACTTGTTTTCTTAACAATTTTCAGGACTTTGTCTGTTGGTTGGTTTTTGTTTGTTCTCTTTGTGTTCTGTGTTAATTTCTACCTCAGTTTGTTTCTAATGAAAAAAAAATGGTTAAAATGGTTTTAACTGTGCTCACTACAGCTTGCATTAAAATGTAAAGTGCTGCCAACAGGACTAAAAAAATTGTCAAATGTAAAAGCTAAAGGTAAAAAGAAAAAGACATTCTAGAGATTGCATTCATTTAAGAGCTGGGCCAGATGGCCAGCTGGGTAAATCATGTCAGTTCCTATAGAAGACAGATTAAAACTAAAGTGTTTTATAAAATTATTATTCCTAAAGTGTATAACAAAAAGCATAATTTTGTCTAGGAAATTTGACTTTTCTCTCTCAGTATTTACAAGCATGAATAATTCCCAACTATTAAAAAATGGTCTAAAGATTTTTCAATGTCAGTCTAAAAGTTGGTGGCCGCTATCCAAGAAACCAGAAAAACCAGTTTAGAATGGGACCCCAACCTGGGGGACTCTCCCAAGGAGACCAATGAAGCTGCATCTTTGGGAAGTTCCTCCAGGGAAAAATAAACCCCCTTCATTTGTCTATGTTCCCTCAACTCTTTTCAGCTTTCATGAACAAGACCACCTCAGGAAAAAGGTCAGAAAACTTTTAAAATTCTATATTTGTTAAACTCATAATTTTGATCCAATATGCCTAGGTTAATATGTTTTTCTGATTACACTCTGCTTTATTCTGAGGCCAATTTACAAGGATTAACTCTCAATCTAATAGGTTTTTAAAAAATAAGCTACAAGACTTTTGTTTGTCTGTTTGCTTTGTGTGGGTGCACCGGTGTACTGTCTGTCTATATGTGTTGCCATGTCTACATATATTTGGTACAAAAAATTGACATATGAGCTTATAAATTAAAATTTTAAAAAAATGGATCCAAATACTTTGGGTTAATATGATCTAAAAGGCTTAATTTAAATTAAAAAAATAGGTAAAAGTACAAATGTCTTTAAAGTTACTAGTGCACAGTTTTGTTTCTAGATGGTTAAACAGCTGTTAAAATGTTAATGTCTATAAAGTGTCTGATATCCATTGTCTCTAGGATTTTTATTCAATAACAACAACAACAAAAAATTACTAATACTATTCAATGCACTTGTCGGATACCTCGTTTTTTTTAAAAAAAAGATACATAAATTTCATCTAAACGTATATAAAATTAATCATGGATGTGTTTGTTAGAGACATCTAATTGGTTTACAAAGTTAAAATGCTGACTGTTAAATATAATATCAAGTACTCTTAACTCCTTAAATTCCATAAGGTAAAATACTTAAACAATGTTGGTGTTTTTATAAATTGGTAAACTAAAAAGAGAAATTTGAAATTATTTTGTGTTATTATAAAAACAAGGTTACTCTAAATTACAAAGTCCCAACAGTATAATTCTACATACAAGGAGTTAAGAGGTTTCAACTGTATTTCAATTAAAGTACTGTAAATAACAAATATTTCATATTATTAAAAGGAATTAATTTATCTAAATTCAGAAATTTATAAGGGTTATTTCAAGGTTAAAAAAGGATCAATGGGTTAAAAAATATTAAAAAGTTCTAAATATAAAAATGTATTTAATTAAAAAAACGTTGCCAGGTAAAAAGTCTTTATGTGATAAAGTACAATTATAATACATTTAAGTAAAAAACAAAAGGGTCTAATTAAGTAATAAAAAGGTGTATAAATAAAAGACAAATATTAAAATATTTATATGTAACTAAGTTGGTTATATATGTAACACAAATAGTTAAAACTATTCAAGGTTGTTCCCTAGGGACAAATAATAATGTACTGATATATTTATATGTAAAAATGACAAAAACTTCTAAAAATATTAATTACATTATGTCTCTTAAGTTTTATCCTCTACAACAACTAATCTTGGAGAAATTAAGGTTTTTACATCTGTGGCTAAACAGCAACTATTATTTTAAAGTATTGTCCTACATTACAAAGTCTAGATTTTCCTTTAAAAACTAACCTTGGTTAATATAAAAACATCAATAACAGTGTGGTACATTACTCTTCTTTACAGATTAAATGTGTCCATATCTTTCAGGTATACAAGTCTTTAAGGTAAAAGGTTTAAAAAAACATTTTATCAAGGTGGTATTCTCCAAACTAAAATTGTCTGTAATGGTAATTTAAACTTACAGAGATAATAGATTTTATTAGAGATTTATTTATATCAATTGATGTTTTGTAACCAAATCTTATGTTACCTTTTACCCTAAATTTAAAAAGTAATGAGAGCCTAATCTATTTAAAAGCTAAATATTATAAAACATTCTGCCACTTTTCCACATTAAAAAAAAATGTTAAGGGCTCTCAGACTTTCCTTAATTAATGTTTCAGATGTATGTCATATTGTGCTACTAACATTCATATAGAGTCAAAAAACAATATATGTAAACTTTATAAAATGATATCTAAAAAGAGAGATAAAGATCAGCTTTAAAACTAAAACACTTTACCTAAGATTTGTAAAAGGCCCTGCCTTACCTGAGATAAGACTCTGCCTCCCACCTTACAGCATGTCAGAATAACTTCAAAGTAGGCCAGATTTCAGTTAATTTAAAGTTATATTTAAAGATTAATTTATTAAAAAGATTACTGTGATCTCAAATAAAAAATACAATGTATAACTCAGCCAAGGTTCAAAATTATATACAAGCTAAATATGTTTTTATTATTGATAATTTCACTTTGTATTTTCATTGTATCTTAAAAAAAAAATGTGACCACTACACTCAGAGAAACCAAGAGACCTTTACTGTGACAATGTCTGATTAACACAGAGAGAGAGAGAGAGAGAGAGAGAGAGAGAGAGAGAGAGAGAGAGAGAGAAATGCAAGAGAGAGAGAGAGAGAAGGAAAAAGAGAGAGGAAAAAAGTGAATGAGAGACAGGGAAAGTGAGAGAAAAAGGAGAGAGCAAGAAAGAAGGACCTGGCAAGAGACAGTTTTTATAGCCAAAATCTAATGGGCTCTCTGGATCTACAAGCTGCCTTGTTGGTGTACAGTGATTGGATCATACAGTATATGCTAAGGTGTCATCTTCTGCCTTGAGGCAGATCTTCAGCATTATGTAAATTAATAAATAAAACAAGGATATTGTGTTATGTAAAAATTAACTGTAAAGTTATAAACATTAAGTTAAAGCCCAGCATTCTTACTTTAAAACTGGTAAAACTGACTTGCTGGATGTTTAAGGCCAAATTTAAATATTAAGGTTAAAATAAAGGGGCCAAAGAAACCAGTATTTGGCTCTCGCCCTCTAAGTCAGCCTGAACCCAGGAGAGGGGAAAAAGCTTTGCAACTCCGGGCCACATAACCTCCCAATAAGGGAGATTAATGAGACCAATGGAGAACAGAAAGCCAATGAGTGTACATGCTGCAAAACAGGAAGGTCATTTAAAAAGGAGACATGCCTGATCCTTCCAAGGGAAGCCATATGGTCAGCAAGACCTTGACCTTGACCCATCATAATGCAGATGACACTAACAGAGCTAAAATGCTGCTCACAAGTTCCCCAAGAATGTCCTCCAAGGAAACTCAGCTGACTCTTACCAATAGATAGGAACAAGGTCAGTTTGACCAGCGTGGTCTTAAACACCTAGCAAAAACAGTTAAAACCAAAGCACAGCCATTCCTGGACACTTAAAAAGAAACAACAGTTATTTTAATGTAACTTAAAATGTACACTAGTGTTACCATCCCCCAAAATAAATAAGTGGAGACAACAACAACAAAAAAATTCTTAGGCAAAAATGCCTGATAACTATCAATAAAAAAAAACAACAAAAAACTGCCAGACATTTTTAGTCAGTTCAAGGCCTACAGATCTTCCTAACTTCCTACACGGGTAGATGGAATCAATGTTTATTAATATAATTATCTAGCCTAAGTAACAAAAGGATCTTTACTGAACACAGTGGTCATGCCAAAAAGGTATTTTTACAAAAATCAGATGAAATTACCTAACTTAACTAAATGTTATGTCTACATTCCTGATAATTCTGACAATATTAAAGATTTATGTTCCCTAAAAAAGTGCCTTATTAGGCTTTCTTAGGCCTTGTTATGGGGACATTTTCTCAGGTCTTCTGCCTCCTGGTAAACAATTATTAATTTCTGTCATTTTCATGATATTCATGAACAGGTTTCAGATGCTACAACTGCTATTTTGTATTAAGCTTACTTCAGCACTCATGTCTTTTTGTTTCTCTCATAGAAGTGCCCATCCCAGGTGAATTTACATCCTGTTCTTCCTGAGCCAGATTTTTACCATGGACTCCTTGACCCACTCAGTTTCTAAAAAGGGACTCCAAACTGCTTGCCCACTGCACATCGCCCCCCTTTCAGCTGGAAGTAGCAACAACGGTCATCGCCCTTTTCCCTTACGGCAGTTGGAGGTCCCTAATATTAGAGGAAAAATTGCGGTCAATATAAATGTTCGCCAATATGTCTAGCTCAGGAAGATGTACCTGGAAAACTACTCCCAAGATCACCCTGGGTGATCTCCCAGAAAGAGACACTTGCTTCCACAACCCAACTTATAAGTGGGACTATTCCCCGTTCCCCCAAAATTGTGCTTCCTGGGTCCCACTTCGAATTCCTTGCCTAAATCTCCAACCTGTCAATAAGTCTGAACTATGTAACCTACTATTTTGGTGGAGTAAAGGAAAAAGAACATCTGGACTTATTAAAAGGCCAGGCCCCACTGATTTATCAACATAGACTGACTGCCCCCATTTTAATTCCCCTCCTAACTGGTTTGGAAGTAGCTGAATCTACTGCTTTAGGAACTGCAGCTCTTATCACAAGCTCTAAAAATTTTAAGTCCCTCAGCCATCAAATAAATATAGATTTAGGAAAACTAGAAAGGTCAATCTCCAAACTAGAGGTTTCACTAGACTCTCTGACAGAAATAGTCTTACAAAACAGATGAGATATAGATGGTCTCTTTCTGAAACAAGGAGGACTTTGTATGGCTCCAGTAGAAACTTGTTTCTCTGCAAACCATTCTGGGATAAATAAAAAACAGTTTGGCGCTTGTGAGAAACAGGTTAAAGAAAAAAAAGATGAAGCACTAGAAACTTCAGGCAATTGGTTCCAAAACCTATTCTCATGGTCCCCTTGGTTGACTACCATCATTTCAGCCACAATTGGGCCCCTAGTCCTTCTCCTGATTGGCATTACTGTAGGACCCTGCCTCTTAAAAACCCTCCTAAACCATATACACAAAAGAATGTAGATGGGGGTCAGACTTATGGTCTTACGAGCCCAGTATAGTCCCTTAGACACAGAAGGATGAAACAAAAACTGAGGCCTAATGATGTGCAAGATTGACATCAAACCTACTAAAACCAGTGGGGAATGTGATAGTAGGAACAAATGTGACTCCATTTTGTTTTATGACTTCATCCTGTAAAACAACCATGCCAAGTAGAAGAGTCATGACTGGAGCAAGATGTTCTTTTCCTTTTGCTATAGAAACCTTTAAGAACACAGAACTACCTAATGGGGTACTGTTTCTGTAACTAGGGTAACGGGGCTCTGTTTCTGTAACTGGGGTGACTGGGCTAACTGTGATTGGTTAGGCTTCCCTCCACTTGACTGCACTGTCCCGCTTCTGTAACTTGGCTTGCTTGCATTGGCTAGACCCCCGAACATCCCTTTAGAGGTTTTCAGGCTTATAAGGAGTGCCCTTGCAATTGTTTGGGGGCTGATCAGGGGAAACAGCTTTATGTTCTGGTCAGCCACCACTGGTGTGCTTCAATAAAGGCTTGATTCGATTACACGTGAGTGGTCTGGAAGTCAGTTTATGAAACCCTGGGACAAAGCTTTAACTATAACAATAGCAACACAATCACTTGAGGGTGGCAACTCAGAATCTTGAGTCTGACTTTCTTTCGAGTCTATTCATATATATTCTTACATAACTTCAGCATCTTGGGGAATTAATTTTTCCCACAGGCACAAGTAAGAAAGCATGGGAGGAGCTACCTCTGTTCAGAGAACAATTATTTTTCTGTGGGAAGAACTTGCTCCTTAGATGTACATTTAGGCCAAGAAACTAAATCTTTTAACCTTTCTTGCATTTTCTCTGGGCTGCTGAGTTTCTACATATTCTTAAGTCTCTTGATATGGTCATATAAAAAACAATCCTGCGGGGGGGGGGGGGGGGTTAGCGCTGGGATTGTGGCTCAGTGGTAGAGCACTTGCCTAGAATGTACAAGGCCCTGGGTTCAATCCTCAGCAATACATTAAAATAAAGATATTGCAATGAGCTACAACTAAAAAATAAGTATTTATAAAAAGAAAGAGACAACCCTCAGCTGACTGAAATAAAATTGATAGTGAGTTTTCAGTTTTGTTCTTACCTAATGACATAATAATTACACAAATAAATTTGTAGGTTGTAATTAAAGTTGTTTTCCTTTTTGTATTAGTCAGCTTTATGTCTCTGTGACCAAAGCACCTGACAAGAACAACTTAAAGGAAGCAAAGTATTTTTTTTTTTGTGTGTGTGTGTTAAAAACTTCAAGTATAGAAGGCAGTTAAAAGAATAGTACAATAACCACCCAATTACCTACTATTTGTACTGTTTTGAAATGTATTTTACATAAATGGTTGTATAAATGCCTATAATTTTTATTTGTTTAGTCATTTGAAAAGAAGTTGCAGACAACATATCCATTTACCCCTTCACCACTTATCTCCAAAAATAAGAAAATAATCCAACATAATCATAGTACCATTATCACATACAAAAAAATTAACAGTAAGTCCTTCATATCATGCAGCATTCCATCAACATACATATTTCTTTAGCAATCTCAAAAAGTCCTCTATAGCTGGTTTTTTTTTTTCAATCTCCTTCCAACTAGGACCCAATCAATTCCATCTTTCACATTTGATTGAGTCACCCGACAGGAGTCTAAGGAGGTTCCTCCAAGAGGGGCAATAGGACATCAACTTGGCCCAGGTTGGGTTCCTGACTCAATGCTGTTGAAAAGAATTTCAAGATGCACTGAAAGCAAACACAAGCAAATATTAATGGACAGCAAAAGGTATACACACCCTAAAGGTGGGGTTCAGGAGCCTTGGAGATGAGTGACTCAGGCAGGGTTGAGCTCTCTGACTAAACATAGGATTTTCCTGGGAAGAAAACTGCAAGTTCCCAAGCAAACTTTTGTGAAAATCAAATCCCATATCAATCATTTGATAGTTGAGGATCAGAATGTTTCTTCCTGGTTAAGCAGTCTAACCATAAATCAGTTGTGGGTACATTGTGTATGTCTTTGAATCTTGGTGACATTTAAATTGGTAGTTTTTGTTCTAGTTCATCTGAATACACTGGAGATTTTGTTCATCTGACCTAAGACACAAGCATGGCTGGTCAGGCTCATAGATCCAGGTCTCCATCTAGTCAGGGTATCTTTTTTTCTCTCTCTGAGAGCTCACCTATTTCATTGTATATCTCTTAAATATCTTTTAATATAGGATATTACTGCAATTCTTCTTTGATGATGAGTATTTTTTGAGACCAGGTAGTTGTATTGTACAATATTCTACCTTATGGGTTTAATATATTGTTTCCTTATGATGTGTTCAGCTTGCTACTTATCATCTGTATACTGTAAACTGTAAATTAGATTTAAAGAACTGGTTCGATTTGGGCTAAGCATTTTTGCCCTTCATATTTTATAGGGGATACCATGTTCTTCATAGAGCATGCCATTAATAGACATACAATATCTGCCTATCTCATTATTTTACAAATGGCAATTTATAATTTTGATAACTTGGTTAAGGTCATTCCCTATATTTCTTAGGAAAATGCTTTGGCATCGTGAAAATACTCTGTTTCCCAACAATCTCTCACCCAAATATTTAGCCTGAATCAATGACCCTTATATATGTCACTATTTCATGCTGCAGGTTATGTGCAGAATACTGACTTATAATTGTATCATGTATTCCCTGTCATTTTATTCCTTTTTCACGTTTTCAGCACTGGCAATCCAACCTGGGCCTTGTGCCTCACATACTAGGCAAGTGCTTCTACCGCTGAGTTTTCCCTCTCAGCCCTTATTACTTTGCAAAAGAGAATTTATTCTCACAACTGAAACTAAACCACATTTCCTTCTAAAGGAGGAAAGTGAATGCTTAACTATTTCCTTTTAATTAAAAAAAGACATTTTTAGTGATTTCAGAAATTCCTGTGTTATGCAGAAATATTCAGAAGTGACTTATGAGAGCTGATCAGTGGAATAATCCATTTGATGTATTGATGATTTTGATGCATTACTGGGTGGTAACTGTAGGCCTGTGGGGCACAGCTGGAAGAAGGGGATCACTGGGGGTGTGCTTTTGAGTATTATATTTTTGTCCCTTTCTTCTTACTCACTAGCTTCTTGGCTGCCATAATCTGAGCAGCTTTATTCTGCCTTGCCCTTCCATGTACTGCCTCACGTGAGACCCAGAGAAATGGAATCAGTCATCTATGGACTGAAATCTCTA
This sequence comes from Ictidomys tridecemlineatus, assembly GCF_052094955.1. Taxonomy (NCBI): domain Eukaryota; kingdom Metazoa; phylum Chordata; class Mammalia; order Rodentia; family Sciuridae; genus Ictidomys; species Ictidomys tridecemlineatus. The sequence goes on from NC_135477.1 coordinate 60,520,230, forward strand.
AGACTATAAGCCCAAAATAAACTTTGCTTCCTCTAAGTTGTTCTTGTCAGGTGCTTTGGTCACAGCGACATAAAGCTGACTAATACAAAGAGGAAAACAACTTTAATTACAACCTACAAATTTATTTCTGTAATTATTATGTCATTAGGTAAGAACGAACTGAAAACTCACTATCTTCAAAAACAAAGAGTTTCAAAAGCCAGCAATTAAGTGGCTAATAAGTCATTATCATAAATTATTATTGCAAACATTATTGTAAGAATCAAATTAGAATATGCTTCATTAAAGTAATGACTCACCAATCAGAACAACTGGAGGTTTATTAGCAAACATGTGAAATTATTACCAATCACACTTCTCCATGACTATCCATTCCTCCTCAAACTTAAGGATAAAAATACAGAGCTTTCCCTGTTTCTTTGACTCTCCATTTCTGTTGAGAGCCACAGCCAAAGGGGCCCCAGCAAACTTCCAGCTGCCGGCTGATGATCCAGCTGCCAGCAAACTTCTTCTATTTCTGAAGGCTCCTGTAACATGAAAAATGTACATTAAATAATTCCTTATGCTTTCTTCTTGTTCATCTGTCTTGTTATAAGGGCCTCACTCATGAACCTAGTAATATGTGAGCAAAGACATTTATTTTTCCCCACAATACAGTTTCTAAAATTTATTTTGGAGAAGAATCTTATAAATATTTATTCCAGTGAATATTATGGGACATAAAATTATAAATATGTCACAATAAACTAAAAACAAAATCACATAATTTAATTTCCTATGTTTATTTGGTATCTTTTCCTATACTGCCACATTCCTTCCCTAATTACAAAAATATTAAGAAGTTTTCTTGGGCTGGAGTTGTAGCTCAGTGGTAGAGTGAGGCACTGGGTTTGATCCTCAGCAGCACACAAAAAATAAGTAACAAAGGTTAGATTCTTTAAAAAACAATTTTTTAAATAATTTTTTTTACTGTAAGGAAATTTTATACTGATATAACCAACAATATGTATGGTTTTTTTTTCCCCCTGTGGAAAATAAGGAACTCAGGGCCTTTTAAAATTGTAATTAATAGTTTGCTGTGGGAGAGGGGGAAAGTATGTTCCTAAGTGGTTAGCCATTCCTGACAACTTCATTAAAGTTTCCTTTGAAATTCATGTCTTTTGGAGAGAAAGAGAAGAAAAGAAAAAATATAAAGTTTTTACAATGAAAAACCTAAAAAATCTAATGAGTCAGGATAAAGTCAATTCTCCCGATGATATAAACTTCTCTAAAAAATTCCCCTTATATTTGGACCACATTAGCTTTATATGAAGGCATGTTTGAATTTACATCATCTTTTCTGACTGGCACATACAAATGATCAGCACGGGCACACCAAGGAGAGATGAGATTGAATTTGGGCCCAGGAATATCCATGGCATATATAATCTTTCCTGGGATAAATCAAGTGACCTGCCAAGCTTCTACATTTTTTTTAATGTATTTTCTCAGTGCTACTTGAAAAGATGGAGCCATTTTTGCTCCTCTGCCAATTCTGTTATAACATTTGATTTGAAAAGAAAAAGATTTTATAATAGAACTCATATAACAGAGAATAATTTGATTGTAAAACAAATTTTGCACTTCTTATGTGAGATTTTTGTCTATGAGAAACACTAAGTAAATCTAGAAAACTACATCCAACTGAACAAAGCTAACTAGGAATACAGTAAAGACACAAGCCCACACCTCAAACATGTGTTAAGAGGACATCCATCCATATCCAGTGATGTCTGATGTCAGATTACTCTTACTATACCACTAAGCAAGAATTTATAAGAGAAAATTCTTTTTTAAAAAATTTCGCTAGGTATTGTATTTGGCATTGGAAATATAGCATAGAACAAAGTAAAACGTAATTCCTATTTTTGTGGTGCTTATATTCTAGTTGGAAAAGATAGCAATTAACAGATGAATTATACAGTATGTTTGGTGTCGATACATGGTAAGGAGAAAATAAATCAAGTATAGGGATTAAAGGAAAAATTGACAGTGACTCGTTCAGCATCCAAATCCAAAAGTTTCTGATCTAAATTTTATAATAAAAATTGATTCCTTCTTTCATCTTTGATCGTTGTTTTTTTATTTGTTGTTTTTATATATACATGATAGGAGGATATTTGGGGCATATTATTCCTACATGGCATGTAACCCATTCCAATTTTGATCCCATTTTTGTGGTTGTAAATGATGTAGAGTTACTCTGGTCATATATTCACATATGAGCATAGAAAGTTATTTCTAATTCATCTGACTGTCTTTCCTATTCCCATCCCTGCCCACTTCCCTTCATTCCCCTTTATCTATCTAATCCAATACATTTCTATACTTCCCCTCCCTACCCTCCCTTGTTATGAGTTAGAATCCACATATAATAGAGGACATTTGGTCTTTGGTTTTGGGGGATTGGCTTATTTCACTTAGCATAATATTCTCCAGCTCCATCCATTTACTGGCAAATTTCATTCTTCTTTATAACTGAGTAATATTCCATTGTATATATATACCACATTTTTGTTAGCCATTCATCTGTTGAAGGGCATCTAGGTTGGTTCTACAGTTTAGCTATTATGAATTTAGCTGCTATAAACTTTGGTGTTGCTATATCACTATAGTATGCTGATTTTAAGTCCATTGGATATAGACTGAGGAGTGGGATAGCTGGGTCAAATGGTGATTCCATTCCAAGTTTTCTGAAAAATCTCCACTGCTTTCCAAAGTGGTTGCACCAATTTGCAGTCCCACCAGCAATGTATAAGTGTACCTTCTTTCCTACATCCTCTTCAACACTTATTATTGCTTGTATTCTTGATAATTGCCATTCTGACTGGGATGAGATGAAATCTTAGAGTAATTTTTATTTGCATTTCTCTAATTACTAAAGATGTTGGCATTTTCTAAAAGGTCCTAAAAGGTGGGACATTAAGAGGACTCCTCCATTCGACACTATGGTCAGAAAAACTCTACAATTTACTCTTCAACTAGTAAAAGTTAAATTGTTGAAAACATACTATTGATGAGAGAAGCAACTTAAATGAAGGAAAGGTTTATTGTGGCTCATGGTTTTAGAAGCTTCAATCAATGGTAGCTGGGCCCTGTTGACATTGGACTGGTTGACAAGACAGCATGTCATGGTAGGAATGCCTGGTGAAGGAAACTGCTTACCTAAAGGTAGCCAGGAAGTAAGAGAGAGAATGTGAGTGAAAGGGGCTGGAATCCCAATATCACTTTCAAAGACCTAAATTCCTCCAACCAGGCTCTGCTTAAAGTTTCCCTCTTATTAAAAGGGACCAAGCCTTTAACACATAGACCATTTCAGATCCAAACTATGGCACATCTCTCCCAACTCAATCATTCTGAATAAAAACATCTTAAGTGAAAATTCTATTTGAAGTTTTTTACATGAGAACAATTAATAAAATTCAGATTGTATAGGGATAGAAAAAAATGAAGAGATATTTACAATGTAATTTTTTTCTTTCTAGTTCTTACAGGGAAATATAAATGGTCTGATGATAGAAACTTTGATTCAGAGGATTATATTATTTAGACAACACAGAGACCCACCACTAAAGAGAAGAAATATATACCATTGAATCTAAGCTAGTATTTACTTTGAGACATTCCTTTATATTATATGTGATCAAGAACAAAAAATGATGCTAATTTAACAACATCATCAATTGTAAGACTATAATATCAAAATTGTTAAAAATTGAAAAAAAAGCATATATGAGAATTAATGGAACACTGTAGCTGAGAATTACCATTATCATCTTTTTGCTATTTTATTTCTACCAGAGAAAAACAGGTATTTGTTAGAGGGATTTCCAGCTTCTCATTTATTTCCTCATATTTCCAAATGTCTTAGGGACATTTGGAAGACAAGAAATGATTACCAAAAATTGTTCCACTTGGATCATGTGCTCATATAAAGTGATCATTTTTATTGCTGAAGTAGCAAAGATTCAAATGATTTTATCAGGAATGAAACATGATTCAGGCTTCCATAGCAGATACTTTATAACTGAGTACTAGTCCATTGTATATATATATGATTTTAGGTCCATCTAGAACACATATGATGGGGAAAATTACATATTCTTTGCTCTTGGCTAAGAATCTACATTACAAACACCCCAGAAGTAAATGTATAAACCACCTCTCTGGCACAGGATGTTGACAGTGGGTAGGCTGGACATGGGCATGGGCAGAGGGTATGTGGCATCTTTCTGTGCCTTTTCAATTTTTCCACGAACCTTCAATTGCTCTTTTAAAAAAGATGTGTACACATTCATAATTTGCATCAGATTTGTCTACTTACTTATTATGAATGTCCAGAGGATCCTGGAATTAAATATGATCATGGTTCATTTTTCAAACATTTTACATTTGTATTTCTTTACTACTGAAGTTGCTTGCTTTTTTATGGTTAACAAGAGCTTATGATTCTTCATTTAGAGGTTTTATGCCCTTTGCCTATTTTCCTAGTGGAATGTTCTCATTTGTAGATGAATTTGTTCAGTGGGGTTATTATTTATTCCTCACACATCTTAAACTTCCCCTTGCCTGTGGATTTTTTAAAGTCATTTTAAAATTCATGCTAAAGATTTTTTTTTTGCTTTGTTTTGTTTGAGATAGGTGTCAGTGAGTTGCTGAGGGTCCTGCTAATTTGCTGAGGCTGATCTCATATTTGTAATCTTCCTGGCTCAGTCTCCCAAATTGCAGGGATTGCAGGCTTGTGCCACTATTCCTGGTATTACTCATCCAAACATATTTGTTTGTTACCATCAAGACATTAAGTCTTCTAGGAGTTGTATGCTGTTCAGAATGATCATCTCCACTCCAAGAAAATGTAAATAAATGCTTGCTTTATTTTAGTCATTTTATTGTCAAAATTTCAATCAATGTGTAATTTACTTTCATACAGGGAGCCAACCTGTATTCACCTACTTAATTTTTTTATAGTATAGAATCCATGGGTTATTCTTTTTAATTCCAAATAGCTAGCAAAATGTCCTAACATAATTTCTGACTAATCCATCCTTTCCCAACTGCTTTGAAATACTCTTTCACTATGTACAGGCATGACTATATCTTCTTCTTTTTTTTTTTTTTTTACTCAATTGTATATTTTACTGTTACATAAAACACTTAGTCAAGTGGAACACTGTGATAACTGTCATTTAACAACAGGATGAAATACATGAGTGTTAACATATAAATAAATATTCAGTTATAAGGACATATTGAATACATAAGATTCAAAAAATGCACTAGAAGCTGGGCATGATGGTCCATGCTTGTAATCCAAGTAAATTGAAAAGCTGAGTAGTTTCAGAAGTTTAAATTCAGCCTCAGTAACTTAATGTGGTTTCAAGCAACTTAGCAAGACAGTCTCAAAATTTGAAAAAGCGGGAAGAGGGCTTAGGAATGTGGCTCCAGTGTTTAAAAATCCCTAAATTTAAACTGATATTAAAAAATAAAATTTAAAATATTACAATTCAGTGTTAAACATAAAAAAATAGATTTCATATAATTCTTTTCTGCAGTATTCAAAAGTGAAAATAGTAATTTTTGATTTAGAAAATAATAATTATATGCTTTCAAAGATGAGGTTTCTGCACTATGCATGTATGATATTTATGACTGATATTTCTACCAAATAACTTGACAATGCTTAATAAACTTAAGCAAAAGTTAAAGACAACTACTTATTTTCTATATTTAAATGAGTTCTGTCTTTTACTGATCCTCATATATATCAAGATGTAATGTATAGATAATGACTTTACTCTCACATTTGTCAAGGTGTTTATTATAAATGTTTCATTGTCATATAAGGCACACATTTTTTCAATGTTCAGTACTGAAGTTTTCAGATGTTCAATGAATTTTAAATTTGAATAAGTTTTGGAAATATTATTTAACTTTTTCGCGTTTCTGAGCACAATGAATTCTCCAAAAATCAGTAGTGTTTAAGAAACATGTGGCTATGAAATGTTTTGGTTTTTTTTTGTCCCATTTGTATTCTCTCTAACCAGTATGTATCCACAGGTGCTAAGTATTGGTCAATAAATTTTGGAGGCATTGTCACATTGTCAATTTTCACATTTTAAAACTTTCTCTCTGCTGTGGTTATATATCTTCTATACTTTCTGTTCTTTCCCAGAAATCTCTCTTGCTATTCCTGCACTAGGACAGTACTGCACTATGCCATAACTGCAGGTGTAATTGTTTGTTGTTTGTCCCCCAGCAGTGCAGTGTAAGTTATCTTACAAATTAGTTATTTTACAAGTATGTTATATACCTCCCACAATTATAGTACTTTTAAATTTTTAAAAATATGATTGAACCTAGAACCTCACACATGCTAGGCAAGTGCTCCAATGCTGAGCAACACTCTCAGCCCCTTTGAAAAATTTTTTTCTTAGACACTCTTGCCAGGTTGCCCAGTCTGGCCTGTGAATTTGGGATCCTTCTGTCTCAGCCTCCTGAGTAGCTTGGATTATAGGATTATGCCACCACACCTGACTCCAGATTTCCTTTCTCTATATGTGGCATTGAACAATATCCATTAGCATGTATCTTTATTTCTCCATTACCTAAGTCTCTGGAAACTACCAATCCATTCTCTATCTCTATGGATCTCCCTAACTGAACATTCCATATAAACAAAATCATACAATGTTTGTCTTTTATGTCTGGCTTCTTTCATTTAGCCTATTGTTTTCAAGGTTATCTATGTTATAGTATGTATCATTACTTCATTCCTTGTAGTGGTTTAAATAATATTCATGGTGTGAATATACCACATTTTGTTTTTATCCATTCACCAGTATATTGACATTTGAGTTGTTTCAGCTTTTAGGCTGTTCTATACAATACTGTTATGAACATCTGTGTCCAAGTTTTTGAATGGACATACTTTTTAAATTGTCTTGGATATATACTAGGCAAAATCGATGAGTAGTATAACAACTATAACATTTTAAGAAACTGTCAACTTATTTTCCAAATTAGCTGCCAATTTTACAATCCAATTAGCATTATGTGAAGGTTCTAATTTCTCCACCTCCTCACTGACACTTGGTAATGTCTGTGTTTCAATAGAATAAAGTAGTATCTCCAGGTTTTAGTATGCTGCTTCCTAATAGTTAATGATATTGAGCATTTTTTTTCATGTAATATTAGCCATTGTGTATCTTGTTTGGGAAAATATCTATTCCAAAATCCTTTGTTCATTTTTTTCCTTGCTCATCTCTTAAATTGGATAATTTCCTTTTTATTGATGAGCAATGCATTCTTTATATATTCTATATAAAATCCATTATCAAATATTTGACTTGCAAATATGTTCTGCCATTACACAGGGTTATCATATATTTTCTTTTTTTTTTTTAAAGAGAGAGTGAGAGAGGAGAGAGAGAGAGAGAGAGAGAATTTTTTTTAATATTTATTTTTTAGTTCTCGGCGGACACAGCATCTTTGTTGGTATGTGGTGCTGAGGATCGAACCCGGGCCGCACGCATGCCAGGCGAGCGCGCTACCGCTTGAGCCACATCCCCAGCCCATCATATATTTTCTTAATGGTGTCCTTTGAATCACAAAAGTTTTTTTTTAAGTCTAATGAATTCCAATTTCTCAATTTTTGTCTTATGTTACTTGTGCTTTTATCATACCTAAGATACCGAATGCCTAATCCAAAGCCATGAAGTTTTTTTTCCTAGGAGTATAGTTTCATACCTTTAATTTAGGCCAATGATCCATTTTGAGTTAATTTTTGTATATGGTATGAGATAAGGGTCTAATTTCATTCATTTGCATATTGATACCTGGTTTTCCCAGCACCATTTGTTGAAAGATGGCAGTTTGGGCATGAATGGTTTTGGCAAGCTTATCAAAAATCATTTGACCATATATGTGAAGGATTCTTTTTTTGGCTCTCTCTTCTATTCCACTGGTCTATGTACCTGTCTTTATGTCAGTACCATACTGTTTTGATTACTATAGCTTCACAGCAAGCTTTGAAATGAGGAAGAATGTATCCTCCAGTTTTGTTCTTTTTAGAGATTGCTTTGGCTGTTCAAAGTCCCTTAAGATCCCATTTGAATTTCAGGGTGCGTTTCTGATCACCATGTGAGCTGTTTTTCTCTGCCAGTCTTCCACCCTGATGCCCTGTCTCACCTTGAGCTGACTAATACAGGGCACAATGTATGACTTTAGTTTTTCACCAGTCTTTGCTATCTGTGAATGACTAACTACAAATATTGATTTTAAAATTATACATTTTAACAAGTAGGTACATTCACAGATATGAAATTCATGCCCAATGAAGACCAATTATATTTCAAACATATGCAAAAGTATTGAACACCTTGTTATGCATGATCCAGTCTTATCCAATCTTAACATTTTGTTGCATTTACATCAGATCCTTATAGACTTTTTTTTTTTTTTTCCTACTGGGGATTGAATCCAGGGGCACTTTACTCTTGAGCTACATTTTCAGCTCTTTTTATTTTCAAGACAGGGTCTTGCTAAATTGGTGAGGCTGGCCTTGAACTTATCCTCTTGCCTTGGCCTCACAAGTTTCTGGGATTACAAGTATGTACCACCTTACCTGGCTTACATGCTTATTTTTTTTAAGAGATAAAATATTATATATAATATTTATATAAATATTATATATAAATATATATATATAAAATCAAAGTACCTTGTTTTCTCCTCTTGCTTCCTAGAGGCAACTACTATCCTGAATTTGCTATTTATCAGTATATTTGTTTTTTTATATTTACTACATAGGTAAGTATTCACAAACAATAATTGGTTTGCCTGCTTTTGAACTTAATGTATTTATATCATCTGTTCCATGCTTCTACTACTTGTTTTATTCCCCTTAATGTAATGTTCTTGAGAATTATCAGTTGATATATATCACTCTAGAGAATTTGTTTTTCTTGCCAAATAGTATGACTTCAGTCACTATCTTGCTCATGAACATTTATGTTTGTTCATAAGTTTTGTTCTTTCTACAAAGGTATAATTTGTCCCAATTTCTTTTTAATGTGTCCTGTGTACATGTGTGATTATTTTCTAGAATATATATATATATATAGCAAGTAGAAGAATTGCTGAGATATAAGAAAAGTATATTTTCCAACTTGCTAGATATTTCTGATATTCTGCATTCTATGCTTCTATCATCAACAAATGAAAAAAAAAAGAGTTCTTTTGCTTCCTGTTCTCAGCAACACTTGTTATTGTTAGATATAGACTTTGTTGTTTTGTTCATCTGAAGCCTGTATAAGACTATCCCACTGTGGTATTGCTTTGGATTACTAGTAAGGTTGAGCATTTTTATCATTGGTGATTTCATTTTCTGCTTCTATTGATTGAATTGTCTTATGAATATTCTTTGCCCACCCCACCCCTTTTCACTTTGGAGAGGTTCTTTCTTATCACTTCCAGGAGTTTTTAAGTTAGTTATGAGATGTAAGTATCTGCTACATTTAATTTTTCATGGACCCAGGCTGGGGCTCTGCTGTCATTGAATTTATGGTTTTTTAAAAAGTATTTTTTAGTTGCTGATGAATCTTTATTTTATTAATTTATGTGTGGTGCTGAGAATCGAACCCAGTGCCTCACACATGCTAGGCAAGTGCTCTACCACTGAGCCACAACCCCAGCCTGAATTTATGTTTTTTATGGTGGTCACTATCACAAAGGAAAAGAGCATGGTGGGCTGTGGTTGAAATTTCTTATGCTTTCTGTGTAGCTATACTACTACTTCCACTTATATTCCACTATAGAGAAAATTATGTGCCTACACCTGACTGCAAGAGTTCAGGAGATATTATATGGGTATGTGCTTAAAAAAGAAGAGAACAATTTTGCTGAATAGTTAGCAGTTTCATAGCATTTCATTTCTTGTTGTATGCGTACATGCTGGCTTTACTATCAGATGTATATTATCTTCATATAATAGTTGTGAATTATTGTCTTGTTTTCTATATCCTGGAACAGTTTGTATAAGCAGGGATTATTTGTTCTTTGGTGGCTTTCTCATAAATCTTTCTGATCTCAGTGCATGGGGTTTTTTTTAGTGGGGGGGAGGAACATATTAAACTCCTGATTCAATTTTATTCAAAGGTTATATTCAGGTTTTTATTGTTTCTGCAAAATATTTTTCTACAAAAAAAATGTTCATTGCATTTCACTTTTGAAAATTTCTTGGTGCAAAATGGCTTACAGGTATTCACTCTTTATCTTCTTTTTTTCTGAATTTTACTATCTGTCTGCTTCTTCAGCAGTATCCCACACATTTGACAAATAGTTATAAAAGTATAGTTTTTATAAACATGTCAATTTTATAAATATGTCAGTTAAATTTACTTCCGGACCATGGCTTATTTAGAAAGCACATTAAATTTCTCTCTATATATATTATTTTAGTTATATGTATTAATGATTTCTCATTTAATTGCATTATGATCAGAAAACTTCATAGTTTTACAGAGTTGCAGGAAGGCATGGCAGTTAAGAGCACATGCCCTATAATTAAGCATTTTATAGTCTTTTAGTAGAAATTGTATATAAGGAAAATTAATATCAGGCAGCTAAAATCAAGAGCCTCTATTTTACAAACAAGTAACAGCTAGTGAATGTAGAAGAAATGATAGAACTAAAAAAATTACTCTTTTTTGACCATTAAGGAAACTACTGATTGAAATGAGGATCATCCATGGATGCTTCAAGTGATGATGGGAGACAGGATGACAATGTATCTAATGCCAAAATATCACCTCACAGAGCGTTTGCTGGTAGAAAAAGTAAACTACAACATGGCATGTTAAGACCTGCAATGTTCAACTCATCAATTAATCTTAGTGTCCATGTTTAGCCAACAATCCAACATCATGTTCCTCTTGATGTACTGCACTATGAAGCACACACCATCATCTGTGAAATATTTTTTGCCAAAATCTTTAATATAAACAAGCTTTAAAACTAATATCTGTTTTACAGGAAACACTGAGTTCAGAGGAACAAATAAAAACAATATCAAAAAGAAAAAATGGGCCATCTAGAAGTGAAATATTCTCCAAGTGTCATCAGTATTTTAATGAAATGAAATGGAGAAAAAAAAAGTAATGACAGATTTTATTAAAATAAAGAGACCGAGGAGACAAAAGAACCAAATCTTGATTAGATATTGGTTTGAATAATTCCAGCTGAAAAAAAAACATGCTAAAAACAATTAGGGATATTAAAAGAATTGTTATTAATTCTATTATGGACAATTGTGTGATGTTTGTGCAGGAAATTATTTAGAGCAAAACATTATGTTGTCTCTATTTTACATTAAAAGTATCTGAACATACCATCCCCTTCCTTGGAGGAGAAAAAAAATAAACACTTTTTTGACTTATTTTTTCACTGGATAAAATCCAAACTCCTTATTGTGACATTAAAACAAATGTTTCAAATGTGGTAACTACGAGGCTTTAGTTGCTTATTCTCATACAGTTATGTTCTGGCCTTGCCAAATTTGTTTTTTTTTTTTTTTTTTTTTGCTAAGAAAGTTTTTGTTTGTTTGTTCGTTTCCTTGTTCAGGATGCTCTTCCCTCTCTACTCCACATAACTATTAGAATTAATGGTCATGCTTATGTACATACTTGTATGTACATACACACCAAAAAATAACATGGTTTTAGTGGTGGAAGGCAGTGGTTATGATAAATATATAAAATGTAAACTGAAAGGATATGTATGTGTCCAACATGTAAAGCAGAAGTTGGTAGTCAAACTGCAAATAATTGTTAAAAGGTAACTTATGACATCTTGTTCCTTTCAGAACAAAGAAAAAGACTAGAAGAAATATGACCAATGGCAAAACACATCCAGTGTCAAGAATGCATGCTTGTATGTATCTTTAAAATTTTTCTGTATTAAAAAAAAAGGAGGTTGAGGACATAGCACATAGCTCAGTGGGAGAGTGCTTGCTCAGTATGTGTGAGGCCCTGAGTTCAATCTCTGACACCACACACAAGGGAAAAGGAGAAAGAAGTCGGGAATGAGGGGAGGGAGCAAAAAAGGAAAGAAGTTCATATCTGTAGATTGTGCTAGTGTGATTCACATCTTCCAGTTTACCAATTAATGACTTTGGACCATTTTCTTAATTTCTTCTAGCCCGAATTTTCTTTCCTTTAAAATGGCAATAAAGGAGAGGCTGTAGAGCAAAAAGAAACACTTTTGCACTGTTGGTGGAACTGCAAATTAGTAGAAGCATTATGAAAATCAGTTTGGAGTTTCTTCAAAAGACTAGAAATGGAACCACTATATGACCCAGGTATACCACTCCTCAGTATTTAGCCTAAAGAATTAATGTCATCATACTACAGTAATACATGCATACATGGGTTTATAGCAGCACAGTTCACAATAGCCAAATTTTGGAGCCAGCTTAGGTATCTACCAATGCAAGAATGGATAAGGAAAATGTGGTATATGTACACACTGGAGTTTTATTCAGATATAAAGAAGAATGAAGTTATGTCATTTGCAAAAATGTGGATGGAACTGGAGATCATTGTGCTAAGTGAAGTAAGCCAAACTCAGAAAGTCAAGGTTTGTATGTTTTCTCTCATATATGGAAGCTAGAGAGGAAAAAGGAAAAGAAAGGTGGTGGTGGGGATATCATGAAAATCAAAGGGAGATCAGTAAAGAAAGGGATAAGGCGGAAGGAAGGTGGGAGGAGGGAAGAGGAAGGGAAAATCATGGGGAATGATATTGGCCAAATTTATATTGTTGTATTGTGTGCATGCACAAATACATGACAACAAATCCCACCATTATGTACAACTGTAATGCACCAATAAACAAAGATGGGAAAAAATGGCAATATAGGAATGGAAGCATAGCTCAGTGATACAGGACTTTCCTAGCAGACATGAAGCCCCAGGTTTAATTCCAAGCAACATACACATGCACGCACATACACATACACACACACACACACACACACACAATAGGATAATAATAATATTCATCCAAGCAGGGTTGCTATGACAATTAAGCAAGTTAATACATAAAATACACTAAAGCAATTATCCAGTGTTTGGCCCAGAGCCACCACCTATATATGAGGTGCTATTATTGTTGGAATCTACTTTGTGGTCTAGTTCATTGTCAATTTTGGTATATTTGTGCTATAATTTATTACAAGCATTTTAATGCTTGTTCTATAATCATTTGCTGCAGGGTCTACATATGTATTAGATCAAGATTACTTAACGCTTCTACATTCTTTTACATTGTTTTGTTTGTCTAATTTTTCTTTTTAAAATTTATTTGTTGTTGTAGATGGATGGAATACTTATTTATTTATTTGTATGTGGGATTGCTGAGGATGGAACCCAGCGCCTCACATGTGCTATGCAAGCGCTCTGCCACTGAGCTACAGCCCCAGCCCTCTGTTTGCCTAATTTTTCAACAGAAAGCTGCACTATAATCATCTATAATGATCATAGATTTGTCAATTTTACTTATAATTCTGTGAATTTATAATTAAAAATTCTGTGAATATGTAATTAAAAATAGTTAATATTATATATAATATAAAAATTCAGAATTATTATGCCATATTATTTATTTGTTTAATTTTTAGGTGTCTCCCTTCTTGTAGAGTTCTTTATTTTTCTTCCTTCTCTCTCTCTCTCTCTCTCTCTCTTTTTGTGGTGCTGGTGATTGAACCTTGGTGTGCTTCCTTGGTGTGAGTTATTCTCCAGCCCTTTTTTTTTTTTTTTTTTTTAATTTCAAGATAGGGTCTTGTTAAGTTTCTCAGCCTGACTTTGAACTTACAATTCTCCTTCCTCAGTCTCCTAGAGTTATAGGTGTTTACCACCTGTTCCCAGAGCATTCCATCCCATTTCTTCCTCAGTCTTCCTCAGTGGCTGGAATTATAGGGGTGTGCCACCTGTGCCCAGAGCATTCCATTTCATTGAGGAGTTGTTTTAATACGGTGTGTTTGACAGCTTTTCATTGCTGTGACAAACACTTGAGAAAGACAACTTAAAAGAGGAAAGATTTATTTTGACTCACAGTTTCAGAAGTTTCAGCATGGTCAGCTTACTCCAAAGCAGAAACACCATGGTGGAAGGGTGTGGCAAGAAAGAAGCCTCCCAGCTTATGGCAACAGGGAAAAGAAAAGGCAGAACCTTCATTCTCACCTGAAACTTCAGAAGCACAGTCTTTATTGTTTGCATTTTTATCTCTTCCAAGATCACATCAAAACTGTCCATTAAGCTCTGATTATAACATTCTAAGGTTTCTTTAGCCAGAATCTCTAAGCTCTTCTAAGTCCTGCAAACCAGTTGAAATGGCTTCTGAACACATAACCAGATATAGTCACAGCAATGACCCCACTGCTTGGTACCAATATTCTGTGTTAGTCAGAAACAACCTGGAGGAGGAAAGGTTTATTATGGCTCATAGTTTTGGAGGTTTTAGTCCATGGTCAGCTGGATACATTGTTCTGGGCCTTCAGTGAGTCAGAACATCATGGTGAAAGGGTTGGGAGACAAAGCAGCTGGGAAGCAGAGATAGAGAACACAGGGGGTAGAGACCATGGACAAGGTACAGTCAAGGGCATGGCCCTACTTTCTTCAACCATGCCCCACGTTAAAGTTTCTACCTCCTCTTAGTAATCCATTCAAATTATTATTTTTTTTAAAGAGAGAGAGAGAGAGAGAGAGAGAGAGAGAGAGAGAGAGAGAGAGAGTTTTCAGCGGACACAACATTGTTTGTATGTGGTGCTGAGGATCAAACCCGGGGCACATGCATGCCAGGCGAGTGTGCTACCGCTTGAGCCACATCCCCAGCCCCCCATTCAAATTATTAATCCATCAAATGGATGAGTTCACTGGTGGTCCAATCACTTCCCAAAAGCTCCACCTCTAGACATTGCTGTGTCTGGGACCAAGTCTTCAATAAATGAGTTTTTGGGGGACATTCCAGATCCAAACCATAACTTATGAGTTCTCCAGTTTTCTTTTGGTAGGTTTTTTGCATAGTATATTTAAAAAATTCTATTACTTTCAATTTTCTGAGTCTTAAGTTTGAGTGTGCTCTAAGTCTTGTAAGAAACAGTTGGATGCCCAGCTGATGTGTGACTGTAATCCCAAGTACTCAGGAGGATTGCAAGTTCATGGCCAGTGTGACAAATTTAGCAAGATCCTGTCTAAAAATAACATATAAAAAGGGTTGGGGGGTGAGGCTGGATCATGGCTTAGTGGTAGAGCGCTTGCCTAGCATGTATGAGGCACTGGGTTCAATTCTCAGCACCACATATAAACAAATAAATAAAGATCCATTAATAACTAATAAAAATATTTTTTTAAAGGGTTGGGGGAGCTGGGTGCTATGGCACCTGCGTGTAATCCCAGTGGCTCGGGAGGCTGAGGCAGGAGGATTGCCAGTTCAAAGCCAGCCTCAGCAACAGTGAGGCACTAAGCAACTCAGTGAGATCCTGTCTCTAAATAAAATGCAACATAGGGCTGGGGATGTGGCTCAGTGGTTGAGTGTCCTTGAGTTCAATCCCCAGTATCAAGTAAATAAGTAAATAAGTAAGTAAGGGTTGGGGGTGCAGTTCAGTGGTAGAGATCTCTGGGTGCAACCCTGTTTTAGATGCTTTTTTGCTGCTGTGACTAAAAGATCTGACTGGAACAACTGTAGAGGAGATAAAGTTTCTTTGGAGGCTTACGGTTTTAGAGGTCTTAGTCCATAGAAGGCTGACTCCATTTCTCGAGGGCTGGAGATGAGGCAGGACATCATGGCACAAGAGTGTGGTAGAGGGCAGCAGCTCACATGATGATCAGGAAGCAGAAAGTCTCCACTTGCCAGACACAAATATATACCCATAAGCCATGCCCTGATTGCTACCTCCTCCAGCCATACCCTACCACTTCAGTTACCACTCAGTTAAACCCTATCAGGGAATTAATCCACTGATTGGGTTAAGATTCTTACAACCCAATATTTTTTTCCTCTGAACCTTCTTGCACTATCTCACAGGTGAGCTTTTGGGGAACACCTCACATCCAAAACATAACAAATCACCAGAACAAAGACAAAGAAAGAAACAGAGAGAGAGAGAGAAAGAAAAGAGGGAAGGAGGTCAGTCAGAGTTTCTTTTTCTCTTTTTTTTTTTTCATTTCCTTCTGTACCAACAGGAAGTTTCTATTATAATTATAACGCTTTCTGATGTATTTATGTAAATTTCTATCAACTTTTTTTGGTGTATGATCTCTATTTATTTTGATTTTCTCTGCTTCCTTTTCTCCTTTTTCTTTTTAAAGCTTTTGTTGGTTTGAGCAAGTATTTGTTGTTCTGTTTCATTCTGCTTGACTAATTTGGAAGTTAAACATTCCAGTTCTAGTCCATGAGTGGTTTACTTTAAAATTTTGACATACAGTACAAAACATCAAACAGTCATTTTGTCTACTTTCTTTTGAGCAAAACAAAGTCTTTGGAATCCTCAGCTCTAATACCTCTCTATTCAATGTTGTTTTTTCCCCCCAATATTTTAATTCTCCCTATAATAGTAGCTCTTATTATTATTGGGTTTTAAATTCCCATTATTCATTATTATTATTTTATATTTATATAGTCTTTGTTTAAATATACCCACTTCTTTCCAAGTTTCTTCACTCATGCTTCTTACTTATAGATGAATATCTGTATGGACTCTGTTATTCGTATAGTATTTGTCTTAAAATATAGTATTTGTCTTTTTTTTGTGTGTGTGGTACTTTGGATGAAATACAGGACCTCAGGCATGCTAGGCAGGTGCTCTACTGAGGAACTAAATTCCCAGACCCTTTTAAATTTTTTTTTGTTTTGAGACAGAATCTTGCTAAGTTGCTGAGGCTGCCCTTAGACGTGGAATTCTCCTGCCTCGGCCTCCTGAGTCACTGGGATTACAGGTGTGCTCCAACCTGCCTGGCTTCTTCTTCTTCTATTTAAGTACTGTGTTCTTAATAGGTTGCCCAGGAAGGCCCCAAACTTCTGGATTCAAGAGACCCAACTGGTTCATCCTCCTTAGGTTAGGACTATAGGCATAAACCACAATTTAAGCTTGAATATAGCACATAATTTCTAGTATAGTTATTTTCTCTTAGCACTTTGATATTTATTGATATTTATTTATTGTCTTTTGGTTTCTATTGTTGCTATTAAGAAATCTGTTGACACTAAATTGTAGGTCATTCTTCTTTGTAGACAATTTCTGTTTTTTCTCTCTGATTTCACACAAAAATTTTTTTTTGTATTTTTTTAAGGTTTTGTACCTGCATATGTTTAAATTACTCTGCTTCAGTTTGATTTTTATTTACCCTATTACATTCTCATTGAACCTCCTGAATATATCCTCTATCAATTCTGAAAAGTTCTCATCCATTATTACTTTAAATACTGCCCCTCTATCCTTTCTTTGTTTTTTAATTTATAAATGTCTATTATATTTATTTTGGGCCTTGTTATTCTACTCTCTAAATCTCTTATCTGCTCTTAAATTTTTCTTGTCTCAATGTCTTTGGGCTGCATTCTAATTTTCTCAGATCTATCTTCTACTTTGCTAGTTCTCAGTTGTATTTAATCTAATGATTAATATACTTCTTGAGGGTTTTAAAATTAAATCACTCAATAAGATGAAAAACTGCTCTTTTGACAATGGTAACTTTTTACCAGAGATAATTTTAATACCTGTACTTCTTAAATAAAACTAACTTGTTTTTGACTATAAGCATATTTCTGATCTTTGGGTAAGATAGTTTAAGATTTTTAATAAAAATTGTATTTTTATTGTCTATACATTCTATCTGGTGTGTTTGTAATTTTGTTTTTAATTCTGATGGTGATTTTCTTCCCTATGCTTTCTATTCTTTCATTATAGCTTTTAATTATTTTGAACATATTTAATTTTACCCATTCCAGCTCTATCTGATACTCTTAGTAACTGAAGTTGTGGAAATATAATCCTACTGTTTGCTAATTTTTGTTAAAATGAATTGCTTTTCTATGTACTTTATAATTTCTTAGTGTAATTCCATCTCTATTTTGAGACTATGTCTTTTCAGAGTGAATCTGTGCTTGTTTCTATTCTGCGAGGTGCACCAAGGACAATACCATTCCAGTGCTAATAATTTTTTTAGTTGACTGATTTTTCAGTTATATTTTCCATAGGATGCAAAGATACAATTCACCCTTTTTAAATGTGTGTATGTTTGTGTGTATGTTACTAAAGATAGATCCAGGGGGTGCTCTACAACTGAGCTACATCTCCAGACCTTTTTATTTTTTATTTTGAGACTGGATCTTGCTAAGTTGCCAAAGCTGACCTTGAAATTGCAGTCCTCTCACCTCAGCCTCCTAAGTATCTGGGATTAATATTGTGTATCACTATGCCCACCCATCTCCTTCTAAAATATGCTCAATAAGATTTTATAAATGTATATGTTTATGTAAATAAACATCACATAAATTTATGTGGAACATTTTCATCATCTGGGAGGTCTTATTCCAGGCCAGTTTTCAAGATAGTATGTTATTTTGGGGATTTCTAGAATAGAGGCGGTATGAAGCATACATATGAGCCCCCAAACTAATGAAGCTTAAATCTAGATCATAACTTTTCCAAGGAGATTTTTAAAAATTTTTTTTTTAGTTGTAGATGGACACAATACCTTTTATTTTATTTATTTATATTTATGTGGTACTGAGAATTGAACGCAGGGTTTCGCATGTGCTAGGCAAGCAATCCACCATGACCACAGCCCTCCAAGGAGACTTTTAAAACAAACAAAACTCTGAATATGGTCTAAGTCAAATAACCTTCCTTTATTATCTACCTCTTACCTACTAGGAAGACTTTCCCCCCTAGTTCAGTCTTTCAGTATGAATGTAACTTTTTAATGTTTTTGGTATTTTATGGATGTCTTAACTATATATTTCTCCCTTGTATGGCCCTAAAGCCTTGAACTTGTGATCCTCCTGCCACCTAAGTCTTTATTATTATTATTAGTTATTGGGGATTGAATCCAGGACTCTTTACCACTGAACTACATTCCCCAGCCCTTTTTCAATTTTATTTTGAGACAGGTTCTCTCCCTAAATTGCTGAAGCTGGCCTTGAACTTGTAATCCTCCTGTCTCAGCCTCTTGATTCACTGGAATTCAGGGTGTACCATTGTGTCTGGCTCTACCCTTTTTGGATTCATACATTTTGTTGAAGTATAACATACACAGAACAGTACACTCATCATAAGTGTACATATAACTTAATATCTTTTTGTGAGTGAGCATATGTATGTAACAAGCACCTGGATAAAAAGAATACTACTAGAACTTTCCTAGTGTCCTTTCCAATCAGTACCCTCTCAAGGAGAATCAATATTCTCACTTCTAACACTGTAGGTCAATTTTGTCTATTTTTGAAATTTACATAAATCATACAGTGTGTACTCTTTTGCATCTATCTTCCATTGTTTATCATTACATTTGTGAGGCTCACCTGCTACATTGCTTCATGTAGTTGTGATTTGCTCATTTGCTATATATTAGCCCACTGCATGAATGTAACAGGATTTATTTTGTGGGTGCTCATTTGGGTTGTTCCATTTTTTTCTTTTGCTACTAGAACCTGAACTTTTTCCTTCCTTTTATTGAGCTCTTCTGTGAATTTAAAAAAGATTTTCTGGTCAGCACAGCAATTCTAGATGGTCTGTATTGGGACAACTTTTAGATCTCACAGGCTGCCAAACTTCCTGACAATAAGTATCTTTTCTTTATTTTTCTTGCTGAAATTCTTGCTTGATTCTTATCTGATTTACTTCAGCTGAGTACTTAATTCTTCAGACAGCCCTCTATAAAAATGATTTTGATTCCTGTGAGCCAATAATGAATGAACAAAAACAGAATAGAGATGAGATATGTAATTAATTTTGTAGTCATTATCTCTTGTCAGTTTGGGATGTTGCATGTCTAAGGTTAATTTACTGTTAAAAAGTATAAAATATGGAAAGGGCATTTTAAAGAAATAGAGTGGCTGAAGACAGCAATAGTAGGAACTGTAGATTTGGTTGTTTGGTTCCAGGGTCTCCTGATTGGTTGACAATGGGAATATTAAATAAGAGGAAAATTCTCATGATGACTCAATAAGCACATAATCAATATATTGCCCGAAAAGGCACTCCAAAGTGGGGCTACCGTTAGCCTGCAAACGTAATTATTCTACTAGTTTAGTAGTTCTCAACTGGGGGCAATTTTTCCCCCCAGAGAATATTTGGCAATATCAGGAGATATTTTGATAGTCAAGCGACTGGCATCTAATGGGTAGAGGTTAGGGATGCTGCTAAACATTCCAGAATATGCAGTATAGCTCCCCACAACTAAATTTTATTCAGTCCTAAGTATCAATACCTCCAATATTGAGAACCTCTCTATTAGGCCTATGAATGAGACACTGGCGCTAAATTAAGAGTGTATTTAAATAAACACTGTAAAAAAAAAAAACTTCAAAAAATAAGAGTTAAGCTGGGCTTAGTGTTGTGTAATGCCAGATCCGTGGGACCCCCATAGACCTCAAGGAGCCCAAACCGATGCAATCACACGAGTCTTTATTGCAAGCTTGAGCCAGGACTCACAAGGGAAAATATCTGAAATGCCAGGTGACCCTCCCAGCAGTTTCCGTGATTGATAGCATGATTAGGCAATCCTGCAAGTTTAGTATATACACGCTTGCAATCCCTCACAGCCTAAACCAATCAGTTCAAATGTATCCACCACTTGAACTAACCAATCACCCTTACCCAACTTGTTCTGCCAGTGAATGTGCTAATCAATGTTAAGAGTTGTTGTTTGATTTTCCAGAGGTATGAAATGATTTGCTGTGTGGTGTTGTGATGCATAGAGTATTCCCCCCCAAAACCTATAAATCCTCACTGAACTAAGGGTTGGGACTCACTCCTCGGGACCCCTTTGTCAGAAACGGTTGTGAGTCCAGGCTCAAACTTGCAATAAAGACTCCTGTGTGATTGCATTGGATTCAGCTCCTGAAGGTCTATTGGGGTTCCACGAATCTGGAGGCCCTAAGCAACTTAGCAAGAAACTGTTACAAAATAAAAAATAAAAAAGGGCTAGGGATGTGACTCAATGGTTAAGTATCTCTGACTCTAGTATCAAAGGGGGTGGGGGGCTATAAATATATGCAATTTTTATTTGTCAGTAAATAATAATAATATTGTCCCAAAGTTTGCATCTTAGTTTTGATCAGTGTACTGGGGAAGCAAGTTGAAAAGTTTATGGAAATTGCCTATATAATCTTTGTAATTCTTCTGTAAATCTGAAATTATTTCAAAATAAAAATATTGAAAATGCACTACAGGACCAAAAAAAGAAAAAAAGTGGGGGGGAGGCGGAGAAGAAGTTACCGAGGGGCACATTCTATGATTCCATCCAAATTCTGACACTGCGGATAGTTCCAGTTCACAATTGGCTCAGTCAATTCTTTTCAGTTTTAATAAAATGACTTGAATGGAAGGTAAAAATAAACAGTTACAAACAGCAATTTATAGTCATTACACTTAAGCAACAAAATTTCCCTATAATTTATGCCATTTATTTTATTTTACTATTCAAAACACTAAAATTTTAAGGCCAACAGAGTAAATCAGGTATGAAAATGGCGTTAGAATAACAAAGATTTAGATTTTGATGTGTCTTACAATTAGACTATAAGGTATCCTTTTTCTTTTGTTCACACATTTTTGCAGTTTATATTTAGAGCAAAGCTAAATTTCATTATTTCTCCAATGGAGTTGATGATTTAAATTTGCCTCTTCTTCCTTTAGGCAGCACATACTTACCTCTGTTCTTTTGATTCATTTCCCCTAGAAAGCCGAGAAGGAATTTTGTAATGATATTATTGGTTTTGTAACTGGTGTTTCCATTGTAATGTTATTACTGAAGCAGTGTTGTGATAAATGGTCTGTTTAAAAGGGGAATCACTTTTACAAGAAGTAGAAAATTAGACACGCTTCTGCTTTGCAATAACAATAAAAACCACAGTGAAAAAAATATTCTCCAGTTTATTCCCATCTGTATCAGCAGGGAAGCTTTAGAAGATGACTTTTTTCCTAAAGTCTTCCAAACACGATTATTGCCTACAAGTACCATGTCAAAGTGCAGATTTCCTCCAAATCCCATTGAAGACCAATACATTCTTAAGCTTATCATAACATGGTCCCTTTAAGAAAGCCAGGCGCCTCAAACTCCACCCCTCTGCTGACTAGTAGCAGTCAAGCTGCCTTTCCAAAGCAGTGAGTTTAGTGATAAAGCTAAGGGTGAGCTAATTTGCCCCCTGCTCTGCCTGGAAGGAATGTTCCTATTGCAGTGAGCTCTAAAAGTGGAAGCCTTAAGATACTATGGGAAAGGAACAATAGGAACTTGTGAGGTATGGAAGCCAGACTCACTTTTAAGATTCCATCACAGTGCTGAATAAAGTGGAAAGAATGCTGTTAAATCTGAGTTCTCCCCCTGTGGTGCTACTCCCTGCTAGCTTTACTCTTCCATTTCACCCAGCAAGTGAGTTTTCCAGAAGCTCTTTCCAATTTAAGGAGCTGATTGTCTCATGTAGCACATCTGAAGAGCAAAAGTCAGGGAGAAAAAGAAGTTTCAGTAAAAATCAAACTGAATCACTTGTAACATTTTTTTGTTGTTGTTTTTTAGATTGCATCTATGTTTTGGAAGAGCAAAACTAAATGCTTTTTCATTTGTTTTTATTCCCTGCTAAACCAACAGTGACTGAATTCAGAGGTCCTCTTGTACTCAACTAAAAAAATACATGGGAGAAATTTAACTGCAGTTGGCATTTTTGAGCTGTTTGCTAGAAGCAGCCATTTTGATAAAAGATGATGTCATTTAGAACACTTGGTGTGTTACTTTATTCTGGGGTCCAAGTTTATATTAGCCATGGAATAGTAGTTTAATCATTAGATCAAATTTAGGTTTAATGATAATGGGGGAGTGGGAATTAAAAAAAATCATGAACACCATCTCTTTATTTTTACTAACATTTTAAAAACCTTTGCAACAGTTCAAAACAATAGAAAACTTTTTACACTTTTTTTTCTTCCTATTTTCTGTTTCCATGTGTTTGTTCTTCCATTGACTAAACTTGGATAATAAAACTAGCCTGGTTGGTTTCACTTTCTAATTTTTATACATAAGTTAAAGCTGTTTTGTGTTAACAGAGTTAAGTGTTTAGAATCATCTCACCTGCTGGGCCAATTTCCTGCAAACCTTTGTTGTGGAGTGGGAAGGGGGGTAAGAGTATTTTATTTTGAATTTCTTAGGCTTTTTTAATGCTGGAACTCTGAATTAGACCACATTATAGTAATTAATCTGTTTTATTTTTATTTACTGAAGTTTTCTAGGAGTGAGCAAGAAGATAGCAAAGAAGGGTAATAGTTATGTTGTTCTCTCACTTAATCATGACTGTATAGCATAATGTTATGTCTGCAGCTACTTTGGAAAATTGGCACTTGAGATGTGTTTCAAACCTTCCACAAAATGTTTCTTTTTTCTTTGACAAATGTTAGTGTCTTAATCCTATTGCGTGAGATGTACTGGAAATGTTTGCAAAATGCAAAGAGAAACGGGGAATAAAAGAAGTTGTAACTTGTTTAAACAATTGAGCACAGTGTGCTTTTATGACATTACTGAAGGGCGGTGTGTCTCTTCTGCAAATTCTTTTCATAACAAGATTAACCTGTGGCTGCTGTTGTTTCACCCTACTCGGCCCAATGCAGGGGAACTTTCTGTTCTCTTAGCTCTATCCAAAGCTTCACAGTCGAGCACTTGGGACACTGTTAAGATAAAACTGCGTGTATGGGTGAAACAGACAGAGGGAGACACGCGCGCACACAGTCGGCGGAAGATGGGGCCACCATACGGTGGGGGCTGGATGCGGGAGCCAGGTTGACCTTTCCACGTGTCCCCAGCACCTGTGGGGTTGGTGGAGCCTTTTTTTTTTTTTTTTTTTTTTGATCCCGGAGAGGGCGCGAGCCCGGAAGAGGCTGGGCAGCTGTGTGCTTGGGGTAGGGGGCTCGGAGGCCCACTCTCGGAACACGTGCTGCCGGCTAGCTGGCGGTGCGGAGCAGGCCTAGTTCTCCCGCACCCGCATTGCCCGCGCGTTTCCAAACCGCGGCTGTCGCCAGGCGGCGGCGGGCGGGTCTCCGAGCTTTTGGCAAGCTTTGCAAGGCGGCCTAGCGAGCGCGCCTGGCCCGGCTGGAGCGAGCCTTAGTGCAATACTGCCCGAGCCCGGGCGGGGTCTCTGTTCTCTGGCAGAGGAGGTCCCTTGGCAGCGGGAAGCTCCCTCTCTTTCTCTCGCCGCCGCTCGGAGTCTGCGCCCTGGTGCCAGGCGCCCAGCTCGGCGCTCCCCTGTGCTTGCCCGGCGCCCACTCATTCGCAGCCCAGCCTTCGCCGCCGCCGCCTCCCTGCTCCTCCTCCACCTCCTTTCCCCAGCTCGCGGCGGCCATGGCGGACAGCGCCAGCGAGAGCGACACGGACGGGGCGGGGGGCAACAGCAGCAGCTTGGCCGCCATGCAGTCGTCCTGCTCGTCGACCTCGGGCGGCGGCGGCGGAGGTGGCGGCGGGGGAGGCGGCAGCGGTGGGAAGTCGGGGGGCATTGTCATCTCGCCGTTCCGCCTGGAGGAGCTCACCAACCGCCTGGCCTCGCTGCAGCAGGAGAATAAGGTGCTGAAGATCGAGCTGGAGACCTACAAACTGAAGTGCAAGGCGCTGCAGGAGGAGAACCGAGACCTGCGCAAAGCCAGCGTGACCATCGTGAGTGCTCCCCGGGGGCGCGCCGCATCGCCGACCTCCGCCCGCCCTCGGGAGGGACTGCACCCAGACCTGGGCAGCTTTCGGGCCCCCCCAGATTCCTAGGGACCCGCGGCGAGCACATTGCTTGCGGAGACCTACCGGTCTCCGGGGGAGAGGGAGGTCACCCTTTGGGACCCCATGGATCTGTCCTCCTCGGGGGACCAGGACACTCGTGGGGTGCGGGAGAAGACTAATGAGGCAATCACTCAGGTCCCTTTTCGCCCCTGGGAGGAGGCCCCTTCGGGGCAGGGCTGAATCCTGGTGGCGTGGCTGGGCTGGGGGCGGGGTGGGACTTTTTCAGTCTTCTTGTGCCTGAGCGTTGAGTCCATACTGTGGGGAACCCGAGTTGCGGGAGAGGGAGGAAGCTGAGCTCTGTTCTAGGGGCTTGGCTTGTTGTGGGGGGCGGTGCGCAGCTGGGCTGGGCACCCAGCTGGCATCAGGACCGCGCTAGCTGGATCGCCTGGGGAGGGGGCGGGAGAGAGTGGCCGGGAATCCGGGAAGTGGAGTTTTCTGGCCAGGATTGAGAGGGAAGGGCGGGTGCCACAGCTACTGCTCCCACCTCGGTTGGAAGCTC
The DNA here is from genome assembly GCF_052094955.1 of Ictidomys tridecemlineatus. Lineage (NCBI taxonomy): Eukaryota > Metazoa > Chordata > Mammalia > Rodentia > Sciuridae > Ictidomys > Ictidomys tridecemlineatus. The sequence goes on from NC_135477.1 coordinate 60,545,787, forward strand.
TTCCCTATGGTTGGGGAATGGGCAGTATATAGCCAGGAGAGAGCAGCATCTCACTGGCTGGGATTGGGTTGAGGCTGAAACCAAGGTAAAGGGTAGCTACTGTGAGCAAGATATAGGTATGTTTTCTTCAGTGGTGGCGGAGTGGCTAGGAGTATCTTGTTTCTGAGACTAGATATTTGACAGGAGAACAGGTCGTCTGTTCTGTTTCTATCTGACACCTGAAAACCCCCAGAAGAGGGTAGGGTTAGGTCTGTAGGTCTCTGTTCTGATGTGGTAGGCGTTTAGAAAGGCCCCTATAGGGGCGATGAGGCGAAACGTAACTGGAAAAAGTACACTGTGTGCTCTCACCTAACATCCCTGCCAGCTCCACATCATTAACATGCAGAATCCCCGCACAGACAACCCTATTCAGATCAAAACAGTTTCCCAGCCAAGAGCAGAGAAGAAAATGTCAAGAAATTAAGGGGATAAATTGCCAGAGCTGCTGTACAGTGGCTGATTAGATTGAATCCTCAGATTGAGAGAGAGGGAGGCATGAATTTGGGGATGGGTCAAAAATCCCATCACACCCTGGAAATGAAATGGGACAAATTTAGGATGCCCCTATGCCAGGAAGGCGTCTTCCGTGGAGAAGTGAGTGTGAGTGTGTGTGTGTGTGTTTCCCCAATGCTGGCTCATAGAAAACTAGATGGCATTCTTGATTTGTGTAGATAGCAGGTTTCCACCAGAGTTTCAGTGTGATTGGCAACCTAAATAGCAATTGATTATAGAAAGACACTTTGCATGCTCAAATCCAGTCCTGGTGAATGAAATTGGATCAACATTCATGCATCTCCAGACTGTAAAGTTCTTGAAGTGCCCTTTTGGTAGAAAGGGGGAGGAATTTGCAGAGGCAGTCACTTCCAAGCCTCCAGCTTTCTTGGCCAAGAGTGACTGCTGAGTGGGGTTTGAGAAGAGTGGGATCTTGGTGAAGGCCATTTATTTAAGGTTTGAGTGAGTAAATGAGAATGTTAGTCTCTGGGAGATTGTAAACCATGGAAAGTAGTAAACTTAACATGGGAAAGAATCTTTAGCCTCTTGCATACACTGAGCAATTCAGGGTGTTTTGTTTGTTTGGGAGGGAAGGATTGGGGGCTGGAGAGACTATGAAAGGGTTATCTGTTTGATACTTTGACCATGTTATAAGTAGGTCTGTACATAGTACACAAACATGTTGGCTTTGCAGGGACAAACATGTTCATTCCTGGTATGTAAGATCAGAGGCCTTCTGAATACTTGGTGGGAAGAATGTGTAAGATGGTGGCTTTATTTCTTAGCACTTAACCTCAACTAAAACTGACATCCAACCAAAGATACTTGAAGTGTTCTGTGGCGTTACTGAGTAAAGTTTGTAAAGTGTTCCACATGACAGTCTGTAAGTACCAGAAACTTCTCAGTTCTTCTTTAATCTCTAATATGTTGAGGGAGATAAAATTGCTTGTGGTTTACCTGGTTCCCTAGTACTTGGCATAACTCCTAACTAAGGAGCTAAATGACAAATGTAGAAAAGAGATGCCATCAAATTTTGGAAGATTTTGTTAACCCACCTAGAATCCCAGTTGTGTTGGAGTGGGTTCTACTGCTCAGTTAGGAATTTTGGAGGAGATATTTATGACTCTCTGAAATGGGTCCTGGATTTTGAGGACCCATTGAATAACACTGTGCCATAGTTTATGGCAAGGTTAAGCTGTACAATTCAGGACACGTCTGACTTAAGCATTGCCCTTGCTAGTAGCTGCTTGGGAAGTTTGTGACAAGGCCTAGATTTTCAGTGAAGTACAGACCTTGCTGTTTTCTCTATTTTAGTTAATTGAGGGGAAGGTGGTACCATAATCCTATTACTGGTCTTCCTGGCTCTTATTAGTTCCTCTAATTATGATATTAACTTTCAGAATGATGAGCTCTAAAGGTGATTATAGCTATCTTTGCTTTTCCTTGAGCATGTTCAGGAAGGCATGTTGCCTTTCACCACACTCCGGAGAAGAGAGAGACACCTCCTCTACTTTTTAAAATAGTCCTTTTTTTTTTTTTTTTTTTTTTAAGAGTAGGTTTAGGGTCACAGTAAAATTGAGCATAAGCTACAGAGATTTCCCACATACTCCTGGCCCCCCCACAGGCATAGCCTCCTCACCATCAGCATCCTGCACCAGAGTGGTGCATTTATTAAAATTCATGATCCTACATTGATATATCATTATCATTCCAAACTCTGTGGTTCACATTTTGGTTTGACTGTTGGAATTGTCTATTTTGTGGGGTTGAACAAATGTATAATGACATGTATCCACCATTATAATACCACACAGAATAGTTTCACTGCCCTACTAATCTTCTGTACTCTGCCTATTCATTCCTTCCTCCCCTGGCAACCACTGATCTTTCTGCTCTCTCCGAAGTTTTGACTTTCCTAGTACATCATAGAGTTGGAATCATGTAATATACAGCCTTTTCAGATTGGTGGCTTTGACTTAATAATATGTATTTTAGATTCCTCTGTCTGCACCCCCACATGCCTTAATTATTTTTTAGTGCTAAATAACATTTCATTGTTAGATGGATAACAAATGGTTACATTCAGTCTACTGAAAGACATCTTGGTCGCTTTCAAGTTATGACAATATATATGTAACATATATATATATATGTTATAAATCTAAAATATATTACATATATATATTTTGAGGTGAGGTCTTGCTGAGTTGCTTAGGCTAACCTCAAACCCACTGTCCTGCTTCAGCCTCCTCAGTAGGATTATAGATGCCTGTCAGTTTTGGCAGTTATGAATAAAACTGTTGTAGATATTCAGCTGCACATTTTTGTTTGAACAAAAGATTTCAGCTTATTTGGATAACCATGTAGGAGCATTGGTGTTGGATTATATGATAAGAGTATGTTCAGTTTTGTAAGAAATCGCTAGACTGTCTTCTGTACTGGCTAAACCATTTTGTATTCCCAGTGGCAGTGAATGAGAATTGCTTTCATATCCTCACCAACATTGGGTGGTGTCAGTGTTCTGGATTTTGGCCATCTGTAATGGGTATGTAGTAGTATTTCTACTTTTTCTCATCCAAGTCCAAAGACTAAAAGAATCTCTAACCAATGGTCTGTCTGTCTCTTCTGGCACATAAAGGACTGGTTTTATGGATTTATGTTCTTAGCATCTGTATCAAAGAGGTAAACATTGTGGGGAAGAATCAACTGTAAAAAGCCTTTTATCCATGACTATAAGTGCCTGGTGCATCTGGAAGTTAGAGCTTGCTTGCCTCTAGTGCATTTTGGGGGGACGCTTAGATGTAGAATAGATTGTTTTGAGTGATTATCCAATTTTACCCATTAAATCAGCAGTGAAACCAGGCTACTGATTTTAGATTATATATTTTTTTTAAGAGTGGCAGAAATAAACAGAAAACAAATGCTTAGTCACCCTTTTGAGTAGCTTTTATGTGTTAGGCCAAATCTGTCTGGCATATCCTGTGGATGAGAATATTATCTTGCATACCTGCTTCACTGCAAATAATGCAGTCAAGGGCTAGGTGGGGTGATGCATGCTTGTTTGTAGTTCCAGAGTCCTTGGAGGCTGAGGCAGGAAGATGCAAGTTCAAGGTCAGCTTCAGCAATTTAGTGAGATCCTGTCTCAAAAAAATAGAAAGGGCTGGGGCTGTAGCTCAGTGGTAAAGCACCCCTGGGTTCAATTCCTAGTACCCCCCCCCCCAAAAAAAAAAGGGTGGTTGTGGTGGTGATGATCTCTGGGAAGGTGAGCAAATACAGTGGTGGGCAGTAATTCTGTGAGCAATAATTGAAAGGCTGCAGAGTTCTCAGCTAGCTGCTGCTATTCTAGGTGTGTGAGCAGGGTTCAGCTGGTTCCCTAGAGTGAGTACCTTTTCCAGGCAGGTTCAGACCTTCAGCCTGTGTTGGTTTTGGAAATAAAGGCCCATAATAAATTGCTAGTGTTTGGGTGTCTTTCTCATTATAAAATTCTTCATTATAAGAGTTTAGGGAAATATAGAAATGCAACTGTTTTGAAGTGATAGTAGAAAAACATGTTGGTATGTCATGATTAGAAAACCCATTTTAAACATCAATAGTGAAATGGTTTCTTTAATCAGTAAATGGCATCCTATAGTTAGTGTGCATTTTAGATTATTTACTCTGGAAGCCTAATGTGTTATTTTCCATTTTTAAGTCTTCATTTTGGCAGACTCTTGGAAGCCATTCGATTGACATTGCTCTTATACAGAGGCGTGGTGTCTTTTTTTCCTTCATAGAAGAAAAAAAAAATCTCTCAGATTCTTATGGAAACACCCAGCTTTGGACACAACTTTGAGGAAAATATGACCTCACAGGTCTGCTGTACACAAGTCATGTTAAAGAGGCTATTCTCATGTGTTTTGTCTATAGTTTCTCACATTTGTAGGCATCTTCTGTATTTCCCGTAATCTCGTTGAATTTAAGGCTTTAGAGTTTTTTGCTTTTTTAAATTAAGGAGGTTATGATGGGCTTTTATAGTGCTTCTCTTGTTTATTTGCTGGAAATGAGAAATAGCTAGCAAATCCACAATATCTGGTTCATGGAGAGTGTTGTTCAAAACCAGGGAGACTGATCTGAAGCAAAACATCCGAAGCTTAAAAACTTTGAATGGCTCCCCATTGCCCACTGGAATTGGGTAAATTTCTTAGTGCTTTATCAGGCTCTGCATGATTAACCCCTGCTTGCTGTTCGCTTCACAGCCACATCTTTCCCATGCATTTAGCCCAAAAGCGATCTCAAAGCTCTCACGTGTTTAAACTACTAGTTCCCAGAATTTCATTTTTCCTTGGCTCTTTAGGGATGTACTCCTGCCCTTAAAAATGCTCTTGCCTACTCCTCCCTTTCCTGTATCTTATACGTTGAAATAGATTGTGCTACCTCTCCTACACAGTTGCCTTGGCACTACCACTTTGTCAGCCACACTGGGGCTTCTGTGCCTTCTAAGGCAGGCCCATAGAACCTGTCACTTACCCACTACCATGCAGATCTTCATCAGTAGATGTGGAAGTTGCTTTGGGGATAGAATTTGCTTCCCTCATCAGATTCCTTAGTACCTAGCAGGTGGGAGATACTCAGAGGGTTGTTGAGTTGGTTCCAAAGGCATTGGGGTGTGTGTGATTTTTTTTTTTTTTTTTCCTTCTTCCTTTTGGGGTGAGTATGCTAATACTCTCACTTGTACCTTGTGTTCATGAAGCCACTCTCTTGCCTTAACAACAAATACCATGTTTACTATTGATGGGTAAATACTGGATGGATGAATGGATACACTGTATATGTTGGGGACTACTGCAATCAGTGTGTGTCCTCAGCCCTTGCCTTCTAGCCATGGGTGATTTTGTAGGCCATATCGTGGGCTACCTTGTAGCATATACCTGGATATTCCTGTTACATTTCATCTGAAAGAGGGGACAAAGTGTCTTCAGGTTCACCCTCCCAAGGCTTTTTGTCACAAAGCTTAGGGAAAAAAAGTAGCCCTGTTGGAAGTGTTCATGTTCAGATTTGCTGCCTTGATTTTGATGATGTACAGATCATTCCAGGAGTTTCCTATGACTTTTTTTTTTTTTTAATGTTGAAATGTTCCATAGCCACCCCTGCGAAATAACTGTGGACCAGCATAGGCAGATGCATCATTGCAAGTACAAGGTGACCTGAATCTCTGGTTGGGGAAGTGTCTGAAAACAGGATCCAGAGACCTGAGCTCTTGTAGATGTCCACATGTGACTTGTAGAGTGGAGGTGGGGTGTTGATACAACTGTGTATTTATGTTCTCTGTGGGTCATCCCCCCTCCTTTTAAATCTTGACTTGCAGAGATAATTGAGTTTATGCCTAGAAATGCTAATCCTTCCTTTTAAACTGCAGCAAGGCTGAGCAAGGAGTTACAGTAATCTTTCTTGTACCCTCTGTGTAATTTTTTTCCTCTGTGGGTAGGTGTTGCTTTTTGTTTTCAATCACAGTGTGGTTGCTTTTAGACATATTGAATTATTGTCAAAGCTAGCAAAGTAAATGCTTATAGGTTCAGTATGTTCCTGCTTGTTGGTGGTTGCAATTTTCTTGACAGAGAAACTAATGCTCTGGAAACTATTTCTAATCATCAGGATCTTGGAGTAGTGTGAACTTGCACACTCTTCCTACTTCCCCAAGACTGTCAATGTCATTTTTTCTTTTATGGCTGTCAGATCCACAGTTGTGAAGTTTATATCAACCCTCATACCAGTAAATTGCAAACATCATTTTGTTTAAGTTCTCTTTTAGAATGCATACAAAAGTGGGGGGGTTTAACAGTGCGATTGATGGTTAAGAATTAATCCTCCTTTTGTCTCAAGATCTGATGCGTGGAGTACAATTTAGTTTTTGAAATTCATTTTGATACTAGTTTATTTAATTCTGGGAAATTTTCTGTGATTCCCCCCAACTCCCTGCATCTTTGCTTCTTCGGTAAAGGCAGAAAATGATATATAATAAATAAAAACCTTAAATAGGCAGTATTCAGCTTTCAAGTGCTTATGCATGACCTACTGTGTGCCAGATGCTCAGAAACAGCCAAAGGAAGGTCAGGGCTCCTCCCGCAGCCTGCAAGGATCACACCTGACTTTCATTCAGCTTGGCCCTTGTCAGGTGTACAGGCCATTTAGTGTCCAACAGTCCTTTTCTCTCCATCCAGGAAGGTTGAAAATCACCAGGCCTATGCCAACAAGAAAGGCAGTTAAGACCAACTCCTGCAGGAATTGTGAAGAAGGGCAGTTCTAACTTTTTGCCCTTCCAAAATGAGGTTTATCCACCTCTGTGAATACCTTTAAGGAAAAAAAAGTGTCAGATTCACACACAGTTTAATTAGCTTGTTTGTTTTGTAAGGCAGTGATGGGGAGAGCTGTTGTTGCTCAGTTTAGGCTGAGGTGGTATAGGGAGGCTCTTTGTTTGCTTTTAATTTTTGCTTTTATGTGGTAATGATTGAAAAGAAATGCCATTGATGTTGTAATTTTATAATTTGCATCTGTCAGTTAAACTGAAATTATCTAGGTGTTTATTCCCTCTATTCCTGTTATACTCTGGGGCCCACCCATGTATCTTCCATGGAGTATTGTTGGAGAGATCCAATTTCCTACGTTTTTAACCTGAAACTCAAAGCAAAGACTTCTTATGGCAAAATCAGAACTATTTTATGGGCAGTTTTGAATTCCAACTTGTTAAAAAAGCAGTGCTGATTGATGGGCTAATCTTCCATGCATCTGTTCCAGATCAATCCAGCCTCAGGCGGTGCCAGGTGTGTGTCCAGAGTGATCTGCTTAATACCCACCAGGGCATCTCCGGGTACTGAGGATCAATTGAGGCTGCTCTGCCGAGGAGCAGAGGTGGGATGATAAGCCCGACATAGGTCAACATTCAAAAAATTTTTCCATAGAAGGAAAGAGGAAATGAAAGAATGAAAACAGCATGTGTTATGGGCGAACTAAAGAAAATTCTTCGAAATTTAGTTACCTGGATGAAATACTTCATGTGTTGCTTTCAGAAGGGAACAGTTTGAACCTTTTGTGCTGTCTGCCTTGTGAGATTGCATTAGAACTGCTAAAAGGAATGGATTGAGAGAATAATTACACTTTGTGTTTAATATAGATAATTCTTCAATTTATGAAATTATTTTCACATCAGTGGTGATTTTTTTCAATAGTCCTGATCAACTAAGTCACATGGTAATATTTTCATTCTGTTTAGAGTTTTTTTTTTTTTTGGTGGGAGGAGGAGGAGAGAAGGGTTCTTCACTTGACAGGCCTTAATTTATCCAAACAGATATTTGCTGAGTCAAAACATTGTATGCCTACTTCATTTAGAGGCTCCAGATTATAGAGAAAGTGAACTTTGAGGGAAGGGGGGATAAAGGCTAAATCATTTTAATATCTTTGTTACCCCAAAGAATACAGTTTTAATTATATAATCCATAAAGTAGACAGTTGGACTTTTTCAGGGTCCCATCACCACCTGGTAAGGAGCAGTGTCTTTGGGAAAGTATAGTAACTGTTGACCATTGTGAACCTTGAATGCATGGTGTTTATTCCGGAGAGATAACCTGGGGTACCTAAAGAGGGCCGATGATCTGTTTTTCCTTGCAAATTCTTTGTTGTAGTAAAACATATATAACAAATAATGTATCTTTTTGCTAAGGTTTAGATATTTGGTGTCCCCCAAAAGCTCACGTATAAGACAGTGCATGAAAAGTTCAGAGGTGAAATGATTGGGTTATGAGAGTCTTAACTTAATCAGTGCATTAATCCCCTGAGAGGGATGAACTTGGTGGTAATTGTAGGCAGGTAAGGTGTAGCTGAAGGCAGTGGATCCTTTGGGGTGTGCCTTTGGGGTTTATATTTTGTCCTTGGTGAGGAGAATCTCTCTCTCTGCTTCCTGGTGTGATATCTTGAGTCACTTTCTCTGCCACACTCTTCCACAATGTTCTGCCTTATCTCAGGCTCCAAGGAATGGAGTTGGCCATCTGTGGGTGGACCAAAACCTCTGAAACCGTGAGCCCCCAAATAAACTTCCTCCTCTAATTGTCCCTGTCAGGTCCTTTGGTTACAGCAGTGAAAAAGCTGAACACTTTTTAGCCATTTTTGAGGTGTGCTATTCCGTGACGTTAAGTACGTGCCAGGCTTTATAACCATTGCCCATTTCTGAATTTTTAAAAATCATTTCTAGACAGAAACTCTACCCATTAAACAGTCACTCCCCATTTCCCCTTCTTGTAACCTCTATGCCTACTGTTTTTATTTTTATTTTTTTATTTTTTAAAGGAAAAAATTTCTCTGGTCTACAAAAGCAGCTGTTTCGTATTGTCCTAGAATTCAAGTTATAATTGGGGACCTAATGTGTCTCCATAAAAATGCTGTTGATAAATCTTGTTCCAGCTTAAGTTTTTATTGCCCCATTGGCTGTCCAGCATCTAGTTCCTCTGTCATGTAACTAACACGGATGGTACCCCAGCCCTGGGCGTGCCACCTGATGCCCTCATTTGTTTTGAGCATGATCACCCAGATTTGAACAGTGCTGGATGAGGGAATAACCTACAGTGAGGGCTTGTCCTCCAGGAGCAGGGACTTTGTCCTAACACCTGACACCTCAAGGATGACTGTGGCTTTTTATTTTTTTTTTCTGAAAAGTGTTCCAGGCGTTCAGCACTTTCCCTAGCATTGGCAGCATTTTGAATGAACCATAATTTAACAAAGCTTGGAGGAACAAAAAAGCTTGAAGACTTTTTATCACCAGCATTGTCCCCCTTCCAAGTTTTCTGTGTTGCTGTCACAGCTAATGTTTAGCCAGTGCTCACTCTGGGGCATACACTTTTGGAAGAGGTTTGCAGGCATCTTCGCTTTTAATTCTCACCCCAAGCCTATGTGATCAGTACTACTGTTACCCAGTGCTATAATCTTGCAAATTTAGCTCAGAGAGGTTGCATAATTTGTCTGAGGTTATCAGGTGGGGCTGGGATTTGAGCCTAATTCTGGCTTTAGAGCTTAAGGACAAGGAAGCACAGCCTGTAGGAGGAAGTTGGGATATAAATTAGGGACTGTTTTCTCTTCATCTGGGTGTAGGCATTTTCCTCCTAGAGGTTTCTACACAGTTCTCTTCCTTAGTGAGGATACTCAGGGTTACCCCATTACCACAGCAAATCCCCAGGATGCTGGGCCTGAGGGAGTATTGCCAGGGTAGCCAGCGCCCTATCTTGCAAAAGCAGCAGCCAGTTTGGGGGATGATCTGCTCCCCTTTCTGTCTCTATTGCTCTTGGGCTATAGTTTTCCTACTTCCACCTGCCCTCTCCTACATACCTCAGTATATTGCTACCTCTGTAGTGTAACCGTCTGGCTCTTGCCTTCCCTCGTCCCAGTCAGGTATCAGTCTCTTCCTTTGTGTTTATATTATAGCTGCTACTTAAAAATGGTCCAGTTAGCACAGCACAAGTGGAATTTTTTAACAAAGTGAGAACCTACTGTATGCCAGGTACTATGTCCATTATGTACCAACTAGGATGAGATTGTACTGGGTCAATTGGTGGAGGGCCTTGACTCAATCCAGGAGTGGGATCATAGACAGAGGGCTTGCTCTGAAAAGAGGGAATTTTCTTTAATTTAATTTTTTTTTTTTTTTGCCAAGATCTAAAGAATAAGTTGAAGTTAATCCAGAAGAAGGTGGGGGATCAGTGGTGGGGGAGGGTGAGTGGTGACTGGCAGAACCTAATTATCCAGAGAAAAATGAAGCATGGAGGGAGGGTGGTGTCCAGGTGGACACATTTGGGTGGATTCTGCTTCTGGTTTATTGCTTAAGGCTAGAGAGGAAGAAGGGCAGGGACCAGTAGGAGCATATCTGTTATTTAGAAATCTACTCTGGCTGCTTAGTACAGACATTTGTTTTCCTTCTGAATTATTTGAAGACAGTTATTTGTTGTGTCTCATCTGTAAGATGATGGGTCTTATTCCATGGTAACAATAGTTACATATTGCAACCTTACTTTCCAAGCATTTGCTTGGTACAGTTCTCAGCCTTTTGTTTGGAACTGATTTAATTCTTTAAACAATCCTTTGTGAGCTTCCTGTCACAGGTGAAGAAATGAGGTACAAGGAGTCTCGGCAACATCTCAAGATCGCAGTAAGTGGTCGAACAGAGACTTGAATACAGTCTGATCACACCTCAGTGGTGACTACTACATAAAGAAAGTCTCTGCTGTTTGAAAGATCACTTGTATTTTTCCACAGTCTCAACACAGTAGTGGTTCAATAAAGTCTGTGAAATTTATTTTGGGAGGGCCTACATTTACTCTTTGCAAACGTTTTTTTTTTTTTTTGTATGAATTTTAATTTTTTTGTTTTTGCAGGATTGGGGATTGCACCCATGGGATCTCTACCTCTCAGCTACATCCCCAGCCCTTTTTGTTTTTTATTTTAAGATAGGGTCTTGCTGAGTTGGTCAGGCTGTCATCAAACTTGTAATACTCCTGCCTCAGCCTCCTGAGTTGCTGGGATTATAGGTGTGTACCTTGGAACATACAGATTTATTAGATAGTGCTCAGTGAATTTAAAAAAAAAATGAATTCCCTGATTTAAGCACTGCCTAACTACTAACCTACTCAGGATATATGCTACTTTATCTTTTTAAGAATACAGCATTCCTGAGACTTCCATGTGTTCTCAGTACTTCCCCCAAATTCACTCTAACTCCTTTCAATATATAGACATTTTGTTTGTGTTTGAACTTGTATAATTGGAACTGTGCAGAGTATTTTGTGTGTCTAGCGTCTTTGATTTATTGCTATTCATTTACTAATATTCAGCATCCATATTGTGACATATAGCCTAGGATTTTTTTTTTTTAAAATCACTGTACAGTATTATGAGCACCTTGTAAAGCTGTTTTTATTTTTAGTGTCTTTCCTGGGTGGCCCTCTCCCTTCCCGAGTGTTGGTCACTGGGCAGTGGGACAGTATGATAGGAATGTGGCACACTGGAGGATGTATAAGCCCTAGGGAACTTGAGGTTCTAGGCAACTGAGGGTTCTAGCCGCCTTAATATTTTAAGAGTTTTGGGGTCTTGGTTTAAAATAGTCTGTGGGGTTGATACGTGTCTTATACCACACAGCTATTTTGAGCTCCAAATGAGATGGTATACATAAAAGCTTTTTCTTGATTTGTGAATTATTCCTGGAGAAAATGATATTAAAGATTATTGGTATCCAACCCATCTTCACACTGTTGTTGCCCAAAGTACATTTCAAAATTAGCTCTGTTCCAGATACTCCTATACGATGATGGTGGAAAAATAATCTCCTGAAAGCTGGAAGAGGAGGGTTGAGACAGCACTAAGATGCCTGTGGACCTAGGAGTGGTGAATGCCACAGCCTGGCTTCTTAAAGTCTGCATTTCTCTGGCACTTAGGATTGCTGGGGAATGCACCTCATTTCCCAAGGTGTGGTGAGTCAGGATTAAAGTAGCCCATGTGGCCTTGTTAAGGTAACAGAACTGTAGGAAGCACATACTTCCTAAAAGGTTTTTTTTTTTTTTTTTCCTTGTAGGTCAGTTGTAGGGCTTTTTGCATCCTTTCTTGAAAAAGGAGCCAATATGTACCTTTGCCCCATTTTCCTGGGGTTAGTACTGTGGGTAGACAGAAGACTATTGAAGCCAGCTTCTCTGACATCTGGCTTTTGACCCTGTTTGTGAGGGTATAGATACCAGAAGGTGGACTTTGATGGGCAACGCCCTAGTGCAACTTCTGCTTAGCTGCTGGTTTAAAGAACAGAAACCAAAACATGAATATCTTTGAAACTGACTGACTTTGCAGGCTTGCAGTACCTAAAAGGGTGGAAGGACATGCAAGGTTTCGAGCCAGAGCCCTGTCTGCCGGAGGCAGTGATATCCCTGTTTGCAGGGAACTCCTCAGATGACTTGTTTTCTTTCTGTTGCCTCTGGATTGCTCTAGCAGTAGTATTGGTAGCCCCGGGGACTTTTTAAGGTTGAAATTGCTTTGTACCAAGACATGAATTTGATTTTATTGGGCTGATGTAAAGGCGTTGAGAATGGCAAGAGAGGGCAAGGAGTCTACTTTGTCTGGTTCAAGGACTCAGCTGGCACTGCAGGGACAGGATGTTAGCCATGGTGAACCCAGGCATGCCCTCACCGCTTTTGCTGTTGTGTATCTGCCAGGAGTGCAGGGCTTTCGCCAAGACTGGAGCCTTGGCTCGCTGTCTTCCTCTCTTCCACACTGCTTGTGGGTGATCATCACCTGCTGGGTGATGTGGAAAGGGAATTGGGAATCCCTTGTTAGCCCACAATGGAAGCCAGTAGGTTTTATTGCTTTCCATAGTATGGTGTACTCTTTTTCGAGGTATCAAAGTCCCCTGTAGATTCCACTGCTTTCTGCTTTTAATTTAATGTGTTACCAATTAGCATCTCCTATTAGGCCATCTGTGTGGATTATCTCTCTCTTCAGTTTTCTTCATTTTCCACCCTAGGGTTCTTCGGGGGGTGGGGGAGAGCTTGGTATAATGGGGAAAGACTTGGAAATCAAAGTTGCCACAGTTAGCAAATAAAAACAGAATGCACAGCTGTTTTTATAAAAACGTTTTTTAAACATATGTAAGTCCCAAATATTGCCTGGAATTTACATATATTTAACAATTATTTGTCATTTATCTGAAATTTAAATTTAATCCAGTATTTTTCTAGAAGTCTGAAACCCTGGAAGACTTGAGCTATGTATCACAATTCTGTTCCTTCGTAGCTGATCCTGGGGTAGCTGAGTTGGCCTCTAAGCTACCTTGCTTTTTTTCTATAAAACGGGATCATTTTATCTAAGTTCTCTGGTTTTGTGGCTTAAATGACATTACTCAGTGAAAGCCCCCAGGACATGTTCAGCATGGAACTTCCCTTTTCCTCTTTATTTAAGATTATGAATTTGCTTCCTGGCCTTTTTTCTTCCTTTTCCTCCCTAGATTGATGCCTTGGAAGATGCCAGCATCCTTCTCCTTAGTGGGCTCTTGAGTCTTTGCAGGATGTTACCTGCTCTTAGCTGCTCGCAGTTGGCTTTTCCTTCTGCCCTTCCACTGCCAACTTCCTTATCTCCCTATCTGCAGAGTCTTTGACTGGAGATCTCAGGGTTCTCCCTGTCCTTGGCCACATGCTACCAACTGCCTTGTTTCATTTCTCCTTTCCTCCTAGGCCTGTGATGATACAGGGAAAATTAGGCCTCTTGGCATCTTCACTGTCTGCAGGACCAGGCATCAGTCAGGTAGCCTTTTGGGACCTCATTTTGCTCCCTGTTTACTGAGAAGGTTTGCTTAGGATTTGGAGTTTGCTTCTGGTGCCAATGTTCAGCCGAGGTGAATGGTTTGGCTCTTGTTCTTTTTTGGGGTACTGGGATTTAACAAGGGCCCCTTAACCATTGAGCCACATTTCCTGTTCCTTTAATTTTTTGAGGCAGGCTCTTGCTAAGTTCCTGAGGATGGTCTTGACCTTGCCATCTTCCTGCCCCAGTGTCCCGAGCCGCTGGGATTACAGGTGTGCTCCACCGTGCCCAGCTTGGCTCTCAAGTTCTGAAAGACCCGTGAGACACTGTGTCTTGGCAAGGCAGGCACTCTACTCTGATGCAGGTCTCACTTCTGTCTGCTGCTTTTACCTCGTAGCTCCATAGACTTTTTTTACTTTGCTCTGATGACCATCGATTTTGAGACCCCTGGCATATGCCACAGATAATGACTAATGAAGTCAAGTACACAAGCTTGAGTTATTAGCCTTTGAAACAAAACTGTGTGGCACAGTTATTGCATCTTTATAGACAAGAAGTACAGAGAAGTTAATTTGCCAGGGTCATTCAGCTGGTAGGTCGTGGGCCCAGGGTTGGGCAGCATGGCTCTGAGCCTATGTTCTGTATTTCTGTTTCTGTGACCACTTGCAACTGTGAGGGTCCATGAATTCCTTGAAGGAGTTCCCAGTATAACACTTTTGTTTGTTTTTTTTAAAGAAGTTAATAATTCAATTTCTTTGCCCTATAGTTCAGGGAGCTGCCTAATTTTTGGATGGTGAATCCTTGTCATTTTCTCCTCAGAAGAATCCTTGTCTCCCTTCAACATATTTTCAAAATTGTACCCTTCTTTTGTCCACCTTTAACTTTTATAGATTATGAAATGTCTACTAGTTCATTTAATGTAACAGTTTTCAGATACCTACTAAGTGTCAAGCTTGAGATACCCTTTGGGAGCCAGGCAAGTACTAGTAATACCCGTGCGCTCTGCCTGTCTTGAAGTGCAGGAAGGTCTTGTGATTGTGGTGAAGGGTCTCGGGCTGTTGAGGAGACTGGTGGTAAAGCATGGCCACACTGGGTGAAGGAAGATGGTCATTTTATCATTCAAGATTCTCAGGGAAGAAAGAAATCAGAGCGAGGGATAAGAATGTAGCCAGGGGATTGGTTATTCCAGTGGTGGAGTTGCTGAGAAGTGGGCATCAGAAGGTAGCAGTGAATAGCCCTGGGGTACAGTAGAAGGATACTACTCCCACTCCTGTGGAGGATGAGGGAGATGGTGTTCTTGGAGACCATGAGCTTCTGTCATTCAGAGAAAGCTAGAACCACAGTGGGCCTTGGGTCAGGCAGCATTTCCAAGCTGGAGATGAAGAGCCACAAACCTGAATTTTCCCTTCTAGTTTCATGCCGGTACCTCTCATTGCTGAATCCAGTTGTAGGTTAGCTGACTTTAGGAACTTGGAGCTGTAGATCACAGAGAGAGAGGTCACCCTTACCTTTTAGACTAGGAGAAAGCCAGTGGAGGCAGAGACAGGACTGGCAAAGGAAGAAATGAAAATGGATTGACTGTTTGACCTGGATAGAGTTTGAACGTCTTACACATGACACATTGGAGGGCCCATAGACTTTTATTCCCTCAAGAGGATGTGAGTACAAGGTGTCCAGGGAGAAGCAACAGCATGGACAAAGGCAGGTGCTTGGACCAGCAGGCTCCACCTGGAGCATCCTCTGCAGCTCTCAATGGCTGGATTGGTACTTGAGACCTTCCTGTCCCTTCTTCTGAAGAAGCCTTTCTGATAGAATGCTTTCTCACACATTCATGCTGTCGTTTGTGGCTGATGTGCATTGTCTCCACAGGGAATACTTAGTGGAAAGCTCTGCACCTGGATATCTTCCAGGCCGGCTGCTGCTTATACAGATTATGTACCATTTAACCAATGGTGAGCAGCTTGTTATGCCCCAGCAACACTGAAAAGGAGCTTGTGGCCAAGAACAGTTGCATTTGTGATGAGCTCATGGTTCCTGGGTTCAATGATAGATACCCCAACTCTGATGTGGATGCTGGTGCCCTGGCAGGAGAAATGGCTGCCCAAGTTGAGACCTTGTTTCCCAGCTCTGAATGTTGGTTGTGTGATCAGACTTGTAGAATATGTTACTCACATTGTCCTTCTATGAAATTTGTATATCTGATGATAATGGCTTTTGCATATTTTTTTTTCTTTTACTATGGAGATTTTCAAGCATACACAAAAGTATTAAATTGATCAGTCTTGAAATAGTTTCACCTGTAAATAGGTCAGTTTGCATCTCTGATAAGGACTTTATAATGTGCTATACTGTTATTATACCTAAAGAAATTGGCAGTATTTCCCCTAGGAGATGTGTGTTTGAGAGAGAACCAGCAATCTGGATGTGCTGGTGCACACTTGTAATTCCAGCTCCTCAGAACTGAGGCAGGAAGATGGCAGGTTTGAGGCCAATCTGAGCATCTTAGTGAGACCCTGTCTCCAACGAAAAATTTTAAAAGGGCTGGGGATGATGCTCAGGGGTAGAGTGCTTGCCTAGCTTGCATGAGGCCTTGAGTTCAATCCCTAGTCCAAAAAAACAGGCTTTTCTAGGCTCAAATGTATTATCCTTGTTTTTCCCTTCTGCTTTACGTCTTTACCTCTGTGCCCTGAGGCTATTGGTTCTTAACTCGATTTTCCCCCTTCACTTGTTGACCACAGGCTTTGGGATCTTTTACCTGCTGCCCTGTTTCTTGGTAGCAATCCCCCGAGTCATGCTGATTCTGCTCTCATTGAGCTATGCAGGCTGGTGTCCCAGCCCCCATGGCACATAGCAGTATGCATTTCAAGTTGCCACCTTGTGTGCACGGAGCAGGAAACCTAGCATTTGTGGCTCTGCTATAAGGAAGTCTGAAATGAGACATCTTATGTGGTCTCTCCTGAAAGCTTTTAGCTGAGAAATGTCTGATGAACACCCTGGGGATATCATGCCCTGGAAAATCTTAACCTAGCATCAGTGGCTTTCAGAAAATCTGGTGAGGTGTTAGGTATGAAGCCACCAAGGTGCCATAGCACAAGACAGGATGCTGTAGACAGTGTGTGTAGACAGAAGTCTCAGGGGCAGTGAAAAACAAGCAGTGTTTGCCCAGAATCTCCAGCTCCCAATTCTGTAGTGTGGTGGTGTCTAGAGAGTGGTAATTATTTCAGTTGTGTCTCATGGCAGGTCTGGGGGGATAGGTGGTGAGAGGCTCATGGTCAAAACAAAGGCCCTAGGGCTCAGGTGAAATGTTAGGAAATGATCAGCCAGGGAACAGTGTTGATAAACATGACAGGTGGGATTTCAAGGTAGATGGCCTACTACTCCAAGGCCAGGGTTCTTTCTTTAGGTCCTTGTTAGACAAGGAAAAAAGGGGGGGCTGATAGAGGAGCACTTAGAAACAAAGGGGAATGAATTCCCAAATTCCTAAGCAATTTCACAACTGCTTTTGACCCAACAATAAAATTTGGGAACTTCTAGTTCATATATTTGTGTTAATAGCTCCTGAGGCTTGAAATAAGGCTGCCCTTTAAAAATAATCTTTTATTCTTTTTTGTGATGCTGGGGATCAAGCCCAGTCTTTGGGCTTGAGCTACTGAGCTGTGGCCCCCAACTTTTTTTTTTTTTAATTGAAATTTTTGAACAGGAAAGAGATCACATAGTATTCTCCAAAGTGTGTACTGTTCTGTGCTCCCTCCCCCCACTTAATTATATTTTGGAGATTTTTCCCTTGAGTATTTTCTGCTCCCCTTTCTTACAGTTTTACCAGTTGCATGGTAATTTATTGTATAATTCTTTCTTACCATTGTGTATTTGTGTTCTCAGTCTTTGACCTCACACTCTTGTGTGTGTGTGTGTGTGTGTATACCAGGAAGGGATTGAACCCAGGGATGCTTAACCATTGACCCACATCCCCAGTTTTATTATTTTTATATTACATTTTATATTTATTATTTATTATTTTGAGATAGGGCCTTGCTAAATGTTTAGGGTCTGACTAAGTTGCTGAGGCTGGCTTTGAACTTGTGAACCTCCTGCCTCCGCCTCCTGAGCTGCTGGGATTGCAGGTGTGGGAGAATGCTCCTGGTTTGGCCTCACACTCTTGCACTAACTGTGAGCATGGATCGTTTTGTATGTGGTTGAGTATGTGGTTGAGTATGTGGTTGAGGGGATAGGTCCCTAGCACATATGTACCAGCCACTTTCTTAATTAATTTCCTTATACGGTATTGAATCATTAAATCCTCTTATCAGTCCTCTAAAGAAGCCAGTATGATTCCCATTTTACAGACAAGAAAACTGAGGCTTAGAGAGGGTTAAATGACTTGACCCAAGTCATACCATAGAAAGTGGCAGAGCCAGAATTCAAACCCAGACAAACTGACTCCAGAGGAATTCCTTTACTCTGTGATATACCTTTGTGGGTAAATTCCTGAAAGCGACATTGGTGTCTCGAATGCTTTATTTATGTGTACTTAGAATAGACATTTTCCTTGGTGACGTTCTAATTTACATTTCTATTAGTGGATTGTGAGAGGGGTGCTTGATACTGTGCTATCAGAGGGTTTGCTCAAATTTGGACTTTGCTGGTAAATTAAAGATGGCATTGTAGTATAGTATTTACATTTCTCTCAAGGGGATTGGAGAAACCTTTTTCTGTGCTTGTAGGAACTGTTTACATTTCTTTGTCCGTTGAAACCTTGATCTTTCTTATCTATTTTTTTTTTTTTTTGCGAAGACAGTGCTCTTTGTATGTTGTAGTGATGTGCTCTTTATTCCAGTTTTGACTTGCAAAAAATTTTCCCATTTGTCATTTATGTTTTGGCTTGACTTTTGGTGTTTTTAGTTTTTGTTCCCCAACCACCCTGCAAAAGGAAGTTTCTTTTATGCTTTCTTAATGTTATATATAACCTATAGGAAATATTATTAAGATATTATGGTAAACTTTACTTTTTTGAAAAAGGACAGATTACTATTGTTTTTGTTTTAAATGCACTGTATGCCATTCAGAGAGGTTCAGAAGAAATCAGAAATAATGATGCTACATTTCCTTTACTGCTATAAAGTACTTGAACTTGTAGCTGACATTAGATACTTTTCCTAGTATCTTTTTTTCCCCTTATCTTTTTCTATGGTAGCACTTTATATTACATATAAGGTCTTAAATTAGGATAAATCTTGTGACTAGTTGATCAGTTCTTGAATTCCGACTATTACTGTAGCCTTTTTCTTCCACCGGAAGCCTCTTAAAGAGAGTCAAGTTTAATTGGCATTACTTCTCTACCTGGTCGGTTTCAGGCTCCCTCTCTGCTCTCTCTGGTGGTTTTATTTTACTCTGCGCTACTTTCCATTTCCCCTGCTTAAAGGTGAGTTTAAAGCTGCGGACCTTAAATTTAATTTCTTCCCTCTTGGTTAATCTTTGTTCGTCTCACAAATCTTACTGAGGCTCTTCTGTGGGTCAAGTACACTGTGTAAGGTTTGAGGGTGATCCCCTCTTTGTAGAGCTGATGTTTTAGCAGGGAAAGACAGACATCGAACAACTGATTTCACAGTTACAGAATTAAAATTGTGAAAAGTGCTTCAAAAGATGTGCGTTTCTCAGAGGAGGATATGGCCAGGGGAACTGAACTAGTTTGGGGCAGCCAGAGAAAGCTTCCTTGAAGTGACACGTAGACTGCCATCATCTGTGTGTATTTAAACAAAACGTTAATCACACAAAGAACTGGTAAAGAATGTTCTGGGTCAAGAGAACAGGCAGGCTATTCACAAGTCCTGAAAGTGACAGAAGCATGACAAGTGTGAGGAACTAAAAATTGAGTGTGTTTGGAGTGCCATAGGATGCGGCCTGAGGAAGGATCTGGAAGTAGATGGGGCCAGATCTGAGAGGACTCGGTCCCAAATTTTGAATCAGACCTGATAATTTAAGGAGCAGTGCTGCTTAAATTATTATTATTTTTAAATTTCCAGGGAGTATGCCAATCTAGAACTTTCTTCACTTGAATAAATTTAGCCTGCAAAAATATCACTTCTTGTTTAATTTTTCATTAGAACATGTTTTTGCCAATAGTCTTCATGCTTTAAAACCCAGATAGGGCAAAAAGATTCACTACTTGTTAAGCAAACTTCCACACTTGGCTTGGGCATTAAAGAAGGAATTAAGATGCAAAGCCTGTAGATAGACTACAAATTCTTCCAAAATGCATTCCTCTCGTCCTCCCCCTGTTTCGTACTTTTATTCTCTGCCCTAAGTTGAAAGGCAAATAGCCCATTTTGTGTTTACTTTGTACAAAGAGAAGAACCATCCCTCTAACACCTCCCCATTTTTTCCTCCCATCTATTAGATTCTTAGATAGTTATGTGTTAGACCCTTCACCTGTCCTCAGTGGAATTTACTGGCATCTTATTAATGTGTTGAGGAGCCTTTTAACTTGCACCTTGAGTGAATCAGACTCTAGACCTTCCTTTATTGGAGCCAGAAGACTCACAAGTACTTTTTGGATCAGGGCTATCTATCTACATTGGAGTTGGAAAGGAAGCCTGGAAGGGAAGGTGGATGAGCCGGAACTGCAAATGAGGTCAGCCAGAGGCTGGAGTCAGAGAGGAGGTTCAGGAAAGCAGGGAGGAACGATTGCTTATTAGTCTTAATTAGGCAGGGGTCAGATGTAGGAAAAATTTCTCATGTGTGGATCAGTCACCTGGGAAGGTAAATGGAGAAGAATCAGGTTATTAAGGCATGATTTGGTTCTGCAGAGGGCATCAGGAGTCAGAACAGAACTTGCTTATTGAACTTTGTAAAAGTACAACTCTCATATTTCCTATCCAGAGCTGATCTTTGTGTATTGGCAAGTTTAAGATGAAGACAAGCAGGAGTATCCCATGGGCATTTTTTCCCAGGATGTGGCCTTGGTTGTTTCTTTACCCCATCCCCATCCTATCGTTTATTATTATTTACTGTTCACCTCTACCCCTAGTGCTGAGCTTTCTCTGCTATTACTCACTTTGCAATGATAGCACAAGACTCATGCTTCATTAATTCATAATGCACAGACTCCATGTTAAAATTGCAAAACATAAATAGTTTTATATTTTAGGACAGGTAGGTTTAAGAAATTAAGTGATAATGAACTTAATTTGAATTCAGACTATATTAAGATAAAAGCTGAAAATCTCTTATCCCTGACCCTGGTTTGTGTCCATAGAAGTAACCACTACTTCTGCTTTCTTTTGAATTTTCGTGTCTTTCTAGATTAATTTTATGCAAATACAGAGTGTACCTATATTTTCCTTTTAAGAGATGCCCAGAAATGGTAGCACACTGTACATAGTGTTATCTCCATTGAGAACAAATCTTATGAGTTCATTCCTAATGGTGGGCATGGAACTGCCCTATTTTCTTTTTTTTTTTTTTACAGCAGGTCGTTATATTAATATAGTTTACTTTTCTGTTTTTTCTCTTGAAATAAAAAAGTCGTGTCAATTATAAACTATATTAGTATAATGACTTGCTGTAAAATATTTCATACAATGGAAGCGCTGTATTTAACTCTTCCTTTATTGTTTTCAAATCATTCCTCTTTAAAAAAAAAAGTTTGCACATAAACTTTAGTGATGGTTTGTATTATCTATTGGATAATTTAAGGTTGGAATTCCTGATTCAAAAAGTATGTGCTTTTAAATTTTTCTTATTTTTATTTGGGTGGTATTTACTCATTTGTGTATAGTCCCTCCTGTCTTAACCTGAAATCCTCCCCCGCTTTTTTTTAAACACTGTTTTGCCTTTTTTTTGTCCTGCAGGAGGAAATGCAATGTATTCTTTGAGTTTTGAAAGGATTGCTTGTACTGAGGAAAAACTGCCATGTTGCTTACACTTCCTCCCTGGAATTTAGTTTACTTTCTTAGCACTGAAAACTTCTCTTCCACCCAAGTAACTAGGAAATAAGTGAGAGAGCAAAGATAGTTCGACTTTTATTACCAGATGTTCCTCAGTGAAAATCTGCAAATTGATAGATACTGGGAGTTCAAAACTGTTATGGAAGTCCCATTAAAGACCTGTCATTTGTTAGCGTGGACCACTCCCTCGAGTCCCACAAAAAGATGGTGTTCTTTGTAAAATGTTTGGGACTCTTAGGAAATTTGTTCAAAGTTTGGGTTCTCTGTTAAAGCGAGGGTCTTAAACGCTAATGACAGCCCATTAGACTTTATCTGGTATGTATGTATAGTTTCTTAAACAGGCTCTGTCCTGATCATAGTCTGTTTGCATGATAGGCATCTTAGTACTCTATTCTCAAATACATTTTAAGGAGTTTTAGAGCAAAGTAGATTTGGTCAATTAATGAGCAAATCCAAATTGATCAATTGAGTTTACTCCAATTTGTGTAAATCAAACCAGTCAAAAAATATAAGTTTGAATAGGATTTAAAATTTGAATAGTTGAATAGGATTTAAAATTTGAATAGTTGAATAGGATTTAAAATTTGAGCAACCTTGCAATAAAACTTTCTAATCCATTAGGTTTTTCCCCCATCATTAACCCGTGTTTACAGAGTTTCATTGGATAGAGTTGAAAAAAGCAAAGTCTGGATTTCTAAATCCAGAGCCTCGGGAGCAAGGTGGTGGCTCTCAGGAAAGATGTTGGCCCTGCATCTAGTATCGTGCATGAGAGTGGTGCTCCTGGCATATCCTGGGTACGTTGTAGTTTGTCTCTTTCATCCTTGACAAGGTAGTAATGCTGTCATTTCACACTTGAAACTCATATAAAGACGAGAGTTCACTTCCCTTTTGGTTCCCTGTCCCTAGGCTTCCAGTATCATCACATCTCATTCATTGCTATAGTTTTGCCTTTATGTAACTACTGGGTTGTCTGCTCCTTACTAAAACACAGATGGTATTTAACTCCAAGAACAAGACTCAGCAGCCATTGATAGTGCAGACAGACAGGGAGCCTGGAGAGGCTACAGTGGGCAGTCGACCCAGCTGATTATTTAACTTGTTGTGACCCTTTGGAGTCACAGTCCTTGTGACTTAATGTGTTTTGGATTTTAGAATATACCCCTTTTCTTTTCTGTTTTCCTCCTGAAATAAAAAAAAAAGTTGTCAATTATAAACTATGTTAGTATAATGAACACCCTCATACTCTTCTTCTAAATTCACCAATGTTTAATATCAGAGCCCTTCTGAATGACCTTTTCTGTCTCCCTCTCCCTCTGCCTTTTGCTCAACCTTCTGAAAGTAGGTCTTGAATATCAGGTCACTTCATTCCTGTATATTCAGTGTGCATCTCCCAGGATGAAGCCAGGAAGTGAGAATATCTTTGAGGTTACCATCCACCTCTTTGATGAGTACCCACAGATGAAATTATTTTCTTATGCCTTTCTACCCAGTAAAGATCCTCAGTTTTTGAGGCAACAGAAACTGTTAGGAAACTCAGATCTAAGTTTTCAAATTGCCTATGACCTGTTGATGAGCACCTGTGAAAGGTTTTGGCTAGTGGACTGCCCCCCTCTTTTCTGACCATCCGTGCCCCCTGTCCTCTTTAGACTGTGTATGTTTATGCAAAGACCCCTCAGTGAATTTTAGAATGAATTAGTATATAAAAACTAGTTCCAAATAATTTGGAAATTGCAGTAGGCTCTCAGATGATCTGTAAGAGAGTCATAGTTGTCTCAGTTTATGCCTTTTCTGGGACACTGGAGTGGGTGGGATTTCCCCTGTGTAAAGCCCTGATACTTTCTTTTGAATATGCTGCTTTGAAGTTCATCTTATAACTATTCATGAGACTTACGGGACATGTCACACTGCAGCTCATACCCCTTCTCAGGGCGGGGGGTGTTGAGCCTCACTTTCCCTTAGCAACATCTCTGGCCTGGTGTGACTTTCGGTATCAGGGCGCCTGTGACAGTGGTGGGAAGTCAGCACAACATATCTGAGAAGACAGTGAAGACGGCAGATCAGGTATTGGTTGAATGATAGAGAGAGTAAGCATTAATGGAGTTTAGGGAAGGACCGTGGTGGGTATTTGGGAATGGTCAGACAGGAAGTGCTGCTGGAGGAGCCTCCTTGTGAGACCTGCTGGACAGGACTTGAGGCCGCAGGCTGGGGAAGGAGGAGCTATGGAAGTGTGGCGGGGGTCAGTCAGATGTCCATCTGCTCTGGGCCAGGTTACAGTGTAACACAGATGTGAATGCAGGTGTGTTCTTTGGTAACATGTAGCATGAAAGGGTTATCTTAGGAAGGGAGCCATCTCTTCTGATGTCAGAGTTGACCTTTCCTGCCCAAGTTACCTAGAGGAGACACAAGAGACTGCCTAGCAGGATTGCCAGTTGGCTGAATCAGGCATATTGTGTGTACTAGGCTAAGTGCAGGCATAATTAGTATAATTCTCAAAAGGGCTCTGTGAATATAAGCAGTTATCCTCATTCACAAATGGGACACAAGGCTCTTAAAGGTTAAGAGACTGGCTTAAATAGTGGACCTCCAGACTACTACTAAATACTACCTCCAGACTTTGAGTTATGTAGAGGCCACTTTGTAACATTTCTACTACTACTTTACCCCTTCCTTTTAGAAAACTTTTTGTAGTATAAATTATGTAATATGCAGGAATCGTAAGATTGATGAGTTGTCACAGACCAAAGGCACTCAAGTTTTAACTTGCACCCAGATTAAGAAACAGCAGGACTAACACCTGGGACTGTGTCCCTTCCGGTCATTAGCCCTCTGCAGGCAACCATGCAGCTGAGTTTGGACGCTGAGTGGAATTGTACAGTGCATGCTTCCGTATTTAATGTCTTTCTCCTAATGTTATGTCTATGAGATTCATCTATATCATGAAGCGCTTCCCTTTTAAGATTGGATCTTGGGACCTAGAGTGCCCAGAAAAACCATTTAGTCTCCAGGGTTGAAAAATCCCCTTAGTGTACAGTTAGTGTTTTCAGAACTTGTAAATGTGGAAAATGGTCCATTAGATGTCCTCAGTTTGCCATGCTTAGATGAAAAAATGGAATCTTCAGAGTTGGTGGCAGGAAGGATTCTCTCTATATATTTAAAGTGATGTTTTTTGGTAGTTTTTGAAGAATGGAGTGTAAATCTTGATGCATTCAGGGCCTCTGCAAAGTCATTCTGTTAAATAGATGTAACATGCTTCTGTGCGATAAGTAGGATCCGGAAGAGTTCAATTGTAAATGAAGTTAAACTTTGTTTTTCTCAAAATGTCAAGCCATGCCAGGATCTTGATGTGGAAATTCGTAAAATGATGAGTCATTTGTGTCCTTCAGCCAAAGACCACCAGGAATGTACTTCTTGTTGAACAAGTTGAGTTTGTTGCTCATTGCAGGAGGGAGAACACACTACAGAAAGAGGTGATTAAAAGAACTTATGAAGCCTTTCAGCTTTGGTTGGGTAATCTTGGGAAGAGTCCATGGAAGCATGGGCTATCTTTACATTCTGTGTTTTCAGAAAGCGGGTATCTGAACCTTATCTATCTATAGAGAGAGCAGATTAGAATGAGCTAAAGCTATGATTGGTAAATGAGTAGAAGTCCCTTGGTTTATCTGGGAGAGGGGGTTTGGTGTCTTGTGGATTTCACAGTGATCTTGTCTTGTCCCTCTTTGTCAAGATCTCAGAGTGACCTTGTGTGATGTGACTGTTTTATGAGATTGTTTATGTCCTACAGGAGAACAGTGTGACTTAGCTTGTGTCAGATCAGTTTGTAATAACATTGAGTTCTAGCTGTGAGCATAAGATGGATAGCAGGCATAGATTTTTGTTTTTCAAAGGAAATTTATAGGCTCTAGTTTTTCATAAATCTATACTTTGAGTGTTCTTAAAATAGGTTTGACCTTTAGTAGCTACTTATTCCTTAAAGTACTAAATGAGTATTCCAAATAGAAGATATATTTAGAACATTACCCTTTGGATGCTTGTTTTTGGGCTTCTTAAGTGACTGGGTTGCCTTGCATGGACTGGTTTTAGTGGTTTTAGATTATCCTTGTGAAATCACGGGGGCCTTTGGCAATTGCTTAATCACACTTGACTCTTCTCTCCTTACCAGTTGAGTGAAGGTGATTATAACAGTGACCCAAATTTCTTAATGGCACCTTGTGATGTAATTGTTGAGTCTCACAATGAGATGCTATCTGCTAATTTATAATGCATCTACTTCCAAAAAGGATTCAAGGTGACTAAGGAAATGTTCTTTCCCTCAGAGCACCCAACCACATCTTTCCCTTTTTCTCAAGGCTTGGCCTAAATGAATAGTCACAGTGTTAAATAACTCCTTATCCACAAAGAAAACTATTTTCTGAAACCTCCTAGGGATGCCCCATAGAGGTACTGAAATATCGCATGTGATTGCTTTGAAGGTAGTTGTTGGAGCAGATGTTCATCCTTTGGCAAGCCCAGACTTCTGGTTGGTAGTGAAGAGTCAGGAGTTGTTTCCCTTTCTTTAGATTCCTGACCCTTTTCAACATGGGCTAGGAATAGGACTTGGCCAGCTCATGCTTTCCCCATCTTCTTTTCTAACAGAGTATTTATTTAACCTTTTGATACCTGGTTATCTTCTTTTTGCTGCTTAGATGCTTATAATATAACCTTTCTGTGAACTGCCGCTGGCTATGGCTTCTCATCCAGTTTCTGGAACAGAATGTGAAACTGTTGAATGAGAATGGTGAGGTTTACCTTATAGTATCCAGCTTGACAATATTCAAGAAAGAGAAGGGAAAGAAGATGAAGAGGAATTCTTCAGTCAGTTATTTGAAGATTCAAGTGAATGAAATAAACAAGGGAATGGGAAGGATGGAAATGGATTTTTTTTTTTTTGCTATCAAGTGTAGCAATTTTTTGTGCATTTTTGGAGGTATGCTGATTTAATTTTGTCAAAATATATGTCTGACCATTGGGCTGGGGCGGGGCAGTGGTACAGTGCTTGCTTAGCATGTACAAGGACTTGGATTCCATCCCCTGCAATTCAAGCAAGCAAACAGTCTGTTTATCCCATTGAAATCTTTGAAATGACATCTCAGTTCCAGAAATACCCAGTTATGGACACTCTTATTCCTTTGTTAATAACTCTTTTGATACTATAACTCTAGGAGGTTTTGATATACCATATAGTAAGTTCTGACATCTAAATTTTTTTTTTTTTAGATCTAGATGAACAGAATACCTTTATTTTTATGTAGTGCTGAGGATTTAACCCAGTGCCTCATATGTTAGGCAAGTGCTCTGCCACTGAGCTAAGCCACAGCCCAGTTTTGACATGTTTTTCAGTATTGTTTTGACTAGTGTGGTTTTTTTTTTTTTTTTCTTCCTGCACAAAATTTCCCTTAAATCCTGTGGGAATTTGGGATTGGGGAGGATTTCTACCTTAAAAATCTCTAGTTTGTGTGTATTCGTTGAGGTTCATTTTCTTTATTTTAACCTTGGTGTGAGGTTTTCGTGGAGACTTTCCTTCACATAGGGTTTACAGGCTGTCTGGGGCTTTTCTCAGGTACCTTGTTCTTGCCACTGTGAGAAGGATTTTTTCCATTTCAGTTTCTCATTGTATGTAGGATTTGTTTTGTGTGTTAATGTCACTTGGTTTCTGGTTAACTTAGTGAACAACGATTGGTTGGTTTTCTTGTACTTTCTAGGCAGATGATGTTTAGAATGAGTTTTCTGTCCTCCTTTCTAGCATTTTCCAATCTCTCACCGTGAAATTGGGTCACAGTCACATTTAAATTAGTATATTCTATTTATACTTACTAACATAAGAGTGTAATAATTTAAACAGTGTTGGTTCTGCTGTCAGCCTGCTTATTCCATGAGTGTTTGAAGGCCCTGGGTCAGTCTGTCTTTCCCTCAGAGGGCCAGTCAGTTTCTTGTATCTTTCCACTGGTGGTGTTTTTTTATAGAGCAGAATTACCTGCCCCTACCCCATCCACATCATAATCAAAGGAAGCCCAGCTTTGTGCCATTTCCTACTCAGAAACCAACCTTGGAATCTAATCCTGACATAAGAAGTACTTCCACACATTTTCTTTCTGTTTATTGTGTTAGCTAGTAAGCACAGAACAGTGTTGACTAATGTTGACGATAGCAAGCACCCTTTCTTGTTCCCAACTTTTATGGGAGTGCTTCATTAAACTTGTTTGGAAGCTTTTGGTGGATGCTTGGATGAGAACATTTGCTTTGTTTTGTTTGCTGAATTTCATCAAATTAGTTGTGCCTGCCGTTTATTTTAAAAAAACTCAATGTAGTAAAAATATAATAATAGATCATGTATTGAACTAGCCACGTATTCTAGATAAACCCTACTAGGTTATAATTTTTTTTTAATTTTAATACATTGCTATATTGATATTCATTCCACAAATTTTCTTTCTTTCTCTTTCTCTCTTTCTCTTTCTCTCTTTCTCTCTCTCTCTCTCTCTCTCTCTCTCTTTCTCTCTTTCTCTCTCTCTCTTTCTCTTTCTCTCTTTCTGTCTTTCTGTCTTTCTTTCTTTTTTTTTTGAATACTGCCCATCAAACCCAAGGTCTTTATGCATGCTAGCAAATGCTGTATCACTGAGCTTTATCCCCAGCCCCCTTCTGCTAATATTTTATTCAGTATTTCTGTGTATGTGTTACATAAAAGTGGCCTTTGTCCTTTTTTGTTGTACAGTTTGGGATCAGGGCTACTTTGGGAAACTTGCCTTTTTTTTTAAAAAAAATTAATGAATATAGTTTATATAACATAGCAGTGATCTTTGTCTTAAGTTTGGATCTTGCCTGTTGGGAAAAAAAAAAAAAAAAAGCAAACCAATCAACCAAACAAAAAACACCTGGCTCTGGTATTCTTTCTAGGTATGGGAGGCTTTTCAAAAATGTCAGAAACTTTGCTGGGCCAACAGTGATGGCAATAATCACTTAGGGAGATAGCTGGGCATGTAATGTTATCAATAATGCTTTTTTAAAAGTTATATATATATGTAAATATGTGCCTGTGAATGCATGTTGCTCACATACATGCTTCGGATTGTGAGTTCCCAAGATTTATTGCTCCTTAGATTTTCTTTTTTAGCAATTATGTTTTTAGAATTACAGAATTCGCTTTAGTATTTGGAGTGTGTGGTCCAAAGTCGTGTTGAAATAGCCCTCTTCTTTACATAATATAGAACACATTTGGAATACCATGTGAAAGAATTGGGATGGGCAGGTTTCTCGGTTTGGTCAGTTTTGGCCAGTTGGTACCCAATTAGGTCTTAATCATAAAATTGAGTGCCAGGGTTTCTGTCCTAACATAATCTGTTGTTCCTGAAAAAAGTGCATTCTTCAAAACTACACACTAAAAATTTCATTGCTTGAGGGAACAATAGGTTTGGGGAAGACTACTAGCTCAACCTATGGAATATTGTAACTAGAGAACTAACCAAATAGCTTTTGATTCCCTTAAGGATGCAACTTGGACTTGTGTAATAGTTTTCAACAAATCAGAAACTTTCAAATGCAGTGCCGATTTTTGAAATGTCTACTGAGGTCAGGAATTTGGCCTTCAAAGATGGGAAGATTACAAATGTTTTTGTCCAGAGTGGAATGAACTGGCTTAACTTTCCTATGTACATATATGAATATACCACAGTGAATCTCCATGTACAACCATAAGACTGGGATCCTAATTAGAATAAGGTGTACTCCATGTTTGTATAAATATGTCAAACTCTACTGTCATATATAACTAAAAAGAACAACAACAACAAAAGGGTTTTTGTCCTTGAAGTTCACCTGGACAAGAATCTTTAAGCTTGTTTGCTCTTCTAACCTCCCCACCCCCCAGACCTTCCATGTTTTTTCTCTTCCTCAGGAAATTTGTCCATCAAAGATCCAGTTCCTGGCTCAGTCACTTAGGGACCCCATCATGGCCTCTTTCTAGATAAGCAAGTCTCTACCAGATTTTAAATATTCTTTTCTGTTGACATATAATTATTTATGGTAGGAATTTTGAAAAAAAATAGATTTACTATACAAAGACTGGGTTATCAGTGCCATTCCTCAGAATTACCTCTGTTCTGGTTTATGTGCTTCTAGTCATCTGTACCGCAATGGACGGTTCATGTGAATCTCTTAAGCAAGCAAAGTTGTGATCATATTGTGGCTCTCAGCCTATTTTTTTTCCTACTGAAATCATTATAATTTTCTCTTGTTCTTCATTATGTCAGCATGTTATTCCATTGTCAAACCAATTTTTATTGGTGCCTGTATTAGTTTCCTGTTGCTGTAACTAATTATCACACATTTAGTGGCCTGAAATAATAGATTTATTATCTTAAAGTTCTGTAGGTTACAATGCAATATGGATCTCACTGGGCTAAAATCAAAAGTGTGGCAGGGCTACATTCTTTTCTGGAGGCCCTGGAGGAAATCCATTTTCTTGATTTGTTTAACTTCTGGAGGTACTCCTTTGCTTGTGATCCTTCCCTTCATCTCAAAGCCAGCAGTGGCAGGTTGAGTCCTTCTTGTATGGCATCACTTTGACCTCTTCTCCTCTATTTCAGGTACTTCTGTAGTCACACTGGGTCCACCCCAGACAACTCAGAATAATTTTCGTGCTTTAAAGTCAGCAGATTAGCACCCTTAATTCCACTTTCTTAGTTACCCATCACCATGTAAGTAACATTTTCACAGGTTCTGGGGATTAGGGCATGGACATCTAGGTTGGGGAGGTCTGATTCTATGGTTGATGTTGGCTCTTGGGATTCTAATAGATGACATTTCCATGAATGCCTCTTTGTGTTTATCTCTGTCTGTGGTTGATCCATGGACTGACTTTCTGTAGATGAAGAAGTTTTTTCAAAATGTACATTTTAATATGTTAAAAATGACCAAATTATTGAAACTCCATCTTAGGTTGGGTAGGAGAACAGAAGCAAATTTAATGCCAAAGAAGAATTTTTAGAACTGGGAGGATGCTAATTTGTTCCTTTATTGCATTCCTGTTAAGAATGTGAAGTCCTGTCACTCATTGTAATTTTATTGTATATTCCCTGTGCCTTTGGGCATATGTAGTTTATTGGTATATATTTGCTAGATAATGGCTAAGGAAATGAGAGTCTACATTTATTATGTGCACTTTGCTGTTAACCACCTTTTTTCACTTTATTTCTTTGTATTAGATATTAATAGATCTTCTATCTGAATTATGAACTGCATAATTTTGCAGCATTTTGACAACTGTTTTGTGTCTGTGTGTAATGCTGCCTCAATATTGTTGAATTGGGGAACACTCTTTTTTCAATAAAGCATTTTTGATGTAGATGGATGGTTTTAACTATTCTATCCTGCTAATTTTTTTAAAGGCTAAGTGTGCCCTTTGTCCTCCCCTTTTTAAAATAGTTTATTACAAAATCGTCATTGACTTAGATAAATGTCATTGCCAGAAACCTTGAATGAAATGTGGAGTTACTGAGCAATATGTAGAATAAAGAAACATTAAAAATACAATTCCATAGCCCTTTATCCACAGGGTTAGAATGTTAAAATGAAGGCTTTTTGGCAGTGATGGTGGGGTATATTAGTTTATCAGGGCTGCCATAGCAAAGTACTATAGACTGGGTGGTTTATAATAACAGAAATTTATTATGCCCAAGTCCTGAAGGCTAGAAGTCCTATACTGAGATGCTGGCAAGGGCTATGTTCCTCCCCAAGTGTTTAGGGGAGGCTCCTTCCTCCCCTCTCCCAGTTTGTGGTAGCTGCAAGTGTTCCCTGTAGCACTCCAGTCCCTGCCTCTGTAGTCACACAGCTGTCTTCCTCCTATGTGTTTCTGTTTTCCCTTCTTATAAGGTCACCAGTCATATTGGATTAGTGCCCACCTGATGACCTCATCTTAACTTGATTATAGCTGCAAAGACCTTATTTCCAAATAAGGTCATGTTCACAGGTACTTGGAGTGAGGATTTGAACATATTTTTTTTTGGGGGGGGGGAGTGACACATGGTTCACCCCATAACAGGGAATTAACAGAATATAGGGATATGGAAAATTAATACTGAGCACATAGGATGTGTAATGTCATGCTGCTGGTGGGTTGAACAACAGACATGTCAGACACAGCAAAACACATGAACAGTCACACGAAATGTGATGATACAGCTGCACAGGGCCTCCTGTCTATTCAGATCAAGTTTTGCCACCAGAAAAATGCAGGGTAGCTTGGTTGGTTTCATGCCAAATGGTTGCAACTTTTGGTTGTCAGTCTTTTGGATGTGGAGATTGTGTTTAAAAGAATTGAGGACCTGTGTCAGGTTTTTGCCTTAATTCCTAACTGTGGAGTAGGGCGCTTTCTGGGAAGTTCTATTATTATTACTTACAGGCTAATACCTAATATTTTCTTCTTTTCCCCAAACTGGGAAGTTCTCCTTTTTGACTGGATGCACACACTCAATCCCTGGTATGGAAAGTGACATAGTGTGGCGACTGTGAATAAAAACTTCAAGCTGAAAGTTATCCCCTGGCAAGAAGTTAAATCTTCTATCCCTCCTCCCTCACAGAATACCAGAAAACATAAACAACCCCAAATCACAAAGCCAACCTTCTTGTTAAGCTAAAGCCTTGTGCCTTTCACCTCTTTGGAGGGGTTAGGCTTCTATGGTCTGCCAGTGTCGAGAAACCAAACTCCTAGACACTTTGAATGAGCAAGCAGACAATGATCAGGAAGCAAACTGGCCACTAAGTTGTCTCCTGCAATTGCATGAGAAAGAGAGACATTATTGGAGTTGCAAATTTAGGAGGCGATTTGCTTATATCCCCATATTTTAAATGATACCTGGGACTGGGAAATCTGCTGGAAGGAACATCCATCGAGTACATAGAGCATCAGACATTGTTCTAATGTGTTCGTTGTCATAATTATGACAGAAGCATGAGAAATACCTGTAATGTCAGGCAGTAGGGATTTGGTTTTGGCATATCAGTGAGATAAGATATTTGGGACATCAGAAGTTGAAGGAACATTTAATCACAGATAATACTTGCAATGTAGTAAGTGGGGTAGAGGGATACAGTGTGCATATGATATGGACTAGTTTTATAAAATGTGTAAGCATAGTTTAGAAGGGATTGATGATGTTAGCAGTGCTTTTCATAGTAGACTATACTTGAGAATTTCCTAACTTTTTTTTTAATCTCTCCTCCATCCTCACCCAAGACCCT
Organism: Ictidomys tridecemlineatus; assembly: GCF_052094955.1. NCBI lineage: Eukaryota > Metazoa > Chordata > Mammalia > Rodentia > Sciuridae > Ictidomys > Ictidomys tridecemlineatus. The sequence goes on from NC_135477.1 coordinate 60,578,825, forward strand.
CAATCTAGGGGCCTTTTACTTTTGGGGGAATTTGTCTCCTTATATTCAGAGTGTTCTTCCCCCACCCTACCCCCAGTTAGCTGAATTTGGAGAATACTTCTGTAGGGCTTGCTGTTTAAAGAGCATAGGTTCACTACTCCTTCTCAAGGCAGGATGATATGGGAAGAGCACTACATGTAGAGTAGCTATATTTGGGTTGTAGTTCCCAGTTCTCTACTGTCTGTCTGTCTTCAACCTCAGTTGTTTTTTTTTTGTAACAGGCATTTCCTAGAGTTTCTCTTGAGTATCTGTTGTTGTTGTTGTTTTAAATCTACTGTGCCAGAAAGAACCTTAGACTATCTCACGTTGTACAGATGGGAAATGTAGGCTTAGGGAAGAAAATAGCTCACAGAGGTTTTTTAGGAGTTAATAACAATGCTTGACCAGGGTTCCTGATTAGCTAGAGCAGGACCATTTTATCTGCTTTTGGTTCATCAACTAGACTACTCACTGGAACCTCTAGGCTCATCCCTTAGAGCCGACTCAGTGCGTCAGAGGTTGGTTCTGAACGTTAGTAGCAAATTGATTTTTTTTTTTTTAATGGATATTACACAATGGTAATGCAGTCTTGATATTTGACTTTGGGAATCTGGTTGCCTACATAGCAGTCCCTCCCAGATTTGTGTGGGTGTTCACAACTAAACACAAGGTATATATTCATTTTTACAGTATTTGCATGCTTAGGATATAGGAGGCAATGTTCTCAGTTTTGTGGGTATGACAGGTTTGTCTCTGAACTCCAAAGTTTCTTGGGCCCCGATTTTAAAATTTTGCACGTATTTATAATTGTTCATATGCATGATACTTACATTTTTGCAACATAAACTTCTATAATACACGAATGCATTTTATTTACATAGATTTATTCCTAATCCTCACTTCTGAGATCATAATTGGCATACTCTAAGTTACTATATGTTGGGGAAGTCTTTCTTTTGTAAACGTGGATCTGCAGTTCTTCTTAAGCATGAATTGTTTAAAGTAGCATGGATCCACCACTTCCTCTCAAGACTGGATGATATGTGAAGTACAGTAAATGGAGAGTAAGGGTCTTCAGTTCCAGGTTCTACAGTCTGGTCTTCTGAGTTTTCATTTCAGGATTGTATGAGTTAAAGTAGAAGTTACACTGTTGATGAAAGGGAGATTCAAGAATACAGTGGCATCAGTCACTCACCAGTTTAGTTTATTCACACTAAAGAATTCAGGGTTGGCAGGCGACTTTGTCTTTGAGCATTGTCACTGGTGTGGGGTATTCTTACCTCATTGCTCAGGGTTTTAACCCTGCCTTTGTGGTGCACACTGGCTTATAGTTACTAATGTCAGATTCCAGACTGTGGGAAGAGGGTCTAAGCATTGATAATTGCTCCCTTTTTAAAGATGTGACTCCAACGTTGTGGCCACTCCATTTGGCTTCTGTTTGTTAGCTAAGTAACTAATTTCTATCAGGGAGCCTGGAATATGTAGTTTAACTGGGTAGTCATGGGTCTAACTAGAATGGGTGGGCGGGGCGGTCTGTTTTCCAAAGGAGGAAGAAGAAGGTTAATACTTTGGAATCAGTCACTTGTATCTGCTACAGCTCAATGTATCAACTAGCAGTGACGATGGGATATAAGGATGGAAAAGTTAGTTGAAGCTACCTGGTATGGTTCTATGTTGGGTGTTGATGGCGTCTGTGAAAGTGAATGTGGGGACACAAATAGCTCTAAGGATCTGGAATTGCTAGACTGAGCGCCTCCAAGGGCAGCACTAATACCATAGTTATTTTTCTGTCATACGTTCTTGACCCAGTGCATTGGGCTTGGTAAACTAGTAGAGGAGAGTGGAGACAAGAGGTTTAGAGATTGAGAGGGCTTTTCCCACATCTTAGTAACTGTTAACCAGTACTGGATTGCTTGCTGTATGCCAGGTACAGTTTTAGACTCTGTTCTACCAGCAGATATGGCTCAGTGTCATACACCCACATTCTGGTAGAAGTGACAGAAAGATTAAGAAGAAGGTAAAATAAATCCCAGTGGCAGTGACTATTCTGATGGAAAAACACAGTAATGGGCTGGTGAGTGACTGATGATTGTTGGCTCTAGGTTAGGTGGTCACTAGCCTCTGTGGGGAGACCTGAGATGACAGATAGGAAGCCAGCATGCTGTGTAGAGAGTCTAGTTAATATCCGGTTTCTACAACAGCAGGAATTCCAGGTTTGGCCTCATATGGGAATGGATATATTGGTGTGCTAGATTACCATGAACACAGGTGGCAGAGGCAGACAGGGGCTCCATCATGGGAGGGTTGGTAGATCACAGGAGGGAATCACTGATTCTGAATATGATGGGATTGTTCTCCATCTGTAAAAACACTGTGGTTACAGAGTGGAACACAGATAACATGAAAGCAGGAGTGGGGTAGCTGTTATCCACCTGGAGAGAGATGGTGGTGGATGGAACAAAGGCAATGAAAAGGTTAGAAAGAGATGTTCTCAATTGATTTCATTAGACTCAGAATGTTCCAGTGGACTAAATGAGCATCAGGGCATTGAAGGACTGAAAAACCCCAGACTTCACTCCTTGATCTTTGCTTGTGCACCTGGGAATCTAGGTGCTTAGTCAAGATGGGAAGGAGTCAAGAGGTGCACCTGTGGCTGGTTGTTTGGGATGCCTGTATGAGCTCCAGCTGAGGATGGTATGCAGGCAGTTGGCTAAGAGCCTAGAGATCTGGGGAGCTTCTTTTGGGCAAAGTGGTCTCATGTACTTCTTAAGTTCTCTTAACTGTAAGGCTTTGGGTTCTAGCTAATACCGCTACCTTGAGATCACTGAAGCATGACAGGTATAAAGCGTTTGCCCTTTCCTGTGGCTTCCATTGGTTTTTGAAAGAGAGACTGGAAGGCATTCCTTTCAGATATAGGAAGTTCAGGGGTCACTAGCACTACCCACAGACAGGACCTTGTGTCTTGTCATTCTCACTACTAAGATTTATTACAGCCAGAGTCTTCAAAGCAAAATCAGCAATGGGAACAGGTGCATGGGATGAAGTTCAGAGGAAACCTAGTGCAGGCTTCAAGAGTCCTCCCAGTAGAGCCACAGGATGTACTTAATTCCTCCAGTAGTGAATGGTGTCCACATGTACGAAGTGTTGTCTACGGGAATCTCCTTTAAGACCCAGAGTTCAGGTCTTTTTTTAATTGGGGGCTATTCATGGAGGCACTCTCTCCACTTAGCATATGTCAACATTCTAGGTTCTCAAAGGAAAGCGGGTGTGCATTGCAAACAGTATTGCTTGTAAAGTTCAGACACACTGAGCCACTTTTATCATAGTGGGAGGAAGTCTTCCAAAATCTAACTTTCCAGTTGCCAGCCAAGGGCCAACCTTGTATGCAGAACTCTCAAAAGATCCCAATTAGACCTGCTGTGTGAACTCTTCTTCACCTAGGAAGTCTGTGTGTTCTCATCCTACAGATTCTTCATAGATTTGAAACCATATCCTCACTGGCTGGCTTGTGGCAGACCTTCCCATATTGCCCCTTTGACAGGTCTTCTGTTCCCCAGCAGATCTGCCTTCATTCAGTATCTGAAAGAGGGGAAGAGGGTCTGTGGAGTAAAGCTAAGTGACCAGAGTTTGCTGTCAACCCCACAGGAACACTACACATGGCGAGTTTGCCATCAGGAAATACCTAGTGTCCTACACGAACTACTGGTAGCAATAGTGGAAAGTGGCTCCTTTGCAGTTCTTAGAGATTACCTGTCAGTCATCCAACATTTAGTTACCCTCTTGGTGGGGAAAGGAAATTACAGGGTATCTTTTTGTAAAGATGAGCTTCTCTGTGTGACAGCACAAATGATGTTCACTTTAATTGCAAGTTGGTGACTTTTGACTTTTGGAGCATGATGCTACGACTCTTGGATCAGTGGCAGGTGTTGTTACTGGGTGTTGAGTGAGGTTAGCCCATAAAAGGACTGGGAGACCTGGAGCCAGTCCAGGGTTTCAGTTTGAATTGTAGCCCTTGTCCTTAGTAGATTGGATTCTCAGACAAGTTGCCTGGCTTTTCTGAATTCATTTTGTGAATTCAATGTGTGAAATCAATGTGTGGATTAAATGGGATAATGTGTTTGTTGGGTGCTGTGGCACATACCTGTAATCTCAGCAACTCTGGAGGCTAAGATAGGAGGATCACAAGTTTGAGGCTAGTCTTAGCAACTTAAGAAGACCCTGTTTCTAAAAGGGTTGGGGGTGTTGATATGTGGTGAAGCACCTCTGGGTTTAGTTGCTGGTCCTGCAATGGATAGGGGATAATGTATGGAAGAGCCTGCTGTATAAGGTTCCTGTATTTGTGTACATCTATGCTGCTCACTGTTCAGCAGATGTTTGATTGCTTATGTGCCAGGTATTAGGCTCCATTGGCTTCTATTTCTTCTGTTACTGTAGTGGATACAATACTTACCTTTTTCTTCTGTGCAGCTTAGTCCCATTTGAAGTCTTTATTCCTTAGGCTATTTTATACAGCCAAGGCAAGATCATTCCTACAGCCAGTTGTTGAATGTATGGATTAATGTTGTTGCTATTGATTGCTAGGAAGATTATATACCTCTTCAGGGCATTGCCAGTATCTGTGGTATTCACTGCCATATCCATACAGCACTTGCAGTGTAGGAGATACTTTTGTCAAATATGTTGAATACGTTTTTAAAATCTATTGATTGTGTCCTCTCTTCCTACTTAGTAGCTGTTATGATTAGGAATTAATTCTTAAGAGAGAAGAAGGCAGCTGCTTTCTGGGACTAGTGTTGAGGTTCCCTCTGCCTGTATCGGAAGTGGAGAAGTATTTAGATATACTGGTTCTTGGAATAGGGGAGCTTTGGTAGGCACATGAGAAGTACATGACCAGTATTCAGTCGGCAGTGATGGTCACTTTCAATCAGTTGATCCTTTGCTCATTTTTTTTTTTTTTAATTTTCTTGAAGATTCCCCTGTCTTTGGGAATGTGCCTGTGGGAGAAGGCTGAGAAGGGAGTTGATTCTGTGGTCAGTTTTGTCTATAGCTGGCCTGCCTTCCTATTCCAGGGCACCTTTATCACAGAGCTCCCCCTATTGATTCTTGGTAGCAGGAGGTGTGTGGCTAAAACTCTTCAATCCACACAGGTGGCATTTTGGAAGCACTTACCTTCTCCAGGCCTCAGTCATTGCCGCAGTGCCAGGGCTGGAAGCCTCAGGTGTCCAGGGTAGGTGGAAGTGGCTTTAGTGGCTTTCTTATAAACAACAGAGAGAGGCTTTGGTTTAAGAACACTTCATAGAACTCCCCCCAGTGGTTTCTGAGCCAAGGTATACTTTGGAGGTAGTAATTTCATCTACTTGAACATCATGTATTTAAGTTAATCAGTGATGTGAACCACAAATACAGGACACTGAAGTGGGCATTTCTCCCTTTGTTTCTCTCTCTAGTTTGTGACACTTGTTTTTACAAATGTGTGTGGTTTGAGGCATCCTTAGACACAGACGTGTTTTGTGTGGTCTCTTTCTCTTATCATACATTTGACGGGATCTATGCTGCATCTCTCTCTCCTGAGGAGGCGGAGTCTGTTTCCTATCCCTTGATCTTGACTTTGATCTCTATGCCACAGGAGCAAACAGACCCAGTCAAACCAGCCAAGGGAGACCACCAACCCACAGCATGGTGATGATACATTGATACATGATACAGTGATACATCCTTGATGGGCCTGGAGCTCAGGGATGGTTTCTTAGGCAGCGGTAGATCATGAGCCTGTTCTGGGTGACAGTACTCAGGCAGGCTTCCTGTTATGCCCTCTAAATTCCAACCCCTGAAACGATCATTAGGGTGAGGAAAGAGTGTGCCCCATTCTACTATAATTTGGATCCACCTTCTCAGCGGTCAGATGGAAGGGTTATTAGGCGCTAGCTAGAGAAGGAAAGTAGATGTTTTGGGGGGGGGCATGATTCATTTTGGAGAAAGGATTACTTGGATGTTATCCCGTATTAGGGTTGGGGAGTTAAAGGATATGAGTATACTGCATGTCTGGTAAGGGTAGTATTGGGCAATAAAGAACTGTTGAAAGGAAAAATGAGAAAATACCAAGGAAATGTGAAAGTGGTATGCTAAACTGGATCCATATTTAAAGAGGAGAACAATCTTCCTTTTTCCATTTTGATAGAATCTCTTTGCTTCAGAACCCAGATTCAGGCCATGTTTTTTTTTTTTTTTCTTCCCCATACCACAATTCAGTTACATCACGCTATGAAGGAGTTTTTGAAAACTGTCCTTGAGAATTGAATCACAATTGATGTTGTTGCAGAACAAAATGTTATACTAACGACCAACTTAATTAAAATCAGAACATTTATAACTTTAGAGCATTTATAATTAAAGCTTGCCTGAGCAGAATAGAGATAGCTAGCCCATGCTTCAAAGACTGTTTTCTTTTTCTTTTTGTGGGTACCAGGGATTTAACTCAGGGGTACTCAACCACTGAGCCACATCCCAAGCCCTATTTTGTATTTTATTTAGAGACAGGGTGTCACCGAGTTGCTTAGTGCCTCACTTTTGCCGAGACTGGTTTTGAACTCACGATCCTCCTGCCTCAGCCTCCCCAGCTGCTGGGATTACAGGCATGTGCCACCTATCAAAATGATAAATATTAGACATCAATAATATATACTGAGTACTCTCATGAATCACTATAGTGATATATAAAGTCAGAGCTTTTTCATATTTAATTATATTCAATTTAAGCCTCCATCTCTTTTGTACCTAAGGCTATTTGACATTTTTATGTTTCATTGTGTTTCTGATAGGAACAAAAATGTGCTTGTTAGGGATGATTCTTTTTTTTTTAAAAAAAGAGCTTTATTGAGATATAATTTACATACCATAAGATTTATCTGTCTAATGTGAATAATTCGGTGGTATTTAGTATATTTACACTTTTGTGATCATTAGCATAATCTCATTTTAGAACACTTTTATTATTCCAAAAAAAGAATTTTGTACCTATTAGCATTCACTCTCTTTCTCTCCTTACTACCTCAACCTCTCTCCCCAGCTCCACACAACCACAAACCTGTCTATGTAAATTTGCCTATTCTGGATGCTTCCTATAAGTGGGTTCATATAATACGTGTTCTTTTCTGTCAGGCCTCTATCATGAACTGTGTTGTTTTTGAGGTTTACATATATTTTTAACACATATCAATACTAAGATAAAATGATTTGTGACCATTTTTAAACATTTAAACATTTCTTTACTATGTAAAAAATATTTTTTTTAGTATTTTTTACGTAGTAAAGAAAAAACCCAAATAGACCATATAACACATGCAAGTTATAAAGCGTGAGAGGGTAAACACCTGGGTTCTCCACTCAACATAAGGACAAGAATGGTACTGAGACCATTGCATTTACATACGAATTTCATTCCTATCTTATTTTCCTATCCTTAATCTTACAAGTGCATCCATAAACAATGTGTAATTTATTCTACTTTTTAAAGTTCATTGAAGAAATGTATTTTTCTTTCTCTTTTAAAAATTTTTTAGTTGTAGATGGACACAATATCCTTATTTTATTAATTTATGTGGTGCTAAGGATCAAACCCAGTGCTCCATGCATTAGAGGCAAGCGCTCTAACCACTAAGCCATAACCCCAGCCCTGAAGAAATATATTTTTCTGTAGTTTTTTTTCCACTCAGTACTATGTCTTTGATTTGTTCATATTGTGTTTAGCTGTATTTCTTTGATTTCACTGCTTTTTTTTTTAAATTCTATGAATATTCTGTTTCTCTCCTGAATAGGTATTTGGGAGTATTTCCAGTATTTTACTTAAGAAAACAATGCAATGAATATTTTTGAATTGTTTCTTATATAGATGGAAGAGATTCTTTGTTATTTTAAAATCACATATTAATTAAGGCATATGCCTAAGAATTGGCACATGGTAGAGTTTAAGAATGTTTAATTTTTCAAAAACCTGTACCATTTCAAACTCCCACCTATATTATACGGGAATTGCCATTGGTCCACATTCTAGTCAGAAATCTGATCTCATTGAATTCCTTAGTTTTTCCTGATCTTGGGTATAGAAAATGAAGATCTTAACTTGGACTTGCATTAATTACTTGTGAATCTGAATCTGAATGTTTAAAATTTGCCAAATATTTGTTTTTCTAAAGTTCCTGCTTATATATTTTTTCTATTAGAGATTGATTTCTTCACGGTTATTCTTTATACTGTGCACTAATCATTTGTTTCCTGCGTTGCAAATATCCTCAAGTTTGAGGGCTTCCTTTTCACTATTTTTTAATAGGGTCTTTTTTTTTCCTGGCTGTCTTCAAGATTTTCTTTTTATCTTTGATTTTTCAGTAATTTGATTATGATGACTAAAGGGTCTGTGTCTGTTTTATGTTGTTTAGTGTTTATCCTGATTGAGGTTCCCTGAACTTTGTGAATCTGTGGTTTGTTCTCATTAATTTTGGAAAATTCTTTGCCATGTCTTTCCAAGTCATTCTTTTTTTTTTTTTTTTCCTTTTTTTCTTTTTCTGGGACTCCAGTTACATTAATAGACCATTAGAAATTTTCCCATGGATGATCTATAACTCACTTCCACCACAATTTTTTGTTTTCCCCCTCAATTTTTATTTCAGTTAATGGTTTCTATGGATGCTTTAGTTTTCTCTTTTCTAATTTATGCTAAGTCTGCTTTCCTTCAGGGTCAGTGGGTCTCTGTCCAAGTTTTGAGATGAGAGGGTTTCTTACCCTGTTCTCACACCATCCTCTCTACGATGATCCCGTTGGAGGAACGCTTCTTCTCTGATACCAAGTTATTTATCCTGATCATTTCTGTTTTAACTATTTTAGTTTCCCTCTCTCTGTATACTCCATGTAGTTCACTTTTTTTTTTCATTAGATCTTTTAACACATCAATCTTGGTTATTTTAAAATCAACAGTTTTTATATCTGGTATATCTCCAAGTCTTTTCTGTTGATTGACTGATATCTTAATTTGTTCTTGCATTTTTTGTGATTTTTTTTTTTAAATAATTTTGACTGAATGCCAGATATTATATAGAAGACCTGTAGAGACTGAGGTAGACGGTGTTTATGCCCAGAAATGAACTTTTGCCTCCTCTTCTGTTAGGTCCTTAAAGTGGGGTTGAAGTAATGTAATCCACAGCTGAGTTGGGTTTGGGTTCCGCTGGGATTATTTCTTTTATTGTACTGTAGGCTTTAAATGCCTCAGCTGTGGGCTACTGTCACCTTGGAGTTAGGGTGGGGGTCCCACTTTCCTGAGTGTTAATGTTCTACTCTCCTGGGCTGCAGGGTGCTCCCCACACTCTGGCCCCCTCTTCAGCACTTGCTGCACTGTTGGTGGTCTCTCCTATGTTGAGGGGTGTGACTAGACTGTTGAGGGCAGGCGGTTCTCAGCTCTTCTCTTGGATAAGCCCTGGGAACCTGGGCCAAGGACATCAGGTCTGTTCAGCATTGCTGTCCCCTCCTCCTCTGGTCGCCAATCCCTGCCTTCAATCTGATGTGCGTCTGGGGCAGGAGAGCATTACCTACTTTTCTCCTGGGACAGTGGGTCTTTGCTCAAGTCTTGGGGATGGCAGGCCTTCCTGCCCCTATGCACGCACAGGCCAGTTTTGCTTTTACTCCTCCTCCTCAAGCTGCCATTCTTGACCTGGCCCTGGGGATTGGGTTTTGCTGTCCTTTCCACCGTCACATAATAAAGGCTTTGAAAAAAGAGACAATTCATCTGCCACAGTGAGCACCTAAAAAGTAAACAGTTCAGTAGTTAGGCAGCCATCATTTTCTTATTTCTAAAACATTTTCATCACCCTGAAAAGGGATGGACCACCCATTAGGGATCACTCACTTCCCATTCTTTCCTGCTTTCAATCCTGGACACGTGCAAATCTACGTTTAGTTCATGTGGATTTGCCTATTTTGGATTTTTCATATTTATGGCATCCTAGTTGTATGTGAAATTTGTGTCTTATTTATCTCACCTAGCATGTTTTCAAGGTTTATCCATGTTTTAACATATATTATGACTTTTTTTTTAAATGAGTGAATAACATTCTATTGTATGAATATATGGTTTCTTAGAAAACTTGGGCACTGTGATAAGCCCTTTCTGTGGATTATTTCATTTTGTCTTTGTAACCAACTTAGAGGGAGATGACATCACTTTCACTTTACAAAGGTGAAAACTGTGCCTTGAAGAAGTCACATGCCTTCCCCAGCCCCCACAGCTACCTTGTAAGCCAGGCAGCCTGACTCCAGAGTTTGACACTGTATATGAACCTTCCCCTTCCTGTTTGTTATGGGTCTGTGAAATATAAAGTTTATAAAGCCAGTGTCAACATTAATTTTTTAGTAGTCTTTCATCTCTCTGCTTCCACGCAAGTGACCAGTGGACTTATCTTCTTGAGCCATTTGTAGACCAGTTTGGGTGGGGATGAATGCACATGGTGTGGAGCTGTGTTCTGCTCCTGGGCAGTAGCACACACACAGGGGAATGTATCTGTCCTCTGCAGAATCCATAGTTGCAGAGTCTCCTAGTCCTTTTTCCAAAGCTGGTTTTAGAGGTACTACAGGTTCACAAAACTTGGTAACTGTTTGGTCCTTATTAACCTCAGTCTAGGTTGTTTTATTCAGGAAGTTACCCTGTGGTACTTGTTGTTTGTCTTACCCTCCATTTCTGTGGCAGTAGCCTGGGCATAGACTCTGAGGCAAAAATAGCAGTTGCGTGGACATGTAATGTCCTACTTGATCCCTGTGTAGGTTAGTGACTTGTTGGCTATTCTAGAGTAGAGCAGATAATAAAAGTGCTTTAATTGATGAATTGCTTTTACTGCCAGCAAGTGTGCAGTATGTGGAGAAAGCACACCCTATCCTAGTACTTCCACAGACTAACTGCAGAATTGTGATTCTCAGGCATATCATCAGAATCCTATTCTTAACTCTTTTAGAAGAAAGGAAGGTGTTTGCAGGCTTGTGTTCTGTGTCACTGCCACCCACCCCTGCCATCCTGGTACTTCAGTGTTAAGCAGATTTCTTTAGGAATGTAGTTTGTGTTGATAAACCCATTGGCATGCTTGATATTTGAGCTAATCTCGTAAGTGCCAGCAGCCATCAGTCATGAGGAATTCTTTCAAACTCCAAGCATCTCCCAGAAAAAAATCCATAGGTGCAGTGGTGCATGTATAAATGACAGTTTAGAAAGAATTGGGTTTTATTTAGTTGCTTGGCCGTGTGTTGTGTAGTGCCTGCAATTCTAACTAGATGGTTCAGATGATATTTCAGACTGAGATTTAAGATCATTAAAACTTAGATTATAAGTGACTAGACAATCAAAGAGTAAGTTTAAATACTTAGAATAATGCATTCAAATATGTTATTTAGATTTAAGTAATTACAATAGATGAATCTTGCTTAGATCCTTAAGCATTAAACATTCAAGATATCTTAGTTTTATGATTCTTTGTTAAAAGAAGTTATGAACCAACTTAAAAGTAATTTTTTAAAGCTGATGCAAGTGTCTTCTCTTTGTAGTAAGGTGAACTTTCTCCTAATTATATCCTTTCCCCACACTCACTATCAAATAGATGTTTGCCTGTAATTTCTTGCTTTGGAAAACCCTTCTTTAGCTTATGCTTGACAGATCATGAGTTACATCATCTTACGTGATTTTGGTTTTGGCATGTGGATTTTCTCAGCAGTGAGTGCCATTGTGGAGAGATTTGGAATTCTTTTTATACCAACCCTCCAGATGCAATGGATAACAGAGACCTTAAGCAATAACATTGGAATCTCCCATCAAAGTTGTTCCCAGGTCTTGATAACAGTGGATCGGAGCAAATTGTTTTCCTTGTATGCAAAAAATTATGCTTATGAATAGTATGGTTACCTAAATATGTGGTGACTTAAGAGAAAATATTTTACAAGAATTGTTTATCAGTGTTTATTTTCTCCTGAGGACTTGGCAAATTTTTCCTGTCCTCCTTCTCCCTCCCCCACCCCCTTTAAACTGATTGTGTTGGGCTTTTGGTAAATGAGAAAAAAATTATGGAAAGGTACTTTAGTCTTCATATTAGTAGACACTATTACAGCTGGGTGGAGGGTAACATGTTTATTAGCAAACACTAATAAGTAAGTGAGATTATACAAGATTCACTCCATTTCTAAACGTAGCAACTAGAACCATATCGAGCATGAAAATGTAATCAGTTTTTTTTTTTTTTAAATTTCTGCTTGAATTTCCCAGTCTTCAACTATACAAATATACCAGATGGTAATAAGAAAAGCTTTCCTCTTTGGAAGAGTTTCTAATGTTTTTATTTACATTTTCATTTGAGAACTTAGAGGGGGATTAGGTAAACCTTGATTGAAGTGTAGCTTTAAGTTAGAATTTGTATTACAGTCTTCAGGCCTGCTGAGGTTTCAGGCATTTCAGATAAAAGGGGGAAAATACGCTGATAAAACCCGTGGTTGAGATTTCTTAAGGGACCTGTTTCAGCTCCTCTTGGCCCACTTGTTGCCTGGCTAACTCTCTTCCTATCTTGCACATAGGTGCCCAGGGGTTTGTTGTTTTTTTTTCTTTGGGCCACAGTCTTCTTGGTTGCGTCTGGGGTTGTTTTGTGGGAATACACTGGAAAGATAATTTATTTTATGGCTTAAATAAAAATGGCCTTTTTTGGGATTGGAAAATAAAAACCAAGACTAAGATCAAGAGTGAGATCATACTACACACAGCACAGGGAGAAACTTGCCGGCGAAAGTGAATGGACACTGGATACTTTTCTATCATGCATGGTTCCTTCTCCAATATCAAGTTTATCCACAGTGTTAATACGCTATGTCTGATTTTTCTAAAGTTTTTCTTTGAGGTTCACTGGATACACTGGATATCTTTGTCTTTTTTTCTTCATTTATGTGTTCATTCTTAAGCCAATCTGTCCCATTTGAACATCCGTCTCCCCCACTAGAGTTTAGAACTGGTGGCAGAAAACTTGGCTCATGGGAGCTTTGGATAAACTGTTAGCCATATTAACCCTTTGTTAAGTTAAATAGTCTTTAACAGGCCAATCCCTCGGTGGTCATTCAGAGTTCCTGAGAGTGGCATTTTCTATTAATGGGCTTTGCCTAGAAAGAAGAGGCTATTCTAAAATGGTGAATAATTTTGTTTGTCAAAGCCTCAGCTTCCCAAGACCCCCGATTTGTCACTCACTTTGGAAGGAACTGTAGAACAAGCCTATTCTTCATCTCTCTGCCCGCATCTTAAAATTTTGCCATTCTCTTCATGAAGAACTGCCAGGAAACTGGGCTCTGAGAAATTCAGATCCTACTAATTATCAGAGCCCCTTTTTTTCTAAAATCAAGACTCAATCCACATACCGTAAAATTTACCCTTTAAAAAGGTACAGTTAAGTGAGTTCTAGTTTATTTAGGTACTGGGGATTGCACCCAGGGGTGCTTATCCACTGAGCCATATCCCCATCCTTCTTTATTTTTTATTTTGAGACAGAGTCTCCCTAAGTTGCTAAGGCTGGCCTGGAATTTGTGATCCTCCTGTCTTAGCCACCCAATGGGACTGTAGGTGTGTGCCACCACACCCAGCTGAGTTTTGAATTCTTGTCTGTTTAAAAGCTTATGTAAACTATTAGCATCCAGTTCCAGAAAATGTCTTCACCTCTAAAAGAAACCCTTTTTAGGGAACCATTCACTGAATTGTCATTCTCCATTCCTTTGGCAACCTGTTTTCTCTCTGAGAGTTCATTTTTATAATACACTGAAATCTATTTTCCCTATAACCTAATGGTTATATCACATGGAAGAGAGAGCTCTTGGGTTTATTTTCAGTTTCACGGGAATAAACTGTTAGCTTATTTTCTGCTGGTTACTTCCAAGCCCCCATGTAAATGGGAGGATGATCTGCTCAGCCTCATTAGGGCCCTCTTTGTTGATAATGATTAAGTTTACCAAATATCTGAACTCTTAAGTGTGCAATAATTTGCAAGTCGTTGAGTCTGGCATGATAATGAAACTAATTGATGGCAGCCCCCCTTTTGAATTCTAAGACTCTGGAGAGCATTATGGTTCCTATTGTTCTTTTTCTTCTATAACTTTCAGAATAATCATCATTCAAATCATATAGGGCTTTGTCCATCAAAACTGGAAAAACCAGGTAGCTTGGAGAGATTGTGGGCTTGGATATATATGTCAGATATGCCTTAAGTAAATACCTTGGCCCTCTGCCCATTGCAGGAGGACATCTTGAAGTTTGCGACTTTGGAAGAGGAGTAGGGATTGATTTAAAGGGCCAGGGAAGCCCCAGTGCCCAGCAGTTCTCTTTGACTATAGTGCAAGGACCAGGCATTGAGAAGGTCTAGTGAAACAGGAGGCGATTAAGGGAGCCACGGTATTCAGTGTGTGCCCTTGGCTTGTCACAGGAATTTATTAGCTGGTGGATGTGTTCTTCATTGTTCAATTCTCCTGGACTATTCCAGAATGGCTTCCTTAGGAACTCGAGTTCTGGACTTTCTCCTAAAGTTTCCAGCTTTAGTTTAACTGTTTTTCAGCCTAAGTACTGTGCATGGTTCTCTTATAGAATTGTTTGGCAAGCAGTTCTGGGAACTATGGTGTACTTCCTTGAGGGCAGCTGGGATGTGGAGCCCAGGGAGTGATGCTACATTAAACTGTGGTATTAGGGGGCAAGTGTTGGAAGCTGGCAAATGGGTACCAAATTGAAGCCATAAGACCTGGGAGTGGTTGCTGGACTTTTGAATGCTAAAAGGTGGTAATTGATATGAGTCCCTTTTGTTTCTTGTCTTCTGGCCCTTTTATAATAAGTGGAGGTGCTAGAGGTTTGGAATTCATGTAGCTCTCCCTCCCTTGACTGGCAGATAAAATAGAAATGCATTATTTGGTACAGATGCATCAAAATGTTGCAGTTTAAAAAGTGCTTTTAATACAGTTGAGTCCATTTCTTTCTGAAAAGATGACTCTCCTTCAAGGATGGTTAGGTTTCCCAGGTACAGTAGTGGCATACATTTTTAATCCTAGCAATTCAGGAGGCCGAGACAGGAGAATCATAGTTTGAGGTCATTCTTAGCAATTTAGCAAGATTGTCTCAAAAAAGGGAAGAAAAAAGAAGAAAAAGGTAGTACCCTCGAGTCCATTCCCCAGTATCTCTTCCCATACATAAAAGAATAATTAACTTTTATTAGTCTGTTTAGTCTATTAAAGCATTTGTGAGGATTGACAGAAGAATATTGTCATTGAATTAAGCCTGACTCCCTTTTCTGTTTTTCAGGTGTTTTAATTCAGTAATACCTGTATTTTCCATCACCCCAATAATTCCCAGTAGGGAAATAGTTAAAAAAAAATCCTTTCATCTGCCCTTACCTCTTACAGATTCTCACTACTTTGTTAACAGCTTTGGTTTATTGTCTTCTAGTAATTATATCCATGAACACGTTAGTGTGTCCATGTGTATCTATTGCTTTATAAAAAATATGTTTTAGAAAATTTTTTAGTTATAGATGGACACAATACCCTTATTTTGTTTGTTATTTTTACTGAGGATGGAACTCAGTGCCTCACATGTGCAAGGCAAGCACTCTGCCGCTGAGCCACAACCTCAGCCCTCTATGGTTTTTTTTTAATGGTATGCCCACATGCTTTCAGTATTGTCTTAAAGAGAGGTGATATTCTTTTAAGTGATTTGGACTTCTCTGCTCCAGTTTTAAAATATGTAGACAACTTTTTTTTTTTTTTTTTTTTTTTTTAATTACAAGCCTATGAGAAGTAGTGACTTGGAGAGTTAGTAGGAATGCATTCACATACTGGACCTTTCTGCTCCATGAGAAGGAACTTTCTGTGTTCCGGTTATTGATTTGTGAATGCTTCATAAAAACTGTAGTACATGTGTGCCTATAATCCCAGTCACTGGGGAGACTGAGGGAGGATGGTCACAAGTTTGAGGCCAGCTTCAGCAATTTAGTGAGACCCTGTCTTAGCAGCTCACTACCCCCGTACCCCCATTCAATCCCCAATACCAAAAAATGAACATAAAAGTATCCCAAAACTGCAGTACAGTTTTTGCTAATTTGATATATCACTTTAAGAAGAAGGGCCATGCATAGTACAGAGAGTCCCTTTGGGGTAATAGTAATATTTGCTGTTTTGTGCTTGCTGGGGTGTGTTGGTCATAGTTAAAAATAGAACTCTAATTAAAATAGGCACCCTCTCTGGAAATAAGAACTATATTACAATTAGTAAATTTCCTGTTTCCTTAACATGTGTTTTTGTTTTGTTCTCTTTTACTTTTTTTTTTGTAAAACAGCAAGCCAGGGCTGAGCAGGAAGAAGAATTCATCAGTAATACTTTATTCAAGAAAATTCAGGCTTTGCAGAAGGAGAAAGAAACCCTTGCTGTAAATTACGAGAAGGAAGAAGAGTTCCTCACTAATGAGCTCTCCAGAAAATTGATGCAGGTAAATTATCTTTTCTATCCTCTCATCTTCCCTGCCTATTTTCCTCTGTAGGACCAAAAAAAAAAAATGACTTTGATAGAGCACTTTGCTTGAAACATTTGCTGATGAGGTTACAGCTGAAGTTCTTTGGAGATTAAAAATACCAGTTTAAGGATGGCAGCAGTGTGATACTTGAAACTGTGGTTCTGTAGCCCATCTGTAATTGAAAGTAAGATATTTTATACCCTGGATATTTCAAAACATGGTTGATAAGTATGAGGCCTCAACCCAGGCGATGTTATATGTAGCATTTTGAAAATATAAGATTAACACCAAATATGAGATTTCTTTCTCCTTTTACAGGGAATCTATAATGAGTATATAATTTTGATATTTGTAAGTGGGTCTCTTGAACTAAAATATGAGGACATAAATTGAAATGTCTTTAAAGGAAAAAAAGGTATCCATGATAGTTAAAACTACAGTCAAGCATTCAGATGGGTGAGTAATGTATTACTAAACAGATACCAGACAAGTATTAAAACTTACCAGCAATCATTAATAATATAAAGAAGACACCATATAAAGCAAAGGAGAGTTTGATTCGTCTAGTTGAGGATGTATTTCTCTCTCCATATTAAAAAGAATCACTTTCAAAGCTTACTAACAAAGTACAAGTAAAAATTTTTTAGAAGAAATAGTTTATGGATTACTCAGTATGAAGTTAAGAATACATACGATATTAGGATTTCATTACTTTGCACTGTATGTCCAAAATAAGTGAGCAGATATAACAGCAGGGACATTATTACTAATTTTACGTATCTTTGAAAGAAACACCCCTGTATTCTCTATTTACCAGATTACTAACAAGTTCATCAGTTAGGCTGAAGTATGTATTTTAGTAAGGTTGTAATAAGAAGATATTTGAGGCTTTAAAAAAATATTCTAATTTCTTATCTCCTCACAAAGAAGATCCTTACAGGATATTAGAAGGTTTGTTATATAGAAACTTTAGTATGAAGACTGTACAAGCAACTTTTGTTTTTCTTTTTTTCATTTTTATTCCTGATTACTGAATAAAGATACTGTTGCAGTCTTGTACAAAATTTGATTTAGATGGTAGCTCTTGAAATTGTAGGATAGAGGTACCTAGCCATTATCATTTAGCAGAGCTTCATGGCAGAAGTTTTGCACTGAAACTTTTTATTTATTCATTTGCACTGTGATTTAGAGAGAGAGAGAGAGAAAAAAAAAAAGGAGGGAGAAGGTTAATTTGACTTTCGATGTATCTCACCTTGGTATCTTAGGTGGCTTATTCTGCATGGTGCTTCTAGAAGGATAGGGATGCAATTATGGTTTGTTTTTCCCGAGTTTAGGTGCCCTATTTTTTGATACTGTAAGAAAAGTTTTTGTCCCCAAACTTAACATTATATTTAGTATTTGGGGGGTGTTTGATCAAAGTGCCATAGAAAAACAACAAAAACTTAGATGATGTTCCTTTGCTCTCTAAAGATTCCTCTCCACTGTGAGTGGCTGTCAGTTTATAACTGACCTCTCATTCATTTATAACCCCCCTGCTTTCCAAGGACATTGGTGTCCCTTTAAATAAGAGTAAAAAAGAATGAAAACCTAAGAGCCATGTAACACAGAAGAGGAAGTTCGTTTTAATAATCAACTGCCATAAGAAGGTTTGGACTTAAATTTAAGCTCTGAACATCCTACAAGTGATGCTATAGCCTGAAGAATTGTAGTGATTATTTTTCCATAATTCTTGCATTTTAAAAGTTTATAACTATGAGTAGCTGTAGGAGAAAAAAATTGATATATTAAAAAATTGATAGATTAAACCCTAGATGCACTTCCCCCAATATTTCCTTTCCAAAGAGATGGAATAGTCTATAAGCTGAAAACACAATAAACTGTTTTTGTCAAAAATAGTATAAGGTCTAGTTCTAGGCCTTGCGTGGCCAGGTCTTACGTTCGCCCTCAGTCAAAACATTCATATGGTTGGGCAACTGTCACCAGATGGATCTATCTCCAGGACATTTTCAGACTGAAACACTCTATCCTCTAAACAGTAATGCCATATTTCTTTTTCTGGGATATTAGGCTTTTGGAAGGAGATGGATACCCAGAGGCTTCAAGTTGAGGCCCATTGCAGGGTTTTAAATGATGTCCATTCTGTGGCCCTGATACATAATCTATCACTTTAGATGCCAGGTATCACAACATTTTGTAATAAACGAAGAACCATTGCCTTCTGTTGTTGGCCGGTGGGGAAGGGCTTCCTGGCTTTTGGCAGCCATTCCCAGGCTCCCAGTACATATTTACTTAATGGTTTCAACCAGTCCTTTGTTGAATATTCGGAATTTCTGCCACCCAGCATGGAAGTACTTCTCTCCATCTGGAAGATTTTTAGAGTAATTGATACCAATAGACTTTTCCAACTGTGTAATTACTTAAATATGATTTTCTAGAATGGTTGCTTCTGGATAGGACTTTACAACGAAATGCCTGCTTAGAGAAACCATACTGCAAGTGTCACCAATAGACAAGTGGGTGAATTGACCTGTGCACCATGAAAGTGTTTAGCATTTTTCACTAGAGGCCACTGAGGGGCTATTTATAGAACAGTTTGAGGTTGTCCGCAAGCTCTGGCTGTTTTCTCTGACAGTAATTGGTTGTTGCTTTTATGTGCATTTCAAAGGGACTCTTTCATCCTGAGAACAAAAATGAGAATATTGCTGTAGAATGTCTCCCTTCCTATCTGCTGTTGCCCAACTGGTATACCTTTAAAGACGGAATCAAGAGTAGATGAGAGGAAATCCCTGCTCTTTAGAAGATCCAGTTGTTTGGGTGGTAGCTTCACCACCCTCAGGCATGCTAATCCTTACTGAAACAAACTACATACACCAAGGAGAGCTACATACATACACCAAGGAGAGCATGCAGCTTCGCTCCTTTGATTTTGTGACTGTCCATTATGTCTCCATTTTGTGAAAACTCTTTTGTCTGGAAAATCTGCTCATTTCTGAGCCCAGATCATGGGATTGACTACTTGATTGGTGAGAATTTGGTCTAAAAATTCTAGCATTTTTGGCAGGTCTTGCAAAAACTTGCCTCTGAGCGGAATGCTGCCCTGGAATGCATTGAAGAAAAGTTGTAGTTTAGTCATTATTTGTAATTAAAATTGATAAGAAATATTTTACCGAGCAAAACTCACAATTTGACATGTAACATGTTAGTAGAAATATCTAAAAGGTGATTCTCTAATACATTAGCAGTTATTATTATGAGACAGGGTCTTGCTAAGTGGTGGAGGCTGGCCTCAAGTTTGCAATCCTCCTGCCTCAGCCTCCCAACACGTAGGGATTACAAGCATGAACCACCATGCCCAGATCTAAGGTGGTTATTATGATTGTACGATGGGTTTAGTGGTTAGGAAATAACTTTTTTTTTTTTTTTTAAGGGAACTTAAAAATTGTGTTGCCTGGTTATTACATTTTGAAACAATATCTGGGTCTGTGACTCTGAGAATTCGGAGTCCTCCTCTAATAATGCTGCTCTCATAATTCTTGTCTCTTTGTCATGGGGAGCAGTGCACTGAAACCCCTGAAGAATAAGACTTATTCATGGGTGATAGATGGCCCACATTAATAAGAACTAGTATAATCAGAGCCTTAATTCTCTGGCTTGTCTTTATGTGTTTCACTCCACTGGCCTCTCTTAGAGGAAAAAACAAAAAAGCCAACCTGGTTTTTCTGGCTAACTGTTAACTAGCAATCACCAGTATTCCCTGGAAGACCTGTTATTGCTGAGACTGATAATGGCATTAGCTGTTTTAAATTTTCCCACTTGCTTTTATGTTGGCCTGATTGTATCAGGCTCACTTCCTGTTCTTTGGGGAGCCTAACCTCAGGCTCAGAGTTGTTGTTTACAGTTTTCTCAGCAAATATGACTGCCAAAAGTTAACAGATATATATATATTTATTAATGTGAGAACAACACTGAGATAAGAAGAGTGCTGGGTATCAACGTAATCCAACTTTGAAATTTCAGACCTTCGATCTGTCTCCCACTCCCAATTTTCTACCTTAAGAATAACAAATAGATTTAAAAAAAAAAAAAGTGGTGTTCTTTTGATTTGCATTTTAAATTGAATCTGGTCCCAAGAAAATCATACCATTATAACTATAATAGAAATAATTATGACCAAGTCCTTATAGAGGGATACATTTTTTATCAATGATTAGAAATACTTAAGAAGAAATGTTTTCTGGGCCTCCTGTAAAGTGTCATGGCTTGTTTATTTTTGATTGGGTTCCTGAGGTTAGAAGGCCTCCTAGAATTAAAGCAGTTGAAATGTTCCTGGCATCTATGGAAAGAGGATGTAGAGAAGAAAGTCGTGGGCCAAACTGCTGTTGAAACTGCCACTGCCAAAAGATTGAGAGCTGAGCAGTTTGGGAGGATATGCAGCAGCATTTTTCTTCCATCTCTTTTTATGGAGGAATAAAACTGGAAGAATTTCAGCAAGTCCCAGTTCTGCCTATTCACCTAGACAGAAGCCTTACCACTGCTTTTGCTTTCTCTCTCTCCTCCCTGGAGAAGTCATTTCTTCTTTCAGTTCAATCTAATGGATTCATTTTTCCCTCTAGAGCTCACACTCTCCTAACCCCAGAAGGGTTGTGTGTGGGTAGCAGGATGTGTCTGCAGGTGTCAGAAGTGAGCCTCAACTCCCCAGTTCCCTGCTTTTCAAACATCTACCCCAGAGTCGGAGGCTGCTTCCTGTCCCCCAGTTCACTAAAACAGTAATGAATTTGTTTGTGCAGGCAGCAAAATCACATGTCAGGGTGATAAATAATGTATGAAACTAATTCCTTAATTCCAAAGACATCGAGGCTAAGACTGCCATTGTATCCATTCAGATGGAAACTTGGGTCTCCCTATGGGAGAAGAGAATGGACCTTGAAATATGTTCTTCATTAAAATGGCTAGACCTGAGGCCCTCTTGGCCTGTAGTTTTTTTCAGGGCTATTAAAACTGATCAGAGAAAGTTGCTATCTCATAATAAAATTCAAAACAGTTGGGGCACAAGTTTTTCTTGTTTCATTCCCAATTATCTCAGTCTCCACTTTATCTGATCTTTGTTTCTTTCCATGGAACAAGGGGTTCACATATTGCAGTCACCATCTATCTGCAAGGAACCACCAGGTTGTTTTTGGCATTTTAATTGCAACTGCTAGTGCTCAAAGTATAAAACTAGAATTTTCCTGTTAGTAGCATGTTCCAAAGCTCTCAATAAAACTTAATTTGCGTTATGATCAGAAAACACAGTAAACTTAAAATAGTTCTTTGGTTGTAAGAAATTGCTAAGTTGCTTAATTATTATTATTATTATTGGATATAGGTATTGAACTGAGTGGTGCTTAACTGCTGAGCCACATCTTGCTAAGATGTTTAGGACCTCACTAAATTGCAGAGGCTGATTTTGAATTTGGAGTCTTCCTGCTTCAGCCTCACTAGTTGCTAGGATTATAGGCATGTGCCACTGCTCCCAGCCTGTCTTTTAAAGTGTGCATTTTGTGTGTGTATGCATACACACCCTTGCTAGTATTATTGCTAGAATTTATGTGCTCATACAGATTAAAAAAGAAAATATATATATATGCAGTAATAATAAAGACTCAGAGGTATTCTGTGCTGATTTCTTTGACATAAAATGTGAGAAAAAAGCAGGTAGAAGGGAAAAACAAAGGTAGAAGGAAAATAAAAACAATTAGGTAAAGCTGGGGCAAAGGGTTGCTTTATTTTTCAGAAGTAGGAGGCTTTGCTATTTCTGTGGGAAAGGTGAATCTCATCTTTTGAATATTTGGCCCCACTGCAGATGAACTTTAGCCATCACTAGAAACACTTCAAATATTTTTAAAACTTTGTATTTATACATGGCGCAATATTTTGTGTTTCTTCTCCAAAGTAATTAATAATCAGCCCAGTCAGTTAATTACCTTATAATAATAATTTTGTATCATTAATTTATGTCTTGTAACTGCCTTCACCTTCTTTTCCCCTTTATTCATAAGCTAGGTAAGCCCCTAGGTGAGAAGACCTTTCTTTTTCCAGAATACTCAAACTTTG
Source organism: Ictidomys tridecemlineatus (assembly GCF_052094955.1). NCBI lineage: Eukaryota > Metazoa > Chordata > Mammalia > Rodentia > Sciuridae > Ictidomys > Ictidomys tridecemlineatus. The sequence goes on from NC_135477.1 coordinate 60,601,476, forward strand.
CTCTTTGGGTGCTTTGAGTAGATGGGAAGCCAGGTGTTATCTGGAAGCTGGCTATAGAGGGCCTGTCTCTAGCCTTCAGTGTTGAGATACTGACAAGGAACCAAAATAAAAGCAGTTTTCTGAAAGGAAGTAGCTATGTTTTCTTCTCACCAAAGTGATATGTGGCTTTTAATTCAGACCAACCTCAGTGATGATAAGTAAAAGCAAAACAGGATACTTATAATTTTCATTGAAAGTATCAGAGAACTAACAATAACAAGATGGTGAAGAGCTATTGTCGTGAGATCTAGAGGAGACTCTGGCCTCGAGGCTGCTAACCCAGGGCATTTGCAGTTCACTCAGAAACAGCTGAGAGGTGTTTGTGATGATTACATGGAACTGGGGCTATAGAAGTCAAAGATTGTAGCAGCCAAAGTTGGGGTCACCCTCCCACTTGAAGCTTGAGTCATGAAGAGTTGCATCCTCAGTGAAAGAGTGAACTATTTTCCATGAACTGTGTGAATCAGAGACATAAAACTTCAATTCTGGATTAAGGCAGACAGAGACTTAAAGTGCCTGGCTGAGGAAAACAGAATATTCTGGAACAAAATAATACCATCCTAGGTTATAAGTTTGTTCTATAGATACATTTTGAAACATAGTATCCAGCTCACATCAAAGAGATGAAGCTCAAGATTCCATGAACAAATGAACGTAAATAACAGAAGAGAAATGAACTTCACAGATACTTCAGATATCAGAATTATCAGGCCACAACTACAAAGCAACTATGCTTACTACAATTAAAGAAATAAAAGCCACGCTTATAGTCTCTGGCAGAAATCCAGAAAAAATATCGCTTGTATTGCGGACACTGAAAAAGTAAGTGAAAACTTAAGAATAATGATGTCACAATCCATTTGAAATTTAGGTGATATGGACAAATTTTTGAAAAAAGCATACCTTTATATAGCTACCGGGGAAGAAGAAAGTAGAAGAAATGGAATCACTGATTACAAGCTAGCGTTTGTAGAAAATGAATTCCAGACTCAAATGGCTTCATTGAGAGTTGTACCAGAAGTTCAAGGATAAAATAATTCCAATTTTGCATGCACTCTAAAGGAAAAAAAAGAAAAAGACTAACATATATCCTTAATGCTCAAATTTAACAAGTATAGTTCAAGAAAGGCAAATTATAGTTTGATGTCAATCATGAGAAAAAAAATCCTAAATAAAAGTAAAATGAAGCCAGCGTTATATTAAAAAGGATGTATCGTGAATGTGTTGGAGGTATACTAAGAGGACACAGTTAGTTTAACAGGGGAAAATTTGTAAATGTAATTACCCATGTTCACAGAATTATAAGAAAAAAAAAATCTGTCGATAAATGGAGGAAAAGAATTAGATAAAAAAATTAATAATTCCTGATAAAATCCTGTAGGAAGAATAGAAGAAAATTTAACTCTGATAGAGCCTACAAAAGCCTTCCCAAACATCATGTTTAATTATGCATTAATAATTTTCCCTTTGAAATGAAGAATGAACAGGATGCTTGCTACATTTATTGTTGTAGATAGCCAGCCAGTATAGAAAGGTAAGAAAAAAGATTAGAGTATTGAAAGGAGGAACTATGATTACTACTTATATTAATTGTGTAAGTGGAAAGTCTCAATCTACAGGTAAGTAATTAGAATTGAGGATTTTTTCCCCACATGAGAAAAATATATTTCTATGTACCGGCAAATGTTAAATGTGAAAATAAAAAGATACTATTGAGTGCCACAGGGAAATATAGAACATGGTAAAGAACGTGAGGGTAGTTGAAATTTTAAATTGTTTACTCATAGAGGTAATACAGGAACAGTTCTTGGAGAAAAGGAAACTGGCCATGTGGGTTTTATTTATAGCCAGAGGGAATAAGAAAGTACTTCAGGTGAGCTGGTACCTGCCATGTAGGAAGAGCAGCAGAGAAGCTAGTGTGGTTAGAGTGGGGTCCTGGGGAGAGAGGAATATGAAATGTGATTGGGAGGGAAATGGGCCTGGGGATTGGGTAGCTAGTACTCAGGATACATACACCTTGGGAGCCACTGTCAGGACTTGGCTTTTTTTTTGCCATGGAAGCCACCACAGGGTATTGAACAGTGAAATAATCTTATGTGACTCTTCACATGATTGCTGTGCTTACTGTGTCATGAGAAGATTATGGAATTGGGGCCAAGGTGGGAGCAAGGAGACCCATTGGATGTCTACTCTGTATTATGGGATGAGACATGGAGAGGACTCTTGCAGGATGGTAGCGGTGAAAATGGTAACCCTGACCTTCTGGGTGTGTTTGGAGGGAAGAGCCCATAGGCTTGTGGATAGTGTGGGAAAGTGGGAATAGTGGGATAGTGTAGATGGTGTGGGAAAAATAGAGGGGATCAAGAAAGACTTGGAGGTTTGGGCATCAATGATGGGAAGAGTAAGGAGTTACCACATTTAAGCTTAGGAAAGACAGCAAATAGAGTAGGTTAGAGTGGAAAAGTCAGAAGTTCAGTTAAGATGTTTGGACTTAAAATGGAGAAAACAAATAAGCAGTTGGACAGAAGCTCTGGTTATCAGCAGAGAAGTCTAGTCTAGAGATAGAAATTTGGAAGTGTTGCCTCTTACTAATTTCCATGGGAATTAATGCTGTCACGGAGGGGAGAGGGTGTGCATAAAGAAGAGGACCAAAGACCTATCATAGGTTATCCCATTAGAAGAATGCAAGGACAAGTCACAGAATGGGAGATGACATTTGCAACATATATAACCAACACATAACTACACACCAGTAAGACAAGCAGACAACCTAGTGGAAAGTGACCAAAGACTCAAACAGACTTCAGTGGATGGCCAAAAGGCCAGTAAACAAATTTCATAACCACATTACTAATCAAGAAAATGAATTGAACTGCAGGAAGATGCTAATGAATTCGCATCCTCTGCCGGTAGAGAAGGGACATTATTGGAACCACTCTCAAATTAAGACAGAAATACTCATTCTTTATGACCCAGCAATTCTGCTCCCGAGTGTGTCTACTGTGTGCAGATGTGCACCAGATGTGAAGATGTTCTTTTTTTACCATTGATCATCATAACCCCAAACTAGAAATGACCCCAAGACCTGTCATCGGTAAAGAGGATGAATTGTGATATGCTCATTCTGTCAGATAATATAAAGCAGTAAAAAATACAAACTAAAGTTCAACAGATCACAAGTTCACTTAGCAGAAGTCAGACAAAAGAAAACAAAACCAAGCAAAAGGAATATCCAGGAATAATTACATAGGGGTAAAAAAGTTTTATGAAACAAAGCTGCAGGGAAGTGAATGGCATAAAAATCAGGATGTTGATACCATTGTGGAGGAGCTGTGGTCAGGAACAGACACGCTGGGCTTCAGAGAAGCTGTCAGTTGTATTGATTTGGAAGACAGTCACTTGAGAGAACTATATAGTACTGCTTGCTATTCTGTATTCAGCAGTCTCTTTAACAAAAGTTCAACCTGATGTAATTTAACTTGTATATCATAATGATCACATTCGTTTGTTATTCTGTCAGCTTCTTGTACTTATCCAGTTGTTTTGCTCATTGTAAGACTTAATCTAGGGCAGACTGTCCACTCATTAGACAGTCCACTTATCATTTAGGTAGTATTTGCATACATATGGCATTTTCTAGATGCTCTGAGTCGAGTCGAGTAAGTCCTGGCTACTGTCCTTTGTAGAGCCTGCAGTCCTATAAGGGTGACCGCGAGTATGCCCAGGCATTCAAGGCAGCAGCACACACTAGGAGTCAAGGCCAAAGTTTAAAGCCACAGACTTCAGTTTGAATCCCGAATTTACCAGCTATATGTAAGACTTCAGGCAGGCCACCTTACCTCTCTAAAGTGTGGTTTTGTTCTGTGCACAACGCAGATAATAATACTGTTGTAGCATTATGGTGATTAAGCACATCCATGTATATGCAATGCTGGAGATGTGATAAGAACCAGAAGAGTGAGCTGCTTTTAGAAGAAAGTGATGAAAAAGACATGAGAAGTGCCAGGAAATAGACATTAAAATGCATACGAACAGTAGTGTGCTTGTCAGGGCTGAAGGAGGGGCGTGCACGTTATGCTGAGGGCATGTGGGAAGGCACTGGGGAAGTCTTTTGAGCCATCCCCCAGTTTCGGTAATCTGGAGGGAGGGAGTCAGGCCCCATAGGCAGATGCACCTTATGAACAGGAGCGTGAGGTGGAACAAGTGTTGCAATTTCTGTAAGAGTGGGCCCATGTGACTAGCAGGTGGTCAGACTTCCAGACCCCTGGACCAGCATGGTCTCTTCATAAGGATTTGGCCACTGTGCTGAGTTTTATTATATTCTTTTAAGAAAAAAGTCTTTGGAAAAAGAAGCAGACTTTGCCTTTAACTGCTGTTGTAACCATTCCCTTGCTTACATCCACACATTCCTTGTTGGCTTGATGCCCGAACGCTGAAGGCATTTATGTTTGCCAACCTTGGACTGTCACTTGGACTGAGCCTGACAACAGGGTTTGTGGAAAGACTTGAATGATCTTGGACTTAATCTGTACTAGTCGGGAGCACTGAAGGGCTTGGGGCAGGGCATTGAAGTGCTAGGACTTGTCTGCTGGGATGATCTAAGTGGATCTTGGGAGATTCGGTAGGAGGTTTTGGTGTAGCCTCATGCAGAGGAATAAAAGGCTTGAACTAGACTGGCTCATCAGCAGAGAAAGAAGAGGAGTGTGTTCCACGGTTGTTATGGAGGCTGACAGTGTGATTTGATAACTGAAGAGACGTGAGGTGTTGAGCAAGAATGACGGCACCAGTAGCAGCTTGGAGGAGGTGGGAATGGAAGTGGGCTCAAGAGACACTTAGCGGTGATTCACCAAATTTGTGGTGGGAGTCAGTTTCTTCTCGGGCTGCTTGCTAGAACAGATGAAAAGTTGGTTCTTAAGAGATGCTTGATGTTCTGAGAGGTATTTTTGAACATTTTTTTCCAAGCTTTTGCTAATAACTTAATAGTTTTTTGACAATCCAATGACTCAATGCAGTTCTCATCCTATGGAAGCTTTTACTTGATCCTCTTCAGGTGGTTCTAGTGTTTAGTATTTGTCAGGAAACCAAGAATGTTGGTCGTGAGACAGAAAGTATTACACTGAAGTATGAGTGTCAGCTAGTTAAAACAGAGGTAGGGGCATCTTGAGTTTATACTCAAGTTGCTTTGAGAAACTCAGTTGTGAGAGTGACAGCCTGAGGCTTGCCTTGCTTAGTAAGGGCAGGATTGATGACAAGCCCAGACCACCAGACTTTCACTTTGCCCAGCTGGGGCCTTGGCTGACTTCCACTGCGTGTTGGATGGGAAGACCAGCTTAACAGCCAACCTGTGTGTGCTCCTGTGGAGACTGGAAGGCGTTTCTCCTAGGTGAGTGATTTTAGTATTTCTACCTGCTGGAGAGAATTTTGCTGAAAATATAGTTATTTGGTACACAGTTCTTGAATCTCTTATATAAGATGCCTGGTTCATTGAAGTGGTTCCAGAAAATCTGCTTGAGATCAAGTTAATGCCACACTTGAATTTTTTTAAGGGTATGGATGTTTGCTTTGGGACTCTTCTCTGTCGTCAGTGGATAAAATAAGAAAATGCTCAAGTTTTAGTCTTTAAAATTTTAAAAGAGTCCTGATATATAGTTGTATCTTTACTTATGACTTCCTTAGTTAGGTGAATATTTTTTCACACTGAACCCCAAGGAACAAACCTTTATTTATTTCTAAAGTCCTGTTTCCATTGAAAATTTTACCCGCCAGGAGAAAATCTGTTATACCACGATTCCAGTTCCACAGGGGTTTTATTTTTTTGTTCATGTTAACAGCATATTGCATTGCCAAGGACCATAAAATTATTCCATACTTTTTGAGAATGACTATATAAAAAATGTATTTATAAAAAGTTCTGATTTTGAAAAAACCTTTTATTCTGCCTGAACATTTAGCTTTAGAAATATATAAATCAGATAAATGAGTTTTATTTCAAATATATCAACATAATTTGTTTGATTACTTCTTACTTGGATTGTTTTTGATGTGGTTCAGAAAATCTGACTTTATTAGAAGATTTAAAATTGCTCATATAGTAGTAGGTTAGGACCTTTGATTAGAAATTTAAAACCAACCCTTTAATTATTTGCCCATATTGAAGATGAGCAATAGAGAAAATGGGAGTCTGTTTCTGATAGCTAGTCTTGGGTTTCCCTGCACCAGATTTCCCTGGAGGGTTTTGTGTTTATATGTCGGGAGGTATAGCCAGCTTTAGAATAGGCAGGTGGATTCAGAGTGTTGGATGAAGTCCTCCTGGGGCCACATGGGGCAGGTTCTTTTCTGAAATGTTTGGGACCAGCAATATTTTGAGTTCTAGATTTTTTCTGATTTTGGAATATTTGTGTATACCTAGTGAGATATCTTGGAGATGGGACCCATATCTAAACATGAAATCCATGGCAGTTTTCATATATACCTGACACCCACATAACCTGAAGTCCGTGTACCTGTGTTTTTACTATGACCCATCACATGAGGTCAGCTGTGACACTTTCCACTTGGCATTATGTTAGCACTCAAATAGTTTCAGATTTTGGAACATTCTGGATCTTTGCATTAAGGATGCGCAGTGTGTATCTGTTTGAAACAGAAATTCCCAAATTTTTCTCACACAAATTATATGAGGCTAACACAGTGGTTATTAGTTCCTCAGAGTCACTGCTCCCATGTCTGCCCCTCCCCTTTTTTTGTCTTATAATTTTGGGGGTTTGAAAGTATTTCTATATTTCTCCTTGTTTTTTTCTTTTATTGATGATTTCGTTGTTGCAAGGAAGAACTGTATTTTCTTTTCCTTGCATTCTCTGTTCAGAAGCTCCATTCCCTGCTTCTAGACTGGTTGTCACCCGGGAGATGGGGACCAAAGCAGACAGCAGAGCTGTTCCTTTCAGCTCTCCTTTGGGGAAGATGAAAACTGAATCTTAAGCAAACAGTTAGGCCTCAGGTTGGCTTGATAGTCTCCAGATGGATTAGTGTAACCTGGGGACCTTTCTTGAGTCCTGGTAATGACAGCTTTGCTATCCAGTTTGCCTTTGGGGATAGCTCTTGAGAGAATGAACCTCCTAAAACTGAGAGCTTTTATGGCCTTTGTCCAGTCTTGAGCCCTAAAGGAAATACATAACTAGATATTGATAGGGTTTGAGCATCTGTGTAAATGAATATTTTCCTGGGGCCAATGAGAGCCTTAACTGTCCTCCCATTAATGTCCTGTGACAAGCGCTGTTTGGTGGGCAAAAGATTTTCCAGTGTTAGATTACATCCTTGATTGTTGAGGCAGAAGCATAATTCTTTAAAAAGAAGAAAAGGAGGAGCTTCTTGCAAATGAAATGGAAGCAATTGAAAACTTTGGATGGAAGAAACACAGCTACTATATTTAAAAACACCTTTTTGCCAATGGTCTTAAGATTCAAGTTCATCATTTCTTTAAAACAAGTACATATCATTTAAGCTTGGTATGCATGAACTCTTTTTGGGCATGGATAATATCTTAACTATGGATTTTATCTCCCACTCTATAGTACCTGCTAAACAAGACATACAGCAAATGTCTGTTGAATAAAAGTCTTTGATGAAGATTTTTTTCCCCCTTATAATCCTTATTTATTCCACTGGGGTCTTTGTGTCTTCTATGTGGGACTCCTCTTGTTCTTCTTGTTTCATTCTTCTTAGGTCTTGTAATGACTGCTCAGCCTTGCAGAACCTGAGTTTTAGCAAACTAGGTAAAAATAGACTTGTCGTTAGAAGTACCTCACATCTGTGTTCCTCTTTACCCCAGGGTCCCTGCAAAAAGTTGACACTTTTTTTTTGAGTTGCATGTCAAAAACAGTTGGAGAGAAAAAAACAGCATCTGTTTAGTCAACATTGTTAGAAGACTAGAAATTTTAAGAGTTCTCTTTTTCCAACTCCCCCCACCCCGCGCATCCGCCTCCCCAACTGAATATGTGCTTTCAGAGCAGTGGAAACGTGTCAAAAGTGGAGAAAGTTAGATGTGGCCATTTTGAGGTTGATCAGGCCCAGAGGAGCTTTCTCCGTTGTCCTTGTACCCTGTGGAAAACAAGCTGTATACAGGTCAACAAGCTGTACACAGAGATACAGCTTCCCCTGGGCAAGCAGGCACCAGGCACTGATGGGTGGCAGTCTGATGACAACCTCTTGGGCCCAGTGATACAGTGGGTGAGCACTGGCTTAGAATTCAGAGCTGGATGTGTGTTCCAGGCTCTGCCACTTGGCAGCTATATTGCCCTAGTCCAGTGACCTATTTTGTCTCATATAAAATGGAGGTGGTCATGCCTGTCTTAATGCATTAAAGAAACTGATGTCTAGTATCTTTGTCTGCCCAAAGAAATAGATTTGTACTTCATTGTTTTTTTTTGTTGTTGTTGTTTTTTAAACTTAATTCTCTCCTTGGTTCTGGAACATAGGGCCAACTCTGGCTATGCATCAACAAAACGCACAGTCAGGAGTGTTAGAAAGCTGGCATGGCAGTGTGTACCTGTAATCCCAGCAGTTTGGGAGGCTGAGGCAGGAGAATTATGAGTTCGGAGTCAGCCTCAGCAAAATCGAGGTGCTAAGCATCTCAGTGAGATCCTGTGTCTAAATAAAATATAAAATAGGGCTGTGGATGATGCTCAGTGGTCAAGTGCCCCTGATTAAAATCCCCGTTACCAAAAAAAAAAAAGAATGTTAGAAATAATGTGTTGTTATTAATGAGAACCCCAGGCAGTCCTGTCTTTTATTTCCTTTTGGTTTTGAAATTTGGAAAATTTTATAAAAAGTATTCTAATCACACCATGGCCTTATCTTTTAATTGCATAAATAAGAGGTTTTCCCCCCTGTGGTTTTAGAAAGGTTGTGGGAGGTGTGATGTATGATTTCATTAGGCAAAGAAAATTAATAGTGCTGATTTTTGCCCAACTGTGCTCACTTGTACATGGAAATAGTACAAAAATTCTGAATAATTTATGCAGTATATTTTGTGATTGTGATATCTCTTTTCTCTCTACAGACATGATGCAAATCTGAGTAAAATGCATTTCATTTAATAAAAACTGACATTGTGGAATTTCTGTTTTTGAAATTCGATTTTTTTTTTTTTTAAGGTGATGGTATAATGAAGACTTTTAGTGTGATCAACTTTTGGAACCAGTGTTTGCTTGACTTTTGAGTTTCTTGATTCCCATGTCTGTGTTCTTTTTACTTTACAGTTGCAGCATGAGAAAGCTGAACTGGAACAGCATCTGGAACAGGAGCAGGAATTTCAGGTCAACAAACTGATGAAGAAAATTAAAAAGCTGGAGAATGATACCATTTCTAAGCAGCTTACATTAGAGCAGGTAAGCATGTGTAGCTGTCCCTGGACACTGCTTTCTCATGATTAGCTGATTCTTTTCAGCTTTAAGATGCCCTGCAGAGTATGAATGAAAAAATATTATTTCAGCTTGTTCTTTCTACAGTGGAAAGAAACTTTTGTTTCTGAAGGAAGCATAGTCTCTGCTCATTCTCTTCACATATCCCCTCACCCCTCACTCAACCACAGTTAGTTCAGTTTCAGGAGATATGTGGTGATACTCTGATTTATAGCAGGAAATGTCAGGTTCCTTTTTGCAAAGCAAAAGGGGAAGAGTGATTATAACCACAGGATTGTTTCTGTGGAAGTCTGTAAGAACGTGTTACTACTGTGGACCTAAACATTTCTTTCAAGCATTATTCAGAATAAACCATCAGCATTTATTTTTCTTCTTTGAATGATTAGCAACCTTAAATGATGCTGTCTGTCTTCTCCCAGCTAATTTTGTTGGTACTGATGTGTAAAGTCTTAGACTTGGTAATTCATCCTGGGCCAGCCATGGAGTGGCATGATCTTGAGTTAACTTCACAAACTTCTCTGAGCTCAGGTTCTCCATTTGCAAACACAGCAGGGTGGACTAACATCAAATGGGAAACTGGAAGATGCAAAAGGGGGAAATCAATGGAGCACGATCATTTTGTCTCATACGCTTGGCAGATTGTAGTCCCGACTAGTCCTTGTACTCCTGTATCACACAGAGTTGTGGGCAGACATCATCACTCCCGTCGAGTTGGTTGTTGGACTAAATAAAGTCCCTGATATCGCTGGCCTCCTGTCCTCCAGTGACTTTTCCTAATCTAGTGTCCTGAAATTACATTTTCCCTAGATATGTTTTAAGAGGCTGTCTGTTGTGTACAGTTACCTTGAATTTTGTCTTGTAAAATTCAGTGAATTGATTGAGATGTTCCAGCTTTCTATATTGTAGATCCTGATTGCTGCTATGACAATTTGGCTAAGCCTTGTGCATAAAGAATTGTTTGATTTGTCCCAAGTTCCAGATCTTGACTTTGTATCTGAGCTTGTGCAGACTGGTTCATCAGGCCCTCTTGGGACTGTTCTAGTTTTACATTCTATCTGAGAGTGAAACCTTGACAGGAATGGGAGGTTTGAAGGCACATTGGGGTTTATTTTAAACTAGTATTGACTTGTTTTCTGTGTTATTCTTGTGTCTGCCTGTATCAAAGAGGAAATGTTACTGGGTTTTTGAGGACTGTGCAGGAGGCTGTAAAAATTTCTTCATCCCTTTCATGTAAAAAGAAAAGAGGGACCTGGGCATAATGGCACACACCTGCTATCCCAGCTACACAGGAGGCTGAGGCTGGAGGATCAGTAGCTTGAGGCCAACCTGAGCAACTTAGTGAGATACTATCTCAAAATAAAAATAAATAAGAAGGACTGGGATATATCTTGCCTGGCATGCAGAGGACTCTGGGTTTAATCCTTAGTATCACTACCACCATCAAAAAAGTGGGGGTATTGAGTTTTCATAGGTTGGCTATTGTATATTTATATCCAGAATAATTTAGTATCTATTCTTACCATTAAGCTTTCAAATTTAAATGAGTCATATGAGTTTAGAAGATCTCCTCTGCCTAAATAAATAGCTCCTGTTCTGTCCAAGCAAAGCTCTAGTCCCTGACATACCAAGTACTTGTTATTGGTACATAGTAAATATTGTTATTTGTGGCTCACCTGGTGGCCAAGTGAAAGTCTCATAACATTTGATATTGTGGAAACTTTGATCACAGTCTTCAGGATGATGGTGGTCAATATTCTAAACAGCTCCAAGGAGCCTTGAGATGGGGGCTGTGACCCCCCCCCAAGGTACTAGCTATGGCCACAAGGTGGAGATAGTGAGCTTGTTTCATACATTTGCCTATTCTGGACATTTCATTTAAACAGGATCATATAATATGTGATCTTTTGTGACTGACTTCTTCACTGAGCATAATGTATTTATCCACTTCGTAGCATGTTCTCATATTTCTTCTTTTTCTGGCCAAATAACCTCTCACTAATGGATATTCCACTTCTTTACCCAGTCATCATTTGAGGGGCATTTGGGTTGTTTCTACCTTTTTTTTTTTTTTAATTTATATGTATCTGTACTATAGTATGTACTATGGTACAGTATTATGATAACAGTGAACCAAAAGATATTCCACACGATAATGATATTTTTGCATGCTTCATTAAATCCTGTTTTCCAAAAATATTAATTGGAAAAATGCTTATGTGGCAACGTTCAATATAAAATATAACATTTATTATATCACAAACTACATATCTATATACATACCTATTCCTATGCTTAGCATGTGTTAACTTTTTTGCTATGTTAACCAAAAGATCTGATAAGAACAATTTGGGAGGAAGAAAAGTTTATTTGGCACTCAGTTTCAGAGGTTTCGTTTCGTAGACAGCTGGCTCCGTTGTTTTTCGGGCCAGAGGAGAGGCAGAAGCATATAGAGGAAAGCAGATCAGGACATGGCACCAGGAAGCAGAGACAGCTTCACTCTCCAGGGACAAGACTAGTGACCTACCTTCTCTAGCCAAACCCTACCTGCCTACAGTTACCAGCCAGTTAATCCCTATCAGGATACTAATAATTAGATTAAGACTCTCATATCCCAATCATTTCACCTCTGAATTTTTTTACATTGTCTCACACATGAGCTTTTGGGGAACACTTCATATCTAAACCATAACAGTAACTATGAGTTTGGGTAAATCACTAAATCTTTCTTTAGACCTCTTATCTATACAGTGAACATATAATAGAAACTTACATTCTTTTTTTGTTGTTGTTGTTATTTAATTAAATGATTAAAACTCTTAAATATAGAGATTGTTAAAGCTGATATGAAATAGTAATTGTCTTTGGGAAGAAGTAAGACTAACCACATTTATACTCTTTAATTTGAAAATCTTCCACAACTAGCATAAGCAGGATTCTTTGTGTTTAAAAAATAATCGTTAAACACACATAGAACATTTAAACTTATACCTATTCTTACTCTGTTCAGGGCCAATTTCAACTGTTACTTAATTCATATACAGAATGCCTACCACTAGTCCATTTATGAGGAAGAAGGACTTTACAAACTCTACCCAACTGCAACTTTCCTGAGAGATTCCTTTGGATAAGGAGGGAGTCTTTGAACTGAGCATTTAACTATGTCCACATTTAGGTATTATAGTTAAGAAATATGATCTGATTTTTTTTTTTGGCACACATACACAAAATTTTATTTAAAAAAATTTTTAACATTTGTTCTTTTAAGATATACATGAGAGTGTACTTTGACATATTATATATACACAGAGTATAATTTATCCTAATTAGGTTCCTATTCTTGTGGTTGTACATGATGTGGAGTTTCACTGGTCGTGTATTATGAACATAGGAAAGTCGTGTCTGATTCATTCTAGTGTCTTTCCTAATCCCACCCCTCTTCCTTCCCTTCATTCCCCTTTGTCTAATCCAATGCATTTTCACCCTTTGACTATTATGAATGATGTTTCTCTGAACATTTGTGCACTTGTTTTGTGTGGACATGTTTTCTTTTTTTCTTGGACATAAATCTAGTAGTGAATCATTGGGTCACATGGTAACTGTTTAAAATTGTACAAAATAATTTAAAAATAATTCATGAAGATCTGTGAGAGGTTTTTGTTGATCATACGTATTGTTTTTGAAGGTGTAGCTTCGGTTAAGAATGTTCCCTGTAAAACAGAACTTCACAGTCCCTAGAGTCTTGGGCTCCTCTTTCCTCAATAGACCCCAGCTAATTCACCTATCTGAGGTTCTCATTGTCAAGTCTTGTCTCACTAAAAGGCCTTCACACGGAAGTTTTAATTAGATAGTGTGGATTCTTCTTTAAGACCCACCACCTGGGATCCTTTCATTCTTCAAATAGGGTCTGTTAACAGGTAGATCATTAAGGGGTCTGGGCTATATAAATGATTCTATTCATGTGTTGCAGAATGTGAACTCACAGAAGCTTAAAGTTGGAAGGCTATTTTGTTGGGAAGATAGCCTTTGTCTTTAGACCCCAGTGGGGGACATGAGACAGTGGGAGAGTTGAAAGAACAAGGAAACAGCAGCAGATGAAAGCTCCATTCTTCTTAAATGGGTTCTTGATTGCTGCTGGGATCCACTGAGGATATCAACTCTCGCTTCTTTACTCTTCCAAAGCGGACTGTGTCAGTGATTCTCTAGGGTATTTCCAGAAGCCTTCCGTCTTGGACTAGGGTAGAACATTGATCCTTTTTGTTCTGGGGCTTCAGCCTCTTGGACTGGGCAGCTACTGGTTCTTTCGGCTCTCCAGCCTTCACACGGCCATAGTGGACTGTCCAGCTTCTGGTTGCATAAGCCATCCTAATAAATCCCCCTTTTATAATTATACTTCCTGTTGATTCTGTTCCTCTAGAAAACTCTGAGTATCACAGTGACCTTTTGGACTTTTTTTTTTTTTGCATTCTAAATGCTTAATGCCAAAAGACAATTTATAAGTAGATCTGCAAAAGCATGTAGAGAAAAATATAAAGCGATGAGGTCTTTGAAGCACACAGTATTAGCCTAACAAACTGGATTAGTCTCATCAACATGGCTTTCGTGTGCTCTAGGCTTTTTAAACAAACACTATTGGCCATCACCTGTGAACCCTTACTGGAAAATTTTTGTTTAAAGATGTGATCCCTCCGAGTCTGTTATTTGTTGTTCACGTGGTCTCAGGTGATGGTGAAAACATTTAGAATTGGGAATTTTCTTTCATTGTCAAGAAATCTGGATCCAATCTGGAAACTATCATGCTAAATAAAGCCAATCCCCCCCAAAACCAAAGGTTGATTTTATTTTTCTTTGATATGTGCATGCTAACCCATACACAATAAAGGGGGTGGGGAGTAGGCAGGGGGAATGGGAAAAGGAAAGATAGTGGGATGAATCTGGCAAAACTTTCCTACATACATATATGAATAGACTACAGTGAATCTCACCATCATGTACATCCAAAAGAAATTAATAAAAAAAAAAAGAAAACATCCTATGAGTAAATGTCAGAAAGATGAATAGAGGGAATGGAGCAGGGCAAGTGGAGGGAGGGAAGGAGAAAGAAAGATACTGGTGATGGAATCAGAACAAGATATATTTCAGAGGCTGGCATCGTAGCTCAGTGGTAGAGCGCTTACCTAGCATGTGTGAGGCACTGGGTTTGATCCTCAGCAACACTTTAAAAAAACAAAAAAGTATTGTGTCTATCTAAAACTAACTAACTAACTAAATATGAATAAAGATCCATCAACAACTAAAAAAATTAAAAAAAATATATATATTCCATCCTTTTATAATTATATCAAAATGGATTCTACTATGATGTATAACTAAATAACCAATTAAGAAATAAGAAAAATTAAAAAAAATCTGGATCCAAATAATGTTTTTTGCCTACCAGAGGAGACTTTCCCTTTACTTGTTTACCATTAAAAAGCATGCACGGTGATGTCCCCCACTTTATTGCTGAGAATTGAACCCAGGACCTTACTCGTGAGAGGCAAGTGCTCTACCATTGAGATAAATTCCCAGCCCCACATTAGCTTGTTAAGTGACATTTAGGTTAGCAGATTATGAGTACCTTGTGTTCAGTTGGCTCTAAAAATTATCTTATGGGAATGCTATGGTTTAGATGTGGTTTGTCTCTGTTGCTCAGAAAGCTTTACTGCTGTAGGTCCCTTAATGTGGCAATGCTGGGAGGTAGTAGAACCTTTAGAATTGGGATCTAATGTGAAGTAATTAGGTTTGGGGGGTTATTGCCCTCAGAAGAGATTAATGCTAGTCTCATGGAGTGCATCAGTTCTCAAGGGATTGAGTTGTTACAAAAGAAGAAGACTGGCCCCTGAATCTCTGTGGCTCCTGCCTCTCCCTCTTATAAGCTCCCACCATGATGGCATCTGCCATGGTATGATTCAGCCAAGGGGCCTTCCATCAGAGTTGAATCTGACCTTGGACTTTCAGCCTCCAAAAAAACTGAATTAAACAAACCTCTTTCCTTATTACTGCCCAGCTTCAGTTTTTTAAAAAAAATACTTTTTAAAAATTATAGACAGACATAATACCTTTATTTTTATGTGGTGCTGAGGATCGAACCCAGTACTTCACCCGTGCTAGGCAAATGCTCTACCACTGAGCTACAGTCCTAGCCCCCAGGTTTTTTTTTCTTGTGACAGGAAATGGATGAATATAGGAAAGAACATGTCATATAACATGTGAACTGGACATTTAACCATTATTTAGTAATATAATGAAAAAATAGTGGAATATATTAGAAGAACATGCTATTCAGTGAGTACTTTCATGGTAAGTGGGATTCCCTACCATGTACCAGATGCGTTTCCACTTTCCTTCCTGTAAGTGACTCAGTGTGGCTGTCAGTTTTTCTTGGAATTTGGAGTTCTGTTCTCCTAAGTCTCACCTCTCCCAAAGCAGTAACACTCACATATAAAGGTTGACTTTAGGAGTGATGTGGTAATTTCATTTCATTAATATCCATTTATAATGTCTACATCTTTAAGGAAACTTCACTGGGCTCAAGTCTCCCTTCCGTCTGTAATAAGCTTTGTGACCCCAGGCATGCAATTTGACCTTTTTGTGAAGCTGTCATAATGTCTAATCCCTATGTTTGGGGAGAGGATTAATCTTCCACACTCCTCTCTCATGTCTGTGTATACTGAAGTTCTTTCATTCCCTCTGAGGGAGGATTGTTCAAATGCAGACAGCACAGCAAGAAAGAAATTCACATGGTAACCTTGTGTGCTGATGATTATGTAACAGGATATACATAAGATACACACAGTTTCATAAGATGATACCCTGTGCTTTGCACCGATTTTCTCTTCAATCCTGTTTCTTTTCTTCTTCTTTTTTTTAATGTAAAAGACTAAACCAATTTCACAATCCAGTAATGGGTTGTGACCTGCAGTTTGAAAAACATGCTCTGCTGTACTAAATGCTTTGCTGCCTCTAGATGTTCACAGACCTGTTTCCTCTGCTTGGAGCACTTGGTCCCATCCCTATCCAAGCCTTACTGACCCCTCATCCCGGCAGCTGGTGTCTGTGCTGTACTGTCTTTCTGCATCATTTCAATCCTCTTGTAACAGTCACATGCTGCTCAATTGTTTCTTCCCCTGTTAAGGTAAAGGAGAGCAGGGACACTGTTGACCTGTCCATCATATTCCTGGTGACTCATATCTAGTAAGTTCTCCAAAAATTGTAGCTGCTGTCATTAATAATGAAAGTCATCATCTGTTTCCTATAGTGTGTTTGTCCTATTCATTTCCCGGGAAGATGCACCTGTATATTTATTTTAGCCTCAGATACCTCACAACTTTCCTCAGTCTGGTCACTCATCTCTTCAGTTTATGAATCTGTTGATGGTCGTATATCATTTGTGACCCAGCCCCTTTGGCTTTCATTTTTGGCCACTATCCAGTTGATGTGATCACATGACACATACTACACCTTTATTAAGTGCTGGTTTTGTGTTCCTAAGAAAGATGGCAAAAGATCCCTGGCCTCAAGGAGCCTGGTCCAGGGTTGGGCACACTAATATTCTGTGGCTAGTGATGAAGAAGCACTAGACAAAGTACTGTGGTGGGGGAAACAGCCCTCCATGCAGTGTAGAAGATTAGAAACTGCACTGATATTGATGCAGAAAAAAGGACTCATGCTGGCTAGGGAGGTCCAGGACAGCCTTGTTTCAAGGAAGCAAAGATGTGTGAGGAGAGAGAATTAGGAGAGGAGATAAGCAGAAAACATGGCTGCAGGTACCGGCTAAAAATACAGAGTTTGTGAATATATGAAGCCAAGTCTTTACTCTTAATTATTAAGGAGCATGAAGAGAGCTGGGTTACGACAGTGGCTGTATGAGCTTGAGGGCATTAGCTTGTCTTTAGAGTGAGTCTGCAGGAGGTAGCCATGTAGCTGTCCCAAGGCCCATCCAGGCCATGGTGCTAATGGTGCCCAGTGCTATTACACTACACAGCATCCGGTGATTTAGAGTTGCCAATGAGATTCCAGATTCCAGGAATAATGCAGAGTGACACCCACTCTTTCTAGTGCCTTTGCCATCTGTAACTGCTGTGAATCATAGGGGCTGGGATTTAGAATGATGAATGTGATCCTTGGGAAAAGATTTAATTTTTGTTCCCTTTTTTTTTTTAAAAAAAAGTATTTTTATGTTATATTAAAATCCACAAAATGAAAAAGAAATAACACATCTTGGGAGTCTTTCCACAAGTCTCAGTTTCCAATAGCCATGGGGCCATTGCCTTTTTTTTCTCTGCTCTGTCTGAGCTCATTTAAAGATCATTAGAGATGATACTAGTTATTAAAATCAAACTCATTCTGCCAAATCCAAGACCCTGAATTTATTTAAATTGTAAGCCATGCTTTTACTGCCCTTCCACCAAAATACCTCCTGTTCAGCTTTAATCGGTGATTTGACTCAAATTCTAAAAATATTCATAACCGCTTCATCATCAGGGGCACCAGGAATTTCAGCTATCACACATTTTTCCAATGTTGGCATATTTTTAAACATTTCTTCCTTGGTTTCAACTTCCAAGTATTCATCTGCCTCTCTTGTATACCACCCATGTTCCTCAGTAGGACCACTTTAGTAGGACACTTGAGTATTTCAGTTAATGGATTTGAATCTGATGCCTTGGATGCATTCTTCTCTGTGGCATCACCCACAATGACCTTGCCATCCTGCTTGCTGGTATTCTCCAGCAGCAGTGTGGTGCTCAGCTCCTGCTAGTGCTTCCCTAGACCCTGGCCTTCCCAATGCCATAGCTCTTCACGATCTTATGTGCTTCTGTGCCACCCATGTTAGCAAAGAAGGAGTTGCCAGGCCTGATTGGAGACCTTGGTCTACCCCGTTCGTTCATCATACACTTGCGAAGGAGTAGCAACTTTGGAAGACTGTGATGGAGGACTTGAGTCCTCTCCTTAAGGAAAATCCTGGGATAACTCTGTCTTCCTCTACAAGAGAAGTGGGTTAGCCTAAGGCAGCTCCTTCTACACTTCCTTTCCTCCTACCTAGTAATCTTGATCCTCATCACAGTCTGGGTCTGGTTGCCTTGAGAACTCACTGGCTTCCTGTCTCTACACCTCTTTTCTCTTTCTTCTGTTTCCTATGTCTTTCTAGTCCCACTGCTTCTTTTGATCTTCCCTTTGGCACTTCACTCCTTTCTCATAATCATTAGGAAACACAGGATCATATTCATCAGCTAAGGGAGTCACAGCTTTGCAGAAATCCCATTGGTAACAGTGTCCTGCAAGCCAGCTGTTATGTGTGATGGTAACACAGTTGGCCAGTTGTCTGAGGAGCCTCTTTACTTTAGGTCGGTGACTGGAGAAAGGGCTATACTTTGTTTTGTCCTTTGCCTCTTTACTTGAGTGAGCTGCCTTCTTTATCTGAAGCTGAGACTGTGGAAGTTGGAAGCTTTGGGACCAGCCTTCTGTTTTTTGAGTTGCTGATCTCCACTCCCAGGTCATCATACAGGGTTATCTTTTTAGCCTATTGCCAGTCTGTCTGGCTGACTCTGTCCATGGGTCTTGGCATTAGCAGGTGGAGCTCAGCCACATTCTACAGAAACCTGCAGACAGCAGGAGCCCACAGCTTTGTGCATTTTTAAAAAATTATTTATTTTAATTAGGTATATATGACAGCAGAATGCATTTTGATCCATTGTACACAATTACAGCATAATTTTACATTTCTCTGGTTGTACATGATGTAGCAAGCATCACGTCATATGTGCAGTCATACAAGTACCTAGGGTACTGATATCCATCTTATTCCACCATCTTTCCTGTCCCCCCTGTTTCTTCCCTGATTTCCCTCCCCTTTGCCCAGTTGCAGGGGAATATTTAACATAAGTTCTATCAGAAAGAAAAGTATTAGTTTCAAACTCTTAGAACAGCAACTCCTCAGGTGTTAAAAATGGTAATGATGGTGTTAAGGTTACTAGGTGCCTTTCTGTCTTGTTGTCTAGAAGGTAACTGATTCAAAATGCAAACCTAATTGTCATGGCTACAGTTGCCTTAAAGGTCTTATGCTGATTTTAGATATGGAAACTAGTGAGTTTCACAGATAATTGTGTCATTGTGACTTTTGCAGCAGTGAATTGAGTATCTTGGGGCTCACATTCAGGTTTTCATCCTTGCCTGATCTTTTTATTGGAAACAAGGTATTTCTTGCAAATTCTGGAAGTGGGAAGAATCTGTTGTAATAGTGCTGGTTTCTGTGTACCATTTGAAAAGCATTATAAATAACTCTGCTCCTTGAGGATACACTTGCAATATGGATATAAAATTTAGTGACTGCCATGCATACTTTGAAGTTTGATTTCAAATGCTAATCTCAGATTATGGAAGTCTTAGGATCTTTCATGAAATTAAATGTTTGCGTAGTACAAGCAATTCTTTACTCTTTCCAGAAAGTTTGAAAAACAAGTACAAAAAGAAGTACAAAATTACAAAAACGTTGCCTAGATGGCAGTTCCCTCAAACAACTATTGTTTTTTTATTTTTATTTTTTTTTTCTTCTTCATCTTTACCTTCTTTTTCCTCCTCTATTCCACCCCACTCCTCCCATACTGGGGAATGAACCCCCTCACTTTTTAACAATAGTTATGTATCATTTGCTGCCCTGCTTTCTGTTTTCTTGATGAAACATCAGAACCTATGTCTGCTCCTGTAGATAAGCACGGAGAGCACAGGTAGATGTTACCATAGTAAACCCTGAAGTTGGCTGGGTGAGAATTGGATCATAGCAAATCCTGGAGGATGTTTCAGTCACTTCAGAAACTTGGGTACAAGAATCCCAGCTACTCAGGGGAAGTGGGAAACAAACCTCAGGTCATAGTGGCAAAATATGCAGGCTTTTTTTTTCTTGGAAGTAGGTTAACTAGGTTTAATACTCCTGCTTCTCCCTCCCTCCCCTACCCCACAAACTTAAGCAGGCTACGTTCAGTTGATGTGATTTGTTTGCCATCCTGGACCTGCTGGGTTGTCAAGAAGCCCACTGAGAGGCTGAGCTCCTGGCTTGTGAGCTATGTCAGAGGACACAGATAAGTCTCTCTGCAGGACATATGAAAGAGGAATACCTACCCACCCTCCACCTGGCCGAATGCATTTTCTTTTCATGAGCTTTTTTGCCAATGGAACCAAAAGACCTGACAGGAACAATATAGAGAACGGAAAGTTTATTTTGGCTCCTGGTTTCAGAGGTCTCAGTCCATAGATGGCCGACTCCATACCTCTGGGCTGCAGGTGAGGCAGGACAACGTGACAGAAGGGTATGGTGGAGGACATGGTATCAGAAAGCAGAGAGCCCTCTGTTCACCAGGGACAAAAAGTAAACTGCAAAGGCACACCTCTAGTGACCTCTCTCCTCCAGCTACACCATCCCACCCACAGTTAGCATCCAGTATCCATATCAGTGGATTAGTGCACGGATCAGGCCACACCGCAAAATCTAATCATTTCACTTACGAATATTCTTACATTGTCTCACACATGAGCTTCTGGGGCACACCTCATATCTAAAACAGCAATTTCCCTCTTTCTTAAGTAAAAAAACTCATTGTATTCTATTTCATCAGACTTTATTTTGAAGCACTGGGTATCATTTGCCACATGGGTCAGTTTGCACAGATATGTTACATGATGGGAGGAAAAATACTTAAAATATCCTGTGTGTAAAAGGAGAGGCAGCACCCCATCCAAGAGTGTGCATTTTCTGGTCATGCACTGGGGAGAGAGACCTTGCCTGTTAAATTGAAGGACATGGATGTGCTGCAGTAAGAGCAATAAAATACAGATATAATATCGTGAGATTTTCTAGTTGCTTGTTATTTTGAAGTGCACAAAGACTATTTATTTCCTTATAACCAGAATGGAATTTGGTTGATGGCTTAGAAAAGGCATTGTCCTTAGGAGAGTGACTAAGTATACTCAAATATCTTCATGTGAGAAAGTTTGACTTTAGTAAAGACAGGAAAGAAATTATTTTTTAATCAAGGAAACCTCCATTTTGGATAAAGGTGCATCTCCTTCCACCTTCATCTCCTAACACCCTCTCTCTCACACAGGGAGATGCACTGGCCTCCTGCCAGTTCTGCAAGAAGTTTCCCTAAGGTTATTTTCTTGAATCTTATTTTAGATAATGGACTGATGGAATAGTGTGCCTGTGACAGTTACACATATGACTTATTTCCCAAGGATTTCTCCATTGGGCTCCATATATTGCCCAAAACAAACAAAACAAAACAACAACAAAAAACACCCCACGATCTCTTTCATACAGTTTCATACACCCAATGCCTTGAAACCTGCATTCCATCAATGTTGTTTGCTTGAAAATCCCCCCAGATTATGAACCCAGTATGTAAATTGGTGCATTAGCATGTCAAAGTGAGGAAATAAGTTCAGAAACCATATCAATCTGAATAATTAAATGTGGGTCTACTTAAAAATTCATTTCTAATCAGCCCAGTGTGTATCTGACTCTAATCCTAGCAACTTGATAAGCTGAGGCAGGAGGATCACAAGTTCAAGGCAGCCTCAGCAACTTAGCAAGACCAGGTCTCAACGTAAAAACCATGAAAAAGTACTGGGAATGTGGCTCAGTGATAAAGTGCCCCTTGGTTAAGTCTCCAGTACCTAAACAAATAAATATTCACCTCTCAGCATCACTGAACAGAAGCAAGATTTACTGAGATGGTCAATTATAAAATAGGGTCATTTTTACATATACTAATAAAATATTTTTATGTCATGATGTTGTTAGTTTCAGAGAACAAATCTTATAATTTAAAGAATAAAATCCCACCCCCTTTTAAAAAAAATTTTTGGGTACTGGGGATTCAGCCAGCTGAGCTTTACTCCTAAGCTACATCCCCATACCTTTTTATTTATTTATTTTGTGACAGGGTCTCCATAAGTTTCACCTTAAACTTAGGATTCTTCTTCCTCAGCCTTTCAAATTGCTATGATTACAGGTGTGTTCCATCATGCTTGGCTCCCAATCTTTGGAGGGAAAAAAAAGGATGTATGGTGTAGTAATGGCTCATTTTAAGCTTCTAGAAAATTCTCTTTTCCAGGAGGTTGAAACTTCACTGCATTTATCTTTCTAAGAGTCATTTGGCTCCTTTGATATATAATATGTATAATTTAATACTCTATTAATGAATTACTATTACTGGGTATACTACTACTTATAAGGAAACAGATTTTTAAGATGTCTTTTTTTTTCCTATTAAAAATAGTAGCTGTTCATTAAAAAAATGGGCGGGGTAGGAAAAAGATAGGCAGATGAAATATCAACATTATTGCTTTTACACAAAGGACAACCATATATATTTTGCTTTCTGATTTTTTTGGCTTTATCATTATATTCTGATGTATATAGATAAATGTATTTTTGGTGGTGATTGTAACCTAGACTTAAAAGTGACCATCATTCTTTCTTGTTTTTCTTGCTTTTCACTAGCAGACTTCCTTTGGCTCTTTCTGTCTCAGCATTGCATGAGCCATGGGGATGTCCTAGAACATGTTTTGGATTCTGAAGACAGTTGCAGCTTGACTAATCAAATAAGTACCTTGAGGGTTTCTGTGATCTATGAACACCTGTCTTAAATCATCTGTAACACAAATTGGCTGCATTTTTCTTTTCTTTTTAAAGAATATTTTCCAGAAGGTAAAGGTCAGATGTCTTCCAGCCTAGGAGGAGAGTTGCCAGGACTGAGAAAAATTCCACCAGTTACCTAAGCAAAAGCTGACATCGACTGCACTTTTTGCTTAAGTTTCTTTTTCTATTGCTTTAATTTGTGAAAGGTTTGCTATGGAGCAAGGACCACTGTGCATTGTTGTTAGCTATTTTTGTGTCAGTTGCATCTGATATATTTTATTTTTATAAAATATATTACATGTATTATGTATGTTTTATAGAGTAGTGGGGTCCATTTTGATATATTCATAATGCATATATATAACATAGTTCGCTCCATTCTAATTTCTAGTACTTCCTCTTTCACTCCCAGCATAGATATATTTTAATAGTCCCCTTAAAAGTCCTATTAGTTACTGCTCTCCAATGTATATGTACACCTTGGATTAACTGAGGTGTATGGGAAAGTAAAATGGAATGAGGCAAGACCCTTTGTCATGTCTACTTTGTAGCAGAAACAAGAATGTTTATTTTTCTGATTCTGATTTAGTCATTTTCTGAATATTAAACTTTCATCTTCCCAAGTGATTCTAGTGTACCTCCCATTTAGCATTTTTAATAATTTAACATGAATTGTGTTACATAATAAAGTGATAGGAGATTGGGCTGAGCTGTCAGAAATGACAACTTGGAAGATTTTGGGAATTGTTAATTCCCATCTCCCACTTGTTTTCATTTGCCTCTTTCTCATTAACAACAAAAATAACAAAAATCTGTTCAACTAGGAGTCTGGTCAATGTAGGTCTTAGAGTATTCTGTTTATTTTTTATAAACATTAGGTATACTCCTTTTATCATTTAAAATTTTTTTTAATCATATGCTGTAACGAACTGTATTATCTGTTCTGTTTGTATGATGTCCTTTATTCCTTTTCTTCATTATGCCTACATAAGTAAATGTCTTGATTGTGGTGGACTACTTTTCCAAAATTTATTCCAGAATTGTGTATTAGCATGTCAAAGTGAGGAAGTAAGTTCAGAAACAATATCAATCTGAATAACTAAATGTGGTTCTACTTAAAAATTCATTTGTAATCAAGCCCAGTGAGTGCATGACTCTAATCCTAGCAACCCTGTAAGCTGAGGTAGGAGGATCACAACTTCAACTTAGCAAGACCATGTCTCAAGGTAAAAGCCATGAAAAAGTACTGGGAATGTGGCTCCGTGGTAAAGTGCCCCTTGGTTAAATCTCCAGGACCTAAATAAATAAATGAGTCAGATGTTGGAAGTTCCGACTATATTTTCCCATGGTAATGATGATAAAGTGGTGGTCAGACCAAATCCCTCAAAGTACATTGAACAATCTGCACGGAAACCTTTCACATCCTGTGGCAGAGCACAGTTCTGAGGCTAGAGTTCTCGTCAGGCTTTTGCCAAGCATTCTTTTACCTATTCCCACCCCAGAGTCAGAGTTTTCTTTAGGAAAAACCAGTGAGGAAGAAGCATGGTAACCTTGGGTGTCATCCCTTAGGCTGCCCCTACCTTCCTGCTTCCTCAGGGGTAGTCAGCACCTGCCGGCTGAGATGATGTAGGTAGGACAGGCTGTGAATTCAGCAGAGCCGCATCCATTGAAGAACATTATGAGGATAATTAGGAACATAACAAGAATGCTTGGCTGATGTTAACTAACCTGCAATGAGAAGTGGAGCTACTGAACTGGAGTCAAGAATTTGGCAGTCCTTTGAACTGACTTAATTACAAATCGGCCTTTTAAATGAGTATTCCACAAGTCAGCTGTATCCACTGGTGTTGGGTACCTGCATAATAATCACAGTCAGGAAGGGAGCCA
This sequence comes from Ictidomys tridecemlineatus, assembly GCF_052094955.1. Taxonomy (NCBI): domain Eukaryota; kingdom Metazoa; phylum Chordata; class Mammalia; order Rodentia; family Sciuridae; genus Ictidomys; species Ictidomys tridecemlineatus. The sequence goes on from NC_135477.1 coordinate 60,626,499, forward strand.
TCAACCTGAGGATTAGGTATTTGACTATGGATAAGCTGATGCTTAATATATGAATATCTAATTTAAAATAAAAAGCAAACAACACGCTTGGAAAGATTATTCCAGATGGATAACAATATTAAAAGCATTGCATCACGGGGTAGATGTTTCCATCTTGGGGAAGAGTTTCTGACTTCTTGTCCTGTAAGATTGTACAATGTCCAGGACAATATAAGCTCTGAAAGTCTCCCACTCTGAATTGGCGGAATTGATGTGTATACTTGGCTGTAATTCTATACAATGTGGAATTAGGTGGGCAGGAGTTGTGCCTGATAAAGAACTTAAGGGGAAGTTATTCAATATGATTGAATATGGGGCTCAATATGATTTCCTTTCATTTTTCTGCCTTTCGTGCCAGTGATAGATCCTCAGCATTGCTGGCAAGTTGAGATTCTTAAAGCTGAGCAAACAAGGGCTGGCGATCTTTGTAAGGCTAAAGATAATACAGACTCCTACGGCAGTGCCAGAGTATGAAATACTGGAGAATGGAAACTGCCACGGTGGGGCCTTCTGGGTTGTCTACTTCATGGAAATAAATTGTGAGCAAATTGGGATCAGCAAACCCACATTTCACACCCAAGGAACCCTGATTATCTGGGGTGGTTAGTAGACTGATAGCTGGGAACTTAACCAATAGGTCCCAAGAAAGAGGTAAGATTCACGTGTTTTTTCAGCTTGGGTTTTCTTTTTATCACCTGTTTTTGAGTATTCTTTCTTGAATTCCCTTAGCTGTCCTTATTTCTTCTCCATTAGCTACCACCAAATCTGCTACTCCCAAGGACTGCTGACAAAAGAGATGGGCTTATGTGTTAGTGAGCTTTTTGTTGGTGTGACCAAAATACCTAACAAGAACAACTTACAGCAGGAAAAGTATATTTCGTCTTATGGTTTCGTAGGTCTCAGTCCATGCTCAGCTGATTCCATTGATCAGGGCCCACGCTGAGGCAGAATATGGTGGTGACAGGGCATGGCTGAGGAAAACTACTTGGCTCTGGTGGCTAAGAAGCAGAGAAAGAGTAAGGGAGGAGCCAGCAGGAACAAGATGTAATCCTCATGGGCACACGTTCAGTGTTCTACCCATCTGCAGTAACCAGTAGTCCTTTCAAATTATTAATCCATCAAATATATCAATTCACTTGTCAGATTAGAGCTCTCAAAATCCGGTCATTTACCTCTGAACACCCCTGCATTGTCTGACATGAGTTTTTTCAGGGGAACACTCCTATCCAAATCATAACAGCTTTCAGGTCACTGTGTAATTTACTGCAAATCCAATTCTTTCCCCTTGGAGGAATTAGAAGAGGACTGTACTTACTGCTTGGGTGTGCCCAGCAATGTTGACTGCTGTTTTGACCACTCTCCAGTCCTACATTTGTATCACTTTGCCTTAGTCACGCCATCTTGCAGGCTTATGGGTTCCTTATCTTTGAAGTAAGAGAGTGGATTTAGGTGTTCTCTTTTGCTACTTCTGCTTATAGAGTCTGTGACTCAACTGTAACTCGGCATGAACAACTGCCTCTTGAGATTGTATAGAGAATGTATACTGGGTAAACCAGAAAGGGAACTCCGAGTTCTCTTAGGCCTGGTTTCTCATTTCATAGGTGAAGATGCTGAGGCTCAGGGCAGGTAAGTGGGATACTCATGGGTCGTGATCTGTAAGTTTTATATGGATAAAGATACCTTTTTCTAGAGTTTGCTTTTCATGGTTACTGTTTAGCATTTACATGACTACTTGAGAAATAATTGGGTACTTACATTTACAGATTTCATACTATCAAATGAGGCCTTCTTGGATTTCTTCTTATTTACAAGAACAACTTACAGCGGGAAAAGTTCATTTTACCTCATGGTTTCATAGGTCTTAGTCCATGCTCCACTGACTCAATTGATCAGGGCCCAAGCTGAGGCCTCTTGTAATGCTTGCTTTTCACTTTTAGTTTAACAAGGGGCCATCAGAGGTTATGTAAATTCCTTGAAATTGTGTTTCTTTAAAGAAATGATTATGGATTGAACTGGGCCCCAAATTGATCAGCTCAGGGATTGACCAGGGTGAGTGGGAGTTCTGTTGAGGTATCCAAGAGTTCCTCCTTTTTGCCGGAGATGGGATCTATTCAACATCTGGGGGATGTTTGCATATTAGCTGGCTCCCACGTTGACAGTGCATTTTTTTTTTTTAAACTTATGCTGACTCTCTGCCTCCTCTTCATTTCTTGCCCTTGAACTATTTTCCAAAGTCACATTCCACCATGCAAACAATATTTTGAAGCTCTGATTTCAATCTATGCGATCTGGGCTCATTCCCTTGTTCAAGAACCTTCCAGTATCTGTTGATGGTCTGTAAACGGCCAGATGTTCTAGACACTGAGGGTACATCCATTAACAAAGCAGGCAAGCGTGGAGGCTTCGTGGAGCTTGTGTTCTAGAACAGTGGGACAGAAGTAGAATAGCTAATCAGAGACAGCAATTATCACTGCCAACAACCCTTGAGCGCTTTCTATGTGCTAATCAGTAATGATTTGCAGGAGTTAACTTACTTAAAGGCTCACAATAACTTAATGAGCTAGACATTATTTTTTATCCTCTATTTTGTAAATGATGAAATTGTGTATGGTGATTTTCCTAGAGTCTTTCTAACTAGTAGTTGATGGAAGTGGAATTTGTGGAATTTGAAACCAGATGTTGTACTCAAGGTCTGTGATCATAACCACCTCAATCTATAGTGTTTTTGAGAGAGAGAAATGTCACTACAGGAGTCCTTTGTGATGCCTTGGTTGCTGCTAAAGTTATAGAAAACAAGTTATTCAAATGGCCAGTCATTTCTGCAATTATTTTACTAATTCTTTTTCTTCTGATCTCTTTCACATATGTATCCTTATTTCGTTTACTGTCTTGGTCTGCACTAAAATGAACTTCCATGAGGGTAGAAATTTCTGAAGCCTTGGTTCATTGCTGTATCCCTTTTATCCAGTATCTGGCATTACTCTCAGTAATTATTGTATATTGTTCAATATTGACTACTATACGAATTTTTCCCATATTTACATTATCTCATGAAATGAAATACAGTTTGGGATTCCCTCCCCAAATATATACTCTCCCTCAAATCAATTTCTCCTTCTTCCCTCAAATCTCAGAGTAACCAGTCTGGTGAAGTTGGTGTTATCTTTTTCATGCTATTTTTTTTTTTTTTTTGTCTTAGTGTACATTCATCTACATCAGCCAGTATGTAGAACCATTTCCAGGCCTATCAGAGTTATTTATATAAATGGTAATTTAGCCTTCATGATTTAACATTGAACTATATGTAGGACCAAGGAACAAGTCCTGTACCCCTAGTACTCCTAGTAAACAGAGTGCCCCAAACTCACCTAGAGAAGAATTCCAAGATCCTTGATTAATTGAATTTCTTGTTTCAGTATTTAATATGCCAGATGGCAATTAAGCATTCATATCAAAGAGTGAGTCTGTGTTGGTTTTCTTGAGTAAGGTTTAAGAATTAGATGCACTTGCAGAATGTGGTATTGCAGGCCTATAATCCCAGCAACTTTGGAGGCTGAGGTAGGAGGACCCCCACATTCAAAGCCAGCCTCAGCAACATAGCAGCTTTATGAGAACCTCTTTCAAAAGTAATAAAATAGCTGGGGATGAGCTAAAGCACTTCTGGGTTTAATCCCCATTACATAAAAAAGAGAGAAAGAGCGAGCTAGGTAGCATTTAATATATCTGTGCTAGAAGATTGGTCATGTCTTTGCACTGTTCTCCAAGCAAGGTGTTCCTAATGCTCAGAGTTTCAGTAGCCTGCCATTTTTGGTAAAACTTTTTTTCCTTCCTTTAGTTGAGACGGGAGAAGATTGACCTTGAAAATACATTGGAACAAGAACAAGAAGCACTAGTGAATCGTCTCTGGAAAAGGATGGATAAACTTGAAGCTGAAAAGCGGTTTGTTTAGTCTTGCTCTTCAGTATGGGGTGTGGGTGTGGTTGTGTGACTGAAGGTGAACAATGGGACATTTGACTTCTTTGGGTGACACACATCATTATAATTTGCCAAAAGAAAAAAAAAGTCAAATCTGAAGTCTTCCTGTATTGGTCGCCTCTTTGTACTTTGTCCTCTTCCTCACTAGAATTTCTGTTCATTTGGTGTCATGAGGCAACAATAGAATTCTTTATGGTGCTGTTGTTCACCTTTGAATTGTTTTCAAGGTGGTTGTAATTGCAACTTTTCACCTTGGTGAACTGCTTACTGCGGCTGCTCTCCAAAGTACTTAGGATATACTGTGTGCTGTCAATTGTGATACATCTCTAAGAATTTCTTAATTAGGAAGGCTGAGACTTTAATAGAAGAATAACTATCTGTTTTAAAACCTACTGTAAAGAAATGCCTGTACATGCTTAAGGTGAAGCATCTTTCTTAAATGTACGTAGGGGTATGAACTATCACTCAACAACTAATGTTTATTAAATCCCTTTGTGCAAGATGCCAATAGACTTTCAGTTTTGTTTGTTTGTTTGTTTTTTTAAAGAGAGAAATTTTTTAATATTTAGTTTTCAGTTTTCGGTGGACACAACATCTTTATTTTATTTTTTTATGTGGTGCTGAGGATCGAACCCAGTGCCCCGTGCATGCCAGGCGACCGCGTTACCTCTTGAGCCACATCCCCAGCCCAGGCTTTCAGTTTTAATCACTGTACTTTGGGAGTAGTTGAGACAGGGCTTAAGAATAGTAGGAAAGTTCTGTCTGTGGGATGTGCATATAAGTATAAAAAAATGAGTGTCTTGAAAGTATTAAATCACTTCACCGTAATCTTTTGTTTGCCACCCAAATTCCTTCTGTCATAAATATTGTTTGGATGCACTTTCATAAATTGTTTTGAATCCCCTCTAGATTAACAAGTACAGACATACCACACAGCTTTAAGAAAAATGGAAATTATACATCTGTAAGGAATATTCATGTAAAATTGAATACATTTTATTATAGCAATACTAATAAATCGAAATGCACAAAGTATATTTTATGTAGTAAATGTAGGGACCATTACACTATTTGACATTATAGTTTTTTATAGAAAGAGTACACCTAGAGTTAATTCATAGTTTGTACTTGGGCAAACATAGGTAAAAAATTAAAACCCAGAGATACCAGCAGCTTGTGGAAAGGGATTAAAGATGTTACCGTTCAGGCTTTGTAGAATGCACCTGGAGACTTTAAATATATAAATATGAAGTTATTGAGTTGAAAAGTATGAAGTGTTCATTTTTTTTTTTACCTTAAAAGCTATCAGATTTAGTGTTTCAACCCAATGATAATTGGTGTAACAGTGGAAGCACCAGTTAGTAACTAAATTTTGTTTTTAGCTTTTTGCCTTATTTTGGCCAGAAGAAAAGGGAGCCTCAGTTCAGCTTGCCATGCCCTTGGCATCAGTTTTTTCTTGTTGAGGCATTACAGGGTATGCCTATTATGCCAGTGACTCTGAACACTGAGGCAGGAGGAATGGTAGTTCCTGGCCAGCCTCAACAACTTCGCTAGACCTCGTCTCAAAAAGGACTGCTGATGTAGCTCAGTGCTAATGTGCTCCTGGGTCCAATTCCCAGTTCATTTAAAAAAAAAAAAAATGTTGAGTTTGTTTATGTGACTTCATCCTCATCCTCCATGGAGATTCATAAGTTTGACCAAAAGTCATTAGGAATGGAATTCCTTATTGTCTCTGTGCGCTAAAACCAACATGTTAAATAGTCAACAGATAATTCTGAGTGCCCACCGTATTCCAGGCATAATAATCAGAGCCAAATGTTAGAGACTTTGCAGTAAGGCTGAATTACCAGGGGTCATTCAAAAGAAAAATAGGAGGTAAGATCTTTTAGCTCTGCCCTCTGACCGAAAGTACCAAGTTAGGATGACCAAACAAATTAAAAAATGGGCAGGAGAGTTAAGCAACCCTAGGAATTCTGGCAATTGCAAGAGCTTGATTTTAAAACAAAACTCCCAGCTAGCATGTTGTTTTGTGTTTTAAAGGCAAATGGTTTTCATTGTTGAAATTTTTCTTTTCAATGAAGAATCCTGCAAGAGAAATTGGACCAGCCTGTCTCTGCTCCACCATCACCTAGAGATATCTCCATGGAGATTGATTCTCCAGAAAACATGATGCGTCACATCAGGTTTTTAAAGAATGAAGTGGAAAGGCTAAAGAAGCAACTGAGAGCCGCTCAGCTACAGCGTACGTAGCCTTCTGTTTCACTGAGGTGTTTTTTTTTTTTTTTTATCTCTTGACTTAATATATTTACCAAATACATGGTATTACTCAATTTACTGGTCATTTTGTATTAATTAAATTCATATTGTATTTATTGCTGAAAGATGTTTTCATAAATGTATCCGTCATCCTGGAATGCATTTTTTAAGTCTTACAGTAGAGGAGAGCAAACAGTTTAAATTACTTCCAGAAGATAATCCAAATAATATCAGAAGTGTCCAGAATCGCAGGTGGTATTTTTTAATCTTTTTCTCCCATGTTTATCTCTCAGTTTGTGCTAACCAAACCTGTGTAGGAGTCTTCAATACACTTATGGAGGCACTTATGTAGCCAGAGAATAGAGGGTTTGCCTTCCTATTAAATTTAGTCTTATCTGACATTTGTTCGTGGTATTTGAAGAATAAATGCATTTGATATTTATACTTAATATTTTGGAAAAGGCCAAGATGTTGCATTGGAAATCAAAGAAACTAGATTTCTGAATACTTAGGTAAACTTGGGTGTATAAAATTCTTTCATACAAATGAATATACTTTTTTGTCCCTTTTGTTTTCTTTTTATGTCTTGCAAGTTTTTTATTCCCCCCCCTCCCCCAGCTAATACTTACAGAGCTGCCTTAGGTCCTTTGATCATACCATAATTTAAGTAGCTCCATCCCAAAGGACTCTTTTTAAGGCCACAACTAAGGAGAACATTTCGGCATACATGTTTGATACCTATGCAAGAACACCTTCAGCGTAGATCCCAGGTGCTTGTGCAGAGTCATACAGAATGTGATTGGAGATTTCAGTGGCTCTTTGTTTCTTCTTGAGGTTCATTTTAAGCTCTAGTCCAGTTCTAGTCCAAACTCCTACACAGGTTTGGTTAGCATCTGGGATGGTGGTGCATCAAGAGCACTCAGGCTCTTTATGAAGTACAGTATATAAGTTTCCTATTTCTGATGGAACAAATCACCCCAGCATAGTAGTCAAAACAACATGTATTACCTAATAACTCTGGAGGCCAGGAGTCTGACGTGGGTCTCACTGGGCTAATATCAGGGTGTTAGCAGGCTGTGCTCCTGTGGGGAGGCTCTAGAGACTGGGGGGATCCTTGGTCTTGCCTTTTCCAACCTGTAGAGGCTGCTGTCTTTCTAGGCTCCAGGCTTTTGTGGAATTTTTTGGAGCTCAAACTCAGGGGAGCTTTACCACCAAACTACTTCCCCAGCTCTCTTAATTAATTAATTAAAAAAATTTTTGAGACAGGATATTTCTAAGTTGCCCAGGCTAGCCTCAAACCTGCAATCCTCCTGTCTTGACCTCCTGAGCAAGTAGAATTACAGGTGAACACCCCCACACTTGGCCCTTGCCTCCCTTTATCAAGGTTCTTATGGTCATGTTGGGCCTACCCTGATGATCTGGGATAATCGCTCCATGTCAAAATCCTTAATCACATTTGCAGTGCTCCTTTTGTCATGAAAAGTAGTAGGATTTATAGGTGTTAGGGTTCAGCATGTGGACACAGACCATCATTCTAACACCACAGAGGTTCTGGACTTACACCAGGGTAGAGGTGTGGACCACTCAAAAAAAAAAAAATTGTTTTTAAATGTTAAACACAAGTAATTCTGATGTGTATCCCAGGTTTCTATATACTAATTTTTATACACCATGAAAACATGTGAGGTTAATCAAAAATTTCTCGGCTATTATTTGTCTGTTTTTGAGTTTTACTGCGTTGGGTAGACAAATACCTTTGAGCACCTTTCTGAGCTCTTTGCAGTGCTGTCAGTTTGCCACTTTTTTTGCTCTTTTATACTTGCCTTGTTTTGCTCCGAGGAAACTTCTTGGGAAAAAATGTTGAGGAAAGGATTTTTCATTTTTACTTTTTTTCTCCCTGCTACACAATTTGGTCTCTGAAAAGACTGTAGATACCAACGCAGGTATCCATAAGTGCTATTCTGAGCTTATAAGGACAAAAACAGCTGAACCAAAGCAGCAGCAAGTGGCTTTTAGCTGTCTGCAGTTGGTTCTTTTGGGCTTGGAGGATGAGCCATGGCTTTTCCTCACCGTCTGCCTCATCCCTCTTAGATTTGCTGACTTGTACTTCCTATGGGTGCAGATGTGGCATTAGCTCCCACCTGGAAGTCCCACTGCATGTGAACATGATCCTCTTTCTCAATAGTTCTTTGCTCTAACTGAGCATTAGAATCTGCTGGGAGCTTTAATATAACAGTGGCTGGGCCTCTCATGCTCAGGGATTCTGATTTAATTGGCTCAGATGGGGTCTGGGCCTTGGTATTTCCTACCCATCAAATTAGAAGGGAATGCAAAATGTATGGACCAGGTTAGGATCCTTTTTCGGCCTCCTCTTTCAAGTTTGTCTGGAAGTTGTCCTCAGATTGATAGTATTTTTGACTAAATTTTGGGAGGTAGCCAAAGATGGAGGAAATACAAACTGTGGCCCTTGAATACTAGGGAGTGAAGGAAGGTGGGTGACTCTGTAGGGCAAGTAAGCCCAGTAGAGGTGGTACCACCCTCTATGCCTGGGTCCTTGACATCCACCTGGGTTCTTGTCTGTGCCTCTAGCATCTGAGTGAATTGTGGAATTGCCAAGTACTCTTCTAATCCTCCCACGGAGACCCTGTCTCCAAAATGAATGAATGGATGAATAAGCAAGCAAGCAAGCAAGCCTGGGGATGTAGGACCCTACCTCACTTAGGAAATATTCTTATAGATTTTTGTTTCAGTATTGCCCTGCTAATGCCCCAGGTGCTAAATAATTGACATTTTGTTTGAAAGACATGCTTCCTCTTAAATAACTGTTCGGAGAGCCTAATGAGTCTTCAATTCTGGGAGGCTTTTCTGTTTATGTTAGAGAAAGGCAACTTGTTGTGATGGTCACCCTTATGTCTCTAGGAACAGTAAGTAAGCCCAGGGGCCCATCTTGTGCTTCCAGTAGAGCTAAGTGAAAACTTTTGCACACTTTCGTATTTGGGAAGAAAGAAACTGTTCATATTAAAAGTGCACTTTGTAAATATTTTCCCAGCATGCCTTCAATTAAAGAGATTTTTGAGTCTAGATTAGACAGCAGGGTTTCTAGCTAGATTGAAAACAATTGGGGGATTTAGTGTTTAGTCTACATAATAGTGTTTAATAATTTTTTAAAAAATTATAAAATAAGAATGTTGAACTTTTTAACGTTCTGTACTGTTGTGTTCTTGGAAATCATTATACAGTTACCATCATAAGTTATTTGCTAGACCTTCAGAGTTGCTAAACAAATTTCATGGCCATTGGGAATCCAGGTAGGGTCAGATGTGGGAGAGCATCACACAGCATTCAGTTCCTCCCATGTTCTTAAATTTGGACTTGGCCAATAACACAGAGTAGTAACCACTAATAGAAAGCTCTCAGAGACATTCACATAATCCCTGAATTTGCAGCTGTTTTTCAAAGGAGAGAAACATAGACCTAAGTCCATTGACTAAGAAGAAACAAAAAAAGCAAGATAATTGGTAGATACTGAGTTTTATACTAAAATTTTTCTGTTTACTTGGTTACAACAGATTCTATCTCAGGTTAACCAGAAAGTAGAGGAGGAGGGCTTTGCATTTTGTTGAAAAAGTGATATCCTATGAACAGTAACTTCAGAAAGACAAGGGAACTTAGCAGAAGGAGATTCAGGGACCTTATAGTGATGTAATTTCTCATTTCATATCCTGGGGAAAAGGATCTGCCTGGATCATCCTGGGCCCTGTGTATAGCTTGGAGGCTGGGTGTGCTGGGTGTACATCATAAGCAGGACACCAGCCCTAAGGGTGCTGGCAGTTTCCAGACCTGTACTTTCCATCTGACTCATGCTGTACGTCTGTCACAGCAACAGTATCACACACTATATATGAGGCCTATTTCAACTATGAGTCTCAAACTTTCTTGTTTACTGTTAATTTCTGTTTTTTATCAAGAGAATGTTAACTGTTATTGAGCGTTACTAGCACAGTGCTTCTTTGCACACCTCCTTTACCAGGGACAATACTTGTGCTAACAAGTGTGACAGGCCCCAGAGGTGATCTGCAGTGCCTGGAGGAAGCAGCCAAGGTGGTACCTGGAGGGCATCCTGTGGCAGAATTCATTTCCCTAACTGGACTCCCCTGTCTTCCAGATCCAGCAATAGAGAAGCCATTACCTCCAGACTCAGTTACAATTCTATTTCCTCTTCTGCTTAAAGCTCCTTAGAATGCAAAGGAATGGGAATGAAGATGCCCACCTCCCAGCACTGCCTTTTGTATTTTTTTCTAAATGTAAATCAGTGATAAATTTTGATGCTTGCAATAAACTTCAAATTCAGATCTCTTCTGTATGCATGAGAGTGAGAAAGACTGTCTCAGAGTAATTGCTCTCTCTGCGGTGTAGGAGCTGACCTGGAGTCTCTTTTTTTTTTTTTTAAGATTTGGCTACTAATTGTGTGAAATGTGGTTTAATTGAGAACTCTGGCTTTGCAGATTCAGAGAAAATGGCCCAGTATCTGGAGGAGGAACGTCACATGAGGGAAGAGAACTTGCGGCTGCAGAGGAAGCTGCAGAGGGAAATGGAGAGAAGAGAAGCCCTCTGTCGACAGCTCTCCGAGAGCGAGTCCAGCTTAGAAATGGATGATGAAAGGTATGGGTTTGTCCTGCGTCATCAGATTTAAAACAAACAAACAAAACCAAGAGAGGTCTGAAGAAAGGACTTGTCTTTGTATCCTATTAGATATGGTGACCTTAGATGGCTTAAATGCACATCTAATTCACATCAAGGGGGTAACAGTGAGGACGAATGCCACCCCATTAAAATAGATGTGCAGAATGGATGAATGCAGGAGCTTGGACACTTTCCTTAAAAAGAAAAAAATTCCATTTAAAGATATTTGGTGGGGGGAAGAAATGGAAGCAGAGTTTGCCTTTGTTGTTGATTGTGTTAAAGCTGTGTAAAGCTTAAGCCCAGCTAAATTCCCATTGAAGGATAAGCAAGCTATAGTGTAGCCCAAGGAAACAAATGTTTCCTGTAGGTTGAAGGAGAGATAGATGTAAATGGCTATTTCAAGGACTTGCCATAGCACAGTGGATAACTTCTGAGCCTTTTTGATGGTACTTTTAAAAATAAAACTGAAGTATTTTTTTTGTTTTGTTTTTTTCCATCTGCAGGGGGCTATTCATTGAACCTCCTCACTGTCTCACTAGGAATGGGCTAAACTGAGGGAGTCATCCATTGGTTTATTAGAGGAAATGGTCTGAGCTTTTGTCTCTCTTTTCTACCTCCTCCTCTGAACTTCAGACGATAAGCAATAGATCTAAATTGAAATACAAAACAAGAACCCTCTAGGTAGGAGATTAGCTTTTCTCTGAACCAGATCATTTCCGTGAGGAAATTTTGTGCAAGGAAATTCCCTGGATCAGGGTTCTGTGAGCTAGGATCACATCTCGGTGTGAGAGGTGAGACCGAGCCTCTTTGGTGGCCCCTCCAACTCGACTGAGCAGTCAGTGTATGATTATCTGGTGTCTGAGGAGTGGCAGTAATGATGACAAAGTTGGTGAGTTCAAAGCCAGCCTCAGCAGAAGTGAGGCATTAAGCCACATGTATGGACCCTAAGCCACATGAGCCATAGATCCAGGGGGCTGCCAAAGCTTTTGATCTATTTCCTGTGGACAATTTCAAGAAAAATGTTAAGATTTTCTGTGATAGGAGTCTAGAAATGAGAAAAAAAGACATTTATAAAAAGTAGGTTATCCCATTTAAAATCTTTTGTTCTCATTTGAAAAGAATAAACATTATTTCTGGAAAGTTTATATTACAAAAACTGTCATCTTTAATTCTAAATTTTACTGATACATTTCTGGCATTTCCCCATTTTCTTTTTCCCTAAAAATCCTCTGGAATCCTGAGGATCTTTTGACTAATAATGTCATCTAGAATACCAAACATCTTATTAACTACTTTATTAACTACCTTGATTCTCAGACCATGTTACCCTACACAGCATCCTGTACCCAATTTTGGATAAGACATACTCTAGGGACAGTTTCTTCTGAGTGTGGTGACAGTACTGAAGTTACTTCCAACTTCCAGATGAATATTTTTTCCCAGAACAGATATTTGCTCCAGAAAGTCTGCTTTACCTTTTGTAGGTCAAGTTGCCCCAGCCATAGTATAGCTGCCCAATAAGTACTTCTCTGCATTCTAGAAATGATGATCTCACATTTGGGAGAAAGAAAATCCTGACACTTCAGACCACAAGAGGTGTGGTGACTGCCTACCTGGATGTAGAATACAAAGAGAGGTCTTTCCCAGTGTCACTATGGTGAGCTGCACTAAAGAGGAAGAATAAGTGGTGGCTATGTAATTAAAATACTTGTGAAATCAAGGAGCCTGATTTTGTTCAAGTCCCATAAATGTGCTTAGAAGTGGCCGCCTCAGTTTCTCCTGTGAACTGACTGAATATCAAGGCTGAGATCTTCCTTGGGTTAAAGGTACACACACACATGGCTGCAAGCCCATGAAGTTTATCAAAAAGTTTCTCAAGCAGAAATTTTCCCTCTTGAGCACTTTGTGATTTCACTTTCACATAGTGAAAGTTGATATTCCTCACCATCACATTTCAGCATTCTCATGTCTGATGTGACTTTAGAATCTAGGAAGTCACACTCAGCAAAGTGTGGCTTTGCATGACCAGTTGAAGGAGCTTGGTACTCATGTCCTCTGATCTATTTTAATGTGTAGCCATGTTTTAAACATGGCTTGCCTCATAAAGAGGCGATATTCAGTTCTTTGGCATATGTATCTTTAATCTTTAATTTGATGACATAAACTTTGGACCTTCCTTGGTTTTGAGTTTCAAATTGCAATTCAGACATAGCCATTAAGCTAGGAACAGTGGCATATGCCTGTAATTCCAGTGACTAAGGAGGCTGAGGCAGGAGGTTTACAAGTTTTGAAGCCAGCCTCAGCAACTTAGCAAGATCCTGTCTCAATTTAAAAAGAGCTGGAGATGTGAGATGTAACTCAGCAGTAAAGGGCCTCGGAGCCAGGCACATGGTGCATGCCTATAATCCCAGTGGCTCGGGAGGCTGAGAAAGGAGGATTGCAAGTTCAAAGCCTGCCTCAGCAAAAGTGAGGCATTAAACAACTCAGTGAGATCCTGACTCTAAATAAAATACAAAAAATAGGGGTGGAGATGTGGCTTAGTGGTTGAGTGTCCCTGAGTACAATCTCCGGTACTGAAAAAAAGGGAAAAAAATGTCACACACCCAACCATTAAAACATGGATGGATTTTTATTTCTTGGGACAGAAGAGGAGAATTTTTGCATAGCCCTTGTGTATCATGTGACTCTGTAACCAGGCCTCCATCTTAAGAAGTCATCCTGAATTCCCTTCCCTTCGCCCTTGCAGAGAGAGGTTTACCAACAGTGGAGCAGTGTGACTTGGGAGTCCATCTTATAAATGTCTCCTAGCTACATTATTACTCTGAACATTCCAGATTTTGACTTCAATGTGATTTCCAAACACTTTCTCATAGAAGCTCTCTTAAGAGTGATTTAAATGCAGTTCTAATCATTTCCTCTTCTCTCTTCTTAGGTATTTTAACGAGATGTCTGCACAAGGATTAAGACCTCGCACTGTGTCCAGCCCAATCCCTTACACACCTTCTCCAAGTTCAAGTAGGCCTATATCACCCGGTGAGTATATGTCTTCACTATCTCAATGAATGATTTCTGGTTTAATAGACAACCCTGATGATATTCTCTTCTAGCATATAAAAATCGAGTAAACAGAGATAACAGATAACAGTCGTGTGTTGTTCGAAAATATCAAAAACATGCTACTATCAAGACTGATCTTAACTTGAAAATTTTAAGCACAAAAGCTGTAGTGACAGCTGGTATTTTTCTTCAAATTTTTTTCAACCTTAGAGGAATTGGACTCTGAAATATCTTTTAAAATGAAGACTGTTAAGAAGAACAAGACTGTCTTTGACTATGATGTTAAATCTCAGTGGATGGACAGAATTCCTGGGTAGATTTCCAAGATGCCTTATAATATATCTTCTTTGGGTTCCTTTACTGTGTTCCAAATACATTATCTCATTTTTATTCTCAGTATAATAAATAATGTAAGAATTATTTTTCCTGTGTTACACGAGGGGAAGCAGCCATCAGGAGGTTCCCCACCTACGGGTCACAGATCCAGTAAGACAGAAGGCAGGGCACAGCTGTTTCCACAGCCTGTGTTCTGCTTAGCAGGAGCTGCCTCCTAATGTTTCCCAAGATTCGAGACTGGGACTGGGCCCCAGTAGGCTGACCATACGAGAAGCAGTGGACTTGGGTCTGGCGGGTTGCTTTGGCTTTGTTCTTATTTCTTGGGACAGAAGAGGGAGACTTTGCTCCAAGGCAGGCTTGTTTCATCTGAACCTGAAAGCACCCTCCCTAGGGCATCTGGCTCAGCACCAGCACTGCGTGGGGCTTTTGGGCCAGGAGGACAAGTGAATCCAGCAAGAGAGGAAGAAGAGGAAGGAGAGGAGGGGGCAGGAGGCAGGTGGAAGAGGGGGAGGAAAGACAGGTGGCAGCTAAGGAATTGCAGCTTGTGGCTGAAATGATGAGACCGTTGTTCTTGTGGTTGTTATAAGCATGTTTTAAACAGAACTGGAAGAAAGAGTATATGGAGTCCGGGAGGGGGATGGAGGAGGAGTTTCACAGTGGAATCCAGTGAGGTGACTGCTTTCTAGTGGAGCAGTGTAAAGGTTTTGTACAAACACTTTTCATGTAGGGCAACAGCGTTTCACGTATTCTGATATGATAATTAAAGTGAAGGACCCCTCCTCTTAAGGATGATGGGATGGGAAATGGTGCTGTAATTCCATTGGCCATCAATAAGAACATGAGAAAGGAATGGCTTGGTTTTGTGATTTGGGGGATCCAGCCCAGCACTGGGCTGCTGAGACTTTTTTTAAGTGGAGAAAATCAAAAGATGAAATACGTAACACATAAAGTGGCAGCTTGTGTATATTTGGGGCCAGCATGTTGTCACAGACCGAAAGGACTTTAACTTATGGATAATGGCATGGTCATTGCCCTCTGTTCTTGCCAAGAGGATATTCCTGAATCTGTTTCTCCATCTCTCCAGTAGCCTGAGGTCTCCCTCCAAAGGCTTCTTCTCTTCCTGTTTGCTTCTCTGTTTTCCCAAAATAGCTCTTGGTTGCATTACCATGAAAAGGTCTTTTTTTTTTTTTTTTTTAAATCTACTGATTTATTGATGTTTTTACATGAATCAGGAAGGCATGAATCAGGTAGAGGCAAAATGGAAGGCTACTTTGTAGTTGATGGCGATGCTGATTCTTAGTATGATTAATATCCTGTTAGAGTTATTTAAACCTGAAGAAATTTTTGGAAGTACGTAATTTTCAGTTGATTAAAAAAAAATGTTGCAGTCACTGAAAAAAGTAAAATCCAAATGTCATATCTTGGTTTAGAATATTACTTATATTATAACACATACTCTTTAGGAAAATTTATCCCATCTGCATGATTTTGACTTTGTCTGCTCCTGTTCCAGTAGTGTGTCCTACATCAAGTGTGGGGTTAGCTTGTATAGATTAGCTGTTTTTCCCTTAAACTATGTAATAAATGACATCTAGGTTTGTTTTTCAGATATCCTAAATGAGAAAGTTTTTATCCTATTTTAAGTTATAACCTCAAAGTAGGCTTTATCTCCTATTTGGTAGTAAGATTACTTCATTTTCATGTGACAGTGTTGCAATGCTATACATAGTAGATCAGCAAAATATGAATATTACAATCTTATTTCATTTTATTTTTTCTTAAAGCATTATAATTGTACATAGTATTTGGGTTCCTTGTTATAAAATGATATATGCAAGGAATTTTGTTTCAATCCCCATTTTCCTTCTTCCCTTTTCTTCTCCTTCTCCCAGTATCTCTCTTTTCCTCTATTGATCTTTCTTTTCCTCCTTTATATAGTTATTTTTGATTGGTATTTTCTATATATACATTCAGGTGAAATTTTTAAGATACATTTATATATGTATATAATATGATTTTTTTAAATTCCATATTTCTATTCCTTTCCCTTGTTTCTTTCCTCCCTCTCTTTTTCCTCTTCCTACTCCACTGGTATTCCCTATGTCTTTATGATATCCTGTGCCCTCCCTTGCCACCTCTTTTATTTTGCTCTAGTTTCCCCATGAGACAAAACATTTAGCTTTTGATTTTCTTTTCTTTTTTAAAAAAATATTTATTTTTTAGGTATAGATGGGTACAACACAGTGCCTTTATTTATTTTTTTTTATGTGGTGCTGAGGCTCGAACCTGGGTCCCACCTGTGCTAGGTGAATGCTCTACCACTGAGCCACAATCCCAGCCCCTAGCTTTTGATTTTCTGAATCTGTCTTATTTCACTTAGCATGATTTTCTCCCATTCCATCCATTTATCAGCAAAAGCTATTATTTCAGTCTTCTTTATGGCTGAGTAATACTCGTTCTGTATATATGCCACACTTTTTGGTTGCTTTCATGGGCATTTGTGTTGACTCCACAATTTGTCTATTGTAAATTGTATTAATATGAATATTGAAGTAGCTGTATCACTATAGAATGCTGATTTCATTTCTTTTGGATAAATATTGAGGAGTAGGATAGCAGGGTCATATGGTAGTTCTAGTCCTAGTTTTTTGAGGAATCTCATGCTGCTTTCCATAGTGATTGTACTAATTTGCAGTCCTACCACAATGTATGAATGTACCTTTTTCCCCATATCCTTGCCAGCATTTATTCTTGTGTTCCTGATAATTGCCATTCTGACTGGAGATGAAATCTTAGTGTGGTTTTGATTTGCATGTCCCTTATTGTTAGAGATGTTGAACATTTTTTTCATATATTTGTTGGCCATTTGTATTTCTCTTTTAGAGAAATTTCTATTCCTTTTTTCTAATTTCTCTTAATTCCACCATTTCCCATTTGTAATCTATTTTTTTTTTTTTTTTGCGGGGGTGGGGGGAGATGGTGGTTCTAGGGATTGAACCCAGGGCCTTGTGCATGCTAGGCAAGAACTCTACCAACTGAGCTATATCCCCAGCTCCGTAATCTATTTTTTATTGATCTTTTTTAAGTTTACTTTAAAAATGTTTTTTGTAAACATCATTAGTGTTCACTGTTTTTTCATTATGCATGATTTTGTGTGGTTACATGTGTACTCATAGCATGATTGTTTTGGAAAAAAAATGTATATTTCTAAATTTTTACTTTCACATTAATTGTTTTCCTTTGCAATAATTATTTGTTCTTGTGTTAGTTGGGGTTCAATTACATATTGACTGGAGATATATTGATCTTGTAAAATTTGTGGGTTTATTCATGTATTTTTCTTATCCCTTTTATCTCCCCTTGTTTGCTGTCTCCTCCCACTAACACCCAAGTTTTCTTTACTCCATTTTCTCTTTTTCTTTATTATTTTCAGTAAATCTTGTATTCCTTGTACATTACAGTTGATATCTGCTACCTTTCTCTTGTCTCTTCTGTTCACTTTTTAAAGTATTTCAACCTTTCTTTAACCTTCCCACTTTACTTTCTCTTTTCCTAAGAAAGTGTAATCCCACTAAGTAATAAAATTATAAAGTTCATGCAATTCACACCCCATTCTTATGAAAGTGATTATAAATACAGTAGATGACATAGTAGGCACCTAAAATTGAATGCCCTATCTAGTTCCCATAGTTGTATTGCTGGTACTGATATCAAATGCTGCCCCTGCCATTTCTGCGTAGGTGACAATTAGGGATACAGATGTCAAGGTAGACACTGGGCATTTATCTTAAAATTTTATGCATTTATTACTGATATTAGTGCTATTCCTGGCTTCCCCTCCCTTAAGAGAGGCTAGAAAGTAATTGGGACAGTTCAAGATATCCTGCTGTCGAGAACAAGTCAGACAAGCAACAATGAGCATCACCCCACAGTCGATCTAACCCTACCCGAGCCTAATCATTTCTTTACCTCATAGTTGGGGAGACAAAAACCCCAAAGCAGACCCTTAGGAGAAATAACCAGAGGGGAACTTAGACATGTACTCATATATCAAAAACAGAAGTCCTATAATAAAAAAGAAAAACACATAAGATAACGCATATAAAAGAGGAAGGGTAACCCACCGCAACTGATCTCAAGTCTAGGACCTCACAAACATAAGCAAATAAGCAAACAAATTCTCCCCCCAAATTTACAATTCCCCAACAAAAGAACCCACAGAAATGAAAGTGGAGGAAATTCTAGAGAAAGATTATAAAAAACCTGATTGTCAAAATGTTCAGTGAACTAAAGATCTAACAAGTGAATTAAGAGAACAGATTCAGGAGAAGAAAAATAGTTTTAATAAAGAAATAGAAATATTGAAAAGAAAACAATCAGAACTCTTGAAAATGAAAAAAAAAAAGAATTTAAAAATTCACTTTAAAGCATCACCAACAGACTAGATTATGTAGGAAACAGAACTTCAGCATTTGAGGACAGAACCTCAGGCCTTGAAGACAGGATGTATGAATTTGAGTACACAGAATACACAAAGGAAAAAAAAAATAGAACATGATCAGAATATACAAGAACTTGGTACAACATCAAGAGACCAAACCTGAGAATCACCGGTACAGAGGAGAACATGATACAAGCGAATGGCATTAAGAACATTTTCAAGAAGATAGTCATAGAAAAATTTCCCCATATCAGAAAAGAGTTATACATACATAAATAGACAAAACCAGAAGATAATTTCTCCAAGACACATCATAATCAAAATGGCTATCATAGAAAATAAGGAAAGAGCATTAAAAGCCACAAGAGAGAAACATTAGTTCACATTTAGAATCAAACCAATAAGGCTCACTGCAAACTTCTTAACTCAGAGCCTAAAATCAAGGAGGGCATGGAATAAGGTATTTCAAGCTCTAAAAGGAAACAATTGCCAACCCAGATCACTGTACTCAGCAAAACTCTCTTTCATATTCCATGAAGAATTAAAAACCTTCCATGACAAGGATAAACTAAAAGAATACATGACAATCAAGCTAGCCCTATAAAGAATGCTCAGAGATAAATTGCACACACAGGAACCCAAAAAGAAACCCCTACACTCCCAAATGAATGAAAATCAATAGAACACCAATCATGTAAATGAGAACCAGGACAGAATTAAATACAAAAAAAAAAAAGAAAAATCAAAATGACAGCAAACCACAAGCATATATTCATAATAACTGAATAGAAATCGTCTCAACTCCTCGATTAAAATACACAGATTAGCAGAATGAATCAAAAAAACAAGATCTATCTATATGGTGTTTGCAAGAGACACTCATAGATTGAAGTTAGAAGAAAAGAAAAAAAAAGTTTCACACAGATAGAGTCCAGAAACAAGCTGGAGTAGCTGTTCTCATATCTGATAAAGCTAATTTTAAATAAAAATAAATCAGAAGAGACAGAAAGCCATTTATATCCTGAGAAAGAGAATAACCCAACAAGAAGAAATAGCTATAGTTAATCTATATGCCCCAAATGTCAGTGCACCCAAGTACATTGTACATACTCCTTAACATTAATTCCCAGACAGATCCCAAAAATAATATTGGAAGACTTCAACATACTTCCATCACCAATAAACAGGTCACCAAAGCATAAAATCAACAAAGAGATATCCAATCTAAATAACATTATAATGAAGTGGACCTAGCAATAGACATCTACAGAATATTTCACCCTAAAATAGTGGAATTTACCTTTTTCTCATCAGCTCATGGAATCTCCTCCAAAATAGATTGCATTCTAAGTCACAGTGTAAGTCTTAGCAAATACCAAAAAAAAAAAAAAGACATAATCCCATACAGTATATTGGACCATAATGGAATGAAACTAGAAATCAACAGCAAGAAAATTAAAAGAAACCACACACATGGAGATTAAATTAATTCTTAATTAATTTTTAAAATTCTTTTAAATGAAGAATGGATTAAAGAAGAAATGAGAAAAATTATTACAAACAAATGAAAACAAAGTACATCATATCAAAATCTCTAGGACAGTATGAAAGCAGTATTAAGAAGAAAATTTATTTCATTGTATATATGCATTAAAAAAAACCAGTTCTACCTCAAGGCCTTAGAAAAAGAACAAACTAATTCTAAAATCAGTAGAAGATAGAAACTAATAAATAAATAAATAAAAAGGATCAACTCCACAAAGAGTGGGTTCCTTGAAAAGGTAAATAAGATTGATAAACCCTTAGCCAAGTTAAACCCCCCCCCCAAAAAAAGACCCAGTCAACAAAAATTAGAGATGAAAAAGGAGATATCACTACAGATGCTTCTAAAATTCAGAGGATCGATAGAAACTATTTTGAAAATTTATGCTCCAATAAACTGCAAAATCTAGAAATACATTGACAAATTTCTAGACACATATGACCTTCCCAAATTGAACCAGGAAGATAAGATATACAAAACCTAAAAAGACCAATAATAAGTAATGAAATTGAGGCAGCAATTAACAGCCTTCTGAAAAAGGAAAGCCCAGGACCTCAGCTGAGTTCTACATTTACAGAAGAAATAACCCTAGTCTTCCTCAAATTATTCTATGAAAATGAAAGGGAGGGAAACACTCCCAATTATATTCTAAGAAACCAGTATAATCCCTGATGCCAAAACTAGACCAAGATGCATCAAGAAAAGAAAATTACAGCCAATATCCCTGATGAACATAGATGCAAAAATCTTCAATAAAATCTTAGCAAACCACATTCAAAAACACATGAAGAAGATAATACACCATGATCAAGTGGGCTTCATTCCAGGAATGCAAGTATGGCTCAGTACATGAAAATCAATAAGTGTAATTAATATCTTAAATAGAATTAAAAATCATATGACCATTACCAATAGATGCAGAAAAGGCCTCTAAGGAATACAGCACCCAATCATGTTAAAAACACTGGAGAAACTAGGGATGCAAGGAATTTACTTCTGCATTATAAAGGTTATCTGTGACAAACCCAAAGCCAATGTAATACTGAACAGAGAAAATCTGAAAGTATTTCCTCTAAAATCATGGACAAGGTAAGGAGATTCACTCTCACCACTCTTATTCAATAGAGTTCTCTAAACTCTACCAGAGCAATCAGGCAAGAGGAGGAAAAAATAATTCTCTTTATTTTTTTCTGAAACAATTTGTGGTTCTCAGTGCTAAGAATATCTTCCTTAGTAGAAATACACTATTCTTTTCATTGTGTACTTTTTATTTCCATTTTAAACATTTGGGCTTTTCTTCCTCTTGCCCCATTGTGGCTAACATTGGAAATCTTTTATTTTCACCAGCTTTTTGAAGTATTTTGCATCCTCTTTCACAATTTGGTTGAAAAATACCTACTGAACAATTTATGAAAGGAACCTCTTTTTGATTATGTGTAGCTTTATATGTGTGAATTGCATTTAGGAAGTGTTACTTTTCAACAATTATTTTTCAAGTTCTTCATATATTTTATGGTGCCTAAGAAAAAGATATTCCCAGTTAGCATGTTCTGATGTGCCTAAATCAGGGGTAAATAATACTGAGGTCTAAAAATAGCTCTGTTCCCACTAATAATGGGCACACCCAGCTCCCAGACTTTGGTTTCTAATTCCATTCTTTAGTGAAAAGAACCTGGGCTGCTTGCGTGATGGATGATTCCAGGTCTGGGGCACCTGGTAGTACAGTAGGGTAAGAAGGTGCTCAAAAAACAAAATGGGAGTGGAGTGTCTGACTACGAGAGCTCCTAAATACCAGAACTAAAACAATTTTATCACTAAAAGAAATAGGCACAAAATAAAGATGTTTTTGTCAATGATGACATTATTGTCTTAGTGAGTGTAAGCACCCTCTATGATGCTCATAATGAAATTGCCTAAGAATGCATTTCTCAGATGGTGCCCTCCTCATTAAGCTATGCCTGAGCCAGTTTTTGCAGTTTGCAATTTCAATCGAGGGTTTTTTGGTTTTGTCTTGGATTTTTATATTTTATTATATTCCTGAGCAAGAGTTTGAGATGTTTGATCATTAGCATTTAAGGGAAAACAAAATTAGTAAGACACGGCTTCTGGCCTCTAAGAGGCAACAGGGTCTGTGAGCCACAACAGGACCTGGGGAAGCAGGTAAAACAATACATATGACAATAACTCATTTTATTCTCATGATAACTTTGTGAAGTAGTCCCACTTGCCAGTTAATGAATTTAAAGCACAATGGGATTGAGTGACTTGTCCACTGTTGTTCAGTGCCAAGTGGCAGAGTTGGGAATCCAAGGTAATCTTTCAGTCTGGCTTTAAATCTGGGCTTTTTACCTATTCAAAGAATTGGGGAAGTACTGATTGACATGGGGGAAGAAAGGGGCAAGGAAAGTGAAGACATTCTCAGGCAGAGGGTACAGAATGGGTAGATAGGTCTGAAGGAGGAGTGATAAAGATCTCTCTGCTTCTCATCTTGCTGCCCTGGTATTAGCTACCCTGAATTTTTTTTTTTTTTTCAATTGGGGATTGAACCAAGAGGCACCTTACCACAGAGCTAAGTCATTTGTATTTTTTAATCTCAGGACATGGTCTTGCTAAGTTGCTGAGGCTGGTCTTGAACTTTTCATCTTCCTTCCTCAGCCTCCTGAATCACTGATTACACACATGTTCCACTGTGCCTGGCTCAAGCTCTTTATTTGGTTTGGGGTAAGGCAAGCAAGATTTTTATACTCACATTGAGAATACTGACTTAGAACATGAGAAGGCAGTTTGGGGACAAACACACAGGACTTTATAGCAGCCAGAAAATTGCACCCCTGGTCCCCCAGTTAGGTGAGTAAATAGTCTTTGGAGATGTGACGTATCATATCAAGTCAGTGACTTAATATTTATTACTTTTCAGAAAAGTTAACCTAGTAGTACTAGAAAACAGGCTGGGATTTTATGTTTTTCTTTCTTGTTAAAGAACCTCTTGAGCTCTATTTGGGGATAAAGAACCACTTTTGTACACTTTCCTCTTAAATTTACCACTTTTCATAAGAAGTAGAATTTGCCTATTTAAAGGCAACTTCTTCTCCCCTTTCCCAACTGAACGATGCCCTTGTGATACCGGTAAGCATCATATGGACTACTTGTCTCCAGAAGACCTCCATTTTACAAAAGTAAATCAAAAATCCACAATTAGAAATCGAAACATGTCAAACAGAAAGCACCACTTATTGATAACCAAGAAACACAGTAAGCCCTTGTCATTAGGTGTTGAGGGCACAGCAAAGTCCTGTTGTGGGACAACTGAGAGAAGAGCCTTGGTGACTGAATGTCTTTCATGTCATTCAGAAAAGCAGAAGTAGAATCCATTGGCTTGGCATGTAGTGGAGGATCACAGGCACAAAGCAGTTGACAGGGAGTTCCTATCCACACTCCCCTGAACGGATCCTTTGTTGTATAATGTTGCACAGTGACTCTGCACTTATTCACCTTGCTTAACAGAAACTTTATTCCTGTTGAACAGCAATTTTGCCTTTTCTCCTCTTTCTCCTCAGTCGCTAGCAACCACCTTCCTCTCTCTTTTAGTTTGACTATTTTAGATTCCACAGATAATTGGAACCATGGAGTTATCTTCCCGTGACTGTGTTATTTCACTTAGCATACAGTGTTCTAGGTTCATTTGTGTTATCACTTATAACAGGATCTCCTTCTTTTGGAGGGAATAATATCATTTGTGTCTACCACATTTTTCCTTATGAGCTCATCCAGTTAGGTTGTTTCTGCATCTAGACTGTTGTCACTAATACTATGTGGAACACGGGAGTGCAAATCTCTCTCTGAGATACTGATTTCCATTCTTAATTCCTGGTTGTCAGGGACAGCTCTGTTTTCATTTGACGGCAGGCGGCATCTCCATACCATTTTCTGTAGTGATGGCTTCATTTTATTCTCACCAACAATACAGTTTCTCCATATTCTTGCCAAGAGTTCGTTTTTTAAAATAATAGCCATCCTAGTAAGTGTGAAATATTAATTGTGGTTTTGATTTGTTTTTCCCTGATGATTAGTGACATTGAGCATCTTTTCATATACTGACTAACCCATTTGTATTTCTTTGAAGAAACGCAAGTTCAATTCCTCCGCTTTATTTATTTTATTCGTTATGGTGGTTCTGGGGATCAAACCCAGGGCTTCACATATGATAGGCTTTACCACTGAACAACACCCCCTTTGCTCTTTTTTTAAATTGAGTTCTTTGCTCTTTAGTTTGATTTTGTTTGTTTGTTTGTTCACCATTGAGTATAGAAGTTCCCTATATATTCCGGATCCCTTATCAGATATGTGGTTTGCAGATATTTTCTCCCATTTTGTAGGTTGACTTGTCACTCTGTTGATTATTTTTCTTCTAGGGCATTTATAGTTTCTGTTCTAAAATTTTAAATCTTTAATCCATTTTGAATTGATTTGTGTGTGGTGTAATATAAAGGTCAAATTTTATTCTTTTGCATATGGCTTTCCAGTTTTCCAAATATTTTTGTTGCCAAAACTGTCCTTTCCCTATTGTGTGTTCTTGGTATGCTTTTCATAGATCAGTTGATGGTATATGTGTGAGGTTATTTCTGTGGGGTTATTTCTGTGAGCTTTCTGTTCTGTTCCAGGGCTTGACTTTTTATCTCTCTCGTTATCCAGCATGCCGTTTAGTGAGCCTTCTGCCCTTCTCATCTGCTTTTGTGTTTTGGTTAATAAGAGACCATCTGCATTTTAAAACGTAGATGGTTGAAGATACTAATACTTAATTAAGTTAGAGATGATACTTAATTTGTTGCTATATTTCATTCAGGTCTGTCATATGCAAGTCACACGGTTGGTTTCACGCCACCAACTTCATTGACTAGAGCCGGAATGTCTTACTACAATTCTCCGGGTCTTCACGTGCAACACATGGGAACGTCCCATGGTATCACAGTAAGTGTCTCTGGGAGTGGGAAGCAGCATTTCTAAGGGTGGTACCAGATGGTCCTCTTCAGAGGCTATAATTGATGCCTTTAAACATTCGCCTTTCTTCCCATCTTTCCCCATCAGTTCACCTTAAACTGCAGGTACTTCCCTATAGTTTGACACAAAGTTCTAATGTTAAAATTAGACTCCTTCCCAGGATGCAAAACTTCAACTTACTTCCTGTGGAATGTAACTTGTAGTGTGGCCAGTGCCTCCACTGAACTCTGACCAGTTCCTTGCCATAAAGAATTACTGTTGGTTGCCATGATACCTGAAAATATTTGTTGTATGCACCTTTACAAGTCACTACTAACCCTTTATAGTCCCCCTGAAGTTAATCCTTTTTCTAGTTTTACTCAGAAAATTCTCTCCTGATATTAGAAGGAAGCTTAACTGTATCTGGTTCTAATTCCATTAAGGGGAGGAGTTTTTTGTTTTTGTTTTTGTTTTTTTCCCTGTAGAATTTGTTATATAGTTGACTAACAGGCCAATCAAAAAGGTAGCTAATATGAGTTGGCATGGTGGCCCACACTTGTAATCCCAGACACTTAGGAGGCTGAAGCAGGAGAATGAATCACAAGCTCAAGGCCAGCTCTGTCAACTTAGTGAGACCCTATCTTCAAAACCAAAAGGGTGGGTGCGGAAGGAACTGGGGATGATTCTCAATGGTAGAGTGTTTGAGTCCAGAGCCTAATGCATGCCAGCCAGGCAATCTGTATAACCACACAAAGGAAGAGAAGAAAGGTAGCTAATAAGGTGAGAAAGATGGAAAGAATTTAATATTTTCACTGAGATAATATTTCAAAGAGGAACCCTATTCTATGAAATCATTTAAGATATTTGTGAAGTTTGTTTAAAGCCAGTTTGATGGACTTTGTACAAAAGGGGACTGTTTTGTTGAGCTGTGACCTTTGGAATATGGAAAAGTTGTTTGAGAGGGGTGATAGAAGAAATTGAGGACATACAACTGGCAATAAAGATATAAGACATGACAGCTGTTTTTAAATGTTACAGCTGTGTCATTGATGGGGCCACATCCAGTAGTGTGGTCAATGCCAGTTTTATAGTAATACTGCCTAGCTTTCCCACAGGTGTAGGTGTAGGTGTAAGCACTGATTGAGCTTTCCTGCCTCCCCAGGAACCAGTGGGGATACAGAAGGAGACCACTGGTTCCTGGTGACTGCAGCTCAGTGCTCCAGGAGTCTCTGCTTCTGGTGATGCTGTGTTGGTACTTGCTGGTGCCCCAGGCTGACCTGCTTCCTGTCCTCTCCACAGAGGCCTTCACCACGGAGAAGCAACAGTCCTGACAAATTCAAACGGCCCACACCGCCTCCGTCTCCCAACACACAGACCCCAGTCCAGCCGCCTCCGCCTCCACCTCCGCCACCCATGCAGCCCGCGGTCCCCTCGGCAGGCACCTCGCAGCCTGCCCCTTCGCAACATTCGGTGCACCCCTCCTCCCAGCCTTAATGCATGTGCTTAGTCTGAATTTCAAGTTGGGACTCGTCCATTGGAGCCGTCTACTCAACGCCAAAGGCTTCCTTCCCTGGCATATTTGGATCTGACTTATTTGCACTGAGGTTATCTAGGCTTCACTCTTCATTGTGTTGTAAACGTTCGTTGGAAACGCAGCCAGTGTTGTGGGTCTACAACACTAACCAGACAACTTTCCATCCGTGTTTTACTTGAATCTACATGTATGTCCATTCCCTGGCTGGAACATTGGCTATTTGGTATTTGGTAATACAACAGCAGTGTGCAATTTTTGCTTGGCCCCAGAGCTTCATTTCCTTGGCTTTTAGGTTTGTAAAATAAAAAGGGATATATTTTTTATATTTTTTTCCATGAATCTGCAGAAAATTACTGAGCTGTTATTACCCCCTGTCCAATTATTATGGTGTTTACCAAACCTACCAAGAATTCAGCACTACAGTTCACACCTTTGAAAAATCTGACTTTCAGTGTAGAGTGGGAAGTTAGAAGAATCAGTGCCCAAGACACACACTGTTTAGTAGAGCTTTCTACAGGTACACTTTTGTAGGTTATTTTCAATGTAATTTGACATCCATGTTTTTTGTAAAACAGTCTAAAGAATGAATCACATGGCTAAAACTTCTCCACATAGTGGGCTGGATAATTCTTACATAATAAAATGTGATTCTTCCCTTTATCCTTAATGCTAATCTATCTAAACTGGCCCCTCTAACATGAGTCTAACATGAGTGTCCAACCTCGGGTGGTCTCAGCGGCTGATTAGAATGTGCTCTTTGATTCCTGGTACAGAGGGCAAGGTGATTGTAACCCAACCAGTGTGATTTCCCCTCCTATTCTTTATTTGTGTTCTCCTGAGATAGAATTTGAACAAATATTTTAAAGGTGCAAAATGCTATTAGAAAATACTCTCTGCCATTAGAAGACTGTCTAGGCAAAATGGCCACAAAATACTGTATTGCTTGGCAGAAAGAAAAGACATGTAGAGGAAAGTGGTACGTTAGCACTGAGGACTGCTTATTTTGCCCAGTATAAGCAAGTACGGTGTACAAAGAAATATATTCTGAATACATTATTTCCATTCATTTAGCAGAAATAAACCATTTGGTTTCACTTTGACGTGGAACACGGCCTCACTCTTTTCTTAATACTTGGTCCATCTTTCTTTTTGTTTTTCAGCAGTTACTAATCTGTACTTTGGTAGTAAAGTGCTTTTTATCTCCTGTGTTTGCATATTTATATATGCTGTGGATGAAAATAACTTACTAGAGAATGTATATTTTATGATGAGAACGTGTTATCTGGCGGATATAATCAGAGAACTGAATATTAATTTATCAGTAATTTTTAAGAGTTCATGTTTTGTGACAACCATCTCTAATACCTAACTCCTTATTGCACACACTCCTAAAAATAAGGAACCATGATGTTGTAGATATTTAATATTGTACAGTATAGAAACTTCCATTTTTGCCTTCGAATGCATATTTAATGAGTAAACAGAATGAAAAAAAAAAG